>NC_092334.1:354042500-356442500 GCF_046630445.1 Rutidosis leptorrhynchoides | reverse complement strand
CTCATTTAAGAAATTTATGGTACATAATCAACTATTTATATATATATATATATATATATATATATATATATATATATATATATATATATATATATATATATATATATATATATATATATATATATATATATATATATATAAGGAATTATTAATAAAGTCAACGTTGGTCAATGACCGATGCGTCCCCGACGCGTCCCCCGACTCGGCCGACGCGTCCTTTTTAGATGTCGACCAATGCGTCTCCGACTCGCGACTTTTACAACCTTGAGTAAAAGTATAAAACTATGTACGTATAATACGCGTATAAATATATATAATATTAATTTAAATCGTCATATATATTTAATAAAATAAAATATAAATATCGTTATCTTTATCATACTAGTTAAGTAATGAGTTGTCAAAAGTGGTTCTAGATATTTACAAAAGTTATATACGTTTTAATAATAAAGTTCTTTTTAAACTGAAAACGTTTTTGTACGTTTGAAACTAAATAGATCAATCGAGTCTTTATGAGATTCAATCTTCCACTATCCTTTGTCTAGTTCTCAATGATTAACAATTTGTTCTTATTTATAAATCACTTTACCATTTTCCGAATATTGTTAAAATGGAAAGATTTCTCAAATCAACGTAGGCCTTTCAACAGAGACTTGTAATCATAATTCAATATATCTGATAATTCAATCATTTGATCTTATCTTCTAATTCCATTGATAAACATTTTGAAACAGATACAATCATATAAAGTATTTAATCTAATATTTTGTTTACGTTTCAAGTTATAATATATATACACATATACATATATAATCATATTCGTTTAATGGTTTGTGAATCGTTGGAACTTGGTCGAGGTTGAATGAATGTATGAACATAGTTTAAAATTCTTGCAATTTAACTTAACAAATATTGCTTATCGTGTCGGAAACATATAAATATTAAAGTTTAAATTTGGTTGGAAATTTTCGGGTTGTCACATTAGCTATTCGGGAAAAATCTTGAATAAACCTTCTATAATAACCGGCTAAACCCAAAAATTGGCGTATCTGCGTTGGTGTCTTAGGAGTCTCCCATTTTTCAATGGCCTAAATTTTAGCTGGGTCAACCTGAATTCCTTTGCTACTAACAACATGACCAAGAAATTGCACTTCTTTTAACCAAAACGCACACTTAGAAAATTTGGCGTATAATTGTTCTTTTCTTAACAATTCTAATACCAATCTTAAATGCTGTTCATGCTCTTGCTCACTCTTGGAATAGATAAGAATATCGTCAATGAAAACGATAACAAACTTATCTAAATACGGACTACAAACTCGATTCATGAGGTCCATGAATACAGCTGGCGCATTCGTTAATCCAAATGGCATGACCAAAAATTCATAATGACCGTAGCGTGTCCGAAAAGCAGTTTTCGGAATATCTTCTTCTTTGACGCGTAGTTGATGATAGCCCGACCTTAGGTCGATTTTCGAATAAACACATGATCCTTGCAATTGATCAAATAAATCATTAATTCTCGGTAGTGGATACCGATTCTTGATAGTTAACTTATTTAATTCACGATAATCTATACACATTCGGAAAGATCCATCTTTCTTCTTGACGAATAAAATCGGAGCTCCCCATGGTGAAGTGCTCGGTCGAATGAAACCACGGTCCAGTAATTCTTGTAACTAGCTTTGTAACTCTTTCATCTCAGATGGTGCAAGTCTATATGGAGCACGAGCCACTGGTGCAGCTCCTGGTACTAGATCTATTTGAAATTCTACAGATCTAAATGGAGGCAATCCCGGCAACTCTTCCGGAAAGACTTCAGGAAAATCTCTTGCCACAGGCACGTCATTGATGCTCTTCACTTTCTCCTTCATTTCGACTTTATTAACATGTGCTAAGATAGCATAGCACCCTTTCTTCAAGCACTTTTGAGCTTTCAAACAACTAATGAGTTTTAGCTTTGAGTTACCCTTCTCTCCATAAATCATTACTGGCGTTTTATCCTTACGAGGAATGAGAATTGCCTTATTGGCACACACAACTTCAGCTCCTATTTTGGACATCCAGTCCATGCCAACTATTACATCAAAACTTCCTAATTCTACGGGTATCAAATCAATCTTAAATGTTTCTCCGGCTAAATTTATTTTACAATCACGGCAAATTTTATCGACTTTAATTAGTTTACCATTAGCAAACTCAATCATGTACTTAGCATCTAGAGGTAATGATGAACAATTCAATTTAGCGTAGAAGTCTCTACACACGTAACTTCTATCGGCACCAGTATCAAATATAATAGATGCGGATAAGTTATTAATGGTAAACGTACCCGTAACAAGCTCCGGGTCTTCACACGCCTCTCTAGCATTAATAACAAATTCTCTTCCACGTGTAGATCCATTATTCTTCTCTGGATTCGGACACTGGCTCTTATAATGACCCTGTTTCTCACACCCATAACAAGTAACAGTGGCCAAGGCAGTTCTATTTGCATTGGTGGCAGGAGTCTTGGTACCGTTTGTATTTGTAGCGGGAACCCTACAATTTTCAGCAAGATGACCTTTTTGATTACAATTGTTGCACACCACATTACAATAACCAGAGTGATGTTTGTGGCATCTGTTACATAAAGGATTTCGTCCTTTGTAACCTGAGTTTAAACCGCTACCCGCACCTTGCGTGGTTTCTTGTTTCTTGTTGGATTGTTGATGATTACCTTCCCACTTTCTTTTGTTTCCCGATGTCTTGACATCGGTGTTCTTATCCAGAATAATCTGGTCCATCAATTCGTTCGCCATGGTGATAGCTTCATGAATAGTCTTGGGTTTGGATGCTGTAACATTTGCCTTGACCTTTTTAGGCAAACCGTCTTTGTACAGTTCAATCTTCCGTTCTTCAGTTGGTACCAATTCGGGACATAGCAAAGCTAATTCCATGAATCGCTGATTGTAGTTGGTGAGTTCAGTACCAACAGCTTTCAGGCTTCATAATTCAGCTTTCAACTTCCTAACCTCGTTCCTTGGACAATATTCGTTGATTAGCATTGTTTTGAATTCTTCCCAAGGAGTATCATAAGCTACATCTCCTCCTACGGCCTTCACATAGTTTTTCCACCACGTGAGTGCACTATCTCGTAGGGTGCACGATGCATATTTGGTCATGTCCTTCTCAATACAACCACTGATTTTAAACACAGTCTCAATCTTTTCAATCCACCGGGTTAAACTGACCGGTCCTTCTGTTCCACTGAATGATGAGGGCTTGCAACCTTGAAAAGTTTTGTAAGTGCACCCCACACGAGGATTTGGGTTAACTGCAGCACCTCTTGCAGCCTCGACCCATAACATTCTGTTGTTCACTCGCTGATTGATGAGTTCCTGGATTTCTTGTTCCGTCATTCGGTTCAATCGCGCCATAATCTTCAATAAGAATGAAAAAATAATTATTCACATGAAATATTATAGATGTAGTATGTATTTACAGTACATCGTAGCTTATTAATAATATGAACCAGTTATTATTATAAAAGCCTTTTCTTCTTATTAGCGTTTTATAATTATATCTAGGGTAGTACCTACCCGTTAAAGTTCATACTTAATAGCTTAGTACGAAAATCAATTACTACCACCCAAATAATACTTAACCATGGAAAATTATTGCATTTCACACTTCACTATTTTACATATGCTTATCTTACATCAAATATTAAGCAAACCACACTAGTAATATTATACAAAACATTATATGATCTCATGGTTTAAAACAACAGCGTATCATTTAACCCAAAGCGTTTGTGTTCAAAGAAATCGCTTAAAGGTTATCCTGGTTGTCTCCCTGCGTTTTGGCTGAGGAAACGAAGAACTGGATGTCGGGATAGAACTAATAGGAATAGCGGGAATAGGTGTGGAAGTATCTGGTGGAGTTGGTGCCACAACATCCTCTCTAGACTCGGGATTTAGATTTTCCATTTCAGTAGCCTTTCGTTTCTTTCCTCGTTCGAACTTGTCTTTCGTAATTTCCTGTATTTCTTCCTCCTCGGGATCACTTTCCGGTTCCTCTTCAATTGATTCATCCGGAACTTGTGAGTCTTCCCCAAAGGTGTCGTTTTCATCATCGGATAGATTAATGACTGGAACGCCATCTGAAGAGTCTGGTTCAGTTCTAAGTCAGACATCTATCACATAACAACTAGCACGTTAATACCACATAATATTTACATATTAATTTTTAACCAACAAGGATAAGCAATAGTTTTCGAAATCAAACACGGTCAAAGTCCAGACTCACTAATGCATCCTAACAAACTCGATAAGACACACTAATGCAAATTCTCTGGTTCTCTAAGACCAACGCTCTGATACCACATGTCATAAGCCGACCTTAACCATAAGGACGAATACAATAACATATGATTTCATCGCGAGGTATTGACCTCTATATGCGATGTTTTTCAAAAACTGCATTCGTTTTTATAATACAAACCATAACTTTTATTACAAATACAAGGTTTAAACAAGATAATAATGATTATCGTTTAGCGATAATCTTAGACTTACAAACTTTACATGTGATAATAACAGTACGACTTCCAACATATTTTACATTACAAATCCTCCGATATGCAGTTTTATTTTTGACACAAATATGCATACTCAAGAGCTTGCTTAAATTCAACATGTTGCAGCGGAAGCTTTTAGTTATCACCTGAGAATAAACATGCTTAAAACGTCAACATAAAGTTGGTGAGATATAGGTTTAATGCCGGCAGCGTTATGAATATAGACCACAAGATTTCATATATAAACTTTTTAATAAAAATATTCTAAGTTGTTGAGCACTTGATAACCATACTTAACATTTAATCAACGTCGCATATTCCCTTTATTATGTAATCTTACTACACCGTACCAAGTGTAGTCACCGAAACGAAGTACTATGCAACCGTTGAATACTGGTCGTCCAGTCCGGTTGGGGTTGTCAGGCCCGATAGATCTATCAACAGGATTCGCGTTTACAATACCGCATGTAAATAGTAGTTACCAAGTTACAGGGAGATATGCCAGTGGTACAACTCAACGTAGAATATATAATTTTAATCACTTGTGTCCATAACGTAAATCATAAAATACATGTATTCTCATCCCGAAATATTTAGAGTTTAAAAGTGGGACTATATACTCACCTTTTCCTTGAAGGTATTTAACTCGACTTGGTCTCCGATAGATATCACGAACCTAACCATATATATAATATATCAACATATTTTCTTTTCAAGTAATCATTACATATATATATACTTATAATACTTTTAATATTTTCTTAGTCCGTAGTTAGCAGTCTGTTGTTAATGGTCCACAATTAGTTGCTCAATAAAATAAATAAAGACCCCATCGTATTCGTATTGATCAGAATTAATCTCGACCCATGGTACCATATTGTCAAATGACGTGTTGCGTACATAAAGTACCGTGTTGTCAGATGACGTGTTGCGTACAATCATGAGGTCTTATGATTAATCTTCTCGTGTTGTTTACGGGTGGTCCTGAAATATATAAAATCACATCATAAGTAAATATATATTAAATATTATATTAATTAGCCAAGATATGATTAATCCGATTTTTTCATAGTATGATATATTACAGGTTTTGAAGTGTTTTAAAAATCAAATTAGAAGGATCTATTTAGTTTGCTAACAGGTTTGAAATCATTCAAACTATGTTCTTGTTGTTAAAAATTTTATAACACAAAATAAGATAGCTATATAAATATGAATCGAATAAGATTATGAATAAGGTTACTGCCTCAAGTTACTTGGATAAAGCTACTAGAAAAGATAGAAAATAATCTTGATCAAACTTTCTTATGATGATTATAGGTTGTTCATGAAGCTAGTTCTTCATGAGTATTTGCTGAGATTGTGAAGAACACTTAGAGTTCCTAAGAGTGTGTTTTTGGTTAGAGAAAGATGGTTGTAAGAATGAAATGAAAAACCAAGGTGATGGTGATACTTATAGGACAGTCTGGTTGTTGAGGGAACAAGGACAAATTATTGTGTTGAATTTTTGAGTAATAATGTATGCTAGCTTACAAATAAGATTCCCTCTTATCTAGGGCAGATCTAAGGCTGATAAGGATATTGATTTGATGTGTATTTACCAATAGTAAATACGTATAGATGATGCGTATGATACGGTAAAAGAAGCTCAAAATCGAGCTTTTATTTTGGATCCAACCGGGCCAAAAATAAAATTTTAAGACATTTTTAATAAAGCAATGTTAGCCCAAAAAAAAAATTTCCAAGCTGACCTGGCCGCTCGACCCCAGCCAGGGGCTCTGCCCCTTGGACCCCGCCAGGGGTTGCCACCCCTTGGACCCCGCTTATCGGGGGCGCTGCCCCCGAACCCCCGTCATAATCAAGATAAGTTCAAACAAGTGTGCACTCCACACTTCCCCAAACTTGTTCGATATTTATCAAGATTATTTTGGTTACAAATTAATCCCATTACACTTAAATCATATTGGTGACATAAATCACAACACATTATAGATTGTAAGTATATATGTCAAAGAACGTTACATATAGTTATCGTTTTGAAAACTTAAGTTAGTGGTCTCAAAGTATACTTATAACTCATTGTTGTTAGTTCACAATGATATGTTAAACCATCCTTAAATCATGTTAAATATGTATAGATATGTACATATACATAATCGTATAATTATCGTGTGTTATATAGTTCGTGATATCATCGGTCAAATTGGACGGTCAACTTGGACGGTCAAATGTTGTGTAAAACTCTTTTCAAAAATATAAGTCTCAACAGTTTGGATTGCTTATCATGTTGGTAAGGTTTAATTTATGTAAATATTAATCTCATAAGTATAGAACGATCGGAAAATTCCGGGTCATTACAGCATCACAGGATTGTTGGTGATAGCAATTGCACTTGTGTTGTCACAGTAGATTGGAGTCTTTGTAACATGAACACCATAGTCCTTCAGCTGGCTTTGTATCCATAGTACTTGAGCAGTACAACTACCAGCAGAAACATATTCTGCCTCAGCAATAGATGTGGACACAGTATTTTGCTTTTTGCTCGTCCAGCTGACTAGCCTATCACCCTGTAACTAGCAACCACCAGTGGTACTTTTCCTGTCTATTTTACACCCTGCAAAGTCAGCATCTGAATACCCAATTAGCTCAAAATCCCAGTCTTTGGCATACCAAAGACCACGTTTAGCAGTACTTTTCAGATAGCTAAATATCCTTTTTACTGCTAGCAAGTGTGACTCTTTAGGATCAGCTTGATATCTGGCACAAAGACATGTAGCAAACATAATATCTTGTCTGTTGGCTGTAAGATAAAGTAGGGATCCAATCATACCTCTATATTCAGTGATATTACCTGGTTCACCATTGGGATCAACATCTATTTTAATAGATGCTGCCATTGGGGTCCCTATATCTTTTAAATAGGTCAGACCAAATTTCTTTAACATATCTTTGATATATTTATCCTGACTTATAAAAATTCCATCATCAAGTTGTTTAATTTGCAGTCCCAAAAAGTATTGCAAATCTCTTTATAAGCTCATTTCATATGTCTTTGACATAAGTTTTGAAAAATCTTGACAATGTTTCTCATTTTTAGATCCATAAATAATATCATCCACATATATCTGTACCAGCAAGAGATCACCATCTGTCTCTTTTGAGAACAGAGTGGTATCAATTGTTCTAACTTTAAAACCTATACCAGTGAGATACACATGAAGTGTCTCATACCATGCTCTTGGTGCCTGTTTGAGGCCATAAAGAGCTTTGTCTAGCTTGTAGACATGGTCTGAATATTTACTGCTTACAAAACTAGGAGGCTGTTTGACATAAACTTCTTCTTGCAGCTTCCCATTTAGAAATGCAGATTTAACATCCATTTGGAATACCCTAAAGTTCATCTTAGCAGCATATGCCAAGAACAATTTGATAGCTTCCATCCTAGCCACTGGAGCATATGTCTCTCCATAATCCAATCCTTCTTCCTGTTTGAATCCTTGAGCTACCAATCTAGCTTTGTTTCTGATCACAATCCCATCTTCATCCATCTTGTTCTTGAAAACCCACTTGGTACCAATGATCTTCTTAGTTTCATCATCTGGTTTACGTACCAATGTCCAAACCTTATTCCTATCAAACTGGGAGATCTTTTCTTGCATAGCTCCTGCCCAGCTTAGATATTTGATTGCTTCATCAGGACATGTAGGTTCAATGGTAGACACAAAATTAGATGCATACAAAAGTTGCTGGTTGCATGTCTTCTTGTTTTAACACCACCAGCCAGATTACCAATAACTTGCTCAATTGGATGCCCTTTTGTCCATCTAGTGTTATGAACAGGTGAGCTTGTCGTGAAACACACAGCATCTTGATCATTAGCTGGTTCAAAGGTATGAGCAGCAGTTGGAGACAGCTGTTCATTATTAATGTAACCAGTACCAGCTTGTGATCCTTCGGAACCAGTAGACCTATGCTCAAGTTGTAGGACTTCAGTAGAGCCAGTAGGTCCACTTGGTTTAGACACAGATGGAACAGAGTGTTCCATCTCATCATCAGAGAACCCAGCAACATGGATTGGTGAGGGATTTGCAGCTGGTTCTTCTTTATCATCAAGAGCTTGCTGAGTAGGCTCTTTAAATAATAACTCCTCATCTTCTTGACTGGGAGATGAAGCTGGGGCAGTTTCATCAAATGTAACATTAATTGATTCTTCAAAACAACCCCTTCTTTTATTGAAAACCCTATATGCCTTTGACATATTAGAATATCCCAAGAATATACCTTCATCAGCCTTAGCATCAAACTTGCCTAGCTGATCCCTATTGTTTAGAATGAAACAGGGAGTGCCAAATACATGAAGAAATGAAATTGAGGGTCTTCTTCCTTTGAGAACTTCATAAGCAGTTTTCTGATGTCTTTTCACTATTAAAAATCTATTCTGGGTAAAACATGCAGTGTTCACAGCTTCTGCCCAATATGAATTTTTTAGTCCAGACTCAGCTAACATAGATCTTGCTGCTTCAATGAGAGTTCTGTTTCTTCTTTCTACAACACCATTCTGTTGAGGTGTTCTCACAGCAGAAAAGTTCTGTAAAATACCTTTGTTAGCACAAAATTCTTCTAATGTAGCATTTCTGAATTCTGTATCATGATCACTTCTTAGCTGTTTCACCAGTTACCCATTTAAAAGCTCCATTCTTTTGATAAAATTGACAATTTCATCAGCAACTTCACTCTTTTGCTTCAAAAAGAATACCTAGGTGTATCTGGAATATTCATCAACAATAACCCGTGTATAATTATTCCACTACAGCTGGCCACATTAACAGGACCAAATAGATCCATATGAAGTAAATGAAATGGTTTCTCAATAGATGAGATTTGCTTTGATTTGAATGAGGCATGGTGATGTTTTCCCTTTTCACAGCCAGGACACAGTCTGTCCTTTACATAAGACATAGTGGGTAGCCCAGACACCAAACTTCTACTGAATAATTTGTGAATGTGTTTGAAGTTGAGATGTGAGAGTCTCTTGTGCCATAACCATTTCAGGTTGTCTGCTGCCTTTGAATAGAAACAAGTATCAGTTGTTGTGACTGTTATGTTCATGTCAATTTGATACATATTTTCATGACGTTTTGCAGTCAGCAGTGGCTTCCCTGTCTTATCAAAAATAGTGCCAATTTTTCTTCTGAATTGGACTATCTTATTCTTACTTGTCAGTTGGCTTATGCTGAGTAAATTATGTTTAAGCCCAACGACATATGCAACATTTGAGAACGTGACATTCCCATTTGTCAAAGTACCAAAACCCTTTGTGTAACCCAACGAATTCTCTCCATACGAAACAACTGGACCATCCTTTTCTTGATAGTCCATCAGCAGGGACTTACATCCGGTCATATGTCTTGAACACCCACTATCAAGATACCAGATTTGCTTGTTTTGAATGCCCTGCACAGTAGCTAAGAGATTAGTTCTTTTTGGGAACCCATCCAAGGATAGGTTCTGGAAGGATCATCTTTGATGATCTCTTCCTGTCTGCTGATTTTTTTGAAGAAGCAGCAGCAGATAGGGTTAGGGTTAGAGTACATCGGTTGGCTAACTGAAACTTGCTGCCACATTTGTAGCATTTTCTCACATTTGGTATCGGTGACTGGTCATACACTGAGTAAATGGGTGCAGTAAGATCAGGTCGAATTTTGGTTACTTCCTCAATTAGCTAGTCAAGCTTGACTGTCATAATCTCAATGATAGACAGCTCATCATTCGAGTCCACTTTTGCTTTTCCCTTAAGGGCAAATTTTTTCTTAGAACCAGTACCATAGTCATGGCGTATTGCTTTGCCTTTATCACTTGACAAGCCATCGTGGGAAGTTACTGGCTTGTCTACTGAAGCTGATGAGCTAGAAGAAGTTTTACCTGCTGCCTTGGACTTGCCAGTATTTCGTTTGACTGGCTTGTCTACAGCTACTGGTTGACCAGTAAGTTTGTCATCAGCTGGCTCAGCACAATTGGAACTCGAACACGAAGGGGAATCAGTTGGTTTAATTTTTCTTAGATTATTTTCAGTGATTTCCCTTTTAATACGTCTTTCTTTTGGAGCCATGTAGTAGATGCTTGAGGGGCCAGTAGTCTCATCAATTGAGGTACTGGCTTCTCTTGCTCTAACTTCATCCTCCAAAATCTCTTTCATGGCAGGTGGTGGGGACACAGCAGGTCTAACAAACTTATTTATCAAGACCTTTTTACCCTTAACTATCTTGGCAAAAGTATTTGGCAAGACAGCTTCAGGATCAGTTTCAGGAATTGGGTCCATGAAAGTAACTTCTGCAATAGCAGCAGCAGCAGCATAGTCACCAGCAAAGAAAGCTTCAACTTGGGCAGGCACCTGCTCGTTAACACACTTGGCTGTGCGTTGAGCAGATGTACACCACGAAGCGACAACCTTTTTAAGATTATCCAGGTGGTTCTTGACTTCTGCTGCCTCAACGTGAAGAGACTTTAAAGCAAAGTTTTGTTTTTCAAGTTTGGAAATATCATCTTTCAAGATTCTAATTTCATCATTTTTGCTTTTAAGTTTCTCATTTAAAGATTTGTTGTTAGTTTTCAAAATTTTTCACGTTTGTTTCCTCTACATAAGTCAACTCTTAGGTAGTCAAACATTTCGGCTTTTTCATCATCAGTATAAGTTCAAAAATTATCAAACTTATACATCAGTTCAGTTTTCCATTGAGGTGAATCTCTTTTTCTGATCAGCTTCCCTCATATCAGCCAAAAACTTACTACCACTAGCATCCTCATCAGACTCCTTGACCTCCTTGGCAATTAAACACAGCTTTTTATCAGAAGCATAACCAGCACCATCATCATCAGTATCACTATCAGAGGATGGCGACGAGCTGGTTTCATCCCAATCATGATGCTCAGCAACTAGAACCTTTTCTGACTTTTTACCCTTCTTATCAGTCTTAGCACTTTCCTTCATCTGAGCTTTCATAGCTTTGTACTTGTTCTTGTACTTATCAGCTTTTGAGAAAGAGTTAGCATGTGAAGTTGTAGGTTTCCTGGACATGCATTCAGCAGCAAAATGTCTAACCTTTCCACAATTATAACACTCAGATTTAGGACCCTTGACTGACTTGCTGCTATACCTAGCACTCGGTTTCTTACTCCCTTTGTATGACTTGCTGGTTCTATTATGATTGAACCTTTTGAACTGCCTAGCCAGCAAAGCCATACCTTCAGCAAACCCTTCTACATCACTTTCATCATCACTGCTTTCTTCAGACCCAGTACCACTATCCACATCACTCTAAGCTGTCTCTTCTTCTGCCAACAACTTTTGAACCAGTAAAGCCTTTTGAGCTTTCTTTTTAGCGGCAGCAATAAGAGCAGTATCATCTGTCGTAGAAGATTTTGAAGTGGTGGGGGCAGACCTAAAGTTTTCTTTCAAGTTAAGTTCAAATTTAGCCTCTGCTTTCTCATGGTTCCAAAGTGAACTGTAGAGAGAAGACATGTTAAAGTTCTTTAAGGTCTGAGTGGTTCTTAAAGGTTCAGTAACTGTGACGACCCGGAGATTTCCGACCAAATTTAAACTTATTTCTTATTTAATTTTGACACGATAAGTAAAGTCTGTAATATTGAGTCTCAAAATTTTGAATTTGTTTTATGAAATCATTTGACTTCGATCATTTCCGACGATTCACGAACCATTATTTATAAATAGATAAATAGATAAATATATAAATAAGTAAATATAAATAATTATGTATAAGAATATTAATAAACTATTATATACAATATACAAATTGTTATAAATAAATATGTAAATTAATATAAGATATATTAAAATTTATTATAAAAGTGAATATATAGAGTATGTTATATATATATATAAGAAATTTCGAAGTTATTTAGTAAACGACGGAAACGCTCATTTGTCATTCAATTGATAGTAAACGAATTAAAAAGGAACTTATATTATTTTAAAATAAACGGTGATCCGAAAATAAGTTCTATAAATTTTAGGCTTATTAAAAATGTATTTAGGAACTATTTGTTAAGTTTTAACACTTTTTATATTTTACCCAAAAATGAGAGGGACAGTTGATGTAATTTTTATTTAACAATATAATGATTGAATTTTATACCATAATGACCAAAATAAATAAATATAGTTAATTTAAAAATATAGAATTTTTCTAAGAACTTTTATTCGTCATTGATTAACAACGGGGTACAATATAATACCCTTTAAGAGTGTCGGTAATATATAGCCAAATGTAGTCACGAGATTATTTAAATTACTGTGTATTCTGTTTCTTGTCAACTCACATCTCAATTCATGAGATTACTGTTTGACACTGTTTGTTTTGTTTCACTTGCATCATTTATATTTATATATAGTTATATATAGTGGATAGATAGATATAGAAACTTATGCATCGATATATATATATATATATATATATATATATATATATATATATATATATATATATATATATATATATATATATATAGCATATACACATACATACTTAATCATAGGCATTCTATAACCTTGATCACCAAAACACTTTCCTCATCACAATACCATCAACCACCGGTCGTCTTCCATCCTCCATAGCCACCCACTTCACCATGAACACCACTATCTTCTTTTTTCTCATTCTCTTGATCAACCACCACCATCGAACTAAAATCACCATACGTTTCTATTATTACTTGAATGTGATGGAAAACCGTGTGTACTTTTACATTCAGATTAACGCAGCGGATAGTTAAAATAAACTTATTATTACAAAACATGCACACGATTAACGGTTCCATTAGATCCAGTTACACCACTAATAATTGTCAAAATATATAAATTCACAAAGTGAGTAAACGATATACCTTTCCTGAAGAAACTGGGTTGATGGAGAGAAACTCACGATCAAAAGTATGACCGTCTCTTTGGATAGTCCACACTACACTTTAAACGACTGTCAACGGATGCTAGTCCAAATCCCAAGTAACAAATTAATCAACCCTTGATTAATTGAGTAAAGTAATTAATAATACTCCCGATATGTTTTATGTTTGTTCTCCTAAGAGAACATGGACTGTTTTTGGTATTCGTGCGTAAACATGAAAGAATTCCTTTTAAGTTCTTTTCAGTAGTTTGCAACTCTCAACTCTAGCTCAATATATATAATGCTTAATAAACTGACTCTCTAAAAAAGTGAAGAAAGAAAATGCGTATAAATAATTATTTCTTATTCTTTTTCTTTACAAGTGCACACCCACTCAAGAAGTTTCTTTCCTTTTGTGACCAAAACAAGTGCAATAGGCAGAAAGTAATAAATACATATATGTTATATTATCTCTAGATGGTCATGTTGCATTTTAAAAACAAATAGGATATGGAGTATGATTTTATCGATTAAGATATTAAATCTCTAATTTAATTAATAATTAATTCATATTGATTAATCAATTCATAATTAATTATTTTAACTTGTTTCGTTACTTGAGTAATATATATATACATCATATATATATTTCATTTGACGTCTAGGTGTATATGTGTGTGACCCCGAAGGCTCAAATAAATTTAGCCATATAGTTATATGTTGTACCTTGCACATTAATCCTACAGACTCCCACTTGTGCATGGTACAACCACAGGTAACTATACAAACAATGGATAGCGTCTAGCAACATGCCATTGTCCCTAAATTCACGTAAGGATAGTTTCTCAGAACTGCTTATAGTAAGTGTTAAATGTCATTCGTCCTTTTGTTTCAGATACTTTAGTTAAACTTGAGATATGGATCATCGGTCATTCTTATTTGTTTAACAATTTTATTTCTCGATCTTAGAACTGAATTAGATCACCAAATTAATTAAGTATCATCTTAATTACATCTGGGTGCGGCTACACAAATATCTTATTCATTCATCGAGGAGCTCAAAAGTATCTAACTCCAAACATTTTGGAGGAACAAATCCTATATTGCATACACGTGTCTCTCATGAGCTTTACATTATACCCAATAATGGCCTTTATTACAGCCTTATTCAGGACAACATTTAACCATATCAAAGTACAATATTCCACACATCGAAACCGGCATGCATCTCAAGTCTATGGACATAAAGACATAATCACAAAAAGATTCACTACTGACAACCATCCATGTAGTGATATCTCGGTTGGGTCATTCCAATATTCATCATCAATGAATACATATAAATTTTGGTCTCTACAAGTTAACTATTTATCATCAATAAATATAACCAACATTCGTATTAATCTTAATTCATGTTATTCCCATAACATGATTGATTATGGAGATTTTGAATAATCAACAATTACTCATGGATTAAACATGCTAATATAGAACACAATGATATAAATGAAAATGATCATACCATCAATATATCAGTTCATTATGATAAAACTGTTTAATGTTCCAAAAATATCCAAATACTAAATTACAAATTAAAAAGATCAACAGCATAACGAAGTCCAATACTACTAGCATGATCATCATGCTTGTTGTGTGTCATGGGCTTCGTGAACGGGTCAGCCACATTATCATCTGTATGAACCTTAAGAATACTAATATCATTCCTCTCAACGACTTCTTGAATGTAGTCAAACTTTCGAAGAATGTGTCTGCTACCTTTACGTACACGTTATTCTTTCGCAAGTATAATAGCACTTGAATTATCACAGTACATTTCCATAGGGGATTCAATGCTGGGAACTACTCTGAGTTCAGCAATAAACTTCCTAATCCAGACAGCTTCTTGAGCAGCTTCTGAGGCAGCAATGTATTCTGCTTCCGTTGTAGACTGTGCAACTGTGGTCTGCTTTGAGCTTCTCCAATCAACTGCCCCGCCATTCATGACAAAGACATACCCTGACTGGGATCGGGAATCATCTCGATCAGTTTGGAAGCTAGCATCTGTATAACATCTAATACTCAACTCTTCTTCCAAACCACCGTAAACCAAGAACATATCTTTAGTTCTCCGCAAATACTTAAGAATGCTCTTAACAGCAATCCAATGTTCTTCACCTGGATTCTGTTGATAACGACTCGTCAAACTCAAAGCTAACGAGACATCAGGTCTAGTACATAACATAGCATACATAATGGATCCTATAGCCGAAGCATAAGGAACACATTTCATTCGTCTTATCTCATCAGGTGTGATAAGACTTTGAGACTTGCTCAAGGTTATGCCCTTTTGCATGGGCAATGCTCTGCGCTTGGAGTTTTGCATGTTAAATCTTCGTAAGATTTTGTCAATGTATGTACTTTGACTCAAACCAATAAGCCTTTTGGATCTATTTCTATAGATCCTGATTCCTAAAATATACTTAGCTTCTCCAAGATCTTTCATGGCAAAACATTTTCCAAGCCAAGATTTGACATCTTGCAAAGTTGGAATGTCATTTCCAATAAGTAGTATGTCATCAACATACAAGATCAAGAAGACAACTTTGCTCCTACTAGCTCTAATGTAAACACAGGGCTCATCTTGGTTTTGAGAAAAACCAAACTCTTTGATTTTCTGATCAAACTTAAGATTCCAGCTCCTGGATGCTTGCTTTAATCCATAAATGGATTTTAGAAGCTTGCATACTTTATTAGGATGCTTTGGATTTACAAACCCTTCCGGCTGAACCATATATACGTCCTCACTTAGGTCGTCATTTAGGAAAGCGGTTTTCACATCCATTTGCCATATTTCATAATTATGAAAAGCTGCTATGGCAATAAGTATCCTAATTAACTTAATGCTCGCGACTGGTGAATAAGTTTCCTCATAATCAATTCCTTGAGTTTGAGTATAACCTTTTGCCACCAATCGAGCCTTAAAAGTGTTTACATTACCGTCCATGTCAGCCTTCTTCTTGTAGACCCATTTACACCCAACTGGTTTACAATTGGGTGGAAGATCAATCAAGTCCCATACTTGATTTTCTTTCATGGACTGCATCTCTGTATTCATAGCATCTCCCCATTTTTCAGATTCTAAACCTGATATGGCCTCACGGTAGCTAGAGGGTTCATCATAATCCCCTAGATGAGATTCATCTGAATTAATCAGAAGATTTAACTTCTCAGGTCGATGAGGAGTTCTACTAGATCTACGAATTATAGGTGCAACACGTTCTGGCTCATCAACAATGTGCTCAGCTTCAACGTGTGGATAACTAGTGCCTTCAAAAGGTATGTTACCTTGTGATTCTTGAATTTCTTCAAGATCTACTTTACTCCCACTGACTTCTTGTAAGAGAAGATCTCTTTCAAAGAATTCAGCAAACCGAGCAGTAAACACTTTGTTTTCAGCTTGGTAGTAAAAGTAGTAACCCATTGTTTCCTTTGGGTATCCCACAAAGTGACATTTGATACCTCTGGGTTCTAACTTGTTTGAAGTGTCACGTTTCACATACGCTTCACAACCCCAGACTTTCAAATAAGACAACTTAGGACTCTTTCCATGTCATAACTCATATGGTGTCTTATCTACCTTCTTGGTTGGAACCATATTGAGTATGCGTGCAGCAGACTCTAATGCATAACCCCAAAAAGACATCGGTAGAGTAGTTAGACTCATCATAGATCGAACCATATCAAGTAAAGTTCGATTCCTCCGCTCCGACACACCATTGTGCTGTGGTGTATAAGGTGGAGTGAATTGTGAGACAATCCCACAATTCTTCAGGTGGTCTAAAAACTCTTGACTCATATATTCCCCTCCCCGATCAGAACGAAGGGCTTTAATGGTCTTTCCAAGTTGATTCTCTACTTCATTTTGGAAGATTTTGAACGTTTCAAAAACTTCATGTTTATGTTTCAGCAAGTAAACATAACCATATCTACTATAATCATCAGTAAATGTAACGAAGTATGTTTCACCATTTCTAGACATAGTTCTAAAAGGGCCACATACATCAGTATGTATTAGTCCTAAAAGATCTTTAGCTCTTTCACCTAAACCGGAGAAAGGAGCCTTTGTCATCTTTCCACATAAACATGACTCGCATACATCAAATGACTCAGAGCCAGTTGATTCCAAAATCCCATCAGATTGGAGTTTTGAAATGCGTTGTTTGTTTATATGACCAAGACGACAATGCCATAGATAGGTATTATTCAAGTCTTTCTTGACTCTTTTGGCAGTACATGTATATACAGAATTATTATTTGAAATTACACCATGCATATCAATTTCAAAAATACCATCACGTGGAATAGCATTAAAATAAAATACATTATTCTTAGAAACTGAAATACCAAAGTGCGTAAATGTAAGTTCAAAACCAACATTTTTCAAAAGAGAAACTGAAATTACATTGCTCGTAATACTAGGAGTATAATGACATTGTTCCAACAAAACAATAAGACCACTAGGTAGAGTAAGCTCATAGGTGCCAATAGCTTCGACTGCAGCTCGAGCCCCATTGCCCACTCTTAAGTCTAGTGTGTTGTTCTTCAGTCTCTTACTTCTTCGCATTCCCTGCATATTGTTACAGATGTGAGTACCACAACCAGTATCAAAAATCCAGGAATCACTAGAAAAAGTATATAACTGTATATGAAATATACCTGATTTGCTAGTCTGGCCAGCTTTGCCTTTTCTCAACTCAGATAGGTAGGAAGGACAGTTCCTCCTCCAGTGGCCAACTTTTCCACAGTGGAAACATTCGGCGTCTTTCGCTGGGTTTTCTTTCTTGGGAGGTGGTGGAATCTTTTTCTTAGCAATTGACTTGCCTTTTCCTTTTCCCCAAGTTTTTGGCTTATTCTTTCTCACTCTACCTTCCCTAATCATAAGGACACCTGGATTGGAAACCTTATATGGAATATCCTGTTCAGCAGTTTTGAGCATCGAGTGCACCTCTGCCAGAGATTTCTCCCAACCTTGCATATTGTAATTCATCACAAATTGGTGATACGATTTTGGTAGTGAAACCAAAACCGTGTTCACGGCCAAGTTAGGCGGCAAGGTAGTTCCAAGTTTTTCCAATCGGTCAATGTAGCTTTTCATTTTTAAGACATGAGAACTCACTGATTGACCCTCCTCCATTTTGCATGTTTGAAGAAGCTTATAAGTTGCATATAACTCTTGACTAGCCTGTTTCTGAAACATATTTTTCAGCTCAGTCATCATATCATATGCTGTACGATCTTCCATTTCCTTTTGGAGGTCAGAAGTCATACTAGCAAGCATGATTAAAGCTATCTTCTCTTGCTCATCAAACAACTTCTGATAAGCATTCTTTTGAGCAGCAGTAGCTGTCTCAGGAGGAGCTTCGGGTAAGGGTTCTTCAATTTTGTTCAACTTCCCTTCAAATTTGAGAACAATTCTCAGGTTGCGGTGCCAATCGAGAAAGTTTGAACCATTAAGTTTCTCCTTCTCCAACAAAGAACGGAGGTTGATTTGGTTTACGTTTTGATTGTTTGACATCTACAAGAGAACAAGATTCAATTTTAGTATTTTCGATATTGTACTTTAATAAATTAATTACCCAAGTTTTAATATATTTAAAAACAATTAATTTACGAAAGCCTAAGATCCACATACAGGTTCCATAACTACATCTGTTGATCAGCTAGCAGTTATAGAGTCTACTGGTAGGTAGCGAGTACCAATTGCATCACAGATGCAACTCTTAGATCTTTATGGGACCCTGAGATATGTGTAGTCTAACAAACCACTATTATCTATTGGCATGTTTGTCCCATCCTTGTCTCGATCTCAGGTCTCACCGTGAATACGATTAAGTCGTCCAATTTGGAAACAGTGGAAATTCAGCCTAGTCTCACTCGTAACTGAAAATTCACCTCGTGGCTATAATTCGATTAGGTATCACCGTAATCAAAAAATAACGAGGAGTGTTTGCAAGCTCATTGGATGGCATGACTTAAATTTGACGGGTATTTTAAAAATGTTTGTGTTAACGAATAATGCATGCACACAAGATTCGCTACAATTTGTTAAAAAAACATTTTAACCAATTTTATATATGTCGATCGTGTTTATGCGTCAAGTTTGTTATTTTATTTTATATAAAAAAAATAACAAATACACACTGTGTATCATTTTAAAACATTTTTAAAAGATGTTGCTCATATATATTATTTGAGTTTCAAAAAATATTTAACTTTAAACTCGTTAGAGTTTAACTTTTTAAAATCATCAATTTTAACCTTTGAAACTCGTTACTAGTTTTATTTGATGTTTTCATCAAAAAACATTTAGCATATATTATAATCAACAATTAAATATAAATGCGTAAAAATAAAACACAACCATACCATGCATCACACACACATAGCCTAGCCCAAAAATCCTATGCTTGATCCCATGAGCCGACATGGGATCAAGAGGTCAAACTAAGGGTAATATCGTAGCTCCCACTTGATTCAAGAATCAAGTGAAAACTTGACAAACGCCATTGTTGTCAACTTGACATGTTCGCCATCTTCTAAGCCAAAAGCATGTTGTATTTTATCTTCAATCTTCATCTTGTTACATTTATTTAAATTTGAAAATACAACTAAACTAGTACTTTTACAAATTGAAATAAACTTAAATACAATACTATAAAAATGGAAAATAAATATAATACAATTTTGGCTTCAAAATGGCCTTATAATACAAATAATCAACATGACACAATATTGCTGTAATCAACAATCACAACAATCATACATAGGCCGGGGCATTATGGGCTATGTGTGCAATCACAATTCTAATAACTACATTATTAAAAACTACATATGGCTTGTCCATAGTTACAATGCATGTGTACAACCATGGAATGAAATAAACAACAATTATTCAAGCCATAATAAATAAATTCAAAATTTATAACAGTGATATTTTTCAGATCTTATTTGTGCGTCATGAGATTTAATTTAAAACAAACATGTTGAAATTATAAAAAAAAGTTTTTACTTTTTACCATCTCACAAAACTAGATCTGAGAAAATCACGTGACAATTAAAATGGTGTAAAAGCGGCTCGGATACCACTGATGGAAAACCGTGTGTACTTTTACATTCAGATTAACGCAGCGGATAGTTAAAATAAACTTATTATTACAAAACATGCACACGATTAACGGTTCCATTAGATCCAGTTACGCCACTAATAATTGTCAAAATATATAAATTCACAAAGTGAGTAAACGATATACCTTTCCTGAAGAAACTGGGTTGATGGAGAGAAACTCACGATCAAAAGTATGACCGTCTCTTTGGATAGTCCACACTACACTTTAAACGACTGTCAACGGATGCTAGTCCAAATCCCAAGTAACAAATTAATCAACCCTTGATTAATTGAGTAAAGTAATTAATAATACTCCCGATATGTTTTATGTTTGTTCTCCTAAGAGAACATGGACTGTTTTTGGTATTCGTGCGTAAACATGAAAGAATTCCTTTTAAGTTCTTTTCAGTAGTTTGCAACTCTCAACTCTAGCTCAATATATATAATGCTTAATAAACTGACTCTCTAAAAAAGTGAAGAAAGAAAATGCGTATAAATAATTATTTCTTATTCTTTTTCTTTACAAGTGCACACCCACTCAAGAAGTTTCTTTCCTTTTGTGACCAAAACAAGTGCAATAGGCAGAAAGTAATAAATACATATATGTTATATTATCTCTAGATGGTCATGTTGCATTTTAAAAACAAATAGGATATGGAGTATGATTTTATCGATTAAGATATTAAATCTCTAATTTAATTAATAATTAATTCATATTGATTAATCAATTCATAATTAATTATTTTAACTTGTTTCGTTACTTGAGTAATATATATATACATCATATATATATTTCATTTGACGTCTAAGTGTATATGTGTGTGACCCCGAAGGCTCAAATAAATTTAGCCATATAGTTATATGTTGTACCTTGCACATTAATCCTACAGAATGAACCATCACAACCAAATGCTACACCACGGTTACCTGTTTCTGTTTTAGTCCGAGAATACCCACATTCATCAAACCCACCTCATCACCATCTTTATGTGTACGACACCTACTGTTTCTCTGTAAACGAGACCAACATGGAACCATCACCACCACTTGAAACCGACACCTAAACCACCTTCTTTTCTTTCTTTCTTTCTTTCTTTCTTTCTTTCGTTTCCTGCTACTGCAGTCTTTTTTTTCTTTTTCTTTCTTCTGTTGCTGAGATAACCGAGATAAGTCACCTTTGTATTTCATGCTATTAATCAATTACTTTTCGTGACAATTGTGGTGGGCCGAAAAGAAACTCATCCACACAGTTTCATTTATAAAAGTAAGTATACACATATTATTATAATTAACTTACTATAATGGGTTGGTTATCTATATGCTGGTAATCTGTCGGTTATAATTATGTATGGAAAATGACATAAGATAAAGGGAGAAACAAGTTACAAAGCAAAATTTTTTTTGAAATAGTAATATTTTTTAATATGTTTACAAAACTAGAAATTTTGAAAAAAACTTTACAAAACTAGTAAAACCGGAGTTTCAAACTCCGGTTTGGCCAAATCGGTGTTCCAAAGTCCGGTTTCTATCTACTTTGTCCACATGGCAGAGTGACAATGGCAAACCGGACTTTGAAACACCGGTTTGCCACGTGGCATATTTTTTTTTTTTTTTTTTTTTTAGGATTATGGGATGAGCTCGTTTATTTGTTTAGAAATTTTTTTTTATTATTTTTGCTAGATTTAAGGGATGAATATTAATTATCAATAAGCTAATTTGAAGCTTCTTTTAATATAGTTTGAGAAGTGAAAGTTCAGATAGTTATTACTCCGTAATTAATAAGCTAATTCTTTTAAGGAATGAATATCAATTATTAACAATTAAATTTTTTTCAAAACAAATAAACAAGCTCATCCCAGAATCCTAAAAAAAAAAAAAAAATATGCCACGTGGCAAACCGGTATTTCAAAGTCCGGTTTGCCATGTCACTCTGCCATGTGGACAAAGTAGATAGAAACCGGACTTTGGAACACCGGTTTGGCCCAAACCTGAGTTTGAAACTCCGGTTTTACTAGTTTTGTAAAGATTTTTTCCAAATTTCTAGTTTTGTAAACATATTAAAAAATATTACTATTTCAAAAAAAATTCTTACAAAGCGGGCCATTTAAATCAATCCAACATAAATGGGCTATTAAACACTAAATGGATTAACAACATCCTAATGGGACGATTATGGATTGTTAATGATGATGGTTAAAGACTGTTAAGTCGATGATAACATGATAGTTCTGATTAGATGATAAGATTTAATAATGATGATGATACGGATACAATGAAGATAATGATGATGATGTTATGATTAAGATCAAGATGATGATGTTAATGTTATGGATTATGATGATATAGTTATAAGAATAAATGATGATTGAGGATGATTAATTATACGCGAATGATGGATGTCTAGTGGGGTGTGAAAGAAAATGAAAACGGTAAAATACGGATTAAATAATTTTGGTTGTGACATTAAAACAGAAAAGCTGGGACAGCATAATGGTTAAGGGTTGTTTCAGTTTAACGAGAGGTCGGGGGTTCGAGCCCGGACATGGGCACTTTTGTTTTTGGAGCTTTTTCTAAGTAAGGTTCGTGAATCCGAGGTCAACCCTGCATTGTTCAGTATCGTCGTATGAATATTTTTACTACAAAATATTATAGAGTGAGTTCATTTGCTCCCTTTTACTCTTTATATTTTTGGGACTGAGAATACATGCGCTGCTTTTATAACTGCTTTATTAAATGCTTTTGAAATATATTTTGAACTAGAATACATGAAATGCTTTTATAAATGTTTGACAAGATAGACACAAGCAAAACATTCCTCGAATGAATTATTATGCAGACAGAAGTTCTGTGGATTATTATTGAATTATGTGGACATGATAATTTTCACCAATTGATGTGAATATTTTCCCCTGATTATTATTGCTTGGTAACCTAAGAATTAGAACCGGGTATGGTCCTAATTCACGCGAATCCTAAAGGTAGCTACCGGGTTTAACACCCCCACCCAGAATGTTCACTAGACGGAAGAGCTAGTGGGCGTGGTGTTTAGTACTTTGAAGTTTATATATTATTACAGACTGATGTTCTGTTTTGGGGATATTATTGATGCGCATTATATGTTAAGGTCGGTTACCATGTTGAGCAATAAAATCGAAATGAATGTTATGTATCGAGAGAATGATTTTATACACAGGTTATGTGTATGTTATTTTTGTGCACGAGATATGTGTACGGTTATTTAAAAATCGCGAGGCAACCTACGGGGGAGAAAAGGATATGAACCTACTCTGCTAAGCATTATGAAAAATGATTTCGTACACGAGATAGATGTACTGTATTTAAATCTTGTGGTCTATCAAAATGATGAATTTTATTATTTATGATAAACTTTTGAACTCACCAACCTTTTGGTTGACACTTTAAAGCATGTTTATTCTCAGGTATTAAAGAAATCTTCCGCTGTGCATTTGCTCATTTTAGAGATATTACTTGGAGTCATTCATGACATATTTCAAAAGACGTTTCATTCGAGTCGTTGAGTTCATCAAGATTATTATTAAGACAATTATAGTTGGATATTTTATGAAATGGTATGCATGCCGTCAACTTTCGATGTAATGAAAGTTTGTCTTTTAAAAACGAATGCAATGTTTGTAAAATGTATCATATAGAGGTCAAGTACCTCGCGATGTAACCAAATGTAATGTATTCGTCCAGATGGATTAGGACGGGTTGTTATAGGTGGTATCAGAGCGGTGGTCTTAGCGAACCAGGTCTTGCATTAGTGTGTCTAGCTGATAGTTTTTTAGATGCATTAGTGAGTCTGGACTTCGACCGTGTCTGCATGTCAAAAGTTTTGCTTATCATTTCTAGTCGGAAATCATCTGATTATCATCCTTAGGAAATTACCTGCTTATCATTCTTAGTCTAGACACGTTTTACTGCATTAACTGCATGAATAGTGTATAGACAAAATTCATATCTTAGCGTATCTGATAATTCATATCTTAGTGCATCTGTTGCTGTAGACTTGCCTGATATATGCCGTAAATTCCTCCGTAGTCTATGAAATCTTTAGTACTATATATATATATAGATATTCTATGTAGTTAGAATACCATGCAATATTCGAAAATCATTTCATATCGAAAAATCCTCCATCTGATCGTACGAGATGGATCCCTCAACCAGTTCGAATTTCTCGGATTCCGGCAGCTATTCCGATATGGATATCCACCTGAGCTCCGAAAGCATGCGTCACTAGAATGAATCAACCAATCATTCATCCCCAATTTATCTGATGAGTTCGTAGTCGACTTAATCAATGAAGACGAGAAGAAGGCGATACTTTCCATCAACCAAATTTCCCTCGTGGCGATGAACCTGAAGCACTTATCGGCGAACCTATATATATATATATATATATATGCACGGAAGTTGTATGTATACGTTATTTGAAAATGTTAAATACATAGTACATAACAATAGCGTATATACATATTAGGGTGTCATTTGTTGTAGATAAATACACTTAGTTTGATAAATACACTTTCTTGAAGACGACGTTTCGTGCTTATGAGCCCGTCCGTTAAACGACAGATTAATATTAAACATAAAAGTAAGATTTCTTAATCATGGAATTATGTATTTATGTGATTGAAATTTACATCTTGTCGAATAAAAATCATGAGATTATGTATTTATGTGATTTCATAATCACATAATAGATAGAATGGGGGTGTTTTTCATAAATTTATTTAAGAGTGAATTATATTAGTCCATGGTTTGAGATATGGTTAAGTTACCATAATAAATAAAAAAATTTAATTATAAATAAAAGATGTCAAACAAAAGTAAAATTAGTTAGAATAATGGAGTCGGAATTCGGTAGTTATTATATATGAATTTAGTGAAATTATTGTTTGTATTAGGGTTTAAGCATATTCGAGCCCGATTTCAGAATATTAGTGCCCGGTGTTGGTGGTAATTACGTCGTATTGGTTCAGATACCTATAAATACATTTTGGTCAGAGCTAGTAAACTTCTACCCTTATTTTTGCAATATGTATTAATTTAACAATATTTTATGTTAACAATAAGTAACACGGTTGCAATATTTATACTAATTTCTATTTTCATATATTTTAATTTAATAGATTATATCATCATCATCATTATTATTATAGTAATTATTAAATTAATGTTTATTTATTTATAGTAAATATCTTTGAATTCCATGATAAGTATGGTAGGTAAATTTCAACCTATATAAAAATTTAATTTAATTGAGAAATATATAAATCCAGTTTATTTGAGAAAATGACACGTGGGCAAATTTAGTTCAGTTTATTTGAGAAATTGACACGTGTGCAAATAAATTCAGATTAATTATGAAATTGACATGTATAATTATTTACACGCGTTTTATAATAATGTATAAAAAAATAAATATTTTTTTGTGTATATGAAAGAAGGTTTGCTGATATAACCATTAAGTTACGATAATATAAACAAATATTGAAGTCGATAGTAATAATATTGATTGCATTCTGTTGTTTTTTACAAGTTGAATGTTAATTTAATATGTACTAACTGCTACTTTATCACCAAATACTTGTGTGTAATTGATATTTCATGTGCGCTCTTGATAAAGACTAATAGTACCGAACATAAGTTACTTGTTTTCCTTTTAATCCCACATCCCGTGGGATATAAACATGAGTTCTCATAATATAATAATACTTGATTTTATAAAAATAAATAAGACCAGCTAGGCCCGCTTCTATCGTTCCAAATTTCTCTCGACCGAAAGTATGGACTTAGTTTTTTTTTTTTTTTTTTTTTTTTTTTAAGGAGAATATCATATTTCCTCTACTTTTTTTTTTTTTTTTTGAAAAGCAAAACTTTCATTAATACTCAAACATAATATAACAAGAGCAGCCCATACAAAATAAGGGCAAACAACACCAACACAAACCTACTGGAAAATTACATATACATGAGACACGAGATGGGATGTTGAGAACACATCCAATGGACTAGAATATTACATCACACTTGAAATCGGGTTAGATAACCACGTTAACCAATCTAACGACTTCCCACGAACTCTATTTGAAACCCACTCAAAGGATTTAAGTTGAATCTCATTTAGAGCCATGGGACCATTCCACGATTTATTTTTGAAAACCACTTGATTCCGATTTTTCCAAATGAGATATCCGCTTGTCCACTCGACCGCTTGCCATGCCATCGATTGGGAGGAAGATAAATGGTGTGTTGATCTTCCGAGGAAGACTTCGCCAATGCTAAGGTTTGAAACATGGGAGAAACCCCACCATTTATATACTTTCTCCCATACTTCCATAGCATGCTTGCACAAAATTAACGAATGCTCAACCGACTCGATTTCACACTTGCATAAGGGACAAAGGATTGAATCAAGATCCACACCTCGTTTGTCTAACTCCACACGAACTGGCAACCTTCTCAACCTTGCTCGCCATATGAAAATTTCGATCTTTTTTGGAACTAAATGATTTGATTGCACCTCCAAAAATAACGATTTACCTGCATTATCACAAATTTACCTACATATTTCCCCAATTAAACACTATAATATCATATATCCCCAACTTAACTTCAAATTATCACAAATTTACCCATTTCATTTCATTTATTTAATAATTATTAATACATTTAAATGCATTTATTCTAAATTTAATTACCATTATACTCCGTATCATTAGTCAAACAAACACAAATTTAGTAAAATGCTTTAGATGTATATAATTTTAGTAACTAATGTATCATTTTCTTTATTTTTTTCATCATTATATGCTTCTGAATTTGTAACCGAGAATAAGAACGATAGTAGGAGTAATGTTTTACGTGACGAACTTAGTCATGCACTTACGACTTGTACCGAACCATATCTTTTAATTCTCTATTCACTGTCAGCATTTTACCCTCTTTATGACTATAACGAATGATACAATAAGAATTTTTTTCATTGATGATGAAATTAAGCAGCAAGCTAAGGCTATTGCAGATGTATCATGTATGGAGGCCTAAGTTATTAGGTGGTGATGACATCATTGATGATGTCGATGGCAAGTCACTAAGCGAAAGCATTTTTGGATGACAAAATGATACAGTAGTTGGTATATATACTCCTATAATATACAGAAAGCAATTTACTAACCAAAATGGAATTTAGAATGCTTTCGGTATTTCATAACGAAATGGAATTTAGAATGCTATAGAAAATGGAATGGAAATTTCATACCAAAAGCATTTTACTAATCATATTTTGTATCTTTTGTGTAATGGTAATTGAATTTTGAATAAAGACATTTATAAATGATTAACAACGATTAAATAATCAAAATGGGTAAATTTGAGAGAATTTAAGATTTAACTTGGGGATATATGATATTGTAATATTTGGTTGGGGAAATATGTAATTTTGATGCTTATTAGGGGGATATATGATATTTTACTAACTAGTTGCGTATTTTACGGACTAGCTATTTGCGTATTTACGTAACTCTAAATCACAATATCATTTATATTTTATTATCTATCTATCTATCTATTATTTAATTTAATATACCCCTTTATACTTTTCGTTTATCCATCATTTTTTATTTTTTTGTATATATATCACATTCACACCCCTTTTATATATCTACAATCTTTTACTTCTAATTTGTTTTCATCATATCAACCAAGATGCTTAAAAACATATAACATCATAATATGGAACTTATATTTAGCACATTATATAAATATATGAGTTATATGTTATACATTATTAACCAAATCAATCATCATACTCAATAATTAAGAAAAAAGAAAAGGAGACTTGTGAATATATATTTAGAACCTAAAGTGATAACTTAGTGATAGAGACTTGAGAATCTCTAATTTTTTGTTTAGGCGAAAAAGAAAAACTATTATAACTATAAAGAAGTTCATCAAACAGATGAAACCCCTAGCAACATACAAACAATTCAAACTACCGAGCTATACTAACAATACTAGTTTGGATATTAACTATTTTTTTGAGAAAAGACAAAATTGCTGAAATGGTCCATGTGGCTTGTACCAAAATGCTGATTTAGTCCCTGTGAGTTTTTTTGATGGATTTCGTCCCCGTGGTATGCAAATCGAACTGAAATAGTCCCTCATGCTAACGGTCGTTAAAAAATTCCGTCAAATCAGGTCACATGCTATGCACATGAGGGTATTTTAGGCATATTAATTAATTCTTTTATTTTATCCTTTAATTCATCATCTATCTTCATCTTTCCCAAATCAACACCATTAAAAACCCTAAAAACTAAAACTAAATTAAAATCACTAGATCCATCACTAAATTCAAATCACAGATCTAGGACACAAAGTCACCACCAACCCCACCATCTCCTTTCCCATCACCACCGCCACGCCACCACCAACCTCACGATCCTCATATCTAGGTCAAAAAGCCTAATTTGGTCACGAAATAGATGAATAACAGCAGCAATCGAAGCTTCTTTGGTCATGAAACAGATGTATAGCAGCAACCTTGAAGATTAAAGTCACGAACGCACCTTTATGATCCGAATCACGAATTGATTGCTGCTGCTGAGTTACGAATTGGTTGCTCAATCTCAATCTCAATAAACAGTTGAATAGCAGCAATCGGAGCTTATCTGGAGTACACAATCGAAGTACGAAATCCAGATCTGCCCAATTTGAGGTAAAAGGCTTGTAATCCGAATCTGAGAGTTTATGTTTGAGTTTTTGTTTTGTAGTAATGAATTTAAGGAGTAGAAGTAGATGTGTTTGTGCATGATTGATTGTATTTAAAGATGAATATGGAGTAGAAGTAGATGTGTATGTTCAAATGGTTTGATGAATTTAGAATGGGTTTAGTAAAATGGATATCTCAAATACCAACACCAACAGTGACCTGCTTCGTGTTATTCGAAAATATTTGAATCACTTCTGGCTTCCTTTTAACAACTTATTTACCCCTTTGTCATATAAAGTCAATATTTATGTTTATAATAGTTATTGTTGTAATTTGATCGAGCGATTTATGTTCTTGAATATCTCATTTCTTTAGTATAAATTAAATAGATGATGATGAAGTATCAAGATGATGGTGATGGTGTTATCGTTGTTCAGTTGTAATATTAATTTGATTTTAGTTTTTAGAGTTTTGAATGGTGTTGATTTGGGAAGGAAGATGAAGATGAAGATAGGTGATGAAGTTTCTCAAAGAAAAGACAAACCACAGGGACCATTTCAGCAATTTTGATACAAACCACAAGTACAATTTCAGTACTTTTGTCAATAAAGGAAACAAACGGACGAAAATACCCTCACATGTCTGGCACATGACTCGAGTTAATGGCCTTTTTTGACGGCCGTCGGTTAGAGGGACTAAATCAGCAACTTTTACAAACCACCGGGACCAAATCCATCAAAAAAAAGCACAGGGACGAAACCAGCATTTTGGTACAAACCACAGGGACCATTTCAACAATTTTGTCTTTGAGAAAAAGATAGGTGATGGTCGGGACATTCTCTTCTGGAAAGACGTCTGGATTGGTGACACCTCCTTAAAGGATATGTTTCCTCGTTTATTCAGATTAGAGAATAATCAAGACGCATATGTTAGCGAAAGAATTCAACGAGCGGACGAATCAAGAAGGTATTCATGGAGCTGGTCAAGGGAACTTTCGGGTCGAGTTTTGGGGGAGTTGCAACAACTCAGTTTGATGATCTAACAATAATGTAACACTTGGTGAAGGACCTACTATTTGGAAATGGACCTTGGATATCAATGGTTCGTACAATTTCAAGTTAGTGGCTGCAAAAATTGATGAACTTTTGATTTCGAGATCGGGGCACTATCAAGAAACGATGAAGAACAACTATATCCCACAAAAAATAGGTATCTTTGTTTGGAGAACCTTACGTGGTGGAATCCCCATTAGAGTAGAACTTGATAAACGTGGAATCGATTTGGACTCTCTATTATGTCCCATGTGTAACGACTCCATCGAATCTGTGGATCACGCTATCATCTCATGTAAGATTGGCAATCTACTCCTAGATTAGCAACTATCTACTCGAGAGCATAAGAAACCATCTACTCGAGAGCATAACAAACCTAGAGAAGCCAAAGGATTCGAGTCAAATATCTTTGGTAAATACGCCAAATTTCTCTATTTCGACGCCTTGAACCGGCCATGGCTTCCTATGCTTTTTATCTTCAATAAAATCAATTCAAACATATTCATAAGCTACTTAATTCTCAGTGTTGCTCTAAACAAGTACTTTAGTCCAAAATAAATTGTGGTTGATTGTTAAATGTATTATAAGCAATCAAAATTTGCAAATAATAACGATAATAAGTATAAGACAAAATTGTCAAAATTATCCCTGTGTTTGTTCATTTTAGCCTAATTGATCCCTGTATTTTAAAAACTGCAATTTTCATCCTTAATAGTGTAAATGTGTCTCAATATAGTCCCTAATGACATTTTTCAGTCCCAATTTCATCCCTGTGTTAAGTAAGGGAACCTCGTAGTATGCAAAAGTTTCAGGGACAGTCCTAATCGTTAACGGATGTTAAAAATTTCATTAAAATTCGTCATCCCATGTGATTATCATGAAGGTATTTATCAGATTCATGGGAACAAAAATGTAAAAGATTACGCATGATAAAAAGCTTCTTGCATGATAGAAAGCTTCTTGCTGTTTTTATTTTGCATTCTTATAAAAAATAATATAAAAGCTTCTTGATAAAAAAAATGTATTCGTCACCCCATGTGACTAAAAAATGCAAAAGTTTACGCATGATAAAAAGCTTCTTGCTGTTTTTATTTTGCATTCTTATACTGTAATTATTTTGTTTCAAGTTCATTGTTGTTTCAAAAACAAAATACATTAACAGAAGGAAAAAAATGTACAACTAAGTGTATAACTAATCCATTTTGCAACATTTGTTTGCATTACGTGCAGTACTCAGTTTTAGGTTCAATATTGACACTTGGAGCAATGGTAGGTTCAGTTATGAGTGGCAAAATAACCGATCGATTTGGAAGAAGATGTGACGAACCGGAAAATTTCGACTTATTTTTAATCAAATTGTATAAATGATTTAATATTTCTGACACGATAAGCAAAGTCTGTAAGGTTAAGTCTCAAAAATTTTGAACTGTTTTCATATATGCAAATACCCTTCGGCTATCTCCGAGGATTCACGAACAACTATTTGTAAATAGACACATATATATTTTAATATATATAGATATGTATATATCTAAAGTATAATTTAAAATATTATATGCTTTAATTAACTATATAAAATAAAAATAAAATATGATATTATTATATATATATATATATATATATATATATATATATATATATATATATATATATATATATATATATATATATATATATATAGGGGCAGGATCAATGGGGAAGTAACCAATCGGGGGGAAACAAATTTATTTTTTTTCGTTTTTTTGAATTTTTTTTTTCCGGCATCAAGATCACACGAAAATATGAACATTTAGAAGAGACACTTCGTGATGAATGTTATTATTTAGGTGGGAAAACGATCGACAAAAATAACATTCAAGATAATATTGTTCGTGAAGAATATGAACGTTTTTTTTCTTCATGTTTTGTGAAGTAAAATTTAGCCCGATTTAGAGTTTATGGTTTAGGGTTTAGGGTTTAGGGTTTAGGGTTTGGTGTTTTGGGTTTATTCCATAAACCCAAAACACAAAACCCGAATAAACCCAAAACACCAAACCCTAAACCCTAAACTCTAAACCCTAAACTCTAAACCGTTCGTGTTAAAAACTCAATCTAAATCCTAAATCTAATCCCTAAATCTAAACCCTAAACCCTAAATTTCTAAACCCTAATATCTAAACCCTATAAACCCTAATATCTAAACCCTAATATCTAAACCCCAATAGCTAAAACCTCAAAATATGCTCGAAAAACACGATAATTGTTATATATTACTTCTTTGAGCGTTTTCCCGCCAAAATAAAAACATTTATCACAAAGTGTCTCTACTAAATGTTCATATTTTCATCTCATCTATAATGTTCGTGAACAAAGGTTTTTCAAAAAACGAAAAAAAAAGTTTTTGTTTCCCCCCGCTTCCCCCCGAATGGTTACTTTCCTCTTGATCCTACCACTATATATATATATATATATATATATATATATATATATATATATATATATATATATATAATGTATGTTAAAAATAAACGGTGATTCGAAAATGAGTTATATAAATTATAGGTTTATTAAAAATAAATTTAGGATCTATTTATTAAATTTTTACACTTCGTATATTTTACTTGGGATTGAGCGCTAATAATCAATCAACTTTTTATGATTGATTTTACACATTAAAAGACCGAAATAAATAAATAAAGTTAATATAAAAATTTAGGATTATTCCGAATTCTTTTATCCGCCACTGATTAACAACGGAGCATGATATAGCACCGTGAAAACGGTCGGTAGAAACAACCAAATTAAATGGCTGCTAACTATTCTTAATTGATACTTGATTGTTACTGTTTCTGTTTTGATTATTCCCACTAACTCTAATATATATATATATATATATATATATATATATATATATATATATATATATATATATATATATATATATATATATATATATATATATATATATATATATATATATATATATATATAGGGGCAGGATCAATGGGGAAGTAACCAATCGGGGGGAAACGGGGGGAAGCAAAAAAAAAAAATTTTCGTTTTTTTGGATTTTTTTTCCCGGCATCAAGATCAGACAAAAATATGAACATTTAGAAGAGACATTTCGTGATGAATGTTATTATTTAGGCGGGAAAACGATCAACAAAAATAACATTCAAGATAATATTGTTCGTGAAGAATATAAACGTTTTTTTTCTTCATGTTTTGTGAAGTAAAATTTAGTCCGATTTAGAGTTTAGGGTTTAGGGTTTAGGGTTTGGTGTTTTGGGTTTATTCCATAAACCCAAAACACCAAACCCTAAACCCTAAACCCTAAACTCTAAACCGTTCGTGTTAAAAACTCAATCTAAATCCTAAATCTAAACCCTAAATCTAAACCCTAAACCCTAAATTTCTAAACCCTAATATCTAAACCCTATAAACCCTAATATCTAAACCCTAATATCTAAAACCTCAACATACGCTCGAAAAACACGATAATTGTTATATATTACTTCTTCGAGCATTTTCCCGCCAAAATAAAAACATTTATCACAAAATGTCTCTACTAAATGTTTATATTTTCATCCCATCTATAATGTTCGTGAACAAATTTTTTTCAAAAAACGAAACAAAAAAAAAAGTTTTTGCTTCCCCCCGCTTCCCCCCGATTGGTTACTTCCCTCTTGATCCTACCACATATATATATATATATATATATATATATATATATATATATATATATATATATATATATATATATATATGCAGAACACATAGATATATATACACTAATACAAACATTATCACCTTTGAATCCCCATCTCCCTCGAGCCACCACCGGCCACCTTCAAACCGCCGTCACCCTCAACCCACACCACCAATTCATCCACCTCCGGCCGCCACCCAACACCACAAAAACCCTCCACTACCTTCCGCTATATCAGAGCCAAGAACCATCATCTTTCACCACCTTTGATCACCACAGCCACCATCACCATAAACAACCACCATGAGCCACCAAGCAAACACCACCATCTTCTTAATGAAACCCATCACCATCACCACCATCCTCCACCCTCACCATTTTCGTTGCAACTGCTGCTGTACTTCTTCCTGTTTCAGACGAGACCACCACAAACCACCGTAAGTTGCTGCTCCTGCTGCAGTCGAAAACCACCATAGAACACCCCTTTTTACACACTGCTATGTTTCTGTTTCATTCGAATAAACTGCTGTTGTTGCTCTCTTCTGTTTCTACTTCATGTTCGCTGCTACAGCTGCTCGAGAACCACCACAAATTCATCGTGAATTGCTGTTGCACGTTTCCTATTTTCTGTACCTATTCGAACACCACAACCATCCCGTTACTGCTGCTGTAATGATTCGGGAACAACCATCGAAACCCATTTATCAATCACTACTGCTGTTGTATGCTTTCAATTTCTAATTATGATGATAACACGGTGAATATGATGCGAAATGAAGAAGATGATATAATGAAGATGACGATTACGATGGTGAGATGATAAATGAGTGATGATGATACATGTTGATGTTCGATAATGATGACAATGAGATAATGATGATGACGAGATAATTAAGGATGATGATGAAGGAAGATGATGATGATGATGATTGCATGGATAATGATGATGATGGTAATATTATTATCATTATTATAATAATAATAATAATAATAATAATAATAATAATAATAATAATAATAATAATAATAATAATAATAATAATAATAATAATACTAATAATAATGTTTGAGCAGGAACTCGTTGACGAGTTTGAGCAGGTGATGAAGGACGAATTCGAAATGAGTAAATTGAGTCTCTTACACTATTTTCATGGTTTGCAAGTCGAACAAACTGATAATGGAATTTTTCTTCACCAAGAAAAGTGTGTGAATGATATACTCGAACATTTCAGTATGACTCAAGAACGTCCTGTGTCGACCCCGCTAGCTGTGAATCACGGTATTTCATTAGACTATGAGGGGGAGCCGGTTGATCCTACATACTATCGAACAATCATCGGATTGCTGATGTATCTCACTGCATCTAGGCTGGATATTATGTTTGCAACATGTCTGTGTGCACGTTATCAAGTTAATCCGAATACAGTTCATCTTACAGCTGCCAAAAGAATTCTATGTTATCTATTACATTCTCCAAATCTCGGCATCTGGTATTCGAAAGAAGACAAGTTTGATCTTGTAGCATACAGTGATTCAGACTATTGATGTTATGCGAGGTGTATACGAAATAGTTATATTTTTATTGCGAAATACTATTAAATACGATACAATTTTACATAAGTTATTTATTTATTTATAGAGTGGATATGCCTAAACTTTGCTACAACACTTATAGGCAGTGTACATAATCGTACAGTAGTGTAGTTTTTAGTAAGTCCGGTTCGTTCCGCAGGGAGCTAGCCAAGTTTAACGTTATATTTATTTTAAACTATATTTGTATCAATATATATATATAAGTAATATTATTATTATTATAAAAGGGGGGGTTTTTACCATTTAATGACCGGTTTGACGATTTTATATTTTAAGCGTAAAGATAAATGACAATACTTAAAATGCGTAAAATAAATAACAATAATTAAATGACGAAATATAGAATTGCGAATAATAAAATGACAGTAAATGAAAGTACGATGAGAAATACAATAAAAGAATTATGCTTATTTAAACTTCCATAATAATGATGTTTGACGTTTTGATTTTAATTTATTACTCTGGGTTAATTGTCCTTTGTCTTGGATTATTTGATACCTACCTGGTTTTTGTCCATAATAGTCCATCGGTCATAATTATAAAATGCTCGTCAAATTAACCTTATTCCCGAAGTCAAATATTCCAACTAATTAGGGATTCGAACTGTAACAAGGTTTTAATACTTTGTTAATAATTACACCAGGTTATCGACTGCGTGTAATCCAAGGTTTTAATACTTTGTTAACAATTACATCAATTATCCTTGTATATAATTCACCCCTGTTTTAATTAGTCCATGATACATTAATTTATTCACTTGGCCATAATGAATAATCAATTACCCAATCCAATTGATTAATTAAATGATTGTAAACGATGTCGTATAAACGTCACTAAATAGGACATTCATAATCAATTTAATAATTATTAGATTAACTAATTTGAAGATAGGTTCGACAGGTTCCAATGAGTTATCATTCAATTAGACAATACCCCCTACCTATTAATAGTCAATAGTCCAATGTTCACAAGTGTCAGTCTTTTGTCCAAACCCTAATTATGGTACAAAATCCAATAACTCCGTCTTTAATATTTAACCCAACATCACGATTACTTCGGCTCAAATAAGCATAATAATAACCTAGTTACGAGACATTAATTTAAAAAGGAAGAACATAGCTTACAGTGATTATTAATAGCGTAGCGTTACACAGACAGAGTTCTGACTTAAAACCCGTAAGACATTCTTACAATAACCTTATTATTATTAACTTAAATTAAAATTAAAATTATAATATATTAATATAAATATAAACTGAGAAAGAAAGATAGAAAAGGGTTTAATGGATTCGGCAGAAGCTTGTGCCTTTTATAGGTAGATTTTGAATTTGGCTGCTCCGCGAGTGCGGTACTTTTGTGCCTTACAGCTCCGCGAGTGTGGAACTTCGGATTCCAGCTCACCAAATTGAGTTAAACTTGGGCTGCTGAATATTATAATATATAATATAATAATATATAATTTTATATAATTTTATATATATTATATTATATTCTTGTGCATAGTTGACTTGTAATTTTAGCTCCGTTGAGTTGTACATTGATGGTCAGTTTATGTCTCTGTTCTGAATTTTCGAACGCATTTTCGTACGCTTAGATATCTTGTACTTTGCGTTTTGTGGCTTGTATTCTTGTCATTTTTAGGTGTTTCTTATCAATAAATTGAACCACTTGAATTATATCTTGTACATTTGAGCTTTTTGGTCATTTGCATCTTCAAATCGTCGTTTTCTTCTTTTGTCTTCGCACTTATTTATTTAAACGATTATTACATAAAAATAGAACAATAGTAACTAAAAGCTTTACATATTGGAAGGATATTGATACTAAATATATGTTCCTTTTTAGCATTATCACACTTGAAATTAAAACAAGAGATACATCAGTTTTGCAAATATGTAAAAAGACACATTGATTTGGGAATTATGTTTGAACAAGACATGAGTTTAGTCAAAAACTCCACTTAAATTGTACTTCGGCTCAAAATTACAGTAATTCTTTTTTTTTTTACAAAAAAAACCAGGAGTTATATAACAAAAGATTTCATTAATCAACTAGAAGGAATGTAATACTCACAGACCAGTTTATAATTAATACACACTTTTTATCATTAAACTTATAATTATATCTTTAAATTTATTTAGAGAGTTGAACCACTATTATTGTAAGTAAACACATATTAGTAAACTAGGTGTGTATAGATCAAAAACTGGTGTGTGAGTATCACCTCCCCAACGAGAAAGTAGTGAAAAACCGAAAAAATACCGAAACAATGCCTAATGCCACACAACTAGACAACGAAATAAAATAAGAACCTAACCAATATTACCACACTTGAACGTTGCTTGTCCTCAAGCAATACCGAACTTGAAATTAAATCACACTTCACTCGAATCACTTTTTTATTCTCACACTTTATACATCAGTGATTTTAATACGGCGGTATAAACAATGATAGTAACGATGTGGTTTACAGTCCCACATGACTATGAAAATGTAGATCCTTTAAGTAAATTGGATCTTTATGAAAACATTTGATCTTTTTGAAAATTCAAGCAAGATTTTACCCTAGACAAGTTTTCCGGAATAACCCTTCACCGGTGTTTGCAAAGTATTTTTGTGGGTTTTGTGGGTTTCAGATTTTTAAAATTTCAGCTCAAAACTTGTGGTTTTCTGTCACCCACTTGCTAACCTTGTATTAGGAAAGCAACATGTCCAGTATACTTGCTCCGTATATTACCTTTCGGTAAACTACCGTCCGGTTGTAAAGGAAAGCGATGAACAAGCAACTGTTAAGGCAATGTCTAATGACATGCAGATAATTATGGTCAAAAACGTGTCGGATGCAATTACTATCCTTTGTAGGAGAAAGAGTAAAGATCACCCTATAATTTTTCAGTCTGGCACAAGGACCCGTCTTCGACCATGCTATGCAACCACCATTCTTACGGTTAACATCCGATTTGATTCAAGTGACCTAATGAATTCCGATGAATTCTCAGGATTTTACGTTCAATGGTAATGAACGCATTGAAAATAGGTTTTCAGAAAACAAATCGGTTTTAATTTGATCAAAATATTTTCTCGTTCAAGCTCGAGTTTAGATATCATTGAATTCCATGAGTATGAATTCTCAATTTTTAAGGTCAATCTGAAGGATTGAGTAATATCAGGCTTAAAAGTTGATTTTTAATCTTTAAGGAGATTATCCTTTCTGGGGGTCTGATTCATTATTTTTATCAAGCTAATTTGCACGGCGCCCTCCCCATTTTACGAGAAAGATTCTCTCATGGTTAGGATAAGTCTGACCACTTGGCGACCCTGTTTGATGCTGAGGTCCGTGGATTTCCAGCTGATTTTCGAGAAAACTTTTCAAGGTTTTTCATAGACTCTACAACTGGTCTGGACGACAACTTCCTGACCTAAATCAAGAAGCGCGTGTCTTTTTCGGAAGACTTTACTTCCTTTTAATGATGGAATTGATTCATCGTGTAGATCCATCTTTCTTTTAAATATATTACAGTACATCGGGTAAAACTGATTATTATCGTCCAAAACAAAAGTACCTGAAATAATCTTGTACAAAATATGTGATATATGTTTTAAAGAAATTGGTAAATTCTTCCCACACTTAGCTTTTATTTATTTTTTCTTTGCCTTTTTATTCTCCTCTATTCCATTTTAAATGAATTCAAACATTTTGGGTTGTTTCTCAATTTATGTCCTTTCCGAGGTAACAATAATTTCGGTAATAAAATTTAGTTTTATCATTCATAAATATGTATAAACATGATTTTAAATTCATTTTATTGAAAATTTTTCAAATTTTCACAAAATTTGGCAAATAAACTAAGTGTAAACCCGAGAGAATTTATAACCCTTCCCCACACTTGAGATCATGCAATGCCCACATTTGCATAAAATCAGACTATAATTATAAATTTATGAGGGTGATTAGTGTAGAAAAGTGATTAAAAATACCGAGTTTGCAAACATATTATTTTATATCACATTTGATATTTTGCGTCTTGTCGTCAAAATTAGTAGCTTTTGCTGAACTTTAATGTCAGTCTTTGAAAATGCGCTGTTTTACCCTGTTTTGTACATAAGATAAACTATATATATATATATATATATATATATATATATATATATATATATATATATATATATATATATATATATATATATATATATATATATATATATATATATATATATATATATATATATATATTAAAACAATTTAAATGAATAATTTTTTAAAATTTTGTTTCCTTTTACTTTAGGTAGTTTCGGTATGTTTACCTAGTCCGTCCCTCGACAAAATTTAAAATTTGTCATTTTTAAAGCGATTGTTTTAAAAGCAAAGATTTTGGGGGTTTTTTTTAATTTTTTTGGTATACTTTAGATCAATAAAATTAAAAATATTGATAACAAAATTTTTCGCCCTGCCCTCGGGTAAAGCAATTTCGATTCCATGACCTAGTCTTTAACTTACGACGAATTTTAGAAATCATTTTTTTAAACTTAATGAAATAAAGTAAATTTTGTTTTTAAAATCACACAAAACTTAAATTTAAAAATGCATATAAATTTCATATAAAACCTATAAAACAAAAAAATTAGAATGGGGGAAGAAAACTAGTTCTTTAGTGTCTGCTAGCGGAAAAGACCAATCGGATTCTATTCTCGGAACTACAGGAGAATAGAATAACTAACTCTAGACAATGTTTTCTTTTTAGAACATATGAATCTCCCCACACTTAGGTAGCTGTGGTGACAAAATTGTGATTAACTTCATTGTCAATTTCTCTTGGACCATAATCAACTTGCATATCTGTGACTTTTGCTTTAAGCCATTGGTCGGATTTCTGTGTAATATCCACAAATTCAACTAGTTTTGCCTTTTCTTTAGGCGATAGATTAGATACTAACCGGTTACATAACTTAAAGTTCTCCTTCGTTCTGGCATCACGAATCCGTTTAATAATTTTCTTCATTGAACTGTTAATAATAGGGTCATTTAATTTCGCATCAATAACGGGGTTCTTTGTTATCAAGTCATCATTAGGTGTTACTTCATCTTTGATGTGTGCGAGGTGATGTATAAAATAGTTATATTTTTACAATGAAATACTATTAAATACGATACAATTTTACACAAGATATTTATTTATTTATAGAATGGATATACCTAAACCTTGCTACAACACTTATAGGCAGTGTACCTAATCGTACAGTAGTATAGTTTTTAGTAAGTCTGGTTCGTTCTACAAGGATCTTTTAAACAAGCTTAACGCTATATTTTTAAAAACTATATTTGTAAAAGTACAAAAATATATATATATAAGTAATTATATTTATAAAAGGGGGTTTTTTTACCGTTTAATGACCGGTTTGTCGATTTTAAAACTTTAGTCGCAGTTAAAACCTAATGTAAAATATTAAATAAATAAAAGACTTAATTTAAAGCGTAAAGTAAATAACGATAATGAAATTGCGATAAATAAAAGTGCGATAAAATTGCGATAATTAAAGAGAACGATAATTAAAAGTGCAATTAAATAAAAGAACAATAAATAAAAGTGCGATAATTAAAAGTGCAATTAAATATGAAATAAAGAATTTATGCTTATTTAAACTTCCATAATCATGATGTTCGACGTGTTGTTTTTAGTTTATTCCTATGGGTTAATTGTTCTTTGTCCTAGATTATTCAATATGTCCATACGGATTTGTCCATAATAGTCCATCGGTCATAATCATAAAATGCGGAAGTCTTCGTCATATTATTCTTATTCCCGAAGTCAAATATTCCAATTAATTGGGGATTCAAATTGTAACAAGGTCTTAATACTTTGTTTAATGAATACCCCAGGTTATCGACTGCGTGTAAACTAAGGTTTTACTACTTTGTTAACAATTACACCAATTACCCTTGAATGTAATCCACCCTTGTTTCAACAAGTCTATTAACTATTAATCCAGTTCCGTATCAGGTAAAATGAACAATTATTGGTATTTATAGATATCCCGCCCACCGTACCCAGTCAAGCGTATGTGGTTATATATAAATACGTCAAATTATAAGTCTATATATTAAATTAACGAGGTATCATTTAGTTAATATAAAGCCCATTAATAGCCCATAGTCTAATTTTCACAAGTGTCGTTCTTTTATTCAAACCCCAATTATGGTACAAAGCTCAATTACCCCGTCATTAATATTTAGTCTAACATCACGATTACTTCGGCTTAAATAAGCATAATAATAACTTAGCTACGAGACATTAATGAAAATAATTTAAACATAACTTACAGTGATTTATTAATAGTGTAGTGTTACACGGACAGAGTTTTGACTTAAAACCTTTAAACATTTATTAACATAACCTTATTATTATTAATCTTAAATTAAAATTAAAATTATAAATTATATATATATTTTTACGTATGATGAAAAGAAAAAGAAGGTGTTAAAATATCGATCGAATGCGTTGCCTTTTATAGGCCCCATTTCAGTTTTGGTGTGATCCGCGATCTCGAAGGGTTTCTCCTTCATAGCTCCGCGATCGCAGAGTGGTGGATTACAGCTCATCCAAGTTTGGCTCATAGCTTGCCGACGGATTTTTTAATAAATAAATATAATATATATATATAATTTTAAGAATTATTTATATATTATATTATATTTATATGCATAGTTGACTTGTAATTTTCGCTCCGTTACGTCGTGTGTTGAAAGTTGACTTAGGTCCCGGTTCCGGATTTTCGAACGTCCTTGCGTACAATTTAATATCTTGTACTTTGTGTTTTGTAACTTGTACTTTTGTCATTTCTAGACGCTTCTCATCAATAAATTGAACCACTTTAATTGTACTTTGTACTTTTTAGCTTTTTGGTCATTTGCGTCTTCAATTCGTCGAATCTGCCTTTTGTCTTCACCTTTTAATATTTAAACGAATATCACTTGTAAATAGAACAATTGCAACTAAAAGCTTGTCTTTCTTGAGGGATAATGCTATGAAATATATGTTCGTTTTTAGCATTATCAAATATTCCCACACTTGAGCTTTGCTTGTCCTCAAGCAATATAGTCTTGAAATAAAAATACTAGAATCACTTCTTTATTCTTCACACTTTGTACATCCGTGATTTCAATACGGCGGTATGAACAATGATAGTAACGATGTGGTTTACAGTCCCACATGACTATGAAAATTTAGATCCTTTAGGAAGTTGGATCTTTATGAAAACATTTGATCTTTTTGAAAATTAAATCTAGCTTTTACGCTAGATAAGTTTTTCGGAATAACCCTTCACCGGTGTTTGCAAATTGTTTTTGTGGGTTTGGCGGGTTTCAGATTTTAAAATTTTAGCTCAAAACTTGCGGTTTTGTGTCACCCACTTGCTAACCTTGTATTGGGAAAGCAACACGTCCAGTATACTTGCTCCGTATATTACCTTTCGGTAAACTACCGTCCGGTTGTAAAGGAAAGCGTTGAACAAGCAAGTGTTAAGGCAATGTCCCCTGACATGCTTTTAATTATGGTCTATAACGTGTCGGATGCAATTACTATCCTTGGTAGGAGCAATAGTAAAGCTCACCCTATAGTTTTTCAGTCTGGCACAAGGTCCTGTCTTTGACCATGCTATGCAACCACCGTTCTTATGGTTGACACCCGATTTGGTTCAGGTGACCTAATGAATTCCAGGTGAATTCCTAGGATTTTACGTTCAATGGTAATGAACGCATTAAAAATGGGTTTTTTAGAAAACAAATCGGTTTGTAATTTTGATCAAAATATTTTCTCGTTCAAGCTCGAGTTTAGATATCATCGAATTCCATGAGTTTGTAATTCTCAATCTTTAAAAGTCAATCTCAAGGATTGAGTAATATCAGTCTTAAAAGCTGATTTTTGATCTTTTAAGGAGATTATCCTTTCTGGGGATCTGATTCATTAGTCTTATCAAGCTAATTTGCACGGCGCCCTCCCCATTTTACGAGATAAATCCTTCTCATGGTTAGGATAAATCTGACCACTTGGCAACCCTGTTTGATGCTGAGGTCCGTGGATTTCCTGCTAATTTTAGTGATGACTTTTCTAGATTTTTCGTCAACCTACAGCTGGTCTAGACGACAACTTCCTGACCTAAATCAAGAAGCGCGTTTCGTTTTCTGAAGACTTTACTTCCTTTTGATGATGGAATTGATTCATCGTGTAGATCCATCTTTTCTTTCAAATATATTATAAGAGATTGGGTAAAACTGATAAAATTGTCCAAAACAAAAGTATCTTCAATTATTTGTACAAAAATATGTGACATATGTTCTAAATAACTTGGTAAATTTTTCTCACACTTGGCTTTTATTTTCCTTTCTTTGCCTTTTTATTGTCCTCTATTCCATTTTAAATGAATTCTAACATTTTGGGTTGTTTCTCAATTTATGTCCTTTCCAAGGTAACAATAATTTCGGTGTTAATACCTAGTTTTATCGTTCATAAATATGTATAAACATGATTTTGAATTCATTTAGTTGAAAATTTTGAAATTTTTTTCCTAGAATTGGGTAGTCAGTATATAAGACTAGAGCTGTTCTTTATTATCAGAGAGCACTAGATTCTAATACAACTACTGCGTTACTAGTATTTTTAATGGTAACCAAGTGTTTAAATTAAATTTTTTAAAACTCCGAAAGAATTTATCCTCTTCCCACACTTAAGATCTTGCAATGCCCTCATTTGCAAGAAATCAGTAACAATTTAAATTATTGAGGGTGATTAGCGTAGAAAAATGATTAAATTTTTACCAAAGTTTCCAAACATATTGTTGTTTGTTTGTTGAATGATAAATGGTGCACATCATTTGTTCATTCCGTTTGTTGTTTCTTCACATTTATTTTGCATCTTGTCGTCAAAATTAGTAGCTTTTGCTGACCTTAATGCCAGTATTTGAAAATGCGTTGTTTTACCCTGTTGTGTACATAAGATAAACTGCAAACATATATACATATTTTTAAAGTTTGGTATATTACCCCACATTCAAAAATTATTAAAATATAATAATAAAAGTTAGAAAATTATAAAAACTAATACAATACCAACATAAGTATTAAATATAGCAACATTACAAATAAATAAGATAAATAAGACTAAGTAAACTAGGGTTAATTCTGAAACCAGTAGGGGTTCCATGGTTCATTGTATCTATCTTAATATGCTTGAAATGGGTCATTGGTAGGAAAAGGTGGTCTCGTATCCTCAGTCCACAGAGGAAAATAGACTGGCTCAGTAGGAATGTAGTTCCTACCTTGGGAGGCTAAATAGGCTTTGATATATTCTTGATGATATTGCCAAGCTTGAAACTCTTGTTGCATAGCCCGTTGGTATTCAGTTTGGGACATTATTCTTTGTATATCGGTCATTTGGTTTCCTCCTCCCACATTACCTTGTTGTTGACCTCTGTGGGTCTCTAATACACATCAGATAAAATAAATCATCTTCAGTCACTTTATCTTTATTTCTACCCCTTTGTGTAATAGAGTTGGAAATGAATCTATGGATTACCCTAAGCTCGGCTCTATCTATATCAGTATAAGAATAATGACCTCCACGAAAACGATTATGACTAGTCATTATACTCCACAAATCATTCTTATCAAAATCATAATCAACCCTTCTACCATTACTTATCAACTGTCTACAATCATTAGTTAATAATTCTTCAGCCGTATAAATACACAAAGCTTCAGCCATATCTAATAAAGACATATAGCGCATCACACCTCCTAATAGAAATCTAATAAAACTTCTATCCGTTAAACTAGTTACTTCATCATTTAGTTCAATAGTACTTACTAAATCAACGCATCATTCCTTATACACATGTCTACGTATAGTGAATAGATTAATCCAATCATTGAAAGTAGAATTACCATACCTTTGTGTAAGTAATTATCTTATTGGCTCAGCCAATCCCACCGTCTCTAATGGTTCCCAATCTATCACCCTGGACACTTCAACATCTTTGGGATGAAGAATGCTCAAGTTCATCTGATATTTTGGATAGTCTATCCAAAATCTGTCAAATCGTAAGTTAGGGTGTAGATTTGCTTCAACTGCTCGTGACAATGAAATAAAAGGGTGCGGTTGATTCTGTTTGTATTGTTCACTGAGATCTTGATCTTCGTCACTTTCATTATAAGTATTCAAATTTTGTGGCGCGGATGAAGATTCACCTCGTTCATTCTGCTAAACACATTAAACAAAAAGGAATTGTGCATCCAAAAATGCATTGGTATTAGCAAAATAACAATTAAAAATAACTAACATGACATGTTTAATCCATATTAAACTCATGCTCATTTTCATATTTTTTACAATTCTACACTTTTTCAAATAAGCATATATAAAAATGTTTACCAAGTTTATAAGCATTCTACTCAATTAACATGTCAAAATAATCATTACTAGCAATTAAACAAGTTTCAAATGGCTTTTATATCAAATTAATCAAGTTCATGAATTTTAGACTTAAAAAGTCCACTTTAATTCTCAAAAATCATGTTTAGGATCAAAGTTTTGATCATTTAGCTACCTAAACATGTTACACTACTTAATTAAGCAATAATTCATGATAAAAATCGGCCATAACCTGTTTATATCAAAAAGCCCCAAATTGCTCAAAAACACAAACCCTAGATTCCTAAAACTTTTGAAGTTTTTGGCTTCAAATTATGTTTAATAGCATCAATCTAGGTTATATATGCATAATATATCAACAATTTAACACTAATTACACTAAAAATTAACAAAAATTAAATTAAAAAAAATAGCTCAAGAACACAAAAAAATTCGAATTTAAGAGTGTTAGGGGTGTAGAAATTACCATTCTTCTTGAAAGGGATCTAGGTAGGAATCTCCACATCAATTTTTAGCAACAAATTTGATGAAAAACGGTGCAAAATGGCGATTTGTGTGTGTTTTTTCGTGGGTTTTTCGCAGAAATATAATGAATTGGGGATGGAGACTGGACTGTCTCGACCAGTTTATCCTTTCTGTTTTTTCTCTGCTCCACGATCTCGAAGGAGGACACCCTCCTGTCTCCGCGATCTCGAAACCCTTTTTTTTTTTTTTATAAAACCTTTAACTTTTAAAATAGAAATTACATAATTTAAAAATTTTGTTTTTCTTGTTATTTAGGACGAGGTTGTTTCGGATCGTTGTCCTAGTCCGTCCCTCGATAAAATTTTAAAATTTGTCTTTTTGAAACGATTGTTTTAAAAACTAAGATTTTTGGGTTTTTTTAAATTTTTTTGGCATACTTTAAGTCAATAAGATTAAAAATAATGATAATAAAATTCTCGTCCCTCCCTTGGGTAGAGCAATTTCGGTTCAACGACCTAGTTTTCAACTCACGACGAATTTTAAAAATCACATTTTTAACTTAACGAAATAAAGTAAATTTTTTGTTTTTAAAATTCACACCAAACTTAAATTTAAAATGCATAAAATTAAAAATTCATATTATTAAAATTCACACCAAACTTTTATTATATTTTTGTTTTTAAAACATACAAACTTAAATTAAAAATATTAATTTTTCAAATATTTACAAACTTAAATATATATTAATTTAAAATGTTTATAATAATAATTTAATATTAATACATTAATTTTAAAAATAAAGTAAAAATTAAAAATTAAAAATCTTTTTGGTCTTTTATGTAGTGACCCGAACTTTTCCATGTTTATATATATTAATTGAGATTGATATTTACATGATTAAATGTTTCCAACATGTTAAGCAATCAAACTTGTTAAGACTTGATTAATTGAAATATGTTTCATATAGACAATTGACCACCAAAGTTGACCGGTGATTCACGAACGTTAAAACTTGTAAAAACTATACGATGACATATATATGGTTATATATATAGTTAACATGTTTTTATTATAAGTATGTATCTCATTAGGTATTTTAACAATGAGTTATATACATAAAAATGAGACTATTAATTTAAGAAACTCGAAAACGATATATATAACGATTATCGTTATAACAACGTCTTACTAGGTACATATGAATCATATTAAGATATTGATACATTTGGTTAATTATGTTAAATGATAAGTAAATATATTATTAAGTGTATTAACAATGAAATACATATGTAAAAATAAGACTACTAACTTAATGATTTCGAAACGAGACATATATGTAACGATTATCGTTGTAATGACATTTAACTGTATATACATCATACTAAGATATATTATATATCATAATATCATGATAATATAATAATTTAACATCTCATTTGTTATAATAAACAATGGGTTAACAATATTCAACAAGATCGTTAACCTAAAGGTTTCAAAACAACATTTACATGTAACGACTAACGATGACTTAACGACTCAGTTAAAATGTATATACATGTAGTGTTTTAATATGTATTCATACACTTTTGAAAGACTTCAAGACACTTATCAAACTACTTCTACTTAACAAAAATGCTTACAATTACATCCTCGTTCAGTTTCATCAACAATTCTACTCGTATGCACCCGTATTCGTACTCGTACAATACACAGCTTTTAGATGTATGTACTATTGGTATATACACTTCAATGATCAGCTCTTAGCAGCCCATGTGAGTCACCTAACACATGTGGGAACCATCATTTGGCAACTAGCATGAAATATCTCATAAAATTACAAAAATATGAGTAATCATTCATGACTTATTTACATGAAAACAAAATTACATATCCTTTATATCTAATCCATACACCAACGACCAAAAACACCTACAAACACTTTCATTCTTCAATTTTCTTCATCTAATTGATCTCTCTCAAGTTCTATCTTCAAGTTCTAAGTGTTCTTCATAAATTCCAAAAGTTCTAGTTTCATAAAATCAAGAATACTTTCAAGTTTGCTAGCTCACTTCCAATCTTGTAAGGTGATCATCCAACCTCAAGAAATCTTTGTTTCTTACAGTAGGTTATCATTCTAATACAAGGTAATAATCATATTCAAACTTTGGTTCAATTTCTATAACTATAACAATCTTATTTCAAGTGATGATCTTACTTGAACTTGTTTTCGTGTCATGATTCTGCTTCAAGAACTTCGAGCCATCCAAGGATCCATTGAAGCTAGATCCATTTTTCTCTTTTCTAGTAGGTTTATCCAATGAAATTAAGGTAGTAATGATGTTCATAAAATCATTCGATTCATACATATAAAGCTATCTTATTCGAAGGTTTAAACTTGTAATCACTAGAACATAGTTTAGTTAATTCTAAACTTGTTCGCAAACAAAAGTTAATCCTTCTAACTTGACTTTTAAAATCAACTAAACACATGTTCTATATCTATATGATATGCTAACTTAATGATTTAAAACCTGGAAACATGAAAAACACCGTAAAACCGGATTTACGCCGTCGTAGTAACACCGCGGGCTGTTTTGGGTTAGTTAATTAAAAACTATGATAAACTTTGATTTAAAAGTTGTTATTCTGAGAAAATGATTTTTATTATGAACATGAAACTATATCCAAAAATTATGGTTAAACTCAAAGTGGAAGTATGTTTTCTAAAATGGTCATCTAGACGTCGTTCTTTCGACTGAAATGACTACCTTTACAAAAACGACTTGTAACTTATTTTTCCGACTATAAACCTATACTTTTTCTGTTTAGATTCATAAAATAGAGTTCAATATGAAACCATAGCAATTTGATTCACTCAAAACGGATTTAAAATGAAGAAGTTATGGGTAAAACAAGATTGGATAATTTTTCTCATTTTAGCTACGTGAAAATTGGTAACAAATCTATTCCAACCATAACTTAATCAACTTGTATTGTATATTATGTAATCTTGAGATACCATAGACACGTATACAATGTTTCGACCTATCATGTCGACACATCTATATATATTTCGGAACAACCATAGACACTCTATATGTGAATGTTGGAGTTAGCTATACAGGGTTGAGGTTGATTCCAAAATATATATAGTTTGAGTTGTGATCAATACTGAGATACGTATACACTGGGTCGTGGATTGATTCAAGATAATATTTATCGATTTATTTCTGTACATCTAACTGTGGACAACTAGTTATAGGTTACTAACGAGGACAGCTGACTTAATAAACTTAAAACATCAAAATATATTAAAAGTGTTGTAAATATATTTTGAACATACTTTAATATATATGTATATATTGTTATAGGTTCGTGAATCAACGGTGGCCAAGTCTTACTTCCCGACGAAGTAAAAATCTGTGAAAGTGAGTTATAGTCCCACTTTTAAAATCTAATATTTTGGGATGAGAATACATGCAGGTTTTATAAATGATTTACAAATTAGACACAAGTACGTGAAACTACATTCTATGGTTGAATTATCGAAATCGAATATGCCCCTTTTTATTAAGTCTGGTAATCTAAGAATTAGGGAACAGACACCCTAATTGACGCGAATCCTAAAGATAGATCTATTGGGCCTAACAAACCCCATCCAAAGTACCGGATGCTTTAGTACTTCGAATGATGGGGATATTCTTATATATGCATCTTGTTATTGTCGGTTACCAGGTGTTCACCATATGAATGATTTTTATCTCTATGTATGGGATGTGTATTGAAATATGAAATCTTGTGGTCTATTGTTACGATTTGATATATATAGGTTAAACCTATAACTCACCAACATTTTTGTTGACGTTTAAAGCATGTTTATTCTCAGGTGAATATTAAGAGCTTCCGCTGTTGCATACTAAAATAAGGACAAGATTTGGAGTCCATGTTTGTATGATATTGTGTAAAAACTGCATTCAAGAAACTGATTTCGATGTAACATATTTGTATTGTAAACCATTATGTAATGGTCGTGTGTAAACAGGATATTTTAGATTATCATTATTTGATAATCTACGTAAAGCTTTTTAAACCTTTATTTAGGAAATAAAGGTTATGGTTTGTTTTAAAAATGAATGCAGTCTTTGAAAAACGTCTCATATAGAGGTCAAAACCTCGCAACGAAATCAATTAATATGGAACGTTTTTAATCAATAAGAACGGGACATTTCAGTTGGTATCCGAGCGTTGGTCTTAGAGAACCAGAAAATTTGCATTAGTGTGTCTTATCGAGTTTGTTAGGATGCATTAGTGAGTCTGGACTTCGACCGTGTTTTCTTTAAAAATGATTGCTTAACATTTTTGTTGGAAACTATATATTTTTAACATATGAACATTATGTGATATATTAATCTCTTAACGTGTTTGATATTATGTGATAGATGTCTACCTCTAGAACAAGTCCCATTGACTCACCTAATAATAATGAAGAGTCAAATGTAAATTGGAATGATTTGTGGACTGATTCACAAGTTCCCGAAGAGGAACCGGAAGAAGAGTCGGAACCGGAAGAAGAATCGGAACCGGAAGAAGAATCGGAACCGGATGAAGAAATAGAACCGGTGGGGGAAATAATAAAACGGTTAAGTAAAAGAAAATCCTCAACCAACCGACCAAAGTTAATTATGGTCAATGGTGTTTCCGCCAAGGAAGCAAAATATTGGGAGGATTACCAATTCTCCGATGAATCGGATTCCGACGAGAATTCCGATGATGTTATAGAAATTACCCCAACTGAATTTAAAAAGGCAAAAGAAAATAATAAGGGAAAGGGCATAAAAATAGAGAAATCTAATTCCAACCCCGATGAACTTTATATTTATCGTCAACCCCCGAAGTCCTTAAGTTGTAACAATGACCCGGGAACCTCTAAACCACCAGGTTTTTCTAAACCAATGTGGACAACGACGGCTCGTATTAGGGGAACATCATATATCCCTAGAAACTTGGCAAAACGAACCAAAACCGAAGAAGAAGAAACGAGCGAGTCGGAATAAGATAGTTGTATTCGTGTGGTGTAATATATGTAATATAGTGTTCTTATGCTTTATGATATATGTAAAAATTGCTTGTATTAATAAGTATTTTTTTATGAATCTAACTCTTGTCTATTTTACAGTTTAAAAACACAAAATGGATAGACAACCCAATATTTTAAGAGACCTACCCGGAGACATGATTGATGAAATCTTGTCTAGAGTCGGCCAGAATTCTTCGGCACAACTATTTAAGGCGAGATCAATTTGTAAGACATTCGAAGAACGTTCCAAGAATGTCTTGGTTTATAAGAGACTTTCGTTTGAAAGATGGGGGATATCACATTGGGAAACCCATAAGTTACGATGTGTTTACTTTGACGCATATATTGCGGGGAACCCAAATGCTATTTTACGCAACGGGTTAAGAAATTATTTTGACTCAATATATCCGAATATTGGACTTCGTGATTTAGAAAAAGCGGCTAACATGCAACATAAAGAAGCATGTTATGCTTACGGATTAGTAATGTTCTCTTCTCACCAAAGTGAGAACAAGAACATCGGGCTATAACTATTAAACAAAACGTTTCCACAAGTGACGGAGTCGGTAATTGGGGTAAGAAATGAGGTTTTTAGATTATTACGGGACTGTTGGACATTACGTAACCCTCGTCCCTTTGATGACGTTACAACACGCTGTCTTATCAACGGCCATAATGGTTATGTTGCACAAGACCAAGGATGGGAAGTAGTCCTAGTAAAACCAGAATGCATGACTTGTTTCTGGACGTATGAATTACGTGTCTTTATTGCCTTTGCTGAACGACTTGTGTACTAGCTAGAATTGTCTTCACAACTATCTTTTATCAAAGTTATTGTGTGCTATATTTCATGCTTTATGTAAAATAAGCGGTATTGTAAGTTTGTAAAATATTGTATAAAAGTTTGAACGCGAAATATTATTATAATCAGTTTTTCATATAGAATTGTAGTAGTTGAATTGTATATTAGCTACTAAGTATGAACTTAACGGGTAGGTACTACCCGAATTTAAACTTATAAAACGCTAATATGAAGAAAAAGCTTTTATAAATGAGTTCATATTATGCTACGAAATACTATTAACTACTCTTAATATTCTGTATGATTAACTTGTTCCATTTAACTATTTTGAAGGAAATGGCACCGACTACTCGACACACCGTGAATATGAATGAAGAGGAATTCCGTACTTTTCTAGCTTCAAACATAGCCGCAGTACAGGCTGCGCTACATACCAACAATAACCTTGGATCTAGCAGTACAGGAAATCGTGTAGGATGCACCTACAAAGAATTCACTGCCTGCAAACCTTTGGAATTTGATGGAACCGAAGGACCGATCGGATTGAAACGGTGGACCGAGAAGGTTGAATCGGTGTTTGCCATAAGTAAGTGTACTGAAGAGGACAAAGTGAAGTACGCTACGCATACCTTCACAGGTTCTGCGTTAACATGGTGGAATACCTATCTAGAGCAAGTGGGACAAGATGATGCGTACGCACTACCGTGGTCAGCATTCAAGCACTTGATGAACGAGAAGTACCGTCCCAGAACCGAGGTCAATAAGCTCAAGACAGAACTTAGAGGGTTACGAACCCAAGGATTTGATATTACCACGTACGAAAGACGATTCACAGAATTGTGCCTATTGTGTCCGGGAGCATTCGAAGATGAGGAAGAGAAGATCGACGCGTTTGTGAAAGGATTACCGGAAAGAATCCAAGAAGATATAAGTTCACACGAGCCCGCCTCCATACAACAGGCATGTAGAATGGCTCACAAACTAGTGAACCAGATTGAAGAAAGAATTAAAGAACAGACTGCTGAAGAGGACAATGTGAAGCAAGTCAAAAGAAAGTGGGAGGAAAACGGTGATAAGAATCACCAATACAACAACAACAGCAATTACAACAATAATCGCAACAATTATCCCAACAATCGCAACATCAATCGCAACTACAACAAACGGCCCAACAACAACAACAACAATAACAGCAACTACAACAATCATCCCAACAACAATAATAACCGCAACAACAACAACAATCAGAAGCAGCTATGCCAAAGGTGTGAAAAGAATCACTCGGGGTTCTGCACCAAATTTTGCAACAAGTGTAAAAGAAATGGTCATAGCGCGGCGAAGTGTGAGGTCTATGGACCAGGGGTTAATAGAACGAAAGGAACAAATGGTGTCGGAACGAGTAATGGCGGAGCAAGTAGTGTCGGAGCAAGTTATGCCAATGTAGTTTGTTATAAATGTGGAAAACCGGGCCACATTATTAGAAATTGCCCGAACCAGGAGAACACGAATGGACAAGGCCGCGGAAGAGTTTTCAATATTAATGCGACAGAGGCACAGGAAGACCCGGAGCTTGTTACGGGTACGTTTCTTATTGACAATAAATCTGCTTACGTTTTATTTGATTCGGGTGCGGATAGAAGCTATATGAGTAGAGATTTTTGTGCTAAATTAAGTTGTCCATTGACGCCTTTGGATAGTAAATTTTTACTCGAATTAACAAATGGTAAATTAATTTCAGCAGATAATATATGTCGGAATCGAGAAATTAAACTGGTTAGCGAAACATTTAAGATTGACTTGATACCAGTAGAGTTAGGGAGTTTTGATGTGATAATCGGTATGGACTGGTTGAAAGAAGTGAAAGCAGAGATTGTTTGTTACAAAAAATGCAATTCGCATTATACGAGAAAAAGGAAAACCCTTAATGCTGTACGGAGAAAAGGGCAACACGAAGCTACATCTTATTAGTAATTTGAAGGCACAAAAACTAATAAGAAAAGGTTGCTATACTGTTCTAGCACACGTCGAGAAAGTACAAACTGAAGAAAAGAGCATCAATGATGTTCCCATTGCAAAAGAATTTCCCGATGTATTTCCGAAAGAATTACCGGGATTACCCCCACATCGATCCGTTGAATTTCAAATAGATCTTGTACCAGGAGCTGCACCAATAGCTCGTGCTCCTTACAGACTCGCACCCAGCGAGATGAAAGAAATGCAAAGCCAATTACAAGAACTTTTAGAGCGTGGTTTCATTCGACCAAGCACATCACCGTGGGGAGCTCCTGTTTTGTTTGTCAAGAAGAAAGATGGTACATTCAGGTTGTGTATCGACTACCGAGAGTTGAACAAACTTACCATCAAGAACCGCTACCCACTACCGAGAATCGACGACTTATTTGATCAACTACAAGGCTCGTCTGTTTATTCAAAGATTGACTTACGTTCCGGGTATCATCAAATGCGGGTGAAAAAAGATGATATTTCAAAGACTGCTTTCAGAACACGTTACGGTCATTACGAGTTTATGGTCATGCCGTTTGGTTTAACTAATGCACCAGCTGTGTTCATGGACCTTATGAACCGAGTGTGTGGACCATACCTTGACAAGTTTGTCATTGTTTTCATTGATGACATACTTATTTACTCAAAGAATGACCAAGAACACGGTGAACATTTGAGAAAGGTGTTAGAAGTATTGAGAAAGGAAGAATTGTACGCTAAGTTTTCAAAGTGTGCATTTTGGTTGGAAGAAGTTCAATTCCTCGGTCACATAGTGAACAAAGAAGGTATTAAGGTGGATCCAGCAAAGATAGAAACTGTTGAAAAGTGGGAAACCCCGAAAACTCCGAAACACATACGCCAGTTTTTAGGACTAGCTGGTTACTACAGAAGGTTCATCCAAGACTTTTCCAGAATAGCAAAACCCTTGACTGCATTAACGCATAAAGGGAAGAAATTTGAATGGAAGGATGAACAAGAGAAAGCGTTTCAGTTATTGAAGAAAAAGCTAACTACGGCACCTATATTATCATTGCCTGAAGGGAATGATGATTTTGTGATTTATTGTGACGCATCAAAGCAAGGTCTCGGTTGTGTATTAATGCAACGAACGAAGGTGATTGCTTATGCGTCTAGACAATTGAAGATTCACGAGCAAAATTATACGACGCATGATTTGGAATTAGGCGCGGTTGTTTTTGCATTAAAGACTTGGAGGCACTACTTATATGGGGTCAAAAGTATTATATATACCGACCACAAAAGTCTTCAACACATATTTAATCAGAAACAACTGAATATGAGGCAGCGTAGGTGGATTGAATTGTTGAATGATTACGACTTTGAGATTCGTTACCACCCGGGGAAGGCAAATGTGGTAGCCGATGCCTTGAGCAGGAAGGACAGAGAACCCATTCGAGTAAAATCTATGAATATAATGATTCATAATAACCTTACTACTCAAATAAAGGAGGCGCAACAAGGAGTTTTAAAAGAGGGAAATTTAAAGGATGAAATACCCAAAGGATCGGAGAAGCATCTTAATATTCGGGAAGACGGAACCCGGTATAGGGCTGAAAGAATTTGGGTACCAAAATTTGGAGATATGAGAGAAATGGTACTTAGAGAAGCTCATAAAACCAGATACTCAATACATCCTGGAACGGGGAAGATGTACAAGGATCTCAAGAAACATTTTTGGTGGCCGGGTATGAAAGCCGATGTTGCTAAATACGTAGGAGAATGTTTGACGTGTTCTAAGGTCAAAGCTGAGCATCAGAAACCATCAGGTCTACTTCAACAACCTGAAATCCCGGAATGGAAATGAGAAAACATTACCATGGATTTCATCACTAAATTGCCAAGGACTGCAAGTGTTTTTGATACTATTTGGGTAATAGTTGACCGTCTCACCAAATCAGCACACTTCCTGCCAATAAGAGAAGATGACAAGATGGAGAAGTTAGCACTACTGTATTTGAAGGAAGTCATCTCCAGACATGGAATACCAATCTCTATTATCTCTGATAGGGATGGCAGATTTATTTCAAGATTCTGGCAGACATTACAGCAAGCATTAGGAACTCGTCTAGACATGAGTACTGCCTATCATCCACAAACTGATGGGCAGAGCGAAAGGACGATACAAACGCTTGAAGACATGCTACGAGCATGTGTTATTGATTTCGGAAACAGTTGGGATCGACATCTACCGTTAGCAGAATTTTCCTACAACAACAGCTACCATTCAAGCATTGAGATGGCACCGTTTGAAGCACTTTATGGTAGAAAGTGCAGGTCTCCGATTTGTTGGAGTGAAGTGGGGGATAGACAGATTACGGGTCCGGAGATTATACAAGAAACTACCGAGAAGATCATCCAAATTCAACAACGGTTGAAAACCGCCCAAAGTCGACAAAAGAGCTACGCTGACATTAAAAGAAAAGATATAGAATTTGAAATTGGAGAGATGGTCATGCTTAAAGTTGCACCTTGGAAAGGCGTTGTTCGATTTGGTAAACGAGGGAAATTAAATCCAAGGTATATTGGACCATTCAAGATTATCGATCGTGTCAGACCAGTAGCTTACCGACTTGAGTTACCTCAACAACTCGCGGCTATACATAACACTTTCCACGTCTCAAATTTGAAGAAATGTTTTGCTAAAGAAGATCTCACTATTCCGTTAGATGAAATCCAAATCAACGAAAAACTTCAATTCATCGAAGAACCCGTCGAAATAATGGATCATGAGGTTAAAAGACTTAAGCAAAACAAGATACCAATTGTTAAGGTTCGATGGAATGCTCGTAGAGGACCCGAGTTCACCTGGGAGCGTGAAGATCAGATGAAGAAGAAATACCCGCATCTATTTCCAGAAGATTCGTCAACACCTTCAACAGCTTAAAATTTCGGGACGAAATTTATTTAACGGGTAGGTACTGTAGTGACCCGAACTTTTCCATGTTTATATATATTAATTGAGATTTATATTTACATGATTAAATGTTTCCAACATGTTAAGCAATCAAACTTGTTAAGACTTGATTAATTGAAATATGTTTCATATAGACAATTGACCACCCAAGTTGACCGGTGATTCACGAACGTTAAAACTTGTAAAAACTATACGATGACATATATATGGTTATATATATAGTTAACATGTTTTTATTATAAGTATGTATCTCATTAGGTATTTTAACAATGAGTTATATACATAAAAATGAGACTATTAATTTAAGAAACTCGAAAACGATATATATAACGATTATCGTTATAACAACGTCTTACTAGGTACATATGAATCATATTAAGATATTGATACACTTGGTTAATTATGTTAAATGATAAGTAAATATATTATTAAGTGTATTAACAATGAAATACATATGTAAAAATAAGACTACTAACTTAATGATTTCGAAACGAGACATATATGTAACGATTATCGTTGTAACGACATTTAACTGTATATACATCATACTAAGATATATTATATATCATAATATCATGATAATATAATAATTTAACATCTCATTTGTTATAATAAACAATGGGTTAACAATATTCAACAAGATCGTTAACCTAAAGGTTTCAAAACAACATTTACATGTAACGACTAACGATGACTTAACGACTCAGTTAAAATGTATATACATGTAGTGTTTTAATATGTATTCATACACTTTTGAAAGACTTCAAGACACTTATCAAACTACTTCTACTTAACAAAAATGCTTACAATTACATCCTCGTTCAGTTTCATCAACAATTCTACTCGTATGCACCCGTATTCGTACTCGTACAATACACAGCTTTTAGATGTATGTACTATTGGTATATACACTTCAATGATCAGCTCTTAGCAGCCCATGTGAGTCACCTAACACATGTGGGAACCATCATTTGGCAACTAGCATGAAATATCTCATAAAATTACAAAAATATGAGTAATCATTCATGACTTATTTACATGAAAACAAAATTACATATCCTTTATATCTAATCCATACACCAACGACCAAAAACACCTACAAACACTTTCATTCTTCAATTTTCTTCATCTAATTGATCTCTCTCAAGTTCTATCTTCAAGTTCTAAGTGTTCTTCATAAATTCCAAAAGTTCTAGTTTCATAAAATCAAGAATACTTTCAAGTTTGCTAGCTCACTTCCAATCTTGTAAGGTGATCATCCAACCTCAAGAAATCTTTGTTTCTTACAGTAGGTTATCATTCTAATACAAGGTAATAATCATATTCAAACTTTGGTTCAATTTCTATAACTATAACAATCTTATTTCAAGTGATGATCTTACTTGAACTTGTTTTCGTGTCATGATTCTGCTTCAAGAACTTCGAGCCATCCAAGGATCCATTGAAGCTAGATCCATTTTTCTCTTTTCCAGTAGGTTTATCCAAGGAAATTAAGGTAGTAATGATGTTCATAACATCATTCGATTCATACATATAAAGCTATCTTATTCGAAGGTTTAAACTTGTAATCACTAGAACATAGTTTAGTTAATTCTAAACTTGTTCGCAAACAAAAGTTAATCCTTCTAACTTGACTTTTAAAATCAACTAAACACATGTTCTATATCTATATGATATGCTAACTTAATGATTTAAAACCTGGAAACATGAAAAACACCGTAAAACCGGATTTACGCCGTCGTAGTAACACCGCGGGCTGTTTTGGGTTAGTTAATTAAAAACTATGATAAACTTTGATTTAAAAGTTGTTATTCTGAGAAAATGATTTTTATTATGAACATGAAACTATATCCAAAAATTATGGTTAAACTCAAAGTGGAAGTATGTTTTCTAAAATGGTCATCTAGACGTCGTTCTTTCGACTGAAATGACTACCTTTACAAAAACGACTTGTAACTTATTTTTCCGACTATAAACCTATACATTTTCTGTTTAGATTCATAAAATAGAGTTCAATATGAAACCATAGCAATTTGATTCACTCAAAACGGATTTAAAATGAAGAAGTTATGGGTAAAACAAGATTGGATAATTTTTCTCATTTTAGCTACGTGAAAATTGGTAACAAATCTATTCCAACCATAACTTAATCAACTTGTATTGTATATTATGTAATCTTGAGATACCATAGACACGTATACAATGTTTCGACCTATCATGTCGACACATCTATATATATTTCGGAACAACCATAGACACTCTATATGTGAATGTTGGAGTTAGCTATACAGGGTTGAGGTTGATTCCAAAATATATATAGTTTGAGTTGTGATCAATACTGAGATACGTATACACTGGGTCGTGGATTGATTCAAGATAATATTTATCGATTTATTTCTGTACATCTAACTGTGTACAACTAGTTATAGGTTACTAACGAGGACAGCTGACTTAATAAACTTAAAACATCAAAATATATTAAAAGTGTTGTAAATATATTTTGAACATACTTTAATATATATGTATATATTGTTATAGGTTCGTGAATCAACAGTGGCCAAGTCTTACTTCCCGACGAAGTAAAAATCTGTGAAAGTGAGTTATAGTCCCACTTTTAAAATCTAATATTTTGGGATGAGAATACATGCAGGTTTTATAAATGATTTACAAATTAGACACAAGTACGTGAAACTACATTCTATGGTTGAATTATCGAAATCGAATATGCCCCTTTTTATTAAGTCTGGTAATCTAAGAATTAGGGAACAGACACCCTAATTGACGCGAATCCTAAAGATAGATCTATTGGGCCTAACAAACCCCATCCAAAGTACCGGATGCTTTAGTACTTCGAAGATTTGGAGTCCATGTTTGTATGATATTGTGTAAAAACTGCATTCAAGAAACTGATTTCGATGTAACATATTTGTATTGTAAACCATTATGTAATGGTCGTGTGTAAACAGGATATTTTAGATTATCATTATTTGATAATCTACGTAAAGCTTTTTAAACCTTTATTTAGGAAATAAAGGTTATGGTTTGTTTTAAAAATGAATGCAGTCTTTGAAAAACGTCTCATATAGAGGTCAAAACCTCGCAACGAAATCAATTAATATGGAACGTTTTTAATCAATAAGAACGGGACATTTCATTTTATCCCACTTTAATCAATCAAATATTATTAAAAATATACGCCCCTCTTTTCGGTAAAGTAATTTCGGCTATATTACCTAGTTTTACTCCTGACGAATTTCTGAAATATTTTGGGTTGATTGATTAAAGATATTTATACCTTAAGAATAAACCGTAAATTTCGCAGTGATGTAATAAATTTTTGTATGATATCAATAATTTCGGTCGCAAAACCTAATTTTATTGAGTATGAATTTAATACTTTATAGCGAACAATTTAGCGTTTATTATCAAAAGGTTAAAAGTAATAAAATAAAAATAAAAATAAAAACTGTACAAACTTACCTGTGAGATAGAATTCTCAGTGACCTGCTTTAGCCCACTCATAAGATAGTCGGACTAATTGGTTTTCCATAGCTACATAGGTGTAACCTCGAGCATTCAACGATTTTTCTTCGAAACATATGAATGGTCCTTCTCTGCATAAAGTAACAAATTCGGTATTTGAATATGTTTGATTGGTTGAGCATTTTCCTTCGTGTGACCATTTTCCGCATTTGTGACATCTTTCAAGGTGTCGTGCTCTTCTTTTCGCTGCGAATTTTAATTTTCCTTTACCAAAATGTAACTTATTATGATCGTTTCCGAGGTCTTTTCTTACTCCGTCCAATTTGGCTCTTATTACAGATACCAGGTCACTCAGGAGTGTATCATTGTTACGTTTAGTGATCAAAGCATGTATCATTAGACCATGGTTCAGTTCACAGGAATTCTTCATCTCGTAAAACCTAAAAAAATAAAAATTCAGAATGGGGGGAGAAGACTAGTTCTTTAGGATCTGCTAGGGAAAGACCATTCGGATTCCATTCTCGGAAACTACACGAAAACAGAATATCTAAATCTAACAGAAATATATATTACCCTAAAAAGATTCGAACCTCCCCATACTTAGTTAGATGTGGTGTTGAAATTGTGATTAACGTTATTTTCAATTGGATTATCAACAATTTGTATATCTCTGACTTTTGCTTCAATCCATTTGTTGATTTCCTCCGTAGCTTTCACAAATTCAACTAACATCGCCTTTTCTTTTGGCAATAAATTGGATACTAATCGGTTACATAACTTAAGGTTTCCCTTAATCTTAGCATCGTGAATCCGTTTATAAAGTTTCTTCATTGAACTGTTAAAAACTGTTGGGATTTAACATGGTTGAAACTCTTAAAACCATTTAAGAATCATTATAAAACGGAAGCGTGAAATTACCAATTTAACTTGTTATCTTTAAACCAATTAAAGCTAAATCCCATCTTGGATCAAGTTGTGAAATGATGCTTACTAATTAACAAGAAAGGAAGAGTTTTATACCTCCTTAAAACAAGTTTAAGGGCTGCTATAAGTCGTGAATGATGATGAAGAAGATGACCAAACAAAACACCAAAACACCCTTGAGTCTTACTTGACCTTGATCACCTTAAAACCTAAGCTTGAAACCCACCTTTCTGCCTTGAAATACTTCGAACAGCAGCTCCCAAAATGAGCAGAATGTTTGATGAAATTGATGAGTTTATAGCTTCTAACTTGAAGCCTCAAGTGTAGTATACCCCAAGCTTTAATTACCAACACCACCCTTTGTATTGGTTAGGATTTTATGCACTTAAATTAGCTAGTTACCAAGCAAGACCACTTCCTTTGTGACTAAAAATGGTTCGACCAGAACCTGTCCAGAAAACAGGAAAGTTTCGGCCAGCAATAAAACACAAAAGGAATGAGAGAAATCCTTGCACTTATGTGTTCTTTCTTGAGTCTTTCTTTGGTATATTAAAACTAGCATGCACTTAGGGAGTTGTGGTCTTTAAAAGTCACAAGAATAAGCATGGGTGGACTCTTCTTGGAGCCTACAAAACTGCCCACACTTACACATTTATTTTATACAAGATTCAATTTTATAAAACTTGTATATAAGTTTATAAAACTTATATAAAACAAACATGTATTTGTTACTTGCAACAATTTTTATAAACCATTTTATAAAATATAACACAACATAATTATTTAAACCTATAAATAATTACATATAAATTATCCAAATAATTTATTCCAAGTGATGATAATTTAGAAAACCGATTTTCTAAAATCCAAGTGTCGCGTATTTATTTAACGATCCATTCATTAAGATTAAATACTTATAAGGTGTCGGTAATCTTGTTATTGGGTATGACCCGACTTGGATCATGACATATTAGCCACATTAATTTAATATGTCTCTCGGGCAAACGAAATTCCTTCAATCTCCCACTTGCACGAGAAACATAAGAAATTAATGCAAGTGATGGATACCACCTAACTACCGTCCATCACCCCAATATGTTATGACTTTGTGCCATTCAATAACATCATCCCTTTCGAGTACCCAACTCGAATTGATATATAGGTGAATCTTTTCATTATATCCTTTCATCCTAGATGTCATGTCAAATCCAAGAGATACAGAGTAACCACTCTCTTATAGATTTAACTTTATCAGGCCTTAGACATCTGACTCTTAACGAATAAGAGGGACAAATTCCATCTTGACTACATACGTCCTAGATACACACTTTGTATTATACCTGAGCTCTTCCTTATGTACTACCATATTTCAGAATAGCGAAGGAAAGAATCAAGGCATAATACTCGGTGGATATCAGGACCCAATATGTATCTCAGGTCAGAGGATACGATGATATTCGCCTTTACTCAAGATTACATGTGATCAACCACAAAGGCTCTATACAGTAAATCTTGAGAGCGGGTCTTCCAATATTTGTATCCCACAAATATCTATGAACCTTGGTAGCAATCCTGCCCCACATTCAACCCGTGAATGTATACCAATCCAAGTTCATAATAGTCTAAACCTCACACTTGTTCCCACAAATGGGATCGACTACGAAATTTAGAATAATAACTTATTCATGGATAAAATATGCAAAATAGGAACTTAACTCAAAATAAATTAAACCATAATTATATTAATGAGTTTGAACCACTTTGTTCCGTTACAATACTTAAAACAGATCATGACCAATCACTAGAATAGCGAAGCCCTAATGCACAAACATGTCCTTCATGTTTTGCTCCATATAAGAGTTTCGTGAGTGGATCCGCTATGTTATGATCTGTGTGAACTTTGCGAATACATATCTTTCCCTTTTCAACTTCATCCCTAATGTAGTTGAATCTCCGCTCAATGTGACGGGTCTTTTGGTGAGCACGAGGTTCCTTGATTTGAGCAATCGCACCTTCGTTGTCACAAAAGATCTCAAGAGGGTCTTGAATGGTAGGGACCACTCCTAAGTTGTCGATGAATTTCTTCATCCATGCAGCTTCCTGAGCTGCCAATGAGGCGGCAATGTACTCTGATTCTGTAGTGGATAATGCAACAACATCTAGTTTTGAACTCTTCAAAGAGACCGCACCTCCATTTAATGTAAAGACATAACCGGATTGTGATCGAGAATCATCTCGATCAGTTTGGAAGCTCGCGTCCACGTAACCTTTTACAGCGAGTTCCTCCTCACAGACCCATATATAAGAAACATATCCTTAGTCCTTCTAAGGTATTTCAATATACTTTTAACAGCAATCCAATGACTGTTTCTTGGGTTATTCTGGTATCAACTTGTCAAGCTAAGAGCGCATGACACATCCGGTCTAGTACATATTATTGCATACATGATTGACCCAATAGCAGACGCGTATGGGACATTCTTCATTCTCTCCTGTTCATCTTTTGTGGTGGGGCACTGAGATGAACTGAGAAGTGTTCCTCTTTGAATTGGTACCAAACCTTTCTTAGAGTTCTCTATCTTGAACCTTTTCAAGACCTTTTCAATGTATGCGCTTTGATTCAAACCTATCAATTTCTTGGATCTATCCTTGTAGGTCCCAATCCCCAAAATGTATTTTACTTCTCCAATATCCTTAATGGAGAAGCAGCTACTTAGCCAAGTCTTAACTCCTTGCATTTGTGGAATATCATTTCCAAATAATAATATATCATCCACATATAGTACAAGGAACATGACAGTGCTCCCACTAGCTTTCTTGTATACACAAGCTTCATCACCATTTTTAATGAAGCCAAATTTCTTGGCTTCCTCATTAAAACGATGATTCCACATTCTAGAAGCTTGTTTCAGTCCGTAGATTGACTTCTTTAACTTACATACTTTGTCAGGATGTTTTGGATCAACAAAACCTTCAGGCTGAACCATATAGACATCTTCCTCAAGATATCCATTTAGGAAAGCAGTTTTGACATCCATTTGCCATATCTCATAATCATAATGTGCAGCAATGGTAAATAATATCCTGATAGACTTTAGCATTGCTACAGGTGAAAAAGTTTCATCGTAATCAACCCCTTGATTTTGAGTGAAACCTTTTGCTACAAGTCTAGCTTTGTATGTATCTAAGTTTCCATGTATGTCGGTTTTCTTCTTGAAAATCCATTTACAATCAACTAACTTGGAGCTAGTAGGTTGTATAACCAATTCCCAAACTTGGTTGTCATACATGGATTGCATTTCAGCTTTCATGGCTTCCTGCCATTTATCTTTATCAATCCGTGATAAAGCATCTTGGTAGTTTATTGGTTCATCCAAATCAACCGTATAACAACCATCCACGAGAAATCCATATCTCTCAGGAGGATTACTGATCCTACCAGATCTACGAACGTTTTGTATACTTTGATCACCCATGTGATCATTCTCAACATTTTCATGTTGAGTGCTAGTGTCAACCAATTGTGTATCATCTACTTGATCTTGAACCTCTTCAAGATCTATCTTCCTTTCACCATTACCTTCCATAAGGAACTTAGTTTCAAGGAATTCAGCCTTCCGAGCAACAAATACATTCTTCTCGGATGGATCGTAGAAATAGTATCCCATATCATCCTTGGGATATCCTATGAAGATACACTTCGTGGGTCGAGCATTCAACTTATTAGGGACGTAAAGCTTAGGGTAAGCTTCACATCCCCATACCTTTAAGTATGATAGAGATGGAGGTTTTCCAAACCACATCTCATGAGGTGTTTGTTCCACTTTCTTGGTTAGGGCCATATTTAGAATACGAGCCGCGAAGCTTAGACAATAACCCCAAAATGATAGAGGTAACGAGCTTCTTGCCATCATAGATCGAACCATATCCATTAGGGTTCGGTTTCTCCTTTCGGACACTCCATTAAGCTGGGGTGTTCCGGGTGGAGTAAGTTGTGAGATAATCCTACAATTTCTAAGATGATCCTGGAAGGCATCGCTGAGGTATTCACCTCCTCTATCGGTACAAAGTACCTTAATTGTCTTGTTGAGTTGATTTTGTACTTCGTTTCGATATTCTTTGAATGCTTCAAAAATTTCATCCTTGTGTCTTAATAAGTAGACATATCCGAAACGACTGAAGTCATCAATGAAAGTAACGAAGTATCTTTCACCATTCCTAGTCATGGGCTTAAAAGGTCCACATACATCCGAATGTATTAATTCTAATAAGTCTTTAGCCCTTTCATAGGTCCCTTTGAAAGGTGCTTTAGTCATTTTGCCTTGTAAACAAGATTCACATACATCAAACGAATCCAGCTCACTTGATTTTAAAAGACCATTCTTTTGAAGTGTATGCATTCGATTCTTGTTTATGTGACCAGGGCGATAATGCCATAAGTAGGAATCACTCAAATCCCTTTTGAGCTTCTTGGTGCTTGCTTGGTATATTGAGCTATCGAATGAGGTGTTATCATGAACCAATTTATAAATACCATTCAAAGGCGAGGCCTTAAAATAGAACATATCATTCAAAGAAACATGGATATCATCATTAATAAAATTAAGATTAAAACCACATTGTCTTAAACGGGAAACAGAAATAATGTTTCGTGTTAAATCAGGTGCATACAAAACATTTTTCAATATAAGCTCCAAACCACTTGGTATCTTTAAAACAAAGTCTCCTTGAGCTTTTACGTGCACCTTTGCACCATTTCCCATGTAGAGACATGTTGTTCCCGCATTTAGTTTACTTCTTATGAACCCTTGCAATGAATTGCAAATATGAGTTCCACATGCTGTGTCTAATACCCATGTATTAGAAGAAGTAATACTAAGCTCAACGTATATCATGTATACATTACTTGAGATTTGCCCTGCATCCCTCTTTGCATTCAACTCCTTTAGGTAGACCGGGCAGTTGCGTTTCCAGTGACCTATCACACCGCAACCAAAGCACGAATCTTCCTTAGGGTTTGCTAGTCTGGCAACCTTTTGCCATTTAGTGTTGTTGGTTGGGGCAACCATCTTCCCTTTTCCTTTGCCCTTGTAGGTGGGTCCTTTCTTCTTAGCCACCTTTGGCTTAAAAGAGGATTCATCCTTGGATCCACCTTCTTTGATCATGAGCATGGGTGAAGCCTTTTTACCCATGCTTGATTCATCCGTCCTTAGCATGGCATGTAATTCGCCAATGCTCTTATCCCAATCATTCATGCTGTAATTCAACACGCATGTGTCAAACCTTTTGACAAAGAGTTGAGGATAAGGTCCGTGGTTAATTCATTAGACACGGGACTGTTGAGACGGTGCAATCGATCATTTGAGGCTTTTCATCTTTAGTACATTAGATGAAACGGATTTGGAGTTATTTTCCTTTTCGAGGATGGACTTCAATGATAGGTTATTAAAGTTGATTGGTGCGTTTGGAATGTTGTTGTTATTGGCGGCCATCTACAAAATTTAACAAAGTTCGTTTAAGTATTAATTTTAATTTAACATTCAATACCCTTTTAATCCAATTGATATATTAAATTTTAAAATCCAACGGTAAACCAAATTTCGGTTAGGTGACCTTTATTCCGTTATTTGATTTAGCTAGGTAGTCATTATATGGCAATTGCAATCCTTTTGCAACTTCTAATGTATGGGATCATGCAATCCTTTTGCATGGCATATTTATCCCATCAACGCCTATTTGTTCCTCATGCTTCGGTGACCCTAAGTTCATGATTCCCAAATCAAGTCGTCCTACTTGTGTAAACGTGTAAACTTAACATACAAGTGGTTAGGTGACCTTTATCCCACAAGCATGTGAAATTTACCTTAATCATATTAGTTTGTTCATGATGGTTAGGTGACCTTTATCCCATCATGAGTTCCCTAACATGCTTAAGTGTCACACAAAAGGATGGAGTTAAACTTGTTATCCTTGTTTGTAAAAGGGATTTTAAGTTTTCGTTTATCCTAGTTTGAGAAAACTTTTATGCCATACACCAACATGCATTTAGTGTGTGGTACTTATGAAAAACCCTTTTCATGTCTTGTAATTAGCCAATTACTTGACATAAACCATTTTATATATATGTGATCCTTTTTTTGTTCTTAATAACCATTTATTAAGGTCTTTAGTTGCTTTTAGTTTAACCAATTAAATTGTTGTTTTGCATGTCATTAATATGTCTAATTTAATCAATTAAATTGTCATTTTGCTTGTTGTTATCTTGTAATTAATTGTATCAACCAAACATACAAACACAATAAACATACAAACAACCACACATGCAAAACAAGTTTGTTCACAATCTAGCCATTTTGGTGGACATTTGTTTAGCCGAAAACAAATGTCACCGGGTTAAGGGGTAATAATACAAAGTAGGAGATTTCAAATCTCCCACTTAAACTTGCATCCATATGCTCCTTGTGTTCTTCAAGTCTTCATCATCTTGTATCTTCATTTTTACAAAATATGTATCCTAATACATTTTTATCTAGAAAATGAAAATACAACCTATTCTATTTTACATACCAAATGTAAAACAAATTACATAGCCAAAATAAATATTACATGCCATATGAATGAATAATATTACAAGCCATATGAATCATACAATTCATTCAAACATTCAACCAAACACAAGGTCAAGGCATAGATTGTGGACATCAACATGCAACCAAATATGACCAAAGGGAAGCAACCCAAAACCCACTTTTGGGTCTATACCATTCGGCACTATGAATACACCCACCCAAACCCTTTTATTTTTGCATTCTACATTCTTGCATGTTTATAGATTGCAAATATAGTGGGTTTAAAACAGTAATTCAAAGCATATTTCAACAACTTCGGCTCTAGATACCATTGTTGGGATTTAACAAGTTTGAAACTCTTAAAACCATTTAAGAATCATTATAAAACGGAAGCCTGAAATTACCAATTTAACTTGTTATCTTTAAACCAATTAAAGCTAAATCCCATCTTGGATCAAGTTGTGAAATGATGCTTACTAATTAACAAGAAAGGAAGAGTTTTATACCTCCTTAAAACAAGTTTAAGGGCTGCTATAAGTCGTGAATGATGATGAAGAAGATGACCAAACAAAACACCAAAACACCCTTGAGTCTTGCTTGATCTTGATCACCTTAAAACCTAAGCTTGAAACCCACCTTTCTGCCTTGAAATACTTCAAACAGCAGCTCCCAAAATGAGCAGAATGTTTGATGAAATTGATGAGTTTATAGCTTCTAACTTGAAGCCTCAAGTGTAGTATACCCCAAGCTTTAATTACCAACACCACCCTTTGTATTGGTTAGGATTTTATGCACTTAAATTAGCTAGTTACCAAGCAAGACCACTTCCTTTTGTGACTGAAAATGGTTCGACCAGAACCTGTCCAGAAAACAGGAAAGTTTCGGCTAGCAATAAAACACAAAAGGAATGAGAGAAATCCTTGCACTTATGTGTTCTTTCTTGAGTCTTTCTTTGGTATATTAAAACTAGCATGCACTTGGGGAGTTGTGGTCTTTAAAAGTCACAAGAATAAGCACGGGTGAACTCTTCTTGGAGCCTACAAAACTGCCCACACTTACACATTTATTTTATACAAGATTCAATTTTATAAAACTTGTATATAAGTTTATAAAACTTATATAAAACAAACATGTATTTGTTACTTGCAACAATTTTTATAAACCATTTTATAAAATATAACACAACATAATTATTTAAACCTATAAATAATTACATATAAATTATCCAAATAATTTATCCCAAGTGATGATATTTTAGAAAATCGATTTTCTAAAATCCAAGTGTCGCGTATTTATTTAACGATCCATTCGTTAAGATTAAATACTTATAAGGTGTCTGTAAGCTTGTTATTGGGTATGACCCGACTTGGATCATGACATATTAGCCACATTAATTTAATATGTCTCTCGGGCATACGAAATACCTTCAAAAACGAGTTCATCTAATTTCTTATCATCAACGCGGTTCTTTGTGATCGGATCATCATTAAGTGTTTCTTCATCTTCCCCACACTTATGCATTTTTATTGGTTTAACAGTTTTGGTTGGTGGAGATCTAAACTTTCGGTTCACAAAGGTGATCGATTTATCACCATCCCTAAGTGTCATTCTACCTTCTCTTACATCAATGAATGCCTCGGTGGTTGCTAAAAATAGGCGACCTAAAATTAGAGGAATATCAAGGTTTTCCTCCATATTAATCACTATGAAGTTTGCAACAAAGGTCAAACTTCCCACGTTAACAAGTAAATTACTTGCTATTCCAACCGGGTGTTTAATGGTTAGGTCAAATGATTGAACACCTATTTTGGTTGGTTTTAATTTACCCATACCTAATCTTTTGTATAAGGAAAGAGGCATAATATTTGCACTTGCTCCTAAATCTGCGAGTCCATTATATACAGCACCATCATTATGCAAGCAAGAAATGATAAATTCACCCGGGTCTACTGCTTCAGTAAGTCGAGTTGGTTTGTAAACCTTTTCCGGGTGTTCTTTTCTTGGTTCTTTCACTTCTATTTGAACTTCTTGTTCACATTTTTCTTCGTTTCTTGGAATGAGAGGTTTGTATAAGAATTCTTCTTCATCACTCCAATTTGAATCCTCCCTATTTTCCAATTTTGATTTTTCATATGTTGTTGATAACATATTTATGTTTTCATTTTGAAGGTTTTCTTGGGTGGTGAAATTATGATTGACTTCATTGTCAACTTCCATCGGACCATGTATGTAATGTTTAACTCTGTGACCATTAACTTTAAATTCAATCCCAATTGAATTTATTAACTCTATCATTCCGTATGGGAAAACTCTTTTGACTATAAATGGTCCAGACCATCTTGATTTCAATTTTTCAGGAAATAGCTTGAATCGTGAATTGAAAAGAAGAACTCCGTCTCCTTCTTTAAATTCTTTTGAACTTCTGATTCTTTTATCATGCCATTTCTCCGTTCTTTCTTTATAGATTAACGAATTTTCGTATGCTTCATGTCTTAATTCTTCTAATTCATTTAGTTGACTTAATCGTAGACGTCCGGCTTCATGTAAATCAAGATTACATGTCTTCAAAGCCCAAAATGCTTTGTGTTCAATTTCTACTGGAAGATGACATGTTTTTTCGTAAACGAGTCTAAAAGGTGTGGTTCCAATTGGAGTTTTGTAGGCTGTTCTAAAAGCCCAGAGTGCATCCTCCAATTTCATGGACCATTCCTTCGGATTTGATCCTACGGTTTTCTCTAGAATACGTTTTAAAGCTCGGTTGGTTTTTTCAACCTGTCCACTTGTTTGTGGATGATAAGCAGTGGGGATTTTATTAGTTACTCCATATCTTTTGAGAACTTTCTCAAGTTGATTGTTACAAAAATGAGTACCCTGATAACTTATTAAAGCTTTCGATGTTTCAAACCTTGCAAAAAGACGTTTTAAGAAGTTGACTACAACTCATGCATCGTTAGTTGGGAGAGCTTGTGCTTCTGCCCATTTAGATACATAATCAATGGCAACGAGAATGTAGAGATTATTATGAGATTTTGGAAATGGACCCATAAAGTCAATACCCCAAATGTCAAATACTTCACATACTTGAATGATATTTTGTGGCATTTCATCACGTTGACTTATTTTTCCGGCCCTTTGACAAGCATCACAGGATTTGCAAAGAAGGTGTGCGTCTTTGAAAATTGTAGGCCAATAGAATCCAGCATCGTAAACTTTTCTTGCTGTGAGTTGAGGCCCATAATGCCCTCCTGTTGGTCCTGTGTGACAATGGTTTAAGATTTGACTGGCTTCATCTCCGAATACACATCGGCGTATTATTCCATCGGGACAACTTTTAAACAAATGTGGATTTTCCCAGAAATAGTGTTTTATATCACTAAAGAATTTCTTTCGTTTTTGGTACGATAATCCTTTTTCAAGGAATCCACATACTAAGTAGCTTTCATAGTCTGCAAACCATGGAATTTCATTATAATCTATCTTCAATAGATATTCATCAGGAAAGTTGTCTTGTATGGCCGATTCATTTAGAACTTCTAATTCAGGATTTTCAAGATGAGAAAGATGATCAGCGGCGAGATTTTCTGCTCCCTTTTTATCTCGGATTTCAATATCGAACTCTTGTAAGAGTAAGATCCAACAGATTAATCGTGGCTTGGCATCTTGTTTTGAAAATAGGTATCTAAGAGCAGAATGGTCGGTATAGACAACCGTTTTTGCGAGAACGAGATATGAATGAAATTTGTCAAAAGCAAAGACAATAGCAAGGAGTTCTTTTTCAGTAGTTGTATAATTCGTTTGTGCTCCTTGTAAAGTCTTACTAGCATAATATATAGGTTGAAATCGTTTTTCAATCCTTTGTCCTAAAACGGCTCCCATTACAAAATCACTTGCATCGCACATTAGTTCAAACGGTAGATTCCAATTTGGAGTTATCATAATCGGCGCATTAGTGAGTTTTTCTTTAAGAATATTAAAAGATTTGATACATTCATCTGAAAAGATGAATGGAGCATCTTTTTCTACTAGTTTATTCATAGGAGTGGCAATTTTAGAAAAATCTTTTATGAAACGTCGGTAAAAACCGTCATGCCCTAGAAAACTCCTAACTCCTCTAACATTAGTGGGATGTGAAAGTTTAGCAATTACATCTACTTTAGCTCTATCCACTTCAATTCCTTCTTTTGAAATTTTATGACAAAGAACGATGCCTTCTTTAACCATGAAATGGCATTTCTCCTAATTAAGTACTAGATTTGATTGTTCGCATCTAATAAGCATTCGTTCAAGATTAACTAGACATGATTCAAATGTATCACCGAAGACTGAAAAGTCATCCATGAAAACTTCCATGCATTCTTCTATCATATCGTGAAAAATCGCCATCATGCACCTTTGAAAGGTTGTAGGGGCGTTGCAAAGTCCAAATGGCATGCGTTTGTAAGCAAAAGTACCATAAGGGCACGTGAATGTGGTTTTCTCTTGGTCCTCGGGTGCTATTGGAATTTGAAAATATCCGGAAAAACCATCAAGAAAACAATAGTAACTATTTTCGGCTAATCTTTCCAACATTTGATCAATGAAAGGTAAGGGAAAGTGATCTTTTCTGGTGGCATCATCTAATTTTCTATAATCAATACAAACACGCCATCCTGTTACAGTCCTAGTAGGAATAAGCTCATTTTTCTCATTTGTGATGACAGTCATGCCACCCTTCTTAGGTACGCATTGAACTGGGCTTACCCATGGACTATCAGAGATTGGATAAATTAAACCTGCATCAAGCATTTTAATAATTTCTTTCTTAACAACATCTTGCATATTAGGATTTAGTCTTCGTTGGCGTTGCACATATGTTTTATGACCTTCTTCCATAAGGATTTTATGTGTGCAATACGAAGGACTTATTCCTTTAATATCATGAATTTTCCATGCAATAGCTGTTTATGAGCTTTTAACACAGAAATGAGTTGAGATTTTTCATTTTCAATAAGAGAAGACGATATTATTACAGGTAATTCGGATTCACCATGTAAATAAGCATATTCCAAATGGTTTGGAAGTGGCTTTAACTCTAATGTCGGTGGTTCTTCTATCGATGATTTATATCGATATCTGTCTTCTTCTTTTAGCATTTGAATTTCTTCTGTTGTTGGTTCATATCCATTAGCTATAAGTGTAGCTAACATTTCAGTTTCATCAATTGGTTCAGTTCCTTGTCCTAAAGAACATTTTCCTGTTCCTTGTAATTCTGAAAATTCTTCTAACAATTCTGCATGTGAATCTATAGTTTGAATATAATAGCATGTATCATCTGCAGACTGCAGTTGTTGCATGGCTCTATCAACAGAAAAGATAACACTCTCGTCCTCTATACTTAGGGTCAGCTTCTTACCAAACACGTCTATTATTGCTTTGGCCGTGTTTAAGAATGGTCTTCCTAATATGAGAGGAACTCGAGAATCTTCTTTTATGTCCAGAATAACAAAATCTACTGGAAATACTAAAGTACCAACTTTAACTAGCATGTTCTCTATTACCCCTCTAGGATATTTTACTGATCTATCGGCTAGTTGTATACTTATTCGTGTTGGTTTCAATTCTCCAAGGTCTAGTTTAGCGTATAGTGAATACGGCATTAAATTTATACTAGCACCTAAGTCTGCCAATGCTTCTATTGAACTAAGACTACCCAGAAAACATGGAATTGTGAAACTTCCTGGATCAGATTATTTTTCTGGTATCTTATTCAATAGCACTGCAGAACAATTAGCATTCATAGTAACAGCCGAGAGTTCTTCCATTTTCTTTCTATTCGTGATTAAATCTTTCAAGAATTTAGCATATGCAGGCATTCCTGAAATTACATCAATGAAAGGAAGATTGACATTTATCTGTTTAAACATATCCAAGAATTTGGATTGCTCGGCTTCAAGTCTCTCTTTTTTTATTTTACTCGGGTAAGGAAGTGGTGGTTGGTATGGTTTAACATAAGGTTTAGCCTTAACTGTGTTATCTTCATTAACCTTTTCAACTACCGGTTCTTTTTCCTTATCTTGATCAGATTGTGGTTCTTGTGGAGTAGAAATAGCTTCATCAGAAATTACAGGTATTTCAGGTGGTTTAAGTGTAATACCACTTCTTGTGGTAATGGCTTTAGCTGTTTCATTCCTGGGGTTAGCATTTGTATCACTAAGTAGACTTCCCGGTTTTCTTTCACCTATAAACCTTGCTAGGTTACTTACTTCTTGTTCCAAATTTTGAATATAAGCTTGTTGATTTCTAAATGCTTGAGCATTTTGTTCATTGGTTTGTTTCTGAGATGTGAAAATCTGTGTTTGAGAATCAACTAGCTTTGACATCATGTCTTCTAAATTTGGCTTTTTATCATCGGTTTGTGGTGGTTTGTTTTAAAAATTAGGTCTTTGCTGATTGTAAGTATTATTGGATACTTGTTGATTACTAGGACCTTGTTGGTTGTTGTATGGAACATTTCAGTTATAATTCTGGTTTTGATTGTAGATTGGTCTTGGCGGTTGATAATTATTCTGATAATTATTTCCAGGCCTTTGGTTTATGTATGAAATATTCTCTCTTTGTTCCATTGTTAGTTCAATACTGAGACAATCTTTTGTCAAATGTGATCCTCCACACTGCTCACAACTAATTCGTATTGAGTGAATATCTTTAGTCATCTTTTCCATTCGTCTCCTGACAGCATCTATCTTTGCGGAAATGGAATCTAAGTCATGGCTAGAATCGGCTATAGCCGCTTTAGATGATCTAACGATATCTTTTTCTTGGTGCCACTCATGTGAGTAGGAAGCAGTGTTATCAATAATTTTATAAGCATCAGTTGCGGTTTTCTTCATAATGGAACCACCTGCTGCTATATCGATGTCTTTCCTTGTAGTGATGTCGCATCCTTGGTAGAATATTTGTACTATTTAACAAGTGTCTAAACCATGTTGCGGACATCCTCTCAATAACTTTCCAAATCTTGTCCATGCCTCATATAGAGTTTCATTTGGCTTTTGTGTGAACGTAACAATTTCTCCTTGAAGTCTCACGGCTTTAGATGCCGAAAAGAATTGTTTGAGAAATTTTTCAACTAAAACGTCCCATGTATCAATCGCCCCTTCAGGTAACGATTCTAACCAATCTTTGGCTTCTCCGTTTAGAGTCCAGGGAAATAACATGAGATATATCTGTTCATCCTCCACTTCTCTTATTTTAAATAGAGTGCAGATCCTATTAAATGTACGAAGATGTTCATTTGGATCTTCCTTCGGTGCACCACTAAATTGGCATTGATTAGTTACCATGTGTAGGATTTGTCCTTTGATTTCATAATCTGGCGCATTAATGTCTGGTTGAGTAATTGCGTGACCTTGGCCAGTGCGTTTAGCTCTCATTCGGTCTTCCATACTTAGAGGTTCCAGATTTTCCATGATTGAATTTGTTGAATCTGAATCACTATAGGATTCTGATTTAATGGTTGGTTCCTCAATAATCTCTGTTTGAATGATTGATGGTTCCGGAGGAAAGATTAATGGTTCAGGATCTCTGAATTGTCCCTAAATATCCTCCGGATTCTCAATTGTGAGGTCGGGTTCAAAAAATGGATTATCGGAAATTTGAATTGGAGTACTTGGTCGACTGAATGACGATTCTAAAGAAAAATCAACGGCGACAATATTTGCTAGATGTCTTGATCGAGTTACAGGTGGTGAACGTACAAAAGGTGGTGAACGTTTTGCTCGGTGCATTCACTGAATATCCTATTAGTTATAAAAATAAGAAAAATTATATAAGTTATCAAATTAATAGACTTTTCTGATTTTGCCCACGTTTTGAATAGCCAAAAGATACAGCAGAGGGGCAGGATTCATTTGGTCTCAATATAATTGAGTACTGTTTGGCTCCAATAACCCGGTCCATGTACAAATTCAACTATTACTACGAACCAGAAAATGGATGTCTATCAATTTAACCACTTAAAATAATTTTTCGTTTTGAAATTTTAGAGAAGAAATAGAAAAAAATTCTATGTCCTATAAACTAGAGCGTCGAGAAATAAGAAAGAAAAAAAAAATTGCGCGTCGAAAAATGTCGAAAAATAAAAGGTCGAAAAATAAAAAGAAAGTAGCGCGTCGAAACTTAAAAAGTCTAAAAACTAAGAATTAAAAGTTGCGTCTAAAAATATTAAAGCTTAAAAGGAATACTATATCTAAAATGGCAAAAACTTAAAAAGGTACTAAATTTTATAAAACGGCGTCGCAAAATTCTAAAGCACCTAAATCTTAGTCTAAAGAAAAAGCACTTAAGGAATTTTACGGCAAAGCCTAAAAAATCTAGAAATAAAAATAACTATGGCAAAAACTATGTCTTAAAACTAAATACGAGCGAAAAATACAAAAATTATGCTAAAACGAATAAAAAGATACAAAATATAAAAATAAACTTAAAGTTGTAAAAAGTACAATTTTTATAAAAATATTATTTTTATATTATTATTTTATAAAACTATTAATTTTATAATTTATTAAAACTAATTAAACTTAATAATTCAAATAATAAATAAACTAAACTAAATAATATAAAAAATATAACCCTAATTAGGGTTTAAAGTAATAATAATAAATAATACTCCGTAATTAATGCAGATTTAGGTCAAACTGTGGCGTGTCAGACAGGGCTACGCGATCTCGAAGCTCTCTGCCTTTTCTCCTCCGAGATCGCGGAGATGAATATTACCGGATTAAAACTGGGCTAAAACAGTTCGGCCCAATTCAAAATTTTATTAAAAACAGTGTTGGGCTTCGACGGGTTTCGGCCCAATTTGATTTTTTATATATTTGTTTTATAAAAAATATTTATATAACTTAAATAAAAACTTAATTTAAAAAAAAAACTAAAATAGGAATAAAAATACTTTATAATTTTATATATTTTATATTTTGAACAAACTTTTAAAAAAATAAATATATATGTTTTTTTTATAGCGTTTTGCTTCGGCTTTCCCCGGCAGCGGCGCCAAAAATACTTGATGTGTGCGAGGTGGTGTATAAAATAGTTATATTTTTACAATGAAATACTATTAAATACGATAAACTTTACACAAGATATTTATTTATTAATAGAATGAATATACCTAAACCTTGCTACAACACTTATAGGCAGTGTACCTAATCGTACAGTAGTGTAGTTTTTAGTAAGTTCGGTTCGTTCCACAGGGATCTTTTAAACAAGCTTAACGCTATATTTTTAAAAACTATATTTGTAAAAGTACAAAAATATATATATATATATATATATATATATATATATAAGAAATTTTATTTACAAAAGGGGGTTTTTACCGTTTAATGACCGGTTTGTCAATTTTAAAACTTTAGTCGCAGTTAAAACCTAATGTAAAATATTAAATAAATAAAAGACTTAATTTAAAGCGTAAAGTAAATAACGATAATGAAATTGCAATAAATAAAAGTGCGATAAAATAGCGATAATTAAAGAGAACGATAATTAAAAGTGCAATTAAATAAAAGAACAATAAATAAAAGTGCGATAATTAAAAGTGCAATTAAATATGAAATAAAGAAATTATGCTTATTTAAACTTCCATAATCATGATGTTCGACGTGTTGTTTTTAGTTTATTCCCATGGGTAATTGTTCTTTGTCCTAGATTATTCAATATGTCTATACGGATTTGTCCATAATAGTCCATCAGTCATAATCATAAAATGTGGAAGTCTTCGTCATATTATTCTTATTCCCGAAGTCAAATATTCCAACTAATTGGGGATTCGAATTGTAACAAGGTCTTAATACTTTGTTTAATGAATACACTAGGTTATCGACTGCGTGTAAACCAAGGTTTTACTACTTTGTTAACAATTACACCAATTACCCTTGAATGTAATCCACCCTTGTTTCAACAAGTCTATTAACTATTAATCCAGTTTTGTATCCAGTAAAATGAATAATTATTGGTATTTATAGTGATGGAATTCATCATATTAACAAGTTATATTAACATGCATGTCAAAACCCGATTTTAAAAGTGAAGCGGAAGCAATTTTACATAAAAAAATCAATATGAGTTTAACCTTTTAAACATGAATTCCAAAATAGATCAAGTCTAGAAATATACTTACAAATATAAGAGTGCTAGTAAAGAAAAGTACCTACTCCAAGTTAGGAGGTTACAAGATGATGAAGATGATGAACAAGTGTGTCAAAACCCCAAGCTTTTGATGCACCAACACCACCCTTGAACTTGATTATGTTTTAGATACTCAATCACCTTAAAACCAAGCTAGAAACCCACTTTCTTTGGACCCAAAATTCTGGACAGCAGCTAGTTGAAAGAAGATGATGAATGGAGCCTCAAAACTATGAAACCTCAAGTGTTTATACCCTAAACTTGTAACCAACACCTAGTACTTTGGTTAGGAATTTTTGACACTTGAAATTAAGCTTTCAAAAAGAACTTGAGAACCCCTTTTGGTCCCTCAAAGCTCACGGCAGCAGTAGCTGCAAAAGAGAGCAGAAAATTGTTGTTATTCACTTGATCTCTCACCTCTCACACTTGAAAGAATCATCCAATCCTTTGTGGAAGTGTTAGGCATGCTTATTAGGAGTGGTGTATGTTGGAAGTAACAAAAAATGAGCATGGGTTCTTGTCTTGTAGACCAAAAAAACTGCACACTCCATGTATATATTTTATAACAAGATTTATTTTATAAAACTTGTATTTATTTTATAAAACTTGTATAAAATAAACATGTATTTGTTACTTGTAATTATTTTATAAACCATTTTATAAAATATAACACAACATAATTATTTAAACCTATAAATAATTAAATCCACATCATATATAAATTATCCAAATAATTTATCTCAAGTGATCATAATTTAGAAAACCGATTTTCTAAAGTTCAAGTGTCGCGTATTCATTTAACAATTCAACCGTTAAAATAAATACATATAAAGTGTTGGTAAGCTTGTTATTGAGTATGTGTGACAACCCGGAAATTCCCGACCAAATTTAAACTTTAATCTTTATATTATTCATACACGATAAGCAAAGTTTGTTAAGTTAAATCTCAAGAATTTTAAACTGTGTTCATACATTCATTATAACCTCGACCAAATTCTGACGATTCACGAACCGTTATATATAAATAGATATGTATATGTATGTATATATATATATTATAACTTGAGAATATTAATAAAGTATTAGACGTATAATACTTTACACGAACGTATTTGTTTCAATATGATTTTCGACGAAAAAAAATATATTAAATGATTGAATTATCAGAAACATTGAATTATGATTACAAGTCTCTGTTGAGAGGTCCACTATGATTTGAGAAAATCTATTCCTCTTAACGATATTCAGAATAATTTGTAAAGCTATTTATAAATTAAAACAAAAAGTGTCATTTACGAAAGTTACAAAAAAGTTAGTGGAGAATTGATTTCCATAATATTCTATTAATCTATTTTCAAACGTACAAAGACGTTTTCAGTTTAAAAAGAACTTTATTATTAAAACGTATATAACTTTTATAGATATCTAGAATCACTTTTGACAAATCATTACTTAACCAGTATAATAAATATAACGATATTTATATTTTATTTCATTAAATATATATAACGATTTAAATTAATATTATATATATTTATACGCGTATTATACATACATAGTTTTTTATACTTTTACTATACTTTAACTTTACCTTTACTTTACTTTTACTTTACTTTAACTTTAATAATTCACTTTAATAATTCATACTTTAATAATTCACTTTAATAATTCATACTTTAATAATTCATATTTTAATAATTCACTTTAATAATTCATACTTTAAGAATTTACTTTAATAATTCATATTTTAATAATTCATTTTTTTAATTCAAAAATCTATTATAAATATAATTCAATAGGTTTTATTATTTCATAGAAACTTAAAAATATATTTCTCTAAACTCTCTCAATTGATTTATATATATATATATATATATATATATATATATATATATATATATATATATATATATATATATATATATATATATATATATATATATATTTGCTCTGTATTATTTCAAGATATTATTAGTATACATAAAATATTACGACGGAGTGCTGTCCGAGTGATTTCAAAATAGTTTTTTTGAATGAGTCGAAGTTAAGGAAATTATGGGTTATAGCTATGGAGGTGATGGGTATGGTTCATGGGTATGCTCGTGAGGTCAATCTAGTGTTTATCATCTCCGTTGTGTCCACGTACTTTCCTGCAATATTGAATCTCAATATTGATACGTTCGTGAATCCGAGGCCAACCTTGCACTTATTAAATGACGTTATATGTATTTTTACTATGAAATACAGTATTGTGAATTTCATTTACTCCCTTTTATATATATTTTTGGGACTGAGAATACATGCGCTGTTTTTATAAATGTTTTACGAAATAGGCACAAGTACTAAAACTAATTCTACGTGGGTTTAAACCAGAAATATACCCTTAGCTTGGTAACATTAAACTACTTGTCTATGTACGGTAGGCGCGAATCCTAAAGATAGATCTATTGGGCCTGACAAACCCCATCCTGCCTATGGGATGCTTTAGTACTTTGAGGTTATTTTAAACACACCTGATCTAGTGTACTTCAGAGGGTAAAACATGAACGTTAAGGCTTGTTACCGGGTGCCTACAACTTATAGAATACTTTTATACACTTGCGAGTGTACATATATTTATAAACGGAAATCTTGTGGTCTATTAATATATTAAAATGATTGTTATGATAAACCTATGAACTTACCAACCTTTTGGTTGACACTTTAAAGCATGTTTATTCTCAGGTATTAAAGAAATCTTCCGCTGTGCATTAGCTCATTTTAAGGATATTACTTGGAGTCATTTATGGCATATTTTGAAAGACGTTGCATTCGAGTCATTGAGTTCATCAAGATTATTATTAAGCCAATTATAGTTGGATGTATTATGAAATGGTGTGCATGCCGTCAACTTTCGTTGTAAAGAAAGTTTGTCTTTTAAAAACGAATGCAATGTTTGTAAAATGTATCATATAGAGGTCAAATACCTCGCGATGTAATCAACTATTGTGAATCGTTTATAATGTATATGAATGGGTCCTTTCAGTTGGTATCAGAGCGGTGGTCTTAGCGAACCAGGTCTGCATTAGTGTGTCTAACTGATAGTCGTTAGGATACATTAGTGAGTCTGGACTTCGACCGTGTCTGCATTTCAAAAGTTTTGCTCATCATTCTTGTCGGAAATTACCTGCTTATCATTCTTTGTCTAGACACATCTTATTGCATTGATTGCATGAATAGTGTATAGACAAAATTCATATCTTAGCGTATCTGCTAATTCATATCTTAGCGTATCTGTTACTGTAAACTTTGCGTGACATATTCCGTAAATTCCTCCGTAATCTACGAAACCTTTTGCTCTATATAATTAGAATACCACCCGATAGTCGGAAAATCATTTCATATCGAAAAATTCTTTATTCAATTGTACGAAATGGAATTCGTCATTAGTTCAAGTCCCTCGGATTCCGAAATGGAATCCCACTCAAGTTCCGAAAGTAGTGTGACCGGAATGGATCAACCAATTAGTCATCATCTATTCTGGATGAATTGGGGATGGGTTCGTAGCCTCCTTAATCATTGGAGACAAGAAGAAGGTGATCCCTTCCATCCACCACATTGCCCTCTTGGCGAAGAACCTGAAGCACTTACCGGCGAACCTATCCGAAACACCATTTTCTCTCTTATTTCTAGAGTATCTCGTCACGATTACATACTACACCAAATTCTAGATTTTATTTATCCGCTCGTCCGAACCGACAATCACCCCGGTGTAATAGAAGAAGTCAACGAGCTTCGCGCTCGGGTAGTGGCTTTGGAGAATATGGTGCAAAGGTTACAAACACCAGCAGCAGCAGCAGCATAAACAGTACCACCATCAGCAACACCAACAGTACCATCACCACCACCAACAACAACATCCACATCCCACACTGCAACATCACAATATGTATCTCAAACATCAACGTCATACGCCCTGTAAATATCCAGGAATATCAACAACAACAAACGATGAAGTATTAATTCATAAACTTCATTGAAGAGATATCTCTGCGGCAATTATGTAATCTCCAAAATCTTAGAGATTATTTAATTCTGACCGTAAATCGGATGAGTGAACGGAGATGGTAGAGTAGAAACTTTGATCGAAAATGGTGTACGATTTACAAGCTAGAATTGTTTTACCAACAGCATCAACAGGACCGTAGAATCATCAACACAGTCAGTGCCGTCAGTATCCTCAGAATCAACAGCACCTGTAACATCACAAACTCTATCAGTTCAAGAATCATTGTGGACATCATTACGAATCAAAAACAAATATATTGTATCAACAAATTATGAAGTATTAACTCATTTCCAATCGAAAGATTTATATGTATATTTTATATGTATAAATTTTTAAACCATAATAAATCTTCCCGTACTAAGCTATTATGTGTGAATCTTAACTACTCAGTTAATTCATATTATAAATATTCAATGATGTACGTCCTTCATCCGTAACTTAACCATCGTTAATTACAATCTCTGTCTCAATTCAATAAAAAATCCAATTCATAATAAATCAAGTGTATTATTCGAATATATGTTTGATTTTACACTTTCATCATCAATGTACTCGAAACTTTTCAAATAACATCATTCGTACCTTGCGAAGTTCACAAGAATTTCACGAAAACCAACAAATAACAAAGTAATGATTCATAATTTCAATATTATTGAAGAAATACTTATGCAATTTATAAAGTTTTAGGGATTACTCAATTCTAGTTCCAACCATAAAACAAATGAGTTTAATTTAATATTAACTCATTAAATCTATATTACATCTAAAGAAAATATACACATATATTTTCATAAAGACTGTAATAAACTTCTTTTGTACAAAATATTAATTGTGAAATTTTTTTTAACGGGTAGGTAATATCCGAGAGATATATAAATTCACAATTAATATATTACATTTTTCGAAACTGATTCAGCAATCATCAACTATACTCCCTACTTTCACAACAATATCCATTCTTTCATATAAATCAAAACAATCATACTCATTCAAATTCAATTACATATTCTGAATTTGAAATCGCATAATTCAATTCGAAATATAACCAGTGTCATCACTCTTAGATTCCTATATCTTTCAAAGCTATACTTTGACTTCAAAACTGTGTTAGAACATCATATGTATTAACGATTACAATATGTGCTCAAACCCTTCGAAATTCCTGAAGACACTTCAACTAAGGAACAATCGAGATGATGATCCAACCACATGTTACCCACAGTTATACACCTGAAAAACTCTCAAAACCCAAGTCATAGTTCGACACGTATTCGTGTTAGACCCTTTGGCATTTACTAGCTAAAATAACTTTTCAATTCCGTTTCAAAATAGACAGTTTTGTCACAGCTCCAGCAAGTCATCTTCGACTTCTCAATCAAAACAGTCTTATTATAACCTCGATAGATACGTTGCCCTTTCACCAACGTTATCGGAGAATCGTTTATATTCACCACATTAGCAATTAACTTACCAACAACTTCATTGATCTTTGACTTTTCAAAAAAAAAATCATTATAATTATCGAAACCCTATCATATACTCATTCGTATCTTATAACAAGAATTGCCATACCAATTATTGAGAATCAGCAATCAGTATTTTGAAACCTCGCAGCATGTCTACATCAACAATTACATATACACACAACTTCTACCTCCAAGACTTACATTCTTTGAATGAGAAATTTCTGAAAAACACCCTAAACTGCGAACCAGTTCTCGAAATTTTGAAAATTGCTGATGAAGCATCAAAGACTGTAAACGACCTTAATAGTAAAAAGTTGGATGATAAAGGATAGTATATTGGCAAAGCTCAGAAAAAGAGAAGCTTTGGAACTGGAAAACGGATTGAGCAAAGTATGAAGGAGGCTGTGGACAAATCACAAAGGCTGAACCTGCCTTCAAAGAATCCAAATGATTCAGTACTTGCTGAAGTCATTAACGAATACCTTGCTCTTGACTCTAAACCCCTGCGGACAATATCCTTCATCATCCTATGATATTATACATTCTAAGATATCATCGTATATTTCATTATAAATATCATCCATACTTCTGAAGATATTTTTATAATTATTCTTATCTGAAATCATTTACCTCTTCGCGGTATCTGTATTATATCATAAAAGAAAATATTTTAGTTTCTAAATTCTGAAACATTCGAGTTTAAAATAGGAATATTCTTGAAGAAGTGTTGGGAGCTGAAGCATGAGTTAGTATAATATAATGACACTTGATCAACGTGATTATATTACAGTAATTCATGCTAAGTTACTAAATGGAACATGATGATTCACAGATCATAATTTCATCATGTGCTATGTTACACGACTCTTGTATTCTCTTAGATCTCTAAATATCAAGAAAATATTTCTTGATGATTCGGCCTTTTCCGAGGTATTCTGGTAATTTGACAAGTCAAGATCGTGTCATTACAATTTCCTTCCTAGAACATTAACAATGTTCATTCCGAAATTTATATCTGCGAATTCTGGACCATTACAAGCGGTGCTTAATCGCAAGAAGAAGAAACTAAAGGACAAAGCTCCGAACTAGAAATGGGAGTATAAATCATAGCAAATAGAAGAGAGCATTAACTGTGGATGACAATGATTATAGAAGAAGCAAGGACTTTGAAATATAAGGGAAGATATAAAACCCAACAACAACCCAGAAATCACAAACCGTATATATCAATGCTTATAGCAATATAAAGACACGGGAGAACTAAAAATACTATAAAACCAAGAGTATAGTAGAAGTAAATAGATTCTTCCAGAGGCAGATGAAAAAGAAGAGCGACAGATATGAAAGTGAGGAGTATATCAAGAATCAGCACTGGATGAAGCATATTGACAAATACTTTAAAATATGAGTTGAGAAGGTGTGAGTTGTAAGAAAACAAATGAGGTGGATTTATAGTGAAATATCCGACAGAGAAATCAAAATGGATTATCGCATTAATTCGAAGAGGATTATAATTTCCTTAATCGCCGAATAATCAAATCCAATATAGATTACAAAGATTTTCTTTTCGGAGATCAATCGTGATGACGTCAAAAGATACGACGAATCACTATTATCTTATTTCATTCATTTACGATAACTTCACTCATACGCTTCGAGTAATCGAATTATTTTATCCATTCTTCTTAAACATGATAAAACTCTATAATCGTTAAAATAACATTCTCATTGTTAGTCATGACGACCTCTATCAAATTTCGGGGACAAAATTTCTTTAACGGGTAGGTACTGTGACGACCCGGATATTTCCGACCAAATTTAAACTTTAATCTTTATATTATTCAGACACGATAAGCAAAGTTTGTTAAGTTAAATCTCAAGAATTTTAAACTGTGTTCATACATTCATTATAACCTCGACCAAATTCCAACGATTCACGAACCGTTATATATAAATAGATATGTATATGTATGTATATATATATTATAACTTGAGAATATTAATAAAGTATTAGACGTATAATACTTTACACGAACGTATTTGTTTCAATATGATTTTTGACGAAAAAAAATATATTAAATGATTGAATTATCAGAAACATTGAATTATGATTACAAGTCTCTGTTGAGAGGTCCACTATGATTTGAGAAAATCTATTCCTCTTAATGATATTCAGAATAATTTGTAAAGCTATTTATAAATAAAAACAAAAAGTGTCATTTACGAAAGTTAGAAAAAAGTTAGTGGAGAATTGGTTTCCATAATATTCTATTAATCTATTTTCAAACGTACAAAGACGTTTTCAGTTTAAAAAGAACTTTATTATTAAAATGTATATAACTTTTATAGATATCTAGAATCACTTTTGACAACTCATTACTTAACCAGTATAATAAATATAACGATATTTATATTTTATTTCATTAAATATATATAACGATTTAAATTAATATTATATATATTTATACGCGTATTATACATACATAGTTTTTTATACTTTTACTATACTTTAACTTTACCTTTACTTTACTTTTACTTTACTTTAACTTTAATAATTCACTTTAATAATTCATACTTTAATAATTCACTTTAATAATTCATGCTTTAATAATTCATACTTTAATAATTCACTTTAATAATTCATACTTTAATAATTTACTTTAATAATTCGTACTTTAATAATTCATTTTTTTTAATTCAAAAATCTATTATAAATAGAATTCAATAGGTTTCATTATTTCATAGAAACTTGAAAATATATTTCTCTAAACTCTCTCAATTGATTATATATATATATATATATATATATATATATATATATATATATATATATATATATATATATATATATATATATATATATATATATATATATATATATATATATATATATATATATATATATATATATTTGCTCTGTATTATTTCAAGATATTATTAGTATACATAAAATATTACGACGGAGTGCTGTTCGAGTGATTTCAAAATAGTTTTTTTGAATGAGTCGAAGCTAAGGAAATTATGGGTTATAGCTATGGAGGTGATGGGTATGGTTCATGGGTATGCTCGTGAGGTCAATCTAGTGTTTATCATCTCCGTTGCGTCTACGTACTTTCCTGCAATATTGAATCTCAATATTGATACGTTCGTGAATCCGAGGCCAACCTTGCACTTATTAAATGACGTTATATGTATTTTTACTACGAAATACAGTATTGTGAGTTTCATTTGCTCCCTTTTATATATATTTTTGGGACTGAGAATACATGCGCTGTTTTTATAAATGTTTTACGAAATAGGCACAAGTACTAAAACTAATTCTACGTGGGTTTAAACCAGAAATATACCCTTAGCATGGTAACATTAAACTACTTATCTATGTACGGTAGGAGCGAATCCTAAAGATAGATCTATTGGGCCTGACAAACCCCATCCTGACTATGGGATGCTTTAGTACTTCGAGGTTATTTTAAACACACCTGATCTAGTGTACTTCAGAGGGTAAAACATGAACGTTAAGGCTTGTTACCGGGTGCCTACAACTTATAGAATACTTTTATACACTTGCGAGTGTACATATATTTATAAACGGAAATCTTGTGGTCTATTAATATATTGAAATGATTGTTATGATAAACCTATGAACTCACCAACCTTTTGGTTGACACTTTAAAGCATGTTTATTCTCAGGTATTAAAGAAATCTTCCGCTGTGCATTAGCTCATTTTAAGGATATTACTTGGAGTCATTTATGGCATATTTTGAAAGACGTTGTATTCGAGTCATTGAGTTCATCAAGATTATTATTAAGCCAAGTATAGTTGGATGTATTATGAAATGGTGTGCATGCCTTCAACTTTCGTTGTAAAGAAAGTTTTCTTTTAAAAATGAATGCAATGTTTGTAAAATGTATCATATAGAGGTCAAATACCTCGCGATGTAATCAACTATTGTGAATCGTTTATAATGTATATGAACGGGTCCTTTCAGTATGACCCGACTTGGATCATAACATAGTGGCCACGTTAATTTAATATGTCTCTCGGGCATACGAAATACCTTCAATCTCCCACTTGCACGAGAAACATAAGAAATTAATGCAAGTGATGGATACCACCTAACGACCGTCCATCACCCCCAATATGTTATGACTTTTGCCATTCAATAACATCATCCCTTTTGAGTTCCCATCTCGAATATGAATAGGTGAATCTTTCATTACATCCTTTTGTCCTAGATGTCATGTTAAATCCAAGAGATACAGATTGATCACTCTCTTCTAGATTTAACTTTATCAGGCCTTAGACATCTGAATCTCAACGAATAAGAGGGACAAATTCCATCTTGACTACATATGTCCTAGATATGTACCTTGCATTATACCTGAGCTCTTCCTTATGAACTACCATATTTCAGAATAGCGAAGGAAAGAATCAAGGCACAATACTTGGTAAATATCTGAACCCAATATGTATCTCAGGTCAGAGGATACAATGATATTCGCCTTTAATCAAGACTACATGTGATCAACCATAAAGGCTCCATTTAGTAACTCTTGATGGCGGGTCTTCCAATATTTGCATCCCACAAATATCTATGAACCTTGGTTGCAACCTTGCCCCACATTCATCCCGTGAATGTATACCAATCCAAGTTCATAATAGTCTAAACCTCACACTTGCTCCCACAAATGTGATCGACTACGGAATTTAGAATAATAACTTATTCATGGATAAAATATGAAAAATATGAACATAACTCAAGATAAATTAATGCCATAATTATATTAATGAGTTTGAACTACTTCGTTCCGTTACAATACTTAAAATAGATCATGACCAATCACTAGAATATCGAAGCCCAAGTGCACAAACATGTCCAGTATGTTTCGCTCCATGTAAGAGCTTCGTGAGAGGATCCGCTATATTAAGATCTGTGTGAACTTTGTGAATACATATCTTTCCCTTTTCAACTTCATCCCTTATGTAGTTGAATCTCCGCTCAATGTGACGGGTCTTTTGATGAGCACGAGGTTCTTTGATTTGAGCAATCGCACCCTCATTGTCACAAAAGATCTCAAGAGGGTCCTGAATGGAAGGGACTACTCCTAAGTCGTCGATGAATTTCTTTATCCATGCAGCTTCCTGAGCTGCCAATGAGGCAGCGATGTACTCCGATTCTGTAGTGGATAAAGCAACAACATCCTGTTTTGAACTCTTCCAAGAGACCGCACCTCCATTTAATGTGAAGACATAACCGGACTGTGACCGAGAATCATCTTGATCAGTTTGGAAACTCGCGTCCACGTAACCTTTTACAGCGAGTTCCTCCTCACCAGACCCATATATTAGAAACATATCCTTAGTCCTCCTAAGGTATTTCAATATACTTTTGACAGCAATCCAATGACTGTTTCCTGGGTTATTCTGGTATCTACTTGTCAAGCTAAGAGCGCATGACACATCTGGTCTAGTGCATATCATTGCATACATGATTGACCCAATGGCAGACGCATATGGGACTTTCTTCATTCTCTCCTGTTCATCTTTCGTGGTGGGGCACTGAGATGAACTGAGAAGTGTTTCCTTTTGAATAGGTACCAAACCTTTCTTAGAGTTCTCCATCTTGAACCTTTTCAAGATCTTTTCAATGTATGCACTTTGATTCAAACCTATCAGTTTCTTGGATCTATCCATGTAGATCCCAATCCCCAAAACGTATTGTGCTTCTCCAAGATCCTTAATGGAGAAGCATTTACTTAACCAAGTTTTAACACCTTGCATAGCCAGAATATCATTTCCAAATAACAATATATCATCCACATATAGTACAAGGAACATGATTGTGCTCCCACTAGCTTTCTTATATATACAAGCTTCATCACCATTTTTAATGAAGCCAAATTTCTTGGCCTCCTCATTAAAACGATGATTCCACATTCTAGATGGTTGTTTCAATCCGTAGATTGACTTCTTTAACTTGCATACCTTTTTAGGATATTTCGGATCAACAAAACCTTCAGGCTGAACCATATAGGCATCTTCCTCAAGATGTCCATTTAGGAAAGCGGTCTTGACATCCATTTGCCATATTTCATAATCATAATGAGCAACAATGGCAAGTAATATCCTAATAGACTTTAGCATTGCCACAGGCGAAAAAGTTTCTTCATAGTCAACCCTTTGAGTTTGAGTGAAACCTTTTGCTACAAGTCTAGCTTTATATGTATCCAAGTTTCCATGTATGTCGGTTTTCATCTTGAAAAGCCATTTACAATCAACTAGCCTTGAGCCAGTAGGTTGTTCAACAAGTTCCCAAACTTGGTTGTCATACATGGATTGCATCTCAACGTTTATGGCTTCCTGCCATTTATCTTTATCAATCCTTGATAAAGCATCTTGGTAGTTTGTTGGTTCATCCGAATCAACCACATAGCATCCATCCATGAGAAACCCATATCTTTCAGGTGGATTACTAATCCTACCAGATCTGTGAACGTCTTGTGTATTTTGATCATCCATTTGATCACTCTCAACATTTTCATGTTGAGTCCTAGTGTCAACCAATTGTGTATCATCTACTTGATCCTGAACCTCTTCAAGATCTATCCTCCTTTCACTATTTCCTTCCATTAGGAACTTAGTCTCAAGGAATTCTGCCTTTCGAGCAACAAATACATTCTGCTCGGAAGGATCATAGAAATAATATCCCATATCATCCTTGGGATATCCTATGAAGATACACTTCGTGGATCGAGCATTTAACTTATTAGGGACGTAACACTTAGGATAAGCTTCACATCCCCATACCTTTAAGTATGATAGAGATGGAGGTTTTCCAAACCACATCTCATGAGGAGTTCGTTCCACTTTCTTGGTTGGGGCCATATTTAAAATACGAGCCGCGAAATATAGACAATAACCCCAAAATGATAGAGGTAACGAGCTTCTAGCCATCATAGATCGAACCATATCCATTAGGGTTCGGTTCCTCCTTTCGGAAACTCCATTTAGTTGGGGTGTTCCAGGAGGAGTGAGCTGCGAGATAATCCCATAACTTTTAAGATGATCTTGGAAACCATCGCTTAGGTATTCACCTCCTCTATCGGTACGAAGTACCTTGATTGTCTTATTGAGTTGATTTTGTACTTCGTTTTGATACTCTTTGAATGCTTCAAAAGCTTCGTCCTTATGTCTTAACAAGTAGACATATCCGAAATGACTGAAGTCATCAATGAAAGTAACGAAGTATCTTTCACCATTCCGAGTTATGGGCTTAAAGGGTCCACATACATCCGAATATATTAATCCCAATAAGTCCTTAGCCCTTTCGTAGGTCCCTTTGAAAGGTGCTTTAGTCATTTTGCCTTGTAAACAAGATTCACCTACATCAAACGAGTCTAGTTCATTTGATTTCAAAAGGCCATTCTTTTGAAGTGTATGCATTCGATTCTTGTTTATGTGACCAAGGCGACAATGCCATAAGTAGGAATCACTCAAATCCCTTTTGAGTTTCTTGGTGCTAGTATGGTATATTGAGCTACTAGATGATGTGTCATCATGAACCAATTCATAAATTCCATTTGAAGGTGAAGCCTTAAAATAGAATACATTATCTAAATAAACGTGGATATCATCATTAACAAAATTAAGATAAAAACCACATTGTTTTAAACGGGAAACTGAAATAATGTTTCGACATAAATCCGGTGCATACAAAACATTGTTCAAAATAAGTTCCAAACCACTTGGAAGCTTTAATACAAAGTCTCCTTGAGCCTTCACTTGCACTTTGGCTCCATTACCCATAAAGAGACTTGATGTTCCCGTTTGCTTGCTACTTCTTTTGAACCCCTGCAAAGATTTGCAAATGTGAGTTCCACATCCAGTGTCTAATACCCATGTATTAGAAGAAGTAATACTAAGCTCTATATATACCATATATATATTACCTGAGGTTTGCCCCGCATCCCTCTTTTCCTTCAACTCCTTAAGGCAGACCGGGCAGTTGCGTTTCCAGTGACCCATTTCACCGCAACCAAAGCACGGGTCTTCCTTGGGGTTTGCTTGTCCGGCAACCTTTTGCTTCTTGTTCTTGTTTTTGGTTGGGGTAACCATCCTCCCCTTTCCCTTGCCTTGATGGGTGGGTCCTTTTCTCTTAGCCGCCTTTGGCTTAGAGGTGTTGTTACCTTTGGACCCACCATCATTGATCATTAGCACGGGTGAAGCCCTCTTACCCATGCTAGTTTCCACCATCCTAAGCATTCCATGAAGTTTGCCAATGGTCTTATCCATCCCATTCATATTGTAATTAATTACAAATTGGTAAAACCTCTTTGACAAGGAGTTTAGGATAAGATCCGTGGCTAGCTCATTAGATATGTTGAGATTAAGACGGTTTGCGCGATCAATGAGGCTTTTCATCTTAAGGATATAAGATGAAACAGATTGGGAGTCGTCCATACGACATGCATGAAGCGCTCGAACGATCTCGAAGCGCTCGACACGTGCTTGTTGAAGGAACATCTCCTTCAATTGCATGATCATGTTGTATGCAGTATGATGCTCGAAATCCTTTTGGAGTTCGGGTATCATAGTCCCAAGCATTAGGCAAGCGACTTGCACCGAATCGGCGCAATACTTATCCCAATAAGCCATGCCTTCCGTATCATCCTCGTCGGGTTGATCGGGAATGGGGTCTTCCAACACGTACGCCTTATCCTCAAGTTTAAGGACAATCCTAAGATTAAGGAACCAATCCATAAAGTTCGTATGGTTGAGTTTGTCTTTCTCGAGGAGAGACCTTAACGATAGGTTGTTCAAGTTAATAGGTGCGTTTTGCATGTTGTTGTTATTGGCGGCCATCTACAAAATTTAACAAAGTTCATTTAAGTATCGATTTTAAATTTAATAAACAATACCCTTTTAAATTTTAATTGACTTATTAAATATTAGAATCCAACGGTAAATCAAATTTCGGTTAGGTGACCTTTATCCCTTTATTTGATTTAGCTAGGTAGTCATTTATATGACAATTGCAATCCTTTTGCAACTTCTAAATTATGGGATCATGCAATCCTTTTGCATGGCATATTTATCCCATCAACGCCTATTTGTTCCTCATGCTTCGGTGACCCTAAGTTCATGATTCCCAAATCAAGTCGTCCTACTTGTGTAAATATGTAAAATTAATATACAAGTGGTTAGGTGACCTTTATCCCACAAGCATGCGAATTTTACCTTAACCATATTAGTTAGCTCATAACGGTTAGGTGAACTTTATCCCATTATGAGTTCCCTACTATGTTTAAGTGTCCCACAAAAGGATGGCGTTAAACTTGTTTACCTTGTTTTAGTTTTAAAGGGATTTTCGGCTTTCTTTATTCTAGTTTAAGAAAACATATTGCCATACACCAACATGCATTTGATGTATAGTACATTATGAAAAACCTATTTTCATGTCTTAGTAATAAAACCAATTACTTGATATAAACCATTTTATATACATTGTCATCTTGTTCTTAATAACCATTTATTAGTGTCCTTTTGTTGTTTTTAAATATAACAAATTATAATGTCGTTTTGCAAGTTGTTAACATGTGATTTTCTTGTATCAACCAAACATACAAACACAATAATCATACAAGCATGCATAACAACAATGTTCACAATCAAGCCAAAGTGGTGGACACTTGTTTAGCCGAAAACAAGTGTCACTGGTAAAGGGTTAAATCACAAAGTAAGAGATTTTTAAAATCTCCCACTAACTCTTGCATCCATATGCTCCATCTTGTGATTTTCTTCATCATCTTGAATCTTCATTTCTTTTACAAAAAATATACAACCTAATACATTTTTCTAGGAATAAGAAATTACATCCTAATCTATTTTACATACCAAGATAAAATAAATTACATCACCAAATTACAAAAAAAAATTATTACAATATTACAAACCAAATGAATGAATATTACAACCAATTGAAATGCAACCAAACATTCACACATCCAAACATAAGGTCTAGGCTTGATTGTGATCAACAACAAACAACAAAACATGACCAAATTTGAAGCTCCAAACCCTTTTGGAAGCCCCAAAATTTTGGCCAAATTAACACCCCACCCAAAACCCAAAATTTTTACATTCTAATTTCATGCATGTTACTAGAATGTAATCTAAATGGGTTTTAAAGCCAAATACAAGAAGCATATTTCTATGACCTCGGCTCTAGATACCATTGATGGAATTCATCATATTAACAAGTTATATTAACATGCATGTCAAAACCCGATTTTAAAAGTGAAGCGGAAGCAATTTTACATAAACAAATCAATATGAGTTTAACCTTTTAAACATGAATTCCAAAATAGATCAAGTCTAGAAATATACTTACAAATATAAGAGTGCTAGTAAAGAAAAGTACCTACTCCAAGTTAGGAGGTTACAAGATGATGAAGATGATGAACAAGTGTGTCAAAACCTCAAGCTTTTGATGCACCAACACCACCCTTGAACTTGATTATGTTTTAGATACTCAATCACCTTAAAACCAAGCTAGAAACCCACTTTCTTTGGACCCAAAATTCTGGACAGCAGCTAGTTGAAAGAAGATGATGAATGGAGCCTCAAAACTATGAAACCTCAAGTGTTTATACCCCAAACTTGTAACCAACACCTAGTACTTTGGTTAGGAATTTTTGACACTTGAAATTAAGCTTTCAAAAAGAACTTGAGAACCCCTTTTGGTCCCTCAAAGCTCACGGCAGCAGTAGTTGCAAAAGAGAGCAGAAAATTGTTGTTATTCACTTGATCTCTCACCTCTCACACTTGAAAGAATCATCCAATCCTTGGTGGAAGTGTTAGGCATGCTTATTAGGAGTGGTGTATGTTGGAAGTAACAAAAAAAGAGCATGGGTTCTTGTCTTGGAGACTAAAAAAACTGCACACTCCATGTATATATTTTATAACAAGATTTATTTTATAAAACTTGTATTTATTTTATAAAACTTGTATAAAATAAACATGTATTTGTTACTTGTAATTATTTTATAAACCATTTTATAAAATATAACACAACATAATTATTAAACCTATAAATAATTAAATGTACATCATATATAAATTATCCAAATAATTTATCTCAAGTGATCATAATTTAGAAAACCGATTTTCTAAAGTTCAAGTGTCGCGTATTTATTTAACAATCCAACCGTTAAAATAAATACATATAAAGTGTTGGTAAGAATGTTATTGGGTATGACCTAACTTGGATCATAACATAGTGGCCACGTTAATTTAATATGTCTCTAGGGCATACGAAATACCTTCATATAGATATCCCGCCCACCGTACCCAGTCAAGCGTATGTGGTTATATATAAATACGTCAAATTATAAGTCTATATATTAAATTAACGAGGTATCATTTAGTTAATATAAAGCCCATTAATAGCCCATAGTCTAATTTCCACAAGTGTCGTTCTTTTATCCAAACCCCAATTATGGTACAAGGCCCAATTACCCCGTCATTAATATTTAGTCTAACATCACGATTACTTCGGCTTAAATAAGCATAATAATAACTTAGCTACGAGACATTAATGAAAATAATTTAAACATAACTTACAGTGATTTATTAATAGCGTAGTGTTACACGGACAGAGTTTCGACTTAAAACCTTAAAACATTCGTTAACATAACCTTATTATTATTAATCTTAAATTAAAATTAAAATTATAAATTATATATATATTTTTACGTATGATTGAAAGAAAAAGAAGGTGTTAAAATATCGATTGAACGCGTTGCCTTTTATAGGCCCCATTTCAGTTTTGGTGTGCTCCGCGATCTTGAAGGGTTTCTCCTTCACAGCTCCGCGATCGCGGAGTGGTGGATTACAGCTCATCCAAGTTTGGCTCCTAGCTTGCCGACGGATTTTTTAATAAAAAAATATAATATATATATAATTTTAAGAATTATTTATATATTATATTATATTTATATGCATAGTTGACTTGTAATTTTTGCTCCGTACGTCGTGCGTTAAAAGTTGACTTAGGTCCTGGTTCTGGATGTAACGTCCTTGCGTACAATTTAATATCTTGTACTTTGTGTTTTGTAACTTGTACTTTTGTCATTTCTAGATGCTTCTCATCAATAAATTGAACCACTTTAATTGTACTTTGTACTTTTTAGCTTTTTGGTCATTTGTGTCTTCAATTCGTCGAATCTGCCTTTTGTTTTCACCTTTTAATATTTAAACGAATATCACTTGTAAATAGAACAATTGCAACTAAAAGCTTGTCTTTCTTGAGGGATAATGCTATGAAATATATGTTCGTTTTTAGCATTATCAATTTTCCCCACACTTAGGCGTTTTATTATTGTTAAGCACTACCATTGGAGTTGGTAAAACAATATGCTTCTCATCGATCGTTTTTAATGGTTCAATGGTTTTGGTTGGTGGATATTTAGACTTTCGACTCATAAAGGTGATCGATTTGTCACCATCACTAAGTGTCATTCTATCCTCTCTTACATTAATGAATGCCTCGGTGGATGCTAAAAATGGTCGACCTAAAATTAGAGGAATGTTTGAGTCCTCTTCTATTTCAATGACAATAAATTCAACTAGAAAGGTTAAATTACCTACTTGAACGGGTAAGTTGTCAACAATTCCAACTTGGTGCTTAATGGTTTGATCAAAGAGTCTAACACTCATTTTCGTTGGACCTAACTCACTTACTCCTAATCTCTTATATAATGAAAGAGGCATAACACTCACACTCGCACCTAAATCTGCTAGTGCATCATACATGACACAATTACTAAGCAGACAAGTAACAATAAATTCACCTGGATCACCCAACCTGGGTGGAGGTTTCGGTGGAACTGTCTTCACCGGGTTTACTTTTACGGTTTTTGTTTCTTGCGCTTTCTTATTCTTCTTCTTTTTTCCAGAGGTATCACAAACTTTATTACCTATCATTTGCTCATACTCAACTCCTTTTCTTGGAAACGGGATGGGGGGTCTGTATGGTGCCACCACTGGCTTTACATACTCGGGTGGTGGTGGTGGTGTTGTAACTTCTTCATTGTTACTCACATCGAATACATTCTTATCTTCTGATGCTGGTTTTTTAGAATTTGTTGAAACCATATTAACATTTCCATTCCGAGGATTTACTTCAGTATTATTCGGTAGCTTTCCTTATTCCCTCTCACTCATCATGCTAGCAAGAGTACCTACGTGTTTTTCTAGATTCAAAATGGAAGTTTATTGAGTTCATAATGACTGATCAAACCTCTCATTTGTTTGGATTTGAGATGTAATAAATTGTGTTTGAGATTCCATTAGCTTTGCCATCATTTCTTCCAGATTTGGCTTTTTCTCTTCGGTTTGTTGTGGTGGTTTATACAAGCCAGGTCTTTGTTGATTGAAAGTGTTATTTTGAGTTGGTTGGTTATTCAGACTTTGTTGGTTGTACAAGTTATTTTTGGGTCCATTTGGATTGTAAAGAATGCTTTGATTTCGATTGAAGTTTGGCCTTGGCGGTTGATAATTATTTTGATAATTATTTCCCGGCCTTTAGTTCATGTAGGAAACATTCTCTCGTTGTTCCATCGTTTGTTCAATGTGACAATCTTTCGTTAAGTGTGGTCCACCGCATTGCTCACAACTGATTCGTATTGCGTAAATATCTTTAGTCATCTTTTCCATTCGTCTTTCGAAAGCATCTATTTTTGCGGAAACGGAATCAAAGTCGTGGCTAGAATCGGCTCTAGCCGCTTTAGATGAACGAAAGATATCTTTTTCTTGATGCCACTCATGCGAGTTGGATGCTGTGTTATCAATGATTTTATGAGCTTCGGTTGTGGTTTTCTTCATAACGGAACCACCAGCTGCTGTGTCAATGTCTTTTCGTGTAGTAACATCGCAACTTTGGTAGAATATTTGTACTATTTGATAAGTATCTAAACCATGCTGAGGACATTCTCTCAACAACTTTCCGAATCTTGTCCACGCCTCATATAATGTTTCATTTGACTTTTGCGCGAACGTAATAATTTCTCCTTGAAGTCTCACGGCTTTAGATGCCGGAAAGAATCTTTTAAGAAAATTTTCAACTAAGACATCCCATGTGTCAATCGCTCCTTCGGGTAACGATTCTAACCAATCTTTGGCTTCTTGCTTTAAAGTCCAGGGAAACAACATGAGATAGATCTGTTCATCCTCAACTTCTCTGATTTTGAATAGAGTACAAATCCTATTAAGGGTTCGAAGATATTCGTTTGGATCTTCTTTTGGTGTACCACTAAATTGGCATTGATTAGTTACCATGTGTAGGATTTTTCCTTTGATTTCATAATCTGACGCATTAACATCTGGCTTAATAATGGCGTGACCTTGGCCAGTACGTGTGGCTCTCATTCGGTCTTCCATACTTAAAGGTTCCTGATTTTCCATGATTGAATTTGTTGAATACGAATCACTAGAGGATTCTGATTTAACGGTTTGTGGTTCAGGAGGAATGATTATTGGTTCAGATTCTTGGAATTGTCCTTGAATATCCTCAGGGTTCTCAATTGTGAAATCGGGTTCAAAAGATGGATTATCGGACATTCGAATTGGAGAACTTGTTCGATTAGATGGTGATTCTAAAGAAAAATCAACGGCGATAATATTGACTAGATGTCTTGATCGAGTTACATGTGGTGAACATATGAAAGGTGGTGAACGTTTTGCTCGGTGCATTCACTGAATATCCTATTAGTTATAAAGATAAAAATTATATAAGTTATCAAATTAATAGACTTTTCTACTTTTGTTCACGTTTCGAATAGCCAATAGATGCAGCAGGTAGCCAGGACCCTTTAAATCGGAAGCCCACAACTCGCCACTAACAAATCTAACTATTACTACGAACCAGAAAATTTTGGATGTCTATCAATTTAACCGCTTAAAATAATTTTTTTCGTCGAAGTTTAAAGAAAATTCTATGTCCTAAAGACTAGAGCATAGAAATGAGAAAGAAGAAGAGTGCGTCGAAAAACAAGAGTCGAAAAACAAATGTCGAAAAACAAACAGTCAAAAAATAAAAATAAGAAAATAAAGCGTTGAAACTTAGAATTCTAAAAACTTAAGTCTAAAAGTTGCGTCTAAAAGTATTAAAGCTTAAAAGAAATTCTATATCCAAAACGGCAATAACTTAAAAGGCACTAAAATCTATTTAATACTAAAGCGATAAGCGACGTCGTACAATTCTAAAGTGCCTAAATCTTAATCTAAAGAAAAAGCACTTAAGGGATTTTACGGCAATGCCTAAAAATCTAGAAATAGAAATAACTATGGCAAAAATACTAATCTTAAAACTAATTACGAATGATAAATATACAAATTACGAATTATATGTTTAAAAAGATACGAAATAAAAAAAAATAAAACTTAAAGTTATAAAAGTACAATTTTTATAAAAATATTATTTTTATATTATTATTTTATAAAAGTATTAATTTTATAAATTAATAAAACTAATTAAAACTTTAAAAATATAAATTTAATTAAAAACTAAAACTATTTAATATTAAATATAAACCCTAATCATAATTAATAATAATTAATTTTTAACCCTAATTTCGTAATAAATGAGGTACCAGGCCAGGCGTGTCAGATGGCTCCGTGAGTAGAGATTTGTTTATGCTAAAAAGCTCCGCGAGTGTGGAGGTTCAGGTTCAGATGAGTAACAGGCTCAAATTCGTTCGACAGGTTTAGTTTTTAATATTTTTTTTTCTGATTTTTAATTTATAGAAATAAAATAATTTGAATAAAATTTTTTTACTTATTAGGTTTTTTTATAACTTTTAACAATAAACAAAAATATAAACTTTTTAATTTTAACTAAACTTAAAAATATAGATATGTATTTTTTTTCTTGTTTTTATATTTTTGTTTTTAATATTTAAAACTTACTATATTTTTACAAAAATAGATTAAAAATAAATATTTTTTTAGAAAAATAGCGTTTTGTTTCGCCGTTCCCCGGCAGCGGCGCCAAAAATACTTGATGTTATGCGAGGTGTATACGAAATAGTTATATTTTTATTGCAAAATACTATTTAATACGATACAATTTTTATTTATTTATAGAGTGGATATACCTAAACCTTGCTACAACACTTATAGCCAGTGTACCTAATCGTACAGTAGTGTAGTTTTTAGTAAGTCCGGTTCGTTCCGAAGGGAGCTATCCAAGTTTAACGCTATATTTATTTTAAACTATATCTGTATCGATATATATATAAGTAATATTATTATTATTATAAAAGGGGGGGTTTTTACCGTTTAATGACCGGTTTATCGATTTTATATTTTAAGCGTAAAGATAAATGACAATAATTAAAATGCGTAAAATAAATAACAATAATTAAATGACGAAATATAGAATTGCGAATAATAAAATGACAGTAATGAAAGTACGATGAGAAATACAATAAAAGAATTATGCTTATTTAAACTTCTGTAATCATGATGTTTAACGTTTTGATTTTAATTTATTACTCTGGGTTAATTGTCCTTTGTCCTGGATTATTTGATACCTATCTGGTTTTTGTCCATAATAGTCCATCGGTCATAATTATAAAATGCTCGTCAAATTAACCTTATTCCCGAAGTCAAATATTCTAACTAATTAGGGATTTGAACTGTAACAAGGTTTTAATACTTTGTTAATAATTACACCAGGTTATCAACTGCATGTAATCCAAGGTTTTAATACTTTGTTAATAATTACATCAATTATCCTTGTATGTAATCCACCCTTGTTTTAATTAGTCCATCATACATTAATTTATTCACTTGGCCATAATGAATAATCAATTACCCAATACAATTGATTAATTAAATGATTGTAAATGATGTCGTATAAATGTCACTAAATAGGACATTCATAATCAATTTAATAATTATTAGATTAACTAATTTGAAGATAGGTTCGACAGGTTCTAATGAGTTGTCATTCAATTAGACAATACCCCCTACCTATTAATAGTCAATAGTTTAATGTTCACAAGTGTCGGTCTTTTGTCCAAACCCGAATTATGGTACAAAATCCAATAACCCCGTCTTTAATATTTAGCCCAACATCACGATTACTTCGGCTCAAATAAGCATAATAATAACTTAGTTACGAGACATTAATTTAAAAAGGAAGAACATAGCTTACAGTGATTATTAATAGCGTATCGTTACACGGACAGAGTTCTAACTTAAAACCCGTAAAACATTCTTACAATAATCTTATTATTATTAACCTAAATTAAAATTATAATTATAATGTATTAATATAAATATAAACTGAGAAAGAAAGATAGAAAAGGGGTTAATGGATTCGGCAGAAGCTTGTACCTTTTGTAGGTAGATTTTGAATTTGGATGGTCCACGAGTGCGGTACTTTTGTGCCTTACATCTCTGCGAGTGCGGAGCTTCGGATTCTAGCTCACCAAATTGAGTTAAACGTGGGCTGCTGAATATTATAATATATAATATAATAATATATAATTTTATATAATTATATATATATATATATATATATATATATATATATATATATATATATATATATATATATATATATATGTTATATTCTTGTGTATAGTAGACTTGTAATTTTAGCTCCGTTGAGTTGTACGTTGATGCTCGGTTTATGTCTCAGTTTCGAATATTCGAACGCCTTTTCGTACGCTTAGATATCTTGTACTTTGCGTTTCACGGCTTGTACTCTTATCATTTTTAGGCGTTTCTTATCAATAAATTGAACCACTTGAATTATATCTTGTACATTTGAGCTTTTTGGTCATTTGCGTCTTCAAATCGTCGTTTTCTTCTTTTGTATTCGCACTTATTTATTTAAATGATTATTACAAAAAAATAGAATAATAGTAACTAAAAGCTTTACATATTGAAAGGATATTGATACTAAATATATGTTCCTTTTTAGCATTATCAACTATGCAGGTTGCAAAATCAATAACAAATCTACATCAGGTGGATGTCAATTTCTAGGTGAAAGGCTGGTGACCTGGCAATGCATGAAACAAACTACAGTTGCTCTTTCCACATGTGAAGCTGAATATATTGCTGCTGCTAGTTGCTGTTCGCATGTTGTTTGGATTCAACAACAACTTCGCGATTACGAATTAAGATTCTCTTTCTCTCCTCTTTATATTGATAATACTGCTGCTATCGCAATTACTAAGAATCATGTGCAACATTCTAAGACTAAACACATAGGTGTTAAGTATCATTTTCTTAGGGATTGCCATGAGAAAAAGATAATTGAGGTTAAGAGAATCGGTACTAAGGACTAGAGGGCTGACCTTTTCACTAAGGCTTTTGATAAACCTAGGTTCTTGCTACTTTTATAAATGAATGGCATTGTTGATCGAGACAAAGTAATTTCGGATGTTGATTGTGAGGTTTAATCAAACTTTTAGACTTTGCATGTAGGATGCATGACATATAGATTTTTGTTTCTGATTATCTGTACTGCATATTTTTGCTTTCTGTCTGCATTTCCTTGCATGATTTCTTTCATGTTTGCATGCAAGTCTGTAGATATTTTCTGTTTGTTTAAAATACTAAAAGACAAAAAGATTTTATGTTTTAGTATTTTAGGGGGAGTATATGTTTCAACAGAAAATACCTAAAAAGTGTAAAATGCCTCATCAGAAAATCCTAAAAAGATGAAAATTCTAAAAATGAGCTTGTTTTGAAAATTCTAAAAATGCTCTACCAATTCAGCCTCACAGCTATGACTGGGACATTCAATAGATCATTTAAGGGGTTGAGGATTATCTGTTTGGCTAGTGCATACCTCGTTGTCACGGGCCTAAGACTTAATAATCGAAACTAAACCCTGAAATTACAGAGAAAATTAGTGTATGTTGAAGTAGGTATTCATTCTCGCTTAAAGTTGAAAAGTATGATTCTTTATTGCGGACCGTTTAAGCATTTAAGGGAGAACACCTTCGAGTGATCTGAGCACACAAAAAGAAATATAAGTTCATGCATAAAAAAATGGAAAATCCATTCATGATGGCGTTCAAAATTAATATATCAAAAGATAATGATATGCTGAAAAAGTAAAATATCAAAAGAAAATCAATGTCAATAATAATTGGCGTATCAAGATGGCAAAGTCCTGAAAGTATGAAGAATGCTGATTCATGATGTGCTCATAAAGAACTCAGATCATTCTTAGTGTGACGCCCCCGCACAGCTTGAATTGTTTAATCACGATGTTCACACTGAACTATCAAGATTCTTGTCGTCTGCGATTTAGAGTTATACCAATTAAGACTGTAAGTTGGAAAGATACTTACCTAGATATACTCTAAATATTATATAAATGAAAGTTTAACTTTCAATTCCATTTTCCATGTCAACTTGAACATAAAGAAGTTAAGGGCCTTGAGATTTATTTCGTGTGACGACTGGTCATCAGGCAAGTCTGCTTTAAGTGTATACCAATCCCCGCGGTAAATAATGCGCCTATTCGGATAATCCAATATATTCTGAGATCAGCAGGGCCAACTAGATTGAAGATTTTCAAAACATTGGTAGAAGCCAAAGGCTGACAGGCTTATTCAAAATGCCGTGAGAACCATCCTGTTCAATTTGAATGAAGTACATGGATAGAGATAACGGAAAGTTACGTGTAATGAATTGACAACCTAATAGAAACGCACAATCATAAGTGATGAAAGAATCAAGGATTAATGAACTTAGCATGATCTAAAAAATCACTGCTCTTTAATGTTCAAGTAATTAATGCCAACATGATTGTTAAAGTGTCCGGAATAAATATGGTCATGTTTAATGAGGATTGATATCAGTAATCACATGATAATAGATATAGGCTGGATAATTAGGAATGAACAACAGAAGTTGATTCAATATGTCAGTTCTGATCCATTTTTAAAATTGTTTAATCATCTTGCTCACAAAAAGAATGTGGATTTGAATATTTTTGCTTATCTGTCTGTTAAATAGTTTGCATTGAAAACTGTAAAACAGCAAAATGATTTTGGTTTGCATGTTATTGCATTTCATGATAGAATGTCTTTCATTTGCATATTTTTAGTTGTATGACATTACTTCTCAGAAAATTCATAAAGATTTTGTCTTTCCTTTATTTTCTGATTATCCTCTGAAAGCCCAATGACATCTGAAAGAACCTTGTTAAGATCAAGATATTTTTGGCCATCAAATCCACAAGATAGAAGTGTTTCTTAGAGCTTGTGATTGTTTGAAGGACTTTAATGATTTAAAGTGTTAGTGACCTTAAGATGACATTACACTATAGGACTTACTCATGTGAAACAGAATGTTTAGAGTAATAACCTCGTTTTGGTGAAGATGTTTGGACTGCCTAAGTGTTAGTGTTCATTTCTTGATGGATTAGTGATTTATGACTCAAATTGGAGGTACTAGTTAGCTCTAATATTGACAAAAGAGTCGAAATCCGAAGTTTGTGAAAATTTGAATTTGCCTAAGTGGATCACTCGCACGTTTGAAGTGTGAACCGTACGAGTTATCACGCGATTGAGATTAACCGTACGGATGAACCTGTTCTAGACTTGTCCAAAGACTTCTGGGTCACACACACGAGTGACTGTGAGGCGCGCGGTTGGAAGGTGAATCATGTGCTCAACCGTACGGTTGAACAAGAGAGTATAAATATGGGGTGCTGAGCACAGTCGCTCACACTTGCACACCCACATCAGTTTTCTCTCAAAATTCGATCTTTACCAATCACGTTTTCTGCCATAGGTTTTGATAAGCATCAATAGCCGATTACAGCACCACTAACTAGGTACAATTTCATCGAGTTTTACTTGCTTAATTTGGTGTTTGAATGTGTCGAAACCCTAGTGGGTATTAAGTCGAATTTTGTATAATTGCAGTGTGTTTTGATGTTTATTTAATGTTGTTTTGAGTTAAACGGTACCTAAGCTTACTATCCTGATGTAAATCAGCCTCTAAAACACTCAAACATGTAATCCCGTTGATTTAAAAATAGCATTTAGTATTGGTTTCATCAGACATTCACGAGTGACTCTCACTTGCACGCGTGGGACATGACTCGCACGAGTTAGTACGCGGTTAAGGCTTAACCGTGTGAACATTTTAGCCCACTCGTTTGATATCACTTAGTGTTTATTTGGATGCTCACTCGTTTGACTGAGCTGACACGTGTGCTTAACCGTACGAGTCACCACATGGTTGACTCACTCACTTATCCATGTTGCCTCAACCGTGTACCTTGTCTGAAACTATGTTATTGCTCATACGTGTCAACAGTGACACGAGTGACAATGTTACTCGCACGACTGACCTCTCAGCCATACGTGTGACAGTACCACTCGCACAGTTTGTCCTATTTAACAAGTTTATGACACTTTGTTGCGAATGATTTGATGATTTATGTTTACCATTTTTAACATTTCTTTTGATGTTTCAGTTTGTTAAGATACTTCCAATGGCTGAACAACAAGTTAATGTCCTGGTTGTTAATCAAGAAGCTCAGGGGGAGCAAGCACAGAACCCTTAGGTTAATCCTGTAAATCCACCTGCTCAACCAGAGATTATCCTAGAAATGGGTGAGCTCAACAATCAAGTCGCTCTCTACGACACTACTCTTGAGAAAGGAGACCACTTTGAAGAGATTGTGGATTTTCTAAGGCAATCAAGGATCCATACTGCTATCTCAACTCCATGCACAGCCTACTATAGCCACTAAAGGGAATTATGGAGAAATGCAGTACTTGATGTGTCAGAGGATGAAGCTAAGCTGGTTAGTAATGTTCAAGGGAACGAGATTATTGTTTCCAAGAGTGTGATTAGGAGGATCCTAGGCTTTAATGATGAGAACTGCTCCCACATGACAATTAATCGAGAAAGAATCCACGGATGCTTCAAGAGATGTGGATACTCTGGTTACCTTGTTGGTAATTTAGAACTGATGAAGACACTTCTGCCTCCATAGTATCGATATCTTGCTCACGTGTTGATGCACTACTTAAGTGGACGAAAAGCAGGTTTTGATAAGCTGAATGAGAAAGTGCAGAGTATGTTTGTTGCACTCGTCCTAAAGGCTCCGTATGATTTCTCCGGATTTGTCTTCTATTACTTCAAAGTAAATCATTTCAGTTCCACACAAAAGTATCTTATCTACGCCCGTTTTCTTTAATTTATTATCAACGACGCTGCACCAGACTTACCTAAGGTTGTACATGATATTATTCATCTACGTCCAATGAATGCTGTGACTTTTCAAAGAATGGAGCAAACACGAAACGAGGGTTTGAAACCTGATTTTAAAAGAAAGCTTGTTTGCCATCTTATCAAGGAGGATTATAGATGTCCATCTGGTAATGCTTGGAGAAACGATGATTCCGATTCTAACTATGAAGTTACTGATGAGGAAGAAGGAGAAGATGATAATCAGAAAGCTACTGGTGAAGCACAAGGAGGAAACAATGATGATGATAATGATGGTGACGATGATGAATCGACTGAAGAGGATGTTAGTTTGATTCAACAGGAAGAGGAAAGGGAAACAACCGATGACATCTGAGCAACCTAAAAGGAAGGAGAGGAGAACCAAACACCATTATGACTCATCTAAGAGATCATACATGGAGGTTCAAGGCAACAGGCTCAACGCCAACCTTCCGACTTTATGAAGGATGCTAGAGCTGCTGTAACCTCACCGAAAGCTGCAGTTACAACACCTCAAGTTACTCCATCGGAATTCAAGACACAACAAAATCTTCTTTTGTCGTTGATCACGAAGATTACAAATCTTGAAAATTAAGCCGTTGAGGAAAAGAAGACAAGTGATGCGAAGATTGAGTTGTTAGTGGAAGATAATAAGAATTTGTGGAGACGTTTGAATTGTCAGAAAGGAAAGACTGAGAAACTGAAGAAACACATTGTTGAAATTAAAAGTGAGAATGAAGAGAAGTTGAAGGAGTTGAATTATAAGATTAAACAACTCACTTCTGGTAAAACCAAGTTGATAACGGATGGAGGAGAAGAATATTCCTCTAATTTGGGTAGTGACGAAAAAGATGAAGAAGACACTGGCACTGGAGGACCCTCTTTTGGATACCCGTTAGTGATATCTATTCGAAGTTTTAATGAATATGGTGAGGTCTTTACTGCTGAATATTATATGAATTATTCAAATGTTTTTAATGATGCAGAAATGGGGGACGTTCCACCAAGTGATTTCCCAATGGAACAGCTTGCTGCTCTGGCATACAATAGTGATAATGATACAGAGGATGTAGAGACAGTTGAAATTGAAAACAAGGCTCCACTAGAAGAGCCAACTGCTGAAGTCCCTCCCGAATCAATCCAAAATATCAATTTAAGTGATTTTGATAATTTGTTTCAGGATGAAAATAGTGAAGATTCTGTCGGTAAAAGTAATGTGAAAGAGGATGTGATTATTGAATCTGAAGATGAACTGGTGACAGAATCTGAGAGTGAAGAAGAAAAAGAAGAAGAAGTTGAGATTGTAATACCTTCGCTCGAGCCCTACTTGAATTCGTCACTCAATACTTTAAGTGACTTTTTCAATTTGAGTAGTGAGATGAAAACGAAGAAGTTGATTGAATTAGAAAAGGCGAGGAAGGTATACAAGCAGCAAATCAAAGAAGTTGATGTTTTTATGGAAAGGAATAAGAGAATCCAACATAAGAAACTGCTTGTTGAGAAAGAAAGAAATGAGACTGAACTAAAGAAGAAGAAACTCCAAGCCGAGCAAGCTAAGGTCGAGGGATGGAATGAGATTAAGAAGTGTTTCGAACGTGATAGGGTTAAAGTGAATAGAATCATTGAAGAAGATGAGATTCATCAAAGTTGGTGGAAACAAAATGTTGTTAACCCTGATCAGATGAATAAACCAGAACTCGAGCAAAAGTATGTTAGTTTCTATGAAAAACGAAAGAGAACCAAGAAGTATGCCAAGGGTAAAATATTGAGCTGGGGTTACTTCAAGGAGATCAATTATTTTGTGATCAAAAGAGTAGGAGGAGTTGATTACATGGCAAGACCGAGTCAGTTCAAAACTCTACCTTACTTTGAGATCATGCAACTTGCGAAGCTGAAGATGTTAAAAGCTGAGGATAGTGACCTTTCCAGATGGTTTCAAAGAAAACTCAGATTTGAGTACAAAATAGGGAAGTGGGATATCTTCAAGTCAACAGCCACCAGGTTCTCCATGCACCCGACAAAGTTAAATTCAAAAGGTGGACCTGTTCGTGTTGTTAAGTTCCGTTCAGCTAAGTACATGAAACAAAATCCCTTGATGCCCTTACCCAAGGACATTTGCAAAAACTTCAGATGGTGGTTCTATGATGAGTTGTCGGAGGAAGCAGTGATCCTGACAGCAATTGAGAAAGATGATGGAAGCATACAGTTCGATAATGTGAGGATTCTGGATCCTATGTGGCTGAGGAACTTGTCGAGATTTGATGTGGAGACACTTCACCGCCATCATATTACATTTAGAGTTGATAGAAAAGAGGAAGCTATGAGATATCAATGTGTGATCGATGTCTAGCATGCCTACCTCAACAGAGATAATGATGCTCAAAGCTCGAACTAAGCTCATGCCAACTGAATCCTGTCTGTGTTGCTAGTTTGTATTTTGTTTTTGATGATGTATTTATGTGAGAGAGAGAATCTGGATATGTTTTGATGTTAAACTGATGTTACTTTTGGACTTATATGTATTTCACGAATGTTTACTTTATTGTAATCGATGTTCTAGGTCCTAGGGGGAGTTGTTGATGCATTTTCTGTAGGTCCCTAGACATCTATCCTACGTTTGTGATTAGTACTTCAGTTTATGGGTTACCATGATCGCTCGTTGTTATCCTATCTGTGTTTATATGTGGTTACAGGTACTGCAGGAACGCGATAAGGGAGTTTGACTATATTAGACTCAGTCAGACGTATGAGTGAATCCTCACTCGTACGGCTGACAAGCTCATACGCACGAGTGTGCTGAGCTGAGTCACAAACCTAATATGTTTACACATACATGAGTGAGTGATCAACCGTACAGCTGAGTCAGCCCACTCGTACGAGTGTGGACTGAATCGCACGGTTGACTCAACAGCAGGGGTATATAAGTGTTCATGTTCTTCATTTTAGGTAAAGCCTCTCATTACACACACATCACTCAGATCTGGTAACCTGTCCGATTCTCTCTCAATCCAAATCACTCAAGAGGTGAATAATAGCTCTAGGTGTTAATCTAATCACACATCCATTGTTGTGGTTTGCCTTAATTAATCCCAAAAAGCATTTCATATTCACTAGAGGGTTTGATTCACTAATTCATCCATTGTGTGAGTTAAATCTGTTGATTTCGAAGTTCCTTGTCATATTCATCAAGTTTTATTTACCATATTTTAAATTTTAATTTACCTTCTCTTTTACGGAGTATTCTTTTAAAAATAGAGAATATCAGAATAAGACATACATAGTTTTTGGATATATGTTTCAAGAGGCATGGGTTTTGTAATTAAGATTTGAAGATACATGTGGTTGGTCAAAAATTCAATTTTATTTTTCAGCTTTTATTCCATAATTAAATCTTCGATATATAAAACACATAAATGGGCCTAGGTAAATATAAAGAGCTATATTAAATTGGGCCCCTTAGGATGTTGGGCCCTGTTCCTTTGCACAGTTAGAACGGGCCCAAATTCGGCACTGGTAGTGATAACCGTAAACCGTACATTTCCTTTGGTATATAAATATGCACTTGTTTATTAGTAATGGTTTATGATGAATGAAAAAGTGGTTTTGAACCAAAGTCTCTTCTTAGTCATTATTTCTTTCGAGATTAGCCATCTTGAATCGGCTCCTATCCTCGGAGTTAACGGTCGACTCTAATAGACCGTATCACTTTCTCTGGAAGAGTATGATCTTTTCTATCACCTAAGCCCAAGGTAATATTGATCAAAGCAATCACCTTTCAACAAATGTCGTAAAAACCATATTATGTAAGATGCACGTAAGGTGTTTGATGAAATGTGTGAAAGAAAACATTGATCATGATATCATGCAGGAACAAGAGGCACCTTGCGTCTTTGCGTCCCCGGAAAGCAAGGTCACAAGAGGCACCTTGTGTCCTTGCATCTACCGGGAAGCAAGGTCGCAAACAGGCACCTTGTGCCTTGCACGGGCAAATTGTGAACTTTTTTTATATGGATTTTAAGTCAAAAATGGGCATTTTAGTGATAATTTCGCATCAGTTTCCTTGCTTCTTTCATTAGGCCGATCTAGTATGCAAGCCCACAAAGAAGTCGCCTAATGTAGTTGAGCCCAATGGTTGATCACGGCCCAATGGTGCACTTGAACTGTTATTCAATAGAAATGCTATCGAACATGCTTGTATTACTTGTGAGCATTGCATTTTCTTTTTAGAAGAAGTAAAATACTTCTTAATTTTGTGATGATTCGTGGTCGGAAATTTAACATTGGTGCCTAGCCTTACTACTTGAAGAAACTGATCATATATATACAGGAATGTAAATGCATATTTTAAGTGCAAAAGGCAATTCAAATGCAAGTTCAAACAGAATCGCGCAAACAAATAACAATTGTGTACTGCGCTATTGAACTGTGAAAGCCCGCATAAACTCAACATTATGAAGGTGTCCCGCATAAACATTGCGGACCAATAAAGTATGCGCAAACATTGCGTCCGCGAGGATTCCAAACCTATAAATAGGGAGCTTGGCTTCTCATTTTAGGTTGTTGATTCTGTGCAATTACTCTGGCCTTTGTGATTCACTCGTGACTTTGCCCGAGGAGTTATCATAATTGAGCTAAGGTAATGCAATCAAGACTGGGACATGGTGATTGATCACTTAATTCTAAGTGAAAGACGATCATAAGGTCCCAGAAACATAATCAACACCACCATTCATCCCTCATTGCACTCAATTCCTTTTATTTGATCTTGCATCTAATCTAGGTTTGATCAATTGGTGCCATCCGTGGGACACGAATTAGAATTAAATTCGATAAATTTACTTCGCGTAATCGAGTGATTTAATTCGGAATTCAATTTTAGTCATGTTCTTGTCTAATGAATTGCAGGTTTGATATTAAATTCAAATGACAACACATAATAAGAAGAAAAGCAATAACACAGTTGATTCCTGTGATTTTAGAAATTCGACGGCGTTTGATTTTCAAACAAGTCCTGAAATAAGCAAGAAAATGAAAGATTTGCTCGCTAAATCATCTGGAAATATTGCCTCTAATGAAGGAACACAGCCAAACGCTGCGGCTGAAAAAATAATTGCAGCTCGACACAATCCTCAGCAAACTACAATTAATCGCGAAGAACATGCCGCGAAAACTGTTTCTTCAAATTCCCAAGGGAATACGAATAAAAATCCGGAAAATGAATGCACTACAAATGCTGCTTATAAAAATGTTGAAAAAGACGCAACAGCAAAAACTGCAAACCGCGTAATAATGCCCCTAGAGGCAAGGCAATTGCTTCAAGAGAAAGGCCTTGACCTTCACATACCACAGAATTATGAATGACCGCTTAATGATACTCTGTTGCATGCTCAGCAATTGGTCATAAATCACTGCAATGATTTAAATGATGATACGCATGACCGCAGTGTGTTTCGGTCACCCGTATTAATTTTGAAAAAAATTAAAACATTCAAAAGTACAACACCAACTTTTTGATAATTCAGAAAGTGATCCTGAAGTTATGGAAGTCACAAGAGTTACATGAAATAGGCCTGGAACAACGATTCCACGCTATATGGAAGAAGATGAAACTTCGCAAGCTGTAGAAAAAGAAAACGCGTAGTTATTTCTTGCTGATATGTTTCAAAAAATTGCTCTAAAAGACATGCATCATAAGTTTGAGTAACCTGATGTCATTCAAAAGATGATTGAAAAGTATTGCGCTGACAGTAAAGAAACGCGCAAAAAGAAAGCAACAGAAATCACTTCGTTGACTGACAAATTTGTTCCGCAAATTTCAGATTATCCAATCACAATGCCACCAATTGTGCCTGCAACTTTGGGCGTGTACTCAGACTTGACTGATCCGCTAGATTTTTTACAGCGGTTTGAAGGCGTAGTGAGTGCATACAATTAGGATGAGCCAGTCGCATGTCATGTTTTTCCCATGGTGCTGCAAGGACTTGCGCGAGAATGGTTTCACAACCTGAATGCGTGAAGCATAGTTGCTTTTATTGATCTTCGTGAAAAATTTCTCCTATAGTTTCAATATCTCTTGCCACAAAAGAAAACGCATGATATCGCTGAAGTTATATATATTTCACGTCGCGATATCAGTTCCTTTTTGTTGTTAAGTCACGAAGATTTAAATACTTTAGCGGGTATTTGAGAGGAAATGAGGATTTGTATTCGAGAAGTTGTTGGTTGGTTCCGACAAAGTTTTAGCTTCAATAACCTCAAAGCAAGATTAAACCCGAAAAAAGAAGAATTATTGAAGCTGGAATGGATCGTGGTCACGATGCCATTGATTGCGACCGTAATAAAAAGTCAAAAGGTGGGGAAATCGAAAACATGTTGATCACGGTCGCGATTATCTCATTCCGATCACGATTACCTGTCTGGATCGCGGTCGCGATTCATTTATTGCGGCCGCGATGCGGGGTCGGTCAGACTCCCGAATTCCCATATTTAAATGCTCCTATTTAACCGAACTTTAAGGTATCAAACTGGGGACAGATCCAGAGGTTAAAAGGGTCGTTTTTGGAGGTTTTAGAGCCATTCTTCACCAAAGGAAAAGACCTAAACATCAAAGTTGTAGATTAGATCATTCTATCAACATTGGTACTCTAGTTTTCCATTATATTAGTAATTTTATGATGAATTCTATTTGTTCCAATTGTGTGTTTGATTCTTTTTTGAACATGTCAGGCTAAAAACCTTAGCGTTTGCTCAGATGTGGTAGTTATTGATGTTGGATTGTTCTTAAATTTATGGATTTTAATGTTTGATTGGTTTATGTTATTAAGTTTGTTCAAAGACCATTGTTATGCATGCTTTTTACTTTAATTCAATTATATATGTTATCAGTTAGTTATTGTGAGATAATTGATGGTAGATAACGTGTACTTCAACACATTGAGTGATCTAGACGATTAGGGGTTTGATTTCAAGTGATTGTATTAAGGAACTAATCGGAATCGTGTAATTACATTGAGTGATCTTTGTAGTTAGGATTTTGAGTGATTTTAATCCGGATCAAATCTTAATAGTTAAATCTCATTGATTAATAATTATTGTGTGAATCGGTTACTTGACTTTAATTACATAATTCGTTACCTAGTTTATGTGAGTTTATTAGTGATAAACGGATTATGCTTCAACTCTTAGGAGATCTAGACATTTACATGTGAGTATGAATGGTGATTAATTGGTAATTTGATACCACAGTCATGTAGTTGCTCTGAGTGATCGGTGTAATTAAGGTTTTATGTGAGTTTAACCTAGATTGAATCACAATAGTTTAATTATGAATGATTTAATTGTTTAAATGAGATTAATGTGAGTTAGTCAAGTTTAAATAATTGAATTATAACTTATCAGACATTTAATCGGTTTTACTTGAAAGAACAATCCACGTCACTAGTGAATCATCTGAGTGAACACTGCTTCGGCCATCTGGTTATTTGTTTTATTTATTTTCGCATTATTAGTTTAATCAAGCCCTCATTTTATAACATAAATCCTCAGAATAATTTTTAGTCTTAAAATCTTAAACGTTGCTCCATGTGGACGAATTCGTAATTATATTAAAATAAGATTATGTGTGTTTAAAGCATATCAACGCACGTTGAGTGCCATGATATAAAGCAAGGATTTAAAGAGAAACTTGGTGGTTTGCTCACACGCTACATCAATGAGTGTCAAAAAACACCTAATCTACATGAAGACCAAAACATTTATGGATTTGTTCATGCTATTAATCCACAGAAACATCCTACGTTAGTGCGGCGATTGCACATAGATGTACCGCAAACCTTTGCAAAGATTATGCAGAAAACTTATGATTGTATTCGTTGCAGAGAAGATAGCAATATTACGTATAATTACAATTAGGGAAAAGAAAAGAGTTGGCTCGATGATCATGATTCTTACCGCGATGGTAATCAAGAAATTATCGCGATAACAACTGCGGATCAGGGTATGAAAGAAGAAATAACAACGGTTACCCGCACAATGATCGACAGCAGAATACTGGCGATAATGGTAACCACGGGTATAACAATCGTGACCGCAATTCTTCTAGAAAGTGGAGCAATCACTCATTCATCATAATCCAAGCGTTTACCAAAACGCCAAAGGATATCTTGATGCAAGAGCGGATTGCCAGAACTTTCCCAGATCCACCACCGCTATCAGAAAACAATAGACGCGATAAATCCAAGTTTTGTGTCTTTCATGATAATTATGGTCATGACACAAACAGATGTCGTGATCTGGTTGAATTGATTACTAAAGAAACAACACAAGGCAAGTTGGATTATTTGTTAATTGATAAAACAACGAGTACAGAACATGCAATGATTGCGCCCAATTTGTCCAATACACCCAAAACACCAAATGTTAGCGCAACTGTGCAGCAGGAGCAAAAGGCTCCCGCAGTTAAAAATTTCGGCGCAAAGGTTGTGGGAAAGAAGGAAAATTTGCAAGAAATAAAAGTAATAAATATGGTCTAGGTGAACAATAGTACGCAGAAGAGAAAGGCTAAAGAGGTTTGGAAAAATGGCAGTTTGTGCCAATAACGTTTCCACCTGTGCAACATTGTGGATTGTCAAATGAACCTATAATTATCTCTTGCAAGATTACGGGCACAGAAATTGTGATAATGAAAGTGCACATAGACACGGGCAGTAGTGTTGATGTGATGTATGAGCAGTGTTTTCACAAACTTCCGGACGATATTAAGGCAAAATTGAAGCCAACCACTATCTGGCTTTTTTGGTGAACCAACATGGCCTTTGGGGCTATTAGCGCTAAATATTGAGCTAGTGGATGAGGCAGACGCAAAGCTAACACGAAAATGATGATTGAATTTATATGTTATGAGCACTACTTCGCGTTTCAATATGCTATTAGGATGTACTGCGCTTTGTAAGCTTGGCGTCATTTCATCAACAATACATGGCATGATTAAGTTTGCAACATGTAAAGGGATAGCAACGGTAACTTCTGCAGAAACAGAACCAGTTTGTGCAATGATTACTGCGCAGGAAAATGTGGGTGTTGAAGGTCACAGGGTTGTAACCAACCGCATTGTTCCAAAGCAAAGTAGTAGCAATCTGGATGAGAATGCAAAGACAATGGCAATGACAGTGCAACATATGGCGGAGAAGCTAGTTCACTTTGTCGTAAAAATGCTAACTGCGAAAGGCAGTAGAGATTTGTTTATAATAACATTCATGCGTAACTTACATCTTTTTGCGGATGGATTGCTCAAGTATTTTCAAAAAGATCACGCAATTGATTTAGTGCACATGCAAAACTCGGTTGAAACCGAAGGCTCTGTTAACATGATCACGCACGTGAAGAGAATTAAAACACCGTCGAAAGTTGCAGAAAATGAACATTGCGGAAGTTATGAAAGTTCAATAAACAACACTTAATGATTAAAGCGCTACATTTTAGTATCTGTGCAGTATGGCACATCATCAGAAATTTTTTTACAACACATGAATACTTGTGAATTTTATGAAAATCGTTACCTCGCAGAGGACTATTTGTATGAAACTTTTATATTGGCACACTGATGTTGTGCTTCACGCATATTTGTATTAAAATTTTAATTAATGAAAGCAAAGTTTGCCACATTGTTGTGCATTTCTTTTTCGCAAGAGTAATGACCAGTTTGCGTGATAAACAGCATTAATTATAAAAGCGATGGAAAATTCCACTTCAATGGATCACAAATTATTATTAAGTGTTAGCGAAATGATGGAACTTTTGCGTATTATTTACCTAAGTTGTGAATTTGCCCAACTTAGATGCTTCGCAATAACACAGTCGGCGTATTTTAAACGCATTTTTTGCCTAAGGATTGTTTCAGCGGATTTGGAAGATTCATAATGTATATATAAGTATACGATAAATATTGTTTCGCAATAGTAAATATTTGTTATGTGCACAATGATGAATATCGAAATTGCAAAGGACAAGTCTAGAAATTATGAATATAAATTGAAACAAAGCGCTATATAAATTTAAACAGTTGCAACTGAGATATAAAGGAAATTTCATTGATAATACGCAACAGAATTGCGTCAAAAAATTTACAAAACATTTCAATATAACTGCGGATAGATACGCGATACAAAAGCAATTATGCGAAAGAACTACAAGTCGAGTGCCGTTATATCTTCCGCAGTCACATTATCCTTGCGGCTGATTTCTAACAACACATAAATTTCTATTTTTGTAACCTCTGCCATGCACTGGTCGTATGCTTCAATTGCATCTTCCATTGGGCACACTTCGTTCATAACAACTTCAGGCAGTGTCTCGACAAGGTTGGTGACTTTGCTTATAAGATCTAAAAACTCACACCGCGTTCGAATTCTGGCAGCGTATAAATAGTTTCGGAATTTATCAGTTACATGCGCAGAATCCATGATCTTGTAGCCTAATTCAGGCAAATAATTGAAAAGTTTTTTAAACTGATATTTCGCATGATTGGTTCTTTTGCTTAGCTCTAGCGTAGCGGCAGACATCTTAGCAACTTGCTCTTGAGAGTCTTTAAGTGCGGCTCTGATATGACCGAAATGGACACTTTTGTTTATCGGTATCGTTAGGCCGCAAGGCGTCAGAATCAGATATCTAAAGGGAGAACAGTGGTTTATTATTTATATTTTGCGGGGCCTAAATTTATTTTTATCTTTCTAAGGTAGAAGGTGTAAGTTAACCTAGGGTCGTATTTTTGAATGGTTTAACGAATTAAAAATCATGTGGATAATTGTCTTTGGTTAAATTATTCGGATAAAAGATAGTAGTTGGTTTTAGGCTAATAATCCTAATTGCGGAAAAGTAAAGGTGATGGAGGGATATCCCGAGTATGTCACTTGGTTGTATAATTGAAAGGTAATTATACCTCGGAGGTTATCCTTAATAAAGCACTAGGTTTATTAGTAAGTTGAGTTTTAATCCTAACCCTCGTTATCAGTTTGGGTAGCTAACTAACAATGTCCCGTGTTGAGTGAACACTGATCACAAACGGAAGGAGTCCGTCGGGTCAAGTTGACAAAACATTAATGTAAACTAACAACCATTCCATCATATTAATGAGATCACACCAATCTAAACATTATACTGCATTACAGTTGATATACTGAAATTAAAGCAGATAGAAACCTAATAGTTACCTAAACAGTTGATATGACTTAATCCTAGAGCAACAATCAAACAAGAACATGCAATAGCTTTAAGTCACACAGTTAAGGCACTAACTAGATCTTAATAGCTCCTAAGAGGTCTCTTTAGAACAATCAATAGGCATACTAGGTTATTCATGTCTCAATTCCTAAGTTCTGTGTCCGATGCCTCTCGGGAACTCCGGTCATACCGAGTTCATAGAATCTTCAGATACAGTATAACCAGGGGTTTTATTCCTATGAAGTAGCTAAGTTCATATAGGTTGATAAGTTCTGATCACAACCTAGGTTGGTCAATCTTTAAGATGCTAGTATACAAATCTATCGGGATCATAAATTCAGCATAACAACAGTAATCGTACTAATTTATCATAATTACGCTAACCCAAACTTCTATCATGGCAACATACAGATTAATTAAGCTGACATGGTAATATCGGAACGCATTATTAAATATTAATGATAACAATACGTGTTTAATTAATAAGACAAGCATTTCAGATAAAAACCTGAAAAGGCCGAAGAAATCTACCTGAGACCGCAGGCACTCGCCGGGATATCCTCCGGAAAATAAAAGCTAAGCTTGCTACTACTAAAAACCAACTAAAATATCTGAAAATTTAAATTTAAGTACAAATTGAGTGTGTGTAAAAATGAATGCAAGTGGCTCCTTAAATAGGCAACATTTTTGCTGTCATAGGCTAGCAGGCCGTATGGCAAGCCGTATGGCCTGCCCGTATGGCATGGCAAACCATTGCTTGTGCCCGGATGCTGGCAGGCTATTTCTGATATGGGCAAGCCATATAGAAGGCCGAATGGCAGGCCGTATGGCCCCTCAAGTGTGCTATTTTTTGGGGATCGTAACTTGGTTTCCGGGGTCGTAACTCGTCTTTCACTGTTTTCGCTCTAGAATCTTCCTTTTAGCTCTGATTTACTTGATTCTTTTTGTATCGCCTTTGTAATTACTTAATCTACAAAATTAACCGAAAAGCGATTATTTTTCCGACAAAGTTTGGAACTTTATTGATTTAGGGCTTAAAATCGAGGGTAAAAATGTGACTTTTTGGTCGATTTCAAATACCCCACACTTAGATTTGCTTGTCCTCGTGCAAAAAGCGAGAATATATGGTTATTTTTTAATAGAATCTCGCTCTCCCACCCTTGGAATCTTTTATTATGCTTTAACCAGAAGTCATCACATTTTTCGAAAGTAGTAGAAAAAGTTTCAAATTTTGATAGTTTAGTCGTTAGATTTCAATCGCGTCCATGGTGAAAAAGGCGTACTTTCCAACTCTCAGATGTAGAGTATACATGACCAGGCTTCTCACTAGCAGGTAACTCATATCACTCAAGTGTTTAGGGTTCCCTAATCTATTTGTATTGTCACTCAGAAGACAGTCATGTAACGTTTCTCATCATAGGCTTGGTAAAGCATCGATATCTCCACCAGTTAGGTAAGGATGCCAGTTATCTTCTTCCTAGGCATTCTTTCAAGAGGAAGACGGGATGTAGGGTTGGTTGGTGGAGAGTTTATGGAAAGGTGAAAGGTGTTTGGATCTTTTGACTTTTTAAAGAGAATTGATAGATTTTGATTCTTCAGAGTATCTCTTTTTGGATAGAGAATGGCTTGAAATTCGTGATGAGTTCTTCGAAAGATGCGGATTTTTGTAAGACTTTTGTCTAGAATTTTTCTTGGCTCTTCCGACAATCCTTCTTTGTGCAACTTCGCGGGTTTTTCTTTAGTTTATTCTAGAGACTTTGCCCTTTCATCATTTTTTTTTGGCATGCCCTTTTCTTCATAACTTTTGTCCTTTGTTCCTGGTGCCAAGAGAGGAAGTGATAATTCACTGAATATAGGTCTTTGACCTATCAAAAACAATTGGGGGTTCGGAAACTTTTAACAAGTGCCTTTGAAGAGAATTTTACCGATCTATCTCTTTATTGATCTCTGGATCTTTTGAAAAGCGGGAAACAAATGAAGGTGAATGGGTAGTGCATTTTTTGGTAGTGAATTTGGGGTAAATATTTTTTGATTCATTAACTCTTTGGTGTGAGTTGGTCGGTTTAAATGCGTGGAGTGAAACGAAAACGAATGGTTTTTCTTGTCTTCTCTATTTAGAATGATTTTGAAAGGAGTATCGCACCTGCACCATGTATGGCGCTTACTAACCATTGGCCTTGAAACGTATGTCTAAACCAAGTTCTAACTCAAACCGTATACCGGCACGCTCATCAAATATATTGACAAAGTACTGTAGATTTGATGGTTCATACAGGTACTTTGGGTCCAAGAATTCCTCACTTTTTTGGGAGTAGGGGTCGTGCTTGGTCATGCGTAGCCTTTCACATTTATTCGAAAGAAAATCTTTTGACACAAATCATGAGTTTTTGCTTAATCGTTCCGTTCTAGTGAATGTTCCGAAAACTGATTTTCTAGCAATTTTATAGAATCTTTTAAGTAAAACGAGGTAAGTATTTTTCGAATTTCCCTAATATTCTTTGCTAATTACTTTTTAGACAAAAGAATTTTTCAAAATTTTGGCGCTTTGCGATTACTTGTTCTTAAACCTTTACCTAATACCCCACACTTAGAAGGACATTGTCCCTAATGATCCCTAAAATAGAATATTTTAATGCGTTGATAAATTAAGGACAATATTTTCTAGAATCTGTAAGTTCGTTGCGGGTACAACCCCACACTTATAGATTTTAGTGCGTAATAATTGAAAGAGGTTTGAGGACGGATTACTTCCCTACGGTGAAGTTATTCTTCTAGTGTTGGTCTTTCATATGGTTAGGCCATGCTCCTAGTGCTGGAAAGGACCGGTCTCTTTGATATGATTTTGCATGAAGAACAAAAGAGAGTAGCATTTCCACTAGATATATATTTTTATACAATACTTTTATAATAAAGATAAGTTTAAAAGAAAATAAAGTAGTCTAAGAAATACTGTCCTGGCCTGTTTGTTGATCAGCGTCTGCAAAGTATCCAAAAGGTCCGAAGATATCGTTCTCGTCCACGAGTCTTGGAAAATCTTCAAGTGACTATCCCGCATCCAATTCAGGGCCTAATAGTGTGTCTAAACATAGGTCTGATGGTATCTCTATGTGCGAAAGACTCGGGAATGGCTCCTCATCAGGGATGCTTTCGGTGATCTCAAAGACCTGGGCCATAGGTGGCTCTACTGAAATAGGGACTATGACTAGGTGGCAGCCCTCAGGTAGCTCACGGATAGGGACCGCCTCAATGGCTGGAGCAGGTGGAGCAGCTGAAACAGGCGGCGTGATAGGAGTAGCACGAACTGGGGCGACTGCTGAGGCTACTGAATGAATCGAGACTGGAGTAGAGAGCCTAGTAGTAGCTTGTCATGTAGGTGGAACACGACGTGCTAATTTGAATGAGGAAGTGCCTAGAGTACTCCGGGGTATTCCGTCACGCTGAAGATATGCTCAGAAAGCTCTGTAGTGTCTTTGGTGATCCCTAAGTAATGCACATGTGACAGTTGGGTCACTCATGGTGGATCCTTGGTGAATCATAACCTGCGACTCACACAGCTCTAATGGCTCTGGATGCTCAGCGGGTCTAGAAGCTAAATGCCTGGAGCATTGTACTGGAGGAGCTGGTGGTGCTGTACTGATATCCTCCTTAACACTCTCTAGAATCAAACGTCTCGGGCCTAGCTGTCCCGTCGAAGGCCTGTGCTGGACTGTAAAAGGTAAACCCTAGGAGTCCTCCTCCTGTGGATGGGTATGTTATAGGAAGCTCCTGAACTTTGCATTTTACCTGGTTACATTTTAACAAACTAGTAAGTACTAAGTGCAAGTACGACGCTTAGGGTTAGTGCACAGTTAAAATAAAGAAAAAAATATCATGGTTGTTCCTCAAACATTGTTCCAAAAATTAGATTGGGACCTAAATGAAATGCCCCGTTCATATCGATTATAAACGTTTCATATTAATTGGTTTCTATGTTATGTCTTCAAAACCTTTGTCGATAAAATAAAGGTTATGGTGTGTTTTAAAAATGAATGCAGTCTTTGAAAAACGTCTCAATTAATATGAAACGTTTATAATTAGCATGCGACAGTGGAAGATCTTAATAATCACCTGAGAATAAACATGCTTAAAATGTCAACAAAAATGTTGGTGAGTTATAGGTTTAACCTATATATCAAATTAATAATAGACCACAAGATTTCATTTTTCATAAATAGCCATAAAAATCATTCATATGATTGAACACCTGGTAACCGACAATAACAGAATGCATCTAGAATATCCCCAACACAGAACCACTCGTCTGTAGAGAAAAATTGAAGTACTAAAGTAGTTCAAATTCTATGACTAGGGCGTGTCAAAGCCCATAGATCTATCTTTAGGATTCGCGTCAATTAGTGGCAATTATAATAAACACTAATTCTTAGGTTACCAAGTTCAAAAAGGGTGATATCCGGTATAGTAATTCAACATAGAATGTAGTTTCAATTACTTGTGTCTATTTTGAAAAACATTTATAAAAATGCATGTATTCTCATCCCAAAAATATTAGATGGTAAAAATAGGACTATAACTCACTTTCACAGATTTTTTACTTCGTCAGAAAAAGACTTGGCCACGGGTCGATTCACGAACCTATAACAAATATATACATATATATCAAAGTATGATAGAAATATATTCATATCAATTATTATTTACGTGCTAACGATTTAAGTTGTTAAGTTAGCAGTTCAATGTTAGTAGTCCATAATTAGTAGTCCACAGTTAGTAGTACATAAATAAATCGATATAGTATATTGTCTTAATATTTTCAAGACCCATATTATACATATTATCTCGAATCAATCCACGACCCATTGTATACATGTCTCAGACTCGATCACAACCCATGGTAAATATATTATTTTAGAATTAACCTCGACCCATTATATGCTAACTCGAGCATTACCGCATATAGTGTCTTATGGGTTATTCAAAATAATATATATAGATGATGTCAATATGATATGTCAAAACATTGTATACGTGTCTATGTTCTATCAACACATGTATAATACAAGAAAGTTAGCTAAGATATAGTTAGTATAGATTTTTTATAAAAATTCCCGTAGCTAAAACTAGTAATTCTATCCAATTTTGTTTTACCCATAATTTCTTCATTATAAATCCGTTTTGAGTGAATCAAATTTCTATGGTTTCGTATCGAACTAAAATTTATGAAAATAAACAGAAAAAGTGATGGTTTATAGTCAAATTTACAGGTTACAAGTCGTTTTTGAAAGAGATAGTCATTTCAGTCGAAAGAACGACGTCTTGATGACCATTTTGAAAAACGTACTTCTACTTTGAGTTTAACCAAGATTTTTGGATATAGTTTCATGTTCATGTGAAATATCATTTTCCCAGAAGAACAACTTTCAAATCAAAGATTTCATAGTTTTTAATTATCCAACCCAAAACAGCCCCCGGTTTTACTATGACGGCGTATGTCCGGTTTTACGGTGTTCTTCGTGTTTTCAAGTTTTAAATCATTAAGTTAGCATATCATATAGATATAACACATGTGTTAAGTTTTTTTTATAAGTCAAGTTAGAAGGATTAACTTTGTTTGCGAACAAGTTTAGAATGAACTAAACTATGTTCTAGTGATTACAAGTTATATTCTTCGAATAAGATAGTTATATAAGTATGAATTGAACGATGTTATGAACATATTTACTACCTTAAGTATATTAGGTAAACCTACTGGAAATGATAAGAAATAATCTTGAGCTTGAATGGATATTTAATTGCTTGGAAGTTCTTGAAGTAGAATCATGACACGAAAACAATTTCAAGTAAGATTACTACTCGAATTAAGATAGTTATAGTTACAGAAATCGAATCAAAGTTTGAATATGAATATTACCTTGAATTGGAACGATAACCTACTGTAAATAACAAAGGTTTCTTGATCTTAGATGATTACTTGGAATGGATTTGAAAGCTTGGAAGTAATCTAGTAAACTTGAAATGATTCTTGAAGTGTTCTTGGAAGATTGTTTTGTATGATGATTAAAGGTTGAATTTATTAATGATACGCATATCCGCAAGAATATGCGGATTGCGCATCCAAAACCCTAAACCGCACGCAAATTGCCATGTAAGACATATGGCACGGGTATAGCCGCACCTTATGCGCCTATACCATGTGATGTGAGTTTAGTATACTTGCATAAGGGTCCAGTATATTCTAGAAGAATTTACGGTATAATCAATTTGGATTCATTTCCTTAAATAACGAAAGTTAGTTGGGATAAGATTGCACTTAATTAGGGAAGAGATTCTATCGAAACCCTATTTCATGAGCCTATAAATACATAGCTCATAAACCCTAAAAAGAGATACATTCATTCGTTTACTCGTACGTAAACCATAGCATACAAATCTTCTTTGTACGAAAAAAGCTTCTTACGATCTCTAAGACTTTCAGGTATGTCTCAAACTATAAAACCTTCATATCTTTGGGCCACTCAACCTCGTATGCTAGGTTGTTGGTGGACTCTCAAATTGGCCACCCTTCGGAATAGAAACGATACCGATGTGGGTTATCCACGACTACGCGTCGGAGGTCCGAATGTTGTTAGTCTTTAAACCCCATTATGCACTCAAGCGTAAGTTCACCTTGACCTCGTGAAAATATGCTTGATCTTTTGGCGCCATCCGTGAGACTCGGTTACACGAACGAACTAGAAGGAAATTCATATTGAATATAATTCATTTTTGTGTTTTCCATAAAATATTTTTTGTTCACACTAATCGGTCAATTTCAGGTAATTCACCTAATTCGGATCAATGGCGGGCAACAAAGGTTCGAAGCCAACTTTTCAGACATTTACAGGTCAACGAACACCTCCACAAACATCAAAACAGGCATCTGTGGTAGAAGGGAAAAAGGTGTCAAAACCTCCTTCGACAGAAGCTATCCTAGCGGGTCCGACAGGCGCCGTGACCAAAAAAACGGTTCCTCCAATCACGGCAGGGATAGAAAGTGAACGACTGCAGAGTGATGGGGAAGATACGCCCCCAGCAGTAGAAACTAGCTATATACGTTTCAAAGAAACGGAAACGGGGCACATGAAGTCTCCGAAAAAATAGGTTTCGGATCTCCAGCCAACACTGACTATATACGTTTTAAAGAAACAGAGGATGTGTATGAATCTCCGCCAAGTGGTGTCAAGCTAATAGCAAAAACTACGTATGTAGAAACAATCCCAATTATCACAACGGTGGAACCAGAAACTCGAACTTTGAGGGTTACCCCGACAAGCGCGCTGGAAGAAATTAGAAGATTGGGTTTGAGAAACCTAGATGGTTCGTATATTGCAGTAGCGCCACTACAAGCAAAGATGACCTATGCACCACCCCAACCAAATGTAGGTGGGTTAACACAAACTCAACATCAGTACAACCAGGGGAGTGGGCCTTATAATCCGCTGGAGCCAAGCAGCTCGAATAATTTTATTTCACAATTGCAGCAAGTTGCACCTCCACACCTTGCGCAAGCACTCAATGAGCCAGCACAATTCTAGGAGTTTATGCAAAACTGGTTTGTAGTAATGCAAGGGCATAAAGCAAGACAATCTCTAGAGGTGGCTCCCACTACAGAAAAGTTCACCGCACACATAGCGAATCATCCGTTTCCGGAAGCACCTGTAATACCATTAACATTAGGAAGCTATGATGGGTTGTCAGATCCTGATGACTTCCTACAAAGATTTGAAGGAACTGCAAGAACCCATAATTGGGGAGATGCGGTAGCATGTCATATGTTGCCAATTGTGTTGCAGGGAGTAGCACGGGAATGGTTCAATAATCTAACCCCCAGGAGCATAAAGGTTATGCAGATTTAAGATCTCGCTTCTTACTTAATTTTCATAGTCTGCGTGCACGAAGAAGAATGCACGTAGAATGTCACGACATCAAATAGAAACCTAAAGAATCTTTGGGCGAGGTTATTGATAGGTACACAAAGGAGGTGGCTAAAATACCAGATCTACCAGAGAGCCAAAAGGTGTCAGGATTTATACACTACCTTGATACAGAAAAACACCTATCCCTGTGGCAGAGGTTGCGAAGGAAAGTTCCGCAAACATTTGCAGAAGCAATAAAAGAAGCTCATGATTACATGCGGGCGCAAGAAGATATAACGCAAAATTGTGGTAAAAGCTATATGGGAAGAAATAACGATGACGATCACCATCGCGATCAGGGCAAAGGCTCCGGGTCCACAAAGAGGTATAACAATAACAGCGCATTGAAAGTCGGAAGTTACAACAGTAACAACAAGTATCGCAGGTTCAATAATAGCAGAGGAGGAGGCAGTTATAAAAGTAAGGGCGCTTCTGATGACAATTACGCAATCATAAAGGACCTCAGAAAAACTCCAAAGGAGATATTAGCGACCGAGCCAGTGTGCAAAACTTTGGAAGCCCCTGCACCGTTGCCCGATTACGCGAAGAAAGATAAAAGCAAATTTTGAGACTTTCACTACAACTTTGGCCACGAAACTAACAAATGTAGGCAGTTAATTGAAAAGGTGGTTGCGAAGCTAAAAAGGGAAGGTTGCATCACTTAAAGAAATCGGCTAAGGCAGAGGGCAATAGGTCAAGACAGGAGAAAGAACGCCCGTGGCAAAAAAAAAAGCGAATCAAAAGCGGGAGAAGCAGAAAGAACCATAAATATGGTAGCGAGAGAGAGCGTAATGACATAAACAAAAGAAGTCTAAGATTGGGAAAAGGTAAAAATCTCATTTGAAGCAAGTGAAAGGCAGTGGTTCAACAAACCCGTGATAGTTAAAGGATACATCAAAGGTTGTAATCAGGAACTTAAGGGGTTGTGTGTGGACACTGGCTGTGACTTAGATATAATGTATGAACATTGCTATATCTCGTTGCCTAGATCAGTTAAGTCGCAGCTACAAAAGAAAGCAGTTACTTTGTTCAATTTTATTGGTGGAATGGTCCCGTCATTAGGGACGGTTAGAGTTGGGTTAGAATTACGAGACGACAACAGTGGTAAAAGGAAAAGGAATGTTGAGATTGAATTTGCTGTAGTCAAGTCGAAAGCTGAGCATAACGCACTATTTAGCAAGAACACCTTGCAAAAGCTAGGTGCCATACCATCCACAATACATGGCCTATTGAGATTCCCAACAAAGTGGGGAGTCGCAACTATAAAATCAGAAGTGGATAGGAAAGAAAGAGCGATAGAAAAAGGCATAAGGCGGGGATGCAAAGATGCAGAGTCAAGTAAACCGCGAAGGGCTAAGATAATCGAAGAAACGCTATGCTCGCAGGTACGCAAATATTTTAATTCGGTATTTGATGTTGCAAGTCACAATTTTTTTGGAAAATCAAAAGCGCCAATTTGCTTTTTAATCAAAGTTACTTACTTTAAAAAGTGTGAACAATTAAGATAGGCGCTTAGTTACGTAATACGGGGGCATAAAATTGCGTTATAATTACTTGTTCTAAAAGATATTATGTACTATTATAAGATGCATGGTTTTGAAAATCTTAGAAAAGGTGTTAAAATGAACAAGGAAATCAAAAGAAAACATGGAAAAAAGATCCGCACTCGCATCATGGGTTTAGTAAAAAAGCGCAATCCAATGAATAAGAAAGAGGCAGCACATGCAAGGGTAGAAAAACTACCTAATGCCAAAGAAGAGCAGCTTGTGATTCAAAAGCGAAATGCAGGGGTGCGCGCACATATAGAGCCAAAAAACAGCTTACGAACAGCGTCAAAAATCATTACGGCTGCAAAAAAAGATGCGCCTGAAGAACTTGCTATAAAGCAAAGTGTGCGCACCCGAACAACTACTCACATCATTCAAATCGTCCGGAGGAGGTAAATTGCGTACATAAAACAATAGCAAAGTTAAATATTTTACTTTAAGCCAAATTGAAATTTATTTTCGGACATTATATCAACATGAGGTTTATGGCTTTTAAAACAACGATAATCGAGTGATGGGTGGGATAAACACCATACAAACGAAAAACCTCTGAAGATTTTCCTTGAAATGATTGAGGCAAGTGAAAGAGAGTCAAAAGGAAAAATGTCACAAAAGCAACATTGGGTTAAAGTACAAATAAACGATGGCATTGCCAGGTTAAAAGCAGTAAGGAAAAAGAGTAATAAAAATCCAAGAAATGATTGCGTGGTGAATGACCCAGAAAATATGGTTACCGGGAAATGTAACGAAAAGGGGCACAAGGGCTTGAAAGTAAACTGACAGGATGCGCCTTGCATGCATAAAAATAAACGGCGCAAAAAAGTAAAAGATAGCAACATTAGGATTGATCACCCAGACATCTGTTGAAATTTTGTTATGTTTCTATTTCTGTCATTTGAATTATTTTTCATAATAAATTGAATCATGCAATTTAATCCCATAATTTGTGCATTTTTAGATTTTGATTGATTGCATGCCCTTAAGCTGCACAGGGACACACTCCGAGTCTCAAGTGGCATAGTTTAGTTTGGTTACTAATACTATCTTTAATGGTAACAGTAGTAAAACATTGGTTTGTTTCAAATGCTTGTATACCGCGCAAGACGGAGACTTGCAAAGTCATGACTATAAAATACAAGTTTGGTTACTTGTTAGTATCACGGACATTGGATTGTCCGGAAGACTCTTGAAATAAGCATTGGGTTGCTTATATTGACGGATTCGATATTGGTTTATCAATGCGTACAAATAATTTAAAACTCAAGAGTATAATATGTATAAGCATTGGCTTGCTTCGATAAGATGAACAAATAAAAGGATCATGCGTATATAGAAGGGTCACTCCCGTCATATGCGAATGTAATTTATTCATATGCTATAAGGCGTATACAAGTGCAAATAAACCGCTTATAAATTTGCAACTAAGTATAAAAAGCATATAGTAAAATATATTAAAATAGCTGTACGACAAGTCTAACGAAAGGTAGAAGAATACTTATATCAAAATGCCTTTAGCAAACAGAAAATCTCTTATACCGCAACATCGTATAAGAAAAGGCAAATACCTAAAAAGGATAAAATTCTACTCTTACGCATGTCGTTTAACATAATTATTTCCTACGAACATACTAATATACTAGGGGTGGCTTAATTGGAACGGTGCCCTACACTAAGGAGAATATACAATCCTCACCCGCAGCGATTAGACGTATATCCTGCTTTTAAAACAATAAATATAAATATAGATATAGGGATACGAAACCCTTAAACTGCCGGGCCTATCCCTCGCTGGCGAAAAACGACAACTTGGGAAGCAGACAATCACTGCCCCTCCAACACTAACCGCTTGCCAACCTACGCAAGCACATCATCAACCACTTGACGGGATGAAAAGTTCCCATTTTCAGCCAATTCCTCCAAATGGGGAATCCTTAAATTTGCTAAAGCCGCACAAGCCTCAGTGCACTTCCCGTCAGCATCCTCCATAAGTTCATCCGAAATTGGTGTCGTAATAATATCCGGTACATCAAGGTTTGACTTCACAATATCCCAAAAGCGCGACCGCTCATAAGCACGTGCAGAACTATAGCCTGACCAAATGGAATGCGAATACTCGGGCAAGCTAGAATATGCTTTGCAATCTCAGGAAGACCAGATCTTAAGGTGGAGTATTCAGTTTTGAGGCTTGAGCATTCAGTTTGGAGGCTTGAGCATTTGGCCTTCAGATCATCACGCTCACTAATAACTGTTTGGTGCTCCGCGTTCAGCTCCTTAAGATGCTTTTTAAACTGGCAGTTCTCAGATGATGCAGTACCAAGTTGTAGGGACAGATGATTCATTTGAGACTCAAGATCAGCACGAACAGTTTCCGAACGCTTAATTTCATTCAATAAACACTGGCATTCACCCTCAAGATGAGTATTCCTAGCCTCCACCTTCAAACGGGCAGCAATCTCCTGATGAAGTTGTTCAGATATCCGTTGTTTCTCAGCATTAAGCTTGGCAAACTCCCTTTGCTCACGTGACAGATGTTTATGACCAAGAATTATGGAATTGGATTATTATTTTAGACGGCTAATATCTTTGGCAAGATTGAACATCGTGGCCTGGGCATCAATGAAAAGGTCTTGCTCAGGAGAAAGATGCTCAAACTTCGCAACAAGACTGGAAGGAGCGCATGCACCAAGATGCGAAAATTGTTGAGTAAAAGTGGGGACAGATATCTTAAAAAAACTCCTCAAAATAATCCAGATCCATGTCAGGGGATAAAGAAAAGCTGGTCAGAATGTTGTGTCAAGCACGCTTGTTGCGGCTAGTATCAAGTGAAGGGGCATCCGAATACAAGTCGGGGCGCCTTTAGAATGGTGGAAGCTTGCAGGAAAGATTTGGATCTACAGTTGATTGACGAAGAATGGGAGAATTTGGAACAATTTGGGACGCCTCGGTTTCTGGAGCAGTGGCACGGTTGTCAGATTGCACCTCTTGGTCAAATTCAATCGGATTGCTAATATTTGCAACATAAGGAATTGCGATAAAAAAATGTATATAATAATAATGAATAAATAAGCAATAAAAATGTTCTTAATTAGAGAATTGCTGGCGCTTACCTATAATTGGCCTTTTTCTGGCCGCTTTAGAAGTTTCAACAACAGGGGATCTCTGAATTTCAATGAAGGAAGACGCGTCAGTTTCTCTCTCTTGACACAGGCTAATTGTCCTGCGCTTCGAGGTCGCTGGGGCAGCTAGATTAGGTGGCGCCTTGATTATTTATGGTTGAACATCAGAGTCAGTATCATGCAGATCTTTCTGTCCAAAAGCAACGCCATCGGACGTTTTTAAAATCATAAACTCGTTCAAATCCATCTCTGCAAATATACGAGTATATACAAATATGAGAAAAAAGGAATTAAACACACACCGAAGGTAATGCAAGTAAAAAGGGATATACCCTTCTTGTTCATAATTATAACAGGACGCTTATCAGAATGTCTCCAGTGGGTTGAAATGCAGCCAAGAACTAAGGGGAATTGAGATGAACGATAGATGGAAGCTGAAGATTAAGGTAAGACTTATAAAATTTGTCTTCCTCGGGAAGAATCAGGAAAGGTTTGTTTTTCTCTCCCTTTTTGCAAGAATACCAGACAAGAATGCTATTGAAATCTTCATAAACGCAAGTAGCTTTAACAAAGGAAAAAAAAATTTCCACGCCCCCTTCACACCCTGTTTAGGGGTAACACAGAACCTAGCGACATTATCTAAAGAATATCAGCTCTCGTCACTCATCGAGGCACAAAACAGGTTGGTAAAAATGGATAAAGATTGCTTATGACCATTGGCACGACACCACATCTCAAACACAGAAATGTGATTGGCACCATAAGGGTGAAGTTGGCTAATACCAATTGAGTAATGACGAAGCAATTCCATGTAAAAAGGGGTTGGAGGAATACGGGTGTTACCAAGCACCATAACCTTGTCAGAAACGGCAATCATTAGCTTCGGTGGTTCGTTAGTCCGTTGGCCGCTTAAAGGGGCAATCGGAGAATATTGATCGATTGGGGGATATTGTTGCACGATTCGGCGAATCTCCGATTCTGTAATTGACGACTCTATATCTTTGACGTTCTTGTCGGAAGACATGGCAGATCGATGCAAGATTTAAAAATGTAAATAAATGAAAGAATGAAAGAAAGCACGGACCTTCCGATAACTGAATACGAACGGAAAAGTATATTGCTGCCGAAAAAAGAGCAAAATTTGAAAATAGAGAGGAGCGTGTAAAACCCAAAAAAGGGTAATATGGCTATTTATAGGCAAGTTTAAATGAAAATGACACGGGCAATTCTTAAACGTACACGTGTAACAATCTACGAGAATTCACAATCGGCGTACAATAGCATCTCTAGTCAGTTGCATATACTGTCATCATTATCCCTAGGGTAAGAAATGAGAGTTGTTACCTCGAGTATAGGAATTACAGTTGAAAGGACGATTTTTCAACTATACGAATATTTGGCATTAAATGCAAACGGCGGTTAGTTACACGTACACGCATATAATGTCCTATGTGTATCAACAATATGTTTAAATACACACTCCTATGATCCAATGTAATCATTGGGTATTATTCAGTGCTATTATTTTATTAGTTCAAGGCTATACACTTATTGGCATTGTATATAACATCGAACTGGGGGGACTTAATGATACGCATATCCGCAAGAATATGCGGATTGCACATCCAAAACCCTAAACCGCACGCAAATTGCCAAGTAAGACATATGGCAAGGGTATAGCCACACCTTATGCGCCTATACCATGTGATGTGAGTTTCGTATACTTGCATAAGGGTCCAGTATATTCTAGAAGAATGTACGATATAATCAATTTGGATTCTTTTCCTTAAATAACGAAAGTTAGTTGGGATAAGATTGCACTTAATTAGGAAAGAGATTCTATGAAAACCCTAATTCATGAGCGTATAAATACATAGATCATAAACCCTAAAAAGAGATACATTCATTCGTTTACTCATACGTAAACCACATCATACAAATCTTCTTCGTACGAACAAAACTTCTTACGATCTCTAAGACTTTCAGGTATGTCTCAAACTATAAAACCTTCATGTCTTTGGGCCGCTCAACCTCGTATGCTAGGTTATTGGTGGACTCTCAAATCGGACACCCTGTCGGAATCGAAACGATACCGATGTGGGTTATCTACGACTACGCTTCGGAGGTCCGAATGTTGTTACTCCTTAAACCCCATTATGCACTCAAGCGTAAGTTCACCTTGACCTCGTGAAAATATGCTTGATCATTATGAGCTAGATTGATGTAGATTTTGATGAAGATGATGAAGAACACTTAGAACATCAAGAGAGAACAAGAGAGAGATGTGTTTGATGCATGAAAATTGAAAAATGAAAGTGTTGTTGATGGTTGTTGAAAACGTAAATGTGCACTAGCATATAAGGCTCCATTAGTTTGTAGTTTTACTAGATATTTCATGCTAGTTGCTAAATGATGGTTCCCACATGTCTTGATGATTCATTAAGGCTGCTAAGAGCTAATCATTGAAGTGTATATACCAATAGTATATACATCTAAAAGCTGGGTATAATACGAGTATGAATACTGAATGAATACGAGTAGAATTGTTGATGAAAACGAATGGAAATGTAATTGTAACCATTTTTGTTAAGTATGAGTGTTTTGATATATGTCTTGAAGTCCTTCAAATGTGTATTAATACATCCTAATACACTACATATATATGCATTTTAATTAAGTCGTTAAATCAACGTTAGTCGTTACATGCATGCGTTGTTTTGAAACCTTAAGTTAACAATCTCGTTAAAGGTAATTAATCCCATTGTTATTATATCTAATGAGATGTTAAATTGTTATGTTATTATAATAACATAGTGTGTTAATATATCTTAATATGATATATAAATATTAAGACGTTATTACAACGATAATCGTTACATATAGATATCGTTTTGAATTCCTTAAGTTAGTAGTCTTGTTTTATGTATATAGTTTGTTGTTAATATACATAATGAGATACTTAAATATCATTTCATCAAGTTAAATATATACATAAGTCCATATATATATATATATATATATATATATATATATATATATATATATATATATATATATATATATATATATATATATATATATATATATATATATATATATATATTATCATGTCATATACAAATTATAACGTTCGTGAATCATCGGACAAACTGGGTGGTCAAACGTTTACATAAAAATTGTTTCAGTTAATCAAGTCTTGACAAATTTGATTGCTTAACATATTGGAAACATTTATTCATGTAAATATTAATCTCATATAATATATAATCATGGAAAATTACGGGTTATGACACTAAAGTTTAAATCAATCATGGTTGGTCCCAAGTTTTTAACTTTGTACACGTTTGGTCTCAAGCTTAAATTCTCGTTAGTATAAAGTCGTTAAGCTTAACAAGTGTTGAAACATGATGGGCAGTATGGTCATTTTAAGAGTGACAGATTTTTGGTTGGGAGCAAACTTTAATCACCTACATATAAGTTGCAATAAAAAAAACAAGCTAACGTGCATAAGAAAACGTAGTGACATGTCTGAAAATATATAATGAATCTGTTCTTCTAATCCATCGACTCTCAATTGCCATCTCTGACTAACTCCGTAATCGCAGTTAGCTATTCCATCATCATCACGTCGCCGTTAGATCTTGACGTCATCTTCTAATCCATTATTATCATCACGCCACCTCACCATCATCGTCTTTATTGCCGGCGATTGATTTGATTCAACCCAGATCTGACTGGTTACACTATTTTTGCTGTAATTTTTCATCCCGGATCTGATGAGACCCAAATCTGACTGGTTTCAGAAAGCAATTTGATGAAAGGGTTTGTACAAATTATTTGGCATTTAACTTGTAAATTATGCCATTTAATTGTACTATGTTTCCCGTGAAAAAAAGAAACAAAAGAGATTTAACCTGTTTCTGTTTCTAACTTGTGTTGATAATGAGATTTAAGTTAGATGGAAATAATAAGGATAATGAGATTAGCCGACCACTATTTTTCAAAGGCAAATGCAACAATTTGGTTAGATCCTATTTTGATTTTTAGGTATTTTGATTTAATTTGGTTTAACATATTGATTTACCATAGATTGTTTAGATCTGTTGATCTAAAGTTGGTAATTAAAGAGATTCTAGATCTGATAATATTGTGTATTTGTGTTTGATGGTAAAAGTGTTTGAAGAAATTAAAAATATTAGGGTTTGTTCAAAATTGTTGCAGATTAAATTTTTGTTGATGAAGGCAATGTAACCTTGTTACAGTAGATGAGGAAAATTAAAAGTCAATTGTGATCAACTTTGTGGTGGGTAACTATAGGGTAACGTGGGGTTACTCGTGGTTATGAGTTTTAAACAAAATGACCATAATACCCATAATGTCTAATGCACTTAATATTTTTAACTGGTACCACTAACGAGTTGTAAACTTCGGGACCGATCGTGTACAATGCTGAAAATATGGGGCCAACCATGATCGATTTAAAGTTTAGGTCCTATCTTGATTTTTGGTATAATTGTTGGGGCCAATGATGAGTTTTTTTCTAAAATAAATCGTAGACTAAAAATAAAATGAAATAAAAATTAAAAGGATAAGCAAGTGGTGCCTCCCAAGAGCGCTTTGTTTATCAATTCGTTACAGCTCGACTTTTCTGGCATGTTTTTAGAATGGATCAAGGGAGAAGAGATATTCCTCCATATTGTGGTCTTCTAGATCACCTTAACGTTTGGTATTTTGTTTTGCTTAAGTCCTTTAACCTCACGATCCATTATTTCGACGGGTTCTTCAATGAATTGTAGTTTTTCGTTGATCTTAATTTCGTCTAAAGGGATAGTGAGATCTTCTTTAGCTAAGCATTTCTTCAAATTCGAGATGTGGAAAGTAATATGTACACCAACAAGTTGTTGCGGTAATTCAAGTCGGTAAGCTACCGGTCCAACACGATCAATAATCTTGAATGGACCAATGTATCTCGGGTTTAGTTTCCCCCGTTTACCAAAGCGAATGACTCCCTTCCAAGGTGATACCTTAAGCATGACCATGTCACCAATCTCAAATTCTAGATCTTTTTTTCTAATGTCTGCATAGCTCTTTTGTCGACTCTGGGCAGTTTTCAACCGTTGTTGAATTTGAATGATTTTATCAGTAGTTTCTTGGATTATCTCCGGACCCGTAATTTGTCTATCCCCCACCTCGTTCCAAAAAATCGGAGACCTGCATTTTCTACCATAAAGTGCTTCGAATGGTGCCGCATTAATACTCGAATGGTAACCGTTGTTGTAGGAAAACTCTGCTAATGGTAGATGTCAATCCCAACCATTTCCAAAATCAATAACACACACTCGTAGCATTTCTTCAAGCGTCTGTATCGTCCTTTCACTCTGCCCATCAGTTTGTGGATAATAGGCAGTACTCATGTCTAAACGAGTCCCCAATGCTTGGTGTAACGACTGCCAAAATCTTGAAACGAATCTGCCATCCCTATCAAAGATAATATAGATTGGTATTCCATGTCTGGAGATGACTTCTTTCAAGTATAGTCGTGCCAACTTCTCCATTTTATCATCTTCTCTCATTGGTAGAAAGTGTGCTGATTTGGTAAGACGATCGACTATTACCCAAATTGTATCATAACCACTTGCAGTTCTCAGCAATTTAGTAATGAAATCCATGGTAATGTTTTCCCATTTCCATTTCGGGATTTCAGGTTGTTGAAGTAGACCTGATTGTTTATGATATTCAGCTTTGACTTTAGAACAAGTTAAACATTCTCCTACGTATGTAGCAATATCGGCTTTCATACCCGGCCACCAAAAGTGTTTCTTGAGATCTTGATACATCTTTCCCGCTCCGGGATGTATTAAATATCTGGTTTTATGTGCTTACCTAAGTACCATTTCCCTCACATTTCCAAACTTTGGTACCCAAATTCTTTCAGCCATGTACCGGGTTCCGTCTTCCCGAATATTAAGTTATTTCTCCGATCCATTGGGTATTTCATTCTTCAAATTTCCTTCTTTTAAAACACCCTGTTGTGCCTCTTTTATTCGAGTAGTAAGGTTAGTATGAATAATTATATTCATAGCTTTTACTCGAATAGGTTCCCAGTCCTTTCTATTTAAAGCATCGGCTACCATATTTGCCTTCCCCGGGTGGTAAATGTAATACCCGAGTATTTGTAGTGTATATAAGTGTAATGTTCGATACTTGAAACGGGGTTTTGGTTATATATTTAAAAGCAAGAAAGAAGCTGAACTGGAGGTGTCGCGCGCCGCGCGACCTGGTGGCGCGCCGCGCCATCTGTCTGCGACAGATTCTCCTCTTCTTTTAAAATAGATATTTTGAGGGCATTTTGGTCAAAACACATTGGAGCCCGAATTTAATGCCTTGGATCAGTTTTGGAGCTTCATTCACTCCATTCCCAACAACCTTATCTTCTCCAATTAAACTCTAGAGAGAGAGTGCAATCCTTGAGAGAGAAAGCTCCATTAAAGGGTGAAAGAGGTTGAATCGGGTCTTGGTGCAAGTTATAAAGTCGTTCATCTAGTCGATAGCTACGTGGTGATTGTGTTGGTAAGTTATAAAACCCGATTTCTTACTTTATTTGCTTTAAGGGTTAGGGTTTGGGCTAGTGATGAACCAAAGACCCATTTTGTTAGTATTTTGGTGATTTTGGGTGAATATGGGTTATGAAGGCTCATTGAAGACTAACCTAGGGTTTGAATGTGTTAATTGGACTTTTGAGTCTTAAATTTGGTTAGTTAGTTGCTAGAACACTTTAGTAATATGTAAATGGGTGTTATTGGGTATGGATGACCCAAATGGGTGTGTTGACCTTGAAATGGGTCAAATGAGTCTTTAATGACCTAAGTGGCCTAGCAAGTATGAAAACAAGTTAGCCTTGCGACCTAAATGTGTTTTAAACCCATCTTGACGAATGATTAGGGTTTTGGTGTGTGTTGACCCAATTTAGGGTTAAGGGTGCAAATGGGTTGAAATTGCACCTTGGGTCAAAATGGCTTAGAATGGTGAAAAGGGTTTGGTTGACTGACTTGAGTTTGCGTTTGATGATGTGTATTATATGATAAGTACGTTACTTTGAGGTCTTGCAAGCTCGGGTATCTTTTCACAAGACTTTGAGGTGAGTGGAATAATTATGTGTGTAGGTATATAATGTATCTATTTGTTGTAGCGTGAAATGTGTAGTGTCGAGGTGTTAAGACACCACGTTTCACGTGAAGAGTGTAGCATCGAGGTGTTAAGATGCCACTCGGGTGTAGCATCGAGGTGTTAAGATGCCACCTAGGAGTTTAGTCTCGAGGTGTTAAGACACCACTCCGTAAAATGATGAGTGAAGCATCGAGGTGTTAAGATGCCACTCGGGGTGAAGTTCCGAGGTGTTAAGGTGCCACCCTAGGGGTTAGTGGTGCGAGGTGTTAAGTGCCCTAACGAATGTTGTGAACACCGATGGCGTTTTCGCGAGCGTCGTTCCCTTGTACTATTGGTTAACCATGGTTATTTGTGTTGTAAGCATATTATATTATTCGAGTTATATTCATATGCGGTTGTTATGCTAGCTTGTGGTATTGGAGATTTATAGCTTGTTATTGTGACGATAAGCTAAATGTGTATGCTAGCGTGTTTGCGGGTTGGTGTGTAAGTGTATGCAAGTAGGTATAATTATATAATTATTCGTATAATTATTGCATTCACTAAGCTTTGCTTACCCTCTCGTTGTTTACCATTTTATAGGTTCGGTTTTGGATAAGGGTAAGGGCATCGTTTTGGACTAGAGATCCCGCTTGATGCTAGGGGACGCTTTTGGCTTTAGTAGCTCTTGGAGTTTGACCGATAGTTGGGTAGTTTAATCCCAAACGCCATGCTCATTGTGTAGTTTGGAACTTAAACTTTTTGGTGGTCGAAACTCTTAACTTGTATTAAACTTGTAATTTGGGTCGTGTGGGCCCCGCTTGTAAAACATTGATTTTATGTTTGAAACAGGTTAGTTTTACATATTTGGATGTATGGTAAAAAGCGTTTCGACTAAAAGTGTCGGGAACTAGTCAATCTTTTTCGCATTTAAAAACTTTCCGGACAGTCCACTTTGGCGCGCCGTGCCCCTACCTGGCGTGCCGCGCGGGTATGCTGCACAGAATTTTTTTTATTTTGTATTTTCGCATGGTTTGGTTGAGGGTTGGTTTGGGTTGTTACAAGTGGTATTAGAGCATGGTCTAAGGGATTTAGGTGACTTGAGATAGGCGCCTAGACTTAGACTTTTTGTGTGTGCGCTATGCGGGACTTGTAGGACCTTGGGTCGGATCGGGATTAGTTTGTGCATAGGTTTATGTAAACTAATCATGCGCTATTTGTTATGTATGTTTAGCGAGCATCGAGCGAGATGGACGTTGTACTAGCAAGTTAATGCGACGTGCTCGCGTAACAATGATTAGCTACCATTGTTATGGGCGCAAATCGTGTCAAACAAGTAATGTACGACGATTGTTGAGCGAGATGGAGTAGTGTGGCATATGTGTATGTATATATATATATATAATTTGTCCTTCCGTTTGGTGGTTTAACCTAATTCGTTTTATAGAATGAAGACGAGAAACGGTCTCGAACATGATAACGGAAGTACAAGCGGGGACGCCGAGTTCTCAACCAAGGTTGAGGCCGTCTTTAAGAAGTTAAAAGCGGATTTTCTTGCGGACGTTCGAAAGGTCTTTCAAGATTCAGTTGATGAGCAAATAACCTATCTAATTAATGAACGAATGAAGGCCACTATCGAAGAGGCCTTTGACGCTAGGAATATCTATCCTCACGGTGAAGGAGGTGAAGGAAGGCGGGACTTCCACTACAAGAACTTCAAGGATGCTCAACCCCCGATGTTTAATGGGGTGCGGGATCCTTTAAAAAGTACATGTTGGATCTCCGATATTGAGGGAGCTTTCCGTACCGTGGAATGTCCTCCCGAAAAGAAGACGAGGTATGGTTCTAGTATGTTACGCAAAGAAGCTAAGTTGTGGTGGGATGATAAAATCAACTTGTATGGTGAAGAACAATGTATGGGCTTGACATGGGAGGAGTTCAAGAAAGAATTTTTCAGAGAATACCGAACTTCATCCGATCTCGATAGAATCCGGGACGAGTTGCACCATTTGCAACAAGGGTCAATGGACTTGGTTACACTCAAGTCTACATTCTTGGCAAAGACTCGTTTTTTCCCGGAATATGTGGGTGATGATCATAAGCTCATGAAGGATTTCTACCGTACTTTGAATGATGAGTACAAGGGGAAGATTAGTCGGGGTATGGCTAAGTCTTTTGATGAATTGTTCGAGTTGGCTCGGGGTTTTGAGCCGGAGGTTCCAAGAAAGAGTGATTTCATGTTTTCCAAAAGAAAATTTGAAGGTTTTAGTTACTCTAACGCCTCAAGCAAGAAGAGCAAGAGCAAGAGGGAGGCCGAAAGTGTCAATAGTGCAAAGAAGGGCACTACCGGCGGGTTTTCTTATACGTGCCACAATTGTGGGCAACCGGGTCATATGGCTCGTGAGTGTCCGAAACCATCTTCCGAAAACAAAGTCACTTGTTTTAATTGCGGCAAAGAGGGGCATAAGAAGCCGGAGTGTCCCGATTTGCGAAATGATAATGTGAAGTGGTTAGAGAAGGCGGCGGGTACGGCTAGGGGTCGCAACTACTTGATGACTAATGATGAAGTCAAACAATCGAACGAAGTTGTCTCAGGTACTTTCATGGTTAATTCTAATCCGGCGAGGATTCTTTTTGATAGCGGTGCAAATTTGTCGTTTGTGTCTCCTAGATTTGTGCCTAAACTTGATAGACCGTTAACTAAGTTAAGTCGTCCGGTAGAAGTCGAAATAGCGAATGGCAAGACGGTGCTAGTGGTCGTTGTGTGTGAAAATTGTGATGTTGTTTTTGGTGCCGAAACCTTTAAAATTGATCTTATTCCAATGACCTTGGGCGACTTTGATATTGTCATTGGTATAGATTGGCTCGATCGTTATAGAGCCGATATTGCATGCAATGATAAGTTTATTCATGTGAAGACCCCAAGTGGGGGAGAGTTGGTTATTCATGGTGATAGGCGGAGGAGACCGGTGCCGATATGCACTTTTGCACGGGCACGTCGTCATGTTGTTACCGGTGGCATGGCTTTCCTTGCTCATGTTGTTGATACTTGTAATGAGCCACCACCTATTCGTGAAATTATGGTGGTTAATGAGTTTGAAGATGTTTTTCCGGATGAGTTACCGGGTGTTCCGGCGGAAAGACAAGTTGAATTTCGCATCGAGTTGGTTCCGGGGGCTACCCCCATTGCTAAAAATCCTTATCGTTTAGCGCCAACGGAGATGCAAGAGTTGTTAAATCAAATTCAAGAATTGTTCGAGAAGGGTTTTATTCGACCGAGTGCTTCACCGTGGGGCGCTCCGGTGTTATTTGTGAAGAAGAAAGATGGTAGTATGTGTATGTGCATTGATTACCGTGAGTTGAATAAAGTGACTATCAAGAATCGTTATCCATTACCTAGGATTGACGATTTATTTGATCAAATTCAAGGTGCAACGTATTTCTCTAAGATCGACCTACGGTCCGGCTATCACCAAATGCGGGTCCGTGAGGAAGACATTGAGAAAACGGCTTTTAGAACGCGGTATGGGCATTTTAAGTTTGTGGTGATGCCTTTTGGTCTTACGAATGCACCGGCGGCATTCATGAATCTTATGAACCGAGTGTGCCAACCTATGTTGGACAAGTCGGTAATAGTGTTCATCGACGACATACTAGTCTATTCGAAAAGTATGAACGAACATGAACGTCATTTGCGTGATGTATTGAAGACCTTACGAAAGGAGAAGTTGTATGCTAAGTTCTCCAAATGTGAATTTTGGCTAAGGGAAGTCCAATTCCTTGGTCATATTGTGAACGAAGACGATATTCAAGTAGATCCGGGGAAGATAGAGACGGTGAAGAGTTGGGGACGACCGACTACGCCTACAGAAATCCGAAGTTTCCTCGGATTGGCCGGTTATTATCGTCGGTTTATCCAAGAATTTTCTAAGATTGCTTCTCCATTAATGAAGTTGACTAGAAAGAATGCTAAGTTTAATTGGGAGAACGAGCAAGAAATTGCTTTTCAATTATTAAAAGAGAAGTTGTGTCAAGCTCCGGTGTTAGTATTACCGGAAGGTGTGGAAGATATGACGGTTTATTGTGATGCTTCGCTAAATGGGCTCGGGTGTGTTCTGATGCAAAGAGGTAAAGTCATCGCTTATGCCTCTCGACAATTAAAGGAACACGAAACGAGATATCCGACTCATGATCTTGAGTTGGCGGCGGTTGTGCATGCGTTGAAAATTTGGCGCCATTACTTGTATGGTGTCAAGTGTACGATTTATTCGGATCATAAGAGTTTGAAACATCTCTTTAATCAATGAGATTTGAATTATCGCCAACGTAGGTGGATGGATGTGGTGAAAGACTACGATTGTGAAATACTTTATCATCCGGGTAAGGCGAATGTTGTCGCGGATGCGTTGAGTCGAAAGAGTCAACATCCGGCGATAAAAGTGGGGTCGTTACGTTTGATTATTTCCAACAATTTTCTTGAGAAGCTTAGCGAGATTCAAATAGAGGCTTACGTTCACAATAAGCATGTGGAACGAATCGTGGGCCAATCGGAGTTCATTACTATGGGCCCGCGTGGTTTGTTGTCTTTTCAAGGAAGGGTGTGGGTGCCTAAGATGGGTGATTACCGACGGGTGCTACTTGATGAAGCACATAAGTCAAAATATTCCATTCATCCAGGCGCGACAAAAATGTATCATGACTTGAAGAAAGATTATTGGTGGCCGGGCATGAAACGTGATGTTGTGAAGTATGTTGAACAATATGTAATGTGTTTACAAGTAAAAGCCGAACACCAAAAGCCGTATGGTAAGTTGCAACCGTTAGAAATCCCGAAGTGGAAATGGGAACACATTACCATGGATTTCATTACAAAGTTACCTAAAACGGCGAGAACCCAATTCGATTCGATTTGGGTTATAGTTGACCGATTGTGTGGCGACCCGACCAAAATCGTCATTGACGGCATCGCTAACTGAGGTCCCGAAACGTGGTCGTAGTCCCTATATGAGACTCGTTTAACCAAAATTATGTCGCATTCTTTTGAAATGTATCATGCTTGCAAAGTTTAGTTTACAAAACCGTTCGACAACAATTTTAAGTTTGCAAAAGTATAAATTATAAATGAGGTAACTTGCGACATAATTAGTTTAAAATCGCGGTTGCTATAAATAGCGTAAGTATGTAAACAATATGTTTGAATCCAAAGGTGCTATCACTAGCGTATGTATGTATGTATGCTTGACCCCAAGCAAGAAATCAGAGTGTATGCATGCATGCTTGACTCCAAGCAAATATGAGTGTACGCGGAAGAATGTATCAAATAGCCAAGTATGAACCTGAGAAACATATAGAAAACTGTCAACGAAAAACGTTGGTGAAATCATAGGTGTTTTAGTAAACGTTGTATTTGAACCACAAGATTTAGTATAAGATGATTATCAAAATCATTTGCATTCCAAAGTTGTTGTTTGTATCCCGGGCACCCAATTATCAAACTTAACTATTTTGCACCCTTTGCGTAGTGTTAGAACATACACTAGACCCGAAAATATATTTCATCCGCTAACGGTAGCGAACCGTCCGAATAAGGCACGTCAAGCCCATGTGATCACATAATATAAGTTCACGTTTACACCCTGCAAGTGTAACTAATGATAATTGAATTGAGGCTTTTTGTTCAAACCCATACGTGGAATGTTCGTTTTCGTACTTGTGTTCAATGTATAAAAGTATGATACGTATATGTTTCTCATCCCATAGTTTAAAGCATAAAAGTTGTTTGAAAGATGGGACTATGATCTCACCTCGAGTGCACGAGTATAAAAGTACTTCACAAAGTAAACGTGTGCATGATAGTTGCTTAGCCTTGAACTAAACAAGTAAGTTGTATTAATTAACCGGTTAGGTCACAAGGTCGGGCGAAATGTGTTCAATTAGTCCTATGGCTCGTTATGACTCGATTAAATATAGCATGTGAATCAATTTGTCAAGTTTCATGTAAGATACAAGTATAGAAACAAGTTAGGAAGATTGCACAATCATTTGGTTAAGTTTGACAAAAAAGTCGAACTTCGGTCGATCAAAGTCAACGAAAAGTCAACACGTTCGGGTCTGGTCCCGAACTATTTTTCTGAGGTTTTTAATCATATATGAGCATGTTAAAACAAGTTACATGTGAATCGGAGGTGCGTAGCATAGCAAACATTATTCAAAAATCGACAAAGTTGGACAGACCACTTTGGCGCACCGCGCGGGTATATGGCGCGCCGCGCCATTACCTGTGCAGAGAATTCTGGCAGTTTTCACACTCAAGCACGAATCCAACTTCAAATACCCATAAATCCTAAACCGTAAACATCCAAAACAAGTATCTTATATCGTTGGAAAGGTATTTTGACAAGGAATACAACTAACCACTTTTCATCAAGCAAAAACATCATTTACAATAGCCGAAATCTCGTCAAGTGGTCATTAAATGTTCAAAACCATCGTTTCAAGTTTACAAAACGCATTTTAAGATTCGGGAATGCAATTCACACATATGATATGCCGTTTTGAAGGTAATGAAACATACAATACAACTAATCACTAACTAATAACATTTCATGGCATTCAAAGAATCAAAATTTTCTTTTAGAGTTCATCAAACCCTAATCAAAAATCACAAAACCAATAATCATGTTAATGATGTTTTTCAAATCAACCTACACATCAAATTGATGCTAAAGATGCTAGTAACACTTTTAAAACATAAACTATAACAATTTAACAACATTAACTCATCCAAAATTAAGGATTAAGCACACCCATTTCAAATGTTCAAACTAGTTACTCAAAAGAACGAATCGAGCAAACAAAACATATATTCATGTTATACACGAGCCATAGACACTAACTAACACAATTTCAAGTCAAAACATGAATTTAGAGAAATCTAGAGTTTTTAGAAACGTTACCCAAATGTGAAGAAATTGGTACCAAAATGTAGAGGATGAAGAGAGGATCACGAAAATGTAATTTGTTTTGAAGTTTGCTTCTCGATCCGGATTTAGATGATGATTTTATGAAGATGGGTGTTTGAGTTCATGAAAGGGAAGTAGAGAGAAAAGAGGAAGAAGGTGGGAGGTGAAATGAATGGATGGATAAGGTGGGTTGACTAGTTGACCTAGTCAACTAGTTTGCCCACTTGGCAACCTCGGTCCCTCAAGTTTCAAAGCGGGTGCGGGAATTAACCAAACGAATATTTTAAAAACGCTCGAGTAAACGAGTGATGTTATAATTAAATAACGGGAAAATTAAGAAAGTTGGTCAACGGAAACTACGAATTTAAATAACGAAAGGTATTATTAAAAAAAAAGATAGTGTTAAAAATAAATTTAACGGAAAAACGCGGGATGTTACATTACCTACACCTTAAAAGAAATTTTGTCCCGAAATTTAGTTGGAAGTAGTAGTCGTTGTTTCTTCCTCGAGATCTTGCGTTGTCGGTTCTACGAATAAGTGAAGGTACTCCCTCGGGTATTTCAACGAACTTCGACAGTCGCGATTTTACGTTGGTTTAAAGTTTGGTTCCACGATTTATAGTTTCAACCGGTCCTCCTTGGAAGTGAGGTTTATCGTTGATAGTAAGTTCATCGAAGAGGATAACAAATTCTTGTCTCGCAAGACACGCCTTTAAGTTTGATACACAAAATGTAGGATGAACGGAATTTGTTTGAGTCGGAAGTTCGAAGCGGTAAGCAACGGGCACAACACACCCCAAAATTTCAAAAGGACTAAAAATATCGCGGATATAGCTTTCTATGTTTCTGAAATGGACTACACCTTTTCAAGGTGCAACTTTTAACGTTACGCGGTTTTCCACATGGAATTTGAAAAGTTTACGTCTAACAGTGGCATAGCTCCTTTGGCAACTACGGTCGTCTCGAGCCTTTCTGAGGTTAAAGAAGTTTCTTGGTTGTTCCATGAATTAGCTCGGGTTCGGTGGTTTGATTATCATTAACTTGGTTCTACAAAAGGAGAATGACGTTTCCGGTCACATAAGATTTCAAAAGGTCTGACGTTAAGACTTAAATGATAACCATCAGCGTAAGAGAATTTAGTAAAGGCAATGACTTTTCTAAAGAAATTTTGAAGTCGATAACACGAATTCGTTTTATGATTTCCAAGGTTTGAATCGTATGTTTGTTTGGCCCTTCGAGATGCGTTGATGTGTTGTACTCATGTTTAAACGTGGTCCCGAGGCTTCCGAAATCTAGAAGTGAAACAAGAATCTCGATCTGAAATGAGGTACATTTCTGTAAGGTATGTTTGAACGGGTACATCAGGACTCGAAAACGTTAGTTAGAACAAATTTCTCAAGAAATTTGCGTCGCGAAAGATTTATCTGTTTCCAAAAACGTTTGTCGGAGCAAGTTCTCATCGGTTTCTGAAAATGTTCGTCGGGGCTATTCACCCTCGAGGCGAGTACTAGTATAACGTGAAGATTCTATCTCTCCATTGAAAATTTAGAATCAAATATTTCCTTATACGGAAGTACGAGTGTAATACGAGAGAAGTTTCCACCTCGGTGTGAGCATAACAGGTATATTATAGTTCGTTGATAAAACTGTGCGAGGACGAGATAGTATTCATGTATAACATATGTTTGAAGTTGAAAGAATTCGTCATTCATTCGGAAGCATAAATATGGTTCGACAATATTCGAAGGTGTGTCCCCGGTATGGTTGTTGTCAGTACTTTCGGAGTTTTCAGATGTCCAAACATGAATAGATGAAGTCATGTACATGGCACATGGTGGTGATTAGGTTGATCGAGTCTAACCACCATCACGTGTCATTAGAACTTTGGTATGTCTTACCGTAATATAACCACGTTGATCGAGTGTCGTTATATTACGCTAACTCATACCTCCATTCCCACATCACTCCATAACATCAAGTTCGTGTAACTGTGAAGATCTAAAATGAACAAAATGTAACGACGTCTCAAACGTGACTCGTATTAAATCGAAAGAATTTCTGCAACTCTAAGGAAGCGTTCCCCGAGGGAAGTGTATAAATGATTGTTCACGTCAATGCGGTTCGAGTCAGACAATAATGTATTTAGGTATGAAAAGAGTAACGAGTCATGATAACGAGTAGTACGCAACCGTAGTGATAAATAGTGATGACGATACTCATCTAGAGTGGTGGTGGTAACTTTACAACACTTGTGGATAGTAAGCTGAGACGGGGTGGATAACAACCAAGGAGTCAGAATTCCCGAACTAGAGTGACTAACGAAGTCGTGGTCATCCGTACGCGTATAAACCTTGAATTTACGTGTGTTACCAAAAAGTGGCGGAATACGAGTTCGTATGATGAAGGTTGGGTACCATTAAAAAGTTTGCCTAAGAATGATTCAAGTATAATGCATAAGTAGTCAAGTAAGTGCTATCTATAGCAAATGTATGTCAGAATGCAATGGCTAACTATCCGGTTGTTGTCTAGATTCACTAATGCGTCCCAACGACTCTGTCAGACACACTAATGCACATCCTAGTTCCCTACAACCAACGCTCTGATACCATCTGTGGCGACCCGACCAAAATCGTCATTGACGGCGTCGCTAACTGAGGTCCCGAAACGTGGTCGTAGTCCCTATATGAGACTCGTTTGACCAAAATTATGTCGCATTCTTTTGAAACGTATCATGCTTGCAAAGTTTAGTTTACAAAACCGTTCGACAACAATTTTAAGTTTGCAAAAGTATAAATTATAAATGAGGTAACTTGCGACATAATTAGTTTAAAATCGCGGTTACTATAAATAGCGTAAGTACGTAAACAATATGTTTGAATCCAAAGGTGCTATCACTAGCATATGTATGTATGTATGCATGACCCCAAGCAAGAAATCAGAGTGTATGCATGCATGCTTGACTCCAAGCAAATATGAGTGTACGCAAAAGCATGTATCAAATAGCCAAGTATGAACCTGAGAAACATATAGAAAACTGTCAACGAAAAACGTTGGTGAAATCATAGGTGTTTTAGTAAACGTTGTATTTGAACCACCAGATTTAGTATAAGATGATTATCAAAATCATTTGCATTCCAAAGTTGTTGTTTGTATCCCGGGCACCCAATTATCAAACTTAACTGTTTTACACCCTTTGCGTAGTGTTAGAACATACACTAGACCTAAAAATATATTTCATCTGCTAACGGTAGCGAACCGTCCGAATGAGGCTCGTCAAGCCCATGTAATCACATAATATAAGTTCACGTTTACACCCTGCAAGTGTAACTAATGATAATTGAATTGAGGCTTTTTGTTCAAACCCGTACGTGGAATGTTCGTTTTCGTACTTGTGTTCAATGTATAAAAGTATGATACGTATATGTTTCTCATCCCATAGTTTAAAGCATAAAAGTTGTTTGAAAGATGGGATTATGATCTCACCTCGAGTGCACGAGTATAAAAGTACTTCACAAAGTAAACGTGTGCATGATAGTTGCTTAGCCTTGACCTAAACAAGTAAGTTGTATTAATTAACCGGTTACGTCACAAGGTCGGGCAAAATGTGTTCAATTAGTCCTATGGCTCGTTACGACTCGATTAAATATAGCATGTGAATCAATTTGTCAAGTTTCATGCAAGATACAAGTATAGAAACAAGTTAGGAAGATTGCACAATCATTTGGTTAAGTTTGACAAAAAAGTCGAACTTCGATCGGTCAAAGTCAACGAAAAGTCAACACGTTCGGGTCGGGTCCCGAACTATTTTTCTGAGGTTTTTAATCATATATGAGCATGTTAAAACAAGTTACATGTGAATCGGAGGTGCGTAGCATAGCAAACATTATTCAAAAATCGACAAAGTTGGACAGACCACTTTGGCGCGCCGCGCGGGTATATGGCGCGCCGCGCCATTACCTGTGCAGAGAATTCTGGCAGTTTTCACACTCAAGCACGAATCCAACTTCAAATACCCATAAATCCTAAACCGTAAACATCCAAAACAAGTATCTTATATCGTTGGAAAGGTATTTTGACAAGGAATACAACTAACCACTTTTCATCAAGCAAAAACATCATTTACAATAGCCGAAATCTCGTCAAGTGGTCATTAAATGTTCAAAACCATCGTTCAAGTTTACAAAACGCATTTTAAGATTCGGGGATGAAATTCACACATATGATATGCCGTTTTGAAGGTAATGAAACATACAATACAACTAATCACTAACTAATAACATTTCATGGCATTCAAAGCATCAAAATTTCCTTTTAGAGTTCATCAAACCCTAATCAAGAATCACAAAACCAATAATCATGTTAATGATGTTTTCCATATCAACCTACACATCAAATTGATGCTAAAGATGCTAGTAACACTTTTAAAACATAAACTCTAACAATTTAACAACATTAACTCATCCAAAATTAAGGATTAAGCACACCCATTTCAAATGTTCAAACTAGTTACTCAAAACAACGAATCGAGCAAACAAAACATATATTCATGTTATACACGAGCCATAGACACTAACTAACACAATTTCAAGTCAAAACACGAATTTAGAGAAATCTAGAGTTTTTAGAAACGTTACCCAAATGTGAAGAAATTGGTACCAAAATGTAGAGGATGAAGAGAGGATCACGAAAATGTAATTTGTTTTGAAGTTTGCTTCTCAATCCGGATTTAGATGATGATTTTATGAAGATGGGTGTTTGAGTTCATGAAAGGGAAGTAGAGAGAAAAGAGGAAGAAGGTGGGAGGTGAAATGAATGGATGGATAAGGTGGGTTGACTAGTTGACCTAGTCAACTAGTTTGCCCACTTGGCAACCTCGGTCCCTCAAGTTTCAAAGCGGGTGCGGGAATTAACCAAACGAATATTTTAAAAACGCTCGAGTAAACGAGTGATGTTATAATTAAATAACGGAAAAATTAAGAACGTTGGTCAACGGAAACTACGAATTTAAATAACGAAAGGTATTATTAAAAAAAAGATAGTGTTAAAAATAAATTTAACAGAAAAACGCGGGATGTTACAGATTGACAAAAAGCCCTTTGTTTCTTCCCATTAAAGAAGCGATATCGTCGGAGGCCTTGGCTAAGTTGTTTATCAAGGAAGTGGTCTCACGACATGGGGTTCCTATATCTATTATTTCGGATCGAGATATCCGTTTTACATCTCGATTTTAGGAAAAGTTTCATGAAGATATGGGTACGCAATTGAAGTTGAGTACGGCGTATCATCCTCAAACGGACGGTCAAACCGAACGTACGAATCAAACTTTGGAAGATATGTTACGGGCGTGCATCATTGACTTCGATGGTAGTTGGGATGAGCATTTGCCTTTGGTGGAATTCTCGTACAATAATAGTTATCGTACTAGTATCGGGATGCCACCTTACCAAATGCTTTATGGGCATAGGTGTCGAACTCCCGTTTGTTGGGGAGAAGTGGGTCAAAGAGAGATCGGGAGTACCGATTTGGTTTTAGAGACCAATAGCAAGATCGATTTGATTCGGGAACATTTGAAGAAGGCTCAAGATAGGAAAAAGTCGTATGCCGATAGACGTAGACGATTGATTGAGTTCCAAGAAGGCGATATGGTGATGCTTAAGGTTTCGCCATGGAAGGGTATTATTCGATTTCGAAAACGGGGAAAGTTAGCTCCTCGGTTTATTGGGCCGTTCAAGGTTTTAGGTCGTGTTGGTGAAGTTGCATATCGATTGTAATTACCCGAAGAGCTTGCGGGGATCCATAATACATTTCATGTTTCCCACCTCCATAACTGTCTTGCGGATGATTCCTCATGGATGCCTTTAGACGAGATCGAGCTAAACAACAAGTTAGAATATGTCGAGGAACCGATTGCTATCCTTGACGAGAAGGTGAAAATGTTGAGGAATAAAGAGGTGAGAACTTTCAAGGTTCAATGGCGGTGAAGTAAAGGTTCCGAGTTCACTTGGGAGCCCGAAGAGTTCGTGTTAGTTTATCTTCCCTCGTGTCACGCGGCTTGGATTGCGAGGACGCAATCCGAATAAGTGGGGAAGAGTTGTAAGACCCGAGTATTTGTAGTGTATATAAGTGTAATGTTCGATACTTGAAACGGGGTTTTGGTTATATATTTAAAAGCAAGAAAGAAGCTGAACAGGAGGTGTCGCGCGCCGCGCACCGCGCCATCTGTCTGCGACAGATTCTCCTCTTCTTTTAAAATAGATATTTTGAGGGCATTTTGGTCAAAACACATTGGAGCCCAAATTTAATGCCTTGGATCAGTTTTGGAGCTTCATTCACTCCATTCCCAACAACCTTATCTTCTCCAATTAAACTCTAGAGAGAGAGTGCAATCCTTGAGAGAGAAAGCTCCATTAAAGGGTGAAAGAGGTTGAATCGGGTCTTGGTGCAAGTTATAAAGTCGTTCATTTAGTCGATAGCTACGTAGTGATTGTGTTGGTAAGTTATAAAACCCAATTTCTTACTTTAATTGCTTTAAGGGTTAGGGTTTGGGCTAGTGATGAACCAAAGACCCATTTTGTTAGTATTTTGGGGATTTTGGGTGAATATGGGTTATGAAGGCTCATTGATGACTAACCTAGGGTTTGAATGTGTTAATTGGACTTTTGAGTCTTAAATTTGGTTAGTTAGTTGCTAGAACACTTTAATAATATGTAAATGGGTGTTATTGGGTATGGATGACCCAAATGGGTGTGTTGACCTTGAAATGGGTCAAATGAGTCTTTAATGACCTAAGTGGCCTAGCAAGTATGAAAATGAGTTAGCCTTGCGACCTAAATGTGTTTTAAACCCATCTTGACGAATGATTAGGGTTTTGGTGTGTGTTGACCCAATTTAGGGTTAAGGGTGCAAATGGGTTGAAATTGCACCTTGGGTCAAAATGGCTTAGAATGGTGAAAAGGGTTTGGTTGACCGACTTGAGTTTGCGTTTGATGATGTATATTATGTGATAGGTACGTTACTTTGAGGTCTTGCAAGCTCGGGTATCTTTTCACAAGACTTTGAGGTGAGTGGAATAATTATGTGCGTAGGTATATAATGTATCTATTTGTTGTAGCGTGAAATGTGTAGTGTCAAGGTGTTAAGACACCACGTTTCACGTGAAGAGTGTAGCATCGAGGTGTTAAGATGCCACTCGGGTGTAGCATCGAGGTGTTAAGATGCCACCTAGGAGTGTAGTGTGGAGGTGTTAAGACACCACTCCGTAAAATGATGAGTGAATCATCGAGGTGTTAAGATGCCACTCGGGGTGAAGTGCCGAGGTGTTAAGGTGCCACCCTAGGGGTTAGTGGTGCGAGGTGTTAAGTGCCCTAACGGATGTTGTGAACACCGATGGCGTTTTCACGAGCGTCGTTCCCTTGTACTATTGGTTAACCATGGTTATTTGTGTTGTAAGCATATTATATTATTCGAGTTATATTCATATGCGGTTGTTATGCTAGCTTGTGGTATTGGAGATTTATAGCTTGTTATTGTGACGATAAGCTAAATGTGTATGCTAGGGTGTTTGCGGGTTGGTGTGTAAGTGTATGCAAGTAGGTATAATTATATATGTATTCGTATAATTATTGCATTCACTAAGCTTTGCTTACCCTCTCGTTGTTTACCATTTTATAGGTTCGGTTTTGGACAAGGGTAAGGGCATCGTTTTGGACTAGAGATCTCGCTTGATGCTAGGGGACGCTTTTGGCTTTAGTAGCTCTTGGAGTTTGACCGATAGTTGGGTAGTTTAATCCCAAACGCCATGCTCATTGTGTAGTTTGGAACTTAAACTTTTTGGTGGTCGAAACTCTTAACTTGTATTAAACTTGTAATTTGGGTCGTGTGGGCCCCGCTTGTAAAACAGTGATTTTATGTTTGAAACAGGTTAGTTTTACATATTTGGATGTATGGTAAAAAGCGTTTCGTCTAAAAGTGTCGGGAACTAGTCAATCTTTTTCGCATTTAAAAACTTTCCGGACAGTCCACATTGGCGCGCCGCGCCCCTACCTGGTGCGCCGCACGGGTATGCTGCACAGAATTTTTTTTATTTTGTATTTTCGCGTGGTTTAGTCGAGGGTTGGTTTGGGTTGTTACAGTAAAGAATCTCAAAGTCATAAACATTTAACAGCTCAATCCACCTACGCTGTATCATGTTCAGTTGTTTTTGATTAAATATATGTTGGAGACTTTTGTGATCGGTATATATGATACATTTGACCCCATATAAGTAGTGCCTCCACATCTTTAATGCAAAAACAACAGCGCCCAAATCCAAATCATGAGTCGTATAATTCTGCTCGTGAATTTTCAATTGTCTAGATGCATAAGCAATTACCTTCTTTTGTTGCATTAATACACAACCGAGACCTTGCTTTGAAGCGTCACAATAAATCACAAAATCATCATTCCCTTCAGGCAATGACAATATAGGTGCCATAGTTAACTTTTTCTTCAACAATTGAAATACTTTCTTTTGCTCATCCTTCCATTCAAATTTCTTCCCTTTATGCGTTAATGCAGTCAAGGGTTTGCTATTTTGGAAAAATCTTGGATGAATCTTCTTTAGTACCCAGCCAATCCTAAAAATTGGCGTATCTGCGTCGGAGTTTTCGGAGTTTCCCACTTTTCAACGGTTTCTATCTTTGCCGGATCAAACTGAATACCTTCTTTGCTCACTATGTGACCGAGGAATTGAACTTCTTTCAACCAAAATGCACACTTTGAAAACTTAGCGTACAGTTTTTCCTTCCTCAATAATTGAACTTCTCAAATGTTTTCCATGCTTTTGGTCATTCTTAGAGTAAATAAGTATGTCATCAATGAAAACAATGACAAACTTGTCAAGATATGGTCCACACACTCGGTTCATGAGATCCATGAACACGGTTGGTGCATTAGTTAAACCAAACGGCATAACCATAAACTCATAATGCCCGTAACGTGTTCTAAAAGCAGTCTTTGGAATATCATCCTCCTACACCAGCATTTGATGATACCCAGAACGTAAATCGATCTTCGAATAAACCGATGAACCTTGCAATTGATCAAATAAGTCGTCGATTCTCGATAGTGGATAATAGTTCTTAATGGTAAGTTTGTTCAACTCGCGGTAGTCGATACACAACCTGAATGTACCATCTTTCTTCTTGACAAACAAAACTGGAGCTCCCCATGGTGACGTGCTTGGTCGAATGAAACCACGCTCTAAAAGTTCTTGTAATTGGCTCTGTAATTCTTTCATTTCGCTGGGTGTGAGTCTGTAAGGAGCACGAGCTATTGGTGCAATTCCGGGTACAGGGTCTATTTGAAATTCGACGGATCGGTGTGGAGGTAGTCCCGGTAATTCTTTTGGAAATACATCGGGAAATTCTTTTGCGACAGGAACATCTTGATGTTCTTTTCTTCGGAATTGATTTTCTCGACATGTTCAATAAAGGCATAGCAACCTTTTCTTATTAGCTTTTGTGCCTTCAAGCTACTAATAAGATTTAACTTCGCGTTGCTCTTTTCTCCGTACACCATTAAGGGTTTTCCCTTTTCGCGCAGAATACGAATCGCATTCTTGTAACAAATGACCTATGCTCTCTCCTTTTTCAACCAGTCTATGCCGATTATCACATCAAAACTCCCTAACTCTACTGGTATTAAGTTGATCTTAAACGTTTCTCCGACCAGTTTAATTTTTCGATTCCGACATATATTATCGGCTTTAATTAATTTACCTTTCGCTAATTTGAGTAAAAACTTATTATCCAAAGGCGTTAAAGGAAAACTTAACTTGGCACAAAAATCTCTACTCATATAGCTTCTATCCGCACCCGAATCAAATAAAACATAAGTAGGTTTTTCATCAATAAGAAACGTACCCGTAACAAGCTTTGGGTCTTCCTGTGCTTTAGTCGTATTGATGTTGAAGACTCTTCCACGGCCTTGCCCATTAGTATTTCCTTGGTTTGGGCATGCTCTGCTGAAATGGCCCGGCTTTCCGTATGTAGTGACCCGAACTTTTCCATGTTTATATATATTAAATGAAATTGATATTTATATAATTAAGTGTTTCCAATATATTAAGCAATCAAACTTGTTAAGACTTAATTAATTGAAATAGGTTTTATATAGATAATTGACCACCCAAGTTGACCGGTGATTCACGAACGTTAAAACTTGTAAAAACTATTTGATGTCATAATATGGATATATATATATATATATATATATATATATATATATATATATATATATATATATATATATATATATATATATATATATATAGTTAACATGGTATTATGATAAGTAAACATATCATTAAGTATATTAACAATGAACTACATATGGGAGAAAGTGCAGGTCTCCGATTTGTTGGAGTGAAGTGGGGGATAGACAGATTACGGGTCCGGAGATAATACAAGAAACTACCGAGAAGATCATCCAAATTCAATAACGGTTGAAAACCGGTCAAAGTCGACAAAAGAGCTACGCTGACATTAAAAGAAAAGATATAGAATTTGAAATTGGAGATATGGTCATGCTTAAAGTTGCACCTTGGAAAGGAGTTGTTCGATTTGGCAAACGAGGGTAATTAAATCCAAGGTATATTGAACCATTCAAGATTATTGATCGTATCGGACCAGTAGCTTACCGACATGAGTTACCTCAACAACTCGCGGTTGTACATAACACTTTCCACGTCTCGAATTTGAAGAAATGTTTTGCTAAAGAAGATCCCACTATTCCGTTAGACGAAATCTAAATCAACGAAAAACTTCAATTCATCGAAAAACCCGTCAAAATAATGGATCGTGAGGTTAAAAGACTTAAGAAAACAAAATACCAATTGTTAAGGTTCGATGGAATGCTCATAGAGGACCCGAGTTCACCTGGGAATGAGAATATCATATGAAGAAGAAATACCCGCACTTATTTCCAGAAGATACGACAACACCTCCAACTGCTTAAAATTTCGGGACGAAATTTATTTAACGGGTAGGTACTGTAGTGACCCGAACTTTTCCATGTTTATATATATTAAATGAAATTGATATTTATATAATTAAGTGTTTCCAACATGTTAAGCAATCAAACTTTTTAAGACTTGATTAATTGAAATAGGTTTTATATAGACAATTGACCACCCAAGTTGACCGGTGATTCACGAACGTTAAAACTTGTAAAAACTATATGATGTCATATATAAGGAAATATATATAGTTAACATGGTATTTATAAGTAAACATATCATTAAGTATATTAACAATGAACTACATATGTAAAAACAAGACTACTAACTTAAGAATTTCGAAACGAGGCATATAAGTAACGATTATCGTTGTAACGACATTTAAATGTATATATATATATATATATATATATATATATATATATATATATATATCATATTTAGATATATTAATATATCATAATATCATGATAATATAATAATTTAACATCTCATTAGATATAATAAACAATGGGTTAACAACATTAAATGAGATCGTTAACTTAAAGGTTTCAAAACAACACTTACATGTAACGACTAACGATGACTTAACGACTCAGTTAAAATGTATATACATGTAGTGTATTTAGATGTATTAATATAATTTTGGAAGACTTCAAGACATATATCAAAACACTCATACTTAACGAAAATGGTTACAGTTACATTCCCATTCATTTTTCATCAAGAATTCTAGTCGTATTCATACCCGTATTATACACAGCTTCTAGACATACTTACTATGGGTATATACCAATAGGAACTAGCATGGGATTCCACTCTTGGTTATTTCATGCATGACTAATCAATTTTAACTTCTACCATGAACTAGTCAACTAACTAGAACTCCTTTTAACCCCACGCACCACTTACCACTCATCATTCACTCCATTTCACTTCCAATTCTCTTTCTAATTCTCTCTCAACACACACACACACACACACACACACTTATGAATGAATTTTTCCAGTAGATAATCATCATCTTCATCAAAAATTACTTCAAGAATCAAGCTATAATCATCTTAGGAAGAACACTTCAAGAACACTTCGAAAATCCTTTCAAGTTTACTAGTTTACTTCCAAGCTTTCTAATCCATTCCAAGTAATCATCTAAGATCAAGAAACCTTTGTTATTTACAGTAGGTTATCTTTCTTATTCTAGATAATATTCATATTCAAACTTTGATTCAATTTCTATAACTATAAACTATCTTAATTCGAGTAAAAATCTTACTTGAACTTGTTTTGTGTCATGATCCTACTTCAAGAACTTTCAAGCCATCCAAGATCCTTTGAAGCTAGATCATTTCTTGTAACTTCCAGTAGGTTTACCTACTAAACTTGAGGTAGTAATGATATTCATAACATCATTCGATTCATATATATAAAACTATCTTATTCGAAGGTTTAAACTCGTAATCACTAGAACATAGTTTAGTTAATTCTAAACTTGTTCACAAACAAAAGTTAATCCTTCTAACTTGACTTTTAAAATCAACTAAACACATGTTCTATATCTATATGATATGCTAACTTAATGATTTAAAACCTGAAAACACGAAAAACACCGTAAAACCGGATGTACGCCGTCGTAGTAACACCGTGGGCTGTTTTGGGTTAGTTAATTAAAAACTATGTTAAACTTTGATTTAAAAGTTGTTCTTCTGGGAAAATGATTTTTCTTATGTACATGAAACTATATCCAAAAATCATGGTTAAACTCAAAGTGGAAGTATGTTTTCCAAAATGGTCATCTAGACGTCGTTCTTTCGACTGAAATGACTACCTTTACAAAAACGACTTGTAACCGGTGTTTCTGACTATAAACTTATATTTTTCTATATATATTCATAAACTTAAGTTCAATATAAAACCATAGCAATTGGATTCACTCAAAACTGATTTAAAACGAAGAAGTTATGGGTAAAACAAGATTAGATATTTTTGCTTGTTGTAGCTACGTGAAAATTGGTAAAAAATCTTTATTAATCATATCCTAGCTAAGTCGTATTGTATTATACATGTATTCTAATATATTATGTAATCTTGGGATACCATAGACACGTATGCAAATGTTTTGACATATCATATCGACCCATGTATATATGTTATTTGGAACAACCATAGACACTCTATATGCAGTAATGTTGGAGTTAGCTATATAGGGTTGAGGTTGATTCCAAAAATATATATACTTTGAGTTGTGATCTAGCCAGAGACGTGTATACACTGGGTCGTGGATTGATTCAAGATAATATATATTGATTTATTTCTGTATATCTAACTATGGACAACTAGATGTAGGTTACTAACGAGGACAGCTGACTTAATAAACTTAACCCAGTAAAATGTATTAAAAATGTTGTAAATATATTTTCAACATACTTTGATATATATGTACATATTTGTTATAGGATCGTGAATCGACCAGTGGCCAAGTCTTACTTCCTGACGAAGTAAAAATATGTGAAAGTGAGTTATAGTCCCACTTTTAAAATCTAATATTTTGGGATGAGAATACATGCAATTTTATAAATATTTTACGAAATATACACAAGTAAATGAAACTACTTTATATGGGTGAATGATCGAAGCCGAATATTCCCCTTTTTAGCTTGGTAGCCTAAGAATTTGGGAACAGACCCCCAAATTGACGTGAATCCTAAAGATAGATTTATCGGGCCCAACAAGCCCCATTATGTAATTTGGAATGATTTAGTACTTCAATTTTATCATGTTCGATGGGTGTCCCGGAATGATGGGGATATTCTATATGCATCTTGTTAATATCGGTTACCAGGTGTTCACCGTATGAATGATTTTTATCTCTATGTATGGGATGTATTGAAATATGAAATCTTGTGGTCTATTATTATGATTTGATAATATATAGGTTAAACCTATAACTCACCAACATTTTTGTTGACGTTTTAAGCATGTTTATTCTCAGGTGATTATTAAGAGCTTCCGCTGTTGCATACTAAAATAAGGACAAGATTTGGAGTCATGCTTGTATGATATTATGTAAAAACTGCATTCAAGAAACTTATTTTTGATGTAATATATTCTTATTGTAAACCATTATGTAATGGTCATGTGTAAACGGTATATTTTAGATTATCATTATTTGATAATCTACGTAATGCTTTTTAAACCATTATCGATAAAATAAAGGTTATGGTTGTTTTAAAAATGAATGCAGTCTTTGAAAAAACGTCTCATATAGAGGTCAAAACCTCGCGACGAAATCAATTAATATGGAACGTTTATAATCAATATGAACGGGACATTTCAGTTGTCATCAGAGCTGGTATAACGTCGTCCATGTGTGGCGGGTTAGTCGTAAAGGAGGTTCTCACAGTGTTACCTGTGATGAAGCATTGGCTCTTACTCCTTGCGATCCCTTGCGAGGGTTGGCAGTAGCCGAGAGGCAGGTCCCAAAATCAGTATCTGAGGTACACTCAGTGGTCACCAGGTGGTTAGCTGGGAAGGCACTGGGTGGGACGGTGGTTGTCCCCAACTGTATTTCAGTTGGTATCCGAGCGTTGGTCTTAGAGAACCAGAATTTTTGCATTAGTGTGTCTTACCGAGTTTGTTAGGATGCATTAGTGAGTCTGGACTTCGACCGTGTTTTTCTTAAAAAAAAAAAAAATTATTGCTTAACTTTTTTGTTGGAAACTATATATTATTAACATGTAATTATTATGTGATATATTAACCTCTTAATGTGTTTGATATTGTGTGATACATGTCTACCACTAGTACAAATCCCATCGACTCACCTAATAATAATGAAGAGTCGAATATACTTTAGGAAGATTCACAAATTCCCGAAGAGGAACCGGAAGAGGAGGAACCAGAAGAAGAGAAACCGGAAGAAGAGGAACCAGAAGAGGAGGAACCGGAAGAAGAAGAGGTTCCGGAGGAAGAAATATTGATACCTACAGTAAATCGTTTAAATAAAAGAAAATCCTCAACCAACGGACCAAAGTTAAAAATGGTCAATAGTGTTTCCGCCGAGGAAGCAAAATATTGGGAAGATTACCAATTTTCCGATGAATCGGATCCCGATGAGGATTCTGATGATGTTATAGAAATTACCTCGACCCAATTTAATATAGAAAAAGAAAATAATAAGGGAAAATGTATAAAAAAAGAGAAACCTGATTCCAACCCCGATGAGCTTTATATGTATCGGCAACATCCGTATTTCCTAAAGTGTAACAATAACCCGGAAACCTCTAAACCACCAGGTTTTTCTAAACCATTGTGGAAAACGACGGCTCGTATTAGAGGAACACCATATATCCCTAGAAAATTAGGAAAGCGAACCAAGTCCGAAGAAGAAGAAACCAGTGATTCAGATAGGGAGTTGTAATCATGTTGTGTATTATATGTATTGCAGTGTGCTTGTACTTTTATGTTCTTTGTAAAAATTGCTTGTATTGTTTGTTATTTATCTTTTACGAATCTAATCCTTTTCTATTTTACAGTATAAAAACAAAATGGACGTTAAGGGTAGACAACCGAATATTTTAGAAGACCTACCAGAGGATATGATTGAGGAAATCTTGTCTAGAGTCAGTCGGAATTCATCAGCACATTTAGTTATGGCGAAATTAACTTGTCAAATGTTTGAAAGACTTTCCAGAAATGCCTTAGTTTATAAAAGGCTTTCCTTTGATAGGTGGGGTATATCACATTGGGGAGACCGTAAGTTATGCCGTGTTTTCTTTAAAGCGTTAAATGCGGGGAACCCAAATGCAATTTTACGCTACGGGTTAAGAACCTATTTTGACTCAACATATCCCAACATAGGATTTCGCGAGTTAGAAAAAGCTTCTAGCATGCAACATAAAGAAGCATGTTATGCTTATGGGTTAGTGATGTTCGCTTCTTACCAAAGTGAGAAAAAGAACATCCGATTACAACTTTTAAATAAAACCTTTCCACAAGTGACGGATTCAGTAGTTGAGGTGAGAAACAAGGTTTTTAGATTGCTACGAGGCTGTTGGGCATTACGAAACCCTCGTCCTTTTGACGACATTACAACATGTTGCCTAGCCAATGGTCATAACGGTTACTTTCCACAAGACCAAGGATGGGAAGTCGTTTTAGTAAAACCAGAATGCATGACCCGTTTCTGGACTTATGAATTACGTGTCTTTATTGCCTTTGCTGAACAACTTGCGTATTAACTAGAATTGCCTTTATAGCTGCTGAATAGCAAAGATATTATGTGTTATATTTCATCCTATATGTATAATGGTGGTATTGTAAGTTTGTAAAATATTGTATAAAGGTTTAAACGCGAAATATTATTGTAATAAGTTTTTCATATAGAACGTAGTAGTTGAGTTGTATACTAGCTAGTAAGTATGAACTTAACGGGTAGGTACTACCCGAATTAAAACTATAAAATGCTAATATGAAGAAAAAGCTTTTATAAATAAGTTCATATAATGCTACGAGATACTATTGACTACTCTTAAATTCTATATGATTAACTCAATTCTTTTGGCTATTTTTGAAGGAAATGGCACCGGCGACTCGTCAGAATTTGAACACGAGTGAGGAAGACTTCCGTGTTTTCCTAGCAGCAAACATAGCCGCAGTACAGGCTGCGATGCAAAATAACAATAACTCTAGATCTAGCAGTGAAACTAATTCCACAAGAAATCGTGTAGGATGCTCCTACAAAGAATTCACTGCCTGCAAACCTTTGGAATTTGATGGAACCGAAGGACCAATTGGATTGAAACGGTGGACCGAGAAGGTCAAATCGGTGTTTGCCATAAGTAAGTGTACTGAAGAGGACAAAGTTAAGAACGCTACGCATACCTTCACAGGTACTGCGTAAACGTGGTGGAACACCTATCTTGAATAGGTAGGGCAAAATGCTGCTTACGCACTACCGTGGTCGTTATTCAAGCAATTGATGAACGAGCAGTACCGTCCTATAAATGAAGTCAATGAGCTCAAGGTAAAGCTTAGAGAGTTACGAACACAAGGGTTTGACATTACCACATATGAACAATTATTCACAGAGTTGTGCCTATTATGTCCAGGAACATTCGAAGATGAAGAAGAGAAGATCGACGCGTTTATAAAAGGGTTACCAGTAAGGATTCAAGAAGATGTGAGTTCACACGAGCCCACTTCCATACAAAAGGCAATTCGAATGGCTCATAAACTCATAAATCAGATTGAGGGAAGAATTAAAGAGCAGGTGGCCGAAGAAGCCAACACGAAACAACTCAAGAGGAAGTGGGAGGAAAACGGTGACAAGAATCACCAATACAACAACAACAACAACAACAACAACAATTACAACCACAACCGCAACAACAATCGCAACAATAACCGCAATCCCAACAATAACTACAACAAACGTCCCAACAACAACAACAACTACAACAACCGTTCCAACAATAATAACAATCCCAACAACAATCTAAATAACAACAACGACAACAAAAACCAAAAATGCCAAAGGTGTGAAGAGTACCATCAAAATGGGTTCTGCACGACATTTTGCACCAAGTGTAAAAGAACTGGCCATGGTACGAAAAAGTGTGAGGTCTACGGACCAAAGTTTAACAGAACTAAAGGAACAAATAGTGGCGAAACAAGTAATGCCGCCTTTGTTTGTTATGGATGTGGAAAATCGAGTCACATTAGAAGTAATTGCCCGAATCAGGGGAATACTAATGGGAAGGGCCGCGGAAGAGTTTTCAATATTAATACGGCAGAAGCGCAGGAAGACCAGGAGCTTGTTACGGGTACGTTTCTTATTGATAATAAATCTGCTTATGTTTTATTTGAATCGGGTGCGGATAGAAGCTATATGAGTAGAGATTTTTGTGCTAAGTTAAGTTGCCCATTGACGCCTTTGAATAGTAAATTTTTTACTCGAATTAGCAAACGGTAAATTAATTTCAGTAGATAATATATTTCGGGATAGAGAAATTAAACTAGGGGATGAAACGTTTAAAATTGATTTAATACCAGTCGAGTTAGGGAGCTTTGATGTAATAATTGGTATGGACTAGTTGAAAAGGGTGAGAGTAGAGGTCGTTTATTACAAAAATGCAATTCGCATTATGCGTGAAAAAGGAAAACCTTTAATGGTGTACGGAGAAAAGAACAATGCGAAATTAAATCTTATTAGTAGTTTGAAGGCACAAAAACTAATAAGAAAAGGTTGTTACGTCATTATAGCACACATCAAGGAAGTTAAACCTGAAGAAAAGAACATCGGTGATGTTCCTGTCGCAAAAGAATTTGCCAATGTATTTCCGAAAGAATTACCGGGATTGCCCCCACATCGATCCGTTGAATTTCAAATAGAACTTGTACCAGGAGTTGCACCAATAGCTCGTGCTCCATACAAACTCGCACCCAGCGAAATGAAATAATTACAAAGTCAATTACAGGAACTTTTAGAGCGTGGTTTCATTCGACCAAGTACATCACCATGGGGAGCTCCTGTTCTGTTTGTCAAGAAGAAAGATGGTATATTTAGGTTGTGTATCGACTATCGAGAGTTGAACAAACTTACCATCAACAACCGCTACCCACTTTCGAGAATCGACGACTTATTTGATCAACTACAAGGCTCGTCGGTTTATTCGAAGATTGATTTACGTTCTGGGTATCATCAAATGCGGGTGAATGAGGATGACATTCCGAAGACTGCTTTTAGGACGCGTTACGGACATTACGAGTTTATGGTTATGCTATTTAGGTTGACTAACGCACCAGCTGTGTTCATGGACCTCATGAACCGAGTGTGTGGACCATACCTTGACAAGTTTATCATTGTTTTCATCGATGACATACTTATTTACTCAAAGAATGACCAAGAGAATGAAGAACATTTGAGAAAAGTGCTAGAGTTGTTAAGAAAAGAAAACTGTACGCTAAGTTTTTAAAGTGTGCATTTTGGTTGGAAGAAGTTCAATTCCTCGGTCATATAGTGAACAAAGAAGGTATTCAAGTGGATCCAGCAAAAATTGAAACCGTTGAAAAGTGAGAAACGCCGAAAACTCTGAAACACATACACCAATTTTTAGGGCTAGCTGGTTATTACGGGAGATTCATCCAAGATTTTTCCAAAATTGCAAAACCCTTGACTGCGTTAACGCATAAAGGGAGGAAATTTGAATGGAAGGATGAACAGGAAAAAGCGTTTCAATTGTTGAAGAAAAAGCTAACTACGACACCTATATTGTCATTACCTGAAGGGAATGATGATTTTGTGATATATTGTGACGCCTCAAAGCAAGGTCTCGGTTGTATATTAATGCAACGAACGAAAGTAATTGCTTATGCGTCTAGACAATTGAAGATTCACGAGCAAAATTATACGACGCATGATTTGGAATTAGACGCGGTTGTTTTTGCATTAAAGACTTGGAGGCACTACTTATATGGGGTCAAAAGTATTATATATACCGACCACAAAAGTCTTCAACACATATTTAATCAGAAACAACTGAACATGAGGCAGCGCAAATGGATTGAATTGTTGAATGATTACGACTTTGAGATTTGTTACCACCCGGGGAAGGCAAATGTGGTAGCTGACGCCTTGAGCAGAAAGGACAGAGAACCTATTCGAGTAAAAGCTATGAATATAATGATTCACACTAACCTTACTACTCAAATAAAGGAGGCGCAACAAGGAGTTTTAAAAGATTGAAACTTAAGGGATGAAATACCCAAAGGATCAGAGAAGCATCTTAATATTCGGAAAGACGGAACCCGGTATAGGGCTGAAAGAATTTGGGTACCAAAATTTGGAGATATGAGAGAAATGGTACTTAGAGAAGCTCATAAAACCAGATACTCAATACATCCTGGAACGAGAAAGATGTACAAGGATCTTAAGAAACATTTTTGGTGGCCAGGTATAAAAGCCGATGTTGCTAAATATGTAGGAGAATGTTTGACATGTTCTAAGGTCAAAGCTGAGCATTAGAAACCGTTAGGTCTACTTCAATAACCTGAAATCCCGGAATGGAAATGGGAAAACATTACCATAGATTTCATCACTAAATTGCCAAGGACTGCAAGTGGTTTTGATGCTATTTGGGTAATAGTTGATCGTCTCACCAAATCAGCACACTTCCTGCCAATAAGAGAAGATGACAAGATGGAGAAGTTAGCACGACTGTATTTGAATGAAGTCGTCTCCAGACATGGAATACCAATCTCTATTATCTCTGATAGGGATGGCAGATTTATTTCAAGATTCTGGCAGACATTACAGCAAGCATTAGGAACTCGTCTAGACATGAGTACTACCTATCATCCACAAACTGATGGGCAGAGCGAAAGGACGATACAAAAGCTTGAAGACATGCTACGAGCATGTGTTATTGATTTCGAAAACAGTTGGGATCGACATCTACCGTTAGCAGAATTTTCCTACAACAACATCTATCATTCAAGCATTGAGATGGCACCGTTTGAAGCACTTTATAGTAGAAAGTGCAGGTCTCCGATTTGTTGAAGTGAAGTGGGGGATAGACAAATTACGGGTCCGGAGATAATACAAGAAACTACCGAGAAGATCATCCAAATTCAACAACGGTTGAAAACTGCCCAAAATTGACAAAAGAGCTACGCTGACATTAAAAGAAAAGATATAGAATTTGAAATTGGTGAGATGGTCATGCTTAAAGTTGCACCTTGTAAAGGTGTTGTTCGATTTGGTAAACGAGGGAAATTAAATATAAGGTATATTGGACCATTCAAGATTATTGATCGTGTCGGACCAGTAGCTTATCGGCTTGAGTTACCTCAACAACTCGTGGCTGTACATAACACTTTCCACGTCTCAAATTTGAAGAAATGTTTTGCTAAAGAAGATCTCACTATTCCATTAGACGAAATCCACATCAACGAAAAACTTCAATTCATCGAAGAACCCGTCGAAATAATGGATCGTGAGGTTAAAAGACTTAAAAAAAACAAAATACCAATTGTTAAGGTTTGATGGAATGCTCATAGAGGACCCAAGTTCACCTGGGAATGAGAAGATCAGATGAAGAAGAAATACCCGCACTTATTTTCAGAAGATACGACAACACCTCCAACTGCTTAAAATTTCGGGACGACATTTATTTAACGAGTAGGTACAGTAGTGACCCGAACTTTTCCATGTTTATATATATTAAATGAAATTGATATTTGTATAATTAAGTTTTTCCAACATGTTAAGCAATCAAACTTGTTAAGACTTGATTAATTGAAATAGGTTTTATATAGACAATTGACCACCCAAGTTGACCGGTGATTCACGAACGTTAAAACTTGTAAAAACTATATGATGTCATATATATGGATATATATATATATAGTTAACATGGTATTATGATAAGTAAACATATCATTAAGTATATTAACAATGAACTACATATGTAAAAACAAGACTACTAACTTAAGGATTTCGAAACGAGGCATATATGTAACGATTATTGTTGTAACGACATTTAAATGTATATATATCATATTTAGATATATTAATATATCATAATATCATGATAATATAATAATTTAACATCTCATTAGATATAATAAACAATGGGTTAACAACATTAAATGAGATCGTTAACTTAAAGGTTTCAAAACAACACTTACATGTAACGACTAACGATGACTTAACGACTCAGTTAAAATGTATATACATGTAGTGTATTTAGATGTATTAATATAATTTTGGAAGACTTCAAGACATATATCAAAATACTCATACTTAACGAAAATGGTTACAGTTACATTCCCATTCTTTTTTCATCGAGAATTCTAGTCGTATTCATACTCGTATTATACACAGCTTCTAGACGTACTTACTATGGGTATATACCAATAGGAACTAGCATGGGATTCCACTCTTGATTATTTCATGTATGACTAATCAATTTTAACTTCTACCATGAACTAGTCAACTAACTAGAACTCCTTTTAACCCCACTCACCACTTACCACTCATCATTCACTCCATTTCACTTCCAATTCTCTTTCTAATTCTCTCTCAACACACACACACACACACACTTATGAATGAATTTTTCCAGTAACTAATCATCATCTTCATCAAAAATTACTTTAAGAATCAAGCTATAATCATCTTAGGAAGAACACTTCAAGAACACTTCAAAAATCCTTTCAAGTTTACTAGTTTACTTCCAAGCTTTCTAATCCATTCCAAGTAATCATCTAAGATCAAGAAAACTTTGTTATTTACAGTAGGTTATCTTTCTTATTCAAGGTAATATTCATATTCAAACTTTGATTCAATTTCTATAACTATAAACTATCTTAATTCGAGTAAAAATCTTACTTGAACTTGTTTTGTGTCATGATCCTACTTCAAGAACTTTCAAGCCATCCAAAATCCTTTGAAGCTAGATCATTTATTGACACTTCCAGTAGGTTTACCTACTAAACTTGAGGTAGTAATGATGTTCATACGATCATTCAATTCATATATATAAAACTATCTTATTCGAAGGTTTAAACTCGTAATCACTAGAACATAGTTTAGTTAATTCTAAACTTGTTCACAAACAAAAGTTAATCCTTCTAACTTGACTTTTAAAATCAACTAAACACATGTTCTATATCTATATGATATGCTAACTTAATGATTTAAAACCTTAAAACACGAAAAACATCGTAAAACCGGATGTACGCCGTCGTAGTAACAATGTGGGCTGTTTTGGGTTAGTTAATTAAAAACTATGTTAAACTTTGATTTAAAAGTTGTTCTTCTGGGAAAATGATTTTTCTTATGAACATGAAACTATATCCAAAAATTATGGTTAAACTCAAAGTGGAAGTATGTTTTCCAGAATGGTCATCTAGACGTCGTTCTTTCGACTGAAATGACTACCTTTACAAAAACAATTTGTAAACTTTATTTACGACTATAAACTTATACTTTTTCTGTATAGATTCATAAACTTAAGTTCAATATGAAACCATAGCAATTGGATTCATTCAAAACGGATTTAAAACGAAGAAGTTATGGGTAAAACAAGATTGGATACTTTTGCTTGTTGTAGCTACGTGAAAATTGGTAACAAATATATATTAATCATATCCTAGCTAACTCATATTGTATTATACATGAATTCTAATATATTATGTAATCTTGGGATACCATAGACACGTATGCAAATGTTTTCACATATCATATCGACCCATGCATATATGCTATTTGGAACAATCATAGACACTCTATATGCAGTAATATTGGAGTTAGCTATACAGGGTTGAGGTTGATTCCAAAAATATATATACTTTGAGTTGTGATATAGGCTGAGACGTGTATACACTGGGTCGTGGATTGATTCAAGATAATATATATCGATTTATTTCTGTACATCTAACTATGGACAACTAAATGTAGGTTACTAACGAGGACAGCTGACTTAATAAACTTAAAATAGTAAAACGTATTAAAAATGTTGTAAATATATTTTGAACATACTTTGATATATATGTACATATTTGTTATAGGTTCGTGAATCGACCAGTGGTCAACTCTTACTTCCCGACGAAGTAAAAATCTGTGAAAGTGAGTTATAGTCCCACTTTTAAAATCTAATATTTTGGGATGAGAATAAATGAAATTTTATAAATATTTTACGAAATAGACACAAGTAAATGAAACTAATTTATATGGGTGAATGATCGAAGCCGAATATGCCCCTTTTTAACTTGGTAGCCTAAGAATTTGAGAACAGACCCCCAAATTGACGTGAATCCTAAAGATAGATCTATCGGACCCAACAAGCCCCATTCTGAAATTTGGAATGCTTTAGTACTTCGATTTTAGCATGTCCGATGGGTGTCTCGGAATGATGGGGATATTCTATATGCATCTTGTTAATGTCGGTTACCAGGTGTTCACCGTATGAATGATTTTTATCTCTATGTATGGGATGTATTGAAATATGAAATCTTGTGGTCTATTATTATGGTTTGATAATATGTAGGTTAAACCTATAACTCACCAACATTTTTGTTGACGTTTTAAGCATGTTTATTCTCAGGTGATTATTAAGAGCTTCCGCTGTTGGATACTAAAATAAGGACAAGATTTGGAGTCCATGCTTGTATGCTATTATGTAAAAACTGCATTCAAGAAACTTATTTTTGATGTAATATATTCTTATTGTAAACCATTATTTAATGGTCGTGTGTAAACGGTATATTTTAGATTATCATTATTTGATAATCTACGTAATGCTTTTTAAACCTTTTATCGATAAAATAAAGGTTATGGTTGTTTTAAAAATGAATGTAGTCTTTGAAAAAACGTCTCATATAGAGGTCAAAACCTCGCGACGAAATCAATTAATATGGAACGTTTATAATCAATATGAACGGGACATTTCACCGCATCCGTAACAAATAATAGAATTATTTGATCTGTTATTTTTATTGGTCGTTGGTCCATAGACGTCACACTTCGTTGCACTATGACCATTTCTGTTACACTTGGTACATACTACCGCACAGAACTTATCCGGATGGTATCCTTCACACCTTTTGCATGGAATTTTCTGCCTCTTATTGTCATTGTTGTTATTGTTGTTGTTGTTGGGGTTGCGATTGTTGTTGTGGCAATTGATATTGCGGTTGTTGTGATTACGGTTGTGATTGTTGTTGTTGTTGTATTGGTGACCCTTATCACTGTTTTCTTCCCACTTTCTCTTGACTTGTTTCATTTTGGCCTCCTCGACCGCCTGCTCTTTAATCCTTCCCTCAATCTGGTTTATGAGTTTGTGAGCCATTCGACTTGCCTTTTGCATTGAGGTGGGCGCGCTTGAACTCACATCCTCCTGAATCCTCTCTGGTAACCCTTTCACAAATGCATCGATCTGCTCTTCTTCATCTTCGAACACTCTTGGACACAATAGGCACAACTCGGTGAATCGTCATTCGTATGTGGTAATATCGAATCCTTGCGTTCGTAATTCTCTAAGCTCTGTTTTGAGCTTGTTGATTTCATTTCTGGGACGATACTGCTCATTTATCAAGTGTTTTAATGCTGACCACGGTAGTGCATAAGCAGCATCTTGTCCTACCTATTCAAGATAGGTGTTCCACTATGTTAACGCAGTACCTGTGAAGGTATGCGTGGCGTACTTTACCCTGTCTTCTTCAGCGCATTTGCTTATAGAAAACACAGATTCGACCTTCTCGGTCCATCGTTTCAGTCCGACTGGTCCTTCAGTTCCATCGAATTCCAGAGGTTTACAGGCAGTGAAAGCCTTGTAGGAGCATCCTACACGGTTTCCTGTGGAGTTAACTCCTTTGCTAGACCCTGAGTTATTGTTGTTGTTTTGCATTGCAGCATGTACTGCGGCTATGTTTGCAGCAAGGAATGCACGAAAATCTTCTTCGCTCATATTCAAGTTCTGTCGAGTAGTCGGTGCCATTTCTTTCAAAAATAGCCAAAAGAGTTAAGTTAATCATATAGAATATTAGGAGTAGTCAATAGTATTTCGTAGCATAATATGAACTTATTTATAAAATCCTTTTCTTCATATTAGCATTTTATAATTTTAATTCGGGTAGTACCTACCCGTTAAAGTTCATACTTAATAGCTCGCGCAAAAATTAACTACTACTATCGAAATAATATTCTATCATAAAAAACTTAATTCATTAACATTTCACGCTTAAACTTTTGATACAATATTTTACAATCATACCATACCGCTATTTTACATATAGCATAAAAGTACAAGCACGTTATCATACATATATTACAAGACATGGTAAGAGTAAATGACTTCAACTCTTTTATTCAGACTTGTTTGCTTCATCTTCCTCGGACTTGGTTCGTTTTGCTAATTTCCTAGGGATAAACGGGCCAGTACTCATACGAGGAGTCCTTTTCACAAATGGTTTGGAAAAATCTGGTCCCTTAGATGTTCCCGGGCTATAGCTAAAGTTTAAGAAATACAGGTGTTTACGGTGTATTCCGTCAGGGTATTTCATGTTAACATATAGTTCATCGGGTTTGGGGTCAGGTTTCTCTATTTTGATAGCTTTTCCCTTATTGTTTTCTTTTTCTTTATTAAATTGGGACGCGGTAATTTCTATTACTTTGTTGGAATCCTCAACGGGATCCGATTCGTCAGAAAATTGGTAATTTTCACAATATTTTCTTCCTCAGCGGAGACACCATCGACCATTTTTAACTTTGGTCCATTGGTTGAGGATTTTCTTTTATTTAACTGTTTTTCTGTGGTTTCTAACATTTCCTCCTCTGGATCTTCTTCTTTCGGTTATTCTTCTTCTTCCGGTTCTTCTTCTTTCAGTTCTTCTTCTTCTCCCGGTTCCTCTTCTTCCGGTTCCTCTTCTTCCGGAATTTGTGAATCTTCCCAAAATGTATTTGATTCATCATTGTTATTAGGCGAGTCGATGGAATTTGTACTAGAAGTAGACATCTATCACACAATAGCAAACACATTAAGAGATTAATATATCATATAATATTTACATGTTAAGAGTATATAGTTTCCAACAAAAGTGTTAAGCAATAGTTTTTAAAACAAACACGGTCGAAGTCCAGACTCACTAATGCATCCTAACAAACTCAGTTAGACACACTAATGCAAATTTCTGGTTCTCTAAGACCAACGCTCTGATACCAAATGAAATGCCTCGTTCATATCGATTATAAACGTTTCATATTAACTGGTTTCATTGCGAGGTTTTGACCTCTATATGAGACGTTTTTCGAAGACTGCATTCGTTTTTAAAACACACCATAACCTTTATTTTATCGACAAAGTTTTTGAAGACATAACATAGATTATCAAATAATAATAATTTAAAATTATAACGTTTACACACGACAATTACATAATGGTTTACAATAATAATATGTTACAACAACATAAGTTCTCGAATGCAGTTTTTAAACAATATTATACAAGCATGCAGACTCCAAATCTTGTCTTTAATTAGCATGCGACAGCGGAAGCTCTTAATAATCACCTGAGAGTAAACATGCTTAAAACGTCAACAAAAATGTTGGTGAGTTATAGGTTCAACCTATATATCAAATTAATAATAAACCACAAGATTTCATTTTTCATAAATTGCCATAAAAATCATTCATATGATTGAACACCTGTTAACTGACATTAACAGAATGCATCTAGAATATCCCCAACACAGAACCACTCGTCTGTAGAGAAAAATCGAAGTATTAAAGTTGTTCAAATTCTCTGACTGGGGCGTGTCAAAGCCCATAGATCTATCTTTAGGATTCGCGTCAATTAGTGGTAATTATAATAAACACTAATTCTTAGGTTACCAAGTTCAACACGGGTGATATCCGGTATATTAATTCAACACAGAATGTAGTTTCGATTAGTTGTGTCTATTTTGAAAAACATTTATAAAACTACATGTATTCTCATCCCAAAAATATTAGATCGCAAAAATGGGACTATAACTCACTTTCACAGATGTTTACTTCGTCGGAAAAAGACTTGGCCACGGGTCGATTCAAGAACCTATAACAAATATATACATATATATATATATCAAAGTATGATAGAAATATATTCATATCAATTTTTATTTACGTGTTGATGATTTAAGTTGTTAAGTTAGCAGTCCAATGTTAGTAGTCCACAATTAGTAGTCCACAGTTAGTTGTACATAAATAAATCGATATAGTATATTGTCTTAATATTTTCAAGACCCATATTATACATATTATCTCGAATCAATCCACGACCCATTGTATACATGTCTCAGACTCGATCACAACCCATGGTATATATATTATTTTATAATTAACCTCGACCCATTATATGCTAACTCGAGCATTACAACATATAGTGTCTTATAGGTTATTCAAAATAATATATATAGATGATGTCAATATGATATGTCAAAATATTGTATACGTGTCTATGGTCTATCAAGATATGTATAATAAAAGAAATTTAGCTAAGATATAGTTAGTATAGATTTGTTATAAAAATTTTCGTAGCTAAAACTAGTAATTCTATCCAATTTTGTTTTACCCATAATTTCTTCGTTATAAATCCGTTTTGAGTGAATAAAATTGCTATGGTTTCGTATCGAACTAAAATTAATGAAACTAAACAGAAAAAGTGATGGTCTATAGTCGCAGTTACAAGTTACAAGTCGTTTTTGAAAGAGATAGTCATTTCAGTCGAAAGAACGACATCTTGATGACCATTTTGCAAAACATACTTCTACTTTGAGTTTAACCAAGCTTTTTGGATATACTTTCATGTTCATGTTAAATATCATTTTCCCAGAAGAACAACTATCAAATAAAATATTTTCATAGATTTTAATTATCCATCCCAAAACAGCCCCCGGTTTTACTATGACGGAGTATGTCCGGTTTTACGATGTTCTTCGTGTTTCCAAGTTTTAAATCATTAAGTTAGCATATCATATAGATATAACACATGTGTTAAGTTGTTTTTATAAGTCAAGTTAGAAGGATTAACTTTATTTGCAAACAAGTTTAGAATTAACTAAACTATGTTCTAGTGATTACAAGTTATATTCTTCGAATAAGATAGTTATATAAGTATGAATCAATAGATGTTATGAACATCTTTATTACCTCAAGTATAGTAGGTAAACCTACTGGAAATGACAAGAAATAATCTTGAGCTTGAATGGATCTTTGATGGCTTGGAAGTTTTTGAAGTAGAATCATGACACGAAAACAATTTCAAGCAAGATTACTACTCGAACTAAGATAGTTATAGTTATAGAAATCGAATCAAAGTTTGAATATGAATATTACCTTGAATTGGAAAGATAACCTACTATAAATAACAAGGTTTCTTGATCTTAGATGATTACTTGGAATGGATTTGAAAGCTTGGAAGTAATCTAGTAAACTTGAAATGATTCTTGAAGTGTTCTTGGAAGATTGTTTTGTATGATAATTAAAGGTTGAATTTATGAGCTAGATTGATGTAGATTTTGATGAAGATGATGAAGAACACTTAGAACATCAAGAGAGAAAAAGAGAGAGATGTGTTTGATGCATGAAAGTTGAAATATGAAAGTGTTGTTGATGGTTGTTGAAAATGTGAATGTGCACTAGCATATAAAGTTCCATTAGTTTGTAGTTTTGCTAGATATTTCATGCTAGTTGACAAATGATGGTTCCCACATGTCTTGATGACTCATTAAGGCTGCTAAGAGCTAATCATTGAAGTGTATATACCAATAGTATATACATCTAAAAGCTGGGTATAATACGAGTACGAATACTGAATGAATACGAGTAGAATTGTTGATGAAAACGAATGGAAATGTAATTGTAACCATTTTTGTTAAGTATGAGTGTTTTGATATATGTCTTTAAGTCCTTCAAATGTGTATTAATACATCCTAATACACTACATATATATACATTTTAATTAAGTCGTTAAATCAACGTTAGTCGTTACATGCATGCGTTGTTTTGAAACCTTAAGTTAACGATCTCGTTAAATATAATTAATCCCATTGTTATTATATCTAATGAGATGTTAAATTGTTATGTTATCATGATAACATAGTGTGTTAATATATCTTAATATGATATATAAATATTAAGACGTTATTACAACGATAATCGTTACATATAGATATCGTTTTGAATTCCTTAAGTTAGTAGTCTTGTTTTATGTATATAGTTTGTTGTTAATATACATAATGAGATACTTAAATATAATTTCATCATGTTAAACATATACATAAGTCCATATATATATTACCATGTCATATACAAGTTATAACGTTCGTGAATCATCGGACAAACTGGGTGGTCAAACGTTTACATAAAAACCTTTTCAATTAATTAAGTCTTGACAAGTTTGATTGCTTAACATGTTGGAAACATTTATTAATGTAAATATTAATCTAATATAATAAATAATCATGGAAAATTCCGGGTTATGACACTAAAGTTTAAATCAATCATGGTTGGTCCCAAGTTTTTAACTTTGTACACGTTTGGTCTCAAGCTTAAATGCTCGTTAGTCCAAAGTCGTTAAGCTTAAAAAGTGTTGAAACATGATGGGCAGTATGGTCATTTTAAGAGTGATAAATTTTTGGTTGGGAGCAAACTTTAATCAACTACAGATAAGTTGCAATAAAAAAATTAAGCTAACCTGCATAAGAAAACGTAGTGACAAGTCTGAAAATGTATAATGAATCTGTTCTTCTAATCCATCGACTCTCAATCGCCATCTCCGACTAACTCCGTAATCGCAGTTAGATCTTCTAATCTATCATCATCACGTCGTCGTTAGATCTTGACGTCATCTTCTAATCCATTATTATCATCACGCCACCTCACCATCATCGTCTTTATTGCCGACGATCGATTTGATTCGACCCAGATCTGACTGGTTACGCTATTTTTGCTGTAATTTTTTGTCTCGGATCTGATGAGACCCAAATCTGACTGGTTTCATAAAGCAATTTGATGAAAGGGTTTGTACAAATTATTAGGCATTTAACTTGTAAATTATGCCATTTAATTGTACTATGTTTCCCGTGAAAAAGAGAAACAAAAGAGATTGAACCTGTTTCTGTTTCTAACTTGTGTTGATAATGAGATTTGAGTTATATGGATATAATAAGGATAATGAGATTAGCCGACCACTATTTTTCAAAGGCAAATGCAACAATTAGGTTAGATCCTATTTTGTTTTTTAGGTATTTTGATTTAATTTGGTTTAACATATTGATTTACCATAGATTGTTTAGAGCTGTTGATCTAAAATTGGTAATTAAAGATATTCTAGATCTGATAATATTGTGTATTTGTGTTTGATGGTAAAAGTGTTTGAAGAAATTAAAAATATTAGGGTTTGTTCAAAATTGTTGCAGATTAAATTTTTGTTGATGAAGGCAATGTAACTGTGTTACAGTAGATGAGGAAAATTAAAAGTCAATTGTGATCAACTTTGTGGTGGGTAACTATAGGGTAACGTGGGGTTACTCGTGGTTATGAGTTTTAAACAAAATGACCATAATACCCATAATGTCTAATGCACTTAATATTTTTAACTGGGACCACTAACGAGTTGTTAACTTCGGGACCAATCATGTACAATGCTAAAAATATGAGGCCAACCATGATCGATTTAAAGTTTAGGTCCTATCTTGATTTTTGGTACAATTGTTGGGGACCAATGATGAATTTTTTTTTCTAAAATAAATCGTAGACTAAAAATAAAATGAAATAACAATTAGAAGTTAAAAGGATAAGCAAGGGGTGCCTCCCAAGAGCGCTTTGTTTATCAAGTCGTTACAACTTGACTTTTCTGGCATGTTTTTAGAATGGATCAAGGGAGAAGAGATATTCCTCCCTATTGTGGTCTTCTAGATCAGTTTTCAATTGGTGGTTATTGAATTTGAAATTTCTGATGGGTCCTTCTAGTTCTACGGCTCCATGCAGAAAAACGTGTATTACTTTAAATGGTCCACTCCACCATGATCTGAATTTACCAGCGAGTTTCTTGAATCGTGAATTGAAGAGAATAACTTAATCTCCAGGAGCGAACTTTGTTGGTATCAGTTTTGCATAGTGTGTCAGCTTCGTCCGTTCCTTGTAGATATATGATTTCTCGTACGCTTGGTCTCTTAATTCAGTGAGTTCATTCATTTGCATCTTCCGATGCCTAGCGATTACTGAAGGATCGAGGTTACAGGTTTTCAGTTCCCAGAGAGCTTTTTAATCGAGTTCTAGCGGAAGGTGACAGGCTTTTCCATAGATCATGTGGTAGGGTGTAGTTCCTAGAAGATTCTTGTAAGCAGTCCGGGATGCCCACATCGCATCATCTAGTTTCTCGGCCCATTTATTTCCATGATTTTCGACGGTTCATTTTAGAATTCTTTTGAGTGCTCTGTTAGTGACTTCTGCATGCCCATTGGTCTGCGGATGATATGTAGTGGACATCTTGTGGGTAACTCTATATTGTTGCATCACCTTCATGAATTGAGTATTACAGAAGTGGTGTGCCTCTATCACTTATTATAGCGCGGGGAGCTCCAAATCGGCAGAAGAGTTTTTTCAGAAAATTTGTGATGATCTTGGCATCATTGGTTTGAAATGCTTGGGCTTCGATCCATCTGGTGACGACGAGGACATATTCTTTCCCATTAGACTTGGGGAAAGGCCCCATAAAGTCTAATCCCCATATATCGAAGATTTCGCAAGCTTGCATATTAGTCCAAGGCATCTCATTCTTCATAGAGATAATCCCTTGTCTTTGGGAAGCGTCGCAACGCTTTACAAGCTCTTGAGCATCTCGAAAAATAGTATGCCAATAAAATCTCGAATCGTAGACTTTTCTTGCGGTTAAGTTTACTGCATGATAACCTCTAGTTGGTTCGTGATGACATTGGTGAAGAATCCATGTTGCTTATTTTTCATCTACGCATCTCCTAATTATCTGATCAGGGCAAACTCTGAACATGTACGGATCTTCCCTGTAGTAAAGCTTAGCATCTCTAAAGAACTTCCTTCTTCGAGATGTGCTCATTCCTTTTTTCACTACTTTGAAAACCAGGTAGTTAGCTATGTCAACGTACTAAGGGGTATCAGTGAATTGTGATCCTATGTTGGCTTGTCCTAAGCTCATAAGCTGTTCTTCCAGAAATTTGTCTATAATATCTTCTTCAACAAGTTGTTCCATCGTTGGATCCTCCAAGCGACTAAGATGATCTACTGCAACATTCTCTTCTTCTTTCTTATCTTTAATCTGAATATCGAATTCTTGAAGGAGTAAGATCCATCGTAGGAGTCTTGGTTTAGCGTCTTGCTTAGTAAACAGATATTTTAGAGCTGAATGATCTGTATAAACCGTAGTTTTGGACAGGATGAGATAGGAATGAAATTTGTCGAAGGCGAAAACTACTGCTAGCGGCTCCTTTTCCATAGTGATATAATTCTCTTGAGCTCTGGTTAAGGTTTTGCTGGCATAATAGATTGGATGAAAATTCTTATCTTTTCGTAGTCCTAGTACAGCTCCAACTGCAAAGTTACTAGCGTCACACATGGTTTCAAAGTTTAAACTCCAATCAGGAGCTATCATGATGGGTGCATGTGTGAGCTGTTCCTTCAGATAGTTAAATGGTTTAACACATTCTTCATTAAAGATAAACGGAACTTTCTTTCCGAGGAGATGAGTAATAGGTCGTGTGACCTTTGAAAAATCTATGATAAAATGTCAGTAAAATCCAGCGTGTCCAAGTAAACTCCTCACAGCTTTTACTGTGGTAGGTTCTGGAAGTTTTGTTATGGTTTCAATCTTAGCCTTGTCGACTTCTATTCCTGAATTTGATATCTTATATCCTAAAACTATACCTTCTTTTACCATGAAGTGACATTTTTCTCAATTTAGAACTAAGTTCGAATCTTCACACCTGGTAAGCATCTTGTCAAGGTTAGAAAGGCACGAATCAAAGGTACTACCGAATACGGAGAAGTCATCCATGAAGACTTCCATACAACGCTCAATCATTTCATGGAATATATCCACCATACACCTCTGAAATGTAGCAGGTGCATTGCATAACCTAAAGGGCATGCGTTGATAGGCAAATATTTCATAAGGATAGGTGAAGTTTGTCTTTTCTTAGTCCTTTGAATCGAGGGGAATTTGAAAGTAGCCAGAAAAATCGTAAAGGAAACAATAGTACTTAATTCCTGATAGGTGTTCCAACATTTGATCAATGAATGGAAGTGGAAAATGATCTTTCCAGGTTGCATCATTTAATTTATGACAATCTATGCAAACTCTCCAACCGGTGACCTCCCGTGTTGGAATAACTTCATTATTCTCATTTTTTATTACGGTCATTCCTCCTTTCTTGGGTACCACTTGAACAGGACTTACCCATGGCGAATTGGAAATAGGATAGATCAGACCAGCATCCAGAAGTTTGATTCCTGGTCCTCTATTTGCGTTCCTCAGAACTGTAATAATCGGTATGTTGCTCTGCTCTAAACGTTTGACCTCACGGTCCATCGTCTCAATAGGTTCCTCCATGAATCGATGTTTACTATCAACTTGTATTTCTTCTAAAGAAATTATCAGATTCTCGTCGGTCAAGCTCTTCTTCAAGTTCGATACATGAAACGTGTCATGAATTTCGCTGAGTTCTTGCGGTAGTTTCAGTCTATACGCTACCGGTCCAATTCTTTCAGTTATCTCAAATGCTCCAATGTATCTTGGACTTAGCTTACCTCGTTTACCAAAACGCACCACACCCTTCCAGGGTGATACCTTAAGCATGACTTTGTCTCCAACCTGAAATTCCAAATCTCGCCTTCTAACGTCAGCATAACTCTTTTGACGACTTCGAGCCGTTTTCAGTCTCTCTTGTATTTGTACGATCTTCTCAGTTGTTTCGTGTATGATCTCAGGACCTTTCAGTTGACTATCCCCTAGTTCAGTCCATCATACGGGAGACCTACACTTTCTGCCATAAAGTGCTTCAAAAGGCGCGGCCTTAATGCTCGTATAGTAACTGTTGTTGTACGAGAATTCTGCCAGAGGTAGGTGTTTATCCCATCCATTTCCGAAGTCGATAACACATGCCCTCAGCATGTCTTCTAATATTTGGATGGTTCTTTCGCTTTGGCCATCTATCTGTGGATGATACGTTGTACTCATATCAAGTCAAGTTTCCATTACCTTTTGCAATGCTTGCCAAAATTTAGACGTAAACCTGTTGTCGCGGTCGGAGATAATAAATATCGGCAGACCATGTCTGGAAACCACTTCCTTTAGGTAAACTTGTGCCAACTTCTCCACCTTATCTATTTCTTTAATCGGTAGAAAATGAGCTGATTTGGTGACATGATCGACAACAACCCAAATGGTGTCATAACCTCCCACAGTCTTGGGTAACTTAGTAATAAAGTCCATAGCAATGCATTACCATTTCCACTGGGGAATCTCTGGCTGTGTCAGCAGTCCTGACGGTTTCTGATGTTCTGCCTTGACCTTAGCACATGTTGAGCACTTACCAACATAGGTAGAAATATCGGCTTTCATATTAGGCCACTAGTGCAGCGTATTAAGATCTTGATACATCTTGTCGAATCCAGGGTGAGTAGAATATCTTGTCTTGTGTGCCTCATCTAGCACTAGTTCCCTTAATCCACCAAATTTCGGTACCTAGATTCTGTCTATGATGTATCAGGCTCCATCTCCTCGGATGGTAAATTTCTTATCCAGTCCTCTAAGTGATTCAGTAACAATGTTCCCTTCTTTCAATGCTTCAAGTTGTGCATCACGAATCTGTGACATAAGGTTCGTATGGATAGTTATATTCAGCGCTCTAACTCGGAGAGGTTTAGCCTTCTCTTTCCTACTTAAGGCATCTGCAACAACATTAGCCTTGCCAGGATGATAGCGAATTGACAGAATAAATAAATCGTATAGCTCGAAAAAATGTTCAACATATAAGTCCAAAAGTCCATCCTTTTCTAAAACCAATTGGTGATAGAGGGACTTCCCTTTAGACTTATATGCACACATTTGTTTTTGTCCATGACCGATGTTGAATAACTTCCCAACACGCTCCCTCACATCGAGGCATGGAACGGTTGTAGAGATGGTGGCACGATAGAGGTCTGACTTCAATCTCTTTGTAGCGACAGCGGCACATGCATGGGGGCCTGACTCGGACTCGCTTTGTAAAACCGTTTGCCTAAACTCTGATACCATGACTTTCTCATTACCTGAGTAGGGTGCGGCTGAATCAAGATGAGATGATGATGGAGTCATGTGTGCAGTAGCCCCTGAATCAATATACCAAACCAGAAAATTATAGTTATCGGATGAACGAGATGCATAAGTATAGATATCAGGACACGCTGAAGCATAGTGCCCGACATCACGACATAACTGACATCGAGGAAGTCGTCTACTAAAAGCATGGTATGTCATGATGGTAACGCACAATAATATTGTGTTGTGGATGAATAGTAGTAATAAAAAACAATTGCTTCAAACTACGTAGTTGATAAGTAGCCACAAATCAATTAATTGAGGTGAAGTCAAGCAATTGTATTGAGATCAGAATGAGCACTAAGGGTTGTAAGTCGACAAAGAAATACAGCAAAAAATCAATTTAAATCACCAAAAAACTACCGACGTGTATCAAGAGATTTAGTTGGGGCACTAATTAAATCAACAATTATGATTGAATCTTGGAACCAATACAGTAGCTGTGCATCACGTATTTTGTCGAGAGTCGGTGGAAACCAAATGTGCTTTTAATTGAATCAAGAACCAATTGCCTCACTTATTTTATTGAAATATTGGTGAAGACCAATGAACATAGAGGTTTACAAAGAACAGATGAAGAAACGAATTTAGATGAAAACAAGATCACGTAATTAGTTGATCATGGTAATAATCACGTACTTGGAAAACAAGTTTAGTTATTTATACTGTAGATATTATTTCCATATATTTTTTAATCTTTTTCTCCAAGATATGTATTGTATATAAATATATCAATCATATCATCCCACAATTGTGTGGAGATTTATTTTCTTATACGAATCTCACAGTCGTAGTCATTCAGTAGTTCTACCCAACCTCTCTGCTTCATGTAGAGCTGTTTCTGATCGAAGATATGTTGTAAGCTCTTGTGATCGGTGAAGGTTGTAAACTTAGTATCATACAAGTAGTGTCTCCACATGTTATGCGCAATGACCACAGCACCAAGTTCCAAATCATGTGTCGTATAATTCTGCTCATGGATCTTCAACTATCGTGATCCATAGACAATCACTTTCTTCCGTTGCATCAACACGCAACCAAAACCCTGTCGTGAAGCATCACAGTTTATCACTAAATCTTCATCCCCTTCGGGTAAATACAAAATCGAAGTAGTAGTCAATTTCTATTTTAACAACTAATATGCAGACTCATGTTGCTCAGTCCACTCATACTTCTTACCCTTGTGTGTCAATGCTGTTAACAGTCGGGCAATAGTAGCAAATCCCTCAATGAATCTCTTATAATAATCGGCGAGACCTAAGAATTGTCGAATCTGCGTTGGCAACTTAGGAGCCTCCCATTTCTTGACCGTTTCTATCTTCACAGGATCAACTTGAATACCATTGACACCTACGATATGACCCACAAATTGAACTTCTTGTAGCCAGAAGTCACACTTCGAAAATTTCGCGTACAGCTGCTCCTTCCTGAGAATCTCAAGTATCAAACGGAGATGTTGTTCGTGTTCCTTATCGTTCTTAGAGTATACCAGAATATCATCAATAAATATAATAAAAAACTTGTCTAGATATGGCTTACACACACGGTTCATGAGATCCATGAACACTGCTGGTGTGTTCGACAATCCAAAAGGGATTACTGTAAATTCATGATGTCCGTAGCATGATCTAAACACTGTTTTCAGTATATCTGTCTCCTTTACTCTCATCTGATGGTAACCCGACCTCAAATCAATCTTAGAGTAACATCCTGATCCTTGAAACTGATCAAACAAACCATCGATCCTCGGTAATGGATATCTATTCTTGATAGTCAGCTTATTCAGTTCTCTGTAATCGACATAAAGTCTCATAGACCCATCCTTCTTCTTTACAAAAAGAACTGGAGCTCGAACTTTAAACTCCTAGGCTATAGAGTCCATTTGTCTGCGCCAGACACGGATCAGAGTATGACAACCCTGATGTTCTTCACCACGGGGAGTTCCTATTTAGTGTGAGCCTTGCTCCTCAACTTGGCATTCATAGCCAACACCTCTCGTAGCTCTGGGGGTGTAAGTCTACACGGTGAGCGATCACTGGAGCTGCTTCTAGCACTAGATCAATCTAAAGTTCATCATCATGGTGAGGTGGAAGACCAGGTAACTCTTTCGGAAGGACCTTAAGAAAAATTTCTAACACTTGGGACATCTTCAGGTCCCTTAATTGGTGGTTCAACTTTGTTCATATGTGCCAGAATTGCGAGACATTCTTATCTCATGTACTTTTGGACCTTCTAGCAATTTATGTAATGCAACGGTGTATTGATCTTCTCTCCGTACACCATCTCTGTCGGTGAGAGAATTCGAATAGCCTTCTGGTTGCAACAACCTCGGTAAATAGTCTGTTCCATCCACGAGGTCAAAACTTTCCAGTTTAATAGTTCTATAGAGTACACGTTGTCTAAGGAAGATATTGGATTCTAAATGTTGTGACGGTATTCTCTAGTGACAAAGATTCTATCAGCACCAGTGTTGATAGTATATAAACATTATGATTGTTGAGTAAGAACGAACTCGTGACGAACTTCATTGAAGTTGATGTTGAAAGCATTATCAGTTATCAGACTTGTCCCACATCGTTAGGGGGAAGAACGGAATACCCTTTATGAGGGAGGGTGTGAATAGCTCTTCCGGTAGGCTCATATTGGAAAGCAAAATCGTGAAGCCGCAGGTGGCTTAATGATAGGTAAGTCAGAAGTCAAGTAGACAATATCTACTACGTATTGTGCGGGCTGTTACCAGGAATTCATTCTCTAAAGATGTATCAGAAATGAGTTGTGATGCATAGTGGCTAGTAGTAAATCGTGGTGGTGCTAGTAGTGATGAGTAGTATTTAGTAGTGGTAATTAGCAATAGGTAGCATTAAGTAGTAACTAGTAATGACAAGCAGTAAGAAGTAGTGATCGGTCGAGACTAGCAGTGAGGGGAGGCGTTGAGTAGTAGTTAGCAATGATAAGTAGTAAGGAGTAGTGGTATGAGATGATGAGTATGTTCCAGGCAGTGTCTTCGTAGTGTCAAGTGGTGATCGGTGGAGACGGAAAGTGTCGAGTAGTGATGAGTTGTGACGTGATTACATGATTTTTATAAGTTAGGATAACAATTAATTTGCAAAGTGTAAATTTCTACTCATATATGAGATTATACGGTTTATGTTCTAACAGTATTTATCCAAGTAACCTACTTGACTCGCTCCCAATTCCTTATTTTGCGATGTCGGAATTTCTATATGAGTTACCGTAATGTAATCTCGGTCATTACATTACACTATCTCATATTTCCATTCGACATTACTCCATAAGTTCAATATTGCACAGTCAACTTAATTCAATTAAGTCTCGCATCGTGTGTACATATGCGATTCGTGATATAGTATTTAGTCCAGGTCCACATCATATGGGTATAGGGTGTATATGTATGTGATGTAATGTCCTAAATGTAGCATAGTGAAGCAAACAGTGCAAACATGGTGTATAATACTCATTCAAGGTATACAGCTATAAACTAGACCCACTAATGCACCCTAAGGTTAGACACACTAATGCATCCTAGTTCCCTATAGCCAAAGCTCTGATACCAACTATAACACCGCGTCAAAATCCATTAACAGTGATGCTAACTCTGGTCCCAGTGATTGGCTGACTTCTACGTAACAGCAATATTCTACAGTGGAAGCAACTAATACCTGAGATAAAACATGCAATATGGGTCAACATAAAGTTGAGTGAATCTATAGGTTTAAGTAAATAGTTCATCATATGTTTCGTAAAACAGTTTCCATAAATTGTTTATTGAAAAATCAGTTATCAAAATCGTTTATCGGTAACCAGTATCCGAAAATCAGTATTCATAAATCAGTAAACATTTATCAGTATAAAACCACCAAGGTTTAATGTCTAAAGTTTGCATACAGCAAATATCAAGTGTTAAATTGTTTGTAATCAGCGACATCAAGTTTCAACTGTGTGTGACATCAAAAGGTTTTGTTTCAAATGTTTGTAGACATTACCATGTCTAGTTACTAGTTCATAAACCACGGGTTTAAGTAGCATAAAGCACAGTCTGAAAAATAGTATTAAGTGTAATAACTCTTTGTTAACATTTATCGTAAGTTAGGCCACGAGATTTCTTTGAAAGCTTCGTAAAAGTATACATTTGTCATGAGCACTTGATTATAAGACTTTAACCTACGGATAGCTCATTCGCTACGCGTCTTCCTTTTACCCTTTCTAAGTATACACTGATCAAGTGTACAAGTTACAACAGAATAAGCACCCCTTGCGTTGGGGTGAGGTTTGTCAAACCTAACGGTATCATCCCTATAAGTCGAGCTTACATGAAGTAATTAATATAATCAAGCTAAGGGATTTTTGATCTGAACTCATATATATATATTCGTTTAAGTTACTCGTGCCTAATATGTAAAAAAAATTTGAAATATCATGTTATCTCATCTCAAAAATGTTAAAGAAAATGGAGCTGTAGACTCACCTTTGTAAAGCTCTGTAAGAGTTTAGTAAAAACAGTATGATAGTCGGACGATCACAACCGTAAAATGCAACCTAGTCATATAGGTTACCTTAAGTAAATACATAAGTCACACTATGTTAACCCATAGTGTACACATAGTCCTAGTACTCAGACTGACTCAATATGCAAGAAAAAGTTAACTAGTCCAAGCAAGTCAACCAAAGTCAAACTTGGTCAAAGTGGTCAACTAAATTCAACCATATCAGTAGGTCAACAATCTTAGTCAACATGTCAATCCTAAGTCAACTAACATGTTTTAGCTCACAGTTTGTCAAATACACGTTCACGATTTATCGTATAGCATTGAATTTACGCATACCTTGCAAACAACGAGCATAATTCGCAACACATAAGTCATGGTAACATGGAAAGCTCCAGATCATAACTAGACTCATAAAAGTTTCTAAAAAGCCTAGCCAGACCCTCATACGATATCTACAAGTCGTGTTTTAGATAGGGTCCAGTTAAGGTTTACCAAATTCGTTTTTGCTCGCGCAGCAGTTTTAGAAAAATTCGAATTTAATTTAGAAAATAGCTATAACGAATGGCCAATTGGAGGTGACTCTAGACACTCAAAATTTTCAATGATAAATAATCAAAGCATTTCATGTAGCCATTTTGTACAGTTTATTCCCTAAAGTCAGACCTTCTGTTTTGGACAGCATTCATACATGTCATTTGGTGATGCATATAACACATAGCAAACAATGTTTTCAGAAGCTATCATACAAATGAAATATGTTTATAAACATCTGAATAATGATAATCCAGAAGATCAAAGTCTCAAATAATTTGTAGTTAATGTGAGGTCATTTAGAGTGCATATGCAAACTGTTTCCGAGCAATACAAGTCATCATTATTTGTTTATTCATACCGAGAGCTATACGTAACCAATTTGGATGATTCTTAAGTCAAACTTGAGTGATTTTTAACAAGGAATCCAGTAGTTAGCACTTCAATAACTCATTCATAAAGCATAAACACCATAAAATTCGTATTACATGCAAAACCCTAGCAAAACTTCAATCAAGCATAACTTACGCATACGGTAACGAAAATACGCAAATCCAAGTCCAAATTTATTAATTTTTTGACATCTATCCATCTAGATACATTAGATTAATAGTAGATAATCTCACTTATTCAGATTCATAGCAAATCAATTAGTGATTCAAACAAAATACATCAATCGTGCAAAATAACGACTAACAACGTATATCAATTGAGCACTAGACTCTTGTACACCATGTAACTGAATAAAATCATTTTTAATAAGATTAGGGTTTATAGTTTTATACCTCTACAGATCAAATGGCTTATATTAATGTGTAGAGGGCAATAAAAGCAACAACGTTCGTGTTGATTGCAAGATCAAACGAGCAAAATTGATGGGGATTATGTGTATGATGATGATCGACGATGGGAGAGGCAAGGGTGGTTGCAAATTTTCGTGGCTTTAGGGTATGGAGAAGGAATGAATGTATTTTTTTAAGTTAGGGCTTATAAGGATTAGGTTTAGGGCCTTAAACACAAGCTTGGGCCAAATTAAAAGACCAAAAGGGTGGGCTTAGGGGGATTTCGGCCAAGGGAAGTTCAAAAGGGATTCTTGGGCCTATTTTGACTAGTTAGATCATTCCTTGTGTAGCCCGTTAGGTGTCGTTGGCCGAAAATGCAAACTAGAACGTTAACTGAGCGTTTTAGCAAATTCTACACGTTTTAAATTCTTAAAACTCCTAATAAATTAAAAGTATCTTTAAAGTATAATAATTATATAAAATAATTACTAAAAGTGAATTACATTATGTTCTGGCTTGCTAGTACGCTAAGTGTGGTTCGTTTCTAGTTGTCGTACCGTACCGAGTCCCGGAACGTTAACCGATCGTTAAAACGCATCCCACCAAGTTAATTTATTAATAAAGATAATAAATTAAATAAGTTCTTGTTAAAGTTAATAATTATTAAAAATAATTATTTTATTAAAAATCGATCGTTACGCAGTTTCACGGGACCTCTGTTGCAATTTTCAAAATCGTATCGTTTTCTTTGTATTTCACAACATGAAATAAGGTTTCTGATTAATATATTCTCATATTAATTATAGTAGTCCTCAAAAAACCAAGTATGCACTTAATTTGGTGAAATACACAAAATTCAAGTAAGTTCCATTAAATAACTTAATGGTCAGTTAACGAAGCTTAATAGAAATAGCAGGGTTGTTACAGTAACTGAATAACAACGTGTCGTGTTGAGTGATCACTGATCACAAATGGAAGGAGTCCGTCGGGTCAAGTTGACAAAACACTAATGCAAACTAACAATCATTACATCATACTAATGAGATCACACCAATCTAAATATTATACATCATAACAGTTGATATACTGAAAGTAAAGCAGATAGAAACCTAATAGTTACCTAAACAATTGATATGACTTAATCCTAAGGCAACAATCAAACAAGAACATGTAATAGGTTTGGGTCACACAGTTAAGGCACTAACTAGATCTTAATATTTCGTAAGAGGTCTCTTTGGAACAATCGATAGGCATACTAGGTCATGTCTCAATTCCTAAGTTATGTATCCTAAAAGCGCATATAGATGCCTCTCGGGAACTCCGGCCATACCGAGTTCATAGAATCTTCAGATACAATATAACCAGACGTCTTAATCCTATGAAATAGCTAAGTTCATATAAGTGGATAAGTCCTGATCACAACCTACGTTGGTCAATCCTTAAGATGCTGGTATACAAATCTATCGGGGTCACAAATTTAACAAAACAACAGTAATCGTACTAATTTAACATAATTACACTAACCCAAACTTCTATCATGGCAACATGCAGATCTATTAAGCTAACATGGAAATATCAGAACGCATTATTAAACATAAATGATAACAATACATGTTTAATTAATAAGACAAGTGTTTCAGATAAAAACCTGAAAAGGCCGAAGAAATCTGCCCGAGATCGCAGGGACTCGCCGAGATATCCTCCGGAAAATAAAAGCTAAGCTAGCTACTACTAAAAACTAACTAAAATATTTGAAAATCTAAATTGAAGTACAAATTGAGTGTGTGTAAAAATGAACGCAAGTGGCTCCTTAAATAGGCAACATTTTTGTTGTCATACGGTTGGCAGGTAGTATGGCATCGCAAACCGTTTCTTGTGCCCGGATGCTAGAAGGCGGTTTCTGATATGGGCAACCCGTATGGTAGGCCGTATGGCCCTCTGGTCTATTGTTTTTCTGGGATCGTAACTTGGTTTAAGGGATCGTAACTTGGTTTCCGGGATCGTAACTTGGTTTACGGGATCGTAACTTGTCTTTCACCGTTTTCGCTATAGATTCTTCGTTGTAGTTCCGATTTACTTGATTCTTTTTGCATCGCCTTTGTAATTTTAATATACAAAATTAACCGAAAGGCGACTTTTTTGCCGACAAAGTTTGGAACTTTTTTTGCCGATATCAGGCTCACCCATTCTCAAGATCTAACGTCAATTGCAAGTTGTCTTGCTCAAGTCTGCGAACTATTGCTCGCTGTTTTTCGGTTGCAAATCTTTCAACTTAAATTGCTCTGGACAACACATCACGGCGTTTAACGCCATCTATCATTGAGCAGACTGCGTTAAAGCAGTTTTGAATATTCACATTTTCTGCGGCAATATCGCTAAGTTTGCGATACTCAGTGCGCACATATTTTGGTACAGCTTTGCGCAACCTTCGAAGTTGACCTTTGGCTGCAGCGTCGTTAACATTAAGGCTTGCAACGAAATTGTCCATATGCATTGACTTGATTGGATTGTAAGGCGACACAAATATGTTTCGGAAGTTGGGATCGGTAAAGTTATCCATTGGGAGTTCTTGATGGATGAACTGATCATCTGTTTCCTCCATATCCTCTGTTAGGTCTACAATGTCAGGTGAAAAGCATAAATACACATGCAGTAAAATACAAGGCAAATGCAGAAATAATTTCGCATAATTGCACCACAAAACTATTATTTACCTTTCCCTTTTCCTTTTTCAGAGACTTCCTCTGTGATAGGGAAAATGAGAGGACATTTATGCCTGGATTCTGGCACGATAGATTCACTTGTGGTGGTGCTCTTGAGCAATGACTCTTCAATATCCATGACCGAGCCGCCGCCTTCTTTTGGGCGGCGGATAGCTTTAAAACCAGTCACGTCATCCAATCGCATCATATCAGAAAATTCGATTTCTTCAAAATACAATAATTATTAGTAAATCTTGTGCGAAAGTGATTGTTCTTAACGAATAAATTAAAAGTTGTACTGCGTACCTTGATTCTCAGCATTTAGCAATAGAGCATCATAATTTCTCCATGGCCAGTATAGTGAAACCTTTCCCATATATAGCGAAACATGGCCATATGGGCGGACTGCCAAGTAAATATTCTTGACTACTTCTTGCAGTTCTTTGCCAATGTCACCAAGTTTGACGCACTCATTTGCGTTTTTGCCTAGCTCCATCGTCCAAGAGAGCCTACCTTTGTGCTCACGCACAGCTTCTGCTTTGATAAAAAAGAAAGATTTGCGCCAATTCCCAATGGATGCCTTGGGAGTTGTGATGACGCCTTGACGCGATTTGAATGAAAACCACCCGCTATCAACTGGACAGATAGTGGTAAAGCTGCAAAATACATCAAGCAAGGGATGTTTGTTGATCGCCATTCAACATTTCAAAGAGCACAATTTTAGCAACCGCATAAGGGTGCAAATGGCGATGTTGTAGTGATCGCATACACCCAAGAAAAAGTCAGTTAGCAGAAATCTAAGATTTCCTTGCTACATGGCAGTTTCATAAAACACAATCATCCCCTCTGGTGGATTGTCTGCCCTTGCATCCTCAACAGAAGCGATTGTGAAGAATTGATCCAATAATGGATAAGTGACCTTTAACTGCTCAATCTTCTCATCCGTCATGTACGATGAGAAGCTGTTCGCAGTCGTTGAGGTTGAATATTGGGGAGTAGAGGGGGAAGCCATAATCGATAAAGAAAAATTAAGATTGTTTGAAAGTAACGAAAAGTGGTGGTAAGTGCAAATTGTAAAGTAAAATTGAGTATTGAGTAGAGGCCGCTGAATTTATAGAGATAAAATTTAGATCGAGAAAGTGATGAATAAGAAAGCAAAAAGTTGAATTGTGCGGTAATCGGTCCTAATTATAGTACTAATAAAGACGTTAAAAGATTATTCGCAATGATGAACAATCAACGGCTATAAGTTTGCAAAAACGAATCAACGGCTAGAAAAGAGCCGTTAGCAAATTGCTGATGGGATGTGAATAGTCTGTCAGGTGCTTGACTTTGCATGCGTAACGGATATATTTTTGCGAACTGTTTGGAAAACATTTTTCAACTACATTTTTAGAGTTTATTATGTTATATACCATGCGTAAATATAACACAATAAACTGGGGGACTTGATCATATACATAGGCATGTATATGCATATTTTAAGTGCAAAAGGCAATTCAAATGCAAGTGCAAACAGAACCGCGCACACAAATAACAATTGCGTAATGCGCTATTGAACTGCGGAAGCCCGCATAAACTCAACATTGCGAAGGTGTCCCGCATAAACATTGCGGACCAATAAAGTATGCGCAAACATTGCGTCCGCGAAGATTCCAAACCTATAAATACGGAGCTTGGCCTCTCATTTTAGGTTGTTGATTCTGTGCAATTTCTCTGGCCTTTGTGATTCACTCGTAACTTTGCCCGAGGAGCTATCATAATTGAGCTAATTTAATGCAAACAAGACCGGGACATGGTGATTGATCACTTGATTCTAAGTGAAAGACGATCATAAGGTCCTAAAAACATAATCAACACCACCATCCACCCCTCATTGTACTCAATTCCTTTGATTAGATCTTGCATCTAATCTAGGATTGATCAGAAACCTTATCATGTACCAATAAAAGTCGTTTTGAATTTTTTTTATTTGAATAGCGATTGGGATCACCCGAGGAGGACTAAACCACCTGTTGCGATCATCTCCCGTTTCGACTATGCCGATGCAGCGATAATAAACCCCACCCCCATCGCTGCCAGGAGGAAACCTTGAAACCGATCCAATGGCACGACCAAGTAAAACACCCTCCCCTTTACCCCCAAACGATATGGGTGAGGTGCCATGGGTGGATACTTCATGGAAGGGATGAAATAGTGTTTTTAATATATAGCCAACGGGATCGAACTCCTGACCTCCCCTAAAGGAGGCAGGCCACCAACCGCTGAAATACATCCCAACTTAAATAAAGTCGTTTTTAATTGCCACCATTCTAACCCATGTAGAACTGAATACTCAAATGCATGGTGATTATTGACCTTGCGGGTGTCCCGCGAGTCGCAGGCACGGGTGAAAAAATTTATTCGCTTACGAGTCGACGGGCCCCGACGGGTAAAGATGTTCTTGACGGGTGGGTTGCAAATATTAAGGATTCGTGCTCGTTATCCGCATGGTCATCCCCGATTCAAAAGCGATCTATTTATCTTTGAGTAAGCGTACAACTATCAACATCTCACCTCCCATTTGCCTACCTCCGCGAAATTAAGGAACGTTGTTGTTATATTAACTAGTGTTTTAATCAAGAAGGAATCACTTTTTGGGAGAAGTAATTTTTTTCGTTTTTTTTAATTTGTTTTTCAAATATTAAGATCACATGAAAATATGAACATTAAAAAAGACATTTTGTGATAAATGTTATTATTTTGGCTAGAAAATGCTCGAAGAAGTAATGATAACATGCATAATGAATAATGTTTTAATTAGAGTTTTTTTTAGGGTTTAGAAATTATGGTTTAGAAATTAGGGTTTAGAAATTAGCGTTTAGGGTTTAGATATTAGGGTTTAGGGTTTAGAAATTAGGAACCCAAACTCCTAAACCCTTAACCCAAAAACGGGCTAAATTTTGGGGGAAAAAAAAAACTTCATATAAGATAAAAAAAAAACAATGAAATAAAACTCTAATTAAAACATTATTCATGATGCATAGTAAAAGGTAAAAGGTAAAAGGTAGAAGGTTTTACCTGTTCGGGCTACCCGGGAGGGCGAGAATCTGACCTCATACTCTAATGTAAGCAGCAAAGTAGGATTACTCCCTGACTGTTTTCAACTCATCCTTGGCCACCACTAAATATTCGCCCTATACGGGATTCTAACCTGAGACCTATTGCAAGGAACTCAGGACCTCAACCACTAAATATTCATGATGCATGTTATTATTTATTTCTTCGAGCATTTCCCGCCAAAATAATAACATTTATCAAAAGGTTTCTTTTTTAAATGTTCATATTTTCATGTGATCTTAATGTTTAAGTAACAAAATTTCAAAAAAATGAAAAAATATAAATAAAAATTTTTACTCCCGCTTCTCTCAAAAAAGTGCTCGCCTCTTAATGATGACCCATATTAACTAATGGTCTCAGAATATTATATTTCAATTTGAATTGTTTTTATTTTATCGGCGGTTAAGGGTCACTAACGGGATCCTGAACACGATGTCAGAACTCACTCACCCGGTCACTTCTTTGGTCGAACTATTACAGTCCTACCAACCCTTAAGAGGAAAGTCCGGTGACGAATCCATATGAGTATCGCGTGTGATAAAATCATCGCCAACTCCTTGTTGAATTTGAACTGTTATTTCATCATTTGTTTACAAGTCTACCATGAAATGTTAAATTGAACTTTTATGCCTATATGTTGGTGAGTTCCCTTAATTTCTTTTATTTCCTATCACTTCCTAAAATCTCGATAATGGACCAATACTTGCTCAATGCTTTTGGGCTTGAATATGAGGCTTTTCACCCCCAGACTCTTCATTGATTTTGGTGAAAATATTCAGGACATTTGGGTGAACAATTTGTGTAGTGTAAATTGAATTTTGCGGTCAAGAATTCATAATTCGAGCCACATTTGTTTCTTTGTTGTCTTTATACTGAGTTTGCTGATCTCTTTAACTATTATAATGGTTATATATCCCTCTAGTTTTATCAGAAGACTTTGTATTGCTCTTTTTATGGTGGTTGTTAATTTTATAGTTGTGACAGATTTTTCCCTAACGTCGTTGTAAGTTTTTGCAACACCCGTTGTTGTAACATCAAGATCAGTTTCGGTAGGGATTATCGTACTGGTTTTCATGTAACTTCTAGCATTGTGTAGGTTTTTGGTGTCATCCCCATCTGAAAAAAAGTAACGTAACGGTCGCAAACATTATTTTGTGATGACTTATTAACAAAAATATCACCAATATATGTATGCAGTGTTGTAAAAAACCCGATTACTCGTCGATTAATCCCCGATTAAACAATTTTAGGAGCATTCCGTTCCGATTTTCAAAAATCCGTTTAATTTAACGGTCAACCTCAATTGATGATCAAAATCGAATTTGGTAATCAAAGTCAGTCAAAGTCAACAATGGTTAACATTTTAACATGAATTTAAACTAGAATTTAATTGTTTTGAAGCAAAATGAATAATTTTAGACAATTATGTTAAAAATTATCTTTATATTTATGGTTTTTTTCTATAGTTACACATATAATTTTTAAAATTCAATATTAAATGTATACAGTACAATCCGATTAATCTCCGATTAATCCCGAAATTGCCGATTAATCCTTCCAAAGTCTCGACCGATTAATCCCCGAATAGCGAATTTTGCAACCTTGTATGTATGTAATGTAATTTTTTAATAAAAATTATTTTGTCCTGTATAATAAGATAAGCCCATATGAGGCCCATTTTGAATTTCTACGGTGTACGGATCTAACACACGTGATGAGATTAGAATGAAAGAAAACAAGTCAAACAGGAGCAATTTAGAAAGTTTGACGCTCTGTCTCTTTTGTCCCACCTGCCCAATATATTCCTTCGAAAACACACATATTGAACCAGTGCGTTGCACGCGTTTGTAAAAATCGTGCAAATTTATTTAATTTGCAGTTTATATTAGTATTTAAATAGCAATATAAAAAAATGGAAAAGTATACGAATTATTTAAGAGTCCGTGGTGTTGACAAATTTTAAAAATTCTTTTGAGTTTAAGAGCTCGTGCTATTGACAAATTTTAAAAAGTCCTTTTGAGTTTAAGAGTCCATGGTGTTGACGAATTTTAAAAGTTATTTTGAATTTAAGAGCCCGTAATATTGACAAATTTTAAAAGTGATTTTGGGTGAAATTAGTAACTTAATGTCTACAATTTTTTTTCTCAATTAACATCTTTTAAATATAATAAGATAAGCCATATATATATATATATATATATATATATATATATATATATATATATATATATATATATATATATATATATATATATATATATATATATATATATATATATATATATATATATATATATGCCTTTAGAGCATACCATAAGAAATATCTACAAATTCTATTAAAATTCTAAAATGATTATTTGATTATTAAGCTAATCCACCCTTCATTTCCCTTGATCAAGTGATTATACAAACATTGCTGAAGTCAAAAAATATTATTAATTATTAATTGTAATCTATATATTCTAATAAACCTCTAATTGTCAAAAAATTACTATTTAATTTTCATAATGATGATGTCATAATTATATATTAATTTAACTAAAAAAATAATACAAAAGCGTTTATAAAAGGAAATATTAATCTCTCCTAAATTGTAATTTTATTTTTCTAAAAAAAATTAAAAGGCATTTATTATTATTAATAATTATTATTATTATTATTAAAAATATAAATATAAATATTCAACTTTGAGCGAACTTTATGTTTGTAATCAACGACAAGTTTCTTAGTCGGAATTCGTGGTTTGGCAATAAACCAAATGACTTTAACATTTACATTCACTTAATACCTAAAACATATCATTAAACTGTTTCGTTTAAACAAACTCATGTTTCCACGGACCATTTCACTAGTTAAAAAAAAGGCCAACATACGTGACTTATGCAAAAAAATAATAAGACCCTCTATTAATATGGAAAGAAATCAAATATTCATTAATCACGTTTGAATAAATACCCTTCAAAAATTAAAAATGCTACTCGGTAATATATTGAAAATATCAATCACACATTTTTAATAGGTCACAACTTGCAAACACGGATTACACCATTTGAAAATTACATCAATTATTGACAAATTAAAATTACCATATCTGCAATCAATTTAAATATCTATAAATTAATTCATTACATTCTAAAAAGATCTCAACAAATATCTCACGATTTTAAATTAAAAATAAGTGGCAAAATACACATCTATACCCGCCTATATAAATACACATTGATTCAACAATATTATTTTAGAGTTGTTTAGAATCTTAAAGTATCAAGTTATTTATATTTAAAGGTGGTGACTACTACTATTTATTCAACATACTCAACTGGTTTTATGAACATACTCATAGTTGCTTCTACTTTGATATTTTTTCTTACTTTATTCTTTTTTTGTACTTGCATTTTGATTGAAAGGCTAATGTTTTTTGTGTATCTAATTGTCAACGTAATCTAAATAAAATGACTTTAGCATTTACATCGCTTAACTAAAAATATCATTTAACTGTATCGTTTAAACAAACTCGTGGTTTCACGGGTCCTTTCACTAGTATATACTCCGTATATATATATATATATATATATATATATACACACACACACACACACACACACACACACACACACACACACACACACTAGGCATATGACTTGAAAAGAAAAACACTACGGCCCAGCTCTAAAGGACTTTAAGAAAAATAAGGAGTAGTCCCTTAAGTTTATTTTGATGGTATCTTTTGATGAGTTATCTATATCTTATAAACTGATATATACTTTTAAAGGTAACTCATATGGTAATATCCATTATATTCATTCAATGTACATTAAGATTAATGGAAAGATTACACAGATCTTATGAACAAAATTACAAAGTAATCAAGGCAACCAAATTCTATTCTTCATCGGCTGGTTCTTCTTTCACCTTGATACTTGCAAGATCCACATCTCGAAACAGCTTTAGAAGATCTTCCATTCTAAAAATGGAAATTGTTGGAGGTAGAATGATTGGTTCACGCCTGAATGAGAATGAGCCATCACCAGTTATCTTCTTCTTCTTTGCTAGCTCAGCATCAACATCAAATACTGGTGCATTGGCATACGAGGTGGCTTTCTTGAAAATTTCTTTTAATTCTTCAGTTAAGATGTCTCTAAGATCATTTTTCTTATTTCCTTTGAAATATTCAAGTATTTCCATCCATTCATAATGACCATATAGTCTGAGATCATCCAGTTCCACATGTTCAGGATGTTGAAGACTTTCATTGTGCATTTTCAACACTTGATTGAAAGGGCCTGTTCATACCGATTATAAACGATTCACAATAGTTGATTACATCGCGAGGTATTTGACCTCTATATGATACATTTTACAAACATTGCATTCGTTTTTAGAAGACAAACTTTCATTTCATCGAAAGTTGACAGCATGCATACCATTTCATAATATATCCAACTATAATTGACTTAATAATAATCTTGATGAACTCGACTACTCGAATGCAACATCTTTTGAAATATATCATGAATGACTCCAAGTAATATCTTTAAAATGAGCAAATGCACAGCGGAAGATTTCTTTCAAACCTAAGAATAAACATGCTTTCAAGTGTCAACCAAAAGGTTGGTGAGTTCATTAGTTTATCATAAACAATCATTTCCATTAATTTAATAGACCACAAGATTTTCATTTCATTTCTCATAAATATCATGCATCTACATAAAAATCATTCATATGGATTGAACTCCTGATAACCGACCTCAACAGGATGCATATAGAATATTCCCATCATTCCGGGACTCTCATTGGACATGATAAATCGAAGTACTAAAGCAGTTCAAATTCTCTGACTGGGGCTTGTTAGTGCCCATAGATCTATCTTTAGGATTCACGTCAATTGGTGGCAATTATAATAAACACCAATTCTTAGGCTACCAAGCTTAAAAGGGGCATATTCAGTTCGATAATCCAATCATAGAATGTAGTTTCGATTACTTGTGTCTATTTCGTAAAACATTTATAAAAGCAACGCATGTATTCTCAGTCTCAAAAATATATATTGCAAAAATATTTAAAAAGGGAGCAAAGGAAACTCACAATACGGTATTTTGTAGTAATTACGCATATGACGACACTGAACAAGTGCAAGGTTGGCCTCGGATTCACGAACCTATATCAATTATATATATTAAAACATATAATGACAATTAACTAGTTTATATATTAATATTATTGATATACTTCTCGTATTAATAATTTGTTAATTAATTAGTTATATTCATTTTATATATAAATACTTAATATTTATATATATATATCAGATTTAAAGAATATGATATATTATAAATATCATATATTGACGTTTAAAAAATTATTTGATGTATTAATATATATATATATATATATATATATATATATATATATATATATATATATATATATATATATATATATATATATATATATATATATATATATATATATATATATATATATTTGTAACTTAATTGTAACTAAAATAAAATAGTATATAATATTAATATAGATGTAAAATATATATTTATATGAATGTCATTTGTTTATTAAAATAATATCTATAACACTAAAATATTGATAATAATAATACTCTACATGAAATTTTAGTAAATATAATAAATTTAATAATAATGTTAATTTTTAAATAAAAAATAGTTTTAATAAAAATGATAATTTTTGATAATTTTAATTAAATTAATACTTTTAGTAATAATGATAATAATTTTAATAATAGTAATAATCCTAAGTATGATAATCATATTAATAATAATAATGATAATATTAATAATAATAATAATACTTATAATAATAATAATGATAATAATGATTATAATAATAATAATAATTATACAAAATAAAATAAACAAATGACTACCTCAAGAAATAGGCTCTAAAAGAAATAATGCCTCAGTCTGGACTTGAACCTGAGACCTCTTGATTAACACCAACACCCTCAACCATTGAACCAATATTTTAATTTGATAATAATCGCGTGACAAATTGTTTAATATACACAAAATCGTATAACATTTTCAAATTATCATTATCGCCTGTAGCATTTGTCATCCTTTAATCAAACATTTCAGCCCACGGCAAAATGAACTTCGGCCCAAGAAGCATTCCAAAGCCCAAATTCGAAATTTTATTTGGCCCATGGTTGTAATAAGTAATCGGCCCAAGTGGGTTTGATTTGGTAATTGTTTTTGGAACGGTAAAGGGAAACAGAAAAAAAAAACAAAACAAAACGTGGTCCTCTTCACATCCCACGTCATTCTCCAATATTAATCAGCAAATAGCTCATAGGCTATATAAATAATAATACTTTGTATGATAAATAATCATTTATGATTATAACGTGTTCCACCATCATACTTTGTTTATAGAAAACAGAAATTGTACAGCGGTTTTGTCGTTGGTGTTTCGCAGGTTGGACAGAAAAAAAATAACTGCAGCTGCAATCGATCTTTATCATTCAAATCATCATGTTATAACGTTGTTAATTAGTGTATTATCAATGGTTTCATTGAATAGCAGTAGTGACAGAAATAGTTGCGAATAGCAGCCTGAACAAACAACGGAAACAAGTACAACAGCTTTGTAATAAAGATGTTGGTGATCGATAAAAAAATATATAGAAGTAGCTGGGTTACGAATTGTAGAAGAGAGAGAGGAAGAGAAGTTAGAGAGAGATAGAAGGTGGTGGTGGAAGGTGGCAGTTTAGGGTTGAATATGAATCACAATCGAAATAATGGAGTGGCGAATGGGTGGTAGTTTACACAATAGAAAAGAATCAGAATTTATAGGGTGTTCGGTTTTTAATCGAGTGGTGAGCTGAAGGTGGTATGGTTATAGTGATTAAGGTGGTGGTTATCATGGTGGGTCGACGAGGGTTGATGAAGAAAGAGAAGCATAAGATGGGTGATGGATTCACGATTTAGACAAAAGATAGAACACAAGGTAGTAGTTTCAACAATTATAGAAGTAGAAATTTCAATGGGTTCGTGGTGTAGTGGAAGGTGATGGATACGGTGAAGGGTGGTGGTGACGTTTGAGGTGATTTGTGGTATCATTCAGAGAGGTGGTGAGGTTGTAGGGTGAAACACGATGATGAATTGTGGTTTGATTCGAAGGTTACCAACGAAAGGTTGTTCTTGATTCGAATGAAAAACAATTGATATCATTGCTCAGAAAGATTGGTAGTGTGGTGATGGTGAACTCATCAATCATTATGATGATGGTTTTGGTGTTAGGTTTGTGTAGGTTATGGGTTCACGAAGCAAAAGAAGAGAAGAAAGAGTAACATAAATGATGGTTTTGTGCTACGGATGATCGCATATATCTTCTATCTATCTATGTTTATGTATGTATTATATGTAGGATTTAAATAAAGTAGAAACAGTGAACTGAACACAGTAATCTTACTTAAAATATCATGATCTTTAATTCACGGATGTATTGAGGACATACATATATAATATTATAATATAATATAATAATAAAAATCAAAACATGTGATTTCATTTAGCAGCCATGAATTTGTATCTTCTACCGACAGTTTTCAAGGACTATTATTTCGTACTCCGTTGCTACTCAGTGGCGAATTAAAAGACTTCGGAAAAATCCCAAATTTTTAGATTAACTATATTTATTTATTTTGGTCATTATGGTATAAAATTTGATCCTTAATTTGTTAAATAAAAATTACATCAATTGTCCCTCTCAATTCTGGGTAAAATATAAAAAGTGTTAAAATTTAACAAATAGTTCCTAAATACATTTTTAATAAGCCTAAAATTTATAGAACTCATTTTCGTATCACCGTTTATTTTAAAATTACATAAGTTTGAATTTAACTTACTTGATATCAATCGAAACATCAAATGAGTATTACAATCATTTAATATTTATTTTTAATATACTTTATTTATATATAAAGTTATATTTTAAATAATAATTATTATAATATCCTATTTTTATTTTATAATTTTTTAATAACAACAACATATAATACTTCAAATTATATTTCGTATTATTATTTATATATACATACACACATATCTATTTACAATTAATTGTTCGTGAATCTTCGAGAACAGTCAAAGGTCAATTAAATATATGAAACAGTTCAAAATTTCTGAGACTCATCATTACAGACTTTGCTTATTGTGTCACAATCAAATAAAGATCAAATTTAAATTTGGTCGGAAATTTCCGGATCGTCACAGTACCTACCTGTTAAAGAAATTTCGTCCCTGAAATTTGATCGAGGTCTTCACGGCTAACCTTAAAATGTTTTCATGACAAAAATGAGTTGATAACTAGAGTTTTATCATCATTGAGTAATATTGATAAAACAATTTATTTAGGTGAAGAGTACGAGTGAAGCTATCACGAACGAGTGAAATGAGTAAATACAGGTTTGTCTTAACCGGTGACGTAGTCACGGTTGATTTCCAAAATTCAAGGAATTTAGAAGAAAATCTTCGAAATAAGATTTGATTCTTCGGTAATTAAGAAAATTAGGATCTTCTTTGGTTAAATGCAATAATCTGTTTTGAATGCTCTGTCAATATTTCACTATAAATCCATCCTCTTCGTTTCCTTTATATTTTGGAGTTCCATACTTTTGTTTTCTCTTTCCGACTTTAAGTCAAGCGATTAATGGTCCAGAATTCGTAGGTATGGAATTTCGAATGAACATATCCAATGTTCTAAGAGAGAAATTGTAATAGCACGATCTTGATTGTTTAAGTTACCAGAATTCAAGAGAAAAGATAGAACTATCAGGAAAATATGTTCTTGATATGTTTATAGATTAGATAGAATGTAAGAGTCGTATAACATGGCACATGATAACATTATAGTCTGTGAATCATCACGTTCCATTAGAAACTCAGCATGACTTACTATAATATAATAACGTTGATCAAGTGTCATTATATTATACTAACTCATGCTTCAGTTCTCAACACTACTTCAATAACATTCATATTTTAAGTTTGAATTTTTCAGAATTTAGAAACTAAAACAGTTTTCTTTATGATGTAACACTGATATTGCGAAGAGATAAATGATTTCAGATAAGAATAGTTATGTAAATATCTTCAGAAATATCGAGGATATTTATAATGAAAGATACGATGATATCTTTGAAATGCCCCGTCCTAATCCATCTGGACGAAGTCATCAACATTTGATTGCAGAGCGATGATCGACTCCAAGTAATGTCCTTAAAATGAGCAAATGCACAGCGGAAGATTTCTTTCACACCTGAGAATAAACATGCTTTCAAGTGTCAACCAAAAGGTTGGTGAGTTCATAAGTTTATCATAAAACAATAAAATACATCATTTTGATAGACCACAAGATTTAAATCCTGTATGGTACAAATGGGCCCGAATCATATACCCACCTGTAATGTACATGTGATATCTTTTAAATACAGTACACATTTCTCGTGTACGAAATCATCTTTCATAAATCTTAGTAACCGTACACATATCTTGTGCACAAAAATAACATACACATAACCTGTGTATAAAATCATTCTCTCGATACATAACATTCACTTTTCATTGCTTTCATAGCTTGGCTTGGTAACCGACCTTAACATATAATGCGCATAATAATATCCCCAAAACAGAACATCTCGTCTGTATAATAATCATATAAACCTCGAAGTACTAAACACCACGCCCACTAGCTCTTCCGTCTAGTGAACATTCTGGGTGGGGGTGTCAAACCCGGTAGCTACCTTTAGGATTCTCATGAATTAGGGCCATACCCGATTCTAATTCTCAGGTTACCAAGCATAACAATTAGGGGAAAAATATTCATATCAATTGGTGGCAATTATCACGTCCACATAATTCAATGGTCGTAATTATCACGTCCACATAATTCATTCGAGGAATGTTTTGCTTGTGTCTATCTCGTCAAACATTTATAAAAGCATTTCATGCATTCGCAGTTCAAAATATATTTCAAAAGCATTTAATAAAGCAGTTGTAAAAATAACGCATGTATTCTCAGTCCCAAAAATGTAAAGAGTAAAAGGAAATCAAATGAACTCACAATTCTGTATTTTGTAGTAAAAATACATATGATGACATTGAACAAGTGTAAGGTTGACCTCGGATTCACGAACTTATATCATTTGTATATTTATTAATATTCATAGTTGTAATTGAACACACACACACACACACACACACACACACACATATATATATATATATATATATATATATATATATATATATATATATATATATATATATATATATATATATATAACTGTATTAGTTATATCATTTTATCAATATGTATATGTTTTATATATTTATTTTGTATAGAATTTGTACTATATTTTGTTTATATATTATTTCTTAAATTATATACTATATATATATATATATATATATATATATATATATATAGGTTAATATGTTTAATACATAATTATAAGTAATATAAATATATTTTATGTATAAAATCTTTATTTGTTAAAATAATAATAATAATGTAAATGATAATTTTAATAAAAATGGTAGTTTTAATAATTATTAGAATTTTCATAATAATGATACTTTAAATAAATATGATAGTAATAATAATAATAATAATAATAATAATAATAATAATAATAATAATAATAATAATAATAATAATAATAATAATAACTACCTTAATAGGAAGAGCTTCAAAAAGAATAAATAAACTGCGTGCGCCCAGACTCGAACCCCTAACCTCTTTTAAATCGAACCCACCTTCAGACCACTCCTCTACCTTCCGCTTTTCTAATTTACTCCTAGCTTATTTCTATTTAACCCGATTAGCAGCAGCCTGCTTGCATATTGGGTCACAGCCCAAAAAAAAAAAAAAGACTAGATGTTTTTACGGCCCAACACACAATGTCGGCCCAACGAAAAATAATACTTCGGCCCTAACAAAACACATGGCCCAATTGTAATTGACTTTTTGGTATAATTCGGGAGTAAAAAAAAAATAAACAGCTGGAGGTTAGGTTTGGTGGGGTTAGTAAGGTTGACAGAAAAAGAAAAAAAAACAGTTCGATCCAAAAGAAATCCCATCAATTATCATCATCGATTTTTCTCATCATCCATCATTATTCTCATCTTCATCGTTCACAAAACAAAAATATATATACTGCAGCATCCGAACAGTAAAAAAAATATATGCAGCGGTTGTGATGGTTTATGGGTTGTAACCAAAAACAACTAAGCAGCGGTACACGATGAGTTGTAGAAGACGGTAATAATTTGTGGGTTGAGTTTGATGGGCGTCTGTAGCCATCAAAGAAAATAGAAAAGAGATAGATAATTCGATAGTGATGGTTGGTGTTTGAACTGCAACAAAAACGTATATCGTGATATTTGTTCGATAGAATCGGAAAAAATAAAAGTGAGTTTCGATCAACGCAATAGAAAAACGGAAACAACAAGAACATAAATGATTGTTGGTTTGGTGTCAATATCGAACAAGAGTATACAACGAATAGTAGTATAGTTTTGGTGGTTGTTTCATTCGATCACAAAAAAGAACAAGTAGCAGGTATAGGTGATTTGGTGATGATAGTGTTTGAGTTTAGCATCAACAGAAACAGTGATAGCAACAATGAAACTATATCGGCTATGCTCGGGTGGCTTGTGGGGTGTTCAAATGTTTGGGTTTCTTCGAAGATGATGAGGACGGTGGTCTTGTTCGAAAGATAAAAAAAAAGAGGGCAGTAGCATGTAACCATAATAGTTTGATGGTAGTATTTGAAGCCCAAAATAAAAGAAAGGGAAATGGTGGTTTTTCTCAACAGATCACGATTGGTTTGCATCTTCTTGTGGGTTTTGATTTATAGAGATGTGCAATAGAAATAGTTGGTTTATGGTTTATTGTAGTTCGATGGTGTTGCTCTCGACTGTAACAACAGCAACAAGTAATAAGTAGCAGTCCACAATGGTTTCGATTGTATGGTGATATTCGAATGAAGATGGCGGAAGGTGTTATTGATGGTTGGTAACAATGGTGGCTCTTTTCTCGGTCATGGATAGAGATAGAGAGAGATGAAGAAAGAGAGGAAGGAGGTGGTGAGTTGTTGTTATCTATTTATCTCCGTATATATATTACAATAGGAATATGATAAATAATGAAAAGGAAACAGTTACTAGTTTGTTGATTATGATTGATGATTGTAGTTTGTGGGTTTAGTCGAAGAAATATAAATGAAGAAGTATTTATGTATGGGTTTCAATAGCCACCAAATGATGTGTGTTAAACAATAAAATAAATAATTGGTAGAAAAGTCTTGTGATAACGGATTGTGAGTTCATGAAAGAAGAAAGTAGAAAGTGATATGTATTGACTTCATATGCATAGTCGTGTATATATATATATTTCATGTTAGGAAAAAGTTGAACACAGTACTAAACACAATGATAAATATCACATTTAAATTCTGTGTAGAATAGGAAAGTAGCCACATATTTGTCTATTTCTACCGATAGTTTTTCAGGCAACAGATTTCACGCATTTTATATGTGCCTCATTATATTTATTATATTTGAATATTCATAATTAATAGATGTGTAATTAATTATAATAATATTAATAATAGGAATAATAATAATATTAGTTTAATGATCATAATAATAATAAGAGTAATAATAATAATAAAAGTACTAAGTCATAATAATAATATTAATATTAGAGAGAATGATAATAATAATAATAATAATAATAATAATTATGACGATATTAATAATAATGTTTATCAATTTTTATATCTTTTACATATATTTATTAGAATATACACATAATAATAATATAGTAATCATATATTTTTATATATAGATCTTTTTTAATTACAAATTAATTACTCTGTATATGATTTTATATTTATATATATATACTTACATTTATATATTTATATATACATATTTATCTACAAGCAACTGTTCATGAATCATCGGGAATAGTCGAAGGTCAAATGAATATATGAACATTGTTCCAAAATTTTCTAGACTCAATTCTTCATACTTTGCTTATCATATCAAAATCATATAAAGATTAAGTTTAAATTTAGTCAGAAATTTCCGGGTCACTACAATCTTAGAATTTCTAATATCGATGGGTGATGATAAAAATTTGTCCGTAAAGGTTTAGAGTCAGGAGCAAGGTATTCGATAATGACTTCAGTAGATACTGAATCATTTAGATTCTTTGAAGGCAGGTTTAGTCTTTGTGATTTGTCCACAGCCTTCTTCATAGTTTGCTCAATCCGTTTTCCAGTTCCAACTTTTCTGAGCTTTGCCAACATACTATTCTTTATCATCAAACTTCTGACGGTTAAGGTCGTCTACAATTTCTGCTGATTCATTCAGCCTTTTCAAAATTTAGAGTATTGATTCGTAGACTGGGTGCTTTTCAGAATTTCAGAATTGATGATCAAAATTTCCAAAAGTTACACGTTATATATATATATATATATATATATATATATATATATATATATATATATATATATATATATATATATATATAACTGTTGAAGTGAAAACGCTGCGAGATTCGAGACTGGTGGTTGATGATTCCCGGTAGTTGGTATGGTAATTATCGTTACAAGATGCCGATGAGTTCATGATAAGACTTCAATAGATAAACATGGTGATTTGTCGGAGAGATTTAAGCCAAGAAGCAACGAGGTTGCTGGTACGTCTGCTGGTAATATGGTGGAATATAAAAGGTTCTCCGGTAACAATAAAAGAGCACGCATATATATCAAGGTTATAATAAGGTTGTTTTGAACGAAAAGTCGAAGTTAACTTGCTGGAGCTGTGACAAAACTGGCTATCTCGAACAGGAGTTGCAAAGTTATTTTCGGTAATAATAACGCTAAAGGAGTTAGCACAGCTACGTGTTAAATGTTTACTCAGGTTCCGAGAATTTTTCAGGTGCATAACTGTCTGCATAAATCTTTCCTTCCGTAGATGAGATGCAGTTGGTTCATTCTCTCGATTGAGGTGTTTTCAAGAATTATGAAAGGTTTGAATGCAGATTGTAATCATCAAGATACAAACTAGGTTTAAGATGAAATCAAGTGGCAAACTTGAAGAAACGTTTAGTTTCATATGTTTTAATCAATATTTTAATTCATTTTAATTGTCCAATGTTAGTAGTCCACAGTTAGTAGTCCAATAATTCATATATAGTTTAATATATAATATTCGAATTAATTAATACGTGTCGTGACCCATTGTATACAAGTCTCAGACTCGATCACAACTCAAAGTATATATATTATTTGAGAATCAACCTCAAACCTGTAGAGCTAACTCGAACATTACCGCATATAGAGTGTCTATGGTTATTCCAAATAATATATATAGATGACGTCAATATGATATGTCAAAACATTGTATACGTGTCCCGATATTTAAAGTGCGTAAAATAAATAACAGAAATTAAATGACGAAAAATAAAATTGCGAGAATTAAAATTGCGATAAATAAATTGCAATAAATAAATGTAATAAGGAATTAACAGTTAGCTAGGTACAGTTAGCTAGGATTTTGTTAGCGTGTTTTCTTAACAAAATTTCCCATAGTTAATTTGTTTGTTTCTAACAAATTTTATTTTGTCTAATGTTTTCTTCATTATGCCACTTGTTGGATTCTGATAGGTTAAAATCCAAATATGAAATTGAATGAAAATGGTTATTCTGCGGTGAACGGATACGTATATCTGTGGATGTAAGTAGGATAGTAAATGACTGTTGAATCAGATTTGAAAGAATGTACAGTGTAACTTATTAATGTGAAATCTAAATATTTCTTGGGTATTACCTACCCGTTAAAATATTTTCATCATTAACAGTTTGTACGAAAGAACTTTTAATTACAATCTTTGTGAAAACATATATACATATATATTTTCTTCAGATGTAATCATGGATTTAATGAGTTAATATAATATTAATCTCATTTGCTTTTCGGTTTGAGCTAGAATAAATAATCTCTAAGACGTTAGAGATTACATAATCGCCATGTTCAGTGAAGATAATTGATGTAGAACGATACGTAGGAAGATGATTATACTCGAGGTACAGAATGAGATGTTGAAGCATGGATTGTTGATGGTACTGGTGCTGTTATTGATGGTACGGTTGGTGCCAGTGATGTTGCTGAAGCTGGTAAATTTTGCACCATATTCTCCAAATTGTTTATTCGAGCGCGAAGTTCGTTGACTTCTTCTATTATTCCGGGATGATTGGCGGTTCGGATGAGCGAATGAATAAGATCTAGAATTTGAGATAGTATATAATCATGATGAGATACTCTAGAAATGAGAGAGAAAATGGTATTACGAACAGGTTGGCCGGTAAGTGCTTCAAATTCTTCGCCAAGAGGGGAATGTGGTGGATGGAAGGGATCACCTTCTTCTTGTCTCCAATGATTAAGTAGGCTATGAACCCATCCCCAATTCATCCAGAATTGATGATGACTGATTGGTTGATCCATTCTGGTCACACTGCTTTCGGAGCTCGAGTGAAACTCCATATCGGAATCCGAGGGACTTGAACTAGTGGCGAGTTCCATTTCGTAAGAAAAATAAAGGATTTTTCGATATGAAATGATTTTCAACTATCGGATGGTATTCAAATTACATAGATTATCTATATATATAGAACAAAAGATTTCGTAGATTACGGAAGAATTTACGGAATATGTTAGGCAAAATTTACAGTAACAGATACACTAAGATATGAATTTTGTTTGTACACTATTCATACAATCCAGGCAGTAAGATATGTCTAGATTAAGAATGATAAGAAAGTGATTCCCTAAGAATTATAAGCAGATATTTTTCGACACAAAATGATAAGCGAAACTTTTTGACATGCAGACACGGTCGAAGTCCAGACTTACTAATGCATCCTAACAACTATCAGTTAGACACACTAATGCAAGACCTGGTTCGCTAAGACCACCGCTCTGATACCAATTGAAAGGACCCGTTCATACCGATTATAAATGATTCACAATAGTTGATTACATCGCGAGGTATTTGACCTCTATATGATACATTTTACAAACATTGCATTCGTTTTTAAAAGACAAACTTTCATTTCATCGAAAGTTGACAGCATGCATACCATTTCATAATATATCCAACTATAATTGACTTAATAATAATCTTGATGAACTCGATGACTCGAATGCAACGTCTTTTGAAATATGTCATGAATGACTCCAAATAATATCTTTAAAATGAGCAAATGCACAGCGAAAGATTTCTTTCAAACCTGAGAATAAACATGCTTTCAAGTGTCAACCAAAAGGTTGGTGAGTTCATTAGTTTATCATAAACAATCATTTCCATTAATTTAATAGGCCACAAGATTTTCATTTCATTTCTCATAAATATCATGCATCTGCATAAAAATCATTCATATGGATTGAACACCTAGTAACCGACCTTAACAGGATGCATATAGAATATCCCCATCATTCCGGGACTCTCATCGGACATGAAAAATCGAAGTACTAAAGCAGTTCAATTTCTTTGACTGGGGCTTGTTAGTGCCCATAGATCTATCTTTAGGATTCGCGTCAATTGGTGGCAATTATAATAAACACCAATTCTTAGGCTACCAAGCTAAAAAGGGGCATATTCAGTTCGATAATCCAACCATAGAATGTAGTTTCGATTACTTGTGTCTATTTCGTAAAACATTTATAAAAGCAGCGCATGTATTCTCAGTCCCAAAATATATATTGCAAAAGCATTTAAAAAGGGAGCAAATGAAACTGACAATACTGTATTTTGTAGTAATTACGCATATGACGACACTGAACAAGTGCAAGGTTGGCCTCAGATTCACGAACCTATATCAATTATATATATTAAAACATATAATGACAATTAACTAGTTTATATATTAATATTATTGATATACTTCTCGTATTAATAATTTGTTAATTAATTAGTTATATTCATTTTATATATAAATACTTAATATTTATATATATATATCAGATTTAAAGTATATGATATATTATAAATATCATATATTGACGTTTAAAAAATTATTTGATGTATTAATATATATATATATATATATATATATATATATATATATATATATATATATATATATATATATATATTATTTGTAACTTAATTGTAACTAAAATAAAATAGTATATAATATTAATATAGATGTAAAATATATTTTTATATGAATGTCATTTGTTTATTAAAATAATATCTATAACACTAAAATAATGATAATAATAATACTCTACATGAAATTTTAGTAAATATAATAAATTTAATAATAATTTTAATTTTTAAATAAAAAGATAGTTTTAATAAAAAATGATAATTTTTGATAATTTTAATTAAATTAATACTCTTAGTAATAATGATAATAATTTTAATAATAGTAATAATCCTAAGTATGATAATCATATTAATAATAATAATGATAATATTAATAATAATAATACTTATAATAATAATAATGATAATAATGATTATAATAATAATAATAATAATTATACAAAATAAAATAAACAAATGACTACCTCAAGAAATAGGCTCAAAAAGAAATAATGCCTCAGTCTGGACTTGAACCTGAGACCTCTTGATTAACACCAACACCCTCAACCATTGAACCAATATTTTAATTTGATAATAATCGCGTGACTAATTGTTTAATATACACAAAATTGTATAACATTTTCCTGATAATTTATCATTATCATTATCGCCTGTAGCATTCGTCATCCTTTAATCAAACATTTCGGCCCACAACAAAATGAACCTCGGCCCAAGAAGAATTCCAAAGCCCAAATTCGAAATTCTATTTGGCCCATGGTTGTAATAATAATCGGCCCAAGTGGGTTTGATTTAGTAATTGTAATAAGTAATCGGCCCATGGTTATAATAAGTGATCGGCCCAAGTGGGTTTTATTTGGCCCTCTTCTCATCCCACGTCATTCTCCAATATTAATCAACAAACAGCTCATAGGCTATTTAAATAATAATACTTTGTATGATAAATAATCATGTATGATTATAACATGTTCCACCATCATACTTTGTTTATAGAAAACAGAAACTGTACAGCGGTTTTGTCGTTGGTATTTTGCAGGCTGAACAGAAAAAAATAACTGCAGCTGCAATCGGTCTTTATCATTCAAATCATCATGATATAACGTCGTTAATTAGTGTATTATCAATGGTTTCATTGAATAGTAGTAGTGACAGAAATAGCTGCGAATAGGAGCATGAACAGACTACAGAAACAAGTACAACTGTTTTGTAATAAAGATGTTGGTGATCGATAAAAAAAAATATAGAAGTAGATGGGTTACGAATTGTAGAAGAGAGAGAGGAAGAGAAGTTAGAGAGAGATAGAAGGTGCTGGTGGAAGGTGGCAGTTTGGGGTTGAATATGAATCACAACCGTAACAATGGAGTGGCGAATGGGTGGTGGTTTACACAATAGAAAAGAATCAAAATTTATGGGGTGTTCGGTTTTTAATCGAGTGGTGAGGTGAAGGTGGTATGGTTATAGTGATTAAGGTGGTGGTTATCATGGCATGGTGGGTCGACGAGGGTTGATGAAGAAGGAGAAGCATAAGATGGGTGATGGATTCACGATTTAGACAAAAGATAGAACACAAGGTAGTAGTTTCAACAATTATAGAAGTAGAAATTTCAATGGGTTCGTGGTGTAGTGGAAGGTGATGGATACGGTGAAGGGTGGTGGTGACGTTCGAGGTGATTTGTGGTAACATTCAGCGAGGTGGTGAGGTTGTAGGGTGAAACACGATGATGAATTGTGGTTTGATTCGAAGGTTACCAACGAAAGGTGGTTCTTGATTCGAATGAAAAACAATTGATATCATTGCTCAGAAAGATTGGTAGTGTGGTGATGGTGAACTCAGCAATTATCATGACGATGGTTTTGGTGTTAGGTTTGTGTAGGTTATGGGTTCACGAAGCAAAAGAAGAAGAAGGAGTAACATAAATGATGGTTTTGTGCTACGGATGATCGTATATATCTTCTATCTATCTATGTTTACGTATGTATTATATATAGGATTTAAATAAAGTAGAAACAGTGAACTGAACACAGTAATCTTACTTAAAATATCATGATCTTTAATTCACGGATGTATTGAGGACATACATATATAATATTATAATATAATATAACAATAAAAATCAAAACATGCGAATTCATTTAGCAGCCATGAATTTGTATCTTCTACCGACAGTTTTCATGGACTATTATTCCGTACTCCGTTGCTACTCAGTGGCGAATTAAAAGTCTTCGGAAAAATCCCAAATTTCTAGATTAACTATATTTATTTATTTTGGTCATTATGGTATAAAATTTGATCCTTAATTTTTTAAATAAAAATTACATCAATTGTCCCTCTCAATTCTACGTAAAATATAAAAAGTGTTAAAACTTAACAAATAGTTCCTAAATACATTTTTAATAAGCATAAAAATTTATAGAACTCATTTTCGTATCACCGTTTATTTTAAAATTACATAAGTTTGAATTTAACTTGCTTAATATCAATCGGAACATCAAACGAGTATTACAATCATTTAATATTGATTTTTAATATACTTTATTTATATATAGAGACATATTTTAAATAATAATTATTATAATATCCTATTTTTATTTTATTAATTTTTAATAACAACAACATATAATACTTCAAATTATATTTCGTATTATTATTTATATATACTTACACACATATCTATTTACAATTAATTGTTCGTGAATCGTCGAGAACAGTCAAAGGTCAATTAAATATATGAAACAGTTCAAAATTTCTGAGACTCATCATTACAGACTTTGCTTATCGTGTCAAAATCAAATAAAGATCAAGTTTAAATTTGGTCGGAAATTTCTGGGTCGTCACATTGATGATCTTTGCCTGATTCTGTCTTCGAGTCATCACATTTGAACATTATCTCTGCCTCATCAATTTATCCCAGGCTGCTCGAGATCTAGCAGTAAGAGGATGTTCTATTGTTTGTGCTATTTTTACATTTGCCTCTTCTACATTAAATTCCTTATCTTGAGCAGGAACAAGAGCTTTGGCTGCTTCAATAGATTCTTCTTCTTCTTCTTCTTCTTCTTCTTCTTCTTCTTCTTCTTCTTCTTCTTCTTCTTCTTCTTCTTCTTCTTCTTCTTCTTCTTCTTCTTCTTCTTCTTCTTCTTCTCTTCTTCTTTCTTGAGCAACCAACTTTTTTCCTTGCTATTGCAGATTCATCTGCTCACTCAGCTCATCATCAGACTTTAGCTGTTGTTCTAGTTGAACAGACAAAACATATTCTTCATATGAGAGATTCAAGCCTTTAGCTGCAGCTGCAGTAGATTTACCACCCTCTGTACTCATCAGAAGTAAGTACTCCTCAAATCCCATTTTGTGCTTCTGAGCTCTCCAAACATTTCATTTTTTTTATCGGTACTTAGTCTCAAGCCATTGATTCTCAGGTATTGTTCTATAGGCATGTTGAGAATGGCAGCAAGTATAAAATGTTTTTGATCTAGAGGGTGATACTGTCATAACCCGTCCTTAACCATAAGAACGCGTTAGATAACGTATGATTTCATTGCGAGGTATTGACCTCTATATGAGACATTTTTGAAAGAAAACTGCATATATTATACATTACAAACCATAACCATTATTTTTGTTACAAACTTAAGACAATAAAAAGAAGATTAACGTTTAGCGATAATCTTCGACTTACAAACTTTACAAATGATGACAACAACACGGTTTCTAGCATATTTTACAGTACAACATCTTGGATATGCAGTTTTATTTTTGACACAAACATGCGTACGCAAGATCCTGGTTAGATCCAACATGATGCAGCGGAAGCTTTAGAAATCACCTGAGAATAGACATGTTTAAAAAGGTCAACATAAAGTTGGTGAGATATAGGTTTAATGCCGGCTGCAATATATATATAGACCACAAGATTTCGTATATAATCAGTTTAATAAAAGTATTCTAAGTGGTTGAGCACTCGGTAACCATACTTAACATTTTCACGTCGCATATTCCCTTTAATATGAAATCTTACTACACCGTACCAAGTGTAGTCACAAAAACGAAGTACTGTGCAACCGTTGAATACTGGTCGTCCAGTCCGGTTGGGGTTGTCAGGCCCGATAGATCTATCAACAGGATTCGCGTTTACAATACCGCTGTAAATATTAGTTACCAAGCTACAGGGAAGTATGCCAGTGGTACAACTCAACGTAGAATATATTTTTCAGTTACTTGTGTCCATATCGTAAAACATAAAATACATGTATTCTCATCCCGAAATATTTAGAGTTTAAAAGTGGGACTATATACTCACACTTGTCTTGATGATATATATAATTTGACTCGGTTTTCCGGTTGATATCACGGACCTATCCATATATAATATATCAATATGTTTTCATTTTAAACAAACGTTACATATATATATATACTTGTTATACTTTTAATACTTTGAATATTTCCTTAGTCCGAAGTTAGCATTCCGATGTTAGTAATTCAATTTTTAATGGTTCATTTTTAGATGTTTAATATACCCGCAATAAATAAAACCCCCAACGAAATAAATAAAACCCCAACGTATATGTATTGGTCGAGATTAATCTTGACCCATGGTACCGGTGTTGTCAAATGACGTGTTGCGTACAATCATGGGATCTTATGATTAATCTTCTCGTGTTGTTTACGGGTGATCCTGAACCATATAAAATTGAATTATAAGTACATATATATAAAATATCATGTTATCTTAGAAGTATGTGATTTTATGTAAATTTTTCCAATGAATCCCGAAGTCATTTAAGCCTTGGATAACCAATTTTGTTTCGGTCATAGTTTCTTCGTTACAAGTCCGTTTTCGTTGATTCAACTTGCCATCTCCTTGGATCGAGTCCCTCTTTAAGACTATGAACTGTAAATACCTTAGTTTGTATTCAAAATCACACGGCATAGGTCAAACTTTAGTGAAACTTATGAAGTTAATCATTTTCGTTACAACAAAATCATTTAATGACCATTTTTCTAAAAATACTTATACTTTGAAAAACCAAGTTTTACCTTGTTAAATTAGCATATACATAAGTTATATTACAGGTCTTGAAGTATTTTAAAAGTTAAGTTAGAAGGATCTATTTAGTTTGCAAACAAGTTTGAAAACATTCAAACTATGTTCTTGTTGTTAAACTTGTATACCACAAAATATGATAGCTATATATATATGAATCGAATAAGGTTATGAACATATATTCTACCTCAAGTTCCTTGGATGAAGTTGCTGTAAAAGAGAAGTAAGAAGCTAGAATCAAAAGGGTGATAGAAGTGGATGAAAGATTGGAAGTAAGTTGGTGTTCTTGGAGGGTTTTCTTGAAGTGTTTTTGTATGGTTTTCTTATGGTGTTTTAGTATGGTTTTTGAAGCTAGATCTTTATGGAATTTTGCTGGGTTGTTATGGAGTTTAGAGAGTAAGAAAGAGTGTGTGTTTTAGCTAGGAAATTGAAGTAGTAAATGAAGCAAAATGATCATGTATATATACACCATAAAAACGTGAATGATGATGATGATGGACAAGTTCACATGTTGTATTTTTGTGTAATAATTCATGCATGCATCCAAAATCCAATTACCTTGCTCTAAGGGCAGTAACAAGGGTGGGTTAGGTGGTGATTTGATGTGTATTTACTATTAGTAAATACGTATAGAAGCTTGGTATGATACGAGTACAAATACTCTAGGTATACGTATAGAAATTTTGTGAAAAATGGAATGAGGATTCAAATATGGCTATCTTTTGTGAATACACTTATATGATTTTATGTATTTAAGTCTTTAAAAGTGATTAAATACATTACTTATACAATATATGTATAAACATTATAAGTCTTAAGTATTTATGTCAATTAACGTTACGTATTGTTATCATTTTGAAAACTTAAGTTAGTAGTTTCAAAATATACTTATAACTTGTTGTTATTAATACAAAATGAGATATTAAAACATTTATTAATCATGTTAAATATGTATATATACATATATATACACAAACGTATAATTATTATATATTGTATAGTTCGTGATATCATTGGTCAAACTAGACGGTCAAACGTTGCGTAAAACTCTTTTCGGAAATATAAATCTCGACAATTTGGATTGCTTATCATGTTGGCAAGGTTTAATTTATGTAAATATTAATCTTATAAGTATAGTATGATCGAAAAAAAATGCGGGTCGTTACATTACCTCCCCGTTAAATAAATTTCGTCCCGAAATTTTAAAATTGTACCTATTTTGCGTCATCAAGAAACAAGTGTGGATACTTTTGCTTCATCTGATCCTCTCGTTCCCAAGTAAACTCGGGACCTCTTCTAGCATTCCAACGAACCTTAACAATCGGTATATTGCTCTGTTTGAGCTGTTTAACTTCACGGTCCATGATTTCGATTGGTTCTTCGACGAATTGTAGTTTCTCGTCGACATGGATTTCTTCGAGAGGAATGGTAAGGTCTTCCTTTGCAAGACACTTCTTAAGGTTTGAGACGTGAAAGGTATTATGTACTCCAGCGAGTTGTTGCGGTAACTCGAGTCGATAAGCTACCGGTCCAATGCGTTCGATGATCTTAAACGGGCCTACGTACCTTGGGTTCAGTTTACCCCTTTTGCCGAAACGTATTACACCTTTCCAAGGTGACACCTTTAGCATAACCATGTCCCCGACCTGAAACTCTAATGGTTTCCTTCGGACATCGGCGTAGCTCTTTTGGCGACTACGGGCTGTTTTCAATCTCTCCTTGATTTGTACTATCTTCTCGGTCGTTTCGTGTATGATCTCGGGACCAGTTAAATACCGATCTCCTACTTCAGTCCAACAGATAGGAGATCTACACTTCCTTCCATACAATGCTTCGAATGGTGCAGCTCCAATGCTCGCATGATAACTATTATTATACGAGAATTCTGCTAACGGTAGATACTTATCCCATCCGTTTCCAAAATCGATCACACATGCCCTGAGCATATCTTCAAGAGTCTGAATTGTTCTTTCACTTTGCCCGTCGGTCTGCGGATGATATGCGGTACTCATATCCAAACGAGTTCCTAGTGCCTCCTGTAGTGATTGCCAAAACTTTGAGGTAAATCTACTATCACGATCGGATATAATGGAAATAGGTATTCCATGCCTTGAAACAACTTCCTTTATATACAATCGTAATAGTTTCTCCATTCTATCCGTTTCCTTTATAGGCAAGAAATGTGCAGACTTGGTGAGACGATCAACAATCACCCAAATGGTGTCGTATCCCCAGGCAGTCTTTGGTAACTTCGTGATGAAATCCATGGTAATACCATCCCATTTCCATTCTGGGATTTCTGGTTGTTGAAGTAACCCTGACGGCTTTTGGTGTTCTGCTTTAACCTTGGAACAAGTTAAACACTCCCCAACATATGTTGCAACGTCTGTTTTTAAATTAGGCCACCAATAACATGTCTTAAGATCTTGATACATTTTTCCAACTCCAGGATGTATCGAGTATCTTGTCTTATGTGCCTCGTTCAATATCAACTTCCTTAATCCACCCAACTTCGGTACCCAAATACGATTTGCAAAATATCGAATTCCATCTTCCCGCATAATGAGTTGCTTCTCATACTTCTTCATTATTTCATTTCCTACATTTTCTTTAGTAAGTGCTTCTCGTTGAACTTCTTTGATTTGTGAGTTGAGATTCATACGAATTTTTATGTTCATTGCTCGAACTCGAATTGGTTCTCGTTCTTTTCTGCTTAAAGCATCAGCCACCACGTTTGCCTTCCCGGGATGATAACGAATTTCACAATCATAGTCGTTTATTAACTCGACCCACCTACGTTGCCTCATGTTCAATTGTTTCTGATCAAAAATATGTTGAAGGCTTTTATGATCAGTAAACACAGTGAATTTAACCCCATACAAGTAGTGTCTCCACATCTTCAATGCAAACACGACTGCTCCCAATTCTAGATCATGCGTCGTATAATTTCGCTCGTGAATCTTCAATTGTCGGGATGCAAATGCAATAACTTTCTTCCGTTGCATAAGAACACAACCAAAACCTTGTCGCGAAGCGTCACAATATATTTCAAAATCATTGTTCCCTTCTGGTAACGATAAAATAGGCGCCGTAGTTAACTTCTTCTTCAGTAATTGAAATGCGTTCTCCTGCTCCGAGGTCCATTCGTATTTCTTCCCTTTTTGTGTTAATGCTGTCAACGGCTTAGCTATTCGGGAAAAATCTTGAATAAACCTTCTATAATAACCGGCTAAACCCAAAAATTGGCGTATCTGTGTCGGTGTCTTAGGAGTCTCCCATTTTTCAATAGCTTCAGTTTTTGCTGGATCGACCTGAATTCCTTTGCTATTAACAACGTGACCAAGAAATTGCACTTCTTTCAACCAGAAAGCACACTTAGAAAATTTAGCGTATAGCTGTTCTTTTCTCAACAACTCTAATATCAACCTTAAATGCTGCTCATCCTCTTGCTCACTCTTGGAATAGATAAGAATATCATCAATGAAAACGATAACAAACTTATCTAAATACGGACTACAAACTCGATTCATGAGGTCCATGAATACAGCTGGCGCATTTGTCAACCCAAACGGCATGACCAAAAATTCGTAATGACCATAACGTGTTCGAAAAGCAGTTTTCGGAATGTCCTCTTCTTTGACACGTAGTTGATGATAGCCCGATCTTAGGTCGATTTTCGAATAAACACATGATCCCTGGAGTTGATCAAATAAGTCGTCAATTCTCGGTAGTGGATACCGATTTTTGATAGTTAACTTATTTAATTCACGATAATCTATGCACATCCTAAAAGATCCATCTTTCTTCTTAACAAACAAAATTGGAGCTCCCCACGGTGATGTACTTGGTCGTATGAATCCACGGTCCAATAATTCTTTTAACTGACTTTGAAGTTCTTTTAATTCGGACGGTGCAAGTCTATATGGCGCACGAGCCACTGGTGCAGCTCCTGGTACTAAATCTATTTGAAATTCTACCGATCTAAATGGAGGTAATCCCGGCAATTCTTCCGGAAAAACTTCAGGAAAATCTCTTGCCACAGGCACGTCGTTGATGCACTTTTCTTTCTTTTCGACTTTATTAACATGTGCTAAAATAGCGTAACATCCCTTTTCTAAACACTTCTTGGCTTTCAAACAGCTAATGAGTTTTAGCTTTGAATTACCCTTCTCTCCATAAATCATCACCGGTATTTTATCCTTACCAGGAATACGAATTGCCTTCTTGGCACAAACAACTTCCGCTCCTATTTTGGACATCCAGTCCATGCCGACTATTACATCAAAACCTCCTAATTCTACGGGTATTAAGTCGATTTTAAACGTTTCTCCGGCTAGATTTATTTCACAATCACGACAAATTTTATCGGCTTTAATTAGCTTACCATTAGCTAACTCAATCAAGTACTTAGCATCTAGAGGTAATGATGAACAATTCAATTTAGTGTAAAAATTTATACACACGTAACTTCTATCGGCGCCAGTATCAAATAAAATAGATGCTGATAAGTTATTAATGGTAAACGTACCCGTAACAAGTTCCGGGTCTTCTCGTGCCTCTCTAGCATTAATAACAAACGCTCTTCCATGTGCAGGTCCGCCATTCTTTTCTGGATTCGGGCACTGACTCTTATAGTGACCTTGTTTTCCACACCCAAAACAAGTAATGTTAGCCAAAGCAGTTCTATTTGCGTTGGTGGCAGGAGTCTTGTTACCATTTGCATTTGTAACGAGAGCCTTACAATCTTCAGCAAGATGTCCCTGTCTATTGCATTTGGTGCACAACACACTGCAGTAACCAAAATGATGTTTGTGACAACGGTTGCATAAAGGACTTTGTCCTTTGTAACCAAAGCCTGAACCGCTACCCGCACCTTTCGTGGTTTCTTGTTTCTTATAAGGTTGTTGTTGGTTACCTCGATCATAACCTCCATTCCACTTTTTCTTGTTCCCCAATACCTTCACCTCAGTATTGAATGCTTTCTTGTCCAAAATGACCTGATCCATTAGCTCGTTCGCCATGGTTATAGCTTCATGAATTGTCTTAGGTTTCGACGCCGTAACGTTTGCCTTGACCTTTTTGGGCAAACCACCTTTGTACATTTCAATCTTCCGTGCTTCGGTTGGGACCAATTCAGGACATAGTAAAACTAATTCCATGAATCGCTGGTTGTAGTTGGTGATTTCAGTACCAACCACCTTCAAACTTCGTAACTCATCTTCTAACTTAATAACCTCATTCCTTGGACAATACTCGGTGATTATCATTGCTTTGAATTCTTCCCATGGAGTATCATAAGCTACATCTCCTCCTACCGCCTTCACATAATTTTTCCACCATGTGAGTGCACTATCTTGTAAAGTGCACGATGCATACTTGGTCATGTCTTTTTCATCACAACCGCTGATTTTGAACACCGTCTCCATCTTTTCTATCCATCGGGTTAAACCGATAGGTCCTTCCGTTCCACTGAATGATGAAGGTTTGCAAGCTTGAAACGTCTTGTAGGAGCATCCTACACGAGGATTTGGATTAACTGCAGTAGCTCTTGCAGCTTCGACCCATAGCATTCTATCGTTGACTCGCTGGTTGATGAAGTTCTCGACTTCTTGTTCCGTCATTCGGTTCAATCGCGCCATTTCCTAATGAAAGAAAATAATTATTCACATGGATTATTATAGATGTAGTATGTATTTATAGTACATTTATAGCTTGTTAATAATATGAACCAGGTATTATTATAAAAGCCTTTTCTTCTTATTAGCGTTTTATAATTATATCTTGGGTAGTACCTACCCGTTAATGTTCATACTTAATAGCTTAGTACAGAATCAATTACTACAATCTAAATAATACTTAACCATGGAAAATTATTGCATTTCATACTTCGCTATTTTACATATGCTTATCTTACATCAAACTTTAAGCAAACCACACTAATAATATTATACAAAACATTATATGATTCCATGGCTTAATACGGCAGTGCATCGTTCGGTCTATTTTCTAGGGCGTTTAGTTCCAATGAATGGCCTAACGCTTATCCTAGCTGTCTGCCTACGTTTTGGCTGAGGAGCCGAAGAACTAGATGCGGGGATAGCACTAATAGGAATGGCGGGAATAGGGGTGGTAGTGTTGAGTGGAATTGGTGCTACGTCATTCTCACTAAGTTCGGGATTTGAATTTTCTAATTCATTCGCTTTTCGTTTCTTTCCTTGATCGAATTTTTCTTTCGTAATTTCTAGTATTTCTTCCTCGGGTTCACTTTCTTCTTCGGGTTCACTTTCCTCTTCGGGTTCACTTTCCTCCTCGGGTTCACTTTCCTCCTCGGGTTCACTTTCCGATATTTCTATAGTTGGTTCATCTGGAAATTGTGAGTCTTCCCCAAAAATACCATTTTCGTCATCGGATATGTTAATGACTGAAACACAATCTGAAGATTCTGATTCGGAGTCGCTGAATGTGATAATAAGTTTCGAGCCCGACATCTATCACACAACAACTAACCCATTAGTACTTACATAATATTTACATATGAATTTTTAACCAACAGTGATAAGCAATGGTTTTTTTTTTTAAAATCAAACCCGGTCAAAGTCCAGACTTACTAATGTATCCTAACGACTTATCGGTTTAGACACACTAATGCAAACCTGGTTCGCTAAGACCACCGCTCTGATACCACATGTCATAACCCGTCCTTAACCATAAGAACGCGTTAGATAACGTATGATTTCATTGCGAGGTATTGACCTCTATATGAGACATTTTTGAAAGAAAACTGCATATATTATACATTACAAACCATAACCATTATTTTTGTTACAAACTTAAGACAATAAAAAGAAGATTAACGTTTAGCGATAATCTTCGACTTACAAACTTTACAAATGATGACAACAACACGGTTTCTAGCATATTTTACAGTACAACATCTTGGATATGCAGTTTTATTTTTGACACAAACATGCGTACGCAAGATCCTGGTTAGATCCAACATGATGCAGCGGAAGCTTTAGAAATCACCTGAGAATAGACATGTTTAAAAAGGTCAACATAAAGTTGGTGAGATATAGGTTTAATGCCGGCTGCAATATATATATAGACCACAAGATTTCGTATATAATCAGTTTAATAAAAGTATTCTAAGTGGTTGAGCACTCGGTAACCATACTTAACATTTTCACGTCGCATATTCCCTTTAATATGAAATCTTACTACACCGTACCAAGTGTAGTCACAAAAACGAAGTACTGTGCAACCGTTGAATACTGGTCGTCCAGTCCGGTTGGGGTTGTCAGGCCCGATAGATCTATCAACAGGATTCGCGTTTACAATACCGCTGTAAATATTAGTTACCAAGCTACAGGGAAGTATGCCAGTGGTACAACTCAACGTAGAATATATTTTTCAGTTACTTGTGTCCATATCGTAAAACATAAAATACATGTATTCTCATCCCGAAATATTTAGAGTTTAAAAGTGGGACTATATACTCACACTTGTCTTGATGATATATATAATTTGACTCGGTCTTCCGGTTGATATCACGGACCTATCCATATATAATATATCAATATGTTTTCATTTTAAACAAACGTTACATATATATATATACTTGTTATACTTTTAATACTTTGAATATTTCCTTAGTCCGAAGTTAGCATTCCGATGTTAGTAATTCAATTTTTAATGGTTCATTTTTAGATGTTTAATATACCCGCAATAAATAAAACCCCCAACGAAATAAATAAAACCCCAACGTATATGTATTGGTCGAGATTAATCTTGACCCATGGTACCGGTGTTGTCAAATGACGTGTTGCGTACAATCATGGGATCTTATGATTAATCTTCTCGTGTTGTTTACGGGTGATCCTGAACCATATAAAATTGAATTATAAGTACATATATATAAAATATCATGTTATCTTAGAAGTATGTGATTTTATGTAAATTTTTCCAATGAATCCCGAAGTCATTTAAGCCTTGGATAACCAATTTTGTTTCGGTCATAGTTTCTTCGTTACAAGTCCGTTTTCGTTGATTCAACTTGCCATCTCCTTGGATCGAGTCCCTCTTTAAGACTATGAACTGTAAATACCTTAGTTTGTATTCAAAATCACACGGCATAGGTCAAACTTTAGTGAAACTTATGAAGTTAATCATTTTCGTTACAACAAAATCATTTAATGACCATTTTTCTAAAAATACTTATACTTTGAAAAACCAAGTTTTACCTTGTTAAATTAGCATATACATAAGTTATATTACAGGTCTTGAAGTATTTTAAAAGTTAAGTTAGAAGGATCTATTTAGTTTGCAAACAAGTTTGAAAACATTCAAACTATGTTCTTGTTGTTAAACTTGTATACCACAAAATATGATAGCTATATATATATGAATCGAATAAGGTTATGAACATATATTCTACCTCAAGTTCCTTGGATGAAGTTGCTGTAAAAGAGAAGTAAGAAGCTAGAATCAAAAGGGTGATAGAAGTGGATGAAAGATTGGAAGTAAGTTGGTGTTCTTGGAGGGTTTTCTTGAAGTGTTTTTGTATGGTTTTCTTATGGTGTTTTAGTATGGTTTTTGAAGCTAGATCTTTATGGAATTTTGCTGGGTTGTTATGGAGTTTAGAGAGTAAGAAAGAGTGTGTGTTTTAGCTAGGAAATTGAAGTAGTAAATGAAGCAAAATGATCATGTATATATACACCATAAAAACGTGAATGATGATGATGATGGACAAGTTCACATGTTGTATTTTTGTGTAATAATTCATGCATGCATCCAAAATCCAATTACCTTGCTCTAAGGGCAGTAACAAGGGTGGGTTAGGTGGTGATTTGATGTGTATTTACTATTAGTAAATACGTATAGAAGCTTGGTATGATACGAGTACAAATACTCTAGGTATACGTATAGAAATTTTGTGAAAAATGGAATGAGGATTCAAATATGGCTATCTTTTGTGAATACACTTATATGATTTTATGTATTTAAGTCTTTAAAAGTGATTAAATACATTACTTATACAATATATGTATAAACATTATAAGTCTTAAGTATTTATGTCAATTAACGTTACGTATTGTTATCATTTTGAAAACTTAAGTTAGTAGTTTCAAAATATACTTATAACTTGTTGTTATTAATACAAAATGAGATATTAAAACATTTATTAATCATGTTAAATATGTATATATACATATATATACACAAACGTATAATTATTATATATTGTATAGTTCGTGATATCATTGGTCAAACTAGACGGTCAAACGTTGCGTAAAACTCTTTTCGGAAATATAAATCTCGACAATTTGGATTGCTTATCATGTTGGCAAGGTTTAATTTATGTAAATATTAATCTTATAAGTATAGTATGATCGAAAAAAAATGCGGGTCGTTACAGATACCTTAACCTGATGCTTCTAACATTATCTTCTCTGACAAGAGCATATCTTCTTAGTCATTCTTCAACAGAGATGTTCAATTTTTGGGTTTTCTTTCTTCAAAGGAAAGTCTTGGAGGAGGAGGAAGATTAGTTGCAATTTCTTCTGTTCCTGAAGGACCTACGTGGTCACCTTGCCTTGACTGCTGCAGCATTCTTTCAAGTGCTGCTTCAGCTTCTGGTGTTAAGGTAGATGAGCTAGTTGATTGATTAGTGGTTGATCCTTCAGTAGCAGATTCTTGAACACCCAACTCTACCACCTGTGCTGGGTCTTCAGCACTTCGATTACCCAGCAGCACACTTCGTGCTGGGTCTTCTTCCTCAACATCACCAGTTGAGTCTTATCAGAAGAATCTTTGGCTTCTGTTTCTGCTTCTGCTTCAAATGCATTCACTCAATCTTTTGGTGGAACATAAGCCATTGGATATTTCTTGGGAGGTACACTTTCTTCAATAGATTCGGGTAGAAGCTCAGCATCTTCACCACTTGAAGAGAATAAGGGCTTCGATCTGATTGGATCAGTATCCTTGGATTAAGTTTGGCCCTTTGTTTATTAATGGGTTCTGGTTCAAGTGGTGATGCTGAATCTTGAGTGTTCTTGGGGGGAGTTGAAAGCAGTTGCTCCCCCTCATTAGCAGACTTAGTCGATACTTGAGCATTTTCTCCACCAACAGAAGCTTGAACAGCCTCTACCGGTTTTTGATGTTGCTGCTGTTATGTTGCTTGATCACCAGCTGAAGCTTGACCAGCCTCTACTAGTTGTTGTTGTGTTTGTGATTGTACTTGAACATCAGCAGAGGCTTGACCAGCCTCTACTGGTTGTTGAGTTAACTGTGATTGCAGCTGTGTTGCTTACCCAGTAGCTCCAACAAGCATTCCAGAAGCAAGCCATTGCTAAAAGATAGCACTTTTCACTGCTTGAGGTTGCTTGGAATGAAGATAAGGCTGAACCTCTTTAGAAGTGAGTCCTTCAATTCTTCTATCCCTAGCAGCATAGAGCTTTGCCTTTTTCTTTTCAGACCTGGAAGTTAGCTACTCTCTTCTTATGTGGTTTAATATGCATCTTGAGCTGAGCTATCTGTTCCTTCTTTACTTTTTGGTCAGAAGGTAGGTTAATCCTTTGAAAAATCTTTTGCTGTCTCTTTCTGCAGTACTCAGCAAATTTGACATTAAAGGCATCATTCAAAGCTTGCCATTTCTTTTGATGTCTCTCTATAGACCTTTGCATTTTTCTTTCAATAGTTTGAGAAACATCAGGAATTTTAGCTTTACCCTGAGCTTATGTCTCATCAGCAGTGGGTTTCTTCCCTTCATCAGCACCATCTTCATCATCATCTTCATCTCTCTTTCTTTGCTTTGGGGCTTTCTCATGTTCATGCTCACCCTCAGATGTTTTTCGTTTCCTATCATTCTTCTTCTTCTTCTCCTCCCCCGTTTTGGCATCATCAGGGTTTGAAGTGGTGGGAGCAATAATTTCACAGTCACTATCACTGTCACTATGGGACAGTACATGGTGATTCTAGTCAACATTAGCCCGAGAAATATTAGCTCCAGGGTCAGCACCAAGTTGTTTGTTGCACAGATTGACCATGCGAACGTCATTTTTGAAAGTAATCATAACCATCTTCTCCACATCTACTATGTTTGAAGCATGAAGTTCAAACATTTGATGCAATATTTCTGCAAGTCTATGGTAGGCAGCAACTGGCACCCTGGAGTCTAGTTTTTTTTAAAGTTCTACAAGTCTTTCCTCAAGAACTCGATTCTCATCATTTAAGTAGTGAGTATGTTGCCTCTCAGTATTCAGATCAGGTTCATGTTGAGATAGATGAGCAACATACTTCTCATGAGTTAAAATACCATGGCCCATATCTGCATTATTAAGCTGGTTGCAATGAATATCAGCAGCAACAGTGTTTGCAAACTCAACTATTTGTTTCAGATGATCTTTTACAGCAGAAATGGAGGCATGAGGAGGTGCACTATCTTCAACAGATTGAAATGCTTTTCGAACAGGCTCATAAACAGTGTCAGCAACTGACTTTTGGATGAAAGGTGTCACATGAGAAGCAGCACGCTGGACAACAAGATAAGACAACCCTTCAAGCTCACCATTTGTAGTGAGCTGTATAGAGCTGTAAATAGGGATGAGCAAAAATCCCGAAAAACCGAAACCGAACCGGTACCAAAATCGGTACCGATAGGGATTCGGTTTCGGTTTGGGTTCTTGATTTTTGATAAATTCGGTTTCGGTATAATCGGGATCGGTACCGGTTCAGTACGGGAAAACCGATTTTGAATACCGAATTTTTTTACAAGAAAAGTAACAACTTTTTTTTTATATTCATCATATAAAAACTTATATATAACAACACGTATAATCAAATGGTTGATGTTTTTCTAATTTTCAAAATTATCTATATGTATACCTCAATACTTGTACTTCTATATTATTAAAGTATCTTTTTAGAATCAACGACTTTTATTCATATAACCACTAGTACAAGCACAAAAGGAAGCATGACTTTTGTCATGAAACACGATCTGGAATAGTGGGAGATACAAACAAACCCACCTACACAAATACTCCGTATATCAATAAGTACCACATATTTGATGAAGTCACAACCCACACTAGACATTTATATATATGCTGGGTAAAATACACTTAGGAGCAAATTGGGAATGGCACAGAAGGTAGTGCAGCTGACCAGACAGAATGGTTACATTACATACTAGTTAGTTTTTAGATAATAATGATCGTAAATTGTAAATTTTATATCGGCGATCAAGAAACAAATCGAAAAAGGAAAAGATAAAGTGACTCCGGAAGATTACGTGAATTTTTGATCATTTTTAATGAAATTAATCTAATCGGAAAAGTTTAGATTTTTTTATCCGGTTATTTTACGAGCATACGGTCTTTGTATGGTTGGTCACTTTTGAAAATGACTCTTTATTTTATGAGCAATTATGTATTACTTTATCATATAATGAGATGAAAATTCCTTATTTCGGTACTAGTACGTACAATACCGAAAATACCGGTATCGATACCGGTACCGATTTCGGTAGTCGGTACAGTATTCGGTTCTTGATTTTCCTTCTTTTCTGTATCGGGATTTTCTGTATCGGTACGATACGGTACCTGTACCGATCTCATCCCTAGCTGTAAATGCCCGACGAAGAGTAACTGTATGGGTTAGTGGAAGTGGAAGTGGAAGGTTATCATCAGACTCATCACCATGATCACCACCATTTTAACCTTCACCCGAAGGTTTAGAACCAAAGTTATCAACATCAGCAGAAGATAAACCAGTATCAAGTTCCACTGGCTTCTTAGCTGTACAGTACCCTTAGCAGTATCATCATTCGAAGAGAATGAAGAAGCAGTATAATCAGAGGGTACTGGTAGATCATCACCATGAAAGCTATTGGGAGGTGAGCTCAACACCTTTCCATCAGCATCAGTAACAATTTTAAGAGGAGTCCATGACCTAGTAGGAGGAGCAGCTGTAGCTTGTGAAAGAAGCAAAATCTGAATATAGCTGCTCAATGATAGTATCAGCTGCATTGATTTGGTTCAAGAGATCCACTTGACCAACTTGATCAAGATAGTGTATAAGTTCCAGTAACTCTTCATCTGGTAGATGGTGAGCAGCAACAAGAGCACTGGAAGGATTGATGTTGAGCTGGTCAACTAGATAAGCAACCTGTGGAGCCAGTAATGCTCCTTTTTGAAAAACTTTGGTAACCACCTCATATGGATCTTGTGACACACTGTAGGGCTGCTTAGCACAATCAACACCTTTAGCATCATCAATCTGGGCATCATTAGATGTAGCAACAGCCTTTTTCAATGCTATATCATCATCTTTCAGCACTTGATCCTCCACATCACCCGTAACAACATGATATGGCCAAAACGGACGGTTTTATTTGTGCGGTGTCGTTGGGTCGCAACACGCCAGAATCAGTTACCAAAAGAGAGTAGTGGTTTTATTATTTATATTTAGCTGGGGTTTCCTATCCATAATTAACCTACTTGTCTTCCTTTTAACGAGTAAGTGGTAAATATAACTCAGGTTCGTATTTTTGTATGTTTGCTCAGTAACGTGGGATAAAAGTGCCTAAATAGTTAACCCTAGTGACAAGTGGTGAAAGATTAAGATTAACTACTAATAATAATATAATTATAAAGGGAAAAATGGATAGGTGTTAAGAATAGAATCCTAATGGGGAATTATCACGAGAGTTTAACTTTCTAGAATAAACACTAAATCTCAATCAACTAGGCTATGAACCAAACTAATTTGTCACTAAGAGTTTAAGCTTTGAATATTCTGGCTAAGACGGATATCCCTACTCCCAATGTTAACCTTAAAGGGTTTAAACTACCTTATGGATAGAATCCTAGGTACATGAACAAATTGGTATATCACTAAAGTAAAGTCTTAGCTTTTTTTAATCCTAGTTTGTCTAACTACATTAATATTCCACCACTTAATACTAAGCTATGCCTTAACATTAACAGATGTGCAATCTTAGATATTCTAAGGTACTGCTAATAGGATTAGAGGTCTCTCCTTTGTGATAACTTACTCAACCCCGGATCATCTCACAACATCTCAAGAACGTTGCTTCTGACGCAAATCATGCTTCTGAGCAAGCTAGTATTCATTGAACTCTATATTGCTTACTCTAATCACAACCTAAATGGGCAGTTCTTCTTTAACAAATAAATGGTTATTCGTACCTAGGTACTATATCCCTATTGTGACGTTAAGCACGCATAACTACTTACCTTGTATCCTAGGGTTGATCAAGTCCTAATACTAGGTTATAGCCACATGAATAAGCGTAAAGGGTGATCCGTAAATTAGACTTCTAAATCGTCAAGGTTTCAGCATAACAATAGCATAAGTTTCAGATAAAGTATTCAACCCATAATAAACATTTGCAACGGATAGATAAGCATGCAAGATGAAAGCAACTTAAAGTAACAAGATAACTTTATTAAATTAAGGAAAGCGTTCACCGTTTACAGACGAGATCTGAACTATTACAAGTGCTGACGTCCTCTAGACCGCTCCTATAACAATCTTCGGAGTTCGCCTCCAGGTACTTAATTTCCCACTCGAAGGTGAGAAGGCCTTGAAAGCTCTAGTGAGAGAAAGTGTATTGCAGTGAGAGAGTAAAGAAAGGTGGGTTGAAAATGGATGACAAAAAGCCTTTAAATAGAAGTGAAAAATGCCTGCAAATGGCTGGCAGGTCGTTTCGCAGGCCATTTGGCAAGCCGTTTGCAATGTCCGTTTGACCAGGTAGTCCGTTTCTTGTGCCCGTTTGCCTTGGTCGTTTGGCAGGCCGTTTGGCAAGCCGTTTGACAAGCCGTTTGGCAAGCCGTTTGACAAGCCATTTGGCCTGCCTGACTTGTTGAATTCACTGGGTCATAACTTGGTTTCTTGTCTTTCACCGTTTTCGCTTTAGAGTCTTCGTTTTAGCTCTGATTTTCTTGATTCTTCGTGCATCGTCTTCATAATTACTTTATCTTCAAATTTAACTGAAAAAGCAATTATTTTGCCGACAAATTTTGGAACTTTATGCTTTTTAGGACTCAATATCGGGGATAAAAACGTGACTTTTTAGCCGATATCAAATGTCCCACACTTAGACTTTGCTTGTCCTCAAGCAAACTGATGGGTAAAAATCGTACCTTAAAATAACTAGCTGAAAACTTAACAATTATCACACACTTATAGGCAACTATAACCCGATCATGCAGTAATCTATAAGTAATAGACCAGTTCGTTCCACAGAGAGCAGTTTAATCAAGATTTTAACACTAATAATTATTCTAGAATTCAGTTTAAAAAGATTTTGGTTTGTATTTCAATTCACACAATTAACGTGAAGTAAACGAAAGGAATTAACAATAAAGATAAAACATTGTTCACTTGAATGATTCACTACTCATATGGATTGTTGTTGCAATTATTACCGATTATTATGTTCTAACTATAGTTATTTGACTTTTCACAAAGTCCTAATCAATCAAAGTTGGTAAACTCACATAGACCCACTTCAATAGATTAAACTATATTTGATAGAAATTAATGAGACTTGATCTAGACTAAATTCACATAAAGTCCTAATTATCACAATCACTTGTAACAATTTCACTATCATGCAATTCACTAGTCTTTCAATTACCAATTAAATTAATGACACAATCACTTGAAATCACCTCTTTAATTGTCTCGATCACCTAAGTGTTGAAGCATAGATTGCATCTCAAATCTAACTCACATTAAATGATTAACAACCTATGTAATTGAATTAAGAACTAAGAACATGCATAAGAATGGATCTTTAACCAAACACAATCAATTTCAATCATCAAAACATTAAATCATTAAGATAGAACAATCCAATACTTGTAGTTTTACATTCAAGCAAACACCAAACTAATTTAGCCTAGCATATTAAAGTAACAAAGAACATTTAAACAATGAAAAGCAAAAGAATTCATGATTACAAGATAAACTAATGATACATTCGAGTAGCAATTGTAATGATTAACTGAAATAAAGTAAAGAAATAGCAAGCCTTCAATGGTAGAGTTTAGATCTTCAAAAGGAGCTTCAATTCGTGGCTGTAAAACTGCCCTCTCTTTTAGGGTTAAAAACCTCGACTATTTATAGTAGAACAAAAAGTCACCAGTCCGAGCCCGCATCGCGACCGCGATACCCCCATCGCGACCGGGATCATCCAACAGCATCGTGACCGCGATGCTTCTGTCGCGCCCGCGATCGACCTTTTTCGAATTCTGAAAATTACTGTCAACTTATTACGACCGGGACACCATCTATCACGGCCGGGATTCACTCCAGACTCAGCAAAACTTCATTTTCTTGCACTCAAATGTACTTTAAGCTCAAATATCACCAAAACTTAGCAAGATATCACCAAAACACTAACCTGAAGACCTCTGGAGCGATATTTATCATTTTAGCCCAATAAATAACAAAAGTCTTCTCATTTCCTCGAATAAACACAAATAAAGAACCGATATCGCGATGTAAAATATGTATAATTTGAGCGATATCAAATCCCCCACACTTGAACCTTGCTTGTCCTCAAGCAAGTCTATCTTCAAATAAAATCAACTAATGTAGAAATAAACAAACTTGGACAAGTCTTCAACAATTAAGAAATCAAGACATACCGATATCATCTTCAGAAGCAATAATTCCATACCGCATAGTCTTCAAAATAGCAAACACAAGGTTCAAGTCTTCAACACTGAGTCTATCATAAATAAAGTATACGCCTTCAACAAGTATGACCCTCTAATCAACCAACAATGTTATCCCTTTTCCGTCTCCATGCCCCCAAAACACCAATAATCCGTCAATTCCAAAATTATCGTCAATTCCAAATTTGAGTTAAGGTGGGTGCGCCAAAGCGTAGGGGACTGGTTACCCCTATCTTTATGGTTAATCCGGGCATAGGATAACCGGCACTCATCAAGCTTTCCATCACAACTCTATGGTTTCTCTCATAGTAGGGCGAAAGAGGTTCGTGGAATTAGGGCCCCATGTGGCTAAATAAGAGGTCCATCAATTCCAAAGTTTTGCTCAAAAAGCAGTGTGCATACGAGCCTTCCCGATTATGGGACAGCCGCACGGGTAGTTGCACTGAAGCGACCTACTTGGGTGTAAATTTTCGGTGGGTCTATTGCACGAAACCTGAAAGACTTTACTTTCAAGCAATGGTCTTTTGAAACAAACTTAACTTGTAAGACTTTACTTACAAGTTCGGAAGACTTTACTTCCTAAAAACAACATGGGTGAACTCGATTCTCCCGGAAGTGTTTAAACACTTTTAATTTATTTAAGGTCCTTGGACCCTACTTCCCACGCATCTAGCTTTTATGCTAGTGTTAAGAAAATGTAGAAAGCAGATACTACATTCCTGTATTTTAAAGGTTACCATGGCTTTTGGCCATGGCGTGCATTGTCTAAGCAAACGCTAGCACAAAGCCATTGCTCTTACATAAAAAGACAGCACGGTTGAAGATCAAGGCTCCTCTTCCCACAGTACGATACATCGGTGTAAAACATCGTGAAATGAAGTATTAACTAATGTCAGTATGAAATGATGTAGATTAGGAAGTCTCCTACACCAAATAAGACGGCCATTCGAAAGACTTGACTTCCTTTATGGATGGACTTTAATCATCCTACAATTTGGATTTTAAAATCCTGAAAGACTTTGCTTCCTTATTTATTTAAATTTTTTACAAAAACTTAATCAAAAAGTCCATAAAATTTTCAAATTGGCGAAAAATGTCCGCGAGGATTTTCCACCCCCCCCCCCCCAACTTAAAATCATGTAATGCCATCATTTACATGAAATCAGATAACTAAAGATAAATTCGAGAGGACAATAGTGAAAAGGGAAAAGAAAAATAAAAACCCGAATTTTTAGATCCAGAGATCATGGAGAGACGGTGCACGATGGCGCTGAACTTACTGCCAACATAAGAACATCGGCATCCACTCGAACATCAATCACACAATAATCATCAAATGCAATAAAGTGCCGAACTTAATGCTAGTCTTTGAAATGTAACAGCATGCGAATCATCATAACCTGCAAATAAAATAAACCACGCATGCAAGGATGGGGTGATACCACCGCGGTACCGAAACGCCCCATCAAAATATCAAGTACATAGTTTAAAAATACCAAATACAGTAATCCAAAATACAAAACATACAGAAATTAAAAATTATCATAACAACCACACATACGCACACATGCGCCCTCGCCATCAATATAAAAGCTTCTCAAAAGAACCCCCAGAAGGACCCACTTGGCCCGGGGTTTTGCTGATCCTGTTGTTGCTGCTGAGACTATTGGTGCTGCTGTTGCATCGCAAGCTGGTGGGCGGCTTGAGCCTGAGCAAGAGCGGAATCGCAGCTGTTAGAACGGCGAGGTGAGCCTGGGCCTCCCCAGTCAGTCCAATCGGGATCAACTGGTTGAATGAAGTTCTGTGGATCACGGCGATAAAGATCAAAGGAATGTTGATTCCATTGCAAATTAGCACGAATACCCGCTTGGTTATACCAAGTCTGCTAGAAACCCTGATCAACATGCTGACGAAGTAATCGGTTCTGCTCATCATAATACTCCCGATCAACCCTACTACGATCATCAACATACTCTCGCATACCCGTAAACTACTGCTCAGTATGCAACCTCATACCACTAAACTGGTTTGTAATAAAATCACAAGTCAAACCAGCACCACTCGAACTACAAGCCTAGGTCATCTCTACATCAGCTGGAGGCACATCCTCCTCCTCATCTGGATCTGTCAAATCAGCTCCAGACTGAGCATGCACACCTGTATACTTATAAATCTTTTTCTTCTTTCTCACCAAAACCTTACAACCTTCATAAACTTGAGCACCAAGCGCTCTTGTACCATCATTCTCTATCTTAGCCGGCTGAATACGCCTAACATGCAGAGGCGCTAACGAAATACCAAAGAACTCAGCAATTAAAGTAACATAAACACCACCACTCAACGGACTGTTGGGCTTAAGATTATGACCCTGCCCGCAAAGAGACTTAGCTATCCCATAAGGAATGTTAACCATCTTCTCATCCCTCAAATGACTAAGATAAAACAAATCAGCAATGTTGACTTTCTCTGTATTTTGCCATCTCTAATTAATGGTATTTGCAATAATCCGCTGGATGATACGAAGACGATTATCTTTTATCAATGTGTAAGAGCTACTACTCGGTTTGTAACTGTCTTTGTGAGTCATGTTGTGCCAAGCTAACTCATGCTGAAACGAATTAGTGAAACGAGCACACTCAGTCAAATAATAACCCAAAATATTCTCATTCACCTCAATATCTTCATAAATAGTGAGTGCATTGGCCAAGTCTATAATAGTCATGGCTCGCATTTGACCACCCAACTGAAAGGTTAGTAACACATCATCATAACGAACGGCAGTTGGGACAAACTTAGCAGTCGAGAAAAATTCCAAACACCACACTTTGTAGAACGAACGATCGAGGTGAAAGAACTCATACCAATCATTAAAACTAATACGTTCCCCAGGACCTTTAAAATACTGTTGAACCAACATTTTGCGTACCTGCTCAGCTAAACCAACCTCCTTGAGAGGTTCCCAATCAGGATAACGCGTAGATATAAACTTACGGTCCTCTATCTCAGTTAACACATCCATCCACTCCGTATAATTTTCATTAGTAAACTCCCAAACCAAGTAAGGTTGCAAATCCTTCGGGAGCTTATGAGCCCTTGGATGAACTGGTGCCATTGGCACATTCTGTGAAGAACTAGCTCGTTTCGTTCCCTACACAAAACAAACACAAACAAAAGAAACAAAATGGGAAAAAGAAAATTTTAGCGTTAGCTAAAACCAAATAAATTTCAACTTCCACATTTGCTTGCATGTTTAACAAATAACCTTCACATTCATAAACTCAATTAACAAAAACCTTCATTATCATATAAACACATAACATTCATCATTACATAATGCCAATATTACCTTTCATGCAATAATAGATAAAATCAATTTAACGAATAACACATGAATTAGGCATAGTACATCCTCACAATTCAATCTCAAATCAACGGTCAAACTGAGTCAAACTTATTCAACTAGTTCAAAATAACCCAAATTGACATGAACACTAATTTTAAAAACCAAGTAATCAAATGATTCATGACAATTAATAATCAACAAACTTGATAACTAGCATAACTAACACCAATTCATAACAATTAATGAACAAAATTAAAATAAAGGCCAAACTTTCTCATACTCACAAACCCTAGAATCAAAACTAGCAATTTTAGAACAATAAGCATATGAAACTAGATTCTAGCATGTTATACAATCACAATACAAATCAAATTCGGCGAAAAACAAATCGATTAACACCCCCACACTTGATTTCAACCAAACCCATTTGAACACCCAATTAGAAATCTGTAACGACCCGACTTCGTTATTCCAAAAACACGCTTAAAATTTTTTTTCTTAACCAATACATCTGGACGGCGTCCAGTTATCTGGACGGCGTCTAGTTATCTGGACAACATCCAGCAATGAAGACCAGGAAGGTGTCCAGAAGATCTGGACGGCGTCCAAATGAACTGCCAGATTCTGTTCCCGGGGTCCAACTTACACGAGCGAAAAACCCTCTTCCCGACACTTTTAAACGAAACCCTTTTTACAACATGACATAATAAGTAAAATTAAGAGATTTCCATCATTAAAACATGTTTTCACAATACCGGGCCCACAATGTCCCGTCTTACAAGTTTCGTTCAAAATACAAGTTTCGACCATAAGATTTTAAATTCCAAACGACACCTAGAGCATGGTGTTTGGGGTTAAACTACCCACATCTCGGTCGAACTTCAAAACTAATCTTCCTAAAATCGTCCCATATCCAAAATAAAGCGGGAGGCCTCTAATCCAAACAAACGCTCTTACCCTTGTCCACGCCGGAGCCTAAAAAGAGTAAACAACGAGAGGGTAAGCAAAACGCTTAGTGAATGCAATAATTATACATATACAACCTACTTACTTGCAATCACTTACACAATACCGTATACAAGCTAGCAATTTAACAACCATGCAAGCATTATGCATAAACTAGTATCCGCAATTCACAATAAGCTAGCAACACCAATAGCATGAAGTTCACAATTAAATATGCTAATACAAAACTCACACAACAATGGTTAACCAATCGTACAAGGGAACGGTACTCGCGAAAGACCGTCGGAGTTCATAACATCAATTAGTGTACTTAACACCGCGTACTAACTAATCCCCCGGGTGATGTCTTAAAGACCGCAACTAACTCACCCCCATGACAATGTGGTGTCTTAAACACCATGACTATCCCACATGTCAATCAAACCAATGAGTGGTGTCTTGAACACCGCGACAATCCCACTCCCATGACAATGTGGTGTCTTAAACACCGCGACTATCTCACATGTCAATCACCGCGACAATGTGGTGTCTTAAACACCGCGACTATCTCACATGTCAATCAAACCAATGAGTGGTTTCTTGAACACCACGACAATCCCACTCGTTACGTCGAATGTGGTGTCTTAAACACCGCGACTAACCCACATTTCACGCTACACAAATAAGTACATTATATACGTACACGCATAATTATTCCACTCACCTTAACACGTCGGTGATGATTAAACACTTCTGTACGCTTCAAAGAAAAGTACCTAATACATTAAGTACACATTCAATACACATACTTGTGGAACCAACCACCAACACTTAACTCTTGAGCATTTAATGACCCAAATGCATTAAATGACCAATTTACACCAAAACCGCCCATTTAAGGCCAAGACTCATCATTAATCTCTATAAGCTAGTGATTAGAGTCTACTAACCCCAACTAACCCAACTTAGGATATTTCATACCCATCTTACCCAATTTGGTCAACCATTACTCATTTGACCCATTTTAACTCTTAGACCCACAAATTTGGTCAAACTTGAACCCATTAACAAACTTACCCTAATTCACAAGTGTACTAGTGTTTTAACAACAAAATTAACACTTTCAAACAACAAATCCAAGACCAAACCCTAGATTGAAAGCCTTGGGGTTTTCATGCACCAATTTAACCCAAATTCACCCATTTAACCCCCAAATGGGTCTTACACGTCTCAAAAGTACAAACCCTAGCCATAAATCAATTAAAACTTAAAACACAGAGTTAGGACTTACCAACGCAATCACAACGTAGCTAGAGACGTAGGGAACAACTTTAGAACTCGAGCTTAAACCCGAAACTAGCTTCTTCCTCTTTGGATTGAGCTTTCTCACACTAAAACCTCCTCCCTCTCTAGAATTGAAGTGAAAAGGATATGGTAGATGAAAAAGGAGTTAAGTCACCCACCAAACTGATCTTGGGGCCTTAAAGTCATCCACAATGTGAAAATACCAAAATACCCTTTTTAAATATCTAAAAACAAAACAGCTGGCCCGCCAGTTCATCTGGACGGCGTCCAGAATACTGGATGGTGTCCAGCCCTTCAAAACAGGACGGTGCCCCACATTTTGGATGGCGTCCCAACCATCTGAGAAAACAGGATCTTACAACTCTCCCCCACTTGAACCGGATTGCGTCCTCGCAATCCAAGCCGCATGACAAGCAGGAAGATACACCAAAACAAACTCTTCGGATTCCCATGTAAACTCGGAACCTATATGTCGACGCCATTGAACCTTAAAGGTTCTCACCTCTTTATTTCTCAACATTTTCACTTTCTCAACAAGTATGGCAATCGGTTCCTCGACATACTCTAACTTGTTTTTTAGCTCGATCTCCTCTAATTACACAAATGATGAATCATCTGTAAGACACTTACGGAGATGGGAAACATGAAATGTATTATGGATCCCCGCAAGTTCTTCGGGTAATTGCAAACGATATGCAACTTCAATAATACGAGCTAAAATTTTAAAAGGACCGATGAATCGAGGAGCTAACTTTCCCCGTTTTCGAAACCGAATAATACCCTTCCATGGCGAAACCTTAAACATCACCATGTCACCTTCTTGGAACTTAATCGGTCGCCTACGTTTATTGGCATACGCCTTTTGTCTATCTTGAGCCGCTTTTAAATGAGCCTGAATCATCTCAATCTTGCTATTCGTCTCTAAAACCAAATCGGTACTCCCGATTTCCCTTTGTCCCACTTCACCCCAACAAATTGGAGTTCGACATCTTCGTCCATAAAGCATCTCATAAGGTGGCATCCCGATACTAATATGATAACTATTATTGTACGAAAATTCCACCAAAGGCAAGTGCTCATCCCAACTACCACCGAAATCAATAATACACGCCCGTAACATATCCTCCAAAGTTTGATTCGTACATTCGGTTTGACCGTCCGTTTGAGGATGGTATGCCGTGCTCATTCTCAATTATGTACCCATATCTTCATGAAACTTATTTCAAAACCGAGATGTGAAACGAGTATCCCGATCCAAAATAATAGATATAGGAACCCCATGTATCGATATCACCTCCTTGATAAACAACTTTGACAAAGCCTCCGACGACATCGTTTCCCGAATGGGAAGAAACAATGCACTTTTCGTCAACCGATCAACTATCACCCAAATCGTATTAAATTGGGTTCTCGCTGTCTTTGGTAACTTTGTAATGAAATCCATGGTAATGTGCTCCCATTTCCATTTCGGGACTTCTAACGGTTGTAACTTACCATAAGGCTTTTGGTGCTCGGCCTTAACTTAAAAACACGTGACACATTGTTCAACATACTTTACAACATCACGTTTCATGCCCGGCCACCAATACTCTTTCTTCAAATCAAGATACACCTTCGTTGCGCCCGGATGAATGGAATACTTTGACTTATGCGCTTCGTCAAGTAGCACTTGTCGGTAATCTCCCTTTCTAGGCACCCACACTCGTCCTTGGAAGGACAATAAACCATGCGGGCCTAAGGTAATAGACTCCGTTTGCCCCAAAATTCATTCTTCATACTTGTTGTTAACAAAAGCTTCAATTTGAATTTCACCAAGCTTTACAAGGAAATCGTTAGTAATAATCATGTGTAACGATCCTACTCGTATCGCCGGATGTTGACTATTTTGACTCAACGCATCCGCGACCACATTCGCCTTGCCCGGATGGTAAAGTATCTCACAATCATAGTCCTTTACCACATCCATCCATCTACGTTGACGATAATTAAAATCTCGTTGGTCAAAAAGATGTTTTAAACTTTTATGATCCGAATAAATCGTACACTTAACACCATACAAGTAGTGGCGCCAAATTTTCAACGCCTGTACCACCGCCTCCAATTCAAGATCATGAGACGGGTATCTCGTTTCGTGTTCTTTCAATTGTCAAGAGGCATAAGCGATAACTTTACCTCTTTGCATTAGAACACAACCGATCCCATTTAATGATGCATCACAATAAACCATCATGTCTTCTACACCTTTCGGCAACACTAACACCGGAGCTTGACACAACTTCTCTTTTAACAATTGAAAAGCAATTTCTTGCTCGTTTTCCCAATTAAATCTCGCGTTCTTCCTCGTCAACTTCATCAATGGAGAAGCGATCTTAGAAAAGTATTGGATAAACCGACGATAATAACCTGCCAATCTGAGAAAACTTCGGATTTCCTTAGGCGTAGTCGGTTGTCCCCAACTCTTCACCATCTCTATCTTCCCCGGATCCACTTGAATACCTTCTTTGTTCACAATATGGCCAAGGAATTGCACTTCCCTTAGCCAAAATTCACACTTGAAAAGTTTAGCATACAACTTCTCCCTTCGCAACGTCTTCAATACTTCACTCAAATGACGTTCATGTTCCTTCATACTTTTCGAATAGACAAGTATGTCATCAATGAACACAATTATCGACTTGTCCAACATAGGTTGGCACACTCGATTCATAAGATCCATGAATGCCGCCGGTGCATTCGTAAGACCAAAAGGCATAACTACTAACTCAAAATGCCCATAACGCGTTCGGAAAGCCGTTTTCTCAATATCTTCCTCATGGACCCGCATTTGGTGATAGCCGGACCGTAAGTCAATTTTAGAAAAATAATTCGCACCTTGAAGTTGATCAAACAAATCGTCAATCCTAGGCAATGGATAGCGATTCTTGATCGTCGCTTTATTCAACTCCCGATAATCGATGCACATCCGCATACTACCATCTCTCTTGTTCACGAATAAAACCGGAGCGCCCCATGGAGAAGCACTCGGTCGAATAAAACCCTTTTCAAGCAACTCTTGGGTTTGATTTAACAACTCTTGCATTCCCGTTGGTGCTAAAAGATAAGGAGTTTTAGCAATGGGAGTAGCCCCTGGAACCAACTCAATGCGAAATTCAATTTGTCTTTTCGCCGGAACACCCGGTAACTAATCCGGAAAAATGTCTTCAAATTCATTAACCACCGAAATTTCACGAATGGATGGTGGCTCATCATGAGTATCAACTACATGAGCAAGAAACGCCATGCCACCACCACTAAAGAAACGACGTGCCCGTGCATAGGTGCATAATGGCACAAGTCTTCTACGTTTCTCGCCATGAATAATTAACTCTCCCCCACTTTGGGTCTTCACACGAATAGAATTTTCATGACATGTAATATCGGATCTATAATGATCGAGCCAATTCATACCAACAACAATATCGAACTCACCCAAGGTCATCGGGATAAGATTGATTTTAAATGTTTCGGAACCAAACACAATATTACAATCATTACACAATTCAACCCCTAGCACCGTCTTACCATCCGCTATTTCAACTTCTACCAGATGACTTAACTTAGCTAGCGGCTTATTAAGCTTAGGCACAAATCTTGGTGACACAAACGACAAATTAGCATCGCTATCAAATAATATCCTTGCCGGATTAGAGTTGACCATGAAAGTACCTGAGACAACTTCATTGGATTGCTTGGCCTCATCATTAGTCATTAACATGATCATCCCGCAACTCGGGACACTCTGTCCTTCGGTGCCCTTCTTTCCCACAATTATAGCAAGTGAGTTTGGTTATAGAAGATGGTTTCGTGCAATCACGGGCCATATGCCCCTTTCGTCCATAATTGTGACAAGAATAAGGAAAAACTCCGGAAGCACCTTTCTTCACACTACCAACATTCTCGGTTGCGCCTTTCCTCTTCTTGTTTGAATGACTAGTGGCTTCGAACTTCCTTTTGCCAAAAGTAAAGCCACTCTTTCTCAGGACAAGCGACTCGAAACCTTTGGCCATATCGAACAACTCATCAAAACTTTTCACCACGTTTACACTAACCTTCTCTTGATAGTTGTCGTTCAAGATTCGGTAGAAGTCTTCGTTCAACATTTTATCATTCCCGACATACTCCGGGCAAAATTGGGTCTTTGACAAGAAAATGGATTTGAGAGTGTTCAAATCCATCGACCCTTGCCTCAATGCACGTAACTCGTCCTTAAGTCTAGTAAGATCGGCCGAAGTTCGGTACTCGTTGAAAAACTCCGCCTTGAACTCGTCCCAAGTGAAATCCATACATTGTTCTTCACCATAAAGTTGAATTTTCGCGTCCCACCACAACTTGGCATCACCGCTTAACATGCTATAACTGTGATGACCCAGGAATTTCTGACTAAATTTAAACTTAATCTTTATTTGATTTCGATACGATAAAGAAAGTCTATAATGTTGAATCTCAAAATTTTTGAACTGTTTACATGTATCCATTTAGTCTGTGACTATTCCCGACGATTCACGAACAATTGTTTGTAAATAAATATAGTTATATAAATAAATGTATGTATATATAAAATGTATAAATAATAAATATTCAATATATGTACTATTAATAATTAGATGTAAACACAAGATAAAAATATATTTGTTATAATATATCAATAACATTAATATTGTTATGGAAACATATAGCATGTTATATCTTCCTTATTATTATTATTAGTTATGATTATTATAAAATGTAATATATTATATAGTTATGTTACATAATCTAAAACATTTAATATTAATATATTAAACATAGTTGTTATAATAATAATTGCTATTACTTTTAATATTAATATCATACAATTTAGTTTCTAGAATTAATGACATAAAATAAATTAGGTTATATAATAAAACCTAGTAGATATGTATGTATATATATATATATATATATATATATATATATATATATATATATATATATATATATATATATATATATATATATATAAGATTTCGATACATAATTAATGAATATATGTACATTGTAACATATACAAATTATAAATATTATGATAAGAATAATTACAATTATAATCTAATTACAATTTAAATGTCATTAGTTATTATTATTATTAAGAATTTCAATGTTTACAATGTTATTAATAATTATCATTATATTTATAGGTAACATTATGAGAACTATCATATATATTGTTACTAATATTATCATTGATATAATTATGATTCTAGTTATTGATATTATTTTGATATTATTATTATTAATGATATAATCTATTTTATTATTATTATTAACATTTTTAACATTGTAATTATTAGAAAATAATACATTTCATTATTTACAATAATAATATTATCATTTTATTTTTAGTATCATTATTAATTATTATTATTATAATTATTATTATAATTATTAATTATTAATATAAATTGTATAAATTCTTTATATTATGATTAATCGTATAAGATTTGTTAACTGCACCTATCAAACTGTTGTATTATTTTGTTTTGGTCTCCTAATATTGTCACCAGAATCCAATTCAATCTTAGAAGTATTCAAAAGTAATTAGGATCGTACATAACTTTTCAATTTTTTATTTTTTTTCCTTCTGTCACGGTTATTGAACCTGTCCATCAGTTTGGATATATACTGATGGAATTAGTCGATGAATTTGAATAACACATTCAACACTTTTATTATCATTATCAATTCAAACCCTTATAGTCTTTAATCGATTGAGAATTTCACAGAAAAACCCAATAAACTGTCGATGCCCTGTTTTTCTTAATTTTTTCAATGAAAACGATCTTTAATGAATTGCAAAATGTGTGAATGCAATGTTGTTAGAAATCTTTTATTCAAACTGTACGTAAAATCTCAAATTCTGAATCCTTATAACGAATCCAAATTTCTCGAGTCAAATTTAATTTTCAAAAGTCAACAATAAGGTTCATCGAGAAATTCGTGATCCTTATGATGTTTTAGGTTAAATTAAGATTACAGAAAGTTTCTAAAAGGTATTTGAAACATGTTTTGTGTTGTGATCGTGGTCTATAAAGGCCTCTAGATTCGAAATCAGTTTTGAGTTCATACGTAATGAACTTTCCTGTTACAGCTATTTTTCTGTGTTATCACTTTTCTGTTTTAAAACGATTTGATCATGTAATCAATGTTTCTGTCTCGCTGGGAAATTTATAAACCATTACATGTAATGTCTATGTTTTGATTCGATCTCTGGTAAATTTATTTGGGGTGGAGAAGATGATGAAACAGGAAATTGAATTAAATAAATTAATAAAGGTATAAAATCAGATAAAATGGGTTAGACTAGTTGGTTTGGAGTCGTGATGGGTATCTAAGGGATTCGAGTTCGAGTCTGATGCCTGCCATTTCTTTTTGATGAAACTTTATGAGGTAGTTTATTATTATTATTATTATTATTATTATTATTATTATTATTATTATTATTATTATTATTATTATTATTATTATTATTATTATTATTATTATTATTAGTATTAACTATAACTTTTATTATTATTATTATTTCTAATACAAATATTATTTATCATTTATTGTTAATATGATTATGGTTACAACTAGTGTTTTTATTATATTTAGTATTAACATCTTTATCATTATTATTATTATTATAAGTATTATTATTAATATTATTATTTAGGTTATTATTAGTAGCATCATTAGAAGTAAAAACCATTATTGACATTATATCCATCGTTATTATTATTGTTATTATTATTAAGTAAGTTAGTGTTAATATTAATATGATGATCTTAGAATTCAAAAGTATTTAGCTAGAGTCTAATAAAATTAAAGTTATATTATAAACATATTATAGATCCTGATGTTAAAATAAAACTGATGAAAGATATTAATTACTACTACAAAGTTTATAAGTCATAAGGATCAGTATAAAGATATATAAAATTATTATTTTTAACATTAAAATTATAAATTTTAACCTTATTATTATTAGTATCATTCTTATTATTACTAGTATCATTATTATTATTTTAACAACTATATTATTATTATTATCATTATTTTAGTACGATTATAATTATTATTTTGACAAACACAGGATATTTATAGAATTATTACATATATCATAAGTATATCTAATTTACTATTTTTCATAACATATATAGATATATATAACATTTGGAATAATAAATACATTACTATTTAAATAATAATATATTATATAATTAATATATAAACTGGGTCGAATACTATTATATGCTCATTATATGTTTTAATATATAAAATTGATATAGGTTCATGAATCCGAGGCCAACCCTGCATTGTTCAGTTGTTCAATATAGTCATATGTATTTTTACTACAAAATACAATACGGTGAGTTTCATTTACCTTTTTACCCTTTATATTTTTGGGCTGAGAATACATGCGCAATTTTTATAACTGTTTTACGAAATAGACACAAGTAATTGAAACTATATTATATGGTTGAATTATTGAAATCGAATATGCCCTTTTTATTAAGTCTGGTAATCTAAGAATTAGGGAACAGACACTCTAATTGACACGAACTCTAAAGATAGATCTATCGGGCCCAACAAGCCCCATCCAAAGTACCGGATGCTTTAGTACTTTGAAATGTATATCATGTCCGATGGAGGATCCCGGAATGATGGGGATATTCTTATATGTATATTGTGAATGTCGGTTATCAGGTGTTCAATCCATATGAATGATATTTTTGTCTCTATGCATGGGACGTATGTTTATGAGAAATGAAAATATGAAATCTTGTGTTCTATTAAAAGTTATGAAATGATTATTTATGATAAACTAATGAACTCACCAACCTTTTGGTTGATACTTGAAAGCATGTTTATTCTCAGGTACGAAAGAAATCTTCCGTTGTGTATTTGCTCATTTTAGAGATAGTACTTGGAGTCATTCATGACATATTTCAAAAAAAGTTGCATTCGAGTCATTGAGTTCATCAAGATTATTATTAAGTCAATTATATTTGGATATATTATGAAATGCTATACATGTATGTCAACTGTCGATGTAATGAAAGTTTGTATTTTAAAAACGAATGCAATGTTTGTAAAATGTATCATATAGAGGTCAAGTACCTCGCGATGTAATCAACTGTTGTAAATCATTTATAATCGATATGGACTTCGTCCGGATGGATTAGGACGGGTCTTTACAGTTGGTATCAGAGCGGTGGTCTTAGCGAACCAGGTCTGCATTAGTGTGTCTAACTGATAAGTCGTTAGGATGCATTAGTGAGTCTGGACTCCGACCGTGTCTGCATGTCAAAAGTTTTGCTTATCATTTCAGGTCGAAAATTACCTGCTTATCATTCTTAGAGAATCACTTGCTTATCATTCTTAGTCTAGACACATTTTACTGCATTGACTGCATGAATAGTGTATAGACAAAATTTATATCTTAGCGTATCTGCTACTTCATATCTTAGCGTATCTGTTACTGTAACTTGTCTGACATATTCCGTAGATTCCTCCGTAACTTATGGAATTTTAGTATTATATATGCATATGTAAATTATGTATTGCAGGGTAGTATTCTACATCCTATAATCTATTCTTATCGAAAATCCTTCATCTGATCGTACGAGATGAATCCTTCAACTAGTTCGAGTCCCTCAGATTCCGATAGCTATTCCGATAGTTATTCTGACAGCTATTCCGACATGAATATTCACCTAAGCTCCGAAAGCAGTGTAAACGAAATGGATCAGCCAACTAGTCATCTTTAATTCATTTGATGGGTTCGTAGTCAACTTAATCAATAGAGATGCGAAGAAGGCGATCTCTTCCATCAACCGAATTCACCTATTGGCGAAGAACCTGGAACACTTACCGGCGAACCAGTCCGAAACACCAATTTCACCATCATTTCCCGAATATCTCACCATGATTATATACTATCTCAAAATTCTAAACCTTATTCATCCGCTTGTTCCGATCGACAATCATCCCGGTATAATAAAAGAAGTCAATGAGCTTCGCGCTCGAGTTGTAGCCCTGGAAAGTATGGTGCAAAACGTACCAGCTTCAGCAACATCACCTGCAACACCAGTACCACCAACAACCCAAGTTTCAACATCACATGCCTCAACATCTCATTATGTACCTCGAGCATAATCGTCAATCTGCGAATCGTTCTACATCATTTATCTTCGTTCGACATGGCGATTATGTAATCTCTAATGTTTTAGAGATTATATAGTATTGTTCTAATGATAAATCTAATGCGTTTAATAACATACTGACTCATTAAATCCATGAATACATCTGAAGAAAATATATATGTAAGTATATTTTCATAAAGATTGAAATTAAAAATTATTTCATACAAACTGTTAATGATGAAAATATTTTAACGGGTAGGTAATACCCGAGGAATATTTAGATTTCACATTAATAAGTTACACTGTACATTCTTTGAATCTGATTCAACAGTCATTTATTATCCTACTTACATCCACCGATATACAAATCCGTTCACCACAGAATAACCATATTCATCCAATTTCATATTTGGATTTTGATTTATCAGAATCCAACAAGTGGCATAATGAAGAAAACATTTGAAAAAAAATAAAATTTGTTAGAAACAGACAAATTAACTATGAGAAATTTTGTTAAGAATCCACGCTAACTGTTCCTAGCTAACTGAAAATTCCGTATCGCAATTTATTTATCGCAATTTAATTATCGCAATTTTAATTCTCGCAATGTTATTTATCGTCATTTAATTTCTGTTATTTACTTTACGCACTTTATTTATCATCATTTAATTTCTGTTATTTACTTTACGTACTTTATTTATCGTCATTTAATTTCTGTTTTTTTTCTCACTTTAAATATCGGGACACGTATACAAGGTTTTGACATATCATATCGACGCATCTATATATATTATTTGGAATCACCATAGACACTCTATATGCAGTAATGATCGAGTTCTCTATACAGGGTTGAGGTTGATTCTACAATAATATATATACTTTGAGTTGTGATCGAGTCTGAGACATGTACACGGGTCACTATACGTATTAATTAATTCGAATATTATATATTAAACTATATATGAATTATTGGGCTGTTAACTGTGGACTATCGACTGTGGACTAATAACTTTGGACAATTAAAATGAATTAAAATATTGAGTATAACATATGAAACTAAACAATTCTTCAAGTTTGCCACTTGACTTCATCTTAAACCTCATTTGTATCTTGACGAATACCATCTGCGTTCAAACCTTTTATGATTCTTGAAAACACCTTAATCAAGAGGTTGAACCAACCGCACTTCATCTACAGAAGAAAAGATTGATGCATATAGTTATGCACCTGAAAACACTCGGAACCTGAGAAAACGTTTAACACGTATCTATGCTAGTTCCTTTGGCGTTGTTATTACCGAAAATAACTTTACAAATTCCTTTCCAAATTAGCAAATTTTGTCACAGCTCCAACCAGTCAGCTTCGACTCTCATTCGGATTAGCCTTATTATAACCTTGATATATAAGATTGCCTTTCAGCATCGTTACCGGAGAACCGTTTATATTCCACCACATTAGCAGTAAACTTACCAGTAACATCATTACTCATTGGCTTAAGTCTCTCTGAAGAACCATTATATCTGTTCATTAAAATCTATCATACACTCATCCGCATCTTGCAACGATCACTGTCATACCAATTGCCGGGAATTAGCAATCAGTATTTTGAAATCTCGCAGCATGTCTACATCAACAGTTATATGTATACATATAACATTTATCTCTTAGAATTATGATCTTCCATTCTGAAATTCTGAAAAGCACTCTAGTCTACGAATTAGTTCTTTGAATTTCGAGAAAGCTGATGAAGCAGTGAAAACTGGAAACTTCCTTAACAGTCAAAAGTTTGTCGATAAAGAATAGTATGTTGGCAAACTCATAAATGTTGGAACTGGAAAACGGATTGAGCTAACCACGAAGGAGTCTCTGAACAAATCACAAGGACTAAACTTGTACATTAAGAATCCTGATGATTCTGTTTCTGATGAAATCTTTAGCGAATACCTTGCTTCTGACTTCAAACTCTTGCGGACAAAATTTCATCACCACCCTTCGATGTTAGAAATTTCAAGATATCATCGTATCTTTCATTATAAATATCCTCCATATTTCTGAGGATATTTTCATAAATATTCTTATCCGAATTCATTAATCTCTTCGTGCTATCAGTGTTACATCATATAGAAACTGTTAGTTTCTATATTCTGTAAACTTTCGAGCTTAAATTATGAATGTTATTGAAGTAATGTTGGGAACTGATGCATGAGTTAGTATAATATAATGACACTTGATCAACGTGATTATATTACAGTAAGTCATGTTGAGTTTCTAATGGAACGTGATGATTCTCAGTACCATCATCTTGTGCCATGTTACACGACTCTTACATTTTATCTGATATATAAACATATCAAAAACATATTTTCTTGATAGTTCTATCTTTCCTGGATATTCTGGTAATTTGATGAATCAAGATCGTGTTATTACCATTTCTTTCTTAGAACATTAGCTATGTTCATTTCGAAAATTCATATCTATGAGTTCTGGACCGTTGCTCGCTTTAATAGAGTTCGAGAGGATAATAAAAAGGCAAATAGATCCAAGATATAAGAGAAAATATAAAGCCCAATGACAACACCGAAATTACAAATCGTGGATATCAGTACGTATAGCAATATAAAGACACGGGAGGATTATAAATACAATAATCCCTAGAGCATAATAGAAATAAACAGATTCTTCAGGTGGGAGTTGGAAAAGAAGAACGATCATTGCGATAGTTGTGAAGACCCGTCCTAATCCATTCGGACGAAGTCCATATCGATTATAAACGATTCATAACAGTTGATTACATCACGAGGTACTTGACCTCTATATGATACATTTACAAACATTGCATTCATTTTTGAAAAGACAATCTTTCCTTTACATCGAAAGTTGACGGCATGCATACCATTTCATAATACATCTAACTATAATTGACTTAATAATAATCTTGATGAACGCGACGACTCGAATGCAAGGTCTTTTGAAATATGTCATGAATGACTCCAAGTAATATCTCTAAAATGAGCAAATGCACAGCGGAAGATTTCTTTCATACCTGAGAATAAACATGCTTTCAAGTGTCAACCAAAAGGTTGGTGAGTTCATTAGTTTAACATAAATACTCATTTCATTAGTTTAACATAAATACTCATCTCATATAGAGGTCAAAACCTCGCAACGAAATCAATTAATATGGAACGTTTATAATCAATATGAACGGGACATTTCACACCCTGCCATCACTAAGACTCCCTTCCACCACTATCATTAATCTTCTACCACCAACTCAAACGACCGCTGTCATTCACCACCATCAGCCACAACTTTATTTTAAAAACCCTAATACACAAAAATGGTAAAAACCGAAAATTGAAAAATGGAAAACCGATCAGAGTTTTGATTTGTGATGGAAACGACTTTTAGCGAATTAAAAAAGGTGGTGGTGGTGCCCGCAGTTGTAGTGTTAGGGTGATGACTCCTAATTTGTTTATCATGTTTGTGGTTAGAAGCAGTTTTATGTAGCTGTCCGTATCATTATTGGTAATGGCGGCGACCGTCATGGTGATGATTATGGTGATGGCGACAATTGTGGAAGAAGAAATGAAGAGTAAGATGGGTAAGATGGGGCGATGGGTAAGATGAAAGAAGAAATGGGGTAGATAAATGATAGGTATGAAAAAAATGGAGAGTAAGACCATTTGTAGTGGTTCCAGCGTGATGGGGTGTTTTTGTGGGGTATAGTGCTGATTTGGCAAGTGTGATGGCGTCATGAAGTTTGTAATGGTATGGTGTGATGGTTGTATGTTTGGATAATATGTCTCACCTTTTTATTTTTTATTTACAACGGCTATATAGCCGTTTAATTCAAACGGACCCAACACGTGGCTCATCCTTATTCGCTACCACCACCTCACGCCATTTATCCTTCGTGTGATGCAATGATGATGACGTGATAGTGGCGTGATGGTGGCGTGATGGTGTCAAAAATACCCCTTCACGCTGCACTATGAATGATATAAGAAAAAAGAAATGGAGGTAAAAAAAGAAAGTAGGTCAAAAGTAAAAGGAAACATACATGGTGGTATCGTAAATGAATCTTTCTTTTATTAATCTCAATTTCATTTTATTAATTATATTAATTGATTATTGATTTTTATTTCTTTATTTAAAATTCTTTTAATACAGTGGCATCAAACTATGTAATAAATATATTTATATTTTTTTTAAATATTATAAATCATGTGGCTTATATGCCACGTGTCACACCATCGTTCAACCTGAGCTTGATTATCCACGTTTCTGATTGGCATCTAATTAAATCTGCAAAAATCTGACACCATGAAAAGTGTCCCAATAAAACATCTTTTTAACCTATTATTATATATATACAATATAAAAAAAAGACACGTAACCCTCCTTCTCGCTCAGTTTCCTCTCTCTCTCTCTCTCTCTCTTCAAATTTAAACCCCAAGACCCTTTAGCCGGTTGATTACGGGCCGTACTCCGGCCACTTGAAGCAACGCCATCAACGCCACTGAATCTGTAAGGATTTCTCCAACAAGAAGATACTAAGTTTATATATTTTGGGGAGGGTTTGAGGGTTTCAAGACAGATTGGGATCTGATGATCCAACCCAATATCTTTGAAATTAATGCCACTAGTAGCCACCAGCCAATCAACATGTCTGCGGCGACAATGTCAGCCATGGGTTTCACCTCTTCCTCATCAAAAGATTTCTCTAAATTCAAAATCCACATTCCCTTTTAATCTTTTAGTTCCTAACCATCGATTTCCCTTTCTGTCCGTCCAATCAACAATTCGAACACTTTTGATAATCTCCATCTTACAAGTTTTTTTGATTATTTCAATCATATTTCAATTGGTTTTACTGTTAGCAATAACTTAACCCCATTGTTCTTGATTATACAGGTTTGCATATTGGAGTGTATTAACCATCGATATAGGTATGTTACAGTCTAATTGATACTTATTTTGAATATAATTATGTTTTCAATTAACCATGGTTTTAAAAAACGGTTGAGGCGTACGCCTCGAGGCGCGCCTCAGTGCGTTTTTTGAAAAAATACGTTTTAGAACGCACGCCTCTTTCCTATAATTAAACGTACGCCTTTTTTTGCTGAGGCGGATCGATCCTTTGAAGAGGCGGTTCGATTGATGAGGCGTGCGCTGTAAAGACCTGTCCTAATCCATCCGGATGAAGTCCATATCGATTATAAACGTTTCACAATAGTTGCTTACATCGCGAGGTACTTGACCTCTATATGATACATTTTACAAACATTGCATTCGTTTTTAAAAGACAAACTTTCATTTCATTGAAAGTTGACAGGTATGCATACCATTTCATAATATTCAACTATAAATGACCTAATCCGTCATTTACTTAATAATAATCTCTAATGAACTTCAATGACTCGAATGCAACGTCTTTTGAAATATGTCATGAATGACTCCAAGTAATATCTTTAAAATGAGCTAATGCACAGCGGAAGATTTCTTTCAAACCTGAGAATAAACATGCTTTCAAGTGTCAACCAAAAGGTTGGTGAGTTCATTAGTTTAACATAAATAATCATTTCATAATTTTAATAGACCACAAGATTTCGTATTTCCATTTCTCATAAACATACCTCCCATGCATAGAGACAAAAATATCATTCATATGGATTGAACACCTGGTAACCGACATTCACAATATGCATATAAGAATATCCCCATCATTCCGGGATCCTCTTTCAGACATGATATAAATTTCGAAGTACTAAAGCATCCGGTACTTTGGATGGGGCTTGTTGGGCCCGATAGATCTATCTTTAGAGTTCGCGTCAATTAGGGTGTATGTTCCCTAATTCTTAGATTACCAGACTAAAAAGGGGCATATTCGTTTTAATAATCCAACCATAGAATGTAGTTTCATTTATTTGTGTCTATTTCGTAAAACAGTTATAAAAGCAGCGCATGTATTCTCAGTCCCAAAAATATATATTGCAAAAGCATTTAAAAAGGGAGTAATGGAACTCACCATACTGTATTTTGTAGTAAAAATACATATAACATCATTGAACAAGTGTAAGGTTGGCCTCGGATTCACGAACCTATATTAATTGTATATCTATTAAAGCCTATAATCGTATTCGAACAAAATATATGTATATCATTATTAGTGATATAATTTTTATATTAATAACTTATAGGTTTTATTATTTAATTAAATATATTCATTTTATATATTTTAAGTGAATAAGGATATTAATATAGTTAAGTTATGTGTATTAAATATATTTTTATATAAAGATCCTTTATTTGTTAATTTAACAATAATATTAGATTAATGATAGTAATAATAATGATAGTAATAATAGTAATAATAATAATAATAATAATAATAATAATAATAATAATAATAATAATAATAATAATAATAATAATAATAATAATAATAATAATAATAATAATAATAATAATAATAATAATAATAATAATAATAATAATAATAATAATAATAATAATAATAATAATAATAATAATAAGAATGTTAATTTTAAAATTGATAATTTTAATAAAGATAATAACTTTAATAATAATAATAATTTTACTAAAAATGATGTTTTTAATAATAAAGATAAATGATAGTTTTACTAATAATGATTCTTTCAATACTCATATAGTTGTAAAAATAAATAACTTTTAATAATAATAACATACTAATAATGATAATCTTATTAATAATAGTAATGATGTTATTAATAGTAATACTTATATTAATCATAGTAATTAATGATAATGAAAATGATAATTTTGATAATAATACATAATACTCAATACTAATAATTATTATTATACGATCTTATTACTAATGATAATCTTTATAATAATACTTTTGTTAATAATAATAATGAGTCTATAATGATACAAATACTAATATTAATGATAATAATAATAATTGTTTGTGTTAATTTCGTAAGAACAATAATAATAATAATCATATTCGTAATAATAATAATAATAATCATACTTTATATTAATAATAGTAATACTTTTAGTTCATAACGATATTACTTAATAATAACTAAAATGATAATAATAAAAATCATGTTATAATAATAACAATAATTAATGATGATCACAATATCAATAATAATACTAATACCGGTTATAATACTTATAGTTGTGATGACAATAATAATAATTGAACTAATAATAATAATAATAATAATAATAATAATAATAATAATAATAATAATAATAATAATAATAATAATAATAATAATAATAATAATAATAATAATAATAATAATAATAATGATGATAATAATGAAACTATAATATAAAAAAAACTACCTTAATTAGAATGAGTTAAAACAAAGAAACAGTCGATGCCGGGACTCGAACCCGTGACCTCCCGCTCGCCCAGTAACACCCTTAACCATAGCACCATTTCAATTTTTCTGATTATATGTCAGACTCGAACATATTAAACCTGTATTTTCTTGTTCCTTATTTCTTCTTCTTCATAACGAAATCAACCAGAGATCATTTAATCCTATCCCCTAATTACTTAATCGATTTAAAACCTTAATTATAAAACATAATCAATCATTACAGGTCTTTAATTTGTTTAAAACAGATAAAAAAAAGTACTTGAATCTGCTACAGACCGATATCAACCTTATGAACTCCTATCGTGAATTTGAAATTGAAAGCGTTTTAGATCAAAGTTCCAACATAAAACAAGTAATAAATCCCTCTCAGAAACTTTCCTCATCATCAATTCGATCTAAAACACAACAACAACCGCGAATTTCTTGATGAACATAATGTTTAACTTTTGAATTTATAACTTTGACTCCAAAATTCTTTCTTGATACTAAGAATTGGGGTTTGAATCTTTTCAGAGAGTTTAAATAGAAAATTTAGAGATGAACTGTATTATCACAATTTAAAATGTATTTCAGAATCGTTCAAGTTGATAAATGGAGAAGAAACATGGTAGTCGACGGTTTATTCAAAAAAATTGTTCACTAGATCTGTTTTTCATCAATTTGTATTATTAGAGGTTTATATGAAGGGTAGGAGATATTATTACGATTTTAACGAGTCATTTAACAAATGGATTGTGGTTGAATTTAATCGACAGGCCACTGTTAAATCAGAGAATAAAAAAAATAAAATGAAAACGACCTGTAACTTATTTTGTATTGTTTCTGTGATTGATTGCTAAGTGGTACGATCAGAAAGCAAATTACATAAAGCCTGCAAAACGATTGCTAACCGAATACGGTTTGTGTTGCCTATTTATATGGATTTATTAATTATCTGTATACGCATTTATATATATAAACATATATATAACTGTATTATATCTATATGTATTTATATTTAACTGATTTTATATACTGGATATCGATTACTTCATTATCTGTATCTTTATATTTATACGGAGTATATCTATATCTATATATGTTATATATTAACTTCAATAATATCCATTACTAATATAGGTTTATTAATAACATTCATTTATATTATTAATTTTATTAAGATTACTAATAATAATAGAATTTATAATAGTAATAATTGTATTAATAATAATTTTATCAAAATTTATACTAGAAGAAATAAAATAAATAAAATAAAAGTAATGAGTATATTATTAATGATAGTTATAAAAATAATACTGATTAGATTAATATTTGTAATAACAATATTTATATATATCAATTTCATATTTATGTATTATCTGTTGATATTAATAATATATCTATCATTGACTTTAATAAAATATTTTTATTATTAGTGGTACTAATAATACTATTAGTTATAATAACATTAATTATTAAATATACTGATAATAATAATATTAATAATATAGACTTATCTAATTTCATATATATACACACTTTATATAATAATAGTAATGATACAAATATTAATATTAATGTTAATGAAAGTAATAATAATACTACTTTAATAACTATATTTCCAACTCGTAATTACATTCAATATCGTAATATTACATCTTGTTAATCATTTTTACCAAATATATTATATAATAACATATCTTGGATATTTACTATTTATCAATTTTATATATTACAATGTATATATATAATATTACTTATGTATACATATATATATACACATTTCACAATAGCATGTTTTATTACGTAGATGTTTATCTATAAAACGAAACAATATAATGTTATACAATTAACACTTTGTTAACGTTCTCAAGTCATGTAATAATTTTATAACTTATTTTCATATCAACCAACCGTTAATTGTTTTGCTAATATAACTCAATTTAATATTCACACATATGTATATAATCATACATATCTATTTACACATAAATTTTCGTGAATCGTTAGGCATGGTCAAAGGTTAATTGAATATATGAACACAATTCAAGGTTTTTCAGACTCAACATGTAACGTCCTCCCAATAGGGTCTGGAAGGAACGTCACTAATATCAAAACATACCAACATATTATAATAAACGAGAACAATACTAAATGATGAATTTAACTTTAATGAGTACGCAGCGGAAAATGAAATATCGTTACAATGACAGGAATAACAATATCGTAAATGTTCACATGCAGAAGTAATAAATGCGATATCTCTTGATCCTATGTCCAAGTAGCATCACATAAGCAGTAAGTATAAGAGCTTGAATCAAACAGTACCTGAGACAAAACATGCTAAAGTGTCAACCAAAAAGGTTGAGTGAAGTTCATAGGTTTAACAAAAAGTTTGTCGTTGTTTTAGACCACAAGATTTAGTTTGTAAAGTTGATCTCCCGCAGGATCAAAAAGTTATGCCAATGCGTGATATTTAGACTAAACGTTCAAGTTTTGCCCCATGACAAGTTGTGTCTGTCCTTGTCGGTTTAATTTCATTATTAAGTAATACAATGACTTGGTCAAATGTATCGGGGACGTTACTCCCGATAGGCCTACCCCCAATAATTAAGCATGCCGCAGCAATTAAAAATATCACTGTAGGGACTTAGTCGGACATAGCCGGGTATAGCATAGTTTAACAGTTTGGTACTTGTGTCTAAAGTGTAAAAAGTAAAAACAGCATGTGTCTCACCCCAAGTAAAAGTAAGTAAGTTTGCTAGCAATTAAAGATGGGCTATGAATTCACCTTAGTAAGTAGAGAGAGAGTTATTCCTCGGAATAAAGAGTTGAACGAGTGAGCAGGAAAGTCAACCTATTGACATTTAAGAGTAGTTAAGTGTTTTGCCCATGTTTAAGTTTAAGTATGTGTTTGTTTTACTAAGTTTCTATTCCTAGTAAGTTACTATTTTTATAAAGTTTTCATTTTTAGAAAGTTTCTTATTTTACTAAGTTTCTATGACTAGAGAGTTTCTACTTTTATCAGTGTTTCCCATTTTAGGATACTTGCCATATTAGATAAGCTTCCAATCACCCTTTTCCCTTCGAATGGCTAATTTAGATCTAGGGGCTTGAGCCATAGGACCCTTTAAATCGGAAATCCAAACCCTCTGCCTAGAATCTCATAGAAACCATTCGTCAAGAAAGTTCGAAGATCTATACATCTCTAATACATATCCCAAAATGTTTTTATGTTACAATATAAGTAGTAGGTTATAGGTGCTAGTAATAGTAATAGTGTATACATGTTATTTATTTTATTTTTAATTGCATATAATTTATAACATTATTTACATGCTTCGGTAAAAATAATAACCGAAGTAAAAAGTAAAAAGTAAAAAGTAAAAAAATAAAAAGTAAGAAAATAATACTTACTAGTAGTAATTCTTCAAAGAGAGAATGAGAGAAATTTTGGTGTGAGTTTGAATGAGAAATGAGGGGTATTTATACTTGAAAAAATTAGGTAAAAAGAATAAAATAATTAAAAGAAAAAGAAATATTTTAATTCTTAATGGGATTTTAAAATTAAAAAGTATTAAATGTTAGGTCATGGGATAATGCACAAAATAAAATAATAAAAGTAGTTTTTCCATTACAATTTTTAATTAAAAAGTAATTTATTTATTTATTTTTTTTCATTTATTTTAAGGATTTTTTTTATATAAATAAACAAATTGATTTAATGCTTTTCCAAGAATATTTGTCAATAATATTTTATTTTTTTTATTTATTTTTTTTATTTAATTAATAAATACAAATTTTGCATAAAAATAATAAATAATTCGGTATTTTGTATTTTTAATAATAATTATGATTTTAATTATTAAACTATAGTTTTAGTAAGTTTGTAAATATTATTACATTTATATATAATTAGATTTATTATATAGTTAAATATATAATACATTAACTAAATAATAAAAGTGATACAAAGTTTATATACTTAGTTAAATTATGTCAAATTATATAAATTAATAATATATTATTTATTTAAGCGTACATTGTTGACTAAAAATTACTATTCGGTCAACATTTAATTGTATATAACAACCCTTAATACATATAGTCAGACATATAACCCTAGGGTTAATTCAGTAATTTAGAAGTCGAAAAGTGAGGGTTGTTACACAACATTATAGGCTTTTGCTTATCGTGTCGAAAACATATAAAGATTAATGTTTAAATTTGATCGGAAATTTCCGGGTCATCACATGCGCCACTTTGTGTTTAGCTAAAAAAATAGCGGGAAAATTGGAAGAGAAGGAAGAAGAAACATTGAGGGAGGAAGGAAGGATTCAGACCATGTTTCATCGGAAGAGAAGGAAGAAGAAGCATACATGAATCGGATTTAGACGGTGGTGGTGGTGGTGGTGGTGGTGGTGGTGGTGGTGGTGGCGGTGGCGGAGGTGGCGTTGACGGCGGCGAAGCAGATCTAAATTTTTGCTCTTCTATTTATTTAAGGGTTTCGCAGATCTAAATGTATCAACAGACTATATCTTTATATATTTAAAATATTTTAATTTCTTTTATCATTTATCAAATTTCATTTACAGCCCCTAAACTACTACTAAATGTTAAGACAAAATTACACGGGGGGTCCTTGTGGTATGTTCGAAATAACAAGTGGAGTCCAAAATAATTTTTTCACCTTGAGGGGTCACTGTGGTATGCACTTGTTACATGGAGGGTCCATTTGCCTAACGTCCGTGTAATTTTAACGTCTAAGTCATGCACATGACTTGCACATGAGGGTAATATTGTCTTTTTTAATTTCTTTCCCCTTAGGTGTTAGCTGCACCTTTTCCTTTATATTTATTTGATTGTATCCAGGCATTTAGCATTCATTTAGCATCATCACCATCCCTAACCTCAACTCCAGTTCGTTATTACGGATTTAAACCATCAAATTAACTCCGACATCCAAACCTTCCTTCACCAAAATATGTGCAATTCAATTTAGTCAACTAATCCGTGCAATTCATTTAACTCAACAAGTATTCCATCACCACCTCCCAAACCTTTCTTCACCAAAATCTCGACATCCTCACACAACCACTGTTGTCGCTGCTAGACCACCGCCATTTGGTTTGGTCGCTTAATCCTCACCGGAGGTGATAGCTTTCTTAATAAATTGAAGGCCGGAGACCTTAACCGTGCCTTCGATTACAAGATGATAAAGTTAGGATCTTTTTATATTTTGGGGATTTAAACGTCTCTGGTCAGTTTTCGATCATACATCCGGTCAATTCAGATCCGGTAAGTTTCAGATCTGGTCAGCTTTCGGTCACTTATGATTTCGATTTTACATCTGGTTGCACAACATCTCAGATTGGGTATGAAATTTTATTTTTTAGATGGGGATTTCGTGATGTTGCTACTTGCTTGTGTTGTTAAAATTTCAAGATTTTATGAACACTTGTTTTGTCCAATTTTAGAAACTGTTACTCAAGATTATATCGAATGAAATAGGGGTTTATGTAATGGGCATGAAAAATTATATTGTCTCTGTTCATCCTATATTCCTTTTTGGCATAATAATTATTATTTTATTAATTGTTTATTGTTTATTACGGAGTAGTAAGTGAACATATTAAAGCTACATTTAAACCTCTCATTTCTTCTTATTTGATTTAAATTGAGAATTGATTTGGTTTTCAGTAAGGATTTTGTTTGCTTTTGTTTTTTTTTTTTTTTTTTTTAATTTTGGTTTGATTCGGTAGGTGGAATGTATTTAGATTTAATGTTGATTTGGTTTTGATTCACTGAAACATGAAGATGATGAAATAGATTTATGATGAAATAGATTGACGATGATGAAAAAGAAGAAACCCCTAAATTTTTACTTAAAGATGAGAAGATGAAGCTGCTAAGTTTTTGACGATTGACGATGATGAAAAAGATTTTGATGATGAATAGATGAAGTAGATGAAGATGAGAGCCCTAAATTTTGGCTTAAAATTTGTGTACTATTTAGGATTTTTTTTGTGATGATTGATGATGAATAGATGAAGGTGAGAAGCTCTTGAAGCTGAGATAAGATGAATGTGTGTCAGATGATGATAAAAAGGGAATAAAAAATGAAAAAGAGAAGACAAAAGAGAAAAGGAAATAAAAGAGAAAGAAAGAAAGAAAGGAAAAAAAAAAAGAAATAAAAAGAGATTTTTTTAAAATGACTAGTTTACCCTCATGTGCATTGCACATGATGTGATCTAACAGAAAAGATAACAGCAGTTAGGCAATTGGACCCCCATGAAATAAGTGCATACCACAGTGACCCCTCAAGGTGAAAAAATTCTTTTGGACTCCACTTGTTATTTCGAACATACCACAGGGACCCCCCGTGTAATTTTGTCAAATGTTAATAATAAGAACAAATTTAATATACACTCTTGAAACTTTAATAAAATAACAATAACGGCCTCTATTATTTATATATTATCCGAATATATATATTTATTATTAAAAGGTCAGCATAAGTCAACTCCGTCTCGAACGTACGCCTCGGTTCGCCTCGAGGCATACGCCTCGCCTCACAGAGGGGAAACGCCTCGCGGCGCGTTTCTATTTTTTTAAACCTTGCAATTAACCCTGAATTCGTTTTGATTTTTGTCGAGTAATGGGTAATCTTGTACGGGCCAGGTGGACCCCGAATCATTTTTGTCAAATCAAGTTGGGCTTCTATAAGGTAATCTCAACCTTCCACCTGATCTGACCATTACTCATGTTAATAAACATTCAACTTCATATACCAGTTTTTACATTTCGTGTAAATTATACAAAATTTGGTTAATTTAGTTTATTTTATGTAGTTTAATTTATAGTTTGATTCTTATGTAGACTAATCGTGAAATGTGGCATGTCACTACGCAGCTTTACTCTATATATGTCTACGTCTATCGTGGCTCATCATATACACATTTGCCCGCAAGACATACATTTATCTTTAAACAGTAAGCTTAAGCTCTGTGGTACATTTTTTTAACTTCTTTGATCAATATTTTTATATTTTTTGTTTATCATCCAGAACTTTATACTTGGTCACCAATTTAGTTAAAGAACCTATGATGTTAATATAGAAAAAACTAAGTTAGTAAAACAGACAATATCCTCTCATGCCATGTACTACATCTTTATCCTTAGGATTCCGGGCGTTTAACTTCATCGGATAATTTAGTTGTTGATTCTCCAACCAATACTACCAATCCTCCCCCAAAATCCTTTTAAGGTCAGATCTTTAGTTTCAGTATGTGCATTTGGATTCTATTTTTATATTCAGTGACTCAACTTACTGTGTGATCGATCATCTAATAAATGTACTGTATTGTAATGTTGATGATTAAATTGTGTGTTTCTCTCAATACAGTAAAGTACAATTTGTAGGTTGTTGGAAAAATGCATCGTCACAGTTATGATAGGATGGTTTACATATACCATATGTGAAGTGTCCATGGGTAACGTAATATTAAGAAACTTAAAGCAATGTTGTAAAATTGTCCTTACAAATTTCAAAAACTAATACATTTGATCAGTAATCTAATTGTTTTAATGACAATTTTGAGCCTTCAAATATCCAGATTGCTGGTTACAATATGCGTTTTAGATATTATTTTATGTAACTTTCTTAACTTGGATTCATAGTTTGTATCACCTTTCATGCATGTAAATGATTGAGCTGGTGGTTATCACAGTTTTTGGAACAAAGATCTGCATTGGTAACAAGATATTGATAATCATTTTGGCTCCAGTAGATAATGACCACTATCAAATGATTGGAGCTCAATATTTGTGAACATTTAAAACAAGTTGCTGTGTGTTGATGTTATTTTTGGTCACTAAGGGTGGAATTTTTTTTCAAAATAGTAACCTTTTTTACATAATTTACAGAACTAGAAATTAGAAACTGGAGTTTACATATCTAGTATAACCGGTGTTTTAAACACCGGGTTTCCATGTGTCACTTCCAAGCCGGTGTTTCAAACACCGGTTTCTACCTTTTTCTGCCACATCTTCACATGACCGAGCACTAGTAGCCACCCGTGCCCTAAACCGGTGTTTGAAACACCGGTTTGCAGGGAATCTTCACCTTTTCTGAAACCGGTCTTTGAAAGGCCGGTTTCGCTTTTTCTGTATATTTTCCCTTATCACTTTGATGTATCACTGTATGCTTACTATATCCTTACTGTATCACATTGAAGTATCAAGCAAAAGTAGGATTTTTTTTCCCTTATCACTTTTACTGTAACTCCAGCAAACACTATCTTTTCGTGTTTCCCTTTTACTGTATCACCATGAAACCCTACCTTTTCGTGATTAGTATTCAGAGCTTTGTATGTTTATTTAAATTACCATCATCTGCAATTTATTAACAACATCACAAACTAGTGAATACAAAACCAAACACATCAAAATGAGCTTTTTTCATCATAAAATGACAGCTTGAAAACTACTAAAAACACTTATCTCACACCAAAAAATGACTACAATTCGGCCGTTTATGATTCATTTTGTTTGGGGTGGCCAACTTACTTTCGAAAATAGTTGGCTAAGCGGTGATCTAGCAATAGTTAGAAGGACTTTTGTGTTGTCTAAGAAGATTAACTGTGTGCAGTTAAACCAAATGGCATACAACTATGTAGGGGCCGATCAAAGAACACATTCGTTGAGAATGTTCTTGTGGTTTGTTTTCAATGGAAATGTTTGTAGAAATGAACTCACTGACGATCATACTTTGGAAAGTATTTATTTTTTCTCTCAGAATGATCCGGAATATCAGGCTCAAATTGAAATTCAGTATGAGCAAGTCTTTTCAAACGCACAAGATTCAGGTTTTATGAATCTGATTGCAGAAATGGAAGCTGGTCCATCAGTAATTGATGATGAAGTTCAAGAAGAACATGAAGACGCTGGTGATGGTATGTCAACCGACACTGACAATACAGTTGATCACTATAGTGTTGAAGAAAATGTTTCAGATGACTCCGGTAGAGAGGATGAAGTGCAAGTTTAACAAATTGCACCTGTTTCACGTTTCCATTGTGTTAATGAAGGTGAGGCTAGTAATCCTTTTGCATTTGATGATGACGACGAGGAATCATGGGTTGTTTGGAATTGTGATCAACCCGATGTTATTACAAAAGGAATGATGTTCAAGAACAAAGCTGAACTTTTGTATGCTGTTCGTAGATGGAATATACGAAATAATAGGGAGCTCATTGTTCAAGATAGTAGACCGGGTTATTTCAAATCAAATTGCTATACAACTAGCTCAAATTACAAGGGTCCACAAGAAAGAAGACATTGTTCGTGGTCTGTAAGTGGTTTAGTTCATAATAGATACAAGGTATGGAGAATTGTTAAATGGAAAGATCAACATAATTGCTATGGAAATGTCCAGGAAAACAACAATCGTTGTTTAACGTCTAGCTTGATTGCTACTGACATTGCTCATCAAGTGAGTAAAGACATTGCTTTTTCGGTTCAGAACATCCAAGCATACATAAAACACATATGGCGGGTGGATGTTAATTACGCTAAGGCATGGAATGCTAGGCGTATTGCCATTGAACGAATGTATGGAACTTGGGAAAGTAATTTTGCAGATCTGCCACGGTATGTAAATGAATTACAACATACCAATCCCGATACAATTGTAGAATTCTTATATGGCCCTCGAGTTGAGAACGGTGTAGACACATTCAAGTATGTATTTTGGGCCTTTGGTCCAGCTATTAGAGCATATAGCCAGTGTATTCCGATAATTTGCATTGACGGAACCCATTTGAAAGGGGCTTACAATGGTAAGGTGCTTACCGCAGTTGGCAAAAATGCTAACAATCAAATTCTGCCAGTTGCTTTCGCAATTGTTGACAATGAAAGTAACGAGAGTTGGACTTGGTTTTTGGGTTTGTTGCAACTCCATGTTGTTGGCAATAGGAAGCTGTGTGTTATATCTGATCGCCACCAGGGTATCCTACATGCCATGAGTTTACAGACATATGGTTGGGAACATAGGTATTGTTTGCGCCATATTCGTAGCAACGTAATGAAACACTATAAAATTCAAGCGATCAAAAAGTTATGTTGGACAGTCGGTTCGACAGCCAATCAGATACTGTTCAAGAATGCTGTATCAGCACTTAGGGGGGTTAGTCAAGAGGCTTGGGATTATTTAGTAGATGCGGATTTAGGAATGTGGACTGTCTATAGGGATAGTGAAAAGAGTCGTTGGGGTAACACAACGACAAACATTGCTGAATCCCTCAACAACGTGTTGCGTCATGCCCGAATGATGCCGATTAGAGCGTGTATTGAATATACATTTGACTACACTAGGCAACACTTTTACGATCAATATCGAGAAGCTTTTCAATGGAATTCACCACATTCCAAGAACATCTGGAAAATCTATCGCGAACGAGAAATAAGATCCCAAACATACAAAACAACATGTTACGATTACCAGAGACGTGTGTACAAGGTCCAGTCAACTTATCAAAGAAGCGGTGAAGGTGGCACCGATTACACCGTAAGGTTTGCTGCTAGATAGTGTTCATGTGGAAGATGGCAACACCACAGATTACCTTGCTCTCATGCAATTTCTGTTTGTAGCCATCTACATGAAAATGCAACCATGTTGGGTAGTAAAAAGTACACAACTACTGTATGGAGAGAACAATATAGCCATTTCTTTAATCCACTCAGAGACATGAGTTATTGGGCAACAGTTGACAGGAAAATTAAGGCTGATCCAACAAGATTGATCAAGCACAGGGGAAGGAAGAAATCGAAACGTTTTCCGTGCCAGATGGATGAACGTGAAAAGCAGAAACCAAAGTGTGGTATCTGCAGAGAAGAAGGCCACAACAGAAATACATGTCCTACTAGGTTTCCATAGTTATTTCACGTAATGGTTTGTTTAGTTTATTTTATGTTATGTGTGATTTGATTACGTTTTTAATTATGTATTTTGTTACCAAAAAAATGTAACCGTGTTTATGTCTATGAATAAAAGTGTTGTTCAAAAATTACTATTCAACTTAAGTATTATTTATTATAAATCTAGGAAATAATAAACAAAACTAATACAACATTTATTAAATGACTAAACTGTCCACTTCGCCATTTTATAGAAAAATATGTGAGTGTCTGTTTAACAAACTACCAAAGGCAAGTGTTAGTAGTTACCACAATGATAGTACACAAAAATATTTAGAACCTAAATCGACTTAAGCAAGTCGTACCAACTGATACCATTTAGACATTTTTAGTTTTACAATAATATTATTAATAAACAAGACACATTTATTAACAATACAACATTTATTAATCAACACCACACGAACTACTTATATAAAACAATTATCTTAAAGTGCAATAAGGCCTAGGTGCGTGATAGTATTCACCATCACGATCATAGAGCGTGTCGAATTCAATGGCGTCTTCAAAAACTCCAAATACAATATACAAAACAATTTTTTCACGCCGTATACATGCTTTCCCCGCTATTGTATACCACTCTTCATCATACATCATTGCCTCGGGTTCTGTAATTCCTTCTTTATAATAGTAGATGTCCATCGAACGTTCATCTTCCAGTAACTTACTTCGAAGAAACTCTTCCAACTTCTCCATACCAAAGCCACATATATCTACGTTTTCAAACGTAGATATCTCCCCTTCTGTTAAACGAATTTCATCATTTTCGTAATCAAGATCACACCGGTGATGAACTTCAATTGACACCATATTTGAAGTCATGATAGATTTGTAGTTTATAATGAATGATGATCATACACTTACTAATATTTATAGGGAAAAATAGCAAATAAGTATATATAAGAAAAAAAAATAAAAATAAAAACATATACCAAACAAACCGGTGTTTGAAACACCGGTTTCAATAAAAAACAGTAAATGCTCCATTAACTTGAACGACCTGCCAACTTTTTACATGCGTATTGGTTCAACGATACGTAGCAAGCCGGTGTTTGAAACACCGGTTTCGAAGATTTTAAATACCCGATCAATCAACCATCGGTCTGCATAAACTACTCCACTTAAACGATTTTCTGTTCAATTTCGTTAAAATTTATGTTCCTAAATACACCTAAATATGGATAATCAAGTGAGTGGTAGATCTATCCCTCTTAATCCGGATCTATTATTTTTACAATCACTAAACTCACATAGATCGTTTTCGATATTTACCGAAAAAATTCCTAGTGATGCACTTATAAAGCCAAGAAGATGTGATTTAACATTTTGGCAACATATTAGTGATCTTCCAAATGAACAAATAAATGCACAGGTTGAAGGTTATCTTAATGCAAAGGGTTTGGGTTTAGTGTGCAAACTCGGTAAACAAAGATTGGATCACGCTCTAATTACAGCTTTGGTTGAAAGATGGCGCCCGGAGACGCATACTTTCCATTTCCCGATAGGTATTTTTTGATGTTTTTAATTATGTTTATATTGTTAGAGTTAATTATAGATATAATATGTTTCATATATTTTGTTAGATATAATTATGATTATAATGTTAGATAAATTGTTAGATATAATATTGCTAGATAAATTATGGATATAATTGTTAGAAAAATCATATGAATATAATTGTTAGATAAATCATTTGAATATATTATTGTTAGATAAATTGTGATTATAAATCGTTAAGCATTATAATATTGTTATTGATAAAATGTTGAATATAATTGTTAGATAATAATCATTTGGATATAATATTGTTAGATAAAATATTATTGATAAAATGTTGAATATAATTGTTAGATAATAATCATTTGGATATATAATTTTTAGATAAAATGTTATTGATAAAATGTTGAATATATTTGTTATATAATAATCTAACTTTGGATATATAATTGTTAGATAAAATGTTATTGATAAAATGTTGAATATAATTGTTAGATAATAATCATTTGGATTTTATATTGTTAAATAAAAAGTTAGATAAAATGTTATGTATTAGATAAAAAGTTAGATAATAATCAGTTATATATTATATAAATGTATACGTATTATTTATTTAACTTACGTAGGAGAAGCAACTATAACGTTGCAAGATGTTCAAATTCTATGGGGTTTACCCATAGACGGTCCCCCTGTTACCGGAATATGGCATTCTATGGAAGATGCCCAATGGCGACAATTAGTTACTCAATATTTAGGGATTGCCGATAACCATATTGCTGAAGCGGATATACAGACAGGAAAGATCAAAATATCTTGTTTAATCAATGAATTGAATAGAGAAGTTGTAGAGATTGAGGAACGTATCCAACAACGGGCTAGAGTCTACATGTTGGCACTAATGGGTGGCATTCTATTCTCTGACGCTAATGCCCACGATGTCCCGTTGAACTATATTTGGAACATCATAGACTTGAGTCCCGAGCCGCGTTTGAATTGGGGTAGTGCGGTTCTAGCCCACCTTTATAGAAATTTGTGTCGTGCCGCTCAATCTGAAGATGCAAAGGGCATCAATGGTGCGACGCTTTTACTACAACATTGGGCGTATGAAAGAATACAAACCCTCGCGCCAAAACTCAGACACGATGTACTCTTGGAGCCCCCGCTACCAAACGATATGGGACAGCCGCCCATTGAAGGACCGTATGGTTCGAGGTATATTAAATATACACTATTCTCTTAATATATCAACAACTATAATATAGTTATATATACATATATCAATAACTATAATTGGTATGTAGGTGGCATGGAAAAAGGACACACAGAGATACGCCCGCACATGTATTAGGAACGTGTCGGTCGGCACTTGCGGCATTAAGAGGCAGAGAGGTATATATATATATATATATATATATATATATATATATATATATATATATATATATATATATATATATATATATATATATTCTATAAATTAGTTGATTTTTATAGTATGTGGAATGTTTTTGCAGTTTTGCTGGTGTCCATATGATGATAACTTACAAAGCCGACTTCCCGATGAATGTCTAGCTGATAGGGAGTTGTGGTCATACCGTGGCCCAATTATATTTTGGTCTACTATTGAGTTGCATCTACCAGATAGGGTCAACAGACAGTTCGGTTGGATTCAAGATATTCCAAATTCGGACATGTTGTTCTCTCAGGAGATGCATCGTATAGTTCACAATACAAGCCTAAAGTCCAAACAGAACGCCGATTTGACGAAAAGTTTCCCACAAGTCAATTTCATTCCCCATTGGAGGGACCGACATCAGCATCTGCATCGTGGTGTGGACGGGTTGGGCACTGTTGCTGACTACTTTCAGTGGTATAATGCGCGCACGGTTACACACATCACAAATCCTGGAAACGTACCACCAGCCAACACATATCCTAGATGGGCAGGAACTACTAATGTTTATGTAAGTAACTAAATTATAATATTTAAATTAACTATATTGGTTCTAATATTCAATTACTTTTAACTAATATGCAGGAGGATGGGCTTATGAGGATACGGGGACACGCATTAACTCAAATGCAACCGGACAGTCAACCAAACACACAACCATTTCTTGACATTCCAAATCAAATTTTCAACTACACACAATTTAATGACCCGCAACATCCCTATCATTTTTATTCATCACAAAACTTCAATTTTCCGGATAATGTTAACTATTATCCTTTGCAAACTCAAAATACCCCTTACCAAACAGATCAGGGTGAATCCTCTCAGTATAACCTTCACCAAACAAATCAAGGTAATTCCCCTCATAATTAGAACATGGATGAATTTTTCAACTACAACATGGGTACCTGTAGTCATAGTCCGATCATACCGCGAGATTTTGGAGGTACATCACAGGTAGGAGTTGACGATGACCACATAGCGGATATAGGAGCTGATGACGATACCACCCCAGAACAACAAGTCCGGAGGGGTGAGAGGAATAGAAGACCAACATTGTGTGGAACCGGTGGACACCTACGCGTTCCACTTGGACGGGGACGAGGACGTCATGGGCACTGATTATTTGTATTTTAATGTTTGAAAATGTATTTTAAATTCATATGTCTTATATAAAGTTCTAAAATCGTATTAATTATATTATTAAAGTATACAGTTAATTATATTATTAACAACTAATACAACAACTTAATTTTATTTTAAACGACAAATTTCAAACCACAAAACACAGCTAAAAGCTTTATTTTTAACAACAACATAAACATAAAGATAACAAATTTCTACGCAGATCCGCCGTCTCTTAAGAACACTTTCACTAAACTCCTTCGCGTAATGTTAAGGTAGTGGACATAACTCGATGGACAAAAAATGCTACAATTTTGTATCACCAAAACAGCTCCCTCGCGTATGCCTTTAACACCTTCATACTTTCCTTGCACACCATCAATGATCTTGCTACTAATTGATGCCTTGATTGTACCAGTAGTATCCTATTAATAAATGATAAACGCTTACATTAGTACATTTTAGTGAAACCCATACAATTTTTGAAAAAATATAAATGGATCGTGTAAACTCACTTTTAGCGTTATAGATAGATCGCCTACAACATTTGGAGCACAAGTCTTGATAACACCAACAACCTGATCGACCCAGTAACACTTACGTTGTGACAGAATGTCTGCTATATTAGACCTCCCTTCAGTCACAAAAATTAAATAAAATGTCACATATTTTTCTAGGTTTTTTATATAACAAAACACAATATTAGTGTTTACCTCCGTATGGATATGCAAACTCCATGGCGTTAATCCACGGAGCTTTTGTAAAGGAATCATCAAATTCAGCTTTGTTTATCACTTCCCTTATAAAATCTTGCGTGGACTTCTCATCCACAACGTTATTCTCATTATTGCGAAGTTCGTACGCATCTTGGAAAACACCAGCGGGTCCGGGAATACGGTACGATAGTTGGTTCATTTTGTTAGACCCAGAACCGCGCAACATAGGTCGTGGTGGTGTAAAAGGTTCTGGTTGCTTTTGTTTTTTACGAGTAGGTTGGGGTGAAGGTGGCGACCGGGTCGCCGAACCAGTCGGCAACGGGGTCGACACCAAAGTGGTTTGAGCGCGACTAGTAAGGGGTACAGGTTGAGTTCGTTGCGAACCAATATAGGTTATGTCGGAATCATCGATATCAAGAAGGTATTTCCATCCATCATTTTCGGAATTAGACATTTTGTTGTTTTTGAATTGCAGTTGTGTTGTTTTTGTGATGTTATTTGATTGAAGATTATGATAGTATAAATAGAGAAAAAAAAATCCTACTTTTGCTTGATACTTCAATGTGATACAGTAAGGATATAGTAAGCATACAGTGATACATCAAAGTGGTAAGGGAAAATATACAGAAAAAGCGACACCGGCCTTTCAAAGGCCGGTTTCAGAAAAGGTGAAGATTCCCTGCAAACCGGTGTTTCAAACACCGGTTTAGGGCACGGGTGGCTACTAGTGCTCGGTCATGTGAAGATGTGGCAGAAAAAGGTAGAAACCGGTGTTTGAAACACCGGCTTGGAAGTGACACATGGAAACCCGGTGTTTAAAACACCTGTTATACTAGATATGTAAACTCCAGTTTCTAATTTCTAGTTCTGTAAAGTATGTAAAAAATGTTACTATTTTTAAAAAAAATTCCTAATTTCGCCAAAAAAAACCTTCATATTTTATCCTCAACTCAAACATTCGACTAAAAATGTTGTATTTTCGTGGAAGCATGGAATAAATTTTTTTACAATGAATGCGAACATTTTTAAAAGAAATTTCGCCCCCAGTGAAGAAATATCCTGATTTCGCCACTGGTTGGAAGGGTTGTCACTTGAATATATATATATGTAGTTGGGATGTCAAAAGAATGTCGACATGTTATTGACAATATCATGCGACAAAAAAACACGTTATATATAAGGATTTAATATTTATTTTTTGTTATTATTACAAACTAAAAAACGTATACATATTATTATTTTTGGGTACATCTCGCTAGCTTCAATGCAATACCACATTTACGAGTCTCGACATTATCTTACACCTTGAATCTTCGAAAATATGCTTCCAGCGTTAAAAATTCATGATTCTATTTATGAATTTCAACTATCGTTGGTAAGATTTACGTGGCATCATTTTTTTCTTTCGTTCTTTATGGTGACATTCAAGCAGTGTTGTAAATCTCCCGAGATCTCCCCCGAGATCTCGTTTTTAGAAGGCAATCGAGACGAGATATTTATCTCCCGAGATTTCTCGGTCAACCGGGTCAAACTTAGTCAAAGTCACGATTTCTCAGATTTTCTTGCTAATTTGTAAGATTTTCTTGTAAAATTCGTAATTTTTAAGATTTTCTCGCTTATTTCTCGGATATTTTTGTAAAATCTCGTAAAAACGTATATAAATATACATATATATATTTATGTTTTTATGTATATTTTTATTAAAAAAACTATAAAGTCAACGTAAGTCAACGTCCGAGATCTCCCCAAGATTATTCCGAGATGCCGAGATCTCCCTAAAAAAGTCCAAACGAGATCTCCCCGAGATCCGAGTTCTCCAACCTTGTATTCAAGTCAATCGATCTCAAGTTTGTGACTTTCATTATGAATTGTACGTTGCCACAAGCCTGACTGATCTGATCACTTCATGTATCTTTAATAAAACGTTTTCATAATGCAAAACAACCGATGTAACTACCACAACTACCATTATCGTAACGATCACCACCGCCTCAAAATGTACTTGATCGTGTGTGAAAAGTAGTTGATATGTTACTAATAACATATACACAAGAAGACGGTGATGATCCTTACAGAGATGGTGGTAGTGGTACGATCGAGCAACTGTGATACGTACCCACAAAGAACAAGATTGTGGAGATCGTCTAGTTATCGAAATATTTCAATATAAGTGTATGATATATTTGGTCCTCCTTGTTAATTAAAATGTTTAGTTTTCAACTTTTAATGGACTTGGCAGTTGTTCATATGGGAAGATATTGCTTATATTTATTTGTATAAGTAATAACCGAATAAAGTGTACAATAAAAGTATTTAATGGGTGAATTTTATCAAATTCTAACTGAAATATGCCCAGATGAATTTATTCTGAGGTGGAAAATAGATAAGGTGCGTTCAAATGAAGTGAAGATCATCCATATATTATAGGACAGAGATAGAAACTTTATCATACCATTAAATTTAAATCCTCATAAATAACATTACCAACATTTCTCACCATGTTCTATAGATAACTCGTTATCCCTTTCATTATCACCCATCATTTCTCATTCCCATCGACTATAGTAACTTCATTTTTACTATAGCAAATATTATTTTGCGCAAAAAATGTACTACCTCCGTCCGACCGTCCATCTTAATAGTCCGGTATTCTTTTTTGTGTTATTCTAAATTAATAGTCAAATTCCATAAATAAATAAGAATAATAAGGTAGATTTCCTTTATACTCTTAACTTTCGCATATAAGACAAAAATATAGGTAAAAAGTAAGGAATAAAACTATATAGTAAAGAAAAAATACATGTGACAGTCACTTTTACAAATTTTTAGCGGACATATACCTTTGAAATTTAAATGAGTCAAGGGATGAGATTTTTTCAATGACCGAGTATTTTTACTCAGATTTATAATATATGTTAAAGTCAGTGTTGTAAATCTCCCGAGATCTCCCACGAGATCTCGTTTTTAGAAGGCAACCGAGACGAGATGTTCATCTCCCTAGATTTCTCGGTCAACGGGTTCAAACTTAGTCAAAGCCACGATTTCTTGAATTTTCTTGCTAATTTGTAAGATTTTCTTGTAAAATTTGTAATTTCTAAAATTTTCTCGCTCATTTCTCGGATATTTTTGAAAAATCTCGTAAAAACGTATATAAATATACATATATTTATGTTTTTATGTATATTTTTATTGAAAAAACTATAAAGTCAACATAAGTCAACGTCCGAGATCTCCCCGAGATTATTCCGAGATGCCGAGATCTCCCTAAAAAAGTTCAAACGAGATCTCCCCGAGATCCGAGTTCTCCAACCTTGGTTAAAGTTAATGTTATCTCCGAATGGCAGGTATGTTTTAATAAAATTTACTATATTTAACCATAAGACCATTCTAACGGTGATTGTGATGTGGACTGATTGTAGGGATCAGAAGATTGTGACGTTACAATTCTGTAGGATAAACGCCCCGGTAGGAGCATGTAGGCGTTGTCTGGGTGCCACATAGGAAGATAAACGCTCGTTGATCCCCCATAGTGAAGGATATAAGTAACTAGTTTTAACTTATATACATCGAGTAATTTGTTCTAAAACTGTAAATATCAGTTTATGAATGGGATGATTGTGATGTGTTCACATACACAAACAAAAATACAGTTACAATTATAACAAGTATGGAAGGATGACACGTGGAGTGAGGTGGTACGTCCAAACCTAATCTATCGAATTATCCATGCAGAACCAAAGAATCGAATTCTGTATAAAACCTGAAACAGTAAGACTAGCATATATCGACCTCTTGCAAATAATCCTCGTCGTTTGTCTGCTTTGCACGGATTAGCAACAACTCATCCTCATCATCTCCACCAAGCCTCACTCCTAATCAGCCTGTTTTGCTGCCCCTTTGGTATAGTATATAGTATATACACGTTGATTACGCTTTTTCTAAAAAAAATATATCCGACCCAACAATAACTAGCTGTCTACTTACTACGAAACAGTGTAGTTTTGGATAAGTGTATTGTAACGAATATTAAACTGAAAATCATGGATTTCATAACTGAAAAAGTTAGGCCATTTAACTGCATTATATATGGTACCTCTTTGGAAAACGTTTACTCAAACTAAACACATGAATTGCATTTTCACAAGAATACGTGAACAGAGCTTTCGTTTAGAAATGCAGATATTTTATTTTCAACAAGCGAAACATTCTCAAACAAAAATCTGAAACTTGCTTTAAGAGTTTCAAGATGAAGTGTTGATAATATATTCAGATGTATAGTAGCTAACCGGATATTATCTGTATATTTATATATATAAATATGTAATGAAAATTTCATCTCATGGAATCATGTATATAATATTAAATTGTGATTATTTGAATGCAGAGAAGAGAATATGGACCAGGCAATTGCAGCTCTAAAGAAGCTTCTAAGGTAATACCAACTCAAATGTAGTACGAGTACGTACAAGACTATCTAGTTTCTACTACGGGTATGTTTGGCAAAACAAGCTAGCTAATAGTTGGTAATTTGTAGCTGGTGGATGGTAGCTGCTAGCTTTTTATATGTATTTATATTGAGTTTTTAACAGGAACGGTTTAGAGTTTAGGGTTTAGGGTTTAGTGTTTTGGGTCTAGATATCACGAAGTGTCTTTTTTAAATGTTCATATTTTCATGTGATCTTGATGCCTGAAAATTTTTTTTCCAAAAAAACGAAAAAAAAAAGAATCTTGCTTCTCCCCGATTGGTTACTTCCCCATTGATCATGCCCCTATATATATATATAGGGGCAGGATCAATGGAGAAGTAACCAATCGGGGAGAAGCGGGGGAACCAATATATATATATATATATATATATATATATATATATATATATATATATATATATATATATATGGGCAGGATCAATGGGGAAGTAACCAATCGGGGGGAAGCAAATTTTTTTTTTTTTCGTTTTTTTGGAATCTTTTTTCTTGCATCAAAATCATACGAAAATATGAACATTTAGAAAAGACACTTCGTGATGAATGTTATTTTTTAGGCGGGAAAACGATCGACAAAAATAACATGCAAGATAATATTGTTCGTGAAGAATGTGAACGTTTTTTTTTTCATGTTTTGTGAAGTAAAATTTAACCCGATTTAGAGTTTAGGGTTTAGGGTTTGGTGTTTTAGGTTTATTCTATAAACCCAAAACACCAAACCCTAAACCCTAAACCCTAAACTCTAAACCGTTCGTATTAAAAACTCAATCTAAACCCTAAATCTAAACCCTAAACCCTACATTTCTAAACCCTTATATCTAAACCCTATAAACCCTAATATCTAAAACCTCAATATACGCTCGAAAAACACGATAATTGTTATATATTACTTCTTCGAGCGTTTTTCCGTCAAAATAAAAACATTTATCACAAAGTGCCTTTATTAAATGTTCATATTTTCATCCAATCTATAATGTTCGTGAACAAAGTTTTTTCAAAAAACGAAAAAAAAAAAAAAAAAAAAAAAAAACATTTTGCTTCCCTCCGTTTCCCCCCGATTGGTTACTTCCCTCTTGATATATATATATATATATATATATATATATATATATATATATATATATATATATATATATATATATATATATATATATATATATATATATATATATAGGGGCAGGATCAATGGGGAAGTAACCAATCGGGGGAAGCAAAATTTTTTTTTTTTTTTTCGTTTTTTTTGAATTTTTTTTCCGGCATCAAGATCACACAAAAATATGAACATTTAGAAGAGACACTTCGTGATGAATGATATTATTTAGGCGGGAAAACGATCGACAAAAATAACATTCAAGATAATATTGTTCGTGAAGAATATGAACGTTTTTTTTCCATGTTTTGTGAAGTAAAATTTAGCCCGATTTAGAGTTTAGGGTTTAGGGTTTAGGGTTTGGTGTTTTGGGTTTATTCCATAAACCCAAAACACTGAACCCTAAACCCTAAACTCTAAACCGTTCGTGTTAAAAACTCAATCTAAATCCTAAATCTAAACCCTAAATCTAAACCCTAAACCCTAAATTTCTAAACCCTAATATCTAAACCCTATAAACCCTAATATCTAAACCCTAATATCTAAACCCCAATAGCTAAAACCTCAAAATACGCTCGAAAAACACGATAATTGTTATATATTACTTCTTCGAGCGTTTTCCCGCCAAAATAAAAACATTTATCACAAAGTGTCTCTACTAAATGTTCATATTTTCATCTCATCTATAATGTTCGTGAACAAAGTTTTTTCAAAAAACGAAAAAAAAAAAAAAAATTGCTCCCCCCGCTTCCCCCCGAATGGTTACTTCCCTCTTGATCATACCACTATATATATATATATATATATATATATATATATATATTAACCTCTTGATCATACCACTATATATATATATATATATATATATATATATATATATATATATATATATATATATATATATATATATATATATATATATATATATATATATATAAAGAACAACCTAAATATTTTTATTTTTATTTTCAAATTCTGACATAAAACTACCCAACATTATGCACCTGCATCATAAACATGTATAAACTTCAAAAGAAGTTATGGAATAACTTGCATCAACCTTCACTTTGGGTACAAATTAACCCCTTCTGTTTTATTATTAGATTTTACTATGAAAAAGATCAATAAAAAACTGAACTGCTCTTTGACTTTTATATAAACAAACAAAATGTTTGATTAAATTAAAGGATCTAGCACTTTTTTTATTACAATTCATGGATTAATTAATTATGGATAATGGTTGTATAGTGAGAAGGAGGAGTTGGCACCTGTGGCTGCTGCAAAAATCGACCAGATCACTGCCCAACTTAAAACATCCAACACCAAACCTGCATTTGACCCTGTCGAGAGGATCAAAACCGGGTTTGCCAAGTTCAAAACCGAGAAATATGCGTGAGTCTGCAATTATTTTATTTATAACATAATAATTACTTTATACAATAATACTCTTTTATTGATTGATTGTACGAATTACGTATCCAGAACAAATCCAGCCTTGTATGAAGAACTTTCCAAAGGCCAGAGCCCAAAGGTACACCTACTCACTTCGAATCATAATGATTTGAAAACAAGAAAAAATTTGTAATAACCGTTAATAATATAAACCAACTTATGGAACCAGTTCCTATCCGCCTAAAGATTTTACCATATTGTTCTGCTACCACCGGTTTCCTACCTTTTCAGAAAGGCAATGGCAAACGGGTCGATGTGGGTCGGGTTGGCTAGAGGTCAAAACGGGTCATGGGACAAAATGGGTCATGGGTCGAACATGTCTGAATTTTTAGACGGGTCAAATGGGTCGGGTCTAAATGGGTTGGGTGGAGACCCGTTTCTCGAAGTTTCGTGATACGCATTTCAATTTCAGATTCGCGTTTTTATTTCAGTTTTGCGAAACGGGTTTTAATTTTCAGTTTCGCGTTTAAATTTTCAGATTTGCGTTTTTATTTGTGGACTGAGGCTACTTCTCGTAATTAACATATGAATTATGTGACAGTTTATGGTGTTTGCATGCTCGGACTCCCGAGTCTGCCCATCACATGTGCTAGATTTCCAACCCGGTGAGGCATTTGTGGTCCGTAATGTAGCCAACATGGTCCCACCCTTTGACAAGGTTGATTCACAGTTGTAATTACTTATTTATCATTAGAATAAATATTATTAACTAGTCATATATTTAACTGTAGTTTTCTTTGTTACCTGCAAGAACAGGTTAAATATGCTGGTGTAGGAGCTGCTGTTGAGTATGCAGTTCTGCATCTCAAGGTAATCTAAAGCCCCCTGTTGCATAACTTTAGATGCTTCGCATTTTCTACACAGTACACATGAAACTCCTATAATAACATTGTTTATATGTTCGATTCCAAAAAAGTAGATGATTCTATTTAAGCATTACAAGTGAAAAGTATGAGGGATAAATGGATGGTCAAAATGGGTCATGGATCGAACGGGTCTGAATTTTTGACCGTTCGATCCTCTTCCGCTCCATATACTGGGGGCTGTTGAAGGACCATTGGCTTGACTCATCATTTATTATTAACTCTAGTTAGTCCTTTGGATGGCTCTTCTTGTATCTATATATTTGTGGTTCCATAAGCTATTTGGATCAATGTAAACTACACTTATTTACATAATTTATGTTGCTTATCACATATAACTTTCTCGAGCCAAAATCTGAATACAAGCAACATACATAAACATATGCAAGGGACCGACTGCGTCAAAAAAGTTAACTTTGGTAACCTGTTGGTATATAAGTCATGGCTAACATACAATAGTACATATTTAAAAGTTGAATGCGGAATTTGGTGGTAGTTCAATGCATTTTCAAACAATATTCCCTAAACATAAAGGAGACACTTTCAACCCATTTATTAACTATCCAAATATAGTTACAAGTTATGAATTTGAATGATGCAGGTGGAGCAGATAGTTGTAATTGGGCACAGCCGTTGTGGTGGAATTAAGGGACTCATGACTTTCCCGGATGAAGGACCCCACACAACGTAAGTTCCATTTCTATATACAAACAGTTACGCTACAAATTTACCTTTAGGACCTCTACCGTGTTCAATTCTGATTCAATAAGTTATATTCTTCGCTATATTAATTGTGTCCTATATGGCAGTGATTTCATTGAGGACTGGGTGAAACTTGGTCTCCCTGCAAAGTCAAAAGTCAAAGCAGAGAGTAGCAGTTCATCTGTTGATGATCAATGTGTAACCTGTGAAAGGGTAAACATTTTTTAATTTACTACAGTAAATAACAATTTAACCTTTTTCTGTGTAAAGTAACCATTATGTGATTAAAATGCAGGAGGCAGTGAATGTATCTCTTGCAAATCTGCTAACGTACCCGTTTGTGAGAGACGGACTAGTGAAGAAAACACTTGCACTCAAGGGCGGACACTATGATTTCGTTAACGGATCCTTTGAGCTGTGGGGACTTGATTTCGGCCTTTCTCCAACTACCTCTGCATGATTGAGCTACTTATATATATGAAATACCATCCTTACCCCTCCTTCACACTTTTCTTCCAACCAAACTTCAGATATGATCTTTACATGTATTCCCCTATAATAAAAGAAAACTGAAGGATTTTTCATTCAGTCATTGTTATGTATGCATGTTACTTTCTTTCATTTTCTTATTTCTTTTTTTATGTATGCGAATACTTTTGTAATGTTAATAAATGAAAATTGAAAAGCTTCTCACACATTATTCTCTTTACTCTTCCTTACAATTGTAAAATGTACCCACCATATTACAACTCTTCTACAAAAGTGTGATATTTCAAACATATTGACTCATAATATATATGGGTACATGAGGAATTTCGACCTCTTTATGTAAAATCAAAAAGCTAAAAAATTACAAAAAACTTTGAAATTAGTTAAGCAAAAATCGAACGATAACAAAAGGGCTCATATGAATTAAAGGTAATAGTCCAAACTGTACTGCAGTTTGTTTTCCCAGAACATAAAAACGGATAAATATAGTATATCGAAAGAGTTAAAAATCATAACATTTTACGCAAGGGTCTAAGTTCCCTGGGCACACCATCAAAGTTCCCCGAGTTTACGTCCGTTTGCAGCATTGGTCTCTTCCCACTCTTCCATTGGATCCCCTCTGCTAGATGTTCTTTGTTTGGTGTCAGCATTACAAAATTTGGATCCGCCCTTTCGTAACTGCATTTTTTTCAAGATTAAACGTTTCATTAATTCGATTCATTTACTTTCATTTCAGAATCTTATATGTTGTTATAAAATAATCAATACTAACCTTGCTTCTCTAACATTGTCCACACGAAGACCAAAGCCTAAGGATGTCTTTCCCACTGCACGGTCTCTAATAGCTGCACAATATCCAAATCATATCATCTTTACATGTTCATTATTATTAACGTAAAACCTCGTGTTTCATGTCGGTTTACGGGATAATGTATGCATAGGCCACGCACGTACTAAAGTATATTGTTGTAAAAAAACCCCGATTACTCTTGCTTAATCCCCAATTACTCGTTTTTTAAGAACATCATGTTCCGATTTTCCAAAATCCGTTTAATTAATTGGTGAACATCGGTTAATGGGTCAAAAACGGATTTGTACGGATTTGTTGATCAAATCGGTCAAAGTCAAAATAACAATTTAACACGAATTTAAACTATAATTTTATAGTATTTGAACAAAATGAACGATTTTAGACAGTTATGTTAAAGTTCTATGTTTATGTTCATGGTTTTCTACTATATTCACACATATAATTTTGAAATTTATTATTTAAAAGTAAAAAAGCCAATTAATCCCCGATTAATCGTCAAATTTAGGATTACTTCTTCCAAGGTCCCAACCGGTTACTCCCCGAATAGTGAGTTTTGCAACCTTGCTTGAGCACACTATATAATTGTTAATATATGTATACACATTTCTATTTCTATATTCATCACATAAATTACCCGACACGCTGAAACTAAACGAAGGCTTCCACCATGACTTAAAAGAAAAGGACACAGACGAACTAAGCGGGCCCACTTTTCCCTGGAAGAAAACATAAACAACTATCATAAAAAGTTGGTGCAATTCACATTTAAAGCATAAATCTGGAACTAAAATAAGTGACCTTCAGCAAAATGTTTTTATTGGCTTGCCAAGATGCAGCAATATTAAAGGTGGCATCATGTATGTTGTTTGATCCCTTTTGATCCGTCATTCTGTTAAAAAGATATAAAGGACTCAAATTTTTTTTCCCAACCACATGTGGATAAAGTTCACACTACACAAAAATTACCTAGTTAGCAACTCGAACCCGAAGTCGATATAGTTAGTAATCCCGATTACTTCATTTTCTTCAAGTGGATTCTTCACCTGCATAATCCCAACAACCCAAATCAATATAGATCAAAATAAGTGGGAGGTCTTAAGTTCGAGTCCCCTCTCTTATAACATTACAGGGTATTTACCCGATTTATGGAGGGACCCCAGGGAGGTTTTACCGACTCGTATTTGAGGATTTCGGCCCACCCTGCCTACCGCTCGGGATGGTTTAGGATCGGGTGGGTAAGTTATTCCCCGTCAGTGATTCTAAATACTTGTCTTTCAAAAAAAACAAAAAAAAAAAAACAAAGGTGGCATTGTTGACACGTTTATGGGAAAATGGGTTGTTAGATAGTGTTATACATAGTACATTATTTTCTTCTTAGGGATGACAAGATTTTCTTTAAACCAATTGAACACTAATAATGGTGGTATATATTAACCCTATGGGCGGGTTTTACCGGATTCGTTCACGGACCTCTACCCGGAACATTGCCCGAATGGATGTGTTCCCGGGTACCGTTGATCGGATTCGGGTTTCCGCCCGAACGTGTGTGTTACGTGCAAATAATGAGGGTCGTTGAAATAAATGATCTACTGATGCCAAAAATTCGCCGTTCAAAAAAAAAAAAGATTGGGTTATACATTATCTCTAACAGGTCAAAAGTCAATCAGGCTAAATGTGACCCATGGTGCTCTTTAAATGCCAAAAACCTCCTGAACTATTTTAGTTCAATACGGAGTAATTTTTAATCACAGTTAACACTTTATCTATTTATAAGACTCGAGAAAAGAACTTTTTGTGGATCAGCCTGGTGCAACCCGTAAAAAAATTTACCTGTTTGGACACATTACCCAAACTGCCGGACCTAAATACATGCACACACGCACGCACGGATAACCAGTGTGTGTGTGTGTGTGTGTGTGTGTGTGAGAGAGAGAGAGAGAGAGAGAGAGAGAGAGAGAGAGAGAGAGTACCCTTCGTTGGACAACCACATGCTGATAGAAAGAGGCTAAGAACTGCAGGTGTGGCGTTACAGAGAAAAATTAGTACTTGATGTTATCGAGTGGTATAAGCAGATGAGTCATTAGGTCTAGAATGGTGATGTTATCGAGTGGTATAAATAAACTCCCATATGAAAATGCATGAAACCATAAAGGTAACTGACCTGAGAGTTTTGTGCATATTCAAGACCAAAATTAAAGGATGGGCTCAGTGGACTGCCTGTTCCAATACCGTAGCCTACTGCATAATTCCAATTCTTCAAATTTTTGTATTTTGCCCCGTCCTTCTGTTCAACTACTCAACCACAATAACCACGAAAAAAGTCAACTTACAAATTCAGTAAACCGCGAAGCAAATTGGTATTACAACATCAGGGAGAAAACGGATAGAGCCTTGACGAATTGTTAGACACAAAGGCTAACAACAAATTTATATAAAATTCTATTGGTTCCTCTTTATCCTGAATATTGATGATGATGAGTAGCATTTTGTACTAGGTGGATGAGAAACAAAGGGCTAGCCAACAAATGATAAGATGGGCACGCACGTGAAGTTTTACTTAACAAGAGCAAATTGCCCATCACTTAAACCGTAAGTTACTCTGTTTTCCTCTCTAATGTTGGCTGTGGGACCGGTCAGTGGGGGCCACCAAAGGGAAAGTTTTACCCTTTATTTGCAGTAGACAAGACGTAGATTTATGAAAAGAATTTTCGAATAAGATACTTACATTCAGGTTCATATTGCACCCCAGCAGTTAACCTTCCTAGCTTGGTCACCAGCCATGCAGATTTTGGTAAGTCATCTCCCACTACATTTGAGAAACATTGTTAAAAGTAATAATAATGAATATAACCATTTCTCACTCATTATCGTATAATTCATAGTAACGACTACTTTGACAAAAATTAATTAGCCATATTTTTTGTTTATTCCATGTCTCGTGAAAATTCAATAACCACATAAATCTTACATGAATCAAAACTAGGGAAACTAAAATGATTATAATGTATATGATAAGCAAATTTAGTTTTCGAAATAACATGCATTTCACGTCACATACATGAATATGGCAAAAGTGTGGCTCCACATGACAAATTCGATGAGCCATATCTCAAACCCATTATACCATAGTCTTCAGAACGTACCCTACATAAGAAGGGAGTATTGTGAGTGAATATAATTACATCAAAGAATCGAAATGATAAAAAAATGTTTAAATTTGCTGGATCGAGATGAACTAACCTCTCCTTTTGAAGCACAGGAAATATACCAAACGCTCCAAAACCATATCTTGGGTAGTACGCACATGCTCTCATGAGTAAAATCCTGAACACGAGAACATGTAACAACATATAAAGAAATTAAAATGAATTTGAAAATAATAGAGGGGAATTTTACTACTTACGGATCAGAACTCGATACATAAAGATCTGTGAACGTGTGAGGATCATCAGCATCACTGTGAAGATCATTAAATGTATATTTCAATAAAATCATCAAAAGAGGTAAATTGTAACACACATTCTATTTAAATACCTTTGCCAGCGAAATAGTGCATTACCAACAATTGGTTCCTCGGGCTTATTATCAAGGGGACCTGAAACCTAAATGCAGGCTAAGGAAAAAAATTATGTTCGGTAAAAAAAAAAAAAACATTCAATTTAGTTCTCAACAAAACATAGGTCAATAAATATGAACAAATAGTTTTGATAGTTAGAGACGGAATATATTGGTGGATACAGTTGCTATTAAATCTACATGTCGGTCTTCAATTGGCTTCAACATGAAAATAGTACTAAAATGATTTGCTGCATCAAAATAATCTTCAAATAGGCTTTTTAACGCAAGCTTCCCAAATAACAAATTATATGATGACTCCAACATCCTGCACCACTTGAACATGAGTTGCTTACATTTGAAACCAAATTTATATAATTGCTATTACCAAGTAGAAGCTTCTTTTTTTGGGTAATGGGATGGGATCACCTGATGAATCTTACTAAAAAGAGTAAAGAATCATTACAATGAGGAACAAAATCGCTATAGAAGACGCACTATAGTTTTTTTTTTTTTTTTTTTTTTTTTTTTTGGTAAGCTAGGAAACCATCCACATTGGCTCCCCCATAGAAGGTAAAACCTTGGATAATCAAGCCCCCGCGAGACCTGGTACCGGGTGAATTGCGCATTATGCACACCCTCTAGTCACACTCCCTTTTTGAACAATTTGGCATAGTCATGAATTAGCCACTTGAGCAACAAGCTCACAAAAAATACCTTGATGGTGCTTTATTACAAACAACAAAATGACCCGACTTGTTGTTTGATTCAATGTTAATTATCATAAACAACCAAGATGAATAGCAACAAGTGCTAGAAAGTACACATTTATACATAAAAAAATCCTAGATTCAAAAATTTTCACAAAAACCTAATTGAGTAGCTACCAAATTTCTAACAATGACATCAATTGATCAACTCATACATGATCAACTAAGATGAGCTAGGGCTGTAAATGAGCCGAGCTACTCGTGAGCTACTCGAGCTCGGCTCGTTAAAAACTCGATTCGAGCCGAGCCTAAACGAGCTCGAGCCCGAGTTCGAGCTTAAGTTATGGCTCGTTTGATAAACGAGCTCGAGCTCGAGCCTTAAATGTCGAGCTCGATTAAGCTCGCGAGCCTAAACGAGCTTTTACATATACATACATATATATAATATAATATATATAATATATAATATATATTGTATTAATAATTGGTAAGTAGGTACAAGTTAAAAAGATACTACTCGATATAATATAATGAGCATTTGAATTTTATTCTCATTTCCACTTTCTGAGACTACATTCATTTTTCCTCTTATTTTCATTTTCCCAATTTTTCATATTTCAAACATGGCCATTCAGTTTCTAATATCTTTATTACCCCTTATTTATTACAGTAATCCCTTTGGTTCCCAATATACGCATGTCTTTCTTTTCCCCCATCTCTATCGGAACTACGGAAGTCTTCATCATCAAATATTTTAAAAAGCTCGATCTTTAATTATCTTGTATATGTATATATACTCTTCTTAACTTTGAGAGTGAATTGACAGCAATCACAAGCCCCAAAATAAGATTATAGCTAGGAACTCAATTAATTAAGAATGCTATAAGAACATCTACACAACTGCTAAGAATGCAGCCAGTGAGCCAACCATTTTCTTCTTCAAAGAGTATAACAAGCTTGAGCTTTACATAATGAGTTGAGCTTTATATCAAGAACAATATTGAATTTTAGAAAACAAACGAGCTTTTAACAAGCCGAGCTTGAGATTTTTACATAAATCACGAGCCGAGCTCGAGCTCAAAATTTAAGGCTCGAAGGCTCGAGCTTTCTGACAAACAAACGAGCCGAGCTCGAACACTACCAAGCTCGGGCTCGGCTCGGCTCGTTTACAGCCCTTTAGATTTTATAGATATTCACTTGTTTACCCATACGTGAGCTCAAAATCCATCTTTTATTGGTTCGGTTTCTAATGTAACACGTGTTGTTCTAATAAACATTTCCCATTTATTTTTCTAATTCATCATTAGTGGCGTCAATGGCGCGCAACTTAGCTGGTAATGGGTGGGCCAGATGTGCCCCATATTATCACATTATGGAATTGGGAGCCGATTGTGAGCTGGTCTAGGTTGCCGATTATCAACTTTTTGAAACAAAAATTCATAAATAGCATGTCCCATAAGGGTCGTTATATCCGCATCAAAAGTTTCATGTTCAAATGTCATTAGATAAACATATCGAGTGGGCGAAAAAGTGTTTGATAAACGATCACATGTATAACCTGGTTCAATCATGTTGGATTTTGATATTTGGCCTAAATGCAAAATGCATACAATTGATTCTAAGGAAATCATTATTCACATAAATAAAGACAAGCACATATATAAATAACAGTGATGTTATAAATTGAAGAGATTATGGTGTAACAACAATCAAACCTGGTTCGAGCAGCAAGAGGAGGGAAATCAAAAAGTGGTGGGACCAACACCATTGGCGGTGGTGGTCCTTTTGTTGATGACAATAATCCACCCATTAATTAATCTTTAATATTTTCTTAATCTTAATCGATATGAAACCAGAAACTAATAATCTCACTTTTATGAATTTTATTGGGAAGCAATCAAGTTCTGAGCCTTGGTCCGTAAATTTCTCACTTAACTGAATCAATCCACTCAATGACTCTTTCTTTCAGTCGGTGACGTGGCACCTTTTAAAGGCGTGTTTATCGCTTACGTGGCCTCTTTCCCATAGTTTCGGGTCCGATACTCATTTGAGGATTGGTATTGGTATTGGTATTGGATTCATTCGTGAACTTGAAATAAAATCGAGGTAGAACATAAACGCTCGTAAACGTAATATATCAATCAATATCAACGAATATAAATGTGGAGCAAACATAAATATAAGGGACGACACCTCCTATAGCGATTATATGATCAAAACTTAATAGGTCTTAAAAAATTTATTCGATCACTTACACATAATATTTAATGTGTCGGGTCAAGACGGGTAGGATCGCACACAAAACACAAACATAGAAATTGAATAATACTTGCAAAATATAAGGTTGTTCATATTTTTACTATTCTCATTACCATCAACTATCATACAAAATTATTTATACAAAAAATGAATTGATATTTCCACAAATATTACACCATACACAAAAATCTATAATCTATCTATATCTATAACATATTATAAATCAAGGGAATTTTGCTGACGTGTCGGCCTCACATTAAAAGCTGATGTGGCATCCTATGTGTAATTACCTGATTAATCCGGTTTTATTTATTGCTTACATGTTATTTTCACGTCTTTCCACGTCTGATTATCAAACTGAAAAAAAAAACTCTAACACATACGATCGATTCTGGTAACATTCGTTGGCGATTATTTGAGGCTCCGGCTGAATCGATTGATGAAATCACCCAAAATCCAACGTTAATCAATCGATAGATATATCGCCATATATCAATCGTGAGTTAAATTAGACTTCGGTGTCGATTTTTGCAAAACAAATCGTTCCTGTCAAATACACCAACATCCAAGGGTTGTTGAATCTTTAATCAACCGAATCTATTTCGTAATGTATGATTCCATATTAAACGACGGTAGCGGCAACGATTTATGAAAAAACGTCGGTTTGTCGAATGTGAAAATCAGGAACATCCAACCTTTTTTGAATCGATTCAGGTATACATTCATTATCAAATCGAATCTATTTTAAGTTTTAACAAAAAAAAATTCATAAATGACTCTGTTGAACGATTCATGAACATCCAACCATTATTGAATCGTTTCAGGTATAAATTTAATTTCATCAGTGATTCGAAAAATTAAGTGTTCGACTCATAAATTAAATTATGAAGAAAAAAAATTTTGATTGTAATATTGTAGCATATATGTTTCTATGATAATCAATTCCATCGTTATGAATGTTATTTCTTCGAGCGTTTTTTTTTCAACTTGTGTGATGTTTTTTTTTTCAAAATTTAGTCCAATTTAGAGTGTAGGGTTTATGGTTTAGGGTTTTGAATTTAGTCCCTAAACCCAAAATCCTAAACCCTAAACTTTAAACCGTTCGTTTTAAAATAAAAACTCAATCTAAACCCGAAACCCTACTTTCTAAATAACATTTATCACGATGAATGTTAATTTTTCGAGCGTTTTCTAGGTCAAAATAATAACATTTATCACAAAGTGTCCTTTTTAAATGTTAATATTTTCACCTAATCTTAATGTTTGTAAAAAAAAAAAAATTACAAAAATGAAAAAAACGAAACGCTCAATCCATATCTGGTGGTAGTGTGCCGGTAACACAACAACAACAATAAGGGTGGTGGTTGCGTCGGAACAGATCATCGAAACAGAAACTGGCGAGGGTGGTGGTTGTAACGACCCGACCAAAACCGTTATTGACGGCGCCGTTAACTTAGGTCCCGTTGCGTGGTCGTAGTCCCTATATGAGACTCGTTTGACCAAAATTATGTCGCATTCATTTGAAACGTACAAGACTTGCAAAGTTTAGTTTACAAAACCGTTCGACAACAAGTCTAAGTTTACAAAAGTCATAAAGTATAAATGAAATAACTTGCGACATAATTAGTTTAAAAACACAGTTGCTATAATTAGCGTAGGTATGTAAACAAAAGTTTGAATCCAAAAGTGCTATCCCTAGCGTATGCATGCATGGTTGACTCCAATCAAGTAATCAAAGAGTGCGGAAGCATGTATCACTAAGCATTCAAAACCTGAGAAAACATAGAAGAATCTGTCAACGAAAACGTTGGTGAAATCATAGGTTTAGTAAGTATTAAACGTTGTTTTTGAACCACAAGATTTTGTATTTCCATAACGTAGATTATCCAAATCATTTGCATTCCAAAAGTGTTGTTATACGCGAGCACTCAATTATCAAAACTTAACCAACGTTACCCCATCACACAGTGCTAGAACCCACACTAAAACACAAAAATATATTTCATCCGCATAACGGTAGCGAACCGTCCGAATGAGGGTTTGTTAAACCCGTATGGCCACACAATATAAGTTCTCGCTTACACCCTGCAAGTGTAACTAATGATAATCGAATTGAGGCATTTTTGTTCTAACTCGCACGTGGAATGTTTGTTTTTCACACTTGTGTTCAAAACATAAAAGTAAGTAGTACAAGATGTAACAAAGTATATGTTTTCTCAGCCCACGATTTAAAAGTATAAAAGTTGTTGAAAAGGTGGGACTATGATCTCACCTCGAGTGCACGAGTATAAAGGTACTTCAACAAGTAAACGTGTGCATGAAAGTTGCTTAGCCTTGACCTAAACAAGTAAGTTATATCAATTAACCGGTTACGACACAAGGTCGGGTGAAATGTGTTCAATTAGTCCTATGGCTCGTTACGACTCGATTAAGTATAGCATGTGAATCACGTTGTCAAGTTTCATACAAGAAACAAGTATAAAAGCATGTTAGAATGATTGTATAAAAGTTTGGTTAAGTTTGACTAAAAGTCAAACTTGGTCAAAGTCAACGAAAAAGTCAACATGTTCGGGTCGGGCCTCGGACTATTTTTCTATGCTAGTTATTCATATACAAGTATATTAGAACAAGTTTCATGTGAATCGGAGGTCGATAGCTAGTCAAACATTTCACGTGAAAAGTGACAAAGTGAGCAGAATCTGGCCAGACCCATTTGCGCGCCGCGCGGGGTGAGGTGCGCGTCGCGCACCATGCTGTTCAGCTATTTTCTGCAGTTTTCAACTTATGCACGAATCCAACTTCAAAAATTCCTAACTCACAAACCGCAAATCTCCTAAACATGTATCTTATATCGTTGGAAAGGTATGTTAACAAGGAATACAACTAAACACTTTTCATAGATCATAACCGACAATTTCCAAATCGAAAACATCATCAAAGTTCATCATTTTCAACCAAAAATCAAAGAAACGCATTTTATGATTCGGGAACTTTTAACATACAAATGATATGCCGTTTTGAAGGTAATAACGCATACATTGCAACTAGACGCATATTCCAAGTTTCAATAAACATTTACTACGTCAAAATCACTAGCCACGTTATCGTTTCAAAATCAATTTCGACACAAATGAGACTTATGATTCACTAATCAAACGCTAGCATACATCACACCATTTCGAAGCTATTTACGCATACAATTTAACTAGTTAACTAGCATATATTCAAACAAGTGTCTCAACTAGCATTCAACCGCATCAAGTTCCTACCAAAACGATAATCGATTCACCAAAAACACATTTCATGTTATTGAGCTAGTTTATCATCATCCAACATATCAAAACGAAGCTAATGAAGTAACTAACACTTTTAACACATACACTTTATCTTATAACATCATTTGAGCAACCAAAACTCAAGATTAAGCTAGACCCATTTGGGTGTTCATGTCATATTTTCAAAACACGAAGAACGAGCATACAAATTACATACACGACATCCCTACGAGCCATAGACACTAATTAACCACTTGAAAAGTCTAAAAACAAATTTAACAAGTTAGGGTTTCATGAGAAATTCTTACCCCATGCCATGAGACTAGTATCAAATCGAAGAGGATGAAACGAGGATTCCAAAAGTACAATTTGTTTTGATGTTTGCTCCATGATTCGGTTTTAGATGATGAATTTGTGTTTGAGGGTTTTGTGTTCATAAAAGGGAAGTAGAGAGAAAAAGGGAGGAAGAAGGTGAAAGGTGTTGGTGGAAATGAATGGAGGAGGTGAAGTGGTTGACTAGTTGACCTAGTCACCACTTTGCCCACTTGTCAACTTAAGTCCCTCATGTTTGTAGTCGGGTGCGGGAATTAACCAAACGAAATATTTTAAAAACGCTCGAGTAGACGAGTGATGTTATAATTAAATAACGAGAATATTATAAACGTTAGTCAACGGAAATTGGGAATTTAAATAGCGAAAGATATTATTAAAAAAAAAAAAGACGGTGTTAAAAATAAATTTAACGGAAAAACGCGGGATGTTACATTATCCACACCTCAAAAGAAATTTCGTCCCGAAATTTAGTTGGAAGTAGTAGTTGTTGAATCTTACTCGAGATCTTGCGTTGTAAAAATTTACGAATAAGTGAAGGTACGTCTTTGGGCATTTCAACGAACTTGAAGGTCGGGGTCGTATGTTGTTTGAAGGTTTTTGTTTCACGATTCATGGTTTCAACCGGTTCTCCTAGGAAGTGAAGTTTATCGTCGATAGTAAGCTCATCAAAGAAGATAACAAGTTCTTGTTTCGCAAAACACGTCTTTAAGTTGATTCATCGAATGTAGGATAAACGGAGACCCAAAATGAGTCGGAAAAGTCTAAACGGCTAGCGACGGGTCCAAAACACCCCAAGAATTTAAAGGATCAAAATATCGCGGATTTAGCTTCCTACGTTTTCCCGAAACGGATTGCACCTTTCCAAGGTGCGACTCTTAACGTGACGCGGTTTCCCACGTGGAATTTGAAATGTTTACGTCTAACATCGGCGTAGCTCTTGGTGATTACGAGTCGCGTAGGGTTTTACCTGAATATGAATAAATTTTCTCGGTTGCTCATGAATAACCTCGGCCCCGGTGAATTGATCATCGTTTACTTGGTTCGACAAAGGAGAATGACGTTTTCGGTCACATGTGGTTTCAAAAGGAGTGACGTTAAAACTCGAATGAAAATCATTGTAGTACGAGGATTCGGTTAAAGGAAAATACTTTTCTCAAGTAAATTTGAAGTTGGTAATACAAACTTGTATTATGGTTTCCAAGGTTTAAATCGCATGTTTGTTCGGTCCGTCGGGTAGTGGATGGTACGCGGTACTCATGTCTAAACGCGGTCCCGAGGCTTTTTGTAAGGTACTCCAAAATCTAGAAGTGAAACGAGGATCTCGATCCGAAACGGGGTACATTTCCCTAAGGCATATTGAACAAGTTTGCTAGGAATTGAAAACGTTAGCTAGGACAAGTTTCTCAAGAAAATTCGCGTCGCGGAAGATTTATCGGTTTCCAAAAACGTTCGTCGGGGCAAGTTCTTATCGGGTTTTGAAAACGATTGTTAGGACTATCCACCCTCGCGGCGAATACTTGTATGACGTGAAGAGTCGTTCTCCATTGAGAATTTAGAATAAGGACCTCCTGAACCGGAAGTACGAGGGTGATGCAAGAGAAGTTTCCGCCCCGATGTGAGCATAACGAGTAAATTGTAGTTAGTCAATAAGACTGCGCGAGGACGAGATAGTATACCCGTGTGACATACGGTTGAAGTCGAATGGAATCGGTAATTCATTCGGAAGCATAAATATAATTTGACAATAATTGAAGGTGTGTCCCCGGTATGGTTGTTATAATTATTCTCGGTGTTTTCGGATGTCCAAACCTGAAAAGATGAAGTCATGTACATGGCACATGGTGGTGTTTAGGTTGATCGAGTCTAACCACCATCACGCGTCACTAGAACTTTGGTATGTCTTACCGTAATATAACCACGTTGATCGAGTGTCGTTATATTACGCTAACTCATACCTCCATTCCCACATCACTCTATAGATTCAAGTTCGTGTAATCGTGAAATTTAAAATAAACAAAGTGTAACGACGTCTCTAACGTGACTCGTATTGAATCGAAAGATTTAGTGCAACTATGAAGAAGCGTTCCCCGAGGGAAGTGTATAAATGATTGTTCACGTCAATGTGGTTCGAGTCAGACAATATTGTATTTAGGTATGAAAAGAGTAACGAGTCATGATAACAAGTAATACGCAACCGTAGCGATAAATGGTGATGACGATACTCATCTAGAGTAGTGACAGTGACTTTACAATATTCATGGATAGTAAGATGAGACGGGGGGAATAACAACCAAGGAGTCAGAGTTCCCGAACTAAAGTGGCAGGATACGAGTTCGTATAATGAAGGTTGGGTACCATTAAAAAGTTTTCCTAAGAATGATTCAAGTATAATGCACAAGTAGTCAAGTAAGTGCTATCTATAGCAAATGTATGTCAGAATGCAAATGCTAACTATCCGGTTGTAGTCTAGACTCACTAATGCGTCCTAACGACTCTGTTAGACACACTAAAGCACGTCCTAGTTCCCTACAACCAACGCTCTGATACCACTTGTAACGACCCGACCAAAACCGTTATTGACGGCGCCGTTAACTTAGGTCCCATTGCGTGGTCGTAGTCCCTATATGAGACTCGTTTGACCAAAATTATGTCGCATTCATTTGAAACGTACAAGACTTGCAAAGTTTAGTTTACAAAACCGTTCGACAACAAGTCTAAGTTTACAAAAGTCATAAAGTATAAATGAAATAACTTGCGACATAATTAGTTTAAAAACACAGTTGCTATAATTAGCGTAGGTATGTAAACAAAAGTTTGAATCCAAAAGTGCTATCCCTAGCGTATGCATGCATGGTTGACTCCAATCAAGTAATCAAAGAATGCGGAAGCATGTATCACTAAGCATTCAAAACCTGAGAAAACATAGAAGAATCTGTCAACGAAAACGTTGGTGAAATCATAGGTTTAGTAAGTATTAAACGTTGTTTTTGAACCACAAGATTTTGTATTTCCATAACGTAGATTATCCAAATCATTTGCATTCCAAAAGTGTTGTTATACGCGAGCACTCAATTATCAAAACTTAACCAACGTTACCCCATCACACAGTGCTAGAACCCACACTAAAACACAAAAATATATTTCATCCGCATAACGGTAGCGAACCGTCCGAATGAGGGTTTGTTAAACCCGTATGGCCACACAATATAAGTTCTCGCTTACACCCTGCAAGTGTAACTAATGATAATCGAATTGAGGCATTTTTGTTCTAACTCGCACGTGGAATGTTTGTTTTTCACACTTGTGTTCAAAACATAAAAGTAAGTAGTACAAGATGTAACAAAGTATATGTTTTCTCAGCCCACGATTTAAAAGTATAAAAGTTGTTGAAAAGGTGGGACTATGATCTCACCTCGAGTGCACGAGTATAAAGGTACTTCAACAAGTAAACGTGTGCATGAAAGTTTCTTAGCCTTGACCTAAACAAGTAAGTTATATCAATTAACCGGTTACGACACAAGGTCGGGTGAAATGTGTTCAATTAGTCCTATGGCTCGTTACGACTCGATTAAGTATAGCATGTGAATCACGTTGTCAAGTTTCATACAAGAAACAAGTATAAAAGCATGTTAGAATGATTGTATAAAAGTTTGGTTAAGTTTGACTAAAAGTCAAACTTGGTCAAAGTCAACGAAAAAGTCAACATGTTCGGGTCGGGCCTCGGACTATTTTTCTATGCTAGTTATTCATATACAAGTATATTAGAACAAGTTTCATGTGAATCGGAGGTCGATAGCTAGTCAAACATTTCACGTGAAAAGTGACAAAGTGAGCAGAATCTGGCCAGACCCATTTGCGCGCCGCGCGGGGTGAGGTGCGCGCCGCGCACCATGCTGTTCAGCTATTTTCTGCAGTTTTCAACTTATGCACGAATCCAACTTCAAAAATTCCTAACTCACAAACCGCAAATCTCCTAAACATGTATCTTATATCGTTGGAAAGGTATGTTAACAAGGAATACAACTAAACACTTTTCATAGATCATAACCGACAATTTCCAAATCGAAAACATCATCAAAGTTCATCATTTTCAACCAAAAATCAAAGAAACGCATTTTATGATTCGGGAACTTTTAACATACAAATGATATGCCGTTTTGAAGGTAATAACGCATACATTGCAACTAGACGCATATTCCAAGTTTCAATAAACATTTACTACGTCAAAATCACTAGCCACGTTATCGTTTCAAAATCAATTTCGACACAAATGAGACTTATGATTCACTAATCAAACGCTAGCATACATCACACCATTTTGAAGCTATTTACGCATACAATTTAACTAGTTAACTAGCATATATTCAAACAAGTGTCTCAACTAGCATTCAACCGCATCAAGTTCCTACCAAAACGATAATCGATTCACCAAAAACACATTTCATGTTATTGAGCTAGTTTATCATCATCCAACATATCAAAACGAAGCTAATGAAGTAACTAACACTTTTAACACATACACTTTATCTTATAACATCATTTGAGCAACCAAAACTCAAGATTAAGCTTGACCCATTTGGGTGTTCATGTCATATTTTCAAAACACGAAGAACGAGCATACAAATTACATACACGACATCCCTACGAGCCATAGACACTAATTAACCACTTGACAAGTCTAAAAACAAATTTAACAAGTTAGGGTTTCATGAGAAATTCTTACCCCATGCCATGAGACTAGTATCAAATCGAAGAGGATGAAACGAGGATTCCAAAAGTACAATTTGTTTTGATGTTTGCTCCATGATTCGGTTTTAGATGATGAATTTGTGTTTGAGGGTTTTGTGTTCATAAAAGGGAAGTAGAGAGAAAAAGGGAGGAAGAAGGTGAAAGGTGTTGGTGGAAATGAATGGAGGAGGTGAAGTGGTTGACTAGTTGACCTAGTCACCACTTTGCCCACTTGTCAACTTAAGTCCCTCATGTTTGTAGTCGGGTGCGGGAATTAACCAAACGAAATATTTTAAAAACGCTCGAGTAGACGAGTGATGTTATAATTAAATAACGAGAATATTATAAACGTTAGTCAACGGAAATTGGGAATTTAAATAGCGAAAGATATTATAAAAAAAAAGACGGTGTTAAAAATAAATTTAACGGAAAAACGCGGGATGTTACAGTGGTTGTGTGGTAACAAATCGTCGGAATAGAAACTAGCGAGGGTGTTCATCAGGGACGGTCCTGAGTTTTCTAGTGCCCCGAGCGAGGCGGTAAAAAAAGGCCCCTATGAATACAGATCAATGAAAATCACCGAAGTGACGTATAGCATATTGAAAGGCCCTTAGGCTCTAATGAATAATATAAACTATAAAAGACCCTTTTGTGACAACCCAGAAATTTTCGACCAAATTTAAACTTAATCTTTATATGATTTAATGTTTCCGACACGATAAGCAAAGTCTGTAATGATGAGTCTCAAAAATTTTGAAACTATATTCATGTAATCAATGACCCTTTCGACTGCTCTCGACGATTCACGAACAATTATATGTAAACAAATATGTATATGAATATATATATATATATATATATATATATATATATATATATATATATATATATATATATATATATATATATATATATATACATATATATATATATATATACATATATATATATATATATATACATATATATATATATATATATATATATATTAATTGAAAATGTTAACCAAGTATTAGATATATAATACTTTACATGAACGTATTTGTTCGATATATATATTGGCGGAATTAAAAGATAATATCAAACGATTGAATTATCGGATACATTGAATTATGATTACGGGTCTCTATTGTGAGGTCCACGTTGATCTGAGAAATCGTTCCTCTTTAACGGTATTCAGAATAATTGGTAAAATGATTTACAAGTAAGAACAAATGTGTCAATTATCGAGGATTGGACAAGGATTAGTGGAGATTCCTGTTTGATTTCCAATACATGCTTTACCATAATTTCTCGTGACCTTGATAATATAACTACTTAGCTTTCATATTATTTAATAAGAAAGTGAATTTATGGAATGTAGATGATTAAGAAAATGGATATCGACATTTTACATAAAAATGAGTTCGTACGTTAAATTGACCTTTGGACTTAATCCCACGCTTCACTAGTTAACGGTGTTTTAAAAACTTGAAAACCTGTTATGAGATATATACGATCTTACTTTCCTAAAACATTTTATGATATAACTATTTTCATTATTTTAACCTTTTAACAAAATGATTCTTAAATATATTTAGTTTTGAAAAAACATGATTATCATATCTATTGGATTTAGTTTCAAACGTACTAAAAACGTTTTCAGTTTAAAAAAAAATTTATTATTAAAGCATTTTATAAGATAATTTGTTTATGAATTTTGAAGGATTTAATTAAAGCTTATATTATAAATTACAAGTATATATATATAGTGTTTCAAAAACGTAAACGTGATACGACATAATATTTTTCTATTATTTAAAACGTTTGTAAATAAACTTTGTAATATAATTACTTTTGAAAAACTAAAATATAACATTATTAAAATATTTCAATTTTATATAATGTGTACAAATTTATATTGAGGATATATATATATATATATATATATATATATATATATATATATATATATATATTACAAAGTGATTAAATATAATATTAACTAGATATAAAACGTTTTGGATTTAAATTAATATTATCATATGTATATATAACGAGACGCCGATTCATAGAAGCAAATGACCATAATACTCAAAGGTATAGGTTACATTTCTTATAATATAAATTATTGGGATATAAGTTTAATTATTGTTAAGGGTACGTGCCGCGAAACATAAAATACTAGTTTTCTCAGCGTATGAGTTAACGTTCGAGAAAACCGGAACCAGGACGTAAATCGAGTGACAACATACAAGTCATCGGAACAAAGATTACAAACTAGCTATGTATATGAATATTATATAATATATAGGTAATTATATAAATTAAATAAATTAATAAATATATATATATATATAATATAAGTAATTATATAAATTAAATAAATTAATATATATATATATATATATATATATATATATATATATATATATATATATATATATATATATAAACTGTCGGCATAAGAGATCAAAAATAGATGGAGTGCTGGACAGCTACCCCATGCGATCGCATGGGAATTGGTCTGGAAAGCCATGCGATCGCATTGCCACCAGGGACATACCACATTATAAAAGCTCGATCGAATTCGGATTAGAAGCACACACATTCATTCACATATTACTCTCTCTGTTATCTATATTATTATTATTATTATTATTTATATTATCATTTATATTATTATTAAGATTTATATTATTATTAATCTTATTATTATTATTACTACTAGTATTATTATTATTAGTATTATACATAAAATATTACGACGAGGTCATGAGCGAGTTAATTCTAAACGGGTTTTTTGAGCGGGATAAAGCTAAGGAAATTATGGGTTATGGCTAAGGAGGTTATGGGTATTGCTTGGAGGTTATGATCATGAGTCAAACCTAGTGTTTATCATCTCCGTTGCGTCTACGTACTTTCCTGCAATATTGAATCAAAATTGATACGTGAGCATTCATATCTTATCTTTTATCTATTAATAGTGTATCCCTAACTAGTGCTCGAGTATATATGATTATGCATGTTTGAATGTTTAATTTCGTCGTTAAATAGTTTATGATAAATCATGAATTTAATACATATACTACTGAGATAAGGTATATGATATGCATGTCATTGGAAAGCTGACAAAAAATTAATAACTTTTCATTTAGAAAGCGTATGGTTTCGATGAACGGATTAAAAGATATCGTCAACTGAATTATCATTAATGTTAGTATTATTATTAAAATGATTATTATTATTACTATCGTCGTTATTATTATTACCTAATAATAATAATAATAATAGTAATAATAATAATAATAATAATAATAATAATAATAATAATAATAATAATTATTATTATTATTAGTATTATTATTATTATTATTATTATCGTTATTAATAAGAGTATTATCATTAAAAATTGTATTGTTATCGTTATTATCGTTAAGGTTATTATTATTATTATTATTATTATTATTATTATTATTATTATTATTATTATTATTATTAGTAGTAGTAGTAGTAGTATTATCATTATTATAATATTTATTATTATCATTATCATTAAAACTAATATTAGTATCATCTAATTAGTATAATTACTATTATTCTGATCATTATTATGAAAGTGGTATAAAAGGAGACTAAAAGTTATTAAACAAATTGATTAGGAAATAATTAGTATATGTATCATGATGAAATTAAAGTATTGTAAGATATTGATTCAGATAAAAATATCGCTTTCATTATTTTTATTATTATTATTATTATTATTATTATTATTATTATTATTATTATTATTATTATTATTATTATTATTATTATTATTATTATTATTATTAAAAGTAACATGAATATTAAAACTATCATTTTTATTAAAATTATCATTTTTAATAGAAATATCATAGTTATTATAAAATATCATTATTATTATCATTTTAGTATTATTAATATTAAAAACTATCATTTTGAATAGAATTAGTATTTTTATAAAATAATATTATTATTACAGTTAATAATAAAAAGTATCGTTATTATTAAAATTATCATGATTAGAATTATCATTTTATCATAATTAATATCATCATTAGTAAATATAAATATTGTTATTATTAGTAGAATAATAATAATTATTATTATTACAAAATAATACAACTTTTATTTATTATTATTATCAATATTATTTTACCAAATAAAAATGTGATACAAAGATATTTTTACCATACGTAATATAATTACAAAAATAACACATACTATTATATTTTATGATATTAAGTGAACTTTATAAATTTTATTACCTGAGATATATAAAAGTATATTTTTATTATATATAAACTTTAATATAAATTTTAATTATTAATAATTGACTTGTATTATTTACTCTATTAAAAATCTGATAAATATATTTAAATACATATAACGACTATATTTATGTATATAATAAACATGTATAGATTTTGAAAGTCATTTTGGGTCAAATTGACTTTTGTTGATTTTGCATGATAATCTCGAACATTAGGATTGTGATACCCTACGACTTGACCTAAATTGTTAGACAGATATTGACCAACATATATATATATATATGGGCAGGATCAATGGGGAACTAACCAATCGGGGGGAAGCGGGGGGAAGCAAAAAAAAAATTCGTTTTTTTTGAATATTTTTTTTCCGGCATCAAGATCACACGAAAATATGAACATTTAGAAGAGACACCTCGTGATGAATGTTATTATTTAGGCGGGAAAACGATCGACAAAAATAACATTCAATATAATATTGTTCGTGAAAAATATGAACGTTTTTTTTTTTCATGTTTTGTGAAGTAAAATTTAGCCCGATTTAGAGTTTAGGGTTTAGGGTTTAGGGTTTAGTGTTTTGGGTTTATGGACCGTTCGTGTTAAAAACTCAATCTAAATCCTAAATCTAAACCCTAAATCTAAACCCTAAATTTCTAAACCCTAATATCTAAACCCTATAAACCCTAATATCTAAACCCCAATAGCTAAAACCTCAAAATACGCTCGAAAAACACGATAATTGTTATATATTACTTCTTCGAGCGTTTTCTCGCCAAAATAAAAACATTTATCAAAAAGTGTCTCTACTAAATGTTCATATTTTCATCTCATCTATAATGTTCGTGAACAAAGTTTTTTCAAAAAACGAAAAAAAATTTTTTTGCTTCCCCCCGCTTCCCCCCGAATGGTTACTTCCCTCTTGATCCTACCACTATATATATATATATATATATATATATATATATATATATATATATATATATATATATATATATATATATATATATATATATATATATATAATTAATATAGGTTCGTGAATCCGAGGCCAACCCTACACTTGTTCAATGACGTCATATGTATTTTTACTACGAAATACAGTATTGTGAGTTTCATTTGCTCCCTTTTTAAATGTTTTTGCAATATATATTTTTGGGGCTGAGAATACATGCGCTGCTTTTATAAATGTTTGACGAAATAGACACAAGTACTTGAAACTACATTCTATGGTTGGATTACTATACCGAATATTGCCCCTTTAACTTGGTAACCTAAGAATTAGGGAAATGGCCCCTAATTGACGCGAATCCTAAAGGTAGATCTACGGGCACTGACCAGCCCCAGTCAGAGAATTTGAACTTCTTTAGTACTTCGATTTAAATGGTGATTGCGATTGCCAATATATGGCATACTTGCGAGTATGCGGGGGATATTCTATATGCATTAAAGTTAATGTCGGTTACCAGGTCTTCATCATACGAATGAATTTTATACACTTGCGAGTGTAATGATATTTATGAAAAATGAGAATCTTGTGGTCTATTAAAATTATGGAAATGATTGATTATGATAATCTAATGAACTCACCAACCTTTTGGTTGACACTTTTAAGCATGTTTATTCTCAGGTAATAAAGAAATCTTCCGCTGTGCATTTGCTCATTTTAAAGATATTACTTGGAGTCATTCGTGCCATATTTCAAGAGACGTTGCATTCAAGTCGTTGAGTTCAATAAAGATTATTATTAAGTAAATGACAGATTATGTCATTTATAGTTTGGATATTATGAAATGGTATGCATGACTGTCAACTTTCGATGTAATGAAAGTTTGTCTTTTTAAAACGAATGCAATGTTTGTAAAATGTATCATATATAGGTCAAATACCTCGCAATGTAACCATATGTTATTGTATTCGTCCTTATGGATTAGGACGGGTCGCTTCACCTTTCGACCTTGCTAGAATGCTAGTGGACTTTGAGTTCTATTTTTCTGGAGTCTTTGATTGTTATTTGTGGGCCTATTGTACTTTGTTTTCGTTGCTTCAGTTGTATTTTTCTAGTTCCACTGCTTCTCAAATCTCTGATTATGTCTGCATATGTAGAAAATTGGGCCCCTGAAAATCATGGGCCTTGAGTGGTCGATCACTTTGCTCCCCCTCCGGGCCTCCCATGGTGTTCATTGCGTAGACGAGATAGATCGTGTAGATGGTGGTTGCAGTCGTCGACGATGCTTGTTTTTATTATTATTTACAGACATCTATTGATTTAAAGATTTGTTTAAAGTTTTGCATGCAAAGATGTGTTTAAGGTTTGTCGGCGATGTTTGGATATGTTGTATGTTAATTATTTATTTTTTTATTTAATTTGATTATAAACCTTCATTTTTGTAGAGCTAGAATGATCTTGATTATATGTTTTTGTTTGCTTGATGTATGTTAAAAAGATTTAAAGTTTATAATTTTAGAATGATAAAAAACAAAAGACAAGAAGATAGAAGTTTTGATCTGTTGATCAAATTGATTTATGCTTGACCTCGGTACAATTGAAAGTTGTAGCACCCTTTAAATTCATATTATTATTATTTTATTCTTCTTAAAGAAAAAGAAAGCAATCAACGGACGATGTTGCCCTCACCTGCCTAGCACTTGAGGTAACTTAACGCCTAAAAAGTAAAAAAGTTAAAAGACGAGGTCATGTCATAATTCGAAAGATGAAGGTTAACGAGGTCAAAAAAATAGATAAATGTTATCCGTATTATTTGATACAAACATGATAGACCAGCGATGCAATTTTGTCTTTTATTTAAACTAGCCGATAAAAATACAAATTACTATTTTTTTCCGAAAAAAAAACAATAACATTAATAATTGATTGGCAGATTTGAATAAATGAAACAGTCTCAAATTCTATTATACTCAGTATCAATTATTATTACCACAAACTCAACTATGACACCATTTCAGTAGAAACCTAACCTTAAGATTAAGCTTTATGGGAGCTAATGTGACAACCAAAATCTTGACACATCTCAAACTCAACAACAAACAGAGTCTTTCAAAAGCAGTCTCCACTTTATTTGCATCTCCAGTCCCAGTTGACATCTCTTTATACGCTTCCCTCTTCAATTTATGTGCTTCAACACGTTCCATTGTTGAAACCCGAAAAGTTGAATCTCATTTACTCACTTTCAATCAAACCCCACCAGTTTTCCTCCTCAACAGAGCCATTGAAGCATATGGAAAATGCGGCTGCTTGGATGATGCACGTGAACTGTTCGATGAAATGCCTAAGAGAGATGGTGGTTCCTGGAATGCATTAATATCAGCCTATGCACTTAATGGATTTGCTAAAGAGGCGTTGGGCGTGTTTTTGGATATGAATATCGATGGTGTTTCATGTAATGAGATTAGTTTTGCTAGTGTTTTGGGTTGTTGCGGGTCGCTTTTGGAAGTTAATTTTGCTAAGGGGATACATGGACTTGTTGTTAAGTATGGGTTTTGTGGGAATGTGATTATTGAGAGTTCGATTGTTGATGTTTACGGAAAATGCGGGTTTTTGAGTGATGCTAGGAGAATGTTTGACGAGATTCGTCACCCGAATGAGGTTTCTTGGAATGTGATTATTAGAAGGTATTATGATATGGGCGAAGAGAGGGAAGCAATAGTTATGTTTTTCGAAATGATCAAAACGAATGATGTTATGCCGTTGAGTTTTACAGTATCAAATGCGATTTGTGCTTGTTCAAGAATTTCGGCTTTTAGTGAGGGGATGCAGATTCATTCCTTTGCAGTAAAAATAAATCTTGTAGACACTTTAGTAGTATCTGGACCTCTCATTGATATGTATGCAAAAAATGGAGATTTAAAAAGTGCGCACAATGTTTTTAACCAACCAAATGCTAAAGATTTGATTAACTGGACTTCAGCTGTGTCAGCATACGCAACAAACGGTAAAATCGAAGATGCACGAAGACTGTTCGATGAAATGCCGGAGAGGAATATAGTTTCGTATAACGCCATGCTGGCGGGCTACACGCGCTATTACAAATGGGAAGATGCATTAGAAGTTATGTATATGATATCCAAAACGAACCTAGACGTTGACCATGTTACGATTGGGTTATTTTTTACTACGTGCACTGGTCTTTTAGATGTTGAATTGGGGAAACAGGTTCATGCTTGTGTTTACAGGCGTTATTTTAATGATAATTTATTTGTTGGTAATGGTCTTCTTAACATGTACGGAAAATGTGGAGACTTAAAAAGTTGCAGAGCTTGGTTTTATCAAATGAGCCATTTACGAGATGCCGTTTCTTGGAATTCGATTTTGACTAGTCACGCTCGTAATAAAAGGAGCGAAGAAGTTATGAAAGTTATTTGGAAGATGTTAGGCGAGACCCCACCGAGTAACCACACGCTCGCAACTATTTTAGCTGCGTGTGCAAATATATTTGCATTAAATCTAAGTAAACAGATTCATGGATTTTTGGTTAGATATGGTTATGATATGGACATTGTTATGAACGGGGCGTTGATCGATGCTTATTCGAAATCCCGTTGTCTCAATTACGCCTTAACCGTTTTCAAAACAACCGTTTCTCGCGATTTGATTCTTTACAATTCTATGATATTCGGATGTTGTCATAATTTAAGAGGTGACGTGGCAATTGATCTTTTTGAAATGATGAAAAGTGACGGGTTAAAACCGGATAATACAACATTTCAAGGTGTTTTGCTTGCTTGTATATACGAAGGGCGTGTTGAATTGGGTAAGGAGTATTTCGATTCGATGATTAGTGACTACTGCGTTATACCACGGTTAGAGCATTATGAGTCCATGATTGAACTTTATTGTCGGTTTGGGTTCATGGGTGAACTTGAGAGTTTTGTTAAGAAAATACCGTTTGACCCAACTGAAGCGATGTTGGTTAGAGTTTTTGACACTTGTTGTGAATACAAACGTAAGAGGCTTGGAAAATGGGCAGCTGATCGGCTTAACGAATTCAACCCACAAGTGCCATATAGATTTGAACTTATAAATCGTAAACAACAGTCACATAATGTCGTATAGGACGGACTATGAAACTTATGTAACTTTATCTCTTTATCGGGATGATGTCACACTTTGCGACATTGTTGGTGAGTTTTGGATGCAAGATTTTGTAGAATTTTTTTGAAAAGGATGATGATGTTTGTCTCTATAGTTGTATTACTAGTTTTATGAGCCCGTCCGTTGGACGGAAGTTGTAACTTTGTGTTTTTATAAATATCGTGTTTTGAGGCCGTGATTTACATGACTGTTAATGAACGGAAAAAGTGTACATTATTAATATTCTAGTTTTATTAGCCCGTAAATGTAAATATCGGGCTTTGATTTCATGAGTCGCATGGCCGTTAATTAGCAGAAAAGGTATACATAAAATGATTAGTGGTTTGAGTCCGTACGTTGCACCACTATTGATGAGCGGAAAAAATATACGTGTAACAGTATTGGTGTAATAGTATTGAATGATTAGGAATATCGAAAACATCACGATCATCATAGTATTGACAAAAAAACTAAATTATTAATTATTATTAATTTTTAATTAATTAATTAATTTATTTATTAATTTTTTTTTATTTTTATTTTTTATATACTAAAACATTCTCTTGATTGTGTAGTTTGTGTGTGTGAAACGACAATTTAGCATTCATTAATCTTAGTACTCCATTTTTAGCATACTTAGTAACTTATTCCAACATTTAACCTTTCATGTTAAATACGGTGTAATATTTACCCTATTATATATATATATATATATATATATATATATATATATATATATATATATATATATATATATATAGAGAGAGAGAGAGAGAGAGAGTAGAGGGATAAAATGAGAACTTTTTTGTGTGAGAACTATGAGAACTCAAAAATACACTGAAATTCGAGCAAAAAGGAAAATTCGAGCAAAAAAAAAGGAAATTCGAGCAAAAATTGGACACGGGCGAACAAAAAGGAAGCAATTCGAGCAAAAAATGGGACAAGGGCGAAAAAAAAGTGATATTCGAACAAAAAAAGGCGGGCGAACAATTTTGTGTTCTACATTTTTGATAGTCGAACAAAAAAATGTAGAACACACGGGTAGTCGAACAAAAATGCCGATATTCGAACAAAAATGTGTTCTACATTTTGGAAAAAAAATATATTTTTTTTTGCTTGACTATGAATTTTTTGTTCGTCCGTGTTTTTTTATTTTTGCTCGAATTTCATTTTTTTGCTCGTCCGTGCACCTTTTTTGCTCGAATTTTAGTGTTTTTGGAGTGTTTTGGAGTTTCTAGAGTTCTCACACTAAAAAAGTTTTCACTGGATCCTCTCCCTATATATATATATATATATATATATATATATATATATATATATATATATATATATATATATATATATATATATATATAAATTATATTTAAGTTTCTTTTGTTGCAATATATTTTTTTATTAGCTTTTTCAACCAGATATTATTCTAACTATTTATGATGATAAATTTGATATATCTTGAAAGGGAATACCTATATAAACAGGACAAAATATATGTAGGGTTTAGAACGATGCTCGATATGCGTATATTTTTATAAATTATTGAAATTATGTTTAAAAATAAAACGAAATCATTTTTCGCAGTAACGCGACCTATGTTAATCAAATAAAACGTACTCATACCAATGCGAGGGCCAATCCGTAGCTAGTTTAAACTAAAGTAAACTACTAAATATAATTGTGGTCATCTAAAGCGATTTTTATAGTAAAGGTAAATAATTGAAGGTTTAAAAGAAGGTTTACAACCTATACAAAAGAAACGGAGTATTATTTAATTTAATCAATTTAAAATTTAAATTTGGAAAGATACGGGACGTGTGATATTATATTGTGTTTCCAACTTTATGAAATATATCTATAATTTAACCAAGCCTATAATTTATCAAGTGTTCCTTTAGAATAATACGGAGTAACCACTTTGACCAGCTAATTGATTTTGAGGAATATTTTAATAGTTTTGAGCAATCTTTTATAATAAGAATTTATTTATTTTCTAATGTTGTTTAATAATAAAATGACACGTAGGATTAATTTAATCAACAAAATTACACGTAGGATAATTTAATTAATTTTAATTGAGAAATTGACACGTAAGATTAAAAACACGTGCTTTATAATAATGTATAGATAGATAGATACTGTGTGTATTTGAATATAGTTTTAATACAATACATAATATATACTCTTAGAATTTGTAAAACAAGCTACTTTTCTAATCTTGAAGAATCAACTTACATTTTTGTCTCTTGTAGTAACCAAGCAGAAATAGTTGTTTGCTGATGCAAGTTCCGGCTTCATCAAGTGGCAAGGGCAATAATTTGGTGGTCAAGGTCTAGGGAATTGATATTTCCACCACGACATTTACTATATCCACTTGAATGTACTGAATTACCCTTAATGATGGCTTACACAATTTTCTTATTATAATCAAACAAGTGATATTTTGGGAACAGAGACATGAAATGATGGTGGAAGAATAAATTTTGAACGTGGAAATATCACCTCCCCAAGGTCATGTGTTTTTCTTTGTATACTATGTATTCAAGGTTGGAACCATTTTGTTAGTTGAACTTATGGTCTGAAAATGACAAAATTTCATTCCTCGTCCCTGAAATTTACATCAACTTTGACTGCTCGTCCTTTTTCTTTTTTTGTGCATCCCTCGTCCCTAATGTATCACAATTCTACATCCCTCGTCCTTCCGTCTATTTTCTGTCTATTTTTTCGTTAAATGAAGTCATGTGCTAAGCATGTGAGGGTAGTTTCGCCATTTTACATATTTCTTTTATTTTATTATTGTAATAATAATAATAATTATAATTATTATTATTATTATTATATTATTATTATTTATTATATACTACAAAATAAACTCAAATTTCAGATCTGCTTTCAGGATTTTTTCAATGAAGAAAGCAGACCCAGATTCCTTCTTCAATCTCGTTCAACCCCCAAATCGAACCCTCAATCTGAAACCCTAGATCAAATTCACAAACCAACTCTTTTTGTATCTTTCTCTCTTTCTGCACTCCTTTTAACTCTCTCCCTTTACCGCCGGTGATATACGGGTCAGACTCGGCCCGACTCTCCAACCCCAATCCCCACCTCGTCATTCATATGATCCTGAACAACCCCAATCCCCACCGGTAATCATATTTGATGTTTATATTTATTAATTTAATTTAATATTTACTTTTTATGCGTTAATAATTATGGAGTATAACTCTCTCGTCTACACTTTTTAGCTAAAATATCAATATATATATTTGATTCCTAGCTGATTTAGTTTAAGATATTTATTTTATAATTAAATATTAACAGAATGACAACAAAATTTATATAACCAATCATCATGTATAGTTTTTACTGGGCAAATTGTGCAAGGATAGCAATGATGTGACAAGTTGTGTTAATATAGAGAAAAGTAAAATTGCAGAAATATTCAGAATCATGTCGTGAATCTATCTGTATAATCTCAGATCCTAATTTGAAGAAACGAGTCCGGATTTCTAGGTCAAAGTTCGAAATTGAAAAGTCAACCGTATCTTCAATCTTCAAATTCAGATGTTGTAAATTGTTTCAGGTTAATTGACGATGAACGAATGTTAGGATTGTGATTAGGAATGTTTTTCTTGAATCAATTTGAGATGAGAAACATTAATTGATGAATTTTAGTAAGGAAACAAGGGGAATCTGTTATATTTATCATCATAATTAAGTAATCATGTAATTTATAATATAAAGATTAAGACATAGGATATGAGGCTTATTTAAGTGAAAAGATGAAGTAGTCATTATCACAAACTGTAACACCCTAATATCTATTGTATATAAGTGTAAATATAGTACATAAAGCGTAGGAATAATTCTGGAATAAAACAGAAGTCGGATTTTGATCAGGCCTAAGTGCGCTCAGCGCACACTTAGGGGTGCGCGCGGCGCACTCCTACTGTAGCCGGGTTCTGCCTTTTAATTAGATATTTTGGAAGGGCATTGTGGTAATTTCACTTAGGGGACGAGTTAAGTGTAACATCCCGCCTTTTTTCCGTTTACTTTTCCGTTTAACTATTTAAAGTCCGTTATATGATTATGACATCCCTCGTTAATACGCGTTTTAAAATATCTCGTTTAGGTAATTCACGCACCCGCAACCGAACTAGAGGGACCATTGTTGCCAAGAGAGCAAAGAGGTGACTAGGTCAACTAGTCAACCCTTCACTCTCATCCATTCATTTATTTCCTTTTCTTTTTCCATTTTCTCTAATATTTTCACCAAATCTCTCAAACACCACTTCAAGGATTCATCATCCAAATCAAATCGAGCAAGCATCCATCTAAACAAATTGCATATTCGGAATCCTCTCATCTTCCTCTTCGATTCCATACCGATTTCATCAAGTTTGGGTAACTTTCTAAAATCACTAGATTTTGTGTTCTTGATGTTTTTAACTTATAAAGTTGTTAATTAGTGTCTATGGCTCAAGTCTAACATGATTATATGATTTATATGCTCGATTTCGTTATTTGAAATAACTAGCATGAACATAAACTTTGGTGTGTTTGATTTGGAAATTTGGTTGCTTAAATGTTGTTGTTATGGTAAAGTGCAAGTATTAAATGTGTTACTAGTAGCACTAGCTTCAATTTGATGTGTAGGTTGTTTTAGAAAACTTCATAAACTTGATTATTGGTTTTGGTGGATTTGGGTTAGGGTTTGATGAACTTGAAATGAACTTTTGATGCTTTGAATGACATGAAATGTTATTTGTAAGTGTTAGGTTGTATTGTATGCTTGATCACCTTCGAAACGGCATATCATTCATGTAAATTGGTTGCCGAATCATCGAATTTCATTTATGAACTTGAGTGCATTTAATGAGGAGCTTTGAATGTGGTTTTGGTTGTTGTAAAAGTAAATGTGATGGATGAAATGTGTTTAGTTGTTTTCCTTGTCAAAATACCTTTCCGATGATATAAGATACATACTTTGGTTGTTTGCGAGTCATAAATGGTGATTGGTTGAAGTTAGGTTCGTGCATAAAACTTAAAAACTGCCAGAATTCTCTGCACAGGTAATGGCGCGGCGCGCCATATACCCGCGCGGCGCGCCAAAGTGGTCTGTCCAACTTTGTCAATTTTTGAATAATGTTTGCTATGCTACGCACCTCCGATTCACACGTAACTTGTTCTAACATGCTCATACATGATTAAAAACCTCAGAAAAATAGTTCGGGACCCGACCCGAACGTGTTGACTTTTTCGTTGACTTTGACCGACCAAAGTTTGACTTTTTGTCAAACTTAACCAAATGATTATGCAACCTTCCTAACTTGTTTCTATACTTGTATCTTGCATGAAACTTGACAATTTGATTTCACATGCTACATAATCGAGTCGTAACGAGCCGTAGGACTAATTGAACATCTTTGACCTATCGTGTTTACCGTTATTGATACGACCTATTTGTTTAGGTCAAGACTAGCACTATCCTTCGCACACGTTACTTTGTGAAGTACTTTTCATACGTGCACTCAAGGTGAGATTATAGTCCCATCTTTCAAACAACTTTTATGCTTTAAACTATGGGATGAGAAACATATACGTATCATACTTTTATACATTGAACACAAGTACGAAAACGAACATTCCACGTACGGGTTTGAACAAAAAGCCTCAATTCAATTATCATTAGTTACACTTGCAGGGTGTAAACGTGAACTTATATTATGTGATCACATGGGCTTGACGAGCCTCATTCGGACGGTTCGCTACCGTTAGCGGATGAAATATATTTTCGGGTCTAGTGTATGTTCTAACACTACGCAAAGGGTGCAAAACAGTTAAGTTTGATAATTGGGTGCCCGCGAAACAATATAACAACTTTGGAATGCAAATGATTTTGATAATCATATTATATTAAATCTTGTGGTTCAAATGCAACGTTTACTAAAACACCTATGATTTCACCAACGTTTTCGTTGACAGTTTTCTATATGTTTTCTCAGGTCCTTGAAAGCTACTTGATACATGCTTCCGCACTCTTTTTGATACTTGCTTGGATGTCGAGTATACATGCATAGTTGGAGCGTCTTTTGACTACTTTAAATTGTGTCGCATAGGTTTCATTCGTACGTTAAACATTGTAATGTAACTAGTCTTTGAACTACATCTGTAAACTTGAAACATCCTTTTACTTATGAAATAGATGCGACATATTTTGGTCAAACGTCATGATAAAGACTTATGACCACGCTACGGGACCGAAGTAGTCGGCGCCGTCAAACATGATTTGGTCGGGTCGCTACAGATGGTATCAGAGCATTGGTTGTAGGGATTTAGTGTTCATTGGTGTCAACCCTGAGTCATAGGGTACATTGGTGAGTCTAGACTACAACCGGCATATAGACTTGAAGTAGGAGTTACTTGACTACTTGTGCATCTTACTCGAACTCGTCTATTACATCAAATTCTTATTCAATCTTAATCTCACGTTACTTAATTTAATTGACGCGCCACCTTGACTATATGAATTAGTGTCGAATGCACATATGAATTAGGGTAATATGATTTCCGGGATTATATTACGGTGACTCATATGAACATTCCGACATTATGACATAAAGAATTTAAGGCGAGTCAAGGAAAATTTTTCTCTATCCTTATTCCATATCACGGTTAGTATTATTAAGAATACTAATCAACGGTATTCTTGTGTTTTGAAGGAACAATGCCTCCTTGTCGTGTGCCACGCCATGAGACTCCCGAACAAGCTCTACAACGAATGATAGCCACCGCCGTGGAAGCGGCCATGGCCGATCACTCCTCCAACAATAACAACAACCACAACAACAACAACAATGGAGCCGGTAACTCAAACGAAGGGTGCTCCTACAAATCCTTCATGGGGTGCAAACCTCACACTTTTGATGGAACCGGGGGACCGGTCATCCTCACCCGATGGTTTGAGCAAACGGAAGCCGTCTTTAGCATAAGCGGTTGTCGAGACCAAGACAAGGTCAAATATTCCACCCACACATTTGTCGGTATCGCCCTCATGTGGTGGAACACGTATGTACAATCGGTGGGTACCTATGAAGCTCACGCCCTCTCTTGGGCCGATTTGAGAGAGAGAATGATCGTCGAATTTTTCCCTCGTGAAGAAACCCGAAAGCTCGAACAAGAGCTAAGGACTTTAAAGGCGGTCGGAAACGATCTCAAGGCCTACAATCAACGATACGCCGAGCTATCCTTGATGTGTCCCAACCTCGTGAACCCCGAATCTCAAAGGGTTGAACTCTATATGGATGGTCTTCCAAAGAGCATCAAACAAGGAGTGATGTCATCCAAACCCGCTAACCTACAACAAGCTTTGAACATGGCCCGCCAATTGATCGAAACGGTTGACGAAATCGTAGTTCCGGCACCTAAGGCCGAGGATAAATCGGGCGGCAACAAAAGAAAATGGGAAGCCCCCCAATCAAGCAACAACTACAACAACTTCACCAAAAAGCCTTTCACCTACGACGCCAAGAAAAGTTATGGCGGAAATAAACCATTTTGCAACAAATGACACAAACACCACTATGGTGAATGTAGCAATCTATTTTGCCACCGGTGCCAAAGGGGTGGTCATGTGGCCAACGATTGTAGAAGTGCCGCCCCCGTCGCTCAAAAGGTGCCCAATGCACCAAAATCGGGTACTTGTTATGAATGTGGCCAAACGGGTCATTTTAGAAATGCGTGTCCGAAGAAGAAAACCAACACCAACACGCGCGGACGAGCTTTCAACATCAACACCGAGGAAGCCCGAGATGACAATGAATTAGTCACGGGTACGTTTCTCCTCAACAACACTTATGTTACTTGTTTATTCGATTCGGGTGCCGATAAGAGTTTTGTATCCAAAACTTTGGCTCATTCTTTTAATACTCCACCACTTCCACTAGATACCACTTATACCATTGAAGTGGCCAACGGAAAACTATTGAGTGCCGACACATATTACCGGGGGTGTACGTTAAACATTTTGGGTAATGAGTTTAAAATTGACTTGATACCCATGGAACTAGGAAGTTTCGTTGTAATAATCGGTATGAATTGGCTAGCCAAAACGAAATCTCACATCCTTTGTGATCTTAACGCAATTCGAATTCCTATCGAGAATGGTGAACCTTTGATCGTCTATGGCGATAAGAGTTGCACCGGACTCAACCTCGTTTCATGCATTAAAGTTAGAAAACTACTCTATAAGGGTTGTTTTGCGATCCTTGCTCACGTTAAGAAAGTCGAGTCCGATGAGAAGCACATCGATGATGTGCCAATTGTTAGTGACTATTCCGATGTATTTTCCGACGAATTGCAGGGTCTTCCACCTCATCGACCGGTTGAATTCCAAATCGATCTTATTCCGGGAGCCGCACCCGTAGCACGTGCACCATATAGACTCGCTCCATCCGAAATGCAAGAATTGCAAAGTCAAATCCAAGAACTACTTGATCGTGGTTTTATCCAACCTAGCCATTCACCTTGGGGCGCTCCGATTTTGTTTGTTAAAAAGAAAGACGGATCCCTACGAATGTGCATTGATTATCGTGAACTAAACAAATTGACGGTTAAAAACCGATATCCTCTTGACCTCTTTGATCAACTACAAGGGTCTTGTGTATATTCAAAAATCGATCTCCGCTCGGGTTATCATCAATTGAGGGTTAAGGGGGAAGATGTCTCCAAAACCGCTTTCCGAACTCGTTATGGTAGTTATGAATTTCTTGTAATGCCATTTGGTCTCACTAATGCACCGGCGGTGTTCATGGATCTTATGAACCGCGTGTGCAAACCGTATCTTGACAAATTCGTTATCGTGTTCATCGATGATATTTTAGTCTATTCAAAAAGCGAAGAAGAACACGAGGAACACCTCCGACTTGTGCTTGAACTTTTAAGACAAGAACAACTCTATGCCAAATTCTCCAATTGTGAATTTTGGTTAAAGGAAGTTCAATTTCTTGGTCATGTTGTAAGTGACCAAGGTATTAAAGTCGATCCAACGAAAATCGAAGCCATTAGTAAATGGGAGACTCCCACTACTCCTACTCACATTCGTCAATTCTTGGGTCTCGCCGGATACTACCGTAGATTCATCAAGGATTTTTCTTTGGTTGCTCGTCCTCTAACCGCTTTAACTCACAAGGGAAAGAAATTCAATTGGGCGATCGAACAAGAATCCGCATTTCAAATCTTGAAAACAAAGCTAACCACCGCTCCTATCTTGTCACTTCCTGAAGGCAATGACGATTTTGTTGTGTATTGCGACGCCTCGAAACATGGTTTTGGGTGTGTGTTGATGCAACGAACGAAAGTCATTTCTTATGCTTCTCGACAACTCAAAATTCATGAACGAAACTACACGACACATGATCTCGAACTCGGAGCCGTTGTCTTTGCACTTAAAATGTGGAGACACTATCTTTATGGAACCAAGAGTACTATCTTTACCGATCACAAAAGTCTCCAACACATCTTCGACCAAAAGCAACTAAACATGAGACAACGAAGGTGGATTGAAACCTTAAACGATTACGATTGAGAGCTTCGTTACCATCCCGGGAAGGCAAATGTAGTAGCCGATGCCTTAAGTCGAAAAGAAAGAGCGGTGCCTCTTCGTGTCCGAGCCTTAAACATCACCATCCACACAAACCTTAATAGCCAAATTCGGGTAGCCCAAGATGAGGCTCTCAAGGATGAAAACCTTTCACACGAGCTCTTGAACATTCTCGTCTCTCGATTCGAAATTAGGGAGACCGGACTCCGATATTACGCCGGAAGGATTTGGGTGCCTAGTTATGGGGACCTACGAAGCCTTATTTTAGATGAAGCCCATAAGTCACGATACTCGATTCACCCCGGTGCCAATAAGATGTACCACGACCTTAAATAACTATATTGGTGGCCGAACATCAAAAGGGACGTTGCTACTTATGTTTCCAAGTGTTTGACATGTTCCAAAGTCAAAGCCGAACACCAAAGACCGTCCGGATTACTTCAACAACCCGAAATCCCGCAATGGAAGTGGGAAAGAATAACAATGGATTTTATCACCAAACTACCAAAAACGACGGGCGGTTATGATACCATTTGGGTTATTGTTGACCGTCTCACCAAATCCGCACACTTTCTCGCCATGAAGGAGACCGACAAAATGGAGAAACTTGCACGACTTTATATCAAGGAGATCGTAGCCCGACACGGTGTACCTTTATCGATTATCTCCGACCGAGATGGCCGTTTTGTTTCTAGATTTTGGCGTACCTTGCAAGAAGCGTTGGGAACGCGTTTAGACATGAGCACCGCATATCATCCTCAAACCGATGGACAAAGCGAACGTACAATTCAAACCTTAGAGGACATGTTACGAGCTTGCGTGGTTGATTTTGGAAAAGCTTGGGACAAGCACTTACCTCTCGCCGAGTTCTCTTACAACAATAGTTATCACGCGAGTATAAAAGCCGCCCCATTCGAAGCATTATATGGCCGAAAATGCCGTTCTCCTCTTTGTTGGGCCGAAGTAGGCGACGTACAAATCACCGGACCCGAACTCATTCACGAAACCACCGAAAAGATCGTTCAAATCCGAGATAGGCTTCGGACGGCCCGGAGTCGTCAAAAGTGCTATACCGACAAAAGACGCAACGACCTTGAATTTCAAGTCGGTGACCGCGTCATGCTAAAAGTCGCACCTTGGAAAGGTGTAATCCGTTTTGGGAAACGCGGGAAGCTAAATCCGCGGTATATTGGTCCTTTCGAAATCTTGGAGCGTATTGGAACCGTTGCTTATTGTTTAGATCTTCCGCCTCAATTGAACTCCGTTCATCCTACCTTCCATGTATCTAACTTGAAAAAGTGTCTTGCCGAACCCGATATCGTCATCCCTCTCGAGGAACTTACTATTGATGACAAACTTCATTTTGTGGAGGAACCGGTTGAAATTGTGGACACCTCCGTCAAGATATTGAAACAAAGCCGAATCCCGATTGTTAAAGTCTGTTGGAACGCCAAAAGGGGACCCGAGTTTACTTGGGAAAGGCAAGATCAAATGCAAAAGAAATACCCTCATTTATTCCCGGCTCCGGAAACGCAAGATCCCGAGGAAGAAACAACGACTACTACGCCTACTTAAATTTCGGGACGAAATTTCTTTTAAGGAGTAGGTAATGTAACATCCCGCCTTTTTTCCGTTTACTTTTCCGTTTAACTATTTAAAGTCCGTTATATGATTATGACATCCCTCGTTAATACGCGTTTTAAAATATCTCGTTTAGGTAATTCACGCACCCGCAACCGAACTAGAGGGACCATTGTTGCCAAGAGAGTAAAGAGGTGACTAGGTCAACTAGTCAACCCTTCACTCTCATACATTCATTTATTTCCTTTTCTTTTTCCATTTTCTCTAATATTTTCACCAAATCTCTCAAACACCACTTCAAGGATTCATCATCCAAATCAAATCGAGCAAGCATCCATCTAAACAAATTGCATATTCGGAATCCTCTCATCTTCCTCTTCGATTCCATACCGATTTCATCAAGTTTGGGTAACTTTCTAAAATCACTAGATTTTGTGTTCTTGATGTTTTTAACTTATAAAGTTGTTAATTAGTGTCTATGGCTCAAGTCTAACATGATTATATGATTTATATGCTCGATTTCGTTATTTGAAATAACTAGCATGAACATAAACTTTGGTGTGTTTGATTTGGAAATTTGGTTGCTTAAATGTTGTTGTTATGGTAAAGTGCAAGTATTAAATGTGTTACTAGTAGCACTAGCTTCAATTTGATGTGTAGGTTGTTTTAGAAAACTTCATAAACTTGATTATTGGTTTTGGTGGATTTGGGTTAGGGTTTGATGAACTTGAAATGAACTTTTGATGCTTTGAATGACATGAAATGTTATTTGTAAGTGTTAGGTTGTATTGTATGCTTGATCACCTTCGAAACGGCATATCATTCATGTAAATTGGTTGCCGAATCATCGAATTTCATTTATGAACTTGAGTGCATTTAATGAGGAGCTTTGAATGTGGTTTTGGTTGTTGTAAAAGTAAATGTGATGGATGAAATGTGTTTAGTTGTTTTCCTTGTCAAAATACCTTTCCGATGATATAAGATACATACTTTGGTTGTTTGCGAGTCATAAATGGTGATTGGTTGAAGTTAGGTTCGTGCATAAAACTTAAAAACTGCCAGAATTCTCTGTACAGGTAATGGCGCGGCGCGCCATATACCCGCGCGGCGCGCCAAAGTGGTCTGTCCAACTTTGTCAATTTTTGAATAATGTTTGCTATGCTACGCACCTCCGATTCACACGTAACTTGTTCTAACATGCTCATACATGATTAAAAACCTCAGAAAAATAGTTCGGGACCCGACCCGAACGTGTTGACTTTTTCGTTGACTTTGACCGACCAAAGTTTGACTTTTTGTCAAACTTAACCAAATGATTATGCAACCTTCCTAACTTGTTTCTATACTTGTATCTTGCATGAAACTTGACAATTTGATTTCACATGCTACATAATCGAGTCGTAACGAGCCGCAGGACTAATTGAACATCTTTGACCTATCGTGTTTACCGTTATTGATACGACCTATTTGTTTAGGTCAAGACTAGCACTATCCTTCGCACACGTTACTTTGTGAAGTACTTTTCATACGTGCACTCAAGGTGAGATCATAGTCCCATCTTTCAAACAAGTTTTATGCTTTAAACTATGGGATGAGAAACATATACGTATCATACTTTTATACATTGAACACAAGTACGAAAACGAACATTCCACGTACGGGTTTGAACAAAAAGCCTCAATTCAATTATCATTAGTTACACTTGCAGGGTGTAAACGTGAACTTATATTATGTGATCACATGGGCTTGACGAGCCTCATTCGGACGGTTCGCTACCGTTAGCGGATGAAATATATTTTCGGGTCTAGTGTATGTTCTAACACTACACAAAGGGTGCAAAACAGTTAAGTTTGATAATTGGGTGCCCGCGAAACAATATAACAACTTTGGAATGCAAATGATTTTGATAATCATATTATATTAAATCTTGTGGTTCAAATGCAACGTTTACTAAAACACCTATGATTTCACCAACGTTTTCGTTGACAGTTTTCTATATGTTTTCTCAGGTCCTTGAAAGCTACTTGATACATGCTTCCGCACTCTTTTTGATACTTGCTTGGATGTCGAGTATACATGCATAGTTGGAGCGTCTTTTGACTACTTTAAATTGTGTCGCATAGGTTTCATTCGTACGTTAAACATTGTAATGTAACTAGTCTTTGAACTACATCTGTAAACTTGAAACATCCTTTTACTTATGAAATAGATGCGACATATTTTGGTCAAACATCATGATAAAGACTTATGACCACGCTACGGGACCGAAGTAGTCGGCGCCGTCAAACATGATTTGGTCGGGTCGCTACATTAAGGCCACCAGATCAGTGGGTTAGGAGTCATAACTCCACTTTCAACCACCATTTTCTTTCTACTTTAATTCTAGTAAGAGAAACCCAAATTTGAGTGAGAGAAAGCTCAAGTAAAGGAAGAAGGAGCTAGTTTCGGGTCTTAGCTCGAGTTATAAAGTTGTTCATCTCCTCAATAGCTACGTTTTGGTTGTGGTGGTAAGTTCTAATTTTGATTTCCTTAATTTAATTTGTGTAAGGGTTAGAACTTGGGTTAGTGATGAACATAAAACCTATTGTTGGTGATTTTGGGGGTTTTGGGTAAGATTGATTCAAGAGGACTCAAGAATGACTAACCTAGGGTTTCAAAGTAATAATTGGTGTTATTGAGTCTAAAATGGTTAGTTATTCACTAGCTCATTTGTGTTGTTAGTAAAATTGGTTCTAGGGTTTATGGTTGACTTGAAATGGGTCAAATGGGTGGGTTTGACCTAGCGGGATAAATTGAGTATGAAAACACCCTAGTTATGTGTTGATGGAAGTCTTAGAACCTTAATCACTAGCTTTTAGTGATTAGTTGGGAGTCTTGACCCTTATTGTGTGAGTCTAGTGCAAATGGGTCATAAATGCACTAGTGAGGCTAGTTGGTGGAAAGTCCAACTTATTATGTGAATTAATTGAGAATTAATTATGTTAGGTGACTCGCTTTGAAGGTTACAAGTTATTGTTGGAAATCTCGCCAAGTCGACAAGGTGAGTGGAATGATTATACATGTGTGTATATAATGTATTTACTTGTGCGAGATTCGATGTGGGTTTTAAGTTCGGGCGATTGATACCACATCGGGTTAATATATGATATGGGCTTTAAGTTCGGGCGATCGATACCATATCATTATGTGTGGGCGTAAAGTGTGGGTTTTAAGTTCGGGCAATCGATACCACATTTTGCGTGACGGGTGGGTTTAAAGTTCGGGCGATCGATACCACTCCGGGGTTAGTGTTATAATTCGTTGTACGCTAACGGTTGTTGGGAACACCGATGGGAAATTCGAAGTACCATTCCTTTGTACTATTGGTTAACCATGGTTATGTGTTTGTAGTATGGCACTTTATATTATTCGAGTTATATATGCTATTGTTTGTGCTAGCTTGTGGTCTTGGAGATTTAGCGTTATACCTTGCGTTGGTATGTCATTTAAGTTGCAAGCATGTATGAGGTGATTGTGTATGTGATTGCAAGTAAGTAGGTTATATATGTATGTGTATAATTATTGCATTCACTAAGCGTTAGCTTACCCTCTCGTTGCTTACCTTTTTAGGATCCGGCTTGGATAAGGGCAAAGGTATTCGCTTGGATTAGTGGCTCTCGGGGGTTTTAGCTTTATGGAAGTTCGACCAAGATTTGGGTAGTTTAACCCCAAACACCATGCTCTAGTGACGTTTGGCAATTAAACTTTTTGTGGTCGAAACTCGTATTTCGTACTTAATGGTATTTTGGACGTATGTGGGCCCCGCAATGTAAAACTCGTTTTATCATTGATTTGTGCTTATTTTACTTATACTATTATGTTGTGAAAAGCATTTCATCTAAAAATGATGGGAAGTGTTAGATCTTTTTACGAAAACGGAACAATTTAGACAGCGGGCTGCCAGGCTCTGTGCGCGCCGCGCATAGGTAGGGGTGCGCGCCGCGCACCCAACCTGGGCAGGCCTGCTTCGAATTTTTTTTTTATTTCGCAGTTTTGGTTGGTTAACGGGTTGGGTCGTTACAAGTGGTATCAGAGCATGGTGTAAGGGATTTAGGTGACTTGAGATAGGCGCCTAGACTTAGACTTTTGAGTCGTTGAACTATATGCGGGACTTGTAGGACTACGGGTCGGTGCGGGCATTGATTAGTTCTTTAATGCATAAGTGGACTAACTATGCTATGCTATGATGTTACTAATCGTGTGTTATTGTTTTGAACATCGAGCGAGATGGTTGTGATACGTTTGGGCATGGCACGACATGTGAGCGTAATAGTGAGTCGCGACCACTATTACGGTTGCAAGTCAAGTCAAGCAAGGACGTGCGACAAGCATTGAGCTAGATGTGGGGTGTGTACGGTCATATGCATAGGTATTTATGTGTATTAATTCGTTGGTGATGTCTAATCCATTCTTTAATCTTTAGAATGAAGACGAGAAACGGAACGGATACGAATGGCAATGGTGGTCCTTCTCATGTGGAGGAAACGGACGAGATGACCACCAAAATAGAGGCCGCTCTAGAAAACTATGTTTCGGTTTTCTCTCGAAAGGTTAAGCAAATTCTCGAAGAGTCGGTTTCGGAATAAATTGTCGATATGATTCAAGAACGAATGACCAATGCCGTTAAAGAAGAAGTTGAAAGGAGGTTTCCTAGACCTCAAATTATGGGCGAGTTGGTGTTTAGCTATAAGAACTTCTTGGCGACTAAGCCTCCTCACTTTCACGGGGATCCCGACCCCATGAAAAGTGCGGCTTGGATCTCCGATGTTGAAGGTTGTTTTCGTACGACCGAGTGCCCACCCGAGAAAAAGACTAGACTTGCTACTAGTTTGTTGAGGGGCCATGCTAAAGATTGGCTCGATGGTAAAATTGATATGGTGGGTGATGCGGCCTTTGTGGGGTTGTCTTGGGCGGAGTTCAAGAAGGAGTTTTTCCTCGAATATCGTACGCAAGCGGATCTTTCCAAATTGCGCAACGAGTTAAGGAACATGCGTCAAGGGTCTTTGGACCTAAACACTCTCAAAACCAACTTTCTCGCCAAAGCGCGTTTTTGCCCCGAGTATGTGGGTAACAATCAATTGTTAATGGAAGGCTTTCATGCGACCCTTAGAGATGATTTGAAGGGTAAAATTAGTATTGGTCATGTTGAGACTTTTGCAAAGCTTTTGGCGATGGCGAAGGGGTTTGAAGCGCAAGCTCCGAGTCCGGTTAGTTATGCGCCAAGTAAAAGAAAGTTCGAAGCTTCTAGTTTTTCGAACAAGAAGAGTAAGGGAGCAACCGAAAGTGTCGGTAGTGTGAAGAGGGGTATTTCTAGTGGTCACATGTTTCAATTGTGGGCAAAAGGGTCACTACTCCCGTGATTGTCCAAAACCGTCTACTAATACAATCACGTGCTTTAATTGTCAAAAAGAAGGGCACCGGAAGTCAGAGTGCCCCGATCTCTGAAATGATCAAGTTAAGAGAATAGAGAAGGCGGTGGGGTCGGCAATGGAGTGTAATTATTTGATGACCAATGATGAAGCTAAGCAATCCAATGAAGTCGTCTTAGGTACTTTCATGGTTAACTCTAATCCGGCGAGGATTCTATTTGATAGCGGTGCAAATTTTTCGTTTGTGTCTCCAAAATTTGTGCCTAAACTTAATAAACCATTAGCTAAGTTAAGCCGTTCGGTAGAATTCGAAATAGCGGATGGCAAGACGGTGCTAGTGGTTGATGTGTGTAAAAATTGTAATGTCGTGTTTGGTGCCGAAAACTTTAAAATTGATCTCATCCCGATGACCTTAGGTGATTTTGATATCGTGGTTGGTATGGATTGGATCGATTATAATAGAGCCGATATTGCATGCCATGAGAAGTCTATTCGTGTGAAGACCCCAAGTGGAGGAGAGTTAATTATTCATGGCGATAAGCGTAGAAGACTTGTGCCGATATGCACTTTTGCACGGGCACGTCGTTTCCTTTTTAGTGGTGGCATGGCTTTTCTTGCCCATGTTGTTGATACTCTTGATGAGCCACCAAACATTCACGAGATTCCGGTGGTTAGTGAATTCGAAGACGTTTTTTCGGATGAGTTACCGGTGTTCCGGCGGAAAGACAAGTTGAATTTCACATTGACTTGGTTCCGGGAGCTACTCCCATTGCTAAAACTCCTTACCGTTTAGCGCCGACGGAAATGCAAGAATTGTTAAATCAAACCCAAGAGTTACTTGAGAAGGGTTTTATTCGACCGAGTGCTTCACCTTGGGGCGCTCCGGTCTTGTTCGAGAAGAAGAAAGATGGTAGTATGCGTATGTGCATTGATTATCGGGAGTTGAATAAAGTGACGATCAAGAATCGTTATCCATTGCCTAGGATTGACGATTTATTTGACCAACTTCAAGGTGCGACATATTTCTCTAAAATTGACCTACGGTCCGGCTATCATCAAATGAGGGTCCGTGAGGAAGATATTGAGAAAACGGCTTTTCGAACGCGTTACGGGCATTTTGAGTTTGTGGTGATGCCTTTTGGTCTTACGAATGCGCCGGCGGCATTCATGGATCTTATGAACCGAGTGTGCCAACCTATGTTGGACAAGTCGGTAATTGTGTTCATCGACGACATACTTGTCTATTCGAGGAGTATGAAGGAACATGAACATCATTTGCATAGTGTGTTGAAGACGTTGCGGAAGGAGAAGTTGTATGCTAAGTTCTCAAAATGTGAATTTTGGCTAAGGGAGGTTCAATTCCTTGGCCATATTGTGAACGAGAATGGTATTCAAGTAGATCCGGGGAAGATAGAGACGGTGAAGAGTTGGGGACAACCGACTACGCCTACGGAAATCCGAAGTTTTCTTGGATTGGCCAGTTATTATCGTCGGTTTATCCAAGACTTTTCAAAGATTGCTTCTCCATTAACTAAGTTGACAAGGAAGAATACGAGATTCAATTGGGAGAACGAGCAAGAAATCGCTTTTCAATTGTTGAAAGAGAAATTGTGTCAAGCTCCGGTCTTAGTATTGCCGGAAGGTGTAGATGATATGACAGTTTATTGTGATGCTTCTTTGAATGGGCTCGGGTGTGTTCTAATGCAACGAGGTAAAGTCATCGCTTACGCCTCTCGCCAATTAAAGGAACATGAAAAGAGATACCCGACTCATGATCTTGAATTAGCGGCGGTAGTCCATGCTTTGAAAATTTGGCGCCATTACTTGTATGGTGTCAAGTGTACGATTTATTCGGATCACAAGAGTTTGAAACATCTTTTTGATCAACGGGATTTGAATTATCGTCAACGTAGATGGATGGATGTGGTGAAGGATTATGATTGTGAGATACTTTATCATCCGGGCAAGGCGAATGTGGTCGCGGATGCATTAAACCGAAAGAGTCACCACTTGACGTTACGATTGGGATTGTTACGTATGATTATTACTAACGATTTTCTTAAAAAGCTGGTGCGATTTAAATAGAGGCTTACGTTCACAACAAGCATGCGGAACGAATTGTGGGGCAATCGGAATTCATTACTATGGGTTCGCGTGGTTTGTTGTCTTTTCAAGGAAGAGTGTGGGTGCCTAAGATGGGTGATTACCGGCGGGTGCTACTTGATGAAGCACATAAGTCAAAGTATTCCATTCATCCGGGCGCGACAAAAATGTATCTTGATTTGAAGAAAGATTATTGGTGGCCGGGCATGAAACGCGACGTTGTTAAGTATGTTGAGCAATGCGTCACGTGTTTGCAAGTTAAAGCCGAACACCAAAAGCCGTATGGTAAGTTGCAACCGCTAGAAATTCCGATGTGGAAGTGGGAACATATTACCATGGATTTTATTACCAAGTTGCCAAAAACGGCAAGAACCCAATTTGATACTATTTGGGTGATTGTTGATAGATTGACGAAAAGTGCATTGTTTCTTCCTATTAAAGAAGCAATTACGTCGGAGGCACTTGCGAAAATGTTCATTAAGGAGGTGATATCGAAACACGGCGTTCCCGCGTCTATCGTTTCGGATCGGGACACGCGTTTTACTTCTCGATTTTGGAAGAAGTTTCATGAAGATTTGGGTACGAGGGTGAATATGAGTACGGCGTACCATTCTCAAATGGACGGTCAAACCGAACGTACGAATCAAACATTGGAGGATATGTTACGAGTGTGTATTATTGATTTCGGTGGTAGTTGGGATGAACACTTGCCTTTGGTGGAATTCTCGTACAATAATAGTTTTCACTCTAGTATTGGAATGCCACCATATGAGATGTTGTATGGTAGAAGGTGTCAAACCCCGATTTGTTGGGGCGAAGTGGGTCAAAAGGAAGTTGGGAGCACCGACTTGGTATTGGAGACGAATAGTAAAATCGAAATGATTCGGGCTCGTTTAAAAGCGGCGCAAGATAGACAAAAGTCTTATGTCAATAAACGTAGGCGACCGATCGAGTTTCAAGAAGGTGACATGGTGATGCTCAAGGTTTCGCCGTGGAAGGGTGTTATTCAATTTCGAAAACGAGAAAAGTTAGCTCCTCGGTTTATTGGACCATTTAAGATCTTAGCTCGTGTTGGCAAAGTTGTGTTTCGTTTGGAATTGCTCGAAGAGCTTGCGGGGATCCATAATACATTTAATGTTTCCCATCTCCGTAAGTGTCTTGCGGATGATTCGTCATGGATGCCATTGGATGAGATTGAGCTAAACAACAAGTTAGATTATGTTGAAGAGCCGATTGCTATACTTGATGAAAAGGTGAAAATGTTGTGTAATAAAGAGGTGAGGACCTTTAAGGTCCAATGGCGTCGTAGTAAAGGTTCCGAGTTTACATGGGAACCTGAAGAATTCGTGTTGGTTTATCTTCCTGCTTGTCATGCGGCTTGGATCGCGAGGACGCGCTCCGATTTAAGTGGGGGAGAGTTGTAAGATGTTGTAAATTGTTTCAGGTTAATTGATGATGAACGAATGCTAGGATTGTGATTAGGAATGTTTTTCTTGAATCAATTTGAGATGAGAAACATTAATTGATGAATTTTAGTAAGGAAACAAGGGGAATCTGTTATATATATCATCATAATTAAGTAATCATGTAATTCATAATATAAAGATTAAGACATAGGAGATGAGGCTTATTTAAGTGAAAAGATGAAGTAGTCATTATCACAAACTGTAACACCCTAATATCTATTGTATATAAGTGTAAATATAGTACATAAAGCGTGGAAATAATTCTGGAATAAAACAGAAGTCGGATTTTGATCAGGCCTAAGTGCGCTCAACGCACACTTAGGGGTGCGCGCGGCGCACTCCTACTGTAGCCGGGTTCTGCCTTTTAATTAGATATTTTGGAAGGGCATTGTGGTAATTTCACTTAGGGGACGAGTTAAGGCCACCAGATCAGTGGGTTGGGAGTCATAACTCCACTTTCAACCACCATTTTCTTTCTACTTTAATTCTAGTGAGAGAAACCCAAATTTGAGTGAGAGAAAGCTCAAGTAAAGGAAGAAGGAGCTAGTTTAGGGTCTTAGCTCGAGTTATAAAGTTGTTCATCTCCTCAATAGCTACGTTTTAGTTGTGGTGGTAAGTTCTAATTTTGATTTCCTTAATTTAATTTGTGTAAGGGTTAGAACTTGGGTTAGTGATGAACATAAAACCTATTGTTGGTGATTTTGGGGGTTTTAGGTAAGATTGAGTCAAGAGGACTCAAGAATGACTAACCTAGGGTTTCAAAGTAATAATTGGTGTTATTGAGTCTAAAATGGTTAGTTATTCACTAGCTCACTTGTGTTGTTAGTAAAATTGGTTCTAGGGTTTATGGTTGACTTGAAATGGGTCAAATGGATGAGTTTGACCTAGCGGGATAAATTGAGTATGAAAACACCCTAGTTATGTGTTGATGGAAGTCTTAGAACCTTAATCACTAGCTTTTAGTGATTAGTTGGGAGTCTTGACCCTTAATGTGTGAATCTAGTGCAAATGGGTCATAAATGCACTAGTGAGGCTAGTTGGTGGAAAGTCCAACTTATTATGTGAATTAATTGAGAATTAATTATGTTAGGTGACTCGCTTTGAAGGTTACTAGTTATTGTTGGAAATCTCGCCAAGTCGACAAGGTGAGTGGAATGATTATACATGTGTGTATTTACTTGTGCGAGATTCGATGTGGGATTTAAGTTCGGGCGATCGATACCACATCGGGTTAATATATGATATGGGCTTTAAGTTCGGGCGATCGATACCATATCATTATGTGTGGGCGTAAAGTGTGGGTTTAAAGTTTGGGCGATCGATACCACATTTTGCGTGACGGGTGGGTTTAAAGTTCGGGCGATCGATACCACTCCGGGGTTAGTGTTATAATTCGTTGTACGCTAACGGTTGTTGGGAACACCGTTGGGAAATTCGAAGTACCATTCCTTTATACTATTGGTTAACCATGGTTATGTGTTTATAGTATGGCACTTTATATTATTCGAGTTATATATGCTATTGTTTGTGCTAGCTTGTGGTCTTGGAGATTTAGCATTATACCTTGCGTTGGTATGTCATTTAAGTTGCTAGCATGTATGAGGTAATTGTGTATGTGATTGCAAGTAAGTAGGTTATATATGTATGTGTATAATTATTGCATTCACTAAGCGTTAGCTTACCCTCTCGTTGTTTACCTTTTTAGGATACGGCTTGGATAAGGGCAAAGGTATTCGCTTGGATTAGTGGCTCTCGGGGGTTTTAGCTTTATGAAAGTTCGACCAAGATTTGGGTAGTTTAACCCCAAACACCATGCTCTAGTGACGTTTGGCAATTAAACTTTTTGTAGTCGAAACTCGTATTTCGTACTTAATGGTATTTTGGACGTATGTAGGCCCCGCAATGTAAAACTCGTTTTATCATTGATTCGTGCTTATTTTACTTATACTATTGTGTTGTGAAAATCATTTCGTCTAAAAATGATGGGAAGTGTTAGATCTTTTTATGAAAACGGAACAATTTGGACAGCGGGCTGCCAGGCCCTGTGCGCGCCGCGCACAGGTAGGGGTGCGCGCCGCGCACCCAGCCTGGGCAGGCCTGCTTCGAATTTTTTTTTTATTTCATAGTTTTGGTTGGTTAACGGGTTGGGTCGTTACACAAACTAAGGATGTTGATCTTCTACTTGATCCTCTCCTTTAATGATGGACTTAGAGTAATTGTAATGTGTTGTTGTTGTGTATAGAGGTGAAGAATGAGCCTCTATTTATAGGAGAGGTCAAGGAGGGATCAACTCCAAATATTAAAGAGTATGCAACTTAATAGTCTCCCATCAAGATTAGTTAAGTGCATTCATTATGGTATTTAAGTATGATCATAAAAGACAAATTGTCAAGATTCTTGTAATCTCACCATATCAATAAGATGGTGACTTGTTATTAATAATGACATCTTGTGATCTCACCATATCAATAAGATGGTGACTTGTTATTAATAGGTTAGGACACATTAATGTAGGAGTAATAAATAAGTCTAACATTCTCCCACTTGGCCGTATACCTATTAATATTTTGTATAAATTTTGGCCAATTAATTGATTTAATAATCAATCGTCATTAGGTAGAATTACTAATGCAAATCAATATAGTCACATGTATCATTTTTCGATACAGGACCCCTATCAATTATACAGTTAGTCATTCACATAATTCATAATTCTCATAATCCATAATGAATTCGAATGGTGATTAGAACATAAGTGGTAACCAACATAAACCATTCATAATAATGATCCATTAATAATCGTTTGTTAATAATATCTCATAATGTGCACAAAATAGAGAATAACAAACTTCAACATGATGTGGATAAAACATAATAGAAAAGAACCTAATCCTTAAATAAGGTTATTACATAATCCCATGCCGGCAACATGCTCTAGAAAGAGCTTGGGAGGTAAACCTTTAGTAAGTGGATCTGTAACGACCCTGATTTTTCCAACGTTTAATTATTAATAATTTATTATTAATGCTTGTGTTTTAATAAACATGTTCTTATACGTGTTACTTGTTACCGTATTTAACTTTTCATGGCCCGACTTGTCTTTGTGACACACGTGCTTTTCACGAATAATATTTTGGATATTATTTACGTTCATGATTAATTATTATTAATCATTTTTAATTAACTAATGTAACTAGTTAATTACTTGGGCTTATTTAGTTAATTTGTTACATACTTGGACTTGGGCTTTTATTATTTGATATGGACTTGGAAGCCCACCCTACTTCTTAATGGACTAGTTAGCCCAACATTATGCTAATGACTTATTAAGGCTTAAACTAGATTACTTAAGCTAAGTTGGAGACAAAACCTTACAAGCATGCTTGCATCTCTTCCCCATACACTTAACTTTATCTATTCTAAGCTTTCACTAAGCTCCCATGCATGAAAGTAGATTTGGACCTTGCCTCTTTTGTTGCTTGAAACCGTCGGCCTAGATAGATGGATGAGGGAGTTTAAACTTTTTTTTTTTTGTATACTTATTTACTAGTATTCTTCATTTCTCACACACACTTCATTTCACACTTTCATTTCTCTCACATTTTCTCTCTACTTTGTAAGTAACAAGCTTCATTCTTCTTTCTTTTTCTTTCATTAAAACCGAAATATATCATCATATATCATCATCAATTACTTGTTCTTTGTTTGTTGTTTACTTGATTATTGCTTGTTGTTGTTAAAGAGCAAACTTCCTAGTTTGCATCTCTATGAATCTTGCTTTCTTCAATCTTTTGTTTGATGAAGAACCAAGAACAAGAACCTAAACTTGTTAGTTTATGGTTCTACATTTAAATGTTTTCAAGATTTAAAGTTCATAAGTTTCATAATCATACTTGTGTTCACGTTTTGTAGACTTAAATCCTAAGATCCAAACTTTGATTTGAATCTTCCTAATTATGAAACAAACATGAACATAATACTTGTACTTTAGTTTAATTCTTTCTTTTGTAAGTACTTTAAAGTTGTGATGTTGTTAATTTGGTCAAGTATTACTAGTTAATCTTGATCTCATATTTCTTGAAACTAAAAGTTAACTTTGTAAGTTCAAGAACATGGAAGTATAACTTTCTAGTTATAACTTCATATACTTGTGTTGGATCTAAGTTTCTATAGCTTATGGTCTTATAATTTTGTTGTAAATAAGAGCTTATAAGCTTACATACATTTTACAAGATGAAAATCTAAGTTTCATAACTTATGGTTTCATTAAAGTGAAGATCCAAGTTCTATAACTTAGGATCTAACTTAAGAACACTAGATCTAGACTTTCTAGTCTAGGATCTTTAAGATCTAGCTAAGATCTAAGTTCTACAACTTAAGATCTTGATTATTTAGTTTACTTTTAAGTTTATAGCTTAATATTACTTTTATAACTCATGTATGTGTCAGATCTAAGATCTTGATGTAACTTTGGTTCATCAACCTACTTGCAACACTTAAATGAGTTGTGCTACTTATCTTAGACTTACACTAGTGTTATGATGGTCAAAACTTGGTTAAGATGATGCAACCACATCAACGAGTTGTACACTTGAAGCTATACGTGTAGTGACCCGAACTTTTCCATGTTTATATATATTAATTGAGATTGATATTTACATGATTAAATGTTTCCAACATGTTAAGCAATCAAACTTGTTAAGACTTGATTAATTGAAATATGTTTCATATAGACAATTGACCACCCAAGTTGACCGGTGATTCACGAACGTTAAAACTTGTAAAAAAACTATATGATGACATATATATGGATATATATATAGTTAACATGATACTATGATAAGTAAACATATCATTAAGTATATTAACAATGAACTACATATGTAAAAACAAGACTACTAACTTAATGATTTTTAAACGAGACATATATGTAACGATTATCGTTGTAAAGACATTTAATGTATATATATCATATTAAGAGATATTCATACATGATAATATAATGATAATATAATAATTTAAAATCTCATTTGATATTATAAATATTGGGTTAACAACATTTAACAAGATCGTTAACCTAAAGGTTTCAAAACAACACTTACATGTAATGACTAACGATGACTTAACGACTCAGTTAAAATGTATATACATGTAGTGTTTTAATATGTATTTATACACTTTTGAAAGACTTCAATACACTTATCAAAATACTTCTACTTAACAAAAATACTTACAATTACATCCTCGTTCAGTTTCATCAACAATTCTACTCGTATGCACCCGTATTCGTACTCGTACAATACACAGCTTTTAGATGTATGTACTATTGGTATATACACTCCAATGATCAGCTCTTAGCAGCCCATGTGAGTCACCTAACACATGTGGGAACCATCATTTGGCAACTATCATGAAATATCTCATAAAATTACAAAAATATGAGTAATCATTCATGACTTATTTACATGAAAACAAAATTACATATCCTTTATATCTAATCCATACACCAACGACCAAAAACACCTACAAACACTTTCATTCTTCAATTTTCTTCATCTAATTGATCTCTCTCAAGTTCTATCTTCAAGTTCTAAGTGTTCTTCATATATTCTACAAGTTCTAGTTACATAAAATCAAGAATACTTTCAAGTTTGCTAGCTCACTTCCAATCTTGTAAGGTGATCATCCAACCTTAAGAAATCTTTGTTTCTTACAGTAGGTTATCATTCTAATACAAGGTAATAATCATATTCAAACTTTGGTTCAAATTCTATAACTATAACAATCTTATTTCAAGTGATGATCTTACTTGAACTTGTTTTCGTGTCATGATTCTGCTTCAAGAACTTCGAGCCATCCAAGGATCCGTTGAAGCTAGATCCATTTTTCTCTTTTCCAGTAGGTTTATCCAAGGATCTTAAGGTAGTAATGATGTTCATAACATCATTCGATTCATATATATAAAGCTATCTTATTCGAAGGTTTAAACTTGTAATCACTAGAACATAGTTTAGTTAATTCTAAACTTGTTCGCAAACAAAAGTTAATCCTTCTAACTCGACTTTTAAAATCAACTAAACACATGTTATATATCTATATGATATGCTAACTTAATGATTTAAAACCTGGAAACACGAAAAACACCGTAAAACCGGATTTACGCCGTCGTAGTAACACCGCGGGCTGTTTTGGGTTAGTTAATTAAAAACTATGATAAACTTTGATTTAAAAGTTGTTATTCTGAGAAAATGATTTTTATTATGAACATGAAACTATATCCAAAAATTATGGTTAAACTCAAAGTGGAAGTATGTTTTCTAAAATGGTCATCTAGACGTCGTTCTTTCGACTGAAATGACTACCTTTACAAAAATGACTTGTAACTTATTTTTCCGACTATAAACCTATACTTTTTCTGTTTTGATTCATAAAATAGAGTTTAATATGAAACCATAGCAATTTGATTCACTCAAAACGGATTTAAAATGAAGAAGTTATGGGTAAAACAAGATTGGATAATTTTTCTCATTTTAGCTACGTGAAAATTGGTAACAAATCTATTCCAACCATAACTTAATCAACTTGTATTGTATATTATGTAATCTTGAGATACCATAGACACGTATACAATTTTTCGACCTATCATGTCGACACATCTATATATATTTCGGAACAACCATAGACACTCTATATGTGAATGTTGGAGTTAGCTATACAGGGTTGAGGTTGATTCCAAAATATATATAGTTTGAGTTGTGATCAATACTGAGATACGTATACACTGGGTCGTGGATTGATTCAAGATAATATTTATCGATTTATTTCTGTACATCTAACTGTGGACAACTAGTTGTAGGTTACTAACGAGGACAGCTGACTTAATAAACTTAAAACATCAAAATATATTAAAAGTGTTGTAAATATATTTTGAACATACTTTGATATATATGTATATATTGTTATAGGTTCGTGAATCAACCAGTGGCCAAGTCTTACTTCCCGACGAAGTAAAAATCTGTGAAAGTGAGTTATAGTCCCACTTTTAAAATCTAATATTTTTGGGATGAGAATACATGCAGGTTTTATAAAAGATTTACAAAATAGACACAAGTACGTGAAACTACATTCTATGGTTGAATTATCGAAATCGAATATGCCCCTTTTTATTAAGTCTGGTAATCTAAGAATTAGGGAACAGACACCCTAATTGACGCGAATCCTAAAGATAGATCTATTGGGCCTAACAAACCCCATCCAAAGTATCGGATGCTTTAGTACTTCGAAATTTATATCATATCCGAAGGGTGTCCCGGAATGATGGGGATATTCTTATATATGCATCTTGTTAATGTCGGTTACCAGGTGTTCACCATATGAATGATTTTTATCTCTATGTATGGGGTGTGTATTGAAATATGAAATCTTGTGGTCTATTATTATGATTTGATATATATAGGTTAAACCTATAACTCACCAACATTTTTGTTGACGTTTTAAGCATGTTTATTCTCAGGTGATTATTAAGAGCTTCCGCTGTCGCATACTTAAATAAGGACGAGATTTGGAGTCCATGCTTGTATGATATTGTGTAAAAACTGCATTCAAGAAACTTATTTTGTTGTAACATATTTGTATTGTAAACCATTATGTAATGGTCGTGTGTAAACAGGATATTTTAGATTATCATTATTTGATAATCTACGTAAAGCTTTTTAAACCTTTATTGATGAAATAAAGGTTATGGTTTGTTTTAAAATGAATGCAGTCTTTGAAAAACGTCTCATATAGAGGTCAAAACCTCGCAACGAAATCAATTAATATGGAACGTTTTTAATCAATAAGAACGGGACATTTCAATACGCATCAAGGATGAGAACCGTGATGAGCATCAAGCACCAAGAACCCACCGGAGCACCTTACCTACTGTTTTCTGGAACTGATCAGACCACCTGTGTGATGACCTGGAGATTTTCGATCAAATTTAAACTTTAATCTTTATATGGTTCCGACACGATAAGCAAAATCTGTAATGTTGAGTCTCGAAAGTTTTGAAATCTATATTCATGTCATCAATTAACCTTGACCAAGTCTCGACGATTCACGAACCATTAATTGCAAATAAATGTGTATACATATAAAAAATAAATATAAATATATGTATAGAGTATATTAAATATAATTATATAATGATTGTAATACTCGTTGGACGTTTCAGTTATTATTTAGAGAAGTTTAATTTGAACTTATATGATTTTAAAATAAACGATGATCCGAAAACTGAGTTTTATGAATTATAGACTTATTAAAAATATATTTAGGAACTATTTATTAAGTTTTGAAATATTTTTATATTTTACCTGGGTTCGGGAGTGGACAGTGAGTAAAATTTTGTTTAATAATTAATGATCTAATTTTATACCATAATGACTGAAATAAATAAAGGAATTTAATTTAAAAATTTGGGATTTTTCTGAAATACTTTTATCCGCCACTAATTGTCAAACGGGATACGAAATAGTAGTCCGTAAAAACTGTCGGTAGATAGATTACAAAACCTTACTGTTTCTTTCACACGTTTATTATATTATTTATATTATATATCAATTGGTCCCGTGAATTGATTTAGGAATTGAAATATTACTGTTTTTGTAATTGATTGATTCAGTTTCACATCCTTCTCATTAGTACGAATCAAATAGCAATTGGTCCCATTTATTTGTATTCTTATTAAATTCTCTGCTCTAGTTGTCTGGGTAATAATTATCTAATCAAGCATGCACATACGAACAAACAACTCATCAAATTCTCACTTTTGTGATTTATCATTTCTACCCACTATCAGTCTTTTGCTTTTACTATTCGAATCCCATATTAATGATATTTCCACCCTGTTGAGAAACTCCAAACCAAGAACTACATTACATGATCACATTACAATCACCATTCAACAACAGTCACCACCTACGTTTATCACCAACTTCACGACACCATTCCTTCGCGGATCATAAACACCACCTCACAACCACCATAAACATCACCAAAATCCACTACCCTATTACCATGGTTGCTGTGATGTTTAACTCGAGACCACCATTGCAACCTTAAACCAAACACCCACTGCCTTAACTTTACAAATCTGTTTTTCTGCATAGATAAAAAACGGACACGAGTATCATCATCTAATCTTTGTATTTTTTTCTGTTTCTAACCGAAATTTTTTAACCATCACACCGGTTACATTCATGTTGATACTACTATTACTATTCGCTGCAATTAACTAAGGAAAAACCCATAAGCAAACCACCTTGTTACTTCCCATTTTGTTTACAGTAGAACTAGCAACACCACAGCCGATTATCACTCTCTTCTTCATCTCAAACTTCCACTCCCTTCGAACAACCACAACGTAAATAACTCCCTCTCTTCCCCTCTCTTTTCTTTCTTCTTGATATTTTTCTCAAGAACCCAAGATGAACACGAAAAAACACAATCAAAAACAGTTTGTCACCTTTATTAAGTAAACACCACCAAACCGGTAACTATTATCTTTCTGTTTTAATTCTACTAATTAATTGACAGAAGTTTGAAAGTGCTGTATATCATTTACTCCTCTTCAATCAGGAACCACCCCAAACCCGTTCGAATACTTCAATGAAACAAGCTATACCACTTATTTGAGTTTTATCAAAGTAATTGTATACAAGATTACTTGCAGCCTATTTAAAATACGTGTAACAACTGGAACTAGTGGCCGACAATAGTATTTTAAAAAGGAATAGGATTAGTCAATATCTGCACTTGCAATATTCTTTTTCTCTTGGATACTACATCGATGGAGGCCACCTAGGTATTATTCTATCTCTGCTTTTACAGCTGTTTGAATGTTTGTCACCAAACTAAAACCACAAGGCTTCTACCACTTGCTTTTTCCTGTCTTATCATTTTTTTTTTAATACCGAACTCCACAAATAAGGCAAACCTCCAGCTACTTCTTATTCCGTGAGACTTATACTGCAACTAAAACAATTTGAACTTGGGCCATGAATTGTTGTTGGGCTATCATGTTCTATAATCTACTTTGGGCCTATCAAAACCCATATATTTCTGTTTTAAACGAAGCCCACACCTCCCACTGATGTAAACGATTCCAATTTACATTTGAGCAATACGTTTCTGTTTGTTCTTCTATAACGAAAGATGATGACAACGATTAAGGTGAATGACGTGATGACTGTGATAAGTGATGACAAGGAAATTATGAATGATTTTGAGTTGATAATGATACGGGTGTAAGGATGAAGACGAAATGATTATGATCGATGAGAATGTTTAGGATGATGATGATAATGACTGTCATGATGATTATGATACGTAAATGGCTATGATTTTATTTTATTGTTTCATTTGGATTCGTTATAGTGAAGAAGAAGAAGATTGATAAACACAGAAATTATTACGGGTAATATAAATTTAAAACTGGATTACTTCATAAAAGTAGGAGCAGTCGATTGGTTTGAGGTGTTTATGTGTAACCGAGAGGTCTCGGGTTCAACTCCGAGCTACGACATCAATTTTTTTTAAAGCTTGTTAAGGTAGCCTTTTAATTTTTTTTTTATTATCATTACTAACTATGTTATTGTTACTATGTTAAGTATTATTATCATTAATATAAATATTACAAATGGTATTATTGTTAATTTAGCTAAATATTACTATTATTAGCAACATTGTTAATATTATTACTATTATTACTGTGTTTTTTTATAATATTATTATTATTATTATTAAACAAAAGTATCATTTTTAACAATTTCATTATTATTATTAATATTATCATTTTTATAAATTTATTATTATTATTAGTAAATAATTAAATATCAAAACTATCATTTTTATCATAGGTATTAATATCTTTACCTTAATAGTATTATAGATATTAATCTTACAAACAAAAGAGACTTGTATATAAAAAGTATATTACATGCTATATTTTCATATGAAATATCAATAACTGTAATAATAACTAAATTACATATATTGTATAAAAATATTTAAAGATATTATAGGTAGAAATAAACACATATATAAATATTGAACTCAACACATTATATATCTATAACCATAAGTTAGAATTTAATAAAAATATTATAAATATATATATATATATATATATATATATATATATACATATATATATATATATATATATATATATATATATATATATATATATATATATATATATATATATATATATATATATATATATATATATATATACAACATTGTTCAATTACAATATTAAGTGTTAATATATATATACATGATATAGGTTCGTGAATCCGAGGCTAACCCTACATTTTGTTCAATGTCGTTATATGTATTTTTTACTACAAAATACAATACGGTGAGTTTCATTAATCCCTTTTTAAATGCTTTTGCAATATATATTTTTGGGACTGAGAATACATGCGCTGCTTTTATAAATATTTTTACGAAATAGACACAAGTAATCAAAACAACATTATATGGTTGAATGATCGAAATCGAATATGCCCCTTTTTATTAAGTCTGGTAATCTAAGAATTAGGGAACAGACACCTTAATTGACGCGAACTCTAAAGATAGATCTATCAGGCCCAACAAGCCCCATCCAAAGTACCGGATGCTTTACTACTTCGAAATTTATATCATGTCCGATGGAGGATCCCGGAATGATGGGGATATTCTTATATACATATTGTGAATGTCGGTTACCAGGTGTTCAATCCATATGAATGATATTTTTGTCTCTATGCATGGGACGTTTATTTATGAGAAATGAAAATCTCGTGGTCTATTAAAATTATGAAATGATTATTTATGATAAACTAATGAACTCACCAACCTTTTGGTTGACACTTGAAAGCATGTTTATTCTCAGGTACGAAAGAAATCTTCCGCTGTGCAATTGCTCATTTTAGAGATATTACTTGGAGTCATTCATGACATATTTCAAAAGACGTTGCATTCGAGTCATTGAGTTCATCAAGAATATTATCAAGTTAATTATAGTTTAGATATATTATGAAATGGTATGCATGTCTGTCAACTTACGATGAAATGAAAGTTGTCTTTTAAAAATGAATGCAATGTTTGTAAAATGTACCATATAGAGGTCAAGTACCTCGCGATGTAATCAACTGTTGTGAATCGTTTATAATCGATGTGGACTTCGTCTGGATAGATTAGGATGGGTCCTTTCAGTTGGTATCAGAGCGGTGGTCTTAGAGAACCATGTCTGCATTAGTGTGTCTAACTGATAAGTTGTTAGGATGCATTAGTGAGTCTGGACTTCGACCGTGTCTGCATGTCAAAAGTTTTGCTTATCATTTTGTGTCAAAAATTACCTGCTTATCATTCTTAGAGAATCACTTGCTTATCATTCTTAGTCTAGACATGTTTTACTGCATTGACTGCATGAATAGTGTATAGACAAAATTCATATCTTAGCGTATCTGTTACTGTGAACTTTGACTGATGTTTTTTTCAAAGATTTCTCCGTAAATTATGGGATTTTGGTAATATATATACATATATAAATTATGTATTGAAGAATACCAAATCAAACTCCTATAAGCTATTTCATATCAAAATTCATTCCCTTGATCATACGAGATGGATCCCTCAACCAGTTCAAATTCCTCAGAATATGACAGCTTTTTCGATATGGAGTTTCATTCAAGCTCTGACAACACTGTGACCGGAATGGAGCAACCAATCAGCCATCATCTATTCTGGATGAAATGGGGATGGGTTCGCAGCCTTCTCAATCATTGGAGACAAGAAGAAGGTGATCCCTTCCATCCACCAAATTACCCTCTTGGTGATGAACCTGAAGCACTTACCGGCAAACCTGTTCGAGAAACCATTTTCTCTCTCATCTCCAGAGTATCTCGTCACTATTATATACTACACCAAATTCTAGATTATATCTATCCGCTCGTCCGAACTGCTGACCATCCCGGTGTAATAAAAGAAGTCAACGAGCTTCGCGCTCGGGTAGTGGCTTTGGAGAATATGGTGCGAAGGTTACAAACACCATCAGCAGCACCAGCAGCGTAACCAGTACCGCCAGTAACATCCACCTCGCAAGCCTCAATACTAAAAACACCAGCAGCATCACCGGCATCAACATCAACCACCATTATTAACATCAACAGGATCATTACCACCACCAACAATCACATCCGCACCACACACCCCAATATCCCAATCTGTATATTGGATATCAACGTCACACGCATCAAAGATACCAAGGAGTACCAACAACAACAAACGATGAAGTATTAATTCATAACTTCATCGGAGAAACATTCTGTGGTGATTATGTAATCTCTAAAGTTTTAGAGATTATCTATATCAGCCTTAACCAAAAACTAGATGAGTGGACAGAGACGATAGGGAGAAGAATCGAAACCCTGAAAAGAACGGTGCGGGGTTTACAAGCTAGACTTGTTTTACCAACAGCATCAGCAGTACCAATAACCTCACCAACACAGTCAATGCTGTCAACATCGTTAGACTCGTCAGCACCTCCAACCTCACAAGCTTCGCCAGTTCAAGAATCACTGTGGAAACCATTACGAATTAATAACGAGGATATTGTATCAACGAGTCATGAAGTATTAACTCAGTTCCTCCGAAGAATTTATATGTATATCCTATATATACATATATAAAATTTTTAACCATAAGAAATCTTTTGTACTAAGCTATTATGTATGGAACTTAACTATCCGGTTAATTCATATTACTAATATGCTATGATGTACATTCTTCGTTAACAATTTAATCATTGTTAACCACAATCTGTGTTTTAACTCAATAAATTTTATTTCATAATAAATCAAGTGTATTATTCAATAACATGTTTGATTTTACACTTTAATCTTTGATGCACTGAAAACTTTCTATATCACATCAATCGTACCTTGCGAAGTTCGCAAGAATTCCACAAGCATCAACATTCTTCACTAAGGAAATATCAATAAGGATAAATATTGAAGTATTGATTACATTAGTGAGATGCTCCGCGAAATTTTGTAATTTCTAATGTTTTAGAGATTATTCATTTCTAATTCAAGCCGAAAATCAAATGAGTTTAATATGACATTAACTCATTGAATCTGTATTACTTTTGAAGAAAATATACTCACATATATTTCATAAAATAAATGGTAATGAAAATTCTTGTTCAAAATATTATTTGTGAAATTTTTTTTTTAACGGGTAGGTAATACCCAAGGGATATATAAAATCACAATTAATATGTTATATTTTTCAATTCTGATTCAACAATCATCAACAATACCAATATACATTCCTCTATAGAAATCAAAACAACCATACTCATTCGAATCTAATTACATATTCTGATTTTGGGAATTTCAGAATTCAACTCGAGATACAACCGAAATTATCACTCTTAGATCCTTATACTTTTCAAAGCTATACTTTGAATTCAAAACTGTGATAGAACATCACTTTTAATCGTAACACTCAGATGAATATGAAAATTATTCAGGAGTCAGGACGATTTCATCATTTGGGTATTGACTATGACAATCTGCATTTAAAACTCTTCGAAATTCCGGAAGACACTTCAAACATTGAACAATCGAGATGATGATCCAACCACACATTACCCGAAGTCTTGTACCTGAAAAGCTCTTGAAACCAAGGTCGTAGTTTGACACGTACCCGCATCGAATTCTTTATCATTTATTAGCAAAAACAACCTTACAATTCCGTTTCAAGTAGCCAGTTTTGTCACAGCTTCAGCAGGTCAGCTTCGACTGTTCAGCCAGACTAGTCTTATTATAACCTCGATAGATAAGTTGCTCGTTCACCATTGTTACTGGGAAACTTTTCATATTCCACCATATTACCACCAACGTTTAATCATCTAAAAACACGATTCTTCTGAACCTACCTTGGATTGATAACCAGTGATTCAGATATTATAGCATTAAATGCAGAGGAAACATAAAAATGGTAGATGGTCTAAACGGTCAAATGCTGATGAAAGAAGATAGTGAGTTGGTAAAGCTCAGAAAAAGAAAGGATTTGGTACTGAAAAATGGATTGAGCAAAGTATGAAGGAAGCTGTGGATAAATCACAAGGACTGAATCTGCTTTCAAAGGATCCAAATGATTCAGTGTCTGCTGAAATAGTTAGCAAACACGTTACCCCTTATTCTAAACCTTCACAGACAGATATTCTTCATCATCATCTTACCTTAAATATTATAAGGTATCTTCGTATCTTCCATTATACATATTCTCCATATTTCTGGAGATATTATCACAACTATTCTTATCTGAGATCATTTATCTCTCCGTAATATCTGCAACATAAAAGAAACTGTGTTAGTTTCTAAATTCTGAAAAAAATACAAATATGAATGTTTTTGAAGTAGTGTTGGGAACTGATGCATGGGTTAGTATAATATAATGACACTTGATCAACGTGATTATATTACAGTAAGTCATGCTGAGTTTCTAATGGAACGTGATGATTCACAGATCATAACGTCATCATGTGCCATGTTAGATGACTCTTACATTCTACCCAATCTCCAAGTATATCAAGAACATATATTCTTAATAGTTCTATCTTTTCAGATATTCTAGTAATTTGAAAAATCAAGATCGTGCCATTACGATTTCCTTCTAGAACATTAACTATGTTCATTTCAAAATCCATATCTACGAATTCCGGACCATTATTCGCTTTACTTGAAGTCGGGAAGAGAAAAACAAAAGCATAGAGCTTTAAAATATAAGGGAGAATATAAAGTCGATAACAATACATAAATTACAAACCGTGTATATCAATGTTTATCGCAACATAAAGATACGGGAGAATTAAAAACAATATAATCCTAAGGGCGAAGTAGAAGAAAGCAGATTCCTCTGGTGGAAGTTGGAAAAGAAAAATGATTGTTGCGATAGTAAGGATGAGGACAAGGATCGAAACTGGATTAAGCATTTTTAGAATCTTTTGGAGGTATGAAACAAGAAGGAAAGTATAGGAATGGTGAGAGTAATGAAACAGAAGAGTTTAATTTATAATGAAAATATCAGACAGAGTAATCGAAGCAGATCACCGTATTTAATTAAAGAGATCTTAATTTCCTTAAAACCCAAAGAATCAAATCTTATAGATAACGAAGATTTTCTTTGAAATCCCTTGAATTCCGGAATTCAAACCTGACTACGTCAAAAGTTAAGACGAGCCTCTATCTACTTCATTTCACTCTTTTGTGACAGCTTCACTCGTACGCTTCACATAATCAAATCTTTCTATCTATATTAATCAATATTGATAAAACTCTATTTATCAACTCATATTCGTCAGGAAAACATTCTTATTGTTAACCATGATGACCTCACTCAAATTTCGGGACGAAATTTCTTTTAACGGGTAGGTACTGTGATGACCCGGAGATTTCCGATCAAATTTAAACTTTAATCTTTATATGGTTCCGACACGATAAACAAAATCTGTAATGTTGAGTCTCGAAATTTTTGAAATCTATATTCATGTCATCAATTAACCTTGACCAAGTCTCGACGATTCACGAACCATTAATTGCAAATAAATGTGTATACATATAAAAAATAAATATAAATATATGTATAGAGTATATTAAATATAATTATATAATGATTGTAATACTCGTTGGACGTTTTAGTTATTATTTAGAGAAGTTTAATTTGAACTTATATGATTTTAAAATAAACGATGATCCGAAAACTGAGTTCTATGAATTATAGACTTATTAAAAATATATTTAGGAACTATTTATTAAGTTTTGAAATATTTTTATATTTTACCTGGGTTCGGGAGTGGACAGTGAGTAAAATTTTGTTTAATAATTAATGATCTAATTTTATACCATAATGACTGAAATAAATAAAGGAATTTAATTTAAAAATTTGGGATTTTTCTGAAATACTTTTATCCGCCACTAATTGTCAAACGGGATACGAAATAGTAGTCCGTAAAAACTGTCGGTAGATAGATTACAAAACCTTACTGTTTCTTTCACACGTTTATTATATTATTTATATTATATATCAATTGGTCCCGTGAATTGATTTAGGAATTGAAATATTACTGTTTTTGTAATTGATTGATTCAGTTTCACATCCTTCTCATTAGTACGAATCAAATAGCAATTGGTCCCATTTATTTGTATTCTTATTAAATTCTCTGCTCTAGTTGTCTGGGTAATAATTATCTAATCAAGCATGCACATACGAACAAACAACTCATCAAATTCTCACTTTTGTGATTTATCATTTCTACCCACTATCAGTCTTTTGCTTTTACTATTCGAATCCCATATTAATGATATTTCCACCCTGTTGAGAAACTCCAAACCAAGAACTACATTACATGATCACATTACAATCACCATTCAACAACAGTCACCACCTACGTTTATCACCAACTTCACGACACCATTCCTTCGCGGATCATAAACACCACCTCACAACCACCATAAACATCACCAAAATCCACTACCCTATTACCATGGTTGCTGTGATGTTTAACTCGAGACCACCATTGCAACCTTAAACCAAACACCCACTGCCTTAACTTTACAAATCTGTTTTTCTGCATAGATCAAAAACGGACACGAGTATCATCATCTAATCTTTGTATTTTTTTCTGTTTCTAACCGAAATTTTTTAACCATCACACCAGTTACATTCATGTTGATACTACTATTACTATTCGCTGCAATTAACTAAGGAAAAACCCATAAGCAAACCACCTTGTTACTTCCCATTTTGTTTACAGTAGAACTAGCAACACCACAGCCGATTATCACTCTCTTCTTCATCTCAAACTTCCACTCCATTCGAACAACCACAACGTAAATAACTCCCTCTCTTCCCCTCTCTTTTCTTTCTTCTTGATATTTTTCTCAAGAACCCAAGATGAACACGAAAAACCACAATCAAAAACAGTTTGTCACCTTTATTAAGTAAATACCACCAAACCGGTAACTATTATCTTTCTGTTTTAATTCTACTAATCGATTGACAGAAGTTTGAAACTGCTGTATATCATTTACTCCTCTTTAATTAGGAACCACCCCAAACCCGTTCGAATACTTCAATGAAACAAGCTATACCACTTATTTGAGTTTTATCAAAGTAATTGTATACAAGATTACTTGCAGCCTATTTAAAATACGTGTAACAAGTGGAACTAGTGGCCGATAATAGTATTTTAAAAAGGAATAGGATTAGTCAATATCTGCACTTGCAATATTCTTTTTCTCTTGGATACTACATCGATGGAGGCCACCTAGGTATTATTCTATCTCTGCTTTTACAGCTGTTTGAATGTTTGTCACCAAACTAAAACCACAAGGCTTCTACTACTTGCTTTTTCCTGTCTTATCATTTTTTTTTAATACCGAACTCCACAAATAAGGCAAACCTCCAGCTACTTCTTATTCCGTGAGACTTATACTGCAACTAAAACAATTTGAACTTGGGCCATGAATTGTTGTTGGGCTATCATGTTCTATAATCTACTTTGGGCCTATCAAAACCCATATATTTCTGTTTTAAACGAAGCCCACACCTCCCACTGATGTAAACGATTCCAATTTACATTTGAGCAATACGTTTCTGTTTGTTCTTCTATAACGAAAGATGATGACAACGATTAAGGTGAATGACGTGATGACTGTGATAAGTGATGACAAGGAAATTATGAATGATTTTGAGTTGATAATGATACGGGTGTAAGGATGAAGACGAAATGATTATGATCGATGAGAATGTTTAGGATGATGATGATAATGACTGTCATGATGATTATGATACGTAAATGGCTATGATTTTATTTTATTGTTTCATTTGGATTCGTTATAGTGAAGAAGAAGAAGATTGATAAACACAGAAATTATTACGGGTAATATAAATTTAAAACTGGATTACTTCATAAAAGTAGGAGCAGTCGATTGGTTTGAGGTGTTTATGTGTAACCGAGAGGTCTCGGGTTCAACTCCGAGCTACGACATCAATTTTTTTTAAAGCTTGTTAAGGTAGCCTTTTAATTTTTTTTTTATTATCATTACTAACTATGTTATTGTTACTATGTTAAGTATTATTATCATTAATATAAATATTACAAATGGTATTATTGTTAATTTAGCTAAATATTACTATTATTAGCAACATTGTTAATATTATTACTATTATTACTGTGTTTTTTTATAATATTATTATTATTATTATTAAACAAAAGTATCATTTTTAACAATTTCATTATTATTATTAATATTATCATTTTTATAAATTTATTATTATTATTAGTAAATAATTAAATATCAAAACTATCATTTTTATCATAGGTATTAATATCTTTACCTTAATAGTATTATAGATATTAATCTTACAAACAAAAGAGACTTGTATATAAAAAGTATATTACATGCTATATTTTCATATGAAATATTAATAACTGTAATAATAACTAAATTACATATATTGTATAAAAATATTTAAAGATATTATAGGTAGAAATAAACACATATATAAATATTGAACTCAACACATTATATATCTATAACCATAAGTTAGAATTTAATAAAAATATTATAATAAATATATATATATACAACATTGTTCAATTACAATATTAAGTGTTAATATATATATACATGATATAGGTTCGTGAATCCGAGGCTAACCCTACATTTTGTTCAATGTCGTTATATGTATTTTTTACTACAAAATACAATATGGTGAGTTTCATTAATCCCTTTTTAAATGCTTTTGCAATATATATTTTTGGGACTGAGAATACATGCGCTGCTTTTATAAATATTTTTACGAAATAGACACAAGTAATCAAAACAACATTATATGGTTGAATGATCGAAATCGAATATGCCCATTTTTATTAAGTCTGGTAATCTAAGAATTAGGGAACATACACCCTAATTAACGCGAACTCTAAAGATAGATCTATCGGGCCCAACAAGCCCCATCCAAAGTACCGGATGCTTTACTACTTCGAAATTTATATCATGTCCGATGGAGGATCCCGGAATGATGGGGATATTCTTATATACATATTGTGAATGTCGGTTACCAGGTGTTCAATCCATATGAATGATATTTTTGTCTCTATGCATGGGACGTTTATTTATGAGAAATGAAAATCTTGTGGTCTATTAAAATTATGAAATGATTATTTATGATAAACTAATGAACTCACCAACCTTTTGGTTGACACTTGAAAGCATGTTTATTCTCAGGTACGAAAGAAATCTTCCGCTGTGCAATTGCTCATTTTAGAGATATTACTTGGAGTCATTCATGACATATTTCAAAAGACGTTGCATTCGAGTCATTGAGTTCATCAAGAATATTATCAAGTTATTTATAGTTTAGATATATTATGAAATGGTATGCATGTCTGTCAACTTACGATGAAATGAAAGTTGTCTTTTAAAAATGAATGCAATGTTTGTAAAATGTACCATATAGAGGTCAAGTACCTCGCGATGTAATCAACTGTTGTGAATCGTTTATAATCGATGTGGACTTCGTCCGGATGGATTAGGACGGGTCCTTTCAACCTGGGCTACTGAAAATTTTATTTCCAGCTAGTTCAATTCTATTAGATGATTTTCCGTTTAGACCTCGTCTTAATCCGAGTTACGGTTTAGGATCTATGGCCTCCCGAAAGTCACTACACCCTATTAACGTTGTGCTGAAATTTCTGACCTACTCGCACTTAAACCGTCACCACGGTCAAACGAAGACGAGTTTGGTTCTAGAAATTGGTCAGTATCTAGGGGACTCATATACGGAGCCATGGCCACTGGTCTCACCTCATTTCAGTTTGTATAGAGGTCGTGGAGACTGAACGAAGTCAGCCCTTGTTTCAAACCCTAGTCTTGACTTAAAACTTACTTTACACTTTTTGTTTAATGATGAACGATGATGGTACCTAAGACCTAATTTACATACTTTTAAACCTTTGGGAACGATTTACTAACTTAGTAACTTTTGACTTAGGTTGAGGACCTTTCGGACCAACCACTTGCTTACTATTCCCGCGTATCGACTTTTACTACTTTCCACTGTGAGTTATAGCATCCCTTTTTACTTTAACTATTTTGGGACTGAGAATACTTGTGCATTTTACATTTCACATACTAGGCATGAGTACTTAAACTTTATATATGTGTGGGTTATTCAACGGCATAAACTTTCCCCTTAGCTTGGTAACGTTTAGTCATTGGTCTTTGAACCGGTGAACGAGAATCTTAGATATGGATCCATAGGGTTTGACATCCCCACTCGGGCTAGTAGCACTAGCATTTAATGGGTGTTTAATACTTTGTAAACTTACGCACTCTCCAAGTGTACTTTTAGGGGGTGTTATTTACGTTAAGTTAGTTACCAAGTGCCCACGGTTATACATATACTTTTCATACTGTTTTGAAACACTGAAATCTCGTGGCCTACCTTACATTACTGTTATACTTAAACTATAGCTCACCAACCTTTGTGTTGACGTTTTTAAGCATGTTTTTCTCATGTGCTTAAGGTTTGATTGCTTCCGCTGTAGTTGCCATGCTTTGTAGACTCCCGCTGCGCTTATTAGAGATGTCTTCGCATGAAACATTTAATTTGCATTCAAACTTTATTACTTTTGAACAATGAATTTGTAACGACCTATGGGTCACGTACTATTATTATTGCCTTCTATTCGTAGAGGCACATTATCGTATGTTAAACATTTGACGTTGGTTATGACGTCACCTTTTCTTATGAATGCAAACTTATTTTAAAACAGCATATAGTGTTTGACCTTGTAATGATCCTGTTGTTGATGATCCGTACACGATGGTTTTGTACGGGGCATCACATTTGGTATCAGAGCATTGGTTGTTGAGAATTAGGTTGCATTAGTGAGTCTAGACCGGACCGAGTAGGATTCACTAATAGGACTAATCTACAACTTGCTAGTTTACTTGTTTCTGCGGAACTTGCTGCACGCTGCTGTTTACTTTTACTGCTATATGCCGTATACTGTTACATGATTTCACTACTGCATGCTATTATCTGCTTTCGATTGCATGATACTTGTCGTTATTGCCATGCTACTTACTGCTATAGATGATCTAGATTGTCGTAGTTACTTTGCCTAATACGCGCTTGCTTTATGACTTATTGACATGGAAAAAGTTATTTTTTCCTTATTCAGATGTCGGATGTCCCGCCCGTTATCATTTTGGAGAGCGACTCAGACTCATCTGCCACATCGCCTGTCATTGTTGCCGATTCACAGATCCCATCCTCTTTACCCTCCAGCAAATCTGGCTCTTCATCCTCTGGAGCCAGTAGCCATGCACCTAACCAAGTGATCATCTCAGACGGACATGAGGATCCACCGGAGATTCCAGCTCTACTCATCCCAGGACCCTCGGAGCCACAGCACCATCCCGGTGGTGCTATGATTCCTGGGAATATGGGGACGTTCCGTTCTGTAATGAGCATAATCATTGGGCTAGACGCCTACCTGATGGACGTGTCATGCGGATTCCACCCAGCAGATACTGACTGATGACTACTGGCCGAGCATATCCACCTTCCGATGATTCTGATGACTCATTGGTGTTAAAGCTAAGGGGTATAAAATACTATTAAATTTTACAAGGAAATACTATTAAATACGATACAATTTTACACAAGATATTTATTTATTTATTGAATGGATATACTTAAACCTTGCTACAACACTTATAGGCAGTGTACCTAATCGTACAGTAGTGTAGTTTTTAGTAAGTCCGGTTCGTTCCACAGGGAATCTTTTTCACAAAGCTTAACGCTATATTAGTTTAAATTTATAAAAATACAAATATATATAATATTATTATTATAAAGGGGGTTTTTACCGTTTAATGACTGGTTTGTCGATTTTAAAAACTTTAGTTGCAGTTAAAACAAAATGTAAAATATTAAATAAATAAAAGACTTAATTTAAAGCGTAAAGTAAATAACGATAATGAAATTGCGAATAATAAAAGTGCGATAAAATAAACTTGCGATAATTAAAAAGTACGATAATTAAAAGTGCAATTAAATACAATAACAATAAATAAAAATGCGATAATTAGAAGTGCAATTAAATATAAAATAAAGGAAATTAAATATGAAATAAAACAATTATGCTTATTTAAACTTCCGTAATCATGATGTTTGACGTGTTGATTTTAGTTTTATGCCCATGGGTTAATTGTCCTTTGTCCTGGATTATTTAATATGTCCGTCTGGTTTTTGTCCATAACAGTCCATCAGTCATAAATATAAAGTGCGAGTGTCCTCGTCAAATTATCCTTATACCCGAAGTTTAAATATTCCAACTAATTGGGGACTTAAACTGTAACAAGATTTTAATACTTTGTTTAATAATTACACCAGGATGTCGACTGAGTGTAACCCAAGGTTTTAATACTTTGTTATCAATTATGCCAAGTGTCCTTGTACATAATTTCACCCCTGTTTTAATAATTCTAGTGGCTATTAATCCATTCCCGTGTCCGGTTAAATGAACGATTATTCGTACATATAAATACCCCGCCCATCGTGTCCGATCGAGTGTATATGGTTATTTATAGGTACGTCCAATTGTAAATCTTTATATTAAAATTAACAAACTATCATTTAGTTAAACAAATATAAAGCCCATTAATAGCCCATAGTCTAATTTCCACAAGTGTCGTTCTTTTGTCCAAACCCCAATTATGGTACAAAGCCCAATTACCCAATTTTAATATTTTTAGCTCAACATCATGATTACTTCGGATTAAATAAGCATAATAATAACTTAGCTATGAGACATTAAATCAAAAAGGTTGAACATAACTTACAATGATTAAAAATAGCGTAGCGTTACACGGACAGAATTTAGACTTACACTCTTACAACATTCGCTAACATACCCTTATTATTAGGATTTAAAATTAAAATTAAAATATAAATATAAATATATACGTTTACATATAGATAGAGAGATTGATGGATGGATTTTACGTTCACCAAACTGCGAATTTATAGGCCTGTGAACTGAAAAAGGAGCTCATGCGATCGCATGAGCTTTGCTCTTCAAGGCCATGCGATCGCATGGCCAGCTGGGGAGGCTCACCTTTGGTTGTTTTCTTCTGCCGACGGTTTTATAATATAATATAATATATATATATCAATTTTAAGAATTAATTATATATTATATTATATTTATGTGCATAGTTGACTTGTAATTTTTAGTCCGTTGCGTCGAGCGTTGAGAGTTGACTCTGGTCCCTGTTCCGGATTTTCGAACGTCCTTGCGTACAATTTAATATCTTGTACTTTGCATTTTGAATCTTGTACTCTTGTAATTTTGAGACGTTTCTTATCAATAATTGGAACTTCATTGATTGTATTTTGTACTTTTGAGCTTTTTGGTTGTTTGCGTCTTCAATTCGTCGAATCTGTCTTTTGTCTTCACCTTTTATTATTTAAACAAATATCACTTGTAAATAGAACAGTTGCAACTAAAAGCTTGTCTTTCTTGAGGAATAATGCTATGAAATATATGTTCGTTTTTAGCATTATCAAATATTCCCACACTTGAGCGTTGCTTGTTCTCAAGCAATATAGTCTTGAAATACAAGAATCACTTCTTTATTCTTCACACTTTGTACATCAGTGATTTCTTTACGGCGGTATAAACAATGGTAGTAACAATGTGGTTTACAGTCCCACATGACTATAAAATTTAGATCCATTAAGGAAATTGGATCTTTATGAAAACATTTGATCTTTTAAAAATTAAATCTAGTTTTTACCCTAGATAAGTTTTCCGGAATAACCCTTCACCGGTGTTTGCAAAATATTTTTGTGGGCTTGGTGGGTTTCAGATTTGAAAATTTTAGCTCAAAACTTGCAGTTTTGTGTTACCCACTTGCTAACCTTGTATTAGGAAAGCAACACGTCCAGTTTACTTGTCCCGTATATTACCTTTCGGTAAACTACCGTCCGGTTGTAAAGGAAAGCGTTGAACAAGCAACTGTTAAGGCAATGTCCCCTGACATGCTTTTAATTATGGTCTATAACGTGTCGGACGCAATTACTATCCTTTGTAGGAGCAATAGTAAAGCTCACCCTTATAATTTGTCGGTCTGGCACAAGGTCCTGTCTTTAACCATGCTATGTAACCACCGTTCTTACGGTTGACACTCGATTTGGTTCAGATGACCTAATGAATTCCAGGTGAATTCCTAGGATTTTACGTTCAATGGTAATGAACGCATTGAAAATGGGTTTTCAGAAAACAAATCGGTTTATAATTTGATCAAAATATTTTCTCGTTCAAGCTCGAGTTTAGATATCATTGAATTCCCTGAGTTTGAATTCTCAATCTTTAAGGTCAATCTCTAGGATTGAGTAATATCAGGCTTAAAAGCTGATTTTTAATCTTTAAGGAGATTATCCTTTCTGGGGATCTGATTCATTAGTCTTATCCAGCTAATTTGCACGGTGCCCCCCCCATTTTACGAGATAAATCCTTCTCATGGTTAGGATAAATCTGACCACTTGGCAACCCTGTTTAATGCTGAGGTCCGTGGATTTCCTGCTGATTTTAGTGATGACTTTTCTAGGTTTTTCGTCAACCTACAGATGGTCTGGACGACAACTTCATGACCTAAATCAAGAAGCGTGTTTCTTTTTCGGAAGACTTTACTTCCTTTTAATGATGGAATTGATTCATCGTGTAGATCCATCTCTTCTTTTCTTTCATCGGTTAAAATAGTTTAGTTTAGTCCAAAGCAAAAGTATTTTCAGTTATTTGTTACAGAAATATGTGACATATGTTTAAGATAACTTGGTAATTTTTCCCACACTTGGCTTTTATTTTCCTTTTTATTGTCCTCTATTCCATTTTAAATGAATTTTAACATTTTGGTTTGTTTCTCAATTTATGTCCTTTCTGAGGTAACAATAATTTCGGTGTTAACACCTAGTTTTATCGTTCATAAATATGTATAAACATGATTTTGAGTTCATTTAATTGAAAATTTTGAAAATTTTTACTAGAATTGGGTAGTCGGTATATAAGACTAGGGCCGTTCTTTATCATCAGAGAGCACTAGATTCTAATACAACTACTACGTTACTAGTATTTTTAATGGTAACCAAGTGTTTAAGATAAAAATTTTAAAAATCCGAAAGAATTTAACCCCTTCCCACACTTAAGATCTTGTAATGCCCTCATTTGCAAGAAATCAGTAACAATTTAAATTATTGAGGGTGATTAGCGTAAAAATGATTAAATTTTACCAAAGTTTCCAAACATATTGGCGTTTGGTTGCTGAATGATAAATGGTGCATATCATTTGTTCATTTCGTCTGTTGTTACATCACATTTATTTGTCATCTTGTCCTCAAAATTAGTACCTTTTGCTAAACTTAATGCCAGTCTTTGAAAATGCGCTGTTTTACCCTGTTTTGTACAATTTACAATATACATACATACAAATATAAACATGCATGGCAATTTGAAATGGGACTTAATATCCCACTTTCAAATCCTAAATGTGAAATATTAGTACACAATAATAATAAAAATGATAAAGATTACATAAGTATATTCAATAACATAAGTTTAAACATGAATAAGTCTGGATAACCAAATGGAACTAAATCAGTCTGGATATGGGTTCCAGTTCATCTCGTCAGGTGGGTTCCATTGTTGGTTATAGGTGTTTTGATAGGCTTGGTTATAGTCATACCGGTTAAAGGGTGGTCGGATATCGGGGCTATGTGGCGGAAAATGAGCAGGTCGAGTAGGTACGTAATTATTTGGTACCTGATATGATAGCTGGCTCATGATTTGGTGCTGATGAACTAACCAGCTATCGTGTTGGCGTCGCCTATAATCCTTGTATACTCGCTCGGAGTTCCACTGCTCATACATACTATGTCTGGCCGCGTTCGTCATTGCTTCCTCATCTATACGAACTTGGACGTCAAGAATAGCATCTCGAAAGACATCCCTAATGTCTTCCGCCTCCTCCATTTCCTCGTCTGAGCCTCTCTCTACCTGAGGATGAGATCCCTCATAGGGTACTGCCTGGTTACGTCTACTTTTCAATACCTTAGCATCCACATAAACTTTCAATCCTAAGGGCTCAACCTGTTCTCTACAAAGCTGTAATGGACCCCCTTGGTTCCTATCAACACCTAAATACTCTCCAATGAGAGTAACAAAAATACCTCCCCTATTATACCCCCGTCCTGCATTCCCTCTACCATTTTAGATAAATAAAAAGCAACACAGTAAGGGATATTAACAAAGCTTCTAGGATCCCGAATACACTTTAGGTAGAATAAATCATGTAAGGTAATTTTTTCTTTTTTATGACCTCTCTGTGTAATCGAGTTAGCCAAAAATCTATGAATAATACGAAGCTCGGCTCTGTCAATATGTGTATAGGAGTGTCCTCCTGCTCGTGTAAAAACATCAAAATGTGACATACGCCTCCAAATGGCGTCATCGTCAAAATTACTATCTACCCTTTCACCATAATGAATCAAATTTGTACAATTGGGTAATACAACTCACCAGGAGTATATATCTGTAAGGCCCTGGCCATGTCCAGCATGGACATTCTGTACATCCTACCACCAAGGATAAACCTAAGAAATCTTCTATCATCTATTCTAACTATATTTGTATCAAGTGATACAGTACTCATCAACTCAACACACCATTCCTTATATATAGGTCTACGAATGGTGAAAAGACGTTCCCAATCTGTAAAAGAAGAACTGCCATACCTTTGAACTAAAAGCTGTCTAACACGGTCAGCTAGATGGCCCGTTTCCAAAGGGGCCCAATCGATTACCCTTGGCACCTCTACATTTTTTGTTACCAATTTGAATTTGTTCCTTTGATATGTCTCGTAATCTCTCCATCTCCTATCAAATCTCAGATTAGGATGCAGAATGTGCTCAGGAATCGTTGGGAATTCTACTGGCGGCCTCATTGGGAATACTATGAATTCATCAACAAACTGTACCGGATCATAATAAGGTATATGCTGATCAGGCTGTTGTTGTGGTTCTTGTTCGTGTTGCATTTCTGGTTCTGGTTCTGGTGCTGGTGCTGGTCGTCTAGATGATGATGCTCCTGAACCTCCAGTATCGGCTTTCTGCAAAACACATTAAACACAAAATTTGTGCATCCAAATATGCATTAGTGTTAGCAAAATAACAACTTAAAACAATCACTATAACATGTTAAATCAAAATTAAACTTATACACATTTTCACAATTTTTCACAATTCTACACTTTTCAAATAAGCACATATGAAAATGTATACAAAGTTCATAAGCATTTAACTCAAATAGCATGTCAAAATAGTCATTACTAATAATTAAACAAGTCTCAAATGGCAATTACATCAAATTAATCAAGTTCATGAATTTTGGACTTAAAAAGTCCACTTTAATCTCCAAAAATCATGTTTAGGATCAATGTTTGGATCATTTAACTATCTAAACATGTTACACTACATCAATTTAGCAATAATTCATGACAAAAATCGGCCATAACCTGTTTATATCAAAAAGCCCCAAATTGCTCAAGAACACAAACCCTGGATTTCTAAAAATTTTGAAGTTTTTGGCTTCAAATCATGTTAAATAGCATCAATCTAGGTTATACATGCATAAAATACTAACAATTTAACACTAATTACACTAGAAATTAACAAAATTGCATTAGGTAAAAAATTGATAATTATCACAAAAACTAGGAATTTATAGAGTTTAGGGGTGTAATTTTTACCATTTTGCTGAAGAATGAGAATCTAGGCATGATTAGAGCAAGAAAAATGACGAATTACGGTGGAAAAATGATGAAATTTGGTGAAGATTTGAGGTATTTTTCGTGTATGTGTGTGTGAAGTGGTAAAGAACACAGCTCGCTGGCTGTTTTGAGTCTGGCCAGATTTTTGCCTCCATGCGATCGCATGGAGGTATAGGGAGAATCCCATGCGATCGCATGGGTGCCCGGCTACAGTGATTTCAGCTTTTTTTTTTTTTATCTTATACTAATTAAAACAATTAAGTAATTAATTTTAAAATTTTGTTTCCCTTGTTATTTAGGACGAGGTCGTTTCGGATCGATGTCCTAGTCCGTCCTTTGACAAAATTTTAAAATTTGTCTTTTTGTAGCGATTGTTTTAAAAGCTAAGATTTTTAGGGTTTTTTTTTAATGTTTTTGGCATACTTTAATTCAATAAGATTAAAAATAATGATAATAAAAGTTCTCGTCCCTCCCTCGGGTAAAACAATTTCGGTTCAATGACCTAGTCTTCAACTTACGACGAATTTTAAAAATCATATTTTTAACTTAATGAGATAAAGTAAATTTTTGTTTTTAAATTCACACCAATCTTAAAATTTGAAATGCATAAAATTAAAAATTCTTATTTTAAAAATTAAAAATTCACACCAAACTTAATTTACAAATTCATATTATAAAATCACACCAAACTTTTATTATATTTTTCAAATATTTACAATTTTAAATATATTGTTTTTACAAAGTTTACAATATTAATTTAAGATTTATATATTAATTTTAAAAACATGGTAAAAATAAAATTAAAAATCTTTTTAGCTTTTTATCCCACTTTAATCAATCAAATATTATCAAAAATATACGCCCCTCTTTTCGGTAAAGTAATTTCGGTTCCATGACCTAATTTAACTCATGACGAATTTTTGAAATATTTTGTGTTGATTGATTAAAGATATTTATACCTTAAGAATAAACGTTAAATTTTGCAGTGATGTAATAAATTTTTGAATGATATCAATAATTTCGGTCGCCAAACCTAATTTTATTTAATACCAATTTAATACTTTATAGCGAACAAATTAGCGTTTATTATCAAAAGGTTAAAAATAATAAAAAAATAAAAACTGTACAGACTTACCTGTGAGATAGTATTCTTAGTTATATGATCTATCCCATTCATAAGATAGTCGGTTTAATTGGTTTTCCATGGCTACATAGGCGTAACCTCGAGCATTCAGTGTTTTTTCTTCTAAACATATGAACGGTCTGTCTCTGCATAAAGTAACAAATTCGGTATTTGAATAGGTTTGATTATTTGAACATTTACCTCCATGTGTCCATTTTCCGCATTTGTGACATCTTTTTAGGTGTCGTGCTCTTCTTTTCGCTGCGGATTTTGATTTTCCTTTACCAAATTGTAACTTATTATCTTCGCATCTGGATTCTTTTCTTACTCCGTCCAATCTTTCTCTGATTACTGATACTATTTCACTCGGAAGTGTGTCATTATTACGTTTAGTGATCAAAGCGTGTAGCATTAGACCATGGTTTAGTTCACAGGCAGTCTTCATTTCGTAAAAACCTAAAAAAATAAAAATTCAGAATGGGGGGAGAAGACTAGTTCTTTAGGGTCTGCTAGGGAAAGACCATTCGGGTTCCATTTTCGAGAACTACACGAAAACAGACAATCTAACTCTAACAGAAATACATATTATCCTTTAAAGACTTGATTCTCCCCACACTTAGTTAGCTGTGGTATCGAAATTGTGATTAACTTCATTGTCGAATTCCATCGGACTATCTATGTAGTGTTTAACTCTGTGACCATTAACTTTAAATTCAATCCCATTTGAATTTATTAATTCTATCGTTCCGTATGGGAAAACTCTTTTGACTATGAATGGTCCAGACCATCTTGATTTCAATTTTCCAGGAAATAGCTTGAATCGTGAATTGAAAAGAAGAACTCTGTCTCCTTCTTTAAATTCTTTTAAACTTCTGATTCTTTTATCATGCCATTTCTTCATTCTTTCCTTATAGATTAACGAATTTTCGTATGCTTCATGTCTTAATTCTTCTAATTCGTTTAGTTGACTTAATCGTAGACGTCCAGCTTCATGCATATCAAGATTACATGTCTTCAAAGCCCAAAATGCTTTGTGTTCAATTTCTACTGGAAGATGACATGCTTTTCCATAAACAAGTCTAAAAGGTGTGGTTCCAATTGAAGTTTTCTAGGCTGTTCTAAAAGCCCAGAGTGCATCCTCCAATTTAATGGACCATTCCTTCGGATTTGATCCTACGGTTTTCTCTAGAATACGTTTTAAAGCTCGGTTGGTATTTTCAATTTGTCCACTTGTTTGTGGATGATATGCGGTGGAGATTTTATGAGTTACTCCATATCTTTTGAGAACTTTCTCAAGTTGATTATTACAGAAATGAGTACCCCGATCACTTATTAAAGCTTTCGGTGTTCCAAACCTTGCAAAAAGACGTTTTAAAAAGTTGACTACAACTCGTGCATCGTTAGTTGGGAGAGCTTGTGCTTCCGCCCATTTAGATACATAATCAATGGCAACGAGAATATAGAGATTATTATGAAATTTTGGAAATGGTCCCATAAAGTCAATACCCCAAATGTCAAATACTTCACATACTTGTATGACATTTTGTGGCATTTCATCACGTTGACTTATTTTTCCGGCCCTTTGACATGCATCACAGGATTTGCAAAAAAGGTGTGCGTCTTTGTAAATTGTAGGCCAATAGAATCCAGCTTCATAAACTTTTCTTGCTGTTAGTTGAGGCCCATAATGCCCTCCTGTTGGTCCTGTGTGACAATGGTTTAAAATTTTACTAGCTTCATCTCCGAATACACATCGGCGTATTATTCCATCTGGACAACTTTTAAACAGATGTGGATCTTCCCAAAAATAGTGTTTTATATCACTGAAGAATTTCTTTCGTTTTTGGTACGATAATCCTTTTTCAAGGAATCTACATACTAAATAATTTGCATAGTCTGCAAACCATGGAATTTCATTATAATCTATCTTCAATAGATATTCATCAGGAAAGTTGTCTTGTATGGCCGATTCATTTAGAACTTCTAATTCGGGATTTTCAAGACGAGAAAGATGATCAGCGGCGAGATTTTCCGCTCCTCTTTTATCTCGGATTTCAATATCAAACTCTTGTAAGAGTAAGATCTAATGGATTAATCTTGGTTTAGCTTCTTGTTTCGAAAATAGGTATCTAAGAGCAGAATGGTCGGTATAGACCACCGTTTTTGCTAGAACGAGATATGAACGAAATTTGTCAAAAGCAAAGACAATAGCAAGGAGTTCTTTTTCATTAGCTGTGTAATTTGTTTGTGCTCCTTGTAACGTCTTACTAGCATAATATATAGGTTGAAATCGTTTTTCAATCCTTTGTCCTAAAACGGCTCCCATTGCAAAATCACTTGCATCGCACATTAGTTCAAATGGTAGATTCCAATTTGGTGTTATCATGATCGGCGCATTAGTGAGTTTCTCTTTAAGAATATTAAAAGATTTGATACATTCATCTGAAAAGATGAATGGAGCATCCTTTTCTAGGAGTTTATTCATAGGAGTGGCAATTTTAGAAAAATCTTTTATGAAACGTCGGTAAAAACTGGCATGCCCTAGAAAACTCCTAACTCCTCTAACATTGGTGGGATGTGGAAGTTTAGCAATTACATCTACTTTAGCTCTATCCACTTCAATTCCTTCTTTTGAAATTTTATGACCAAGAACGATGCCTTCTTTAACCATGAAATGGCATTTCTCCCAATTAAGTACTAGATTTGATTGTTCGCATCTAATAAGCATTCGTTCCAGATTAACTAGACATGATTCAAATGTATCACCGAAGACTGAAAAGTCATCCATGAAAACTTCCATGCATTCTTCTATCATGTCGTGAAAAATCGCCATCATGCACCTTTGAAAGGTTGCAGGGGCATTGCAAAGTCCAAATGGATTGCGTTTGTAAGCAAAAGTACCATAAGGGCACGTGAATGTGGTTTTCTCTTGATCTTTAGGTGCTATTGGAATTTGAAAATATTCGGAAAATCCATCTAGAAAACAATAGTAACTATTTCCGGCTAGCCTTTCCAACATTTGATCAATGAAAGGTAAGGGAAAGTGATCTTTTCTGGTGGCGTCATTTAATTTTCTATAATCAATACATACACGCCATCCTGTTACAGTCCTAGTAGGAATAAGCTCATTTTTTTCATTTATAATGACAGTCATGCCACCCTTCTTAGGTACGCATTGAACTGGGCTTACCCATGGACTATCAGAAATTGGATAAATTAGACCTGCGTCTAGCAGTTTAATAATCTATTTCTTAACTACATCTTGCATATTAGGATTTAGTCTTCGTTGGCATTGCACATACGTTTTATGACCTTCTTCCATAAGGATTTTATGTGTGCAATACGAAGGACTTATTCCTTTAATATCATGAATCTTCCATGTAATGGCTGGTTTATGAGCTTTCAACACAGAAATGAGTTGTGATTTCTCATTTTCAGTAAGAGAAGACGATATTATTACAGGTAATTCAGATTCACCATGTAAATAAGCGTATTCCAAATGGTTTGGAAGTGGCTTTAACTCTAATTTCGTAGGTTCTTCTATCGATGATTTGTATCGATATCTGTCTTCTTCTTTTAGCATTTGAATTTCTTCTGTTGTTGGTTCATATCCATTAGCTATAAGTGTAGCTAATATTTCAGCTTCATTAATTGGTTCATTACCTTCTCCTAAAGAACATTCTCCTGTTCCTTGTAATTCTGGAAATTCTTCTAATAATTCTGCATGTGAATCTATAGTTTGAATATAATAACATGTATCATCTGCAGATTGAGGTTGTTGCATTGCTTTATCAACTGAAAAGTTAACACTCTCGTCCTCTATACTTAGGGTCAATTTCTTACCGAACACGTCTATCATTGCTTTAGCCGTGTTTAAGAATGGTCTTCCTAATATGAGAGGAACTTGAGAATCTTTTTCCATGTCCAGAACAACAAAATCTACTGGAAATACTAAAGTACCAACTTTAACTAGCATATTCTCCATTATCCCTCTAGGATATTTTATTGATCGATCGGCTAGTTGTATGCTTATTCTTGTTGGTTTCAATTCTCCAAGGTCTAGTTTAGCGTATAGTGAATACGGCATTAAATTTATACTAACACCTAAGTCTACCAATGCTTCTATTGAACTAAGACTACCCAAAAAACATGGAATTGTGAAACTTCCTGGATCAGATAATTTTTCTGGTATCTTATTCAACAGCACTGCTGAACAATTAGCATTCATAGTAACGGCCGAGAGTTCTTCCATTTTCTTTCTATTTGTGATTAGATCTTTCAAGAATTTAGCATATCTAGGCATTCCTGAAATCACATCAATGAAAGGAAGATTTACATTTATCTGTTTAAACATATCCAAGAATTTGGATTGCTCGGCTTCAAGTTTCTCTTTTTTCATTTTACTCGGGTAAGGAAGTGGTGGTTGGAATGGTTTAACATAAGGTTTATCCTTAACTGTGTTATCTTCATTAACCTTTTCAACTACCGGTTCTTTTTCCTTATCTTGATCAGGTTGTGGTTCTTGTGGAGTAGGAATAGCTTCATTAGAAGTTACAGGTATTTCAGGTGGTTTAAGTGTTGTACCACTTCTTGTGGTAATGGCTTTAGCTGTTTCATTCCGGGGGTTTGCATTTGTATCACTAGGTAAACTTCCCGGTTTTCTTTCACCTATTAACCTTGCTAGGTTACTTACTTCTTGTTCCAAGTTTCGAATAGAAGCTTGTTGATTTCTAAATGCTTGAGCATTTTGTTCATTGGTTTGTTTTTGAGATGTGAAAAACTGCGTTTGAGTTTCAACTAGCTTCGTCATCATATCTTCTAAATTCGGCTTTTTATCATCGGTTTGTGGTGGTTTGTTTTGAAAATTAGGTCTTTGCTGGTTGTAAGTATTGTTAGATACTTGTTGATTGCTAGGACCTTGTTGGTTGTTGTATGGAATATTTCGATTATAATTCTGGTTTTGATTGTAGATCGGTCTTGGCGGTTGATAATTATTCTGATAATTATTTCCAGGCCTTTGGTTTATGTATGAAATATTCTCTCTTTGTTCCATTGTTAATTCAATACTGAGACAATCTTTTGTCAAATGTGGTCCTCCACACTGCTCACAACTAATTCGTATTGAGTGAATATCCTTAGTCATCTTTTCCATTCATCTCTCAACAGCATCTATCTTTGCGGAAATGGAATCTAAGTCATGGCTAGAATCGGCTCTAGCTGCTTTAGATGATCTAACGATATCTTTTTCTTGGTGCCACTCATGTGAGTGGGAAGCAGTGTTATCAATAATTTTATAAGCATCAGCTTCGGTTTTCTTCATAATGGAACCACCAGCTGCTATATCTATGTCTTTCCTTGTAGTGATGTCGCATCCTTGGTAGAATATTTGTACTATTTGACAGGTGTCTAAACCATGTTGCGGACATCCTCTTAATAACTTTCCAAATCTTGTCCACGTCTCATATAGAGTTTCATTCGGTTTCTGTGTGAACGTAACAATTTCTCCTTGAAGTCTTACGGCTTTAGATGCCGGAAAGAATTGTTTAAGAAATTTTTCAACTAAAACGTCCCATGTATCAATCGCCCCTTCAGGTAACGATTCCAACCAATCTTTGGCTTCTCCCTTTAAAGTCCAGGGAAATAACATGAGATATATCTGTTCATCCTCCACTTCTCGGATTTTAAATAGTGTGCAGATCCTATTAAAGGTACGAAGATGTTCATTTGGATCTTCCTTTGGCGCACCACTAAATTGGCATTGATTAGTCACCATGTGTAGAATTTGTCCTTTCATTTCATAATCTGGCGCATTAATGTCTGGATGAGTAATTGCGTGACCTTGGCCAGTGCGTTTAGCTCTCATTCGGTCTTCCATACTTAAAGGTTCCAGATTCTCCATAATTGAATTTGTTGAATCCGAATCACTAGAGGATTCTGATTTAATGGTTCGTTCCTCAACAATCTCTGTTTGAATGATTGGTGGTTCCGGAGGAAAATTTAATAGTTCAGGATCTATGAATCGTCCCTGAATATTCTCCGGATTCTCAATTGTGAGGTCGGGTTCAAAAAATGGATTATCGGAAATTTGAATTGGAGTACTTGATCGACTGGATGACGATTCTAAAGAAAAATCAACGGCGGTAATATTTGCTAAATGTCTTGATCTAGTTACAGGTGGTGAACGTACAAAAGGTGGTGAACGTCTTGCTCGGTGCATTCACTGAATATCCTATTAGTTTTTAAAAAGGAAAGAAAAATTATATAAGTTATCCAATCAATAGACTTTTCTGATTTTGCCCACGTTTCGAATAGCCAAAAGATGCAGCAGAGGGGCAGGATTCGTTTGGTCTCAATATAATTGAGGACTGTTTGGCTCCAATAACCCGGTCCACGTACAAATCCAACTATTACTACGAACCAGAAAATTTTGATGTCTATCAATTTAACCACTTAAAATAAATTTTCGTAATTTTAAGAAATTTAGATAAGAAGTAGAATAAAAATCTATGTCCTAAAAACTAGAATAGCGAGAAATAAGAAAGAAAAAGAGCGCGTCGAAAAAGGTCGAAAAAGAAAAGAAAAATTGAAAAAGGCGTTGAAAAATAAGAAATAAAAAGAGTGACTTATAAAACTTTAAAACATTCGCCTAACCCAACCTTATTACTACCACTAACTTAAAATTATAATCGCAAATTGAGATTTTTAATTGGAATGATAATTGATACATAGGTAAAAGGCGTCGAGAAATAAGAAAATAGCGCGTCTAAACTTAAAAAGGAACTAAAAATTTAAAACTAAAAGTTGCGTCTTAAAGCTTACAAGTAAAACTATATCCCAAATGGAAATAACTTAAAAAGGTACTAAAACTTAAAAAGGCGTCGCAAAATTCTAAAGCACCTAAATCTTAGTCTAAAGAAAAAGCACTTAAGGGATTTTACGGCAAGGCCTAAAAATCTAGAAATAAAAATAACTATGGCAAAAACTATGAATTACAAATAAATACGAGCGAAAAATACAAAAATTACGCTAAAACTATTAAAAAGGGACAAAATATAAAAATATATAAAAAGTTGTAAAAATTACAATTTTTATAAAAATATTATTTTTATATTATTTATTTTATAAAACTATTAATTTTATAAATTATTAAAACTAATTTAGACTTAAAATACAAATTATAAATAAACTAAACTAAATAATAAAATAATTATAACCTAATTAGGGTTATTAATTAATAATAATAATTATTATAAACCCTAATTTCGTACAGCTTATGTTTCAGACGAGTCAAATCACTCCATGCGATCGCATGGAGTGTATGCTATATATTTATGCGATCGCATGAAGTAGAAAATCGGGCCAGATGAGTTGGGCTGCTACAGTGTAGCCCGTAAACTTTTATATATATATTTTTTTCTGTTTTGCTGTTTTATAAAAAAAAACACAATATTTAAATAAAATTTATATTTTTAAATACTAAAAATAAAAATAAAGAAACTTTATAAAACTTATATATTTAACAAACTCTTAAAAATATATAAATTTTTGTTTTTCTTTTTATATTTTTGAATTTTTAAAACGTATTTTTACAAAAACGTATTTTTATAAAAGTAAACTAAAAATAACAATCTTTTTTTTTTATATATATAGCGTTGAGCTTCCGGCTTTTAAGCTAAATTTTTAAGTTCCCCGGCAGCGGCGTCAAAAATACTTGGTGTTAAAGCTAAGGGGTATAAAATACTATTAAATTTTACAAGGAAATACTATTAAATACGATACAATTTTACACAAGATATTTATTTATTTATTGAATGGATATACTTAAACCTTGCTACAACACTTATAGGCAGTGTACCTAGTCGTACAGTAATGTAGTTTTTAGTAAGTCCGGTTCGTTCCACAGGGAATCTTTTTCACAAAGCTTAACGCTATATTAGTTTAAATTTATAAAAATACAAATATATATAATATTATTATTATAAAGGGGGTTTTTACCGTTTAATGACCGGTTTGTCGATTTTAAAAACTTTAGTTGCAGTTAAAACAAAATGTAAAATATTAAATAAATAAAAGACTTAATTTAAAGCGTAAAGTAAATAACGATAATGAAATTGCGAATAATAAAATTGCGATAAAATAAACTTGCGATAATTAAAAAGTACGATAATTAAAAGTGCAATTAAATACAATAACAATGAATAAAAATGCGATAATTAGAAGTGCAATTAAATATAAAATAAAGGAAATTAAATATGAAATAAAAGAATTATGCTTATTTAAACTTCCGTAATCATGATGTTTGACGTGTTGATTTTAGTTTTATGCCCATGGGTTAATTGTCCTTTGTCCTGGATTATTTAATATATCCATCTGGTTTTTGTCCATAACAGTCCATCAGTCATAAATATAAAGTGCGAGTGTCCTCGTCAAATTATCCTTATACCCGAAGTTTAAATATTCCAACTAATTGGGGACTTAAACTGTAACAAGATTTTAATACTTTGTTTAATAATTACACCAGGATGTCGACTGAGTGTAACCCAAGGTTTTAATACTTTGTTATCAATTATGCCAAGTGTCCTTGTACATAATTTCACCCCTGTTTTAATAATTCTAGTGGCTATTAATCCATTCCCGTGTCCGGTTAAATGAACGATTATTCGTACATATAAATACCCCGCCCATCGTGTCCGATCGAGTGTATATGGTTATTTATAGGTACGTCCAATTGTAAATCTTTATATTAAAATTAACAAACTATCATTTAGTTAAACAAATATAAAGCCCATTAATAGCCCATAGTCTAATTTCCACAAGTGTCGTTCTTTTGTTCAAACCCCAATTATGGTACAAAGCCCAATTACCCAATTTTAATATTTGTAGCCCAACATCATGATTACTTCGGATTAAATAAGTATAATAATAACTTAGCTACGAGACATTAAATTAAAAAGGTTGAACATAACTTACAATGATTAAAAATAGCGTAGCGTTACACGGACAGAATTTCGACTTACACCCTTACAACATTCGCTAACATACCCTTATTATTAGGATTTAAAATTAAAATTAAAATTAAAATATAAATATAAATATATACGTTTACATATAGATAGAGAGATTGATGGATGGATTTTACGTTCACCAAACTGTGAATTTATAGGCCTGTGAACTGAAAAAGGAGCTCATGCGATCGCATGAGCTTTGCTCTTCAAGGCCATGCGATCGCATGGCCTTGCTGGGGAGGCTCACATTTGGTTGTTTTCTTCTGCCGACGGTTTTATAATATAATATAATATATATATTAATTTTAAGAATTAATTATATATTATATTATATTTATGTGCATAGTTGGCTTGTAATTTTTAGTCCGTTGCGTCGAGCGTTGAGAGTTGACTCTGGTCCCTGTTCCGGATTTTCAAACGTCCTTACGTACAATTTAATATCTTGTACTTTGCGCTTTGAATCTTGTACTCTTGTAATTTTGAGACGTTTCTTATCAATAATTGGAACCTCATTGATTGTATTTTGTACTTTTGAGCTTTTTGGTCGTTTGCGTCTTCAATTCGTCGAATCTGTCTTTTGTCTTCACCTTTTATTATTTAAACGAATATAACTTGTAAATAGAACAGTTGCAACTAAAAGCTTGTCTTTCTTGAGGAATAATGCTATGAAATATATGTTCGTTTTTAGCATTATCACTCATCCTCCGATGACTTCAGCGAGGATGATTCCTACGAGGGTTCCGACGAGGACCCTGAGGAGGCACCCGTGCAGCCACCTCTACCCCTCCGAAGAAGCGGTATCGTTTCGACGGTACTGTTATTCCAGGGGTTAACGGAGGTAGATCGTTCGTTAACACACGTGGACTGAAGGTTAGAGTTACCGCCCGTAAGCGGCTTGTGTCGTATCCTGCTGATCCATTCATACGTAAGGCTCCCCGTTACACAGCATCTACTTCTGGTGCTGGACCGTCTGCACCACCAGCTCCACCAGCATCATCTGCACCACCGTCACCACCTGCAACATCAGCACCGCCTGCTCCACCAGCCTCTCCCTCTGTCGAGGAACTGACGAGGGAGGTGGATATCCTCCGTGCTCGGGTAACTGAGCTCGAGGACCAGGTGTCCCACATGATGGACATCCTTTACCCACCGTCACCATAGGACTTTTGTATTAGGTTTCTTTATGTAATCCCATTTGTAGTTTCATGTTTCACTCATGTATTGTACGAATCTTATGCGAATGTATGCAACTTTTAATTAATGAATGAAACTTTGGGTTGTTTAAATTTTTGTACGATGTTCCATTTATGTTATTGTATGATGATTTTGTGGTATCTGAATCTATTTGCGTTACTTAGTTAACATGTGTTGTGTTGATTCCATGTTGGTTACCATATACTATATTATTATTATTATTTGAATACTGGATTTTGACTTGAGTCAAAATTTTTGTTTAGAACATCAATGGCCAACGAAAGATCAACGCCCACAGCAGCACAGATTGAAGAAATGATCACTGAACGAGTAGCCGCAGCTTTAGCGAAAATGAACCCCCAAGCCCTACCAGTTAACCAGCCCATTCGTAATGGGTGTACTTATAAGGAATTCCAAAGCTGCAAGCCCCACAACTTTAGTGGTACTGAGGGGCCAGTTGGTCTCACTAGGTGGTTTGAGAAATTAGAATCTGTGTTCCGCGTAAGCAACTGCTCAGAGATGAACAAAACAAAGTATGCCTCAGGCCAAGGGTATTGATGAGGCTTATGCCACTCCGTGGGAAGAATTTAAGGGGGCCATGTGTGACGACCCGAAAATTTCTGACAAAATTTAAACTTAAATGATTTCGACACAATAAGCAATGCCTGTTAGATTGAGTCTCAAAAGTTTTGAACTGTTCAATTGACCTTCGACCATTCTCGACGATCCACGAACAACTAATTTTAAATTGATATGAATATATATATATATATATATATATATATATATATATATATATATATATATATATATATATATATATATATATATATATATATATATATATATATATATATATAGATGTATTTTTATTATAACTCGAAAGGTTATTAAAGTATAGTATGAAATTCATTATTATATATATATATATATATATATATATATATATATATATATATATATATATATATATATATATATATATATAAGAATATTACTTGTAAATATACATAATAATATTAAATTTATATGTTTAAAAATATATATATATATAATTAGTATATTAGGTTACGTAATAAAAGTTGATAATTAAAATGTAGTCATATATATATATATATATATATATATATATATATATATATATATATATATATATATATATATATATATAGTAGATTAAATATACATATGGCTTCAAAGATAGTTATTAAACAATAGTGACAAATAAATTGTTAGTCGGGTTATATTAAACGAAGTTAAAAATGAATATCTATAAATATACAATTGTAAGTTGTTATATTATTATTATTATTATTATTATTATTATTATTATTATTATTATTATTATTATTATTATTATTATTATTATTATTATTATCTTCATTGTTATAAATACTAACAGTAATATTAATCTCAGTATTATTATTATTACTATATATAATATTTATATATGAAATAAGAGACATTTAAATTGTTATAATATTATTACTAATATTACTGTTATCATTATTAATATCATTATTTTTATAAGTAATAGCAAATTTATGATTTTAGTCATTGTTATAATTAGTATTAGTATTAGTATTAGTATTAATATTACTTCATAATTATCATTACCATATTCATTAAAAATCATTACTATTATTATAAGTTATCCTTATTATATAGGGTAAAACATGAACGTTAAGGCTTGTTACCGGGTGCCTACAACTTATAGATTACTTTTATACACTTGCGAGTGTACATATATTTATAAACAGAAATCTTGTGGTCTATTAATATATTGAAATGATTGTTATGATAAACCTATGAACTCACCAACCTTTTGGTTGACACTTTTAAGCATGTTTATTCTCAGGTATGAAAGAAATCTTTCGCTGTGCATTTGCTCACTTTAAAGATATTACTTGGAGTCGTACATGGCATATTCAGGTCAGAACCTCGCAATGGGACCAGATGTTGATGACTTCGTCCAGGTGGATTAGGACGGATCGTCTCAGGTGGTATCAGAGCGGTGGTCGTAGTGAACCAGGTCTTGCATTAGTGTGTTTAACTAGAAGTTGTTAGGATGCATTAGTGAGTCTGGACTTCGACCTAGTAGTTGTTAGGTTATATTAATAAGTCTGGACTTGAACCTGGTCTGTATGTCAAAAGTCTTTGCTTATCACCATCTGTCGAAAAATATCTACTTATCATTTTCAGTCTTGACACGTCTTATTGCAATTGTTGCATAGATGGTGTACAGACAAATTCATATACTATCACATTAAATCTTGTCTGACACGTTTCCTTAATTTCCTCCGTAATCTACGGGATCTTCTGTACTATATTTAGGTATTCTATGCAATTAGAATATCATCCGATATCCGAAAATCATTTCATATACAAAAATCCTTTTATCTAACCGTACAAGACGGAACTCGCAACCAGTTCAAATTCGTTAGATTCCGACAGCTATTCCGATATGGATTTCAACTCAAGCTCCGAAGATAGTGTAACCGGAATGGAACAACCAATTAGCCATCACCAATTCTGGATGAATTGGGGATGGGTTCGTAGTCTACTTAATTATTGGAGACAAGAAGAAGGTGATCCCTTCCATCCACCACATTGCCCCCTTGGCGAAGAACCTGATGCACTTACCGGCGAACCTGTCCGAAACATCATTTTCTCTCTCATTTACAGAGTATCTCGTCACGATCATATACTATACCAAATCCTAGATCTTATTTATCCGCTCGTCCGAACCCACAGTCACCCCGGTGTAATGGAAGAAGTCAACGAGCTTCGTGCGCGGGTAGTGGCCTTAGAGAATATGGTGCAAAGGTTACAAACAGCAGCACCAGCAGCATAACTAGTACCATTATCACGGGCACCAATAGTACGATCATTATCAGTACTGGCACCAACAGTACCACCATCAACAGCAACATCCGCATTCCACACCTCAACATCACAATCTTTACCTTGAACATCAATATCATACGCACCATAAATACCAAGGAATACCGACAACAAAAACCGATGAAGTATTGATCTATAACTTCATTAATATTCTGCGAAGAATATGTGGTTCCTAATAGTTTTAGAGATTACTTATTCTGGCTCAAACCGAAAATCATATGAGTTTAATATCATATTAACTCATTAAATCCATAATTATATCTGAAGAAAATAAATATGTATATATGTATTTATAAAGATTGTAATTAAAAATTCTTTTGTACAAACTGTTAATGGTGAAAATATTTTAACGGGTAGGTAATACCCGAGGAATATTTAGATTTCACATTAATAAGTTACACTGTACATTCTTCAAATCTGATTCAATGATCATCTATTATCCTGTTTACATTCACTGATATATGAATCTGTTCACCACAGAATAACCATTTTCATTTAATTTCATATTTGGATTTTGATCTATCAGAATCCAACAAGTGGCATAATGAAGAAAACATTGGACAAAATAAAATTTGTTAGAAACAAATAAATTAATTATAAAGAATTTTGTTAAGAATCCACGCTAACTGTTCCTAGCTAACTGTTCCTAGCTAACTGGTTACATTTTATTTACCGCAATTTAATTATCACAATTTATATTCTTGCAATTTTATTTATCGTCATTTAATTTCTGTTATTTATTTTACGCACTTTAAATATCGGGACACGTATACAAAGGAAATTGTATATATATATAATAATATTCTTGGTACATCCTAACACAATAAGTATACAATACGTTTTGATAAATCCTAAGACAATACGTACACAATACGTCTTAGTAAATTCTAAGACAATACGTATACAATACGTCTCTGGGTTGATGCAAAGACAATACGTATACAATACGTCGTGGGATAATACTAAGATTATATATATATAAACCGATTATTGGACTATCAACATTGGACAATTAAAAATGAATTTAAAATATTGATTATAACATATGAAACTAAACAATTCTTCAAGTTTGTCACTTGATTTCATATTAAACCTCAATTGTATCTTGAATATTACAATCAGCGTTCAAATCTATCAAGATTCTTAAAAACACCTCAATCGAGAGGGTGAACCAACCGCACTTCATCTACGGAATAAGAGATTGACGCATATAGTTATGCACCTGAAAACTCTCAAAAACTGAATAAACGTTTAACACATAGCTGTGTTAATTCCTTTAGTGTTATTATTACCCAAAATAACTTTGCAATCCCTTTCCAAATTAGCCAATTTTGTCACTGCTCCAACAAGTCAACTTCGACTTTTCACTCAGATTAGCATATTATAACCCTGATATATAAGTTGTCTTTTGTCATCGATACCGGGAAACCGTTTATATCTCACCACATTATCAGTAAATTTACCAACAACTCCGTTAATCTTTGAATTTCTGAAAAATTACTATATTAAGTGAAACCCCATCATTCACTCATTTACATCTTATACCGAGTGTGATGACCCAGACATTTCCGACCAAATTTAAACTTAATCTTTATATGAAATCAACACGATAAGCAAAGTTTGTTAAATTAAATCTCAAACATTTTGAACTGTGTTCATATAATCATTTGACCTCGACCGCTTCCGACGATTCATGAACAATTAATTTTAAATAAATATGTGTGAATATATATATAAATGGTAAGTGGAATTATAATTCGTAATATTATATGTCGTATCATATATATATATATATATATATATATATATATATATATATATATATATATATATATATATATATATATATATATATATATATATATATATATATATATATATATATAATAAATATTAAAGATTCAATATATTGAATAATTAGAAAATAGTAATAAATTGCAATATATTAAATCTAGATACAAATTGGAGTATGATTGTCATTACTTTCAATATTATTATCAATAGTAATATTAATAATAAAATCAGTATTATTAACATTATTATTTTTAATATACAACATATGAAAATGAAATAGATATATATAAATTGTCATAGTATGATTATCAATATTATTATTTTAATATTAGTATTATAATTATTATTATTATTATTATTATTATTATTATTATTATTATTATTATTATTATTATTATTATTATTATAAATTATTAATATTGTTGTTATAAATTCTGTAGATATTATCATCATATTCATTAATAATATTATTATGATTACTAGTATACTAATGTAAATTTTTATTATTATTATTATTAATTGTAGTATTATTCTAGTTATATTTATTAATTAATAAGATTTATCATATTATGTAAATACAAATATATATACATATAAATATATAAGTACAGATATATAAACAGATATATAAAATCAGATATATATAAATACATATACAAATACGATTACAGATTATATACAATTAACTAAATACAGGTACACATATATAAGAACATATAAATACGGTATAAATAAAAATAAATATAGACAATGTACGTATTCAGTTTTCAATCTCTTTCATACTATAGATAATCTTGATTTCTGTCTGAAACCAGTACAAAATGTGATTCCAAACAACCACAACATAACAAATTCTTTTAGGAATTCATATGATTCTGTTGAATTAAGCTATCTGCTTTAATCTTTTCTTCATCTGCTACATACGGCTAGTACTTCCTGTCTGCTATCGTTACACGTCCATATCAAATTACAATGTAAACAAATTAGGGTCGATTATGAGTATTACAATTCGTTCATTTTTCTCATACACATCCCATTTTTCACTACAATTCAAAAACAGAAATTTAAGAAAACAAACAATCACCTTACACAACCGTGAGAAGCTCGACACCTTCCCTATCCACACCTTTATCAAAATAGGCTTCTGCTTTCGTCTTGTTCCTTGTTTCCATCGGAAAAACCATCATCAACAACATGTCACCGAAACCCTAATTTCTTCTTCTTCTTCTTCTTCTTCTTCTTCTTCTTCTTGTTCTTCTTCTTCTTCTTCTTCTTCTTCTTCTTCTTCTTCTTCTTCTTCTTCTTCTTCTTCTTCTTCTTCTTCTTCTTCTTCTTCTTCTTCTTCTTCTTCTTCTTCTTCTTCTTTCTTTTACCATCTTGCCTTCTACTCTAATCAATCATCAACATGATCAAACCGACTGCTACTAACTCCTGTTATCTTCAATCATTGTTGCTGCAGTCTTTTAATTAACTTTCACCATCACTTGAATCCTTGTTTATGCGTATGCATATTATATATTTTTTTTTTTCTGTTTCAGCAACTTATACCACTAATCCTCCTTGATCTTACAGCTCGAAATCAATATAAAGACTCTTGTTTATGCTACTATGATTATGTTCCTGTTTCGATGGAACAAACTTAATGATGAAAGATCATCTTGTTTTAAATAACGATGAAGAGTGCAAAACTTTTGATTTTCTTTTTCTTTTGTTTTTCTCTGGTCCCATCGATACAAACAACACCGAAAGAGTTGCTGTTATCAAGATTTTTACAGCTCACTAATTAAATTACAAATTGAATGCTTGATATATTTTTTTCGAATTAAAGAAGATGGAGGGGTCACGATGGGGGCTACGACAACTTGCCTTCCTTTTTCTATTTATTTAAATTTTTCTTTGTCTCCCTGCAAAAGCCGGTTCTTAATACATATGATTATGAGTTATGAATCGATGTGGACTTGTGGAATGGAACATGATGATAATATAATCTTAGTGGGGAGTGGGGTCGAACATGAGGCGAGTGTTGAAGGATTTAAATGGAACCCGATGTAAATCGGTACCTTGGACAAATATCTTGGGTATTGAATTAACTTGTAAATTTATGTGGGTCGTGGTTGTTAATAGCTGCTGGGCCAGAATATAGAAGGGTGATCGAGCTGCATTGATAGAATTAGAGGATATGATTACTTAGATGATGATGTTATAATAATGATAATGATATAGATGATAATGATTATTTGATGTTATCATGTTTCTGTTTAACCACGAAATAAAATGATGATGAAGATGTAGAGAATGATGGAAGGATGTTAAGGCTGATTATATGATTTGATTAATTTTAAGTGAAGAAGAAGAAAATTGAATCAAAATAAGTTACGGGTTAAATACAATTAGGTTCATAACAATTCAGAAAAACGGACATGGTCTGATGGTTAGAGTGTTGTGTGAGGAACGAGTGGTTGCGGGTTCGATGGTTAGAGTGTTGTGTGAGGAACGAGTGGTTGGGTTCGAACCTGGACAAGAGCATTTTTTGTTTTTTTGGAACTTATTCCTTGAGGTAGTTTTCTATCAGTATTATTATTTTAAAAATTCTAAGTATTATGACTTGATTAATAATATTGTTAAGATTATGATTAGAAAGATAAATATTATAAATACAAATATTATTATGAAATTGATTAAGTTACTAATTAAGATGATTATGATATTATGAGTATAAATATTATGGTTTAATATATTAATGGTAAATTCTTGTTATTATTATTATTATGATTATATTATGTAGGATTAATAAGAAGAATTATGATTAAGATTATGATTAAGTTTACTACAAATATTATTATTATGATTATTATTATTATCATTATTATTATTATTATGATTAATATTATCATTATTATGAAAAGATACAACATCTTATTTATTATTATTTTATCAAATAACTACTAGTTATATAAAACCATACTTAATACATATAACATAACTATATAATACATAAAATGAATATACCTATGAAACATATAGGTTATTAATATAAAAATGATATCACTAATAATATATATATTTGTTCAATTACCATTACATGTATTAATATACATGATTGAATAATAGGTTCGTGAATCCGAGGCCAACCTTACACTTGTTCATAGATGTTATATGTATTTTTACTACAAAATACAGTATGGTGAGTTTCATTACTCCCTTTTTAAATGCTTTTACAATATATATTTTTGGGACTGAGAATACATGCGCTGCTTTTATAACTGTTTTACGAAATAGACACAAGTACTTAAAACTACATTCTATGGCTGGATTATTAAACCGAATATGCCCCTTGTTAGTCTGGTAATCTAAGAATTAGGGAACAGACACCCTAATTGACGCGAACTCTAAAGATAGATCTATCGGGCCCAACAAGCCCCATCCAAAGTACCGGATGCTTTAGTACTTTGAAATTTATATCATGTCTGAAGGAGGATCCCGGAATGATGGGGATATTCTTATATGCATATTGTGAATGTCGGTTACCAGGTGTTCAATCCATATGAATGATATTTTGTCTCTATGCATGGGACGTATGTTTATGAGAATTGGAAATATGAAATCTTGTGGTCTATTAAAAATTATGAAATGATTATTTATGTTAAACTAATGAACTCACCAACCTTTTGGTTGACACTTTAAAGCATGTTTATTCTCAGGTACGAAAGAAATCTTTCGCTGTGCATTTGCTCATCTTAGAGATATTACTTGGAGTCATTCATGACATATTTCAAAAGATGTTGCATTCGAGTCATTGAGTACATCAAGATTATTATTAAGTCCATTATAGTAATATATACTACGAAGTGGTATGCATGTTGTCAACTTTCGATGTAATGAAAGATTGTCTTTTCAAAAACGAATGCAATGTTTGTAAATTGTATCATATAGAGGTCCAGTACCTCGCGATGTAATCAACTGTTGTGAATCGTTTATAATCGATATGGACTTCATCCGGATGGATTAGGACGGGTCTCTACAGTTGGTATCAGAGCGATGGTCTTAGCGAAACAGGTCTGCATTAGTGTGTATAACTGATAAGTCATTAGGATGCATTAGTGAGTCTGGACTTCGACCGTGTCTGCATGTCAAAAATTTTGCTTATCATCTTTGTCGGAAATCATCAGTTTATCCTCCTTAGGAAATTACCTGCTTATCATCTTAGTCTAGACACATCTTACTGCATTGATTGCATAAATAGTGCATAGACAAAACTCATATCTTAGCGTATCCGCTAATTCATATCTTAGCATATCTATTACTGTAAACTCTGCCTGACATACTCCGTATATTCCTCCGTAACTTATGGGATTTTAGTATTATATATGCATATGTAACTTATGTATTGCAGGGTACTAATCTACATCCTATAATCTGTTTCTTATTGAAAATCCTTCAGCTGATCGTACGAGATGAATCCATCGACCAGTTCGAGTCCCTCAGATTCTGATAGTTATTCCGATAGTTATTCCGACAGTTATTCCGATATGGATTTCCACTCGAACTCCGAAAGCAGTATAACCAGAATGAATCAACCCATCAGTCATCCTCAATTCAGCTGATGGGTTCATAGTCGACTTAATCCATGGAGACGCGAAGAAGGCGATCCTTTCTATCAACCAAATTCACCTCTTGGTGAAGAACCTGAAGCACTTACAGGCGAACCTGTCCGAAACACCATTTTCACACTCATTTCCAGGATACCACGCAATGATATTATGATATCAAAAATTCTAAAACTTTATTCATTCGCTCGTTCCTACCGACAATCATTCTGGAGTAATAAGTCAACGAGCTTCGAGCCCGAGTTGTAGCCTTGGAAAATATGGTGCAAAACGTACCAGCTCCAGCAACATCACCGGCACCAGTAGTACCATCAATAACAGCATCAGTACCATCAACAATCCATGCCTCAATATCACCATCTGTACTTCAAGTATGATCTTCGTTCTACGTTTCGTTCTACCTCGTTTATCTTCGTTCGACATGGCGAATATGTAATCTCTAAAGTTTTAGAGATTATTTATTCTGGTTCCAACCGAAAACTAAATGAGTTTAATATTATGTTAACTCATTAAATCCATGATTACATCTGAAGAAAATATATATGCATATATGTTTTCATAAAGATTGTAATTAAAAATTCTTTTGTACAAACTGTTAATGGTGAAAAAATTTTAACGGGTAGGTAATACTCGAGGAATATTTAGATTTTACATTAATAAGTTACATTGTACGTTCTTCAAATCTGATTCAACATTCATTTACTATCCTACTTACATCCACAGATATACGAATCCGTTCACCACAAGATAACAATATTCATCCAATTTCATATTGGGATTTTGATTTATCAGAATTCAACAAGTGGCATAATGAAGAAAACATTTGACAAAATAAAGTTTGTTAGAAACAAACAAATTAACTATGAGAAATTTTGTTAAGAATCCACGCTAACTGTTCCTAGCTAATTGTTCCTAGCTAACTGATTACATTTTATTTATCGCAATTTAATTATCGCAATTTACATTCTCGCAATTTTATTTATCGTTATTTAATTTTTGTTATTTACTTTACGCACTTTATTTATCGTTATTTAATTTCTGTTATTTATTTTACGCACTTAAATATCGGGACACGTATACAAAGTTTTGACATATCATATCGACGCATTTATATATATTATTTGGAATAACCATAGACACTCTATATGCAGTAATGAACGAGTTCTCTATACAGGCTTGAGGTTGATTCTACAATAATATATATAATTTGAGTTGTGATCGAGTCTGAGACATGTACACGGGTCACGATACGTATTAATTAATTCGAATATTATATATTAAATTATATATTAATTATTGGACTGTCAACTGTGGACTATCGACTGTGGACTAATAACATTGGACAATTAAAATGAATTAAAATATTGAATATAACATATGAAAGTAAACATTTCTTCAAGTTTGCCACTTGATTTCATCTTAAACCTCATTTGTATCTTGACAATTCTAACTTGCGTTCAAACCTTTCATGATTCTTAAAAACACCTCAATTGAAAGGATGAACCAACCGCACTTCAACTACAGAAGAAAAGATTGGTGCATATAGTTATACACCGGAAAACACTCGAAACCTGAGTAAACGTCTAACACCTTATCTGTGCTAACTCCTTTGGCATTGTTATTACAAAAAAATAAAAAATAATAATAATAATAATAATAACTTTGCAATTCCTTTTCAAATTAGTCAAATTTGTCACAGCTCCAACAAGTCAACTTCGACTTTTCAGTCGGAGTAGCCTTACTATAACCTTAATATATATGCGTGCTCTTTTATTGTTACCGGAGAATCTTTTATATTCCACCATATTACCAACAGACATACCAGCAACCTCGTTGTTCATTGGCTTAAATCTCTCCGACAAATCACTATATTTATCTATTGAAGTCTTATCATATACTCATCCGCACCTTGTTATGAGAATTGCCATACCAATTACCGAGAATCAGCAATCAGTATTTTGACACCTCGCAGTGTTTATATATCAACAGTTATATGTATACGTATAACATTTATCTCTTAGAATTGTGATTTTTCATTCTGAAATTCTGAAAAGCACTCAGTCTACAAATCAATACTCCGAATGTTGAAAAAGCTGAATGAAGCAGCAGAAACCGTAGACAACCGTAAACGACCTTAATCATCGGAAGATTGATGATAAAGAATAGTATGTTGGAAAAGCTCAGAAAATTTGGAACTGAAAAATGAATTGAACTAACCATGAAGGAGACCAAGGACAAATACAAGAACCATACCCTATATTCAAAGAATTCAGATAATTCTGGATCCGTTGAAATCTTTAGAGAATATCTTGCTCCGAAGTCATGTTAAAATCTTACGGAAAAATCTTTCTCCATCAACCATCGAACTTAGAAATTCCAAAATATCATCATCAATATCTTCGATATTTCTGAGGATATTTTTATAAATATTCTCGTCCGAAATTATATACCTCTTCGTGCTTCCTGTGTATCATTATAATGGAAACATTCAATAGAAAATTTAGTACCGAAAAGCAGATTATGCGAAACTATGAAGAAAGCCGTGGATAAATCACAAAGAATAAGTTTGACTTCAAAGAATCCGAATGATTCAATGACTGCTAAGGTCTTTAGTGAATATCTTGCTCATTACTCTAAACCCTTGCAGATAATAGTTTCTATCATCCTCTGATCTTAGATATTCCGAGATATTATCGTTTCTTTCATTATAAATATCCTCCATATTTCTGGTGATATTTTTATAACTATTCTTACCTGAAATCGTTAATCTCTTCGTACTATCAGTGTTACATCATATAGAAACTGTTAGTTTCTATATTCTATAAACTTTTGGGCTTAAAATATGAAAGTTATTGAAGTAATGTTGGGAACTGATGCATGAGTTAGTATAATATAATGACACTTGATCAACGTGATTATATTACAGTAAGTCATGCTGAGTTTCTAAATGGAATGTGATGATTCACAGATCATAACGTCATTATGTGCTATGTTACATAACTCTTTCATTCTGCTTAACTTCTGAACATATCAAGAAAGTATATTCTTGATAGTTTCTATTCTTGGTGATTCTGGTAATTTAACAAGTCAAAATCGTGCTATTACAATCTCACTCTTAGAACGTTAGTTATGTTCATTCGAAACTTCATACCTACGAATCCTGGATCATTATTCGCTTGATTTAAAGTCGAGACGAGGAAACAAAAGAATGAAGATCTGAAATAAAGATGGGAGTATAAATCACAGTAAATAAGAGAAAGCATTAACTGTGAATGACAATGATTATATGAGACAGAAGCAGGGGCTTTAAAATATAAGGAAAGATATAAAACCCAATAACAACACAGAAATTACAAACCGTGTATATCAATGCGTATAGCAATATAAAGACACGGGAGAATTAGGAATACTAACACCCCAAGGTAATAGTAAAAGTGAATAAATTCCTTCGGTGGTAGATGAAAAAGGAGAAGGATTGATATTAAAGTCAGAATTATATCCAGAATTAAAAATGGATTAAGCATATTGACTGATGGATTGGAAATATGAATTAAAGTGTAGAAAACGAGAATGGTGGAAAATAATAGAACGGAAGAAGTTCATTTACAGTGGAAATAACAAACAAAGCAATTGGGACAGATCATCGCATTTAATTAAAGAGATCATAATTTCCATAAATCTTGAAGAAACAGATCTTATGGATTTTCAAGATTTTCATTAATCCCTTGAATTCCGGAATTCAACTCCCTACGTCAAAAGTTAAGACGCACCTTATTTTCTAAATTCAACCCTAACTCTGTCAAAAGTTAAGATGAATCTTTACTTATCCTATTTCAATCTTTTGTGATTGCTTCATTCGTACTCTTCGAGTAATCAAATTGTTTTATCCATATTACTCAATGATGATAAAATTCTATTTATCAATTCATATTCGTCATGAAAACATTTTTATTGTTATCCATGACCACCTCACTCAAATTTTGGGACGAAATTTCTTTTAACGGGTAGGTACTGTGATGACCCGGACATTTCCGACCAAATTTAAACTTAATCTTTATATGAAATCGACACGATAAGCAAAGTTTGTTAAATTAAATCTCAAACATTTTGAACTGTGTTCATATAATCATTTGACCTCGACCGCTTCCGACGATTCACGAACAATTAATTTTAAATAAATATGTGTGAATATATATATATATATAAATGGTAAGTGGAATTATAATTCGTAATATTATATGTCGTATCATATATATATATATATATATATATATATATATATATATATATATATATATATATATATATATATATATATATATATATAAAATAAATATTAAAGATTCAATATATTGAATAATTAGAAAATAGTAATAAATTGCAATATATTAAATCTAGATACAAATTAGAGTATGATTGTCATTACTTTCAATATTATTATCAATAGTAATATTAATAATAAAATCAGTATTATTAACATTATTATTTTCAATATACAACATATGAAAATGAAATAGATATATATAAATTGTCATAGTATGATTATCAATATTATTATTTTAATATTAGTATTATAATTAGTATTATTATTATTATTATTATTATTATTATTATTATTATTATTATTATTATTATTATTATTATTATTATTATTATTATTATAAATTATTAATATTGTTGTTATAAATTCTGTAGATATTATCATCATATTCATTAATAATATTATTATGATTACTAGTATACTAATGTAAATTTTTATTATTATTATTAATTGTAGTATTATTCTAGTTATATTTATTAATTAATAAGATTTATCATATTATGTAAATACAAATATATATACATATAAATATATAAGTACAGATATATAAACAGATATATAAAATCAGATATATATAAATACATATACAAATACGATTACAGATTATATACAATTAACTAAATACAGGTACACATATATAAGAACATATAAATACGGTATAAATAAAAATAAATATAGACAATGTACGTATTCAGTTTTCAATCTCTTTCATACTATAGATAATCTTGATTTCTGTCTGAAACCAGTACAAAATTTGATTCCAAACAACCGAAACAATAACAAATTCTTTTAGGAATTCGTACGATTCTGTTGAATTAAGCTATCTGCTTTAATCTTTTCTTCATCTGCTACATACGGCCAGTACTTCCTGTCTGCTATCGTTACACGTCCATATCGAATTACAATGTAAACAAATTAGGGTCGATTATGAGTATTACAATTCGTTCATTTTTCTCAGACACATCCCATTTTTCACTACAATTCAAAAACAGAAATTTAAGAAAACAAACAATCACCTTACACAACCGTGAGAAGCTCGACACCTTCCCTATCCACACCTTTATCAAAATAGGCTTCTGCTTTCGTCTTGTTCCTTGTTTCCATCGGAAAAACCATCATCAACAACATGTCATCGAAACCCTAATTATTTTTTTCTTCTTCTTCTTCTTCTTCTTCTTCTTCTTCTTCTTCTTCTTCTTCTTCTTCTTCTTCTTCTTCTTCTTCTTCTTCTTCTTCTTCTTCTTCTTCTTCTTCTTCTTCTTCTTCTTCTTCTTCTTCTTCTTCTTCTTCTTCTTCTTCTTCTTCTTCTTCTTCTTTCTTTTACCATCTTGCCTTCTACTCTAATCAATCATCAACATGATCAAACCGACTGCTACTAACTCCTGTTATCTTCAATCATTGTTGCTGCAGTCTTTTAATTAACTTTCACCATCACTTGAATCCTTGTTTATGCGTATGCATATTATATATTTTTTTTTCTGTTTCAGCAACTTATACCACTAATCCTCCTTGATCTTACAGCTCGAAATCAATATAAAGACTCTTGTTTATGCTACTATGATTATGTTCCTGTTTCGATGGAACAAACTGAATGATGAAAGATCATCTTGTTTTAAATAACGATGAAGACTGCAAAACTTTTGCTTTTCTTTTTCTTTTGTTTTTCTCTGGTCCCATCGATACAAACAACACCGAAAGAGTTGCCGTTATCAAGATTTTTACAGCTCACTAATTAAATTACAAATTGAATGCTTGATATATTTTTTTCGAATTAAAGAAGATGGAGGGGTCACGATGGGGGCTACTACAACTTGCCTTCCTTTTTCTGTTTATTTAAATTTTTCTTTGTCTCCCTGCAAAAGCCGGTTCTTAATACATATGATTATGAGTTATGAATCGATGTGGACTTGTGGAATGGAACATGATGATAATATAATCTTAGTGGGGAGTGGGGTCGGACATGAGGCGAGTATTGAAGGATTTAAATAGAACCCGATGTAAATTGGTACCTTGGACAAATATCTTGGGTATTGAATTAACTTGTAAATTTATGTGGGTCGTGGTTGTTAATAGCTGCTGGGCCAGAATATAGAAGGGTGATCGAGCTGCATTGATAGAATTAGAGGATATGATTACTTAGATGATGATGTTATAATAATGATAATGATATAGATGATAATGATTATTTGATGTTATCATGTTTCTGTTTAACCACGAAATAAAATGATGATGAAGATGTAGAGAATGATGGAAGGATGTTAAGGCTGATTATATGATTTGATTAATTTTAAGTGAAGAAGAAGAAAATTGAATCAAAATAAGTTACGGGTTAAATACAATTAGGTTCATAACAATTCAGAAAAACGGACATGGTCTGATGGTTAGAGTGTTGTGTGAGGAACGAGTGGTTGCGGGTTCGATGGTTAGAGTGTTGTGTGAGGAACGAGTGGTTACGGGTTCGAGCCTGGACAAGAGCATTTTTTGTTTTTTTGGAACTTATTCCTTGAGGTAGTTTTCTATCAGTATTATTATTTTAAAAATTCTAAGTATTATGACTTGATTAATAATATTGTTAAGATTATGATTAGAAAGATAAATATTATAAATACAAATATTATTATGAAATTGATTAAGTTACTAATTAAGATGATTATGATATTATGAGTATAAATATTATGGTTTAATATATTAATGGTAAATTCTTGTTATTATTATTATTATGATTATATTATGTAGGATTAATAAGAAGAATTATGATTAAGATTATGATTAAGTTTACTACAAATATTATTATTATGATTATTATTATTATCATTATTATTATTATTATGATTAATATTATCATTATTATGAAAAGATACAACATCTTATTTATTATTATTTTATCAAATAACTACTAGTTATATAAAACCATACTTAATACATATAACATAACTATATAATACATAAAATGAATATACCTATGAAACATATAGGTTATTAATATAAAAATGATATCACTAATAATATATATATTTGTTCAATTACCATTACATGTATTAATATACATGATTGAATAATAGGTTCGTGAATCCGAGGCCAACCTTACACTTGTTCATAGATGTTATATGTATTTTTACTACAAAATACAGTATGGTGAGTTTCATTACTCCCTTTTTAAATGCTTTTACAATATATATTTTTGGGACTGAGAATACATGCGCTGCTTTTATAACTGTTTTACGAAATAGACACAAGTACTTAAAACTACATTCTATGGCTGGATTATTAAACCGAATATGCCCCTTGTTAGTCTGGTAATCTAAGAATTAGGGAACAGACACCCTAATTGACGCGAACTCTAAAGATAGATCTATCGGGCCCAACAAGCCCCATCCAAAGTACCGGATGCTTTAGTACTTTGAAATTTATATCATGTCTGAAGGAGGATCCCGGAATGATGGGGATATTCTTATATGCATATTGTGAATGTCGGTTACCAGGTGTTCAATCCATATGAATGATATTTTGTCTCTATGCATGGGACGTATGTTTATGAGAATTGGAAATATGAAATCTTGTGGTCTATTAAAAATTATGAAATGATTATTTATGTTAAACTAATGAACTCACCAACCTTTTGGTTGACACTTTAAAGCATGTTTATTCTCAGGTACGAAAGAAATCTTTCGCTGTGCATTTGCTCATCTTAGAGATATTACTTGGAGTCATTCATGACATATTTCAAAAGATGTTGCATTCGAGTCATTGAGTACATCAAGATTATTATTAAGTCCATTATAGTAATATATACTACGAAGTGGTATGCATGTTGTCAACTTTCGATGTAATGAAAGATTGTCTTTTCAAAAACGAATGCAATGTTTGTAAATTGTATCATATAGAGGTCCAGTACCTCGCGATGTAATCAACTATTGTGAATCGTTTATAATCGATATGGACTTCGTCCGGATGGATTAGGACGGGTCTCTACACCGAGAATTACTATACCAACTACCGGGAATTAGCAGTCAGTATTTTGAAATCTTGCAGCATGTCTACATCAACAGTTATATGTAAACATATAACATTTATCTCTTAGAATTATGATTTTCAATTCTGAAAAGCACCCAGTCTACAAATCAATACCACAAATTCTGAAAAAGCTGAATACAGCAGCAAAAAAAAAACTGTACACGACCTTAACCGTCGAAAGTTTGATGATAAAGAATGGAGTATTGGAAACACTTAATAGAAAATTTAGTACCGAAAAGTGGATTATGCGAAACTAAGAAGGAAGCCGTGGACAAATCACAAAGAATAAGTTTAACATCAAAGAATCCAAATAATTCAATGCGTGCTGAAGTGTTTAGCGAATACCTTGCTCCTTACTCTAAACCCTTGCGGACAATAGTCTCCATCATCCTCTGATCTTAGATATTTAAAGATATTATCGTATCTTCCATTATAGATATCCTCGATATTTCTGAATATATTTTCATAACTAATCTTATCTGAAATCATTTATCTCTTTGAGCCATCAGTGTTACATCATATGAGAAACTATTAGTTTCTATATTCTGCGAACCTTCGAATTTAAAATATGAATGATTTTGAAGTAATGTTGGGAACTGATGCATGAGTTAGTATAATATAATGACACTTGATCAACGTGATTATATTACAGTAGGTCATGCTGAGTTTCTAATGGAACTTGATGATACACATACCATAACGTCATCATGTGCCATGTTACATTACTCTTACATTCTATCTAATCTATAAACTTATCAAGAACATATATTCTTGATAGTTCTAGATTTTCTCTTGAATTCTGGTAATTAAACCAATCAAGATCGTGCGATTACAATTTCTCTCTTTGAATATTAGCCATGTTCATTTGAAACTTCATACCTACAAAATTCTGGACCATTATTCGCTTGACTTAAAGTCGGGAAGAGAAAACCAAAGAATGGAACTCCAAAATATAAAGGAAATGAAGAGGGTGGATTTATAGTAAAATATCTGACAGAGCAATCGAGACAGATGATCACTTTTAATAAAAAGATCCTAATTTCCTCAATTACCGAAGAATCAGATCTTATAGATTTCATAGATTTTCTTTAAATCCCTTGAATTCCGGAATTTTACAATAACTACGTCAAAAGTCAAGGTGAACAGTTATTTCCATATTTCACTCCTTTGCGATAGCTTCACTTATACTCTTCACGTAATCAAATTATTTTAACTATATTAATCAATAACGATAAAATTCCATTAATCAACTCATATTCATTATGGAAACATTATTATTGTTAGCCATGACGACCACACTCAAATTTCGGGACGAAATTTCTTTAACGGGTAGGTACTGTGACGACTCGGAAATTTCCGACAAAATTTAAACTTAAATGATTTCGACACAATAAGCAATGCCTGTTAAATTGAGTCTCAAAAGTTTTGAACTGTTCAATTGACCTTCGACAATTCCCGACGATCCACGAACAACTAATTTTAAATTGATATGAATATATATATATATATATATATATATATATATATATATATATATATATATATATATATATATATATATATATATATATATATATATAGATGTATTTTTATTATAACTCGAAAGGTTATTAAAGTATAGTATGAAATTCATTATTTTAGATATATATATATATATATATATATATATATATATATATATAAGAATATTACTTGTAAATATACATAATAATATTAAATTTATATGTTTAAAAATATATATATATATATATATATATATATATATATATATATATATAATTAGTAAATTAGGTTACGTAATAAAAGTTGATAATTAAAATGTAGTCATATATATATATATAGTAGATTAAATATACATATGGCTTCAAAGATAGTTATTAAACAATAGTGACAAATAAATTGTTAGTCGGGTTATATTAAACGAAGTTAAAAATGAATATCTATAAATATACAATTGTAAGTTGTTATATTATTATTATTATTATTAATATCTTCATTGTTATAAATACTAACAGTAATATTAATCTCAGTATTATTATTATTACTATATATAATATTTATATATGAAATAAGAGACATTTAAATTGTTATAATATTATTACTAATATTACTGTTATCATTATTAATATCATTATTTTTATAAGTAATAGCAAATTTATGATTTTAGTCATTGTTATAATTAGTATTAGTATTAGTATTAGTATTATTATTACTTCATAATTATCATTACCATATTCATTAAAAATCATTACTATTATTATAAGTTATCCTTATTATATAGAAAATATATATATATATATATATATATATATATATATATATATATATATATATATATATAAAATCAGAAAGCTACAAAATCAGTACGATTTCCCTATCTGCTTTTGATTTTTTTTCTTTTTTTTTCTTCTGATTTAACTCCTTGTCGATCAATTTAAACCAAATCAGTTGAAGGTCACTTTCTGATTTTGGTTGTTTCTCTGTATTTTTTTTACAATCGAATATTGCTATTCAATTCTGTCGACCATTTTTTATATAAAAACGACCCTTAATCAATTGACAATTACATATACAACATAAAACATTCACTTACTCACACAATCACCTTATATAGGATATATACTGCAATCCGGATTTGAAAGCAGAAAAAAGAATTAAGAACACAGGTGGTTCCCCTGTTCGTATATTATTTTTTAAAATCACGAAATTGAATGAAATGTAAAAATCTATAAATGTAGTGTTGTTGTGATTCTTGTAATCAAACTCCCTGCCAAATTTCATGATCCAATTCTTCAAATCGAATGAGAATTTCAGAGTCAAACATTTATTTATAAAAGTCAACCGACCTGTTATTGGAAAAATTCAAAGTCGTTTTTGAGTTTAAGGAGAAATTAATGATTTGTAAAGTTTCTATCACTGATTTAAAACACCTTTTATGTTGGATCATTGTCTAAAAACTGTTCTAAATTTGAAAGTGGAAATTGATTTTTTTTTGTGTTCATCGACTACACAGCAGGTTTCTTTTTATTTTTTTTTCTTTTGTTTAATTAATCCAATTTTTCAATACAGTTTATTTACAATTGAATTCCAAATTTTATCTTAAACATTAAATAGTTAATTGAATTAGTGATGGGTCTCTGTTGGATTAAACGAAGAAGAAGGAATATGGAGAATACTGTGATACGGGTTAAATAAATATAAAAGTCACTTTAAAACAGAAAACGGGCAGTAGCCCAGATGGTTAAGTGCTGATTCGGTTTAGCGAGGGGTCTCGGGTTCAATCCCGGCTTGCGACAACTATTTTTTTTAAAAGCATCTTGGAGGTAGTAATTAATTTCAAAAATCACATTTTTATTATTAATGTTATTATTATTATTATTATTATTATTATTATTATTATTATTATTATTATTATTATTATTATTATTATTATTATTATTATTATTATTAATACAACATATATTACTTACAAAAATTTATCTAACACATTTATAATACCTATGTTAATATTACAAACTATTTTGTTTTCAAATAAAATATTATTATTAATTAAATTACATAAAAGACATAGATATATTTTAATATAACCTTATATATATATATATATATATATATATATATATATATATATATATACATACATACATACATACATATATATATATATATATATATATATATATATATATATATATATATATATATATATATATATATATATATATATATATATATTTTAATATATCATATATGTTTTACTTAAAATACTTTAATAAGAATTCGATATATATAAAGAAGATATAATTAATATATTTATTTAGGGTAACATATAAATCATTAATGAAACTAGTATATCAATAATATCAACTTGTTTAAGTGTTATTATATGTTTTAATATATATAACTGATATAGGTTCGTGAATCCGAGGCCAACCCTGCACTTGTTTAATATAGACATATGTATTTTTACTACAAAATACATTAGGTGAGTTTCATTTGCTCCCTTCTTAATTGCTTTTGCAATATATATTTTTGGGCTGAGAATACATGCGCTGTTTTATAAATGTTTTACGAAATAGGCACAAGTACTAAAACTAATTCTACGTGGGTTTAAACCAGAAATATACCCTTAGCTTGGTAACATTAAACTACTTGTCTATGTACGGTAGGCGCGAATCCTAAAGATAGATCTATTGGGCCTGACAAACCCCATCCTGACTATGGGATGCTTTAGTACTTCGAGGTTATTTTAAACACACCTGATCTGGTGTACTTCAGAGGGATGAACGTTAAGGCTTGTTACCGGGTGCCTACAACTTATAGAATACTTTTATACACTTGCGAGTGTACATATATTTATAAACGGAAATCTTGTGGTCTATTAATATATTGAAATGATTGTTATGATAAACCTATGAACTCACCAACCTTTTGGTTGACACTTTTAAGCATGTTTATTCTCGGGTATGAAAGAAATCTTTCGCTGTGCATTTGCTCACTTTAAAGATATTATTTGGAGTCATACATGGCATATTTAGGTCAGAACCTCGCAATGGGATCAGATGTTGATGACTTCGTCCAGGTAGAATAGGACGGGTCGTCTCATCATGATTGAAGAGTATTGCTCCAGGACAGAGATACAGAAGATGGAAACTGAGTTTTAGGGACTGAAAGTGGTAGAAAACGATCTTGATAGTTATAACCGAAGGTATCTGGAATTAGCCCTGATGTGTCCCACGATGGTTACCCCGGAGTTTAAGCGAATGGAAAAGTACTTGTGGGGACTTCCCAAGACCATTAAGGGAAATGTCACCTCTTCAAAACCAGCTGATGTCCCGGAAGCAATGCGCATGACGCACACCTTAATGAACCAAATTATCAGCGATGAACCAGAAAGGGTAAAATCTGATTCGGGGGTTAGCAGTGAGAAGCGTAAGTGGGACAACAACAAGGGGAGAGTCTATTATCAAAACCCGTCAAAGAGACATGAAGGTTTCAAGGGAAACAACCCCAACCAGAACCCTAGCTCGAACTCTAACTACAAGGGTTGTGACAACCCGGAAATTTCCAACCAAATTTAAACTTTAATCTTTATATGTTTCCGACACCGGAAAATTCCAACCAAATTTAAACTTTAATCTTTATATGTTTCCGACACGATAAGCAATATTTGTTAAGTTAAATTTCAAGAATTTTAAACTATGTTAATACATTCATTCAACCTCGACCAAGTTCCAACGATTCACGAACCATTAAACGAATATGATTATATATGTATATGTGTATATATATTATAACTTGAAATGTAAACAAAATATTAGATTAAATACTTTATATGATTATATCTGTTTCAAAATGTTTATCAATGAAATTAAAAGATAAGATCAAATGATTGAATTATCAGATATATTGAATTATGATTACAAGTCTCTGTTGAAAGGCCCACGTTGATTTGAGAAATCTTTCCATTTTAACAATATTCGAAAAATGGTAAAGTGATTTATAAATAAGAAGAAATTGTCAATCATTGAGAACTAGACAAAGGATAGTGGAAGATTGAATCTCATAAAGACTCGATTGATCTATTTAGTTTCAAACGTACAAAAATATTTTCAGTTTAAAAAGAACTTTATTATTAAAACGTATATAACTTTTATAAATATCTAGAACCACTTTTGACAACTCATTACTTAACTAGTATGATAAAGATAACAATATTTATATTTTATTTTATTAAATATATATAACGATTTAAATTAATATTATATATATTTATACGCGTATTATACATACATAGTTTTATACTTTTACTATACTTAAACTTTACCTTTACTTTATTTTTACTTTACTTTAACTTTAATAATTCATACTTTAATAATTCATTTTAATAATTCATACTTTAATAATTCACTTTAATAATTCATACTTTAATAATTCACTTTAATAATTCATACTTTAATAATTCACTTTAATAATTCAAAAATCTATTATAAATAGAATTCAATAGGTTTCATTATTTCATAGAAACTTGAAAATATTTTTCTCTAAACTCTCTCAATCGATTTACATATATATATTTACTCCGTATTATTTCAAGATATTATTAGTATACATAAAATATTACGACGGAGTGCTGTCCGAGTGATTTCGAAATTATTTTTCGAGTAGGATAGGATTAAGGAAATTATGGGTTATAGCTATGGAGGTAATTGAGTATGGTTCATGGGTATGCTCGTGAGGTCAATATAGTGTTTATCATTTCCGTTGCGTCTACGTACCTTTCCTGCAATATTGAATCTCAATATTGATACGTGAGTACTCATAATTTAACTTTTACATACTAATAGTGTATCCCTGACTAGTGCTAGAGTATTTAGGATTATGCATGCTCGAGTATTTATTATTAGTATTATTATTATTATCATTATTAATATATATATATATATATATATATATATATATATATATATATATATATATATATATATATATATATATATATCATTATTTAGAAATAGTTATTGTTATTGTTATTATTATTATTACTTAATTATCATTAAGATAATTATTACTATTATCGTTAATAATGTTATAGTAACTATCATTATTAATATTAGTGTAATTAAAACAAATATTGTAACACCTAATTATTTTGATTACTATTATTATCATTATTATAACCACGATATAAAAGGCGATTAAAAGCTATTAAACGAAACGATTAGGAAATAATGAGTAAGAGTATCATGATGAAATTAAAATATTATAAGATATTGATTTAGATAAAATTATCGTTCTTATTATTTTTATCATTACTATTATTATTAAAAGTATCGTTAGTATTAAAACTACCATTTTAACAAAAATTATCATTTTAATAGAAATGTCATTGTTACTATAAAATATATTTTTATAATAATTATTATTATTACAAAATGATACAACTTTTACTTACTATCATTATAGATATTATTTTATCAAATAAATATGTGATACAAACATATTTTACTACGTGTAATAACTTACTTTAATAATAGCTATCATATTATCTTTATGATATTAAATGAACCCTATAAATTTTATTACTTAATATATATAATAGTATATTTTATTTTATAAATTTAATATAAAATTTTATTTATTAATAAATAAATTATATTATTTACTCTAATAAATCTTTTAAAAATATAAAACGGCGATATTTAAACTATATATTAATCATGTATAGATTTTTGGAAATTATTTTGAGTCAAATTTACTTTTGTTGACTTTTGCATATTAGTCTCGAGCATTAGGATTGTGGTACACTATGACTTGACCTAATTTGTTAGACAAATATTGACCAACACATAAATATATATAATTAATTTAGGTTCGTGAATTCGAGGCCAACCTTGCACTTGTTCAATGACATTATATGTATTTTTATTACGAAATATAGTATGGTGAGTTTCATTTACCTTTTTACCCTTTACATTTTTGGGCTGAGAATACATGCGCAACTTTTATAACTGTTTTACGAAATAGACACAAGTAATTGAAACTACATTATATGGTTGAATGATCGAAATCGAATATGCCCCTTTATAGTATGGTAATCTAAGAATTAGGGAACGGAAACCCTAATTGACGCGAATCCTAAAGATAGATCTATCGGGCCCAACAAGCCCCATCCAAAGTACCTGATGCTTTAGTACTTCGAAATTTATATCATGTCTGAAGGAGGATCCCGGAATGATAGGGGATATTCTTATATGTATCTAGTTAATGTCGGTTACCAGGTGTTCGCCATATGAATGATTATTTTTGTCTCTATGCATGGGACGTATATTTATGAGAACTGGAAATGAAATTCTTATGGTCTATTAAAGTGATGGAAATAAATGATTATGATAAACTAATGAACTCACCAACCTTTTAGTTGACACTTTAAAGCATGTTTATTCTCAGGTGTTAAAGAAATCTTCCGCTGTGCATTTGCTCATTTTAAAGATATTACTTGGAGTCTTTCATAGCATATTTCGAAGAACGTCGCATTCGAGTCATTGAGTTCATCAAAGATTATTATTAAATCAATTTATAGTTGGATAGTGGATATTATGAAATGGTATGCATGCCTGTCAATTTTCGATGTAAAGAAAGTTTGTCTTTTAAAAACGAATGCAATGTTTGTAAAATGTATCATATAGAGGTCAAATACCTCGCAATGTAATCAACTATTGTGAATCGTTTATAATGTATATGAACGGGTCCTTTCAGTTGGTATCAGAGCGGTGGTCTTAGCGAACCAGGTCTGCATTAGTGTGTCTAACTGATAAGTCGATACGATGCATTAGTGAGTCTGGACTTCGACCGTGTCTGCATGTCAAAAGCTTTGCTTATCATTTTGTGTCAAAAATTAACTACTTATCATCCTCAGGAAATTACCTGCTTATCATTTTTAGTCTAAGACACGTCTTGATGCATTGATTGCATGAATAGTGTATAGACAAAAATTCATATCTTAGCATATCTGCTAAATCATATCTTATCGTATCTGTTACTTTAAACTTTGCCTGACATATCCCGCAAAGTCCTCTGTAATCTACGAAATCTTTTGATCTATATATATATATATATATTCTATGTAATTAGAATACCATCCGTTAGCCAAAATCATTTCATATCGAAAAAAAAAATCCTTTATCCAATCGTACGAAATGAAATTCGTCATCAGTTCAAGTCACTCAGATTCTGAAATGGAATCCCATTCAAGCTCCGAAAGCAGTGTGATCGGAATAGATCAACCAATCAATCATCACCTATTCTGGATGAATTGGGGATGGGTTCGTAGCCTCCTCAATCATTGGAGACAAGAAGAAGGTGATCCATTCCATCCACCACATTGACCTCTTGACGAAGAACTTGAAGCACTTACCGGTGAACCTATCCGAACCACCATTTTTTAGCTCATTTCCAGAGTATCTCATCACGATTATATATTACATCAAATTTTAGATTTTATTTATCCGCTCGTCCGAACCGACAATCACCCCGGTGTAATAGAAGAAGTCAACGAGCTTCGCGCTAGGGTAGTGGCTTTGGAGAATATGGTGCAGAGATTACAAACACCAGCAGCAGCATCAGCAGCATAACTAGTACCACCATCATCAACGCCAACAGTACCATTACCACCTCCAACCACAACCGCATCGTAAACCTCAACTTCACAATCTGTCCCACGAGCATCAACGTCATACACACCATAGATACCAAGGAGTACCAACAACAATAACTGACGAAGTATTAATTCATAACTTCATTGGAGAAACATTCTGCGGTGATTATGTAATCTCTAAAGTCTTAGAGATTATCTAATCTAGCCCTAACCATAAATCAGTTAAGCGAACCAAAATGATAGAAGGAAGAGTAGAAACCCTGACAAAAATGGTGTGTGATTAACAAGCTAAACATGCTTTACCAACAGCATCAACAGTACCGTCAGCGTTACCAGCATCGTCAGTACAGTCAACATCCGAATCAACAACACCGATAACATCACAAACTCTTTCAATACAAGAATCACTGTAGACATCATTACGAATCAATAACGTGTATATTGTATCAACGAGCTATGAAGAATTAACTCATTCCCTCTGAAGAAATTATATGTATATTTTATATATATATATATATATATATATATATATATATATATATATATATATATTGAAATAAATCTTTCCGTGCTAAGCTATTGTGTGTGAATCTTAACTACTCGGTTAATTCATATTACAAATATGCAATAATGTACGTCCTTCGGCCGCAACTTAGCCAGCGTTAACTACAATCTCTGTCGCAATTCAACAAATTCCAATTCATAATAAATCAAGTATATATTTGATTTTACACTTTCATCATCGATGTACCCGAAACTTTTCAGATAACATCATTCGTACTTTGCGAAATTCACAAGAATTCCACGAACCGAACATCATACATCAACAAATAACGAAGTATTGATTCATAATTTCAATGTCATTAAAGAAATACTGCGTAAAAGTTATGTACTTTTTAAAGCCTTTAGGGAATATTCAATTCTAGTTTCAATCGTAAATCAAATGAGTTTAATGTAACATTAACTCATTAAATCTATGTTACATCTGAAGAAAATATACATATATATATTTTCATAAAGACTGTAATAAAATTCTTTTGTATAAAATATTAATTGTGAATTTTTTTTAACGGGTAGGTAATACCCGAGAGATATATAAATTCACAATTAATATGTTACATTCTTCGAATCTGATTCAGCAAATCATCCATTATACTCCCTACTTTCACAACAATATACATTCTTTTATAGAAATCAAAACAACCATACTCATTCAAAATTTAATTACATATTCTGATTTTAAAATCTCAAAATTCAACTTGAGATATGACCAGAATCATCACTCTTAGATCCTTACATCTTTCACAAGCTATATTTTGACTTCAAAACTGTGTTAGAATATCAAATGTATGTTAACGATTACAATCTGTGTTCAAACCCTTCGAAAATTTCTGAAGACACTTCGAATGATGAGCAATCGAGATGATGATCCAACCACATGTTACCCACAGTTATGTACCCGAAAAACTCTTGAAACCAAAGTAAAAGTTTAAATAACGTATCCGCGTCAGATTCTTTGGCATTTATTAGCAAAAATAACTTTGCGACTCCTATTCAAAGTAGCCAGTTTTGTCACAGCTCCAGCAAATCAACTTCGACTTTTCAGTCAGACTAACCTTATTATAACCTTGAGATATACACCATCGTTACCAGGGAACCTTTTACATTCCACCACATTATTAGCAGATGTACCAACAACTTCATTACCCTTTGACTTTAGCCTCTCCAAAAAGTCATTATAATTATTCATTGAAACCCCATCATTTACTCATTCGCATCTTGTAATGAGAATTGCCATACGAATCATTGGGAATTAGCAATCAGTATTTTGAAATCTCGCAGCATGTCTACGCCAACAGTTATATGTGTATATATAACGTCTATCTTCTGGACTTAATTTGAATGTGAAGTTTCTGAAAAACACACCGAACTACTAATTGGTTCTCCGAAAATAGAAAAAAATGCTGATGAAGCAGAAAAAACTATAAACGACTTTAAACGGTAAAAGTTGGATGATAATGATGAAGTGTGCTGGCAAAGCGCAGAAAAAGAGAAGTTTTGGAACTGGAAAATGGATTGAGCAAAGTAGGAAGGAGGCTGTGGACAAATTACAAAGATTGAACCTGACTTCAAAGGATCCAAATGATTCAGTACCTGCTGAAGTCATTAACGAATACCTTGCTCCTGACTCTAAACCCCTGCGGACAATATTCTTCATCATCCTCTGATATTAGAAATTCTAAAATATCATCATATCTTTCATTATAAATATCCTCCATATTTCTGAAGATATTTTCTTAATTTTTCTTATTTGAAATCATTTACCTCTTCGCGCTATCTGTATTACATCATAAAAGAAACTATTTTAGTTTCTAAATTCTGAAACATTCAAGTTTAAAATAGGAATATTTTGAAGTAGTGTTGGGAACTGAAGCATGAATTAGTATAATATAATGACACTTGATCAATGTGATTATATTACAGTAAGTCATGCTTAGTTTCTAAATAGAACGTGATGATTCACAGATCATAACATCATCATGTGCCATGTTATACGACTCTTGTATTCTATTTAACCTCTAAAATATCAAGAAAATTTTTCTTGATGATTCGGCCTTTTCCAAGGTATTCTAGTAATTTGACAAGTGAAGATCGTGCCATCACAATTTCCTTCCTAGAACATTAACAATGTTCATTCCGAAATTCATATCTGTGAATTCTGGACCATTACAAGCAGTGCTTAATCGCAAGAAGAAGAAACGAAAGGACAAAATTCCGAAACAGAAATTGGGGTATGAATTACAGCAAATAAAAGAGAACATTAACTGTGAATGATAATGATTATAGAAGACAGAAGCAGAGACTTTGGAATATAAGGGAACATATAAAGTCCAACGATAAACCAGAAATTATAAACCATATATATCAATGCATATAGCAATATAAAGACACGGGAGAACTAGAAACACTATAAACCCAAGAGTATAGTAGAAGTAAATAGATTCTTCCGGTGGTAGATGAAAAAGAAGAATGACCGATATGAAAGTTAGAAGTATATCGAGAATCAGAACTGGATGGAGCATATTGATGAATACTTTAAAATATGAGTTGAGGGGAAAAGAATAGAAGGTGATGAAACATGACTAGGAACTTAGAAATCAATAGATTTAACTCGCACAATGGCGGAATAAGTGAATCAAACTCTCTAATGAATAGGTTAAGTTTTTTTTTTTAATTAATTTAGTCAAACCACAACTAAATCAAGTGTGATTAGATCAACACCTAGAGCTATTATTCACCACCTGGGTGATTTGGACTGAGAGAGAATCGGAGGAGCTCACTAGATATGAGTGTGTGTAACAAATGAGAGGCTTAACCTAAAATGAAGAACATAAGACTTTATATACCCCTGCTGTTGACTCACCCATACGATTCATTCATCACACGTACGAGTTGGCTTCATCAGCCGTACGGGTGATCACTCACTCGTGTCTTCTCATTTAGATTGTAATGGTGACTTAGCTCAGCATCAACCGTGCGTATGAGCCTGTCAGCCGTACTAGTGAGGCTTCACTCGTACGTCTGACTAAGTCTAACATAGTCAAACATCTAAATCTCGTTCCTGCAGTTCCTGTAACCACATACAAACACGGATAGGATAATAACGAGCAATCATGGTGGCCTGTAAACTGTTGTACCTGCAATGGACGTGGGTAGATGTCTAGAGACTTGCATAAAATGCATCAACAGAAGGTGTGAGTTGTAAGGAAATGAATGAGGTAAATTTATAAGAAAATCTCTGACAGAACAATTAAAATGGACGATCGCATTTAAAGCGGATCCTAATTCTCTTGATTACCGGAGAGTCAAATCTTATTAAGAAGATTTTCTTCAAATCCCTTGAAATCTGGGAATCAATCATATCTACGTCAAATGATAAGACGAATCTACACTTACTCATTTCACTCTTCTATGTTAGCTTCATTCGTACTCTTCATATAAATGGATTGTTTATCCAAATTATTCGCTGATGATAAAACTCTAATTTTTAGCCCGTATGCATCATGAAAACATACTTATTATCATTCACGACCTTTCCACTCAAATTTCGGGACGAAATTTCTTTAACGGGTAGGTACTGTGACAACCCGGAAATTTCCAACCAAATTTAAACTTTAATCTTTATATGTTTCCGACACCGGAAAATTCCAACCAAATTTAAACTTTAATCTTTATATGTTTCCGACACGATAAGCAATATTTGTTAAGTTAAATTTCAAGAATTTTAAACTATGTTAATACATTCATTCAACCTCGACCAAGTTCCAACGATTCACGAACCATTAAACGAATATGATTATATATGTATATGTGTATATTTATTATAACTTGAAACGTAAACAAAATATTAGATTAAATACTTTATATGATTGTATCTGTTTCAAAATGTTTATCAATGGAATTAGAAGATTAGATCAAATGATTGAATTATCAGATATATTGAATTATGATTACAAGTCTCTGTTGAAAGGCCCACGTTGATTTGAGAAATCTTTCCATTTTAACAATATTCGGAAAATGGTAAAGTGATTTATAAATAAGAAGAAATTGTCAATCATTGAGAACTAGACAAAGAATAGTGGAAGATTGAATCTCATAAAGACTCGATTGATCTATTTAGTTTCAAACGTACAAAAACGTTTTCAGTTTAAAAAGAACTTTATTATTAAAACGTATATAACTTTTATAAATATCTAGAACCACTTTTGACAACTCATTACTTAACTAGTATGATAAAGATAACAATATTTATATTTTATTTTATTAAATATATATAACGATTTAAATTAATATTATATATATTTATACGCGTATTATACGTACATAGTTTTATACTTTTACTATACTTAAACTTTACCTTTACTTTATTTTTACTTTACTTTAACTTTAATAATTCATACTTTAATAATTCACTTTAATAATTCATACTTTAATAATTCACTTTAATAATTCATACTTTAATAATTCACTTTAATAATTCATACTTTAATAATTCACTTTAATAATTCATACTTTAATAATTCACTTTAATAATTCAAAAATCTATTATAAATAGAATTCAATAGGTTTCATTATTTCATAGAAACTTGAAAATATTTTTCTCTAAACTCTCTCAATCGATTTACATATATATATTTACTCCGTATTATTTCAAGATATTATTAGTATACATAAAATATTACGACGGAGTGCTGTCCGAGTGATTTTGAAATTGTTTTTTGAGTAGGATAGGATTAAGAAAATTATGGGTTATAGCTATGGAGGTGATTGAGTATGGTTCATGGGTATGCTCGTGAGGTCAATATAGTGTTTATCATTTCCGTTGCGTCTACGTACCTTTCCTGCAATATTGAATCTCAATATTGATACGTGAGTACTCATAATTTAACTTTTACATACTAATAGTGTATCCCTGACTAGTGCTCGAGTATTTAGGATTATGCATGCTTGTACTTTTGATATTGCCCTTAGACAGGTTAGGTTGAATCTTGAATTAGTTACACTTGCGGTTGAGATAAGGTATAAGATATGCATGTCCTTGGAAAGCTAGCAAAAAATTAAGAACTTTTCCAGATATCGAATGGTTTCGATGAACGGATTAGAAGTTATAATCAATTGAATTTTCGATATTTTTATTAAAAATGATTATTATTATCGTCATTTTTATCGTCGTTCTACTTTTATCTTATTATTATCATTATTATTATCTTTATCAATAAAAGGGATTTATCATTAAAAATTGTTTTTTTTATTATTATTACTATCCTTATTATCGTTAAGTTATAATTAGTATTATTATCATTATCCAATTATTATTATTATTATTATTATTATTATTATTATTATTATTATTATTATTATTATTATTATTATTATTAGTATTATTATTATTATTATTATCATTATTAATATATATATATATATATATATATATATATATATATATATATATATATATATATATATATCATTATTTAAAAATAGTTATTGTTATTGTTATTATTATTATTACTTAATTATCATTAAGATAATTATTAGTATTATCGTTAATAATGTTATAGTAACTATCATTATTAATATTAGTGTAATTAAAACAAATATTGTAACACCTAATTATTTTGATTACTATTATTATCATTATTATAACCACGATATAAAAGACGATTAAAAGCTATTAAACGAAACAATTAGGAAATAATGAGTAAGAGTATCATGATGAAATTAAAATATTATAAGATATTGATTTAGATAAAATTATCGTTCTTATTATTTTTATCATTACTATTATTATTAAAAGTATCGTTAGTATTAAAACTATCATTTTAACAAAAATTATCATTTTAATAGAAATGTCATTGTTACTATAAAATATATTTTTATAATAATAATTATTATTACAAAATGATACAACTTTTACTTACTATCATTATAGATATTATTTTATCAAATAAATATGTGATACAAACATATTTTACTACGTGTAATAACTTACTTTAATAATACCTATCATATTATCTTTATGATATTAAATGAACCCTATAAATTTTATTACTTAATATATATAATAGTATATTTTATTATATAAATTTAATATAAAATTTTATTTATTAATAAATAAATTATATTATTTACTCTAATAAATCTTTTAAAAATATTTAAAAATATAAAACGACGATATTTAAACTATATATTAATCATGTATAGATTTTTGGAAATTATTTTGAGTCAAATTTACTTTTGTTGACTTTTGCATATTAGTCTCGAGCATTAGGATTGTGGTACACTATGACTTGACCTAATTTGTTAGACAAATATTGACCAACACATAAATATATATAATTAATTTAGGTTCGTGAATTCGAGGCCAACCTTGCACTTGTTCAATGACGTTATATGTATTTTTACTACGAAATACAGTATGGTGAGTTTCATTTACCTTTTTACCCTTTACATTTTTGGGCTGAGAATACATGCACAACTTTTATAACTGTTTTACGAAATAGACACAAGTAATTGAAACTACATTATATGGTTGAATGATCGAAATCGAATATGCCCCTTTATAGTCTGGTAATCTAAGAATTAGGGAACAGAAACCCTAATTGACGCGAATCCTAAAGATAGATCTATCGGGCCCAACAAGCCCCATCCAAAGTACCGGATGTTTTAGTACTTCGAAATTTATATCATGTCCGAAGGAGGATCCCGGAATGATAGGGGATATTCTTATATGTATCTAGTTAATGTCGGTTACCAGGTGTTCGCCATATGAATGAATATTTTTGTCTCTATGCATGGGACGTATATTTATGAGAACTGGAAATGAAATTCTTGTGGTCTATTAAAATGATGGAAATAAATGATTATGATAAACTAATGAACTCACCAACCTTTTGGTTGACACTTTAAAGCATGTTTATTCTCAGGTGTTAAAGAAATCTTCCGCTGTGCATTTGCTCATTTTAAAGATATTACTTGGAGTCTTTCATAGCATATTTCGAAGAACGTTGCATTCGAGTCATTGAGTTCATCAAAGATTATTATTAAATTAATTTATAGTTGGATAGTGGATATTATGAAATGGTATGCATGCCTGTCAATTTTCGGTGTAAGGAAAGTTTGTCTTTTAAAAACGAATGCAATGTTTGTAAAATGTATCATATAGAGGTCAAATACCTCGCAATGTAATCAACTATTATGAATCGTTTATAATGTATATGAATGGATCCTTTCAAGGGTAGTCTGCTGCAGTGCAAGAGATGCTACAAGCATCACACAAGGTACTGCAACGTGGTCTGTGAAAAATGTAAAAGGACTGGGTATATTGGCAAAGACTGCAAGATCACTACCCTGAATGTGAAGACAAATCCTACTGGACCGAGAAAGTGCTATGAATGCGAACAAACGGGTCACTTCAGAAATGAGTGTCCCAACAAGCGAAAGGACGGCGGACCACCGCGTGGCAGAGCTTTCAACGTAAACGCAAGGGATGCCCGTGAGAACCCCAACTTGGTTACAAGTGTATTCACTATCAACAATCTATTAGCTTCTGTTCTGTTTGATACTGGTGCCGATAGAAGTTATGTATGTAGACACTTTTGCTCTAAGATAAATTGGTCGTTAGTTCCTTTAAAGGAGAGTATGCTTGTAGAGGTAGCCAATGGAAAACTTGAGAAATTTGACCAAATTAGCCGAGGAGCTATTATCAACATAGCTGGTGTGGATTTCGAGATTGACTTGATACCCATTAAGTTGGGAAGCTTTGATGTTATTGTCGGTATGGACTGGTTGACCAAGATAAGGGCTGACATTATCTGTGGAGATAAAGCTCTTCGTATACCACACGGAGATGGTGAGCCACTGATTATTTACGGAGAGAGATGTAGCTCGAAACTGAATTTCAATAGTTGCATGAAAGCGCAAAAGATCATGAAGAAAGGACGTCTTGCTGTTTTAGCACATGTGAAAACGTTAGAAACTGAGGTGAAGAGCGTGGATAATGTACGAATTGTGAACGAATTTTCCGATGTCTTTCCAGAAGAATTTTTGGATTACCGCCACCGAGAGCAGTGGAGTTTCAGATCGATTTAGTGCCAGGAGCTGCACCTGTAGCTCGCGCACCTTATCGACTCGCACCTTTCGAAATGCAAGAGTTGCAGAGTCAACTACAAGAACTGTTAGACCGTAGATTTATCAAACCAAGTTTCTCGCCATGGGGCACACCTATTTTATTTGTGAAGAAGAAGGACGGATCCTTCCACATGTGTATCGACTACCGTGAACTCAACAAATTGTCGATCAAGAATCGGTATCCTCTTCCCCGAATTGACGATATTTTTGATCAACTACAAGGATCAAGCGTTTATTCTAAGATCGATTTGCGATCCGATTATCACTAGTTGAGGTTGAAAGAGTGCGATGTGATGAAGACTGCATTCAGAACTCGTTATAGTCATTATGAGTTTCTCGTGATGCCATTCGGTTTAACCAACGCACCTGCCGTATTCATGGACCTCATGAATTGTGTATGCAAGCCATACCCGGATAAGTTCGTTATCGTCTTCATAGATGATATCCTCATCTACTCCAAAAGCGAAGAAGAACATGACCAACATCTTCGTCTAGTGTTGGAACTCTTGAGACAAGAGCAACTTTATGCAAAATTCTCCAAGTGTGAGTTTTGGTTGAAGGAAGTCCAATTTCTGGGTCACGTTGTGAGTGATCAAGGTATCAAAGTTGATCCCGCAAAGATTGAAGCTATCAGCAAGTGGGAAACCCCCACTACCCCAACTCATATCCGCCAATTCTTAGGCCTCGCAGGTTACTACCGAAGATTTATTGAAGGTTTCTCTCTGATTGCGCGTCCTTTGACCGCGCTGACTCACAAAGGGAAGAAGTTCATTTGGGAACCCGAAAAGGAATTAAGATTTCAAACCTTTAAAAAGAATTTAACCACCGCACCTATCTTATCACTTCCTGAAGGCAGTGACGATTTCGTCGTTTATTGCGATGCTTCAAAAAGTGGTTTTGGTTGTGTACTGATGCAACGCACAAAGGTTATCGCTTACGCCTCCCAACAACTGAAGATTCACGAGCGAAATTACACAACGCACGATCTCGATCTTGGAGCCGTTGTCTTTGTATTAAAACTGTGGAGACACTATCTTTATGGAACTAAGAGCACTATTTTCACCGATCATAAAAGCCTCCAACACATCTTTGATCAGAAGCAACTGAATATGAGACAGCGTCGATGGATCGAGATGCTGAACGACTATGATTGTGAACTTCGTTATCACCCTGGCAAGGCCAATGTTGTAGCTGACATTTTGAGCCGAAAGGAGAGGATGGCACCTCTTCGTGTTCGGGCTCTAAACATCACCATTCATTCGAACCTCAATAGTTAGATCTGAGCAGCCCAAGATGAGGCTCTCAAGGAGGAGAATATATCTCATGAGTACTTGAACATTCTTGTTTCTCGATTTAAAATATTTTCACCATTAACAGTTTGTACATTAAAAATTTTAATTACAATCTCTATGAAAACATATATACATATATATTTTCTTCAGACGTAATCATAGATTTAATGAGTCAATGTGATATTAAACTCATCAGATTTACGGCTAGAATTAGAGTACATAATCTCTAAAACATTAGATATTACATAATTTCCATGAAGGGCGAAGATAGTTTATGTAGAACGATTCGTAGAACGATGATTATGCTTGAGGTATAGATTACGAGGTTGAGACGTGTGATGATGATGTTGTTGTTGGTACCGGTTATGCCGCTGGTGCTGCTGATGGTGGTACTGTTGTTGTCGGTGCTGCAAGTGTTGTTGGTGCTGAGGTTGATGATGATGTTGGTGTAGTAAGTATAGCTTGTAATTCATGTACCATTCTTGTCAGGGTTTCTAGCCTACCCTCTATCATTTCTATCCATCCACTCATCTGATTCGATAGATCTTGATTATCAATTCGAAGTTCCCTAACTTCTTCTAATATTCCCTTTCGATTGGTATTCGGAAGTAAAGGTTGAATATTTTCTGAGATTGCAGTAACGCGACCTTCGAAGTGGAAACTTTAGCAAGAAGGGTGAATACAGTGTTGCGCATAGGTTCACTGGTGAGTACATCGTTTTCTCCGATGTTAGGTGGTAAGTTTGGTTCATGGTTGGGTTCGCCTTCTTCGTTTCTCCATCGAGTGAGTAAGTCTCGGACCCACCCCCATTGTTGACAATGAATATTGTCTATTATTTGTGGCATGCGGTTTTTGTTAGTATTAATGTAATAGGTTATTTACTTATTATTGTATTAGCTAGTTTAACCATGGTAAATGTATTTTACCACTCTTGTAACTTGGAGGTTGCTAGTATATAAAGCAACCTCCCACCCATTTTATCACTAGTTGAATTAACTAGTGTGTGTAATCTTAATATTATTCTCTCAATTATCTCTCATGCTAGTTCTTGTACATCTTCACTACCAAAACCCATAAACACTTAATATAAACCGATTGGACCCTGGAATTGGGGCTAACAATTGGTATCAGAGCGGGTCTAAGCTCTTTGCATAGAAGATCCGTTGCTCGAAGGTCTCCATCGAGTTTTTATGTGTTTGTGCTCATTTTCAGTTTAGGTAACTCGAAAACTCAACTCACTATCTTATTCTTGTTAGTTTTAGTGCTTATCATATCACATATATGTTATTAAAACTACTTGAACTGATTTTTACACTTAAAATTCCAACAGATTCATCCATTTGTATGTTATTCTTGTTGTGTGAACTTGAAACTTGCATATGTAAACCCCATTTTCGTTATTAAAGCGTGAATATGTTTAATATGCTCGTGTTTGTTTAGAATCTGTTGCAAGAACACCTTAAATTTGCTTGTGTTTGTGAAGAATATGTTGTAAGAACACTAGAAATCTGCTTGTGTTCGTCAAATGATGTGTTTTTCCTAAATTCAGACTGCCCGAAAACATGTATTGCATGCTCGAAAACCTGAAATTTGTGCTCTAAAACCTGAATCTAGTGCCTTAAAACCCGATTAGTCTTCCTCGAAAATCTGTTTCTGAGCAAAAATAAGTGCTCGAAAACTTTAATTTGGACAGATTACTGCACGAAAAGCTGAGTTTGCATCACTTTTGCCCGAAATCTTTATATTTTTGGCTCCAAATTTGACTTTATTTTGGCTCCATAATTTTGTCCCTTGGATAATACCCACCGAAAATAATTTATTTTGTGGTTATTACCCACCGAAAAGGCATCTTTGACTTTGTGTGTCATAAAAAGTACAAAGGACAAAAGTACAAAAAGCTGACAAAAGAGTGCTCGAAAAACTGGCATGTGCTCGAAAATTTAACTGCTCTAAAACATAGTGCTCGAAAACTTGTTTGAAACTTGCTCGAAAACTGTGCTCGAAAATCTCTCTGCTCGAAAACCAGTTTGAAATCATCTGCTCGAATACCTCCTGCACGAAAACCTCCTGCCTGTAACACTTAAAAAAAAAAAAACAAAAAAGAGTAAAAAGGCGGGAAAACGTGAGTAAAATTTAAATTCTTCCTTGACATTAAAAGATCATTTTTACGCGAGATTTAAATTTTCACGACAGAAAATATTTCGGCCCCAAAAACCACCCGAAAACGCACGATTTTGAACGAAATTTGCCAGAAAATTTCGGAAAAAGTCAATAATTTTCCTCAACCTCTCGGTCACGTATTAGTTCATATCCCAAAACTTTACGACATTAATTTTTGTTGAAAAATTTTGGAGGGAAATCCAAATCGTGCCCTTAACTGATACTTAACGGACACTTAACGGAAAGTTAACGAAAACCAACGAAACCTCATTTTCAAAATTTAATTCAAGTGAATCATATTTTGAGGGGGAGAAAAGTGATATTTCTTAAGCTTATTTGTCATTTCGTGGTTTGCTCGTAAACCTTGTCTGTCCTGACCTACTTGTTGAACACCCGTCTTGTTAACATGGCAAATCATGATGATCACGTGTCCTCTAATGTTGAGGAAGAGGTACAATTATACACTGATATTACTCATGAATATTACAACTCTGTGCATAATAATTCTGTGCTTATATCTGATGTATTGCAAATTTGTCCTGAAACACCTCTTGATCAAAATGATACAATTGCATGTAGCTCTGCTTGTCATCCCCCACTCCCATCTGTCCAAATGAAACTGCCCATTAAACCTGAATCTGTGCCTTTTAATGATGAATGTGTGTTTCCTATACTACCTGATATGTATGTAGATGACTTTGCCAAGATGAATAGAGACCTTAGATCATTTGCTAGTCAAATTAGTGAACTAAAAAATGAGAACTCTAGGTTGAAATCAGAATTAGAAATAAAAGTGTCAAATCATACTTATCTGAAAGTAAAACAAGATCTAGCTGACAAAGTAACTGAATTAAGAGAGCTAGAAAGTAGTGTGAAACCCCTACGGATAGAAAGGACAGATTTTAAACTGAGGAATGCAGTTCTCACGGAAAAAGTTAACAACGCTGAAAAAGAACTTAAGAAGCTTAATGATTCTAAGAAACTTTTCCTAGAGACTGTAGAACAGAACACTAGAAAGCCTTTGAGTGACCTGGCCGAGAAGACTTCTGAATGCTCTAAGTTAGTTACAGAAAACTTAGACTTGAAAACCTAACTAAGTTTACTTGAAGAAAAACTTTACAGAACTGACCAAGCTAAAGTAGTCTTAGATGGCCACATTTCTAAACAAGCTCTGTTCTTGAATCGACCCAAAAACTCCGACCAAAAATACCAGGGGTTAGGGTTTGAAAATCCTCAAATACAGTCTAAGATCTCCAAAGCTGAACCTTGTTTATATGATGGTAGATACATTAAGATAGGTTTGCCAGAGAGACTCACTTTTGCCAATGAAAGTGAGATTGAGGAGAGAATAGCCAATCGATCAACAAAAATGAAACGTGAGGTGTCGTTAATTTATGACAAAATAAATGCAAATTACATGAGAAAAGATGGTTCATATTATAACACACCTCTCGATTTATTCAATGATTTTGAAAGTTTGAATGCTCAAAATAGTCCTAAAAGGCGTATAATCTATTTACCAACCTTGGTGTTAGAAAGATACATCATCACTCTGGAGGACGAACTTGATCAAAACAAAATCAAATATTTTGAAAACGAACTCAAATTTCAAATGATCATTAAGGCTTTACAACACCAAATCTCTGTCATTGAATCCCAAAACAACAAACTGGTCTCCAATGTTCATAAACTTGAAAATCAAATTGCAAATCAAGTTGTTAATTTTTGTGAATTGATTTCAAAGAACACTGAATCACGGAACTCAAACCCAAAATCCGTGAATGAATCCATCGATTGTGTAGGTCTAGCACAAGAACTCAAAGACTTTAGTGATTCTCTTTTGACCAAGTTTGACACTGTTGAACGTAGGTTAGAATCATCTAGGTCCAAATCTCTAGATCACTTCTTAGAATCTCAACCCAAGATTCCAGAAGTTAAGGTAGAACCACAACCCGAGAAAGAACCTATCTCTTTAGGAGCTCAGGATGTAGAGACTGACCTTACTCAATTTGTTGACAAGCTAGAACGAGAAAACATAGATCTTCAGGTTAAATGTGAGACCTACAAGAAAACTCTAGCAACAATTGAGAAGACGCCTGTAGTTCCCAAAGTAGAACCCACTTATGAGTTTAAAGACTCTGTTGTAGTTTCTATTGATGACCTTGTCTTAGAAATTCAGGAGTTAAAAGCTCATGTGAATCTACTTAAGGAAGAGAATTAGACCTTGTATGACCAATGTGATTCACTGGAAAGTATGGACTTCGCAACCAAGATCATATATTCAAAACCTGGATCATACAAGATTTGTCCTGGCACTGAGACCATGATAACCTCCACTAACACTCCAAAACCAAAAGTGTCAGTTGGTTCCCATGTCACTAGATCTGAGTTGTCCAATGCTTCAACGTCTACACCCAAGACTAAGAAAAAGAAGGTGACCTTTGCCAAGACCAATCCCAAACCCATAGTGTACCAATCCTCAATGTACTCGAATAGTGTTTTGCGTAAAACACCAAAGACCCTGGAGGCTCCAAAACCGAAAGTCAACAGTCCTCCTAAGTCTACACAGACAACGAGGAAATCCCCCATGAATCCAAAAGTCCACATGGATACGCCACCCAAAAGGTCATCTAACCCCAAACCAAACGAACGAGGTTCTCCAAAGTCAATGGTGACTCTGAGAAAAACATCCTCGAAAACAAACGAACCCAAAGTTACTCAACCCAAACCAAAGGAACCTAACGTTGTCCTACCCGTAGCATCCAAGTTCCCAAGCAAAAAGATTTACTCAAGTTACAATACCAACATCAACCGTCCGTTTCTGGAAACAACTTATGGGAAAAATGGGGAGATTACGGGGCTTCGTGATCAATATGGTTGGCTTCCACATAAACCCATGAAGCCATCCATAGGTCTGAAAAATACCCTGCGCACCAAAATTGACCTTGTTTCTAAACACTCAAAGAATAATCTTGCTAAACAAGTGTCAAATAAGAAGTGGACAACCAAACCATTTTCAATACCAAGATCCATCTCTTATTCGAAACCAATTAAGTACTCTTCGTCTGAGTTACTTAAACTTAAGTCGAGATCCGTTTCTCTGGCTATGTCAAAAGATTTTCAACCATCCCTGATTCCACAAAATCAACTTTCTAAGGATACGTCGTGTATCAAACCCAAGTGGAATTCAACGTCCATAAGTCAGATCGACAATGCTTATAAATGGTATTTAAATCTGACTTTCAAAAAGTGAATTGAATGCAAAATGGTTCTTGGACACATCGGTTCAAGACCTGGACTTAACCCGCTAACACCTGACTATCCACCCAGGCATGTCCCACTCGTAACCTCAGATGACCTGATGTGCTGCTTGAACCTTTCTTTCCTCCAACCTCGTCCAATCCCCGCCCGAATCCATATCTTTAGGTACACCTACTTCAGTAGTTATAGGCGAATCACCATACGTTGAAAATGACTCATCTGAGTTTCTTCTCCTGGATGAACTTGACAACTGCATGTGTCTAGGGGGAGCAATGCATATTCCTAGGGGGAGTAATGCATGTGCCTAGGGGGAGCAATGAGACCCGCAATGAAATGATGATTTTCAAAATCTGAAATGTCAAAATATTTTTAGGGGGAGAAGGGGGGAATGTTGGTTCCCATATAGATCATGATGGTTCCCATAATAGATCTATATGGAACCCGCACTTCAAAAAAGGTTTTCACCAAAACCTTATACGGTGTATGCACACATTTCAGTGTATGCCTCGCGTCTCGAATGTCTCTCTTTCTTTCTTTTAAAAACATTTCAATGGAGAAACGTCAAATTTTTTTTAGGGGGAGAAGGGGGGAATGAGTGTTCCCATAGAGATCATGATGGTTCCCATAATAGATCTCTATGGGAACCGCAAACCAAAGAAGTCCCTGGGAATGATGGTTCTCATAATAGATCTCTAAGGGACTCGCAAATCAAAGTAGGTTTCATCTAAAACCTTATATGGTGTATGCACACATTTCATTGTATGCCCCACGTCTCAAATGCCTTCCACTCTTTCTCTTAAAAAAAAAATAAATCTCAGTGGAGAAACGTCAAAAAAATTTTAGGGGGAGAAGGGGGGGAATGTTGGTTCCCATATAGATCATGATGGTTCCCATAATAGATCTGTATGGGAACCGCACTGCAAAGAAGGTTTTATCCAAATGGACCCGCAACGAATATTTTCACCAAAACCTTATATGGCCCGTGTCTCAACTGCCTTACAACCTTTATCACCAAAACCTATATTTTCTATGTAGCAAATTGTCAAAATATGTTTTTATTCCAAATAAATCATATTTTGAGGGGGAGAAAAAGACCTAGAAAATAAAGGTTTTATCAAAACATGACACGTCATATATTGAGGGGGAGGGTAAAAGGATTAAAACCAACATGAGTTCCATCCAAAATGGCTTCTACATATTTCTGTGTGGAACCTGCATCTCAATGTGGTGTCAAACACACTTCAAGGTGGTGTTAAACATCAAAATGGCTTTTGCACAAATAATAGTGTAAAACCAGTATTTTCACACATAACTCTCCCAAGAAATCAAAGCTAAAATGTGCAACTATTAAGAGGGAGTTTAAAGATTCAAATGTCAGTAATGGCGGAGGATGTGTCCTGGTGACTGCCTCAAGAGGATGTGTCTAGATAACTGCCTCAACCAAAACAGTCACCAAATGACGGAGGATGTGTCCTAGTGACTGCCTCAAGAGGATGTGTCTAGATGACTGCCTCAACCACAACAGTCACCAAATGACGGAGGATGTGTCCTAGTGACTGCCTCAAGAGGATGTGTCTAGATGACTGCCTCAACCACAACATTCACCAAATGACGGAGGATGTGTCCCAGTGATTGCCTCAGGAGGATGTGTCTAGATGACTGCCTCAAATATGGAATGACCCAACAACTTGATGCAAATTAAGTGGTTGGTGTCTCGAACTACCGAAGGGGTTTCAAAAAACATGAATAGGAACCCTGCTTATCGGTTGGAAATCCTCTATCAACACCTTATTGAAATTATAAGGTGGGACCTCAACGTCAAACAGCGTCAAACAGGGTCCAGAGGTCAGACTTATCTTGATGAGGGAGATCTGTCTAGTTCAACGAAGAGGCAATATGACAATGCTTAGGCTTACCTTGGTAGATTTATCAGACCTCTGGAAGGATGATCACCTTAACGATCAATCAGCCTTTAAGCCTGATAACACACACTCCTTAGAGAGTGTAACAACTGAAAGAGATGTGTCACCTCATGACATATCAATGACTTCGGGACGCGATGTAACATCTTCCGACATTACATTGATTTCTACCGACACCAATGCGGTGTTAGGTACAGTTGGAAGACTTGGTATAACCAAGAGCGACATAGTCGCACAAAAGTCCCATGATACTTCAATCATGGAGGCGGATAGCTTGCTAACGCCGACTGGAACTTCGGTGACCAGTCATCCTCAACATCCACCGAGGTTAAAATTGGACCTACCAATACCGTTGAGGTCCCCAAATCCGGAAACAGTTTTGGTTTCAGAAAACTTGTCTAGTGTAACAACTAGCATGCATGATTTAAACCTGTCTAGTATAACAACTAGCTTGATTTTTACAAAACCAAAAACGGTTTCTGAAAGATCCGATTTTCCCCAAGGATCAAACTTTTACCTTAACCACTTTGTCTCTTCTTAGCAGGTACACATTCCCTCTCTAATGATAATCATATATGCTCTCTCCGCTATTTTGCGATGAACACGGGATGCCATATTCATGCTACACGAGCTGAACACGGTACACCATATTCATCATGCGGGGAGAATGAAACTCGAGTAAAAAAACAAACCAATCATGATCATGAAAAAGACGACTCAACATTTGAGGGGAGCAAAAGAGGTTTAAACAAGATCACATCGGGATACTTTTAAGACCTTCCCAGCACTTCATAAAGATGGTCAAAAGTCAAAAAATCAAGAACTCGTCGCCCGCCCGAACTAAAGAATAAGACAGAACAAATCAAACATAACACTCCTAGATCAACTCATCCTATGTGTAAAAGTTCGTGTTCAAAGTTGATAGCATCAAAAGCTTCATAGCTTCAAACCGAAATCAACGCCCAGAAGAAGGCTGCACAAGAAACTACAAGAGAATGATCAAGGGAGGGTTACATCTGTTGAAAACCCCATGCAAAGGAATGATGGTTGACAATCAAGAAGAAAACTGTTGACAAAGGGAAGATTGTTGACAACCAACACTGTTTTAAAAACCCCATGCCAAGGGGGAGATTGTTGACAATGCATATTTTCTATTATTTGTGGCATGCGGTTTTTGTTAGTATTAATGTAATAGGTTATTTACTTATTATTGTATTAGCTAGTTTAACCATGGTAAATGTATTTTACCACTCTTGTAACTTGAAGGTTGCTAGTATATAAAGCAACCTCCCACCCATTTTATCACTAGTTGAGTTAACTAGTGTGTGTAATCTTAATATTATTCTCTCAATTATCTCTCATGCTAGTTCTTGTACATCTTCACTACCAAAACCTATAAACACTTAATATAAACCGATCGGACCCTGGAATTGGGGCTAACACCCATCTCCTCCAGAAAGAAAAATAGCTAAATGGTGGAGACACTTCAGGTTCATTGACTTCAGAGTCTACTTCAATATACATTTCGAAATTGCTTCAAGAACTAATGGAATCCAAGCTAGGTGTAGGATCCATCTTACACGACCAGTTAGAAGATTTTTGATATGAGATGATTTTCAGATATCGAATGATATTCTAATTACATAGAATACCTAATACCTATATATAGTACAAAAGATCCCGTAGATTGCGGAGGGAATTAAGGAAACGTGTCAGACAAAGTCTACTGTAACAGATTTGCTAAGATATGGATTAGCAGATACGCTAAGATATGAATTTGTCTATACACTATTCATGCAATCAATGCAGTAAGATGTGTCTAGACTAAGAATGATAAGCAGATAATTTCCGACAAGAAAATGATAAGCAAAACTTTTGTCATACGGACCAAATTCAAGTCCAGACTTATTACTTTAACCTAACAACTACTAGGTCGAAGTCCAGACTCATTAATGTACCCTAACAACACCTAGTTAGACACACTAATGCAAGACCTGGTTCGCTACGACCACCGCTCTGATACCAACTTTAGATACAGTGGGGACAACCACCGTCCCACCCAGTGCCTTCCCAGCTAACCGCCTGGTGACCACTGAGTGTACCTCAGATACTGATTTTAGGGCCTGCCTCTCGGCTATTGCCAACCCTAGTAAGGGATCGCAAGGAGTAAGAGCCAATGCTTCGTCACAGGTAACACTGTGAGAACCTCCTTTACGACTAACCCGCCATACATGGACGGCATTATACCAGCTCTGATGCCAACTGTAGAGACCCGTCCTAATTCATCCGGACGAAGTCCATATCGATTATAAACGATTCACATCAGTTGATTACATCGCGAGGTACTTGACCTCTATATGATACATTTTACAAACATTGCATTCGTTTTTGAAAAGACAATCTTTCATTACATCGAAAGTTGACGGCATGCATACCATTTAATAATATATCTAACTATAATTGACTTAATAATAATCTTGATGAACTCAACGACTCGAATGCAACTTCTTTTGAAATATGTCATGAATGACTCCAAGTAATATCTCTAAGATGAGCAAATGCACAGCGGAAGATTTCTTTCATACCTGAGAATAAACATGCTTTAAAGTGTCAACCAAAAGGTTGGTGAGTTTATTAATTTATCATAAATAATCATTTCATAATATTAATAGACCACAAGATTTCATATTTCCATTTCTCATAAACATACGTCCCATGTATAGAGACAAAAATATCATTCATATGGATTGAACACCTGGTAACCGACATTCACAATATACATATAAGAATATCCCCATCATTCCGGGATCCTCCTTCAGACATGATATAAATTTCGAAGTACTAAAGCATCCGGTACTTTGGATGGGGCTTGTTGGGCCCGATAGATGTATCTTTAGGATTCGCGTCAATTAGGGTGTCTGTTCCCTAATTCTTAGATTACCAGACTAAAAAGGGGCATATTCGGTTTATTAATTCAACCATAGAATGTAGTTTCAATTACTTGTGTCTATTTCGTAAAACAGTTATAAAAACAGCGCATGTATTCTAAGTCCCAAAAATATATATTGCAAAAGCATTTAAAAAGGGAGCAAATGAAAACTCACTCTACTGTATTTTGTAGTAAAAATACATATGACGATATTGAACAACTGAACAATGCAGGGTTGGCCTCGGATTCAAGAACCTATATCCATTATATATATTAAAACATATAATCGAAATCGAACATGTTTATGTATTATTATTAATAGTTATTTTAATAATTTGTATGTTTCATTAATAATTATATCAACTATATTTATTTTATATACTTTAGATAATTAATTAGTATTTATTATGAAAATAATAGTGTTGTTATGTGAATGTATTAAATACATTATTATATAACTATTTATTTGATAAAATAATATGAATAAAAATTTATATCTTTTTATGATAGTAATAATACTAAAAATAATTAGATTTAGTAATGATACTGATATTAATAGTTTTGATAATAATACTAGAAATAATAAGTATAATAATTTTTAATATTAATGGTAATGGTTTTAATCATAACGATACTACTAGTAATAATCTTGTTGATAATACTAATAATAATACTTATAATAGTAATAATGATCTTAATATTAACTTTGCTGTTGATAATAATTACATTAATAATACTTTTAATGATAATCATGCTAAAATCATTTATTTTCTTTATAATGATAATAATATTGATATTATTAATATTAATGATAATAATAATCCTAATAGTAATTATAATCATAATACTAACGATAAACTTTATAATAATAATACATGTGTTAATACTAATGAGCATTTAAAAAAAATAACAATAATAATAACAACAACAATAATAATAATATTATTAATAATAATAAAATGATAATAATAATTATAATAATAATAATAATAATAATAATAATAATAATAATAATAATAATAATAATAATAATAATAATAATAATAATAATAATAATAATAATAATAATAATACTTGTGCTTACATTAATTCTAAGAATAATAATAACATAATTCATATTAATAATGATAATGATAATAATAATAATTAATTTAACATTAATATTATTACTTATTAACAATAACATATAATAATAATAATGATAAAAGTATTCTACCTTTAAAGCTCCTCTAAAAAAAATTGGTCAGGACGGGACTTGAACCCTTGACCTCTCGCTCACCCGCATCAACAACCAACCACTCGACCCATTCTATTTTTCCTGATATTAACCCACCTTTTAATTTATTTATATTCTATATATCTGTTAACTCCCTCTTCCTTCTTCTTTACAAGACCATGATCCAAATCAGAGATTTTAAACATCAAAACTCTAATTCAATTTTATGTTTAAACAAACAGAGATAATTAAATAAGGATTTCGAAAAGAAAAGAAAAAAAATTAAATAAATAGAGGAGAAGAACTCTGCTGCCGTCGCTGTTACTTTTTAAAAAAAAAAATTTGATTTCCCACTTTGATATCGTTATAGATAAAAATGATAACATGAAATAGTTTACTAATCTCATATAGAAACTATAGGAATCGTTATTTTAAATTAATTCATCATAGAAAAATCGAATTTGATGGATGAACAATGGTTGACTTTTTGATTCAAAAAATTTGACTCAAGAATTCGAACTCGATATCAAGAATTGTAATTTGAAACTTCACAGATAGTTTGAGTATGAGATTCCTAACATGATTGCATTATTACATTTTGCAAATTCGTTTGAAATCGAAAAATGGTGAAAAAGTTTTTCAAACAGAGATAGCGAGCTTTAATTTAAAAAAATTTATAAAAATTTATTTGGACTTAACAATTAGTAACAGTTGAGATTGATAATTGATGACTGAGAAGAGAATGAATTTGTTTAACAACTGGCATCCTTTGATTTATAGTGAAATTAGGTCGACAGTTTGTTTTTACCAGGAAGATAAAACAAAAAAAATGAAACAGATAAATTCTACAATTATATCGTACAAGTTATGGACTTTGATGTCCATCTTCTTTGTTTTTATATCAATGGTAAATTCGATTTGATAACAAGATTTGGGACAGAAAAATAATACTAATAAAGTTGATCAAGACCTGTAACAGAATCCGTAATAATCTATCTGTATTTGCTTTTGTATATAACTCTATATATATATATATATATATATATATATATATATATATATATATATATATATATTAATAACTGTATTTTAGATATCTATTTATATAACAGTATTTATATAACTATATATATATATATATTGGTTTATATATATCTGTTATATTACATTTTGTAATATTGATAGTAATATGAATTTATTAATAAATCTGTAAATGTGATAAATTTTAATATGATTACTAACTAATAATAATAATAATAATAATAATAATAATAATAATAATAATAATAATAATAATAATAATAATAATAATAATAATAATAATAATAATAATAATAATAATAATAATAATAATACTAGTAATATTAATAATAATTTTATCAAAATACTACTAAAAAATAAAAATGATAATACTAATATTAGTAATGCTATAATAATACTAATTATAATAATGATAGTATAATATATATATATATATATATATATATATATATATATATATTTTCTTATTATTGATACTAATTTATATATTAGTACAGAAGGTATGACTATAACAATTATAATTTAACATACAATTAAACTTATTAATATTACATCTTATTATTATATAATATATACTAACATACATTGAATATTTAATATCCAAACATTTTATAGAATTCATATATATATTCATAATAACATAGTAATTCTATTTATTATCTTACATTTTTAATTCAAATGATTAAAGTGTATTTTAAAATATTATATACAAAGTTATATATATTTATATATATACATATATATATATATATACATATTTATTTACACAAAAATTGTTCGTGAATCGTCGGAAATAGTCAAAGGTTAATTGATTAAATGAACATAGTTCCAACATTTTTTGAGACTCACCATTACAGAATTTGCTTATCGTGTCGAAATTATATAAAGATTGAGTTTAAATTTGGTCGGAAATTCCCGGGTCGTCACAGTACCTACCCGTTAAAGAAATTTCGTCCCAAAATTTGAGTGAGGTGGTCATGGTTAACAATAAAAATGTTTTCATGACGAATATGAGTTGATAAATAGAGTTTTATCATCATTGAGTAATATAGATAAAATGATTCGATTAATCGAAGCGTGTGAATGAAGCTATCACGGAAGAGTTAAATAAGAAGGACATGTTTCATCATAACTTTTGACTAGTCATGGTTAAATTTAAAAAAAATAAGGTGCGTCTTAACTCTTGACAGAGTCAGGGTTGAATTCCGGAATTCGAGGGATTAAAGGAAATTTTCAAAATCTAAAAGATTTGATTCTTCGGTGAATAAGGGAATTAAGATCTCTATAATTAAATACGGTGATCTGTCTCGATTACTCTGTCTGATATTTCCATTATAAATTTACCTTTTTCCGTTCCATTAGTTTCCACCACTTCTATACCTTCTTTCTTAGTTCATATATCCAAAAGATTATAATAATGCTTAATCCGGTTCTAATCCTTGTTCTTATTCTGACTATCGCAATGATCGTTCTTCTTTTCCAACTCCCACCGGAAGAATCTTTTTATTTCTACTATGCTCTAGGGATTATTGTATTTATAATCCTCCCGTGTCTTTATATTGCTATACGCACTGACATCCACAGTTTGTAATTTCGGTGTTGTCATTGGGCTTTATATTTTCTCTTATACTTCGAAGTCCTTGCTTCTGTTTTTCTATAATCATTGTCATTCCCAGTTAATACTCCCCCTATTTGTTGCGATTTATACTCCAATTTTCTATTTCGGAGTTTTGTCCCTTCGTTTCTTCTTCTTGCGGTTGGGCATCTCTTGTAATGATTCAGAATTCGCAGATATAAGTTTCAGAATGAACATCATTAATGTCCTAAGAAAGAAATGGTAATAGCACAATTTGACTTGTCATATTACCAGAATTCAAGGAAAGATAGGACTATCAAGAAAAATATGTTCTTGATATGTTTATATATTAGACGGAACGTAAGAGTCTTGTAACATAGCACATGATGACGTTATGATCTGTGAATCATCACATTCCATTTAGAAACTCAGCATGACTTACTGTAATATAATCACATTGATCAAGTGTCATTATATTATACTAACTCATGCATCAATTTTCCAACACTACTTCAAAAACATTAATAATTTAAACTCGAAAGTTTACAGAATATAGAAACTAACAGTTTCTATATGATGTAACACTGATAGCACGAAGAGATTAATGATTTCAGATAAGAATAGTTATGAAAATATCTTCAGAAATATGGAGGATATTTATAATGAAAGACACGATGATATCTTGGAATTTCTAATATTGAAGGATGGTGAAGAAAATTTGTCCGCAAGAGTTTGGAGTCAGAAGCAAGGTATTCGCTAAAGATTTCATCAGAAACAGAATCATCAGAATTCTTAATGTACAAGTTTAGTCCTTGTAATTTGTTCAGAGACTCCTTCGTAGTTTGCTCAATTAGTTTTTCCATACCAAATTTTCTATCGAGCGTTCCCAACATTCCATTCTTTATTATCAAACTTTTGGCCGTTTAGACCATCTACGATTTTGCTGTTTCCTCTGCATTTAATGCTACCATATCTGAATCATTGGTTATCAATTCGAGGTGATTTCAAGAGGATTGTGTTTTAGATGATTAAACACTGATGGTAATATGGTGGAATATAAAAGGTTCTCCGGTAACGATAAAAGAGCACGCATATATATTAAGGTTATAATAAGGTTGTTTCGAACGAATAGTCGAAGTTGTCTTGCTGGAGCTGTGACAAAATTCGCTACTTTGAAAAGGGATTATCAAGTTATTTTGGGTAATAATAACACTAAGGAATTAGCACAGCTACGGGTTAAATGTTTACTCAGTTGCCGAGAGTTTCTCAGGTGAATAGCTATATGCATCAATCTTTTCTTCCGTAGATTAAATGCGATTGATTCTTCATCCTCTCGCCTGAGGTGTTTTCAAGAATTATGAAAGGTTTGAACGCAGATTGTAATCGTCGAGATACAAATGAGGTTTAAGATGAAATCAAGTGGCAAACTTGAAGAATTGTTTAGTTTCATATGTTATAATTAATATTTTAATTCATTTTTAATTGTCCAATCTTGATAGTCCACAGTCGATAGTCCACAGTTAACAGTCTAATAATTCATATATAGTTTAATTTATAATATTCGAATTAATTAATAAGTATCGTGACCCGTGTACATGTCTCAGACTCGATCACAACTCAAAGTATATATATTATTGTAGAATCAACCTCAACCCTATATAGAGAACTTGATCATTACTGCATATAGAGTGTCTATGGTTATTCCAAATAATATATATATATATATATATATATATATATATATATATATATATATATATATATATATATATATATATATATATATATATGCGTCGATATGATATGTCAAAACCTTGTATACGTGTCCCGATATTTAAAGTGTGTAAAATAAATACAGAAATTAAATTACGATAAATAAAATTGCGAGAATTAAAATTGCGATAACTAAATTGCGAGAAATATATTGTGATAAATAAATGTAATACGGAATTAACAGTTAGCTAGGAACAGTTAGCTAGGATTTTGTTAGCGTGAACTCTTAACAAAATTCCTCATAGTTAATTTGTCTGTTTCTAACAAATTTTTATTTTATCAAATGTTTTCTTCATTATGCCACTTGTTGGATTCTGATAGGTCGAAATCTAAATATGAAATTGATTGAAAATGGTTATTCTGTGGTGAATGGATTCGTATATTTGGAGATGTAGGTAGGATAATAAATGTCTATTGAATCAAATTCGAAGAATGTACAATGTAACTTATTAATGCGAAATCTAAATATTCCTCGGGTATTACCTACCCGTTAAAATATTTTCACCATTAACAGTTTGTACATTACAAATTTTAATTACAATCTCTATGAAAACATATATACATATATATTTTCTTCAGACGTAATCGTGGATTTAATGAGTCAATGTGATATTAAACTCATCAGATTTACGGCTAGAATTGGAGTACATAATCTCTAAAACATTAGATATTACATAATTTCCATGAAGGACGAAGATAGTTTATGTAGAACGATTCGGAGAACGATGATTATGCTTGAGGCATAGATTGCGAGGTTGAGACGTGTGATGATGTTGTTGTTGTTGGTACCGGTTATGCCGCTGGTGCTGCAGATGGTGGTACTGTTGTTGTCGGTGCTACAAGTGTTGTTGGTGCTGAGGTTGATGATGATGTTAGTGTAGTAAGTATAGCTTGTAATTCACGTACCATTCTTATCAGGGTTTCTAGCCGACCCTCTATCATTTCTATCCATCCACTCATCTGATTTGATAGATCTTGATTATCAATTCGAAGTTCCCTAACTTCTTCTAATATTCCCTTTCGATTGGTATTCGGAAGTAGAGGTTGAATATTTTCCGAGATTGCAGTAACGCGACCTTCGAGGTGGAAAACTTTAGCAAGAAAGGTGAATACAGTGTTGCGCATAGGTTCACCGGTGAGTACATTGTTTTCTCTGATGTTAGGTGGTAAGTTTGGTTCATGGTAGGGTTCGCCTTCTTCGTTTCTCCATCGAGTGAGTAAGTCTCGGACCCACCCCCATCTCCTCCAGAAAGAAAAATAGCTAAATGGTGGAGACACTTCGGGTTCATTGACTTCGGAGTCTACTTCAATATACATTTCAAAATTGCTTCCGGAACTAATGGAATCCAAGCTAGGTGTAGGATCCATCTTACACGATCAGTTAGAAGATTTTTGATATGAGATGATTTTCAGATATCGAATGATATTCTAATTACATAGAATACCTAATACCTATATATAGTACAGAAGATCCCGTAGATTGCGGAGGGAATTAAGGAAACATGTCAAATAAAGTCTACTGTAACAGATTCGCTAAGATATGGATTAACAGATACGCTAAGATATGGATTTGTCTATACACTATTCATGCAATCAATGCAGTAAGATGTATCTAGACTATGAATGATAAGCAGATAATTTCCGACAAGAAAATGATAAGCAAAACTTTTGTCATACGGACCAGGTTCAAGTACAGACTTATTACTTTAACCTAACAACTACTAGGTCGAAGTCCAGACTCATTAATGTACCCTAACAACACCTAGTTAGACACACTAATGCAAGACCTGGTTCGCTACGGCCACCGCTCTGATACCAACTGTAGATACAGTGGGGACAACCACCGTCCCACCCAGTGCCTTCCCAGCTAACCGCCTGGTGACCACTGAGTGTACCTCAGATACTGATTTTAGGGCCTGCCTCTCGGCTATTGCCAACCCTCGTAAGGGATCGCAAGGAGTAAGAGCCAATGCTTCATCACAGGTTACACTGTGAGAACCTCCTTTACGACTAACCCGCCACACATGGACGGCGTTATACCAGCTCTGATGCTAACTGTAGAGACCGTCCTAATCCATCCGGACGAAGTCCATATTGATTATAAACGATTCACATCAGTTGATTACATCGCGAGGTACTTCACCTCTATATGATACATTTTACAAACATTGCATTCGTTTTTGAAAAGACAATCTTTCATTACATCGAAAGTTGACGGCATGTATACCATTTTATAATATATCTAACTATAATTGACTTAATAATAATCTTGATGAACTCAACGACTCGAATGCAACGTCTTTTGAAATATGTCATGAATGACTCCAAGTAATATCTCTAAGATGAGCAAACGCACAGCGGAAGATTTCTTTCATACCTGAGAATAAACATGCTTTAAAGTGTCAACCAAAAGGTTAGTGAGTTCATTAGTTTATCATAAATAATCATTTAATAATATTAATAGACCACAAGATTTCATATTTCCATTTCTCATAAACATACGTCCCATGCATAGAGACAAAAATATCATTCATATGGATTGAACACCTGGTAACCGACATTTACAATATACATATAAGAATATCCCCATCATTCCGGGATCCTCCTTCTGACATGATATAAATTTCGAAGTACTAAAGCATCCGGTACTTTGGATGGGGCTTGTTGGGCCCGATAGATCTATCTTTAGGATTCGCGTCAATTAGGGTGTCTGTTCCCTAATTCTTAGATTACCAGACTAAAAAGGGGCATATTCGGTTTAATAATTCAACCATAGAATGTAGTTTCAATTACTTGTGTCTATTTCGTAAAACAGTTATAAAAACAGCGCATGTATTCTCAGTTCCAAAAATATATATTGTAAAAGCATTTAAAAAGGGAGCAAATGAAAACTCACTCTACTGTATTTTGTAGTAAAAATATATATGACGATATTGAACAACTGAACAATGCAGGGTTGGCCTCGGATTCATGAACCTATATCCATTATATATATTAAAACATATAATCGAAATCGAACAAGTTTATGTATTATTATTAATGGTTATTATAATAATTTGTATGTTTCATTATAATTATATCAACTATATTTATTTTATATACTTTAGATAATTAATTAGTATTTATTATGAAAATAATAGTGTTGTTATGTGAATGTATTAAATACATTATTATATAACTATTTATTTGATAAAATGATATGAATAAAAATTTATATCTTTTTATGATAGTAATAATACTAAAAATAATTAGATTTAGTAATGATACTGATTTTAATAGTTTTGATAATAATACTAGTAATAATAAGTATAATAATTTTTAATATTAATGGTAATGGTTTTAATCATAACGATACTACTAGTAATAATCTTGTTGATAATACTAATAATAATACTTATAATAGTAATAATGATCTTAATATTAACTTTGTTGTTGATAATAATTACATTAATAATACTTTTAATGATAATCATGCTAAAATCTTTTATTTTCTTTATAATGATAATAATATTGATATTATTAATATTAATGATAATAATAATAATCCTAATGGTAATTATAATCATAATACTAACGATAAACTTTATAATAATAATACATGTGTTGATACTAATGAGCATTTAAAAAAATAACAATAATAATAACAACAACAATAATAATAATATTATTAATAATAATAAAATGATAATAATAATTATAATAATAATAATAATAATGATAATAATAATAGTATTAATAATAATACTTGTGCTTACATTAATTCTAAGAATAATAATAACATAATTCATATTAATAATGATAATGATAATAATTAATTTAACATTAATATTATTACTTATTAGCAATAACATATAATAATAATAATGATAAAAGTATTCTACCTTTAAAGCTCCTCTAAAAAAAATTGGTCAGGACGGGACTCGAACCCTTGACCTCTCGCTCACCCGCATCAACAACCAACCACTCGACCCATTCTATTTTTCCTGATATTAACCCACCTTTTAATTTATTTATACTCTATATATCTGTGAACTCCCTCTTCCTTCTTCTTTACAAGACCATGATCCAAATCAGAGATTTTAAACATCAAAACTCTAATTCAATTTTATGTTTAAACAAACAGAGATAATTAAATAAGGATTTCGAAAAGAAAAGAAAAAAAAATTAAATAAATAGAGGAGAAGAACTCTGCTGCCGTCGCTGTTACTTTTAAAAAAAAATTTGATTTCCTACTTTGATATCGTTATAGATAAAAATGATAACATGAAATAGTTTACTAATCTCATATAGAAACTATAGGAATCGTTATTTTAAATTAATTCATCATAGAAAAATCGAATTTGATGGATGAACAATGGTTGACTTTTTGATTCAAAAAATTTGACTCAAGAATTCGAACTCGATATCAAGAATTGTAATTTGAAACTTCACAGATAGTTTGAGTATGAGATTCCTAACATGATTGCATTTTTACATTTTGCAAATTCGTTCGAAATCGAAAAATGGTGAAAAAGTTTTTCAAACAGAGATAGCGAGCTTTAATTTATAAAAATTTATTTGGACTTAACAATTAGTAACAGTTGGGATTGATAATTGATGACTGAGAAGAGAATGAATTTGTTTAACAACTGGCATCCTTTGATTTATAGTGAAATTAGGTCGACAGTTTGTTTTTACCAGGAAGATAAAACAAAAAAAAATGAAACAGATAAATTCTACAATTATATCGTACAAGTTATGGACTTTGATGTCCATCTTCTTTGTTTTTATATCAATGGTAAATTCGATTTGATAACAAGATTTGGGACAGAAAAATAATACTAATAAAGTTGATCAAGACCTGTAACAGAATCCGTAATAATCTATCTGTATTTGCTTTTGTATATAACTATATATATATATATATTAATAACTGTATTTTAGATATCTATTTATATAACAGTATTTATATATATATATATATATATATATATATATATATATATATATATATATATATATATATATATATATATATATATATATTGGTTTATATATATATATCTGTTATATTACATTTTGTAATATTGATAGTAATATGAATTTATTAATAAATCTATAAATGTGATAAATTTTAATATGATTACTAACTAATAATAATAATAATAATAATAATAATAATAATAATAATAATAATAATAATAATAATAATAATAATAATAATAAAAATATAATACTAGTAATATTAATAATAATTTTATCAAAATACTACTAAAAAATAAAAATGATAATACTAATATTAGTAATGCTATAATAATACTAATTATAATAATGATAGTATAATTTATATTTATATATATATATATATATATATATATATATATATATATATATATATATATATATTCTTATTATTGATACTAATTTATATATTAGTACAGAAGGTATGACTATAACAATTATAATTTAACATACAATTAAACTTATTAATATTACATCTTATTATTATATAATATATACTAACATACATTGAATATTTAATATTCAAACATTTTATAGGATTCATATATATATATTCGTAATAACATATTAATTCTATTTATTATCTTACATTTTTAATTCAAATGATTAAAGTGTATTTTAAAATATTATATACAAAGTTATATATATTTATATATATACATATTTATTTACACAAAAATTGTTCGTGAATCGTCGGGAATAGTCAAAGGTTAATTGATTAAATGAACATAGTTCCAACATTTTTTGAGACTCACCATTACAGAATTTTCTTATCGTGTCGAAATTATATAAAGATTGAGTTTAAATTTGGTTGGAAATTCCCGGGTCGTCACAGAAGCCTTGGGAACCCGTCTCGACATGAGTACTGCGTATCACCCGCAGACCGACGGACAAAGCGAACGCACGCTTCAGACTTTGGAAGACATGTTGCGTGCATGTGTCATTGATTTCGAAAAGGCTTGGGAAAGGCATTTGCCGCTAGCTGAGTTCTCTTACAACAACAGTTATCATTCGAGTATTAATGCCGCACCTTTTGAAGCATTGTATGGCCGCAAATGCCGATCTCCTATTTGTTGGGCCGAAGTAGGCGAAACGCAAATCACCGAACCTGAGATAGTCCATGAAACAACTGAGAAGATTATCCAAATTCAAGCGAGACTCAAGACGGCCCGTGATCATCAAAAGAGTTATGCAGACCTTAAACGTAAAGACTTCAAATTCAACAAGGGTGACCGTGTAATGTTGAAGGTCGCACCTTGGAAAGGTGTCATCCGTTTTGGAGGGTGTTGGACCCGTTGCTTACCGTTTGGATCTTCCAACTCAATTGAGCTCAGTTCATCCTACCTTTCATGTATCGAATTTGAAGAAGTGTCTTGCTAAATCGGAACATGTCATACCATTGGAGGAACTTAAAATTGACGACAAACTCCACTTTGTGGAAGAGCCTGTCGAAATTATGGACCGTGAGGTCAAAACTTTGAAACACAACAAGATTCCGATCATCCGAGTACGATGGAATGCCAAACGAGGACCTGAGTTTACCTGGGAGCGAGAGGATCAAATGATGCAGAAGTATCCTCACCTTTTCCCAGCTCCTCCATCTACCTCAGCTTAAAATTTCGGGACGAAATTTTCTTTAACAGGTGGGTAATGTAACGACCCTGGTTTTTCCAACGTTTAATTATTAATAATTTATTATTAATGCTTGTGTTTTAATAAACGTGTTCTTATACGTGTTACGTGTTACCGTATTTAACTTTTCATGGCCCGACTTGTCTTTGTGACACACGTGCTTTTCACGAATAATATTTTGGATATTATTTACGTTCATGATTAATTATTATTAATCATTTTTAATTAACTAATGTAACTAGTTAATTACTTGGGCTTATTTAGTTAATTTGTTACATACTTGGACTTGGGCTTTTATTATTTGATATGGACTTGGAAGCCCACCCTACTTCTTAATGGACTAGTTAGCCCAACATTATGCTAATGACTTATTAAGGCTTAAACTAGATTACTTAAGCTAAGTTGGAGACAAAACCTTACAAGCATGCTTGCATCTCTTCCCCATACACTTAACTTTATCTATTCTAAGCTTTCGCCAAGCTCCCATGCATGAAAGTAGATTTGGACCTTGCCTCTTTTGTTGCTTGAAACCGTCGGCCTAGATAGATGGATGAGGGAGTTCAAACTTTTTTTTTTTGTATACTTATTTACTAGTATTCTTCATTTCTCACACACACTTCATTGCACACTTTCATTTCTCATTTTCTCTCTACTTTGTAAGTAACAAGCTTCATTCTTCTTTCTTTTTCTTTCATTAAAACCGAAATATATCATCATATATCATCATCAATTACTTGTTCTTTGTTTGTTGTTTACTTGATTATTGTTTGTTGTTGTTAAAGATCAAACTTCCTAGTTTGCATGTCCATGAATCTTGCTTTCTTCAATCTTTTGTTTGATGAAGAACCAAGAAAAAGAACCTAAACTTGTTAGTTTATGGTTCTACATTTAAATGTTTTCAAGATTTAAAGTTCATAAGTTTCATAATCATACTTGTGTTCATGTTTTGTAGACTTAAATCCTAAGATCCAAACTTTGATTTGAATCTTCCTAAGTATGAAACAAACATGAACATAAAACTTGTACTTTAGTTTAATTCTTTCTTTTGTAAGTACTTTAAAGTTGTGATGTTGTTAATTTGGTCAAGTATTACTAGTTAATCTTGATCTCATATTTCTTGAAACTAAAAGTTAACTTTGTAAGTTCAAGAACATGGAAGTATAACTTTCTAGTTATAACTTCATACACTTGTGTTGGATCTAAGTTTCTATAGCTTATGGTCTTCTAATTTTTTTGTAAATAAGAGCTTATAAGCTTACATACATTTTACAAGATGAAAATCTAAGTTTCATAACTTATGGTTTCATTAAAGTGAAGATCCAAGTTCTATAACTTAGGATCTAACTTAAGAACACTAGATCTAGACTTTCTAGTCTAGGATCTTTAAGATCTAGCTAAGATATAAGTTCTACAACTTAAGATCTTGATTATTTAGTTTACTTTCAAGTTTATAGCTTAATATTACTTTTATAACTCATGTATGTGTCGGATCTAAGATCTTGATGTAACTTTGGTTCATCAACCTACTTGCAACACTTAAATGAGTTGTGCTACTTATCTTAGACTTACACTAGTGTTATGATGGTCAAAACTTGGTTAAGATGATGCAACCACATCAACGAGTTGTACACTTGAAGCTATACGCATCAAGGATGAGAACCGTGATGAGCATCAAGCACCAAGAACCCACTGGAGCACCTTACCTACTGTTTTCTGGAACTGATCAGACCACCTGAGCTACTGGAAAGTTGATTTCCAGATAGTTCAGTTTGAGTAGATGATTTTCCGTTTAGACCTCGTCTTAATCCGAGTTACGGTTTAGGATCTATGGCCTCCCGAAAGTCACTACACCCTATTAACGTTGTGCTAAAATTTCTGACCTACTCGCACGTAAACCGTCACCACGGTCAAATGATAGGGGACTCATATACGGAGCCATGGCCACTGGTCTCACCTCATTTCAGTTTGTATAGAGTTCGTGGCGACTGAACGAAGTTAGCCCTTGTTTCAAACCCTAGTCTTGACTTAAAACTTACTTTACACTTTTTGTTTAATGATGAATGATGATGGTACCTAAGACCTAATTTACATACTTTTAAACCTTTGGGAATGATTTACTGACTTAGTAACTTTTGACTTAGGTTGAGGACCTTTCGGACCAACCACTTGCTTACTATTCCCGCGTATCGACTTTTACTACTTTCCACTGTGAGTTATAGCATACCTTTTTACTTTAACTATTTTGGGACTGAGAATACTTGCGCATTTTACGTTTTACATACTAGGCACGAGTACTTAAACTTTATATATGTGTGGCTTATTCAACGGCATAAACTTTCCCCTTAGCTCGGTAACGTTTAGTCATTGGTCTTTGAACCGATGAACACGAATCTTAGATATGGATCCATAGGGTTTGACATCCCCACTCGGGCTAGTAGCACTAGCATTTAATGGGTGTTTAATACTTCGTAAACTTACGCACTCGCCAAGTGTACTTTTAGGGGGTGTTATTTACGTTAAGTTAGTTACCAAGTGCCCATGGTTATACATATACTTTTCATACTGTTTTGAAACACTGAAATCTCGTGGCCTACCTTACATTACTGTTATACTTAAACTATAGCTCACCAACCTTTGTGTTGACGTTTTTAAGCATGTTTTTCTCAGGTGCTTAAGGTTTGATTGCTTCTGCTGTAGTTGCCATGCTTTGTAGACTCCCGCTGCGCTTATTAGAGATGTCTTCGCATGAAATGTTTAATTTGCATTCAAACTTTATTACTTTTGAACAATGAATTTGTAACGACCTATGGGTCACATACTATTATTATCGCCTTCTATTCGTAGAGGCACATTATCGTATGTTAAACATTTGACGTTGGTTATGACGTCACCTTTTCTTATGAATGCAAACTTATTTTAAAACAGCATATAGTGTTTGACCTTGTAATGATCCTGTTGTTGATGATCCGTACACGATGGTTTTGTACAGGGCGTCACAGGATCAGCCAACATGTCATTAGTGCGTACGTACTCAATAGCAATGCTCTTTTCTTCAACTCTTTCTCGAACGTACAAGTACTTAGTGTCGAGATACAAACCAGCTCCACTAGAACTAGTGCTATTTGAGAAACTAACAGCAGCACTATTGTCACAGTATAGTCTAATGGGTCGTGATATGGAGTCAACCACCTTAAGTCCAGAAATTAGGTTTTTGAGCAAAATAGCATGACTAGTAGCGTGATAGCATGCAACATACTCAGCCATCATGGTTGAAGTGGTGGTTAATTCTTGCTTATGACTCTTCCATGAAATAGGACCCCCTGAAAACATAAAGATGTACCCTGAAGTGGATTTCTTATCGTCCTTACATTTAGCAAAATCGGAGTCCGAGTAGCCCATGACTTCAAGGTTATCTGTTCTTCGATAAGTCAACATTAAATCCTTAGTTCCTTGAAGATATCGCAAAACCTTTTTCGCTGCTTTCCATTGATCCATTCATGGATTGGATTGATATCGTCCAAGCATGCCCGTTATGTAAGCGATATCAGGACGCGTACAAACTTGAGCGTATACAAGACTTCCAACAACCGAAGCATACGGTATAAGTCTCATCTCTTCGCGTTCCAACTCATTTTTAGGACATTGAAATGAGCCAAAACGATCACCCTTAACAACAGGGGCAACTGATGGTGAGCAATTATGCATTTTGTATTTCTTAAGGACTTTTTCAATATATGCCCATTGTGACAATCCCAAAATGCCACGAGACCTATCTCGGTGGATTTCAATGCCAATTACGTAAGAGGCTTCCTTGAGATCCTTCATGTCAAAATTGCTTGAAAGGAATCTTTTGGTCTCATACAACATATCTTTATCATTACATGCCAAAAGAATATCATCAACGTATAATACTAGGATAGAAAATTTGCTCCCACTGATCTTAAGGTATATACATTGATCCACTGTGTTTTTCTTGAACTAAAACTTATCAACAACTTCATGAAATTTCAGATACCATTGTCGAGAAGCTTGCTTTAACCCATATATGGATTTTTTTTCAATTTGCAAACCATGTGTTCCTTGTCTTAAACCTTAAAACCTTCGGGTTGTGTCATATAGACATCTTCATGCAAGTTACCATTTAGAAATGCAGTTTTAACATCCATTTGATGCAATTCCAAATCATAATGAACTACTAAAGCCATAACGATCCTTAATGATTCTTTTCACGAAACAGGAGAAAAAGTTTCATTATAATCTATTCCTTCCTTTTGAGTGTAGCCTTTAGCAACCTGTCGTGCTTTATATCGTTCAATGTTGCCTTTTTAGTCTAGTTTTGTCTTATAGACCCACTTACACCCAACAGGTTTTGCACCATTGGGTAATTCTGTAAGTTCCTAGACATCATATATTTCCATCGACTTCAACTTGTCATGCATGGCTTCAAACCATTGAGTTGATTGATTGCTCGTAATGGCTTCTTTATAGGAAGTAGGATCTTCAACTTTGCTTAAGTCATGGTCAATCTCATTTAGGTAGACTACGAAATCATCATAGTTGACAGATCTTCTAGCTCTCGTAGATCTTCGTAATGATTGTCCATTGATGATGGGAGGGTCATGTGGTAACTCATTATGTTGTGATTCATTAACAACAGGGACACCATCCTCATTTTGAGCCAATGATGGTGTAGTTAACATGCTTGGTGGTAATTGAATATCAGAATTATGAGCATTTACACTCTCTTCAAGTTCAATATTTCTTCCCCCACTCCCACTATTTTCACCATTCTCAATGAACTCAACATTTCTTGATTCGACAATTCTTGTAGTATGATTAGGGCAATAAAACCGATAACCTTTACTCCGTTCGGGATATCCGATAAAATAACAACTAATAGTTTTGGAGTCGAGTTTCTTTATTTGAGGATTGAAAATTTTAACCTCGGCTGGACAACCCCATACCCTAAGATAGTTCAAGTTATGTGTCCTTCCTGTCCAAAGTTCAAACGGTGTTTTAGGGACAGACTTGGAAGGCACTCTATTTATGATATGAGTGGATGTTTTTAATGCCTCACTCCATAAGTACTTTGGAGACTTGAATTACAAATCATACTTTGAACCATATCCATAAGAGTTCGATTACGTATTTCGACAACACCATTTTGTTGCGGTGTTCCTGGCATAGTAAATTGATTTATAATTCCATGTTCACGACAAAATAAGGCAAATGGACCGGGTCTTTGTCCAACATCAGAGTGTTTACCATAATACTCTCCTCCCCTATCCGATCTCACAATCTTAATCTTGCATTTAAGTTGATTTTCAACTTCAGCCTTATAGATTTTGAAAACATCAAGAGATTCAGATTTTTCCTTAATCAAGTAAACATAAGTATAACGAGAATAGTCATCAATGAAAGTGAAAAAATACTTATGTCCTCCTATATCAGTAATGAAAGGTCCACAAATGTCAGTATGAATAATTTCAAGAAGTTCTTTACTTCTTGTGGACCCTTTCTTATTAGTTTTACAAATTTTCCCTTAACACATTCAATACATTGGCTATAATCGGAAAATCTAGAGTAAGAAGAATTCCTTCTTTAGTTAAACATTGCATTCTATCTTTCGATATGTGACCTAAACGTTTATGCCACAATCTTGAGGAATTTTTTTTTTCCTTTTTCCATCAGTGATTACATTTACGTCCATGGTCAATAGGGATTCCGCAAAGTTGTTATCTAAATGAAGCTTATAGAGGTCATTTTCTAATGTACCAGTACCGATAACATGATAATCAAAATACACTTCCAAACAATTATGCCCAAACTTAAAATCATAACCAAAACGATCAAGTTTAGAAACAGAAATAAGGTTCCGAGTCATTAATGGAACATAAAATGTATTATTTAAGTACAAATTGAAACCGCCCTTTAAAACTAATAAGAGAGTCCCAATAGCTTCAACTTGTAGCTCATATCCATTACTGACTTAAATGATTCTTTCCCCTTTTTGTAGCTTCTTCTTTGAAAGGAATCCCTGCAATGAGTTAGTAACATGCAACATAGCACCACTATCAGCCCACCAAGTATTAGAGGGAACATTAATTGAAAAACATTCATGGTAAGTAATATAGGATATATACGGACCTTTCTTGTCTAACCATTCTCGAAACTTTGGGCATTCTCTTTGAATGTGTCCATGTTTCTTGCAAAACTTACATTTTGGATCAGTTTCCTTGCCCTTACTTGCACTTGCCTTTAAAGAACTTTATTTTGCGGAACTTTCTTTCTCCCATTTTGAACCTTTGTTATTTTTGAAAACTTTCTTACGAGTAGTCTTAGCGGTGGTGAGGTGAGCAACATCGGGTTTTTCAATTTTCAACCTTTCCTCTTCTTAGACACACATGGCAATTAACTCGCTCATTTTTCATTTCTCCTTTTGAGTGTTATAGTTGATCTTAAAAGGACCAAACTGAGATGAGAGAGAAGTCATAATGAAATGAACGAGAAAACCTTCAGATATTTCCATGTCCATGCCCTTTAGTTTTGAGGCCATGTCATTCATCATCATGATGTGCTCACGTACCTCACTAACACCATCATACTTCGTGGTAAGCATTTTAAGAATAAGGGTACTCGCATGAGATTTAGATGAGCCCTTAAATTGTTCCTCGACAAATTCTAAGAATTCTTTAGCATTTTCGGAGTCAGGAATGGCTCCTCGAATAGCGGGTGATATAGAATTCTTCATTATCATTAGGGACATGCGATTTGATCTTTCCCATATATCATAAGTCCTCTTTAGTTCAACCGTACTTTCGTCGGTAAGAGGTGCAGGTTGATTAAATCTTAAAGTATAGTCCAAATCAGTTATGCTGAGGGAAATCTTAATTTGATCTTTCCACGATGCAAAATTAGTTCCGTTCAAGTGTTCTATGCGAGGAATATAGTTTGTAATAGCAGTGGGTGTTAAAGCTGAAATGTAACGGTCATTACTATTATGCTCATCATTATGCTCATTATTATTTTGATTAAGGACTAAAATAATTTTTGTGGTACATCAATAAAGAAAAATTTATAAAATAAGACTATGTTAATGACGTAGTAATAATATTAATATTAATATTAATATTAATAATGATAATAACACCAACTATATGGCAAAAGTTAGTATATATAAATATATAAATTTAATCACAACACAAGATTCAATTTATTAAAGAAGTTGGTGAAATCATTTACTTCTTGTTGGTTCCATCAACAATACACTTATAACTTCTTAATTAAGTAATGCAAAATTAATTTACAAATACATCACCGTTGGGCAGAAATATAAGTAAATTAATTAGAAATAATTTGCTAAATACCGTACGATGTTTCAAAATCATGGGTCACCGTTGGGCTATCCCACAATCTTTAGGCACCAAAACGTAACTTAATATGACTTTTCATTCACCGTATTATTTTAATTAGTAGTCTTCCGTTGGGCCGACAACCAATCTTAATAATTAGGTAGTCATTAAACATGTTTAAAAATATATATATAAACATGTTGTATAATGCCCTTCACATAATTAATTATTCAAAAAATGATGTCCAAAAAATAATTTTAATCATCGACATAACAAAATTTGAAAAGAAAACAACAGTCGAGTGTTGCAATAAAAAAAAACTTGAATGCTCATTATGTCACTTTAAGCTAATATAATGTGACTTACAGCGAATAACACTCATTGTTAGTCACATCAATTATCAATTATTGTAGGTTACATATAACGATTCTAATCTCATTACACATAGTATAATCGATTATAATAGTTTATTTTCAAGTTCACTTGATCATCATCTAAATATTAATGTGTGACAGAAAACATTTATGTTATTCCGTGTGCATTATTATAATCAATTAGCATACACATGTGACTTTTTTTTTTCTTTCATGATCTCAATCATAATGTAACTGTACATGATAGGAAGCTAACTCATGATCACAATCATAATTAACATTATGTAAGAAAAAAGTGTAATTTGTAATTATTATTATGATTATAATCGTAACATAATGTAATAGTATATGCTTAATTACATATTATTTCAATGACAGTTAACTTATTTATTTAAACTCATTTATTCAATCTGCCACATTAAAGATTAGAAGTTGAAAGCATGTAACGGTGCAGTGCCAGTCTAATAGCTAGATAATGAGACATTAACTTGACAATTATGCTATTAAAACAAACTCTCACTTGAAATTAGTCAAACTTCCAGATAAACTCAAAACCTACAACACTACAGGGTATTAAATTTTTACATCTATTTACTTCATTCCTACCTTTATTCTTTAGACTTTCTGAAGTCATGTAAACATTAACACGAGTTATTACACCCAATTAATGAGTACACATATGACAAACAATTGATGAATTTTCTTATGTCATCATTCAAAAGGCAATAATAATTATATATATATAATGAAATTGTCATACATGATAAGCACTTTTGCAAAATTTAGTCATAATAGAAAAAATATCACGCATGTTAGAAAGTCATGAATTACATGATTAAGTTTATAATAATTTGGATCACATCATCTTCATATAATCAACCGAATACAAAAAAAAAAAAAAAAAAATTAATAAACTTTATGATTATCAAACATAATTTGAATTGTAATATATATGAGATTTATTTGCTCAGATACCACATGTTATATATATCATCATAATTAAGTAATCATATAATTCATAATATAAAGATTAAGACATAGGAGATGAGGCTTACTTGAGTGAAAAGATGAAGTAGCCATTATCACAAACTAAGGATGTTGATCTTCTACTTTATCATCTCCTTTAGTGATGGACTTAGAGTAATTGTAATGTGTTGTTGTGAATAGAAGTGAAGAATGAACCTCTATTTATAGGAGAGGTCAAGGAGGGATCAACTCCAAATATTAAAGAGTATGCAACTTAATAGTCTCCCATCAAGATTAGTTAAGTGCATTCATTATGGTATTTAAGTATGATCATAAAAGACAACATGTCAAGATTCTTGTAATCTCACCATATCAATAAGATGGTGCCTTGTTATTAATAATGACATCTTGTGATCTCACCATATCAATAAGATGGTGACTTGTTATTAATAGGTTATGACACATTAATGTAGGAGTAATAAATAAGTCTAACAGAATCAAGCAAAAAAAAGATGAAAAATGAAGAAAGACTATTAGGGACGAGGAATGATGAAGTGGTAAAGAGATGAAAGAGGAAGAAAGACTAAAATACTGTAGCGACCCCGACAAATCGTCAAGTGACGGCGTCGGCTACGTGGGTCCCATTACCTGATTATAAGTCTTTAAGATAACGTTTGACCAAAATATGTCGCCTTCATTTCAAAATAAAGATTGTTTCAAAGTTTACAAGAATTGTTCAACCAAAAGTTAAGTTACAACGTTACAAGTACGATTGAAATCTAGGCGACACGGTTTAAAGTAAAGTCAAAAGACGCTCCATGAAAAGCATGTATACTCGACATCCAAAGCAAGTATCAAATAACGAGCGGAAGCATGTTTCACATATCGTGCAAGACCTGAGAAAAACATAGAAAAATCTGTCAACGAAAACGTTGGTGAAATCATAGGTTTAGTAAGTATTAAACGTTGTTTTTGAACCACAAGATTTTGTATTTCCATAACGTAGATTATCCAAATCATTTGCATTCCAAAAGTGTTGTTATACGCGAGCACTCAATTATCAAAACTTAACCAACGTTACCCCATCACACAGTGCTAGAACCCGCACTAAAACACAAAAATATATTTCATCCGCATAACGGTAGCGAACCGTCCGAATGAGGGTTTGTTAAACCCGTATGGCCACACAATATAAGTTCTCGCTTACACCCTGCAAGTGTAACTAATGATAATCGAATTGAGGCATTTTTGTTCTAACTCGCACGTGGAATGTTTGTTTTCACACTTGTGTTCAAAACCTAAAAGTAAGTAGTACAAGATGTAACAAAGTATATGTTTTCTCAGCCCACGATTTAAAAGTATAAAAGTTGTTGAAAAGGTGGGACTATGATCTCACCTCGAGTGCACGAGTATAAAGTACTTCACAAAGTAAACGTGTGCATGAAAGTTGCTTAGCCTTGACCTAAACAAGTAAGTTATATCAATTAACCGGTTACGACACAAGGTCGGGTGAAATGTGTTCAATTAGTCCTATGGCTCAATACGACTCGATTAAATATAGCATGTGAATCACGTTGTCGAGTTTCATACAAGAAACAAGTATAAAAGCATGTTAGAATGATTGTATAAAAGTTTGGTTAAGTTTGACTAAAAGTCAAACTTGGTCAAAGTCAACGAAAAAGTCAACATGTTCGGGTCGAGTCCCGAACTATTTTTCTATGCTAAATATTCATATACAAGTATATTAAAACAAGTTTCATGTGAATCGGAGGTCGATAGCTAGTCAAACATTTCGCGTGAAATGCGCCAAACAAAGCAGAATCTGGCCAGGCCAATCCGCGCGCCGCGCGGGGATGGGGCGCGCCGCGCCACCATCTGGGCAGAGATTTCTGGTCAGTTTTTCAAAGTATGCACGAACCAAACATCAAACATTCACCATTTATGATCCGCAAACAACCAAAACATGTATCTTATATCCTCGGAAAGGTATTTTGACGAGCAATACAACTAACCACATATCATCAAACAAAAACATCATTTACAATAGCCGAAATCTCATCAAGTGATCAATAAAAGTCCATTTTCAAAGTTTCAAGTTCGTAAAACGTATTTTATGATTCGGGAATCCAATTTATACATACGATATGCCGTTTCGAAGGTAATTAAGTATACATTGCATCTAAACACTTACTAACAACATTAACAAGCATTCAACGCATCAAAAGATCATTTCAAAGTCTATCAAACCCTAGTCAAACATCACAAAATCCTTAATCGGGTTTTTGAAGTTTTCTTAATCAACCTACACATCAAAATGTAGCTAATGATACTAGTAACACAATTAAAACATGAACTTTAACAATTAAACAACTTTAACTCATCCAAAATCAAGGATTTAGCACACCCATTTCAAATGTTCAAACTAGTTACTCAAAACAACGAATCGAGCAAACAAAACATATATTCATGTTATACACGAGCCATAGACACTAACTAACACCATTTCAAGTCAAAAACACGAATTTAGAGAAATCTAGAGTTTTAGAATTGTTACCCAAAATCGATGAAGTTAGTATCAAATCGTAGAGAATGAAGAGAGGATCACGAAAATGTAATTTGTTTTGTTGTAAGCCTCCTAGATCGAATTTAGATGATGATTTTATGAAGTTGGGGTTTGTGTGTGTGTTCTTGCTAGAGTGAAAGAGAGAGAGAGGGAGGTGGTTGAATGGTGGTGATTGGGGTGGACTAGTTGACCTAGTCAACTAGTTTGCCCCGTGTCAATTTTAGTCCCTCGAGTTTAGAAGCGGGTGCGGGATTTAACCGATCGAATATTTTTAAAACGCAAGTTAACGAGAGATGTTATAATTAAATAACGAGAATATTATGAACGTTCGTCAACGGAGTCGACGAATTTAAATACGAAAGATATTATTTTAAAAAAAAAACGGTGTTAAAATAAATTTAACGGAAAAACGCGGGATGTTACATTATCCACACCTCAAAAGAAATTTCGTCCCGAAATTTAGTTGGAAGTAGTAGTCGATATCTCTTACTCGAGACTTTACGTTGTTCATAATATGAATAAGTGTAGGTACGTCCTTGAGTGTTCTCATGAATTTGGATAGTCAGGGTTTTACGTTGTATTAAAGTTTGGTTTTACGATCCCCGATTTCAACTGGTTTTCCTATGAAGAGAAGTTTGTCATCGATAGTTGATGTACCTAGCAGGATTGCACGTTCCTGTTCCACAGGACACGTTTCTAGGTTTGTTACACGAAATGTAGGGTAAACGGAAACTTAATTGAGTCTGAAGTTCTAAACGATAGGAAGCGGTTCCAATACGCCCCAAGGTTTCAAAAGGTTCGATATTGCGGATATAGCCTTTCTCGATTTCCCAAATTGGATTACACCTTTCCAAGGTGCGGTTTCTCAATATTACGCGGTTACACACTGGGATTTGTGAGGTTTTCATCTAAGTTTGGTATGACTCTTTTGGGCGACTACGGGTCGTCTCGAGCCCTTCTCGGACTTGGATTATCTCAATTGTTGTTTCTTGGATGAGTTAAGATTCGGTGTTTTGTTTGCCACATGCTTTGGTCCAACGAATAGGGGTATGACATTAGCGGTCATATAGGGTTTCGGAAAGTGCGTGTGAACACACGAGTGGTAACTACTGTTGTAAGAGGGATCTACTAAAAGCGACCATGCAAGTTTGAAACATGTCTTTTGAAGACGTAAATCGTTCGTTTGTTCGGTTCGTCTGTTTGTGGGTGGTACGCGGTACTCATGTCTAAGCGGGTCTCCAAGGTTTCTTGTAAAACTAGAGGCTAAACGAGTATTTCGATACGGGATATTTGACAAAGATACTCCGTGTTGGAATAGAATCTCTTAAGATATGTTTGAACAAGTCAGTTAGGGTTCGAAAAATGCTCGTTAGGACTATTCACCCTCGTGGCGAATACTAATATAATATGAGGAATTTCTCTATCCATGGAGAAATGTCACAAGGAGTTTCCTTAAACGGAAATGCGAACGGTAAAGATAGTAGTGAAATGAGGACTTAGAATAGGATGAGTTTACATCTCGAGGTTGCCATAACGTGCCTCTAGTTGTCAAAAGTTGAAGTCTGAAAGAGAAACGAGGTAGTACACGTAGTTGTATAGTTCGGGGTTGAATAATAGTTGACCGATTATCAGAACACAAGGGCGTTAAGTCAAAGAAGAGTGAAGTATCGTTGGATTGTGTGCTATCTTAAATTCCAGTAATATCAGACGGTGACGGTGAAATAACAGAGGTATGTAGTGTAGTATGTGATGACGAGAAGATTGATCGGATCCACAATTTAGTATTCGAATTCTTCGTGCAAAATAACGAATTTCCGTCCCGTTGATTTCGAGTCGAGGGAGTATGCCTTTCGGCGTCCAAGTAGAAATATTTCCATATTTGAGTCCCATCTGGTGTTGTACGAATTTAGCTAGAAATGTTGGTGTGAAGAATCACGCTCAAGGTTCGATCGCGGAGAGATTAAAGTCGTGTAATACGAGAAAAGTCAGAAATGAATCTTCGGTAACAACCGGTGAGATCTAAGATTTTTACGAATACAAGTCTGAGTTGGGAGAGTTTCCTGATTACATGTGGCTTGATTTCGAGATTGATTGTAATGCCTTGACCATTAACTTCATGGTCTAGAAAATTGGACTTCGTTCAACAGAAATTCTCACTCGGAGAATTTGGTATAAAGTTGCTCTTTTCTCAAAAGTTCGAGCGTAAGATGGTGATGTTGTTCGTTTTCCTTCTTTACTTAAATAAGTTAAGATGTCATCTATAAATACGATAACAGATTAGTCTATATGAATTTGCATACGCGGTTCAAGAGGTTTATGGATACGGGCGAGCCCTAAATAAATCAAGCGGTACTAAGAGAGATTTACAACTAACGTTGCGAGTTCGGAAAGTGGCTTAGGAGACATCGTCTCACTTAACCCCCAATTGATGATAACCGGAACGGAGGTCGATTTGGAAACTACGGGATTCGTGCAAATAATCATGAGGTAATGGATACGAGGGAGAGGGTATCGGTTTCCAACCGAAAATTACTCAGTTCACAATAATCTATACAAGATGATGGGGAAACATTTTTTTTTTTTTTTTTTTTTTTTTTTTTTTTTTTTTTACGAATAGGTTCCGAGCTCCCTAGTTCTATAGGTGTCAAGTCAAAAGTCTTAACGTATATCATCCAATAAAATTTATAGGCACACAATATTTTCCGTCGGTCACTTAAATCGTCTAAGTAGTATCTGGGGGAAAGAGGTGGAGTATAAAGAGCACGAGTCAAATCCTTGGTTATAAAACGTCTAACGGTACTCGAATCGAATAAGTATGAAATATACGGTTTGTTGTGAGGAAACGTACCCGTGACTAGTCCATCATCGTCTCGGGCATCCTAGGTGTCGATGTCGTAAGTTCAACGGCGCGCGTTGGTTTTTACTTTATTCTTTGGGCATTCATTCCTAAAATGACCCGATTGGCCGCATTTGTAGCAAATACTCGGCTTTGGTGCGTCGGGCCCCTTTTGAGTGACGGGGGCGGTACTTCCACAATACTTGACAATATGACCACTACCTTGGCACCGATGGCAAATTAGCTTGCCACATTCACCAAAATGATGCTTGTGGCATTTGTTGCAAAAAGGTCGTGTCCCGGCATAACTTTTCTTGCCGACGGGGGTGAGAGGTTCCTTGGAAAAGTTGTTGTTGTAGTTACTCGATTGGGGGGCTTCCCATTTTCTTTTGTTGTCACCCGACTCATCCTCGGCTTTAGGTGCCGGCACTTCAATCTCGTCTACCGTTTCGATCAATTGACGGGCCATATTCAGGGCCTCTTGGTGATTACTGGGTTTGGATGACATTACTCCTTGTTTGATGCTCTTGGGAAGACCATCCATGTAAAGTTCAACCCTTAGAGGTTCGGGGGTCACGAGGTTTGGGCACATCAAGGATAGCTCAGAAAATCGTTGATTATATGCCTTTAGGTCATTTCCGACCGCTTTTAAAGTTCTTAGTTCGTGTTCGAGCTTACGGGTCTCTTCGCGCGGGAAGTATTCGGTGATCATCTTTTTCTTTAAGTCGGCCCATGAGAGTGTGTGGGCTTCATCGATACCCACCGACAGCACATACGTATTCCACCATGTGAGGGCGATACCGGCAAAAGTGTGGGTGGAATATTTGACTTTGTCTTGGTCCCGACAACCGCTTATGCTAAAAACGGCTTCTGTTTGCTCAAACCATCGGGTGAGCACAATCGGTCCTCCGGTCCCATCGAAGGTGTGAGGTTTGCACCCCATGAAAGTTTTGTAGGAGCAACCCTCGTTTGAATTTCCGGCTCCATGGTTGTTGTGATTGTGGTTGTTATTGATGTCGGAGGAGGTACTAGCCATAGCCGCACCTATGGCGGCGGCTATCATGCGTTGAAAAGCTTGTTCGGAAGTTTCATTACGTGGCCCGCGACGGGGAGGCATTGTTCCTTCAAGACACAAGAATATCTTTGATTAGTATTCTCAATAATACTAATCATGATATGGAATGATGATGTAGAGAAAATTTTCCTTGACTCGCCTTAAATTCTTTATGTCATAATGTCGGAATGTCCATATGAATCACCGTAATATAATCCCGGAAATTATATTACCCTGATTCTCATGTGCATTTAACATTACTTCATAAAGTCAAGGTGGCGCGTCAACAAAATTTATCAACGTAAGATCAAGATCGAATACGAGTTAGATATGATAGAAGAGTTCGAGTATAAATGCACAAATAGTGAAGTAATTCCTACTTCAGTCTATATGCCGGTTGTAGTCTAGATTCACCTATGTACCCTATGACTCGGGGTGGACACAAATGAACTCTAAATCCCTACAACCAAGGCTCTGATACCACCTGTAGCGACCCCGACAAATCGTCAAGTGACGGCGTCGGCTACGTGGGTCCCATTACCTGATTATAAGTCTTTAAGATAACGTTTGACCAAAATATGTCGCCTTCATTTCAAAATAAAGATTGTTTCAAAGTTTACAAGAATTGTTCAACCAAAAGTTAAGTTACAACGTTACAAGTACGATTGAAATCTAGGCGACACGGTTTAAAGTAAAGTCAAAAGACGCTCCATGAAAAGCATGTATACTCGACATCCAAAGCAAGTATCAAATAACGAGCGGAAGCATGTATCACATATCGTGCAAGACCTGAGAAAAACATAGAAAAATCTGTCAACGAAAACGTTGGTGAAATCATAGGTTTAGTAAGTATTAAACGTTGTTTTTGAACCACAAGATTTTGTATTTCCATAACGTAGATTATCCAAATCATTTGCATTCCAAAAGTGTTGTTATACGCGAGCACTCAATTATCAAAACTTAACCAACGTTACCCCATCACACAGTGCTAGAACCCGCACTAAAACACAAAAATATATTTCATCCGCATAACGGTAGCGAACCGTCTGAATGAGGGTTTGTTAAACCCGTATGGCCACACAATATAAGTTCTCGCTTACACCCTGCAAGTGTAACTAATGATAATCGAATTGAGGCATTTTTGTTCTAACTCGCACGTGGAATGTTTGTTTTCACACTTGTGTTCAAAACCTAAAAGTAAGTAGTACAAGATGTAACAAAGTATATGTTTTCTCAGCCCACGATTTAAAAGTATAAAAGTTGTTGAAAAGGTGGGACTATGATCTCACCTCGAGTGCACGAGTATAAAGTACTTCACAAAGTAAACGTGTGCATGAAAGTTGCTTAGCCTTGACCTAAACAAGTAAGTTATATCAATTAACCGGTTACGACACAAGGTCGGGTGAAATGTGTTCAATTAGTCCTATGGCTCAATACGACTCGATTAAATATAGCATGTGAATCACGTTGTCGAGTTTCATACAAGAAACAAGTATAAAAGCATGTTAGAATGATTGTATAAAAGTTTGGTTAAGTTTGACTAAAAGTCAAACTTGGTCAAAGTCAACGAAAAAGTCAACATGTTCGGGTCGAGTCCCGAACTATTTTTCTATGCTAAATATTCATATACAAGTATATTAAAACAAGTTTCATGTGAATCGGAGGTCGATAGCTAGTCAAACATTTCGCGTGAAATGCGCCAAACAAAGCAGAATCTGGCCAGGCCAATCCGCGCGCCGCGCGGGGATGGGGCGCGCCGCGCCACCATCTGGGCAGAGATTTCTGGTCAGTTTTTCAAAGTATGCACGAACCAAACATCAAACATTCACCATTTATGATCTGCAAACAACCAAAACATGTATCTTATATCCTCGGAAAGGTATTTTGACGAGCAATACAACTAACCACATATCATCAAACAAAAACATCATTTACAATAGCCGAAATCTCATCAAGTGATCAATAAAAGTCCATTTTCAAAGTTTCAAGTTCGTAAAACGTATTTTATGATTCGGGAATCCAATTTATACATACGATATGCCGTTTCGAAGGTAATTAAGTATACATTGCATCTAAACACTTACTAACAACATTAACAAGCATTCAACGCATCAAAAGATCATTTCAAAGTCTATCAAACCCTAGTCAAACATCACAAAATCCTTAATCGGGTTTTTGAAGTTTTCTTAATCAACCTACACATCAAAATGTAGCTAATGATACTAGTAACACAATTAAAACATGAACTTTAACAATTAAACAACTTTAACTCATCCAAAATCAAGGATTTAGCACACCCATTTCAAATGTTCAAACTAGTTACTCAAAACAACGAATCGAGCAAACAAAACATATATTCATGTTATACACGAGCCATAGACACTAACTAACACCATTTCAAGTCAAAAACACGAATTTAGAGAAATCTAGAGTTTTAGAATTGTTACCCAAAATCGATGAAGTTAGTATCAAATCGTAGAGAATGAAGAGAGGATCACGAAAATGTAATTTGTTTTGTTGTAAGCCTCCTAGATCGAATTTAGATGATGATTTTATGAAGTTTGGGTTTGTGTGTGTGTTCTTGCTAGAGTGAAAGAGAGAGAGAGGGAGGTGGTTGAATGGTGGTGATTGGGGTGGACTAGTTGACCTAGTCAACTAGTTTGCCCCGTGTCAATTTTAGTCCCTCGAGTTTAGAAGCGGGTGCGGGATTTAACCGATCGAATATTTTTAAAACGCAAGTTAACGAGAGATGTTATAATTAAATAACGAGAATATTATGAACGTTCGTCAACGGAGTCGACGAATTTAAATACGAAAGATATTATTTAAAAAAAAAAACGGTGTTAAAATAAATTTAACGGAAAAACGCGGGATGTTACAAATACCCTCACATGTTTTGTACATGCTTGACTTAACGGCTGAAATAGACAGAAAGTAGACGGGAGGACGAGGGATGTAGTGTTTTGATACATTAGGGACGAGGAATGCACAAAAAAAAGAAAAATGACATGGAGTCAAATTTGATGTAAAGTTCAGGGACGAAGAATGAAATTTTGTCTCTGAAAATACATATTTCCTGATCATATGGTAGATTTCGTTATATTTAACTCAACTTTACAAATAATTTCTTTTTCAGTCTTTGCTTAACCTAAGATAGATGCTATAAGCAGCAACCATTATTTTCCCTTGATTGAGGTCTACAATGCTAATGGCGTGTAGTTGAGTTAGTAATAGGTGGAGGGCATCTTTACCACAAATAGCATAGCACAAAGGTCACGGTTTCGAGCCCGGAAACCCCCACATTGTGGATATGCACCCGATTATGCATTCGTCCCAATTTAGTAGACTTGTATGTAAATAAGAATAATAAGTTAAAGTTCTTTTATACTCTTGCTTTGCTTTATGTATAAAAATCAAAAAATAAGTAAAAAGTAAAGGGTAAACAGGAAAGTGAACAATAAGTACAAGGTGATCATAATATTTCTTAAACTGCGTTTATTGCGTTTATTCTCTCTCTCCGTACATCTTCCTCACCAAACCCAATTTACTCAAACTTTCTCAGATCTAGATCTATCTTCTCAACCGCCTCCGCAAATCTTCTCTGCTCCTCCTTCTTCCTCTTCAGGTCACCATCAACACGACGGTTTGTAAGTTCCTTCGCACCCTCTCCGTTTCCGGCCACCGGCATCTCGCCGGTGGTTCGGCCTTTTCTTGTTTTCCGTTTCAATAAGGTTCAATCGCTTCCCTGTTCTTCCGGCGTCGATGGTTTCGCCTTACCTTTCCGGTAACTTTAACGGTAACCAGGCGGCGATTTCGTGCCTTTGTGTTCGGGATCTGGTTCTATTAGGTTGTTGGGTGGGTTTTGGGTTCCAGTTCGTCGGGGTTATGGGTCTGCTGCTGCTCCCTCTCGGTCTTCCATTGCTGCCGTCTCTCTCTCTCTGGGGTGTTGTAGGCGGCGAGTTCCTTCGGAACTCTACAACCACCTCGGTCGGTTTGGGGTTTTGTGGTGTGGCTGGGTGGGTTCTTGGCGGGTTGCGGTTGGAGTGTTTGTGTTGAGATCTAGCGTTTCTCAGTAGTTTGGCTGACTGCTTGAGTCCGGGGTCTGTAAATGTCCTTAGAAAAATTGGCGGAGATGACTGGTCCTCATATGGTTCGTTACTGTTTTTGTTTATGTTCGGTTGCTGCTTATTTTGGTCTTTCATTCCATTTTTCCCGTCGTTGAGTCTTTTATGGGCTTGATGTTGTTGCCGGCGTTGTTGACTTTGTTGACTTCGGAAAATAGGCCTCGGGTTAGGTGTTCTTGGGTTGCCCGGTGTTTGATTTGGGTACGCGGCTTCTGAGGAATGACGTTGCGGTTGTGAATACGGGATCGGGTTTATGTATTTGTGTTAGACTTAGGATTGGTGGTTTTATTTGTAATCTCTTTTTCAATTTCAATTTCAATTTCAACGACGCTCGTTTTGTGAGCGTTTGTCAATGAGTTTTGGTCGTGTGTGACCAAGTACTCACAATCAATGTAACTCCAATGTACTCCACCGGATCTTGTGATCTATCATATATATATATATATATATATATATATATATATATATATATATATATATATATATATATATATATATATATATATATATATATATATTTTCGCTGAAAAAAAAAAAAAATGGGACGAGTATAGCGAGGGGTCAAAATATAGCGAGGGGATGAAAAATATAGCGAGGGGTCAAAATTAATAGAGGATGTGGTCAAAGTGGTCAAAATATAGCGAGGGGATGAAAAAGGGGAGATAATCCCATGTGGTGAATGTGGACCTTCCATTATACCATTGCAAAGCAGCTAGCTTTTGATCCAAGAATCAAAATATTTTCCTGCCAATCCCTTTCACATATATACTCCATATTTTTATCCCTTTTAGATGGCTCGTATATAACCTCACGTAGTCACGTGCAGCGAACAACCCAATGTTCACATCATTTGTTAGTGTTTACCAAAGGTTTTATCAGTGCAGTTTATCGCACTCTTGTGTAGCTACTGCATAAAACATAGTGATAACATTTTTCTCCATTTTGGTTGATAATAATCGATTTTAAATACATAAAGGAAATGACTTAAGTTAGCTACACAAGAGTTTTTATAAGTAATCTACTTGAAGTCTAGCTTATTGCGTCTTAGTCTTATTTATGTTTAAGTCTAACTTACATATTTGTGTTTCTTTTATTAACATTGTCAATTTAGTTTACACTAATTGCTCGTCATTAAGCCACCGTAATTGTGCATTAAGTATAAGTACTATACAAACTACACAAATACACAATGCATAATTTTGGTGGATTTATCAAATTCAGTGGTGCAAATCTCAATACCATAACATTATAGGGTGATATGAATTCAGTTACATCTTACATACCATTTTCATGATTGCTAGTAATTTCAACTCCGTATCAACTATCAAGAACATTGTCATACTTAGCTCATGATTTAGACTTTTGAGCAACGTCTTCATTTTGATCAACTTATAATGTTTGCACCCTTTTTACTCAATGTTATTGCCTTTTAGTGTTAGTGAAAGTCTGAAAAGAGTAGTTCACCATAGTCGTTCTTTACACATATAACGATATTCCATATGTAAAATGAAGATTGTAAGGCCCCTAGAAATGAACTTGTTTGACACGAAAAAACAACCCAACCGTCACGCCAACATGTTCGACATTCTGTTCATACAACATCGTAAGCTTTATCTTTGCCAAGATTAAAATTTTAATAAAGAAACCCTATTTGTATAAACCCTTGTATCTTTAACTGATGGTATGTTACTTGACCTGTCTTAAATTTTCACAACACATGAACTCAAGTGTATGCCGTAAGTCAACTATAGTCAACATGATGAATTGAAATATTTATACTTATAATTAATACTAATAAAATGTAGATTTTTATGTGTTATATCAGGATGACCTAATACAGAAGTGATATAAGAATTATGAAATTGCCTTAAGTTACTTGCAAGGGCAAATCTTTTTAGGGGCAATGAGGGACTCTCACCCTTAAAAAATAGGATAAGTACTGGAATTTGTATCCCTTTAAGTTATAAAAATTTAGGCTTTTAAAACAATTAAATCGGAGTTCGTATGAAGGACGTATGACCAAAATGGTGAAGGCTCGCAGAATTTGCGATCTGTCACCGTTTTGGTCATAATGCTTTTATACGGATTCATATTTAGTTAATTCAAAATCTAAATCGCTCGCAACTCAAAGAGCTAAAATTTTCGTTTTTATGCTTACCTGTATTCAGAGCTTCCCGTCAGGAATTCTCATACTTTTTTAATATATTGTTTAATTGTTATTGATCTTAATGATTAATGCTTGATATGATGAATCAATAAAGATGGACAAATTTGAGCTAGTGATAATAAGGGCATGAAATGAAAAGAAAATACAGAATTTTCAAACGGGCCCACCATGTTAACATGATCACCTATGTAATATACTTTTGACCCATTTTTGAGGTTTGAACTATAAAGAATCAATAACCTCCCATAATAAGTATATGAAGTACCTTTCAAAAGTGTCAGTAAGAATATACAACAACGACAACAACCAAACCCAATACCACATATGTGGTGTATGAGGAGGTGAGATGTAGACAATCCTTTCCCTATCCGGGAATAAAGACTAGTCATTTATCCACCTAGAGTGAAAACACTCTCAAAAGTAGAGAAAGTCATCCCTCTCTCTATTAATCATATGTCAGTAAGCATATGAAAACTGTTAATCATTTGATTGATATATAGATGTAATTAGATTGCAATTAAATGATGTACCTAACCAGTGTAATATACTACTAAATATTAGTAATTACAATATTTACAAATAGAGAAACCTCTCGCTGATAGTTTTCTGTTTCTAACTCAACTAGTAACCCAAAGAACCCCCCACTAATGTATCTTGAATTGCTGTATCCAGTTCTGTCAGTGTAAAAAGTTTTCACAATCATATATAACTATAATAAATATAGTTATAAAAATTATTATCTAAGTTTAGAAAAAATGTTGGTATGTCAAGTGAACCAGTTTTAATTAGGCCCGAAGTGTAACCATTTGACCCATTCATAAACTTGCCCAGGTTGCCACCCACAGTTTGGCCCCATCATATTCAGTTTTAATTAGGCCTGAAGTGTAACTATTTATCTCGATTCCTCTTCTCACCTCACTTCTAAAGACCTAGTTTTAGTATTTAACATTCAAACGTAAACGATGAAACAAAACAATAAAAAGAGATGGACGAACTTACCGGGCCCAAAATAGATGCTCATCCTTTTTTATCTTGGCAATATTTTCAAACATCGAATCTCCTTGACCCGGTCAAAAGTTTTTCAACATGATAGTAACTACACAATTGAATAGTAACAAAGTATTTTTTTGAAAGGAGGTTAGAGTCCCACCCACACGATCATTTCCTGGACAAACAATACAATCCCCATAGGTAAAGTAATAACTAACCTGGTTTCAACAAAAAATCATAGTTGAAGATATTTGTTTGCCAGTGCGTTAAACTTATAAAGGACTCATATTTCCTTTCTCTGTATGATGTGGGACGGGTTGTTATAGCATATATGCATAGTTGTTGGAAAATTACGGTCTCACTAATTCCCACCACCCAGCCCAACAATAATAGTAGAGAAATAAGAACAATACACAACACAAGATTTAACGTGGAAACTCCAAAACAGGAGAAAAACCACCGGCCCTCAAAGAGAGAAAATACACTATATCACAAATTGTTACAATGATATAGACGACTCTCTTAAGCCAACTACACTCTCCAAAATATTTAACTAATACAACTCTCAAACAAGGGTAAGAAAGAAAGAAATAATCAAATACTTAAAGTGTATTGATTGGTGCGATTTGGAATGAAGACTTAGCCCCTCTTATATAACCAAGTCACTCACCCCTCACATCTTCCTCCCACCAATGTGGGATAAACATATCTTCTACTAGCCAAAATAAACCAACAAATCTCCACCTTTTGGATAGAAGAAGATAACCATGCTTCCACATTGCAAGGATAACCGATGTAGACGCTTCCTCGACGACAACTTCAAGATCCTCATCTTCATGCCGTTGACATTATCTCCCAAGAGACAAAACTTGCATCTTCATCGAACATTGTCTAAACCGACAATCATTGTCATCACAGACAATCATAACTCTTAACAAGAATTATCATACTCCACCATTAAGAGTATAGCACTTAGAATATCACATTCCAAGCATTTCACCTCGGCACATGTTGTTGAACAACCAGCTGAGACTTTATGGTGCAACTTCCTTGTTTGGCTTTCCCGAAAGTCCCATCAGCTACAACATCAGTTTCCACCACACAGCCTGCATCAACGCCAAACCAATGCCCATGTGTAATTGTGGAACCGCTAACGAACATCCCTTTCCACGGTGGCGCTGACACACCATGAGGATGACGTGACTTCAGAGGAATTCGTCACTCTCCGTAACAACGGAGACAATGTTAGCGTCTTTGGAGCCATTTGCCGGATTAGCTCCACCGGGACAATTAACCCTTACATGTCCAGTCTTCCCGCACTTCCAGCATGTCAGATTCTTTCTAGAGTTTCTCTTCTGCCTATCCGAACACAACACTATCGTATCTCCTGATGACGAGACCCCGTTACCTTCCAGTCTTTTCTCCTCGGATAGGAGCTTGCTAGTAACGTCTTCAAACTTCAGAGTTTTCTTCCCATACATCAAAATAGGTTTCATGTGTTCATAAGACGTTGATAAAGATAATATCAACCTCAAAGCTTTATCTTCATCATCCGTTTTAACTCCAATAGCCTCCAGTTCTGAAACAATACCGTTAAGAATACTTAGATGATCTGAAATCTTTGAACCCCCATCCATACGCAGAGTATGAAATTGTTCTTTAAGACACAACCGATTTGAGATGCCCTTGCCCTGGTACAACTGCTCTAGTTTAACCCAAAGCTCCTTTGCCGTTGATAACCCGTGCACATTTGCAAGCACGTTCTTTGCAAGACACAAACGAATCGCACTTGCTGCCCTCAAATCCATATCATCCCATTCTTCTTCATCGAACTTACTGCTAGAATCACTGCCAGGAACAAGGGTGGGTTTACCCTTCAAAGCCTTGTGTAAACCGGACTGAATCAACACATCCTTGACTTGAACCTGCCATAAGCCAAAATTGATCATCCCATCAAATTTCTCTACATCAAACCTCATTGGACTGAACTTCGACATCGTATCCGTATCCTATAGACAACAACTTTCTCTGATTTTGCTCACGTTTCGAATAGCCAAAAGATGTAGCAGGTAGCCAGGACCCTTTAAATCGGAAATCCACAACTAGGCCACTAACAAATCCAACTATTACTACGAATCAGAAAAAATATTGTCTAACCAGATACCCTATACGATCAATAGAACTCGTTTCTGATGTGGACGATCCACTCACGTGGCAACCACAGAGCATACTCCGACTCCTATAACCGAGACCCTCGTCAAACCTGACGCTCTGATACCAGTTGTTGGGAAATTACGGTCTCACTAATTCCCACCACCCAGCCCAACAATAATAGTAAAGAAATAAGAACAATACACAACACAAGATTTAACGTGGAAACTCCAAAACAGGAGAAAAACCACCGGCCCTCAAAGAGAGAAAATGCACTATATCACAAATTGTTACAATGATATAGACGACTCTCTTAAGCCAACTACACTCTCCAAAATATTTAACTAATACAACTCTCAAACAAGGGTAAGAAAGAAAAAAATAATCAAATACTTAAAGTGTATTGATTGATGCAATTTGGAATGAAGACTTATCCCCTCTTATATAACCAAGTCACTCACCCCTCACATCTTCCTCCCACCAATGTGGGATAAACATATCTTCTACTAGCCAAAATAAACCAACATATATGCATATGTGCCCGTACTCCAATTTGTGGGGCCTGTACTCCATTTTGTGGGGCGTGTGTAAAATTAGAAATATGGAACTTAGTTTGTACCTCCGTATACCAAACTATGCAAATATGACCATGAAATGTTGAAATCTTATGTTGCCTATGGTGACATACATTGAAAAACCTATCAAAAATCATTGTATCAGGTATCGTATACCTCTTTTGTTCTTACAAAAGTTTCTAGCGCATCTACTCAGTAGGTACCACTAAATGATCAATGGGAATATTTCAAAATCATGATCCATAAAGGTAATTGGTTATGATCAAGGTACAACTCCCATCCACTAAGTAACAAAATTTCAAGAAAAATTGTAGGAATCCGTATAAGATCACTTAGCAAATGCACAACATGGAAATATGAGTTGGTGTAAATACATATGAAAAATAGTAAAAAGGATAGGGTACAGTACATATGAGCATGCTGCAGTTAGACTGCACTACTTAAAGTTGTTAACGATGGTACATCATGAACGTACTGCCATCATGATTTTGTTGGCATTATCAATAACTTCCATCATGAAGCACTTAAATAAGTAGGCTAAGAAAACAGCTGATTATACTAACTATGACTATTAAATAATGATTGAGTTGAAAGTCACGAGGAGAGACAGGTGCCTCTACAAAACAAGCCGGTCTTGCGATTTGTTAGTGTATTCACTTCAGTTTGATAAAATCGTAATCAGGGTCTTGTCGATAAGCCTAAGTAGTTCAATAATCAAGTAATAGTACACAAACACACGAACGGAGCACATAATATTACTCCCTCTGTCTTAATTTTTACTGTCCCTAGACAAAAACGTAGAGTTTAATAAATATCATTATTACATTGTACTTTCTGTCAGCTTAGCTTTACAGTTTACCACTTACTTTATACCAACCTTTTTGTCTTAAGGGCATAAAAGAATTTTACCTGATTGTTTTGATGACGTAGGGTTTGGCCCAATTAGGGTCTACGCAATTAACTTGGGCCCCAAGTCAAGTAACCCTAATTCCCATCTATAAATATGGGGCAAAACCTACATCAAGTTCACACACAATCTCCCAATCGCATACACCTCATGCGGTCATCCAAACTCGCCTCTCACTCTCTCAATGAAAGCACGCGGCAGTCATCGCCGGATCTTCTCCACGATCGTCTTCACGATCGCAACACTAGGGTTTTTACCTACGGGTCTTGTAGGGTTTTTTCTCCCTTTGCCGTCGATAGGGTCCGACTATCGACCGGCGGACAATTCGTTGGCCACCCTCCCGAGATCATCATCTCGGGTACGGGTTATTCACGGTAACCGGACCGGAGATCAACGACGTTGACGCCTAAAAAAAACCCTTTCGCATTGCTGTTCGTGTGTAGGTTTTCCCTTGGAAAAAATATGCATGAACAATTGGCGCCCACCGTGGGGCACGATGCATTATGTCTCATGTTTCTACCGTCTATCGTTCGGTTTGAGAAGGTTTGTCTTTTCTTATTGAGCTTTTAATTCGTTATATGCGGTTTAAGTACATGAATATTTAGCGCAGATGTTCGCGCGCTTGCGCAACTGTCCACACGCTTTTGTCCAGGTTACGCACGCTTTGCGCACAGTTGTCCGCGACTTTAGACGCAATTTTCATGCGGTTTTACGCATGCTAGTTCATGCGGTTTCCCCACGCATTCTGCATGCGGTTTTTTGCGCATATGTTCGCGGGTTTACGCACAGTTGTTTGCGCAGGCTCCTGTGAACTTATTTTCCGCAGCATAATGAGAAGTTCGATACGATACTTGACAAAAATATCATACCGAACTTGGGGGACTTGATGACGTAGGGTTTTGGCCCAATTAGAGTCTACGCAATTAACTTGGGCCCCAAGTCAAGTAACCCTAATTCTCATCTATAAATATGGGGCAAAACCTACATCAAGTTCACAATCTCCCAATCGCATACAACTCTTACTCTCTCAATGAAAGCACCACCTCATACGATCATTCGATCACACCGCAACGCCGCCACCGCAAGTCCGCAACGCACACGGCAGTTATCGTCGGATCTTCTCCACGATCGTCTTCACGATCGCAACTCTAGGGTTTTTACCTACGGGTCTTGTAGGGTTTTTTCTCCCTTTGCCGTCGATAGGGTCCGACTATCGACCGGCGGGCAATTCGTTGGCCACCCTCCCGAGAAAATCATCTCGGGTACGGGTTATTCACGGTAACCGGACCAGAGATCAACAACGTTGACGCCTAAAAAAAAACCCTTTCGCATTGCTGTTCGTGTGTAGGTTTTCCCTTGGAAAAAATATGCATGAACATGTTTATATCTATTTACAAAAGTGAACAATTAATTTGGAACATCGTAAAAAGGAATAGTTGACAACAGATTATGGACGGAGGGAGTATGTCGTAATAATCTAGTAGCAGAAACAAACGGAACCAAATATATTCTATAGATCCTAATGTTGGCCCAATGTTACAAGGACGTATTGAGTTATATCGTCAAGGCGCATACGCAACAAAGATTCACGATATGATGACTGAACTCCTCTGCCCATGCACTAATCTCCTATTGGTTCACAAATGTTATAAATACCATATGCATTCTACCATTTCTTCCCCAAATCCTCTCACCTCTTTTCATCAATATACAGAAAACTTATGATTAGTTATATCAAAGCTGATAGGACAATGGATTCTTCAGATACCCAAAGGTAGTTACGATAAAATATGATAAGTTGATAACGTTGTCATAATAAACAAGGTCAAGTATTTCAAAATATTACTTTGTTAATTTAAACGAAGTGGCCTTTTTGAACTAGGAACAAGTGTGCAGCATGCTACAAGCAGTTTAACAAAAAGGAGCATCTTGTGGAACACATGAGGATTTCATATCACTCTGTTCATGAACCCATGTGTGGTATTTGTGGAAAACGTTGTCGTTCATTTGAAGCTCTTCGTGATCATCTTATAGGTACCATATTATATTATCGTGTACTATACTATCATTTAATTACTATATATGTTGTTGAACATGTAACCGTATACAATACTATCACTTAATTACTATATATGTTGTTGAACATGTATTTGTACCTGTGTCTTGTTGCAGGGTTTTAAAAATATACTCTCTCTGTCCCTAATTTATTGTCACTATTCTATTTTGAAATGTTCCAAATTAACTGTTCACTTTTTTCAGCCAATAAGAAATAGTTAAAGTGGATCAGAATGTAATCTAATTGGCTAACAGATTAATCATTATACTTTTCTTTAACTATGCAATTCTCAAGTGGACAATTAAATAGGGACGGTGGTAGTACATGTTTAGATACTCGAGAATATACTTCTTCTGATCGGTCGATGTTAGTTATAATGTTGTTGAACATCTTGTTAGGACTATTGCCTAAAGCTGAATGTGAAAGGATCTTTAGAGAGCGTGGATGTACTATTTGTTTAACCATCCTCAGTAGCCCAAATGCTCTCAGGGTTCACCGAGATAGTTGTCAACTATCGCGTGGAAGTAATGTAATTAAACCATATTTTTGAACTTAATATTTACACATTTTTTAACCTGTGTATGTATAGTTGATGAATGGGTGTCTTCTATGTGATTTATATGATGTTTAGGGTGTACTGCATCGATTTGCAAACTTAGGCATTCAAGACGACCTGAGAATCGACACTGGGAAAGCAAGAGTAGTTGCGCTTGCTTGCAAAATGGTTGGTGGTGGTAGTGATGGTTCTTTAGATTTATGTGCTCGGGTTTGCATCATCGATGAATATGAGAATATACTATTTCATTCTTATGTCAAGCCACAACTTCCAGTTACAAACTACAGGTTCCCACCTTCTTTTTGTGTTATTTTCTTATAGTTTTTGGTGGCAAAAATGTTGATAACCAAACCGGCCCATAATTGGCTACCAATTCCATAATGTTGCTGACATACCTGACTCTTGCGGTTGTGGCTATCAGGTCACTAACCTTCTATTTTTTAGTGGCGAAATGCCCCACCCATTACTGACCCATAGTAAAACTACAAACGACCACCTTGATTAACGTAAGTTGCACTAAATTCAATAGCTATGAAAGAGCCTAAATGACGCAAGCTTGAACTTGGCTTATGGAGATTTAAGCTTCACTCGAGAGCTTGAGAATATAAAAAGTGAGATTCAAGCTTGAATAACACAGTACTTGCTGTCCCATATGCAAGGCTGAAACACAAAACAAAAACTTATGTTACAAATATTATCAAATAACTGACTCCCGTTATTTAAAATTGTATGTAACGATTCCTAGGTACGAGAGCACAGGCATTCGACCAGAATACCTTCAGGATGCAATGCCAGTGAGGCATGTTCAGAAGAAAGTTCATGATTTTCTATGTAATGGAGAACCGATATGGAAGATCCGTCCAAGAGGTGGGAAAGCAAGAACTGTTGTAGGCCATGGTCTGGATCATGATATGAAATGCTTGGAAATGGATTATCCTCTTGTAAAAATAAGGCATGTATTTATCATATATTCTTAGATATTTAAATTTAAACTAAGGATCCGAACCAACGAGCTAATAGCTCAGTGGTACTCTTTTAAAAGCTAGGCTCACCATGTGGAAGCCTTTGTCAAAATGGGCACAGGTTCAAGTCCAACTCTTGGCAAGGATTTACAACTCTTGACAAACTGGATTATACTGGTTCCTGCCACATGGTGGGTATTCGGTAGAGGTATTTTACAGGTATTTGAGTCTTACGGGGTGGGTTTGGTGGGTTACCAATGGAAACACAGGATTTGGGTGTTCCTGCCGATCTACACCTTTTGCCAAAATAAGGATCCGAGATTTACCCAACTTTTACATATTTCTAGAGATACAGCAAAATATCCACCATTAATGAAGACGAGCAAGCTCAGCAACTCACTTAAGTACCTAACGAAATCATACCTCGGGTAATCACTATAGCCTTTAAAGACATTCAATATCTTCATAGCTACCGCATATTTCCAAGATTTATATGCATAACACAGGTCATTTATTCGACAGGTATGATATTCAACACGGGATACAAGATCCTTACAATGACTGTGTTGCAACAATGAGACTTTACAAAAGAATGAGATCACAAGCTCATAAAATGGAGGAATATCCTCTTGCTACAGACCCCCAAAACAAGAATAACTTTTGTTCATGGAGGCAGAGTGAACTTGAGAGGATGAGTCCTAATCAACTATTTGAAATATCAAGGTCTGACTTCTACTGCTGGTGTTTAGATACCAAAGATGTAGCTTAGTTGAACACCAAAGCCAAATTGGGTAAACTGATTTTAGAATTACTTAGACACATATGTAATAAACATAGTGATTATGCACTATTAGATTATTAGATATAACTAGAGAATGAGGATCTCATAAAATTTCTAACTATGTAGTACTTTGACTTTTGTACGCTACGTAAGTTGAGCATGAATAAATGAATCGTCATTTGATGAAGATGGTACGGCAGTCTTGCAGTGTATGCATATTCGAACATATTTTGAACAATCTTACAATCCTTAAGATACTATGAAAATTGGATATAAGGTTTGCAGTACTTGATACCTCAGGCTTCAAGGTATATGTACGTAACATATCTGACGATTAACTGCTTTATTAATCTTTTTTGTTATTCGACGAAGTTAATAAGTATGCATTATACTCGCAAATCAGTTTCTAACACAAGATAAATCAAAAGATAAAACATCGTTTTATACCTTATATTTGTTGTCTTAGCATCCTAAGTAAATATTTTCATTAGAGTTTGTCAATTAGTATAACAATTTAACATCTATGAACACTAAAAACTAATACTAAGATGATAGCTAGAAAGCTTCAACAACACCAAACCCAATTGAAATTAACGGTACTTAAGTACTAATTCACCATTGACTCGTGAGTTAACACAGTATCATAGACCCTTCAATTTATTACAAAAAGCCTTGTTACAATCTCTAAGTCTTCGAGCTCAGCGCACTACATAAGCATATTTGGCATAATAAAATTCTATATACATGATATGTTAACATATACATTGTGTGTTTAGAATGACTTTACAGCTTCTATAATATATATGTCACAAAATTAAGTAACCAATAATGTATTAAGATTAAGATGTGGAGGTGTAAAGTAAATAACCCGAGATGAGAGAACTGAAGGCAAAGGCAACAAAAGCAACGAAACCCAAGCCTACGGATGCAGTAGCCAACTCTGGAAACTTGTCCGCACCCCAGTTTGATTTCCAGTCATCAACTCTGGTGGCTGCTGATGATCCCGATGATATCAGAAGGTATGTCAGCATCTGAATTGTACCAAATTTAGTAAGAGTTAAACATGTAATTTTAAAGGTTGGTCAAATGGGTTGGGTTAGCCAGCAAGAAACTTTTTGTCAAAATTTTAAATTAATATTAGTAAATAATAAACGCATTAGTTATCATCGGAATATTAACCCATCTTTAAACAAACTTTATTTAAGTGACATTCAACCCACTCAACCATTCCTTTGTACAGAATTTTTTTATTTGAGCCTGCTTGAGATTAAACACGACCTGATTTAAGGCCTTTACAGAAATGGGTCATTAAGTACACTCTAAACATAGTCTACGTAATACATCAACATCTTGGTGGAACCAGAATGATATGGCGAGTCAATTTTAGGAAACTTTGTTCTGGTCCTGCGGAGTCTAAGGGTGATCATCGGTTCGGTTTCGATATTCGATTTATTCAGTTCGTTGTATTCGGTTTTAAAATTTTTTAGGGCAAAACCGAATTGAACACCGAATTCAGAACTGAAACCAAAACCAAAAACCGAATTCGAATTTGGGTTGTGGCATGGGGGACCGGAACACCTACTTATGTCAATGAAAGAGCTAAAATCCATATATAGAAAAGGAAAAAAAAAAGAAGAAAAAAAACATTTAAATGGCAAATGTCAGTTCCACTTGAGCAAACACATAGTCATACACTAGTAATGGCATAATGTGTCTAACTTACAAATTTGGAAAGCATAATAACCGTACTGTAACTACTGTTAAAAAGCCACAAATGACTATATACTGTAAAACTAAACTACGGTAGTAATTGATCTATTGATTCACATCACACATGACCATGAATATCAAAAATGAGTTTAGACTTGGTAGATCCCAATATCGCGGATCTAATCATACAACGAGCAAGAATACATAGGTAACAAGACGGGAGCAAGCAACCACACGAATCAATGTAAACCGAATGCTTTTAATAATGAAAGAACGATTGCATGATGTTACATACGATTTTAAACAAAGAAGCATGGTTTTTTTCCAGGGTCTGGAGCTCCTGCAGCGCAAGAACAAGAGGTGGAGTGCTCAACCTAAAACACACAACTCAAACTGATTTATTTACATAGGCCCTGACTCACTCTCACGCGCATGAATCTATGTGATCACATATGCTCCTGTGACATCAGTTTTCGTGTGTTCCAAACAACCTAGGTGTACAACATAGACATGTAAGTTCGTATTTTATTCGCTGACCGACGGCTATACCGAAAATTGTTGGCGAATTGGTAGTTGTCACCTCTTGCAATCCTCAGTCAATCTCTGCAGTAGTACCATAGACTCCATAGTCTTTTGAATCACAAACTCCATCAAAAGTCTTTCAAAATACGTGAAAACCCAAACTTCAAACAACAATGATTCCTTGATTCCTGACATTGAAGTCGAAATGCTATCGACATTTCGAAGTTTCTTCAACTTTGCTTGAACGTGTAATTCATAGTACCATAGTAGCAAGATTCCCCCTTAGACTGAGCTCTATCTATGATGAAATCTTCATACACATCGACTCGTTCAGAATCATCAACTGTAAACCTTCCCCCTCACTATTAGATGTATCCTAATATACGTTGATAGCTCATATCATCTTCATTGACTCTCCATTGTACAGCGAAAAGACGTAGAGGAGTCTGATCCACAAGTAACAACCCCAAACAAACCAGTACGCACTTAGATTTGTCAAAAATTACATTTACAATCTCGTGATTGTGTATTAATGTCATCAAAACAAATTCCCTCAACACATCGGAGTTCAACAAACAAATCCCCTCCACACAACGGAAATTCAACAAACAGACCCCCTCCAACAATCGGAATATATAGAAGTGCGAAAATAAAATAAAACATCCTTTGCCCATAAATAGTCAGATGCTCCTGACTACCCCACAATAACTTCTAAATACAACCTCGTGTTGTTCATATACTCACTCGATAAATCCAATGAACAAAGGAGGTCGTCCACTAGACTCGTATAACATATTTTTCAGTAAATCCTGTTGTTCCTTTCATACAAACCCAAGAAACGCTTAACCCTCAGACTTTCTAAGCAAATATCAATAAAAGCATAAATTCGTTATCACTAAACTTTTTCAGCAAGTTTATAGCTCATGTAAGATGTCCACAGAATTTTCCGTGCCAGACCCAAAAATTTAACCGAAAATACTCTGAAATTTTTTTACTTTCTCCTAACTTTTCAAGAAAGCTTCTCGGCTATAAACATGGTCTAAACAAATTTTCGTTTAAGGGTTCATTCCAGTTCGACCTCTTGATCGCACGAATGTTAATTAGTTGCGCATGACTCAAGTTTAAATACATACGCGCGCGAGAAACAGTCTTGCGCGCGCATGACAGTTTTACGCACGGAAGACGGGGCACACTTGTGAACGCAAGTCAAAGACATGCGCACGCGAGATAGACTCTCGCACCAGAAAAAAACGCAGTAACCGAACCCATAAGGTGGTTTTGACATTTTGCTCGATTTCTCACTCAAAAAATCCACCTTTCTTTGCTAGGCTAGGTACATCCCATAAACACTTCTCATAACCCGAAATCCAAAAACAAACATAAAACATGAAGATTAAATGCCCAAATAGGTGAAGAGCACATAAATACCCATTTAGCGTCTTTACATTCAATCTCACAATCAATGCTCGGATTATTCAGGCTTTAATACCATGCGAAATGAGAAACAAAGGGGTCATTAATGTTTGCTTAGCTCTGATACCAATTTGTTAACTTGATCATGACCTTCAAAAACAAACTTAACAACACCTATATCTCGCAGAATTGAATCTAATGTGACTTTTGGGACCTAATGATTCAAACCAAATCAATGCTGATGTGATTAGATAGGATCCAAGAGTGGTTCATTCTTAAATTTGGATGCTTTGGACGTTGTTGATTGAAAGAAAACATCTAGTGTTGTGTGTGTGGACAGTATGCAAGTGATGCAAATGAGGCACAAAGTGCCCATATTTATACTACTTACACACGTGAGTCTTTCACGCGTACGCGTGTCTTTCTCCTGCGTGCGTGTGTGATTCAGTTAGGATAGGACACTTACCTACGTGCGTGAGTCAGTTCATGCGTGCGCATGAACTACTCAAACGCGCGTGAGAGTCCAAATTTATTTGAGACTCACATCCAACTCACAGTGAGCGTATGAATGTTGTCATACGCGCATATTTGAGACATACGCGCGCCTGACCAAGTCTTAGACTTGTCAAATGAGAAACGTTTAGTACCTGCAATACACTCAATAGATGAAGCTATATAACATACATATAAACATTAACCGTTCATTACATTAACTAACACAAACCAATGACTGAATTTGACGTTACAAACGCGAAATGAACTGGGGACTTACAAAAATGCACCAAACAAGACTTCATATTAGTGTTTAAAACGGTATCTTTATATAAATCTTGATTGATAAATTCAATTTTAGATGTGAAATATATCCATAGCTCTAGGAACTAGTATTATGTCATTTGGATCAAGCATCATCTCCTAATCTAAGTGCAGATGAAGGGCTTAACCTGTCTATGAGGTTGTTTGGATGTGTCTTTTAAAAGTACTCTCTGATTAGTATTCTTTGACATCACTAATCTGTTTCTAGAGTTTAATTACCATACTTCTACTTGTAACAATCCAACAATTAACGAGCAAACTAATCAAAACTCGATCTTTATCACCATATTGTGTACAGTAACTATCACTACTAACCAGTCAATTATCATCATTCAACTCCACATGATCAAATTCAAAACACACATACTCAATTAAGTAATTTCAAATTAAACATGGACTTAAATTCACAGAAAACTTACTTGATCCATCGCAAAATCAAAGTAATAACGGAGATAATGACGTCTTTTGTAATGATTACCAGTAGCTAACTGATAACCCAAATCACATCCTTGTAACACAGAGTAACCAAATCCAGTCACATTTACTCCCATTGAATACCTAAACATCATCCAAATAATAATCTAATCAAACAATTACACCATTAATTAATTATTAAAACTAAATTAAAATTATAAATTAAAATACAATATAAACAACAAAATCTCACCGAAACTCTTTATATCGATAAAACGAATCAAGCGCCCATCCTTGACGCTTATCAGTCGCCATAACCGACAACGAAACTAAACAAAATATAAACTCAAATATCCGAAACCCTAACGCTATCTTCTTCATCAATCCTTCTATATCAGTCCTCGCCGTTGTCCTCACTCTTCGTCCCTGCCTTTCGCCGTCGCTCCGACCTTCCTCCGGCGCCGGCTTTCGAACGTAGCCGTCTTGTGCAACGTACTCCGATTTCTTTATCGGCACAGTTTCATCTCTGACATAACGATTCACCACCGGCACAGGACGCGGCGACGGCGGAGACGGTAACCTAGCTCCGGACAAATCCGGTAACGGATCTAACGGCGGTGAACCGTGTGATAGTTCAGTTTCTGGTTGAACTTGATCTCGTTCAGGAGAGAATCCGTGGCTGAGTGATGATAGTGATGAGATGGATGATAAAGGTGAATCTTGCGGTGATCTAGGCGGAGATGATGACGGTTGGTTTGGTCTCCGATCACGGAGTTGACCGGAAGAAGAGGTCGCCGGTGAATCGGCATTAGTAAGCTGATGTTTTTGTTTTATTTGTTTTTCCATAATTTCCATAATTAGATTGGTACATGATTGAGTGAAGTGAAGATCTAGGAGTTTTATATGTTTTATTATATCAGCTAGGATTTTTGGAGATGATTACAAGACACCAAATTTTTGATAGCTATACACTTTTATTTCATAAGTTTCATAGGTAGACAGTTATGCTCTTAGAAAGTTAAACTTATATTATTATTATAAATATAATTAAGGGTAGATTAGGTAATTAGATGTACATGGATCAAAATGTAGTGTGTGAGAATCACTTCTTTTTTTTAACGATAGCTCTTTTGTTTTCATATTTTAATAATATAATATAGACAAAATTGCGTAGTTGGTCCATCATCTTTGTATCAAAAAGCACGAATAACCTTTATCTATTTTTTTTGACGTCGTTAACCCTGAACTTTCATTTTTTAGCACCGATGACCTTCAGGCTAACTCCTATTAATTTTCTAACCTTAACTTTTGTTACGAGCTCAGCCTGTGAGGGCAATTTCGTCCATTCACTATTAACTTGCTATTGTATACCAGACCGGACCAAGCAATTTAGTACATAATCTTACAATACCACGTATTATATCAAATTCACGAAGCCACACATTCAAGAGGTTAATTCAAAATGATTATATGACAACGCAACTGAGTAGACTAATTACCTACATCTCCAGATTTTTTAAGGTTATATATTAACTCCAAATTTTCAATCGACTACATATATTGAGTTCAAAAAAAGTACTAAGTAATCAGGCATTTCATCCACGGTACACAGACTTCGTTTCAGTTACTACAAATATTCACATAGACCAGAAATCCACATTATATCTTATTATTGTGTATCATATCAGATAACTTCATCAAGAATTAGAATTGGAATACTTATAGTTATAGACTATTAAATTAAATCAATAATTAAATTAATAATTAATTATAAATTAAATCAATAATTAATAATCAATAGTTTACCGTTGTACTACTTCTCGCTCTACCGTGCCCCGCCCTCCGTGCTTAAAAAACTTGAGTGTGTAAGACGTAATTTCTTTTGGGGCGGGTCGGGTGATGTTTCCAAAATTTCGTGGGTTAAATGGGATGACGTCATTCGCTCTCGGGCGGATGGCGGACTTAATGTGGGTTCTTTAAATTGCAAAAATTTTGCATTAATCGGCAAGTGGTGGTGGAGGTTTCATACCGAACCCACTTCCTTGTGGGTTAACGTCATTAAGAGTATTTATGGGGATTCGGGGTTTCTAAATATGGGATGGGGGGGGGGGGGGATTTTTTATGTACTAATTCTACTTGGAATTACATTGTTAAAGTAGGGCTCGAGATAGATAATGCGGGGGTCGAGTTTTCAAGGTCATTCGAAAGAAAGATAGGAAATGGGAGTAACACTAAATTTTGGGAAGACGTTTGACTATTGGACAAACCACTAAAGGAGGTCTTCAAAAGATTGGTGCGGCTAGAATCTAATCCCCATGTTTCGGTTGCTAATCGTATACAATCATTTGGTGGCTCGGTTGTTTTTCGTGGAATTGGTCTCTCCCGATTACGGGTCGTACAAAGGGTGAGTTGGATAGTCTTGAATCAATTCTCTCAAGTTTTGCGATGAACTCGAAAAAAGAGGATTACTTTTCGTGGAAGCTAAGCAATTGCGGTTCTTTTTCAACAAAAAAGCTAACAAAACATATCATGGAAAAGATGTATCCTTCAAGTAATACAAGTTTGGCTTCAATGAAAAATAATCTTGTTCCTAAAAAAGTAGAAATCTTTGTATGGAGAGCGAAGCGAGAAAGATTGCCCGTGTTGTCCGAACTTGACAAACGGGGTATTGACCTTCATTTCGTTCTTTGTCCGCTTTGTGACACAGATTTTGAAACGGTGAGACATTCGCTTTTGTCGTGTTCGCATGCTCGGGTAATTTGGGAAAAAGTTCGTGATTGGTGGGGATTTGATTCGGCCAACCTCTCTTTCGATAATCTCTTTCGTGGTTGTGTTCCTTCGAATTGTTCCGATTGGGGGGCTCAACTTTGGCAAGCGGTTGAGTGGACTTGCGGTTACCTTATTTGGAAGAATAGAAACCAAAAAGTTTTTAAGAAGACCTCTTGGACTCCTCCAAATGCACTAAGCGAAATTCAAGTCCTAAGTTATGATTGAGTTACGAAGCGATGCAAAAAAAGAAGAATCAAATGGCATGAATGGCTACATAATCCTAGCTCGTTGCTTGTTTAATTTGTAATTTGTAGTGTGTGTAGCCTTTTCTTATCTAGCGGACGTAGGATTCTAACTCGGCATCTCTACGATTGCGTTGTTTCGTTATTGTACCTTGCGATTCTTGAGTCTTAATAAAATATCTTGCTTTTCAAAAAAAATAAAAATAAAAAAAATAATTAATTATAAACGGATAAAACATAGAAGCATAATATCAATTGCATAACATCTTATATATCAAGAATATAAAATATTTCTTTCGTCAGTAACATGAATTTAGATAACATAGTAAAGGTAATTTTATGTTGCCCTAATTTTGAAGATTTGGGGATTAAAATGGAAAAAATGATGGGTAAGTTGTGAGAGTTGAAAGTGAAGAAAAAATGTGATGTTGGTGAATGTCCGTTTGAGCGGCTTTTTATATAACAAGAAGTTAATAATGAATGGACGAAATTGCCCTCAGAGGCTGAGCACATGACAAAAATTAACATTATAAAATTAACAAGAGTTAGCCCGAAGGTCATCGGTACTAAAAAACGATAGTTAAGGGTCAACGACGTCAAAAAAATAGATAAAGGTTATCCGTGCTTTTTGATACAAAGATGATGGACCAACCAAACAATTTTATCTATAATATAATATACATTTATTTGTGTTATATTTAATATAATATTCAATAAAAATTATATTATTGATGAGACGTTTAGAACATAATCATTCAAATAAATTTTATTAAATATAATATAATACGAATAAAATTATTTAAAGTCAATCTTATAATGAAAAAATGAGACGAGAAAGTAATTAGTTTTGAAGATAAAATATGATGTATGTTCAAATTCATAAAAACCACTAAACTACTCCCTATATGAAAATTTAATAATTCATGGATAAAAAGACGAAAGTATCATTATCACACTAACTTGTATATACGATAGAATTTTATCTCTAACATTTTACCTTTATTTTTATTTACATGAAAAAAATAGTATAAAAGAACTTCAACTCGTTATTTTATATACTTATAGAATTGAACTATTAATTTGTGATAGTTCAAAAAGAAAAAGTGTACAATTAAATTTGAATGGAAAATATATTTTATGAATTTAAAATGTAATTAAATTTCAAGTTTCATATTCATTTTATACTCATCGTTATATGAATTAGATATAACAATCTAACTTCAAATCCAAGGTATATATAAATAGAAAAAAAGCTAGGTAAATGTAGTTAACGATCTTTAGTAAAAGGGATCCGCATGTGTAGGCACATATCACTACTTAATAGAATTTTTAATGGTTATTAGTGAGAATGACCAACTCTGTAACTAGTACAAATCTTAATGACCAATCACGTAAAAAAGGACAAATAGCTATCGTACAATATGGAATAAAGGTAAGAGACTTGTCACATGACTTTTTCGTAAAAGAGCTAAATGCATAAGCATAAATGCAAGACAAAATTATGTGGTTGGTCCCTAATGTTTGGTGCAAATTACACGGATGGCCTTACATTTTTGTTTATCTGGATGCAACCAATGTTTGGTTTTCTTACGCGCTTGGTACTTGTACCTGATGTATATTTATTTCTTGCTGTTAGTAACCCCATGTGCAACCCCCTTCATCATCTTCATCCACATTCTAATAATAATTCTCAAAAACCTAATTTCTTTACTTCAATTTTATCAAAATTTAATCTAAACATCAACACCATCTAAACATAAATAAGCATATTAAAACCACTTTCCACTCCATCTATTTCATAATAAAAATATTGACACAATTTTCTTTTGTACGTTACATGGGTTTGAAAAACAAATCAGAGATGGTTCGTCGGCTTGGTAACGTATAACTTTCATGTCTTTGTTGACGTGGTCAGATTTGATTGCATGAAAAAAGCTCTGATACCAATTGATTTGATCAAACTGAGTTCAATCAAATCGTGATAGTTGCAACTTCGATCGGGCAATATAGAATTAAGAAACAATTGAGAAATCGATAGCCAAAGTGATTTATTGAACACAAATTACAGTTACAGAAATTGTGAGAGAGAAAAGTATTGTTACAACATTCATGAACTGAACCTAACTGCTGATCATTCTGTTATTTAAGTTGTTAATCGATTGAAACTAGCTAACTAATTTTGGCTGAAACCAACTGAATATGAAAAAGCCTATTGAAGGTCACGTGGAAATCATGTGATTTAACTTGCATGTGCATCTCACGTGCGTCTATGACAACCTGTTAAGGTAAATAAACCACCATGCATGAGAGAGTGTAAACAGTCGAAGGCGGTTCCACCTATTATCCATTCACCTATTAATTCTTATGCAAGTGATGGTAATGCTAATAACTCTGTTGGCTCATCTTTTAATAATGAATCGTGTGATTTGGAACTTTCTGAATATGATTGCATCAATACTTTGATTTTCGATGTCGGTGCATTAATTAAACTCAAAGATATTGAAACGATTATGGTTTTATTGAAATTGTTTCTTGATGAAGGTTTCTAAGGGGTTGTGATTAAACGTGTAGGGCAATTTTGTTGTGGGAACAGTTTGGATCCACATCGGACTGTATGGATTTTAAGTCGAATAACGATCCGTTGAGTGTTTGTGGAGTCATCAAGCCATTTTCCCAGATGACTTTTATGTGGACCAGAGGTTGATTTGGATTGAGGGAACTGGGTTGCCTATTCTTGCTTGGGGTTGTTGCAAAGTTGGTCAGTAGATTTATTTTCTTCAAAAAGAGCAACAGTATACCAATGTGTCTCAGACGGGTATGTGTTGCTACATAATCGATGACTCATGTTTCATGTGTTAAACACATTAAAGTAACAAGCTCTGTGTATGAAATAAGTATTTAGGAGGTTGGTACATGGGGAATTGATTTGGAGGAGGATACATTTGGATCTAGTAACGATGTTGAGAGCACCGAAATGGATTCAGTTCCGGGCAATGAGAATGTATAGTCTAATTTTGAGAAAGTGGATGACAGTGGTGGGGAGTATATGAATGAGATTGGGGTTGATACTAATGTAGACAAAGTTTCTTTCTCTGATGATATACTCAACAATCAGGAAGTAAAATAATGATGGTGGTGATGATAAGCCAGTGATGGGTAACATAAGTGAATCTTTTGAATTTTCTTCGGGTTTTGAGGATGTGGGTAAGTAGAATAATGACATGACATCTACGAACTCAGTATGCAACAAATCAACAAGGTCAGCAGATCGCATGGTTTTATGTTTGGAAAGGGTATCAATAGATTCATAAAAGAAACACTTGTTGGACCTTGGTAATAAGCTTGACATCGATATTTCAGCTTGCAATTTGGATAATATAGTGGAATCGATCGGTGTTTAGATGAAGATCTTATCCGTTAATCTTGAAGGTTCTAAAAAATGAAACAAAACGAATGTGGATCAATGAGTTGTGTATTAAACATCAGGTAGAATTCCTTGCCATTCAAGAGACGAAAATGAGTCGTTTGGATTTTTTTTAGGTTGAAATCGATGCGGGGATACTATACGTATGATTATACGGTTAGCATTTGATGTGTGAATACTACTAGACAATTATCACACAAATAGGCAACTAGTGCTAATCGTATAGTAAACCTAATAGCAAGTCCAAGTTCCTTCCACAGAGAGTGATTTAATTGAGATTCCGTATAACGACCCAACCCGTGGTATTTTCGGCCCATAAAATTTTTTCCCTTTTAACTTAATAATATATGCAACATTAGTCCATTTATGTTTCCGAAAACATCATCATTACAATATTAAGTTTAAACATCTCTAAAACATACAATACATAAATTAAGTTTACAAAACGGGAATGCAACCCGGGACCCATTTGACGTATCCAAAAGATATATCATGACCCGACTCGTTTACTTTACAACTAAAATCGAGCATGGTGATTAGGAACGCTACCCAATCCTAGTCAAAAGTCTAAAGCAATCCGTAAAGCACTAGTCCCCAAGCAAACCCAAGCCGCCACTTGTAACCTATAAAAATATAAACAACGAGAGGGTAAGCTAATTGCTTAGTGAATGCAATACTTATACATATACATATATAGTTTACCTACACGCATCCACTTACAAAATACCATGCAAACAATGCATATACGAGCTAGCATAACCAAACATACAACTAGCAACAACATTAGTATATAGATCACCACAATAATGTACTTAAACATAACAAGGCATAAACATATCAAACCATTCCCCGCTTTGGCACTACCGACTTGTAGACGACCAATAACGCCGAGTCTCACTCGTACGATGTCACCAACTTGTGACTCATCATAAGGTGTCACCGACTTGTGAATCACCAAAGGGTGTCACCGACTTGCGAACCACCCACTAATACGTACGGGTCACCGACTTATGAACGCCATGTAGTGTCACCGACTTGTGAAGCACCACTAAGTGTCACCGACTTGTGAACACGATGAAGTGTCACCGACTTGTGAATCACTTCCCCGACTTATAGTATCACCGACTTGTGAATCAAAATCTAGTGTGACCGACTTGTGAACACTATGAAGTGTCACCGACTTGTGAATCACTTCTCCGACTTATGGTGTCACCTAACAAAATCCTAAGGGGTCACCGCCTCGTGAAACACCATGAGGTGTCACCGACTTGTGAGTCACCTAACGAGATACTACCAACCCGTAGTTCTCTTCACCCATAACCTCAATAAGTCGCCGTCTTGTGACATAACGCCCAATACTCACGGTGTGGCACTTAAGGCCCACATCGCATACAAGTAAATAAACCACATACATACATGTATAAATATTTCACTCACCTTAGCGCCTCGATGAATGCAACCGAATAATCCGCAACTCACCAATGGAATGTACCTATTCCATTTATCACATAACACACAACATAATTAGGGCGGATTACAAATCAACCAAATTGACACTTAGTGCAATTTCGACCCAAATGCACTTCTAAGCACAAACCGCACCCAAACTAACCAATAATCACTAACACAAGTGAAAATGGTCCTAATACACCAATTAAACCAAAATCATAAGTGTTAAACACTTGTCTTTCCCAAATTAACTCACAAACCCTAATTTTAACCCATTTTAAAATCAAGCTTCAACAATACTCTTAAGAGTTCAAAACATCAACACAAACAAGTTTACACATTTACTTGTAATTTTCACTAACATTTAGACCTAAACATGGTCAATTGGTCTTCCAACCCAAAACCCACCGAAAATGGGTCTTGCACCCAAGTACTAGCTACCATAAACCCATTTCATACTCATTTAAGTGTTTCTAACAACCCAAAGCTCAAAACCTAAGTTGCATATCAAATTACACATATATAATTCAAGTTTGAGACTTACCACAGCACTAACTTGTAGCCTAGCAATGGATCTTCCAAGATGTACAATCAATTTGGGTGGAAATCACCTCCTTCTTCCTCAATCTAGCTTTCTCACTCTAGAAACTAGGGTTTCTCACTCTAAAATGAGATGAGAGAGTTTGAGTGGGTAAGAAATGAGATTGGAATGAGTCAAAGATCAGATCTCCAGCTTATAACTCGTCCATAAGTAAAAAGACCGAAATACCCCTTCTTATTTGTTTACTAAATAGTAAAACTGCACAAAAACCCGTAGTGGACCGCCGGACCAAAGTGGACCGCCGGTCCCCTTCTGACCTGCCAATTCCTTGAATCCCATGCTGGACCGCCGGTCCAAAGTGGACCGCCGGTCCAAGTTGCACCTGTTTCCACTATATGCTGAATTTGGACCGTCGGACCAAAGTGGACCGCCAGTCCACACCTGAGCTGTTAATATTTGAACTTGTATTCTATATTTGGGATGTTACAACTCTCCCCCACTTAAACTGGATCGCGTCTTCGCGATCTAAACCTCATTGCGAACAAGGAAAATACGCCTTCCTCAACTTTTCGAGTTCTCGCACGACCCTGGACCCTTCGATGCCGCCATTGCATCCTATAAGTCCCACTTCCTTGGAACGTAACGTTTTACCCACACAACAATCCTCCATAATTCCTTGGCACACTCTAATTTACTACTTAGAGTATCCTCGCCAACCACCAACTAATTTGGGTCATCCACACCACGCACACAGTGATGAAATTTCCCGCAACTCTTCGGTAACTCCAACCGACACGCAACCTTGTACGACTCGCAACTCGTCCACCATTTCCCTGTGAACATCGTTTCAATCGTCCGTTAAGGACGATCTCGTCACTTCCCGCGCATACAAATCCTCAATACACTAGAGAACTCGCTCTCGAACGCGCTCCACACTAACATATCTCTACACGAGACAGTTAAAATCAACAATCCACGTCCCTAGTTCGCTCACCAACGGAACGACTTCTGACAAATCGCTCGAGCACGCCTACCATACCGAGGCAACACCGTACCTTCTGGGTACATACTCCCCCACTTAAGGTTTTAACCCCACACTATCATCGTCAAGATGATAACATCTCGCGAAAATTAACACACATGACCGGTCTCAACGTTGGTCATGCTAAACAATTCTTCGCGGATTTACAATAAGGCACTCGAACCTCGACCTTTCAAATCGGTCAAATGTTAACACCCGCTAATCATCACAATAAACCATTATCGTACCTTTCGGGTTTCACATCGGTACCCAAGTACAAGGTAACCATACCACCGGAGTGAGGCATTTCACTAGCAGGTATACGGAGGAACCTGACGCAGTGTTATGCAACTCCTATTACTACCACCGAGTCTCAATAACTCGACCCTTACAGGGTCCACCCTCGGTGTCATATGTCACTTGGCTATTTGAAGTCACATAAATCCCACGACCTTATGGCTCAACGTCCACAACTTCCTAGCAATCAACTGCTAGTTACGATCTACTTAGGCCGCAAAGCGAGCCTAGCAACCTTTCACTTACAATGGCGATGCTTGGGGCTACCAAGACTTACACCCTAACTCACAGCATTTTAACTGTTAACACGATTACTTACACACAATCAAGGATAGTCAACAACCGTGACTCTACTCGCACACATACATGGTCAACGTAAACGCCTCTCGAACGGCATACCATTTCTGTGCTAACCCTTATGGAGAACAATACAAGTAACCCTCTAACCATATCACGGTTACACCCCACTTGGTTAAGCCTCCAACACCATAAAATTAACCCGACCCGGTTAGTCAAACATGCTCGGTTAACCTACCTCGGCCAACCTTAACATCTAGTAATTAACCCAACTCGGTTAGTCAAACGCACTCGGTCAACCCGACTAGGTAAAACCCCTAACAACAAATGATTAACCCGACTTGGTTAGTCAAACGACCCTAACAACAAATGATTAACCCGATTTGGTTAAGTCAAACTTGCTTGATCAACCCGACTTGGTCAACACGTAACATATAATTGATTAACCCGACTCGGTTAGTCAAACTCACTAAGTCAACCCGACTTGGTCAAACCCCTAACAACAATTGATTAACCCAATTTGGTTAAGTCAAATACACTTGGTCAACCCGACTCGGTCAATGTGACGCCCCGTACAAAACCATCGTGTACGATTCGTCAACAATAGGATCTTTACACGGTTGAATACTACATGCTGTTTTAAAACCAGTTTGCATTCATAAAAAGATAACGTTTTACAAAAGATAACGTGCATCCTACGAATAAGAGCATAAACATAAGTATTTGACTCTAAGGTCATTACAAAGCCATTGTTTGAAAATAACATAAACTACGAATGCAACAGAAAAGTTTCATGAATGAGACATCTCTAGTAATGCAGCGGATAACTAATACAGTAGGTCCTTAACAGCAAGACATCAAATCTAACAGCGGAAGCAAGAAACCTCTAGGCACCTGAGAAATACACGCTTAAAAGTTAACATGAATGTTGGTGAGCTATAGTTTAAGTTGTAACAGTAACGTAAGATAGGCCACGAGATTTCAGTGTAACAAACAGTATGAAAAGTATATGTATAACCGTGGGCACCCGGTAACTAGACTTAACATTTATAACCCCCTGAAAGTACACTTGGCGAGTGCGTATGTTCACGAAGTTTTAAACACCCGCTAAATGCTAGCGCGACTAGCCCGAGTGGGGATGTCAAACCCTATGGATCCATATCTAAGATTCGCATTCACCGGTTCAAAAACAAATGACTAAACGTTACCGTGCTAAAGGGAATATTTATGCCGTTGTATAACCCACACACATATAAAGTTTAAGTACTCGTGCCTAACATGTAAAACGTAAAAAGCGCATGTATTCTCAGTCCCAAAAATAGTAAAAGTGGTAAAAAGGGATGCTATAACTCACAGTGATAAAAGCGGTAAAGTCGGTAATGAAAGTACGCAAGTAGTAAGTCGGTCCGAAAGGTCGTCAACCTAAATCAAAAGTTACTAGGTCAGTAGGTTGTCTTTATAGATTCTAATAGTGCATAAAATAAGTTTAAGTGTCATCATCATCATCATTCATCATCATAAAAGCTAAGTAAGTTTGACAAGAATAGAGATCGAAACAATAGGCTGACTTCGGTCAGTACGTAAATCGAAATGACGCATAGTCAGTGGCTATGGCTCCGTATATGAGTCCCTAACAGCTGACCAATTTTCAGAACCTAACTCTTCTTCGTTTGACCGTGGCGACTGTTTAAGTGCGAGTAGGTCAGAAATTTTAGCACAACGTTAATAGGGTGTAGTGACTCTCGGAGGGCCATAAATCCTAAACCGTAACTCGGATTAAGACGAGGCCTAAATGGAAAATCATCTACTCAAACCGAACTAACTGAAAATCAACTTTCCAGTAGCCCAGGTGGTCTGATCAGATACGAAAAATAGTATGTAAGTGCTCCGGTGGGGTTCTTGGTGCTTGATGCTCATCACGGTTCTCATCCTTGATGCTTGTAGCTTCAAGTGTACAACTCGTTGATGGTTTAGCATCACCTTTGACCAAGATTCACCATCAATACACAATATGTTAAGACCAAGTAAGAACACAACTCATTCATGAGTCTTAGATGGATGATGAACCAAGGTTACATCATATCCTTAGTCTTAACACAATTTCAATTCACAATAACAACTAAAGCTACAAACTTTTCATCAATTCAACAAGTATAAGCACAATCCAAGTCAAAAGGGGTGATGGAACCCTAAGCTAGAGAGCTTGGATCCATTTCACACAAGTTACAAGGTTGCAAAGCTAGAAAGCTTGAACCTTTAAGTGTTCTTGAAGATCTTGAAGCATAAAGCTTGGATCTTGAAGATACATGAAAATTACAAACAAAAGTTTGAATCTTTTTCACAAAACAACATGATCAAAGCAAAAAGAACTTAGATCTAACAAAAAGATATGAAGATTCAAGCTTGAAAGCTTGCATCTTAATTGTTCTTGAAGATCTTGAAGCATAAAGCTTGGATCTTGAAGATGCATGAAGATTACAAACAGAAGTTTGAATCTTTATCATAAAATAACAAGATTAAAGTATAAAAGAAGTAGATCTACAAAAGATATGAAGATTCAAGCTAGAAAGCTTGAATCTTCCATGTTCTTGAAAGATTCATGCTTGAATCAACAAGATATAATCAAGATCAAAGCTAAATGGAACTTTGATCTCCATAAAATGATGATGATGATCACAAATTTGAAAAGAAAAAGGAAGAAGAAAGAAAACTTACAAGTATTACTAGAAAGAAAAGAAAGAAAGAACAGTTGTGTGTGAAAATCAAATGAACAAGTGAGAGGTGAATGACTAGTATTTATAAGCAAGAATTTCACTTGGATTGATGACATGGCAAGGCCATCTTGGCCGTGATTTTGAGGGGAGGGGGAGGGAGACAAAGTTTTGCTTTATGGCTAATGGTGTCTAAAGTGTGTCCTTATGCTAGAATCCTAAGTGACAAATGGATAATCCTTATCCATTATGCTAGTATGACTCATTAATTAATTAATTAATTTATTTATTTATTATTATGGGCCACTAGTAATAATACTTGGGCTAATTAATTGGGTCACTAGCTAGAGTAGGGTGGGCTTGAGCCCAACAAGGTAGAAAGTCCAACAAGACTAACTATTGGGCTTTAGCAATTAAATAAATAAAATTAAGCATCCAAAGGCCCAAGTAATTATTATTATAAAATAATAATCAATATTTCGCTGCCCAAATATTTCGGTTACGACAAAAGTCAAACGTGCGCGCAGTCCGCGGTTTATTCGTAACGGCAAGTAACACTAACGGTTATAAAGCATCCAATGGACAAGTTAAGCATTCCACATATACCAAGGCATGCTTTAAAGTATATATGAATATAAAACATGTGTGTCAAGGTTCCGGAGTAATAAAGTAACACAGTACGCACAAATATGCAGTTTCGCTTAAATACAAGGCACAAAAGCAAGTCGAAAAAGTCGGGTCATTACATTACCCACCTGTTATTGGAAATTTCGTCCCGAAACCTAAGCTGAGGCAGGTGTTGGAGTTGGGAAAAGGTGAGGATACTTCTGCATCATTTGATCCTCTCGTTCCCAGGTGAACTCAGGTCCACGCTTGGCATTCCATCGAACTCGGACAATTGGAATCTTATTGCGTTTCATGGTTTTGACCTCACGGTTCATAATTTCGACAGGCTCTTTCACGAAGTGGAGTTTTTCATCAATCGTAAGTTCTTCTAATGGTATGATAAGTTCCGGTGGAGCAAGACACTTTTTCAAATTTGATACATGGAAGGTAGGATGAACAGCACTCAACTGAGTCGGAAGATCCAAACGGTAAGCAACCGGTCCGACACGTTCCACAATTTCAAAGGGTCCGATGTATCGCGGGTTTAACTTTCCGTGCTTTTCAAAGCGAATTACACCTTTCCAAAGTGCGACCTTCAGCATTACTCGGTCACCCACATTGAATTCAAAGTCTTTACATTTACGGTTAGCATAACTCTTTTGGCGATCACGGGCAGTCTTAAGTCTCGCTTGAATCAGGGCAATCTTTTCTGAGGTTTCATGGACTATCTCGGGTCCGATGATTTGTACTTCACCTAACTCAGCTCAACAAATAGGAGAACGACACTTGCGGCCATACAACGCTTCAAAAGGCGCGACTTTAATACTCGAATGATAACTGTTGTTGTAAGAGAATTCGGATAGCGGCAGATGCCTTTCCCAAGACTTTCCGAAGTCAATAACACAGGCACGTAACATGTCCTCTAAAGTCGGAATCGTTCGTTCGCTCTGACCGTCGGTCTGGGGGTGATACTCGGTGCTCATGTCGAGACGGGTTCCCAAGGCTTCTTGCAAAGAACGCCAGAATCTGGAAGCAAAACGGGGATCGCGATATGAGATAATTGATAGAGGCACACCATGATGAGATACAACCTCTTTGATATACAGTTGAGCAAGTCTCTCCATTGTATCTGTTTCTTTCATCGCTAGAAAATAAGCAGATTTGGTAAGACGGTCAACGATAACCCAGATTGTATCGTATCCACCCACCGTCTTTGGTAGCTTCGTGATGAAATCTATTGTAATTGCTTTCCATTTCCATTGTGGGATTTCTGGTTGCTGAAGTAATCCAGATGGTCTCTGATGTTCAGCCTTAACCTTCAAACAAGTCAAACACCTTCCAACATAAGTTGCAACATCCTTCTTAAGATTTGGCCACCAATACTGTTCCTTAAGATCATGGTACATTTTTTCGGCTCCTGGATGAATCGAATATCTCGACTTGTGGGCTTCATCAAGTATAAGGTTCCGTAGATCTCCATAACGAGGTACCCAAATCCTTCCGGCATAGCATCGGAGTCCAGATTCCCTAACCTCGAATTTAAAGATGAGAATGTTCAAGTATTCATAACGTAAGTTCTTTTCGATGAGAGCCTCTTCTTGGGCCGCTCGGATCTGGCTGTGAAGATTCGAATGGATGGTGATGTTCAGAGCCTGAACGCGAAGAGGTACCGTCCTCTCCTTTCGACTTAATGCATCAGCTACAACATTGGCCTTGCCCGGATGGTAGCGAAGTTCACAATTGTAGTCGTTTAGCATCTCAATCCATCGACGCTGTCTCATGTTCAGTTGCTTCTGATTGAAGATGTGTTGGAGACTCTTGTGATCGGTAAAGATAGTACTTTTAGTTCCATACAAATAATGTCTCCATAATTTGAGCGCAAAGACAACGGCTCCAAGTTCGAGATCGTGAGTTGTGTAGTTTCGCTCGTGGACCTTCAGTTGACGAGATGCATAAGCAATAACCTTCGTTCTTTGCATCAACACACAACCGAAACCATTCCTCGAAGCATCGCAGTACACAACGAAGTCGTCACTGCCTTCGGGAAGAGATAAGATAGGTGCGGTGGTTAACTTCTGCTTCAGGGTTTGAAATGATGCTTCTTGTTCGGTTTCCCAAACGAACTTCTTTCCTTTGTGAGTCAGTGCGGTCAAAGGATGCGAAATCAACGAAAAACCTTCAATAAACCTTCTGTAGTAACCGGCAAGACCTAGAAATTGGCGGATGTGAGTCGGAGTAGCGGGTGTCTCCCACTTGCTGATAGCTTTAATCTTGGCGGGGTCAACTTTGATACCTTTATCACTCACAATATGACCCAGAAAATGGACTTCCTTCAGCCAAAATTCACACTTGGAGAATTTGGCATAAAGCTGCTCTCGTCTCAAGAGTTCAAGCACTAACCGAAGATGTTGCTCATGTTCTTCTTCGCTCTTGGAGTAGATGAGGATATCATCTATGAAGACGATAACGAATTTATCCAGATAAGGCTTGCAGACACGATTCATGAGGTCCATGAACACGGCTGGTGCGTTGGTTAATCCGAACAGCATCACGAGAAACTCATAATGACCATAGCGGGTTCTAAACGCAGTCTTCGTCACATCACTCTCCTTCACCCTCAACTGGTGATAACCGGATCGCAAATTGATCTTAGAGTAAACGCTTGATCCTTACAGCTGATCAAAAAGATCGTCAATTCGGGGAAGAGGATATCGATTCTTAATCGTCAACTTGTTCAGTTCACGATAATCGATACACATGCGGAAGGATCCATCCTTCTTTTTCACAAATAAAACAGGTGCGCCCCAAAGCGACGAGCTCGGTTGGATAAACCCTCGGTCGAGCAATTCCTGCAGATGACTCTGCAACTCTTGCAGTTCTGAAGGTGCTAGTCGATAAGGTGCGCGAGCTACGGGTGCAGCTCCCAGCAATAGATCGATCTGGAACTCCACTGCTCTGGGTGGCGGTAATCCAGGCAACTCTTCCGGAAAGACGTCAGGGAATTCATTCATGATTCGCACGTCATTCACACTCTTCTCCTCTGATTCTAAGGCCTTCACGTGTGCTAAAACAGCAAGTCGTCCTTTCTTCATGATCTTTTGCGCTTTCATACAACTAATGAGGTTCAGCTTCGAGTTACATCTCTCTCCGTAAATTTTCAATGGCTCACCGTTTCCTTGTGGTATACGAAGAGCTTTATCTCCACAGATAATATCGGCCCTTACTTTAGTCAACCAGTCCATGCCGACAATCACGTCAAAGCTTCCCAATTTGATGGGTATCAAGTCAATTGCGAAATCTACGCCAGCTATGTTAATAATAGCTCCTCGGCCAATTTGGTCAACCTTTTCAGGTTTACCGTTGGCTACCTCGACAAGCATACTTTCTTTTAAAGGAACTAATGACCAATTTGTCTTATCGCAAAAGTGTCTACATACATAACTTCTATCGGCACCAGTATCAAATAGGACAGAAGCTAAAAGATTGTTGATAGTGAATATACCTGTCACCAAGTTGGGGTTCTCACGTGCATCCCTTGCGTTAACATTAAAAGCTCTACCACGCGGTGGTCCGCCGTCTTTTCGCTTGTCGGGACACTCATTCCTGAAGTGGCCCGTCTTTCCGCATCCGTAGCACTTCTTCGGCCTGGTGGGGTTTGCCCTTGCATTCAAAGTAGTGATCTTGCAATCCTTACCTATATGCCCAGACCGTTGGCACTTCTCACAAACAACATTATAATACCCAGTGTGGTGTTTGTAACACCTCTTGCATTGCGGTAGGGTACCTTTGTAGTTCGGGTTAGAGCTTGTGCCGGGGTTGGGGTTTCCACCGTTGTTGTGTCTCTTAGCGGGGGTTTGATCATAGGTCCTCCCCTTACTGTTATCCCACTTTCGCTTGTCACTACTACCCGCTTCCGACTTGGACTTCTCCGGTTCATCGATGAGAATCTGATTCATGAGTGTATGCACCATGCGCATTGCTTCGGGAACATTCGGTGGCTTGGATGAGGTGACATTACCCTTAATGGACTTAGGGAGTCCCCAAAAGTATCTCTCCATACGCTTGAATTCCGGGGTGACCATGGTAGGACACATAAGAGCTAACTCAAGAAACCTCCGATTGTAACCATCGAGATCGTTGCCAACAGCTTTCAATTGCATAAACTCCATTTCCATCTTTTGTATCTCGGTTCTCGGACAATACTCATCAATCATAGCCGTTTTGAACTCCTCCCATGGCGTAGCATATGCCTCATCAATACCTTGTGCCTGAGCCATGGTGTTCCACCACGTGAGGGCGCCATCAGATATGAGACCAACAGGCCCCTCAGTTCCGCTGAAGTTATGTGGTTTACAGCTCTGGAATTCCTTGTAGGTTCACCCGTTTCGAACGGGTTGGATAACCGGCGGTGGTTCAGCTTAAGGGTTCATTTCCGCCAAGGCTGCGGCGACTCGTTCATTAATCATCTCTTCGATTTGAGCTGCTGTGGGTGTTGTTCGCGTGTTTGCCATTGCCCTTCGAATCAAAAATTTTGACTTAAGTCAAAATCCAGCATACAACATACAATAATACCGTATATAGTAAACAGGGAAACAACACAACGCATGCCAATATAGTAACGCAACCAGGTATAAATTCCGCAAAACCAACATACAGTAACGTAAGTAGAACACTATGCAAGGATTAAACAACGCAAAGTTCCATTAATTAATAAAGAGTTGCATACATTCGCATAAGTTCGCACATTACATAATGAAAACATGGAACTACAAACGAGATTACAAAATGAAACCTACTACATAGCTCTATGGTGACGGTGGGTAAAGGACGTCCAGCACATGGGACATCTGCTCCTCGAGCTCAGTTACTCGAGCACGGAGGATCTCTACCTCCCTTGCCAGTTCCCCGACAGAGGGAGGGGCTGGCAGAGCATGCGGTGCTGCTGGTGCAGGTGGTGCTGGTGGTGCAGATGGTCCGGCTCCAGAGGTAGATGCTGCACGGCGGTAAGGCTTACGCACGAACGGATCAGTAGGGTAAGGCACAACCCACTTACGGGAGGTAACCCTACGACGCTGACCATGTGCGTTAGTGAATGCTCGACCTCCGTTAATCCCCGGAATAACGGTGCCATCGAAACGGTACCGCTTCTTCGGCGGGGTGGAGGATGGCTGCACAGGTGCATCATCAGGGTTCTTCTCGTCGGAGTCATCGTCACTAGTGTCGTCCGTGGATGAGTCGTTGGATGATGAATCAGCTGGAGGTGGCAGCGATCGGCGACCGGTAGTCATGATCCGGTATCTGAAAGGTGGGATCGGTATGACACGTTCATCAGGAAGGCGTCGGCACCAATGGTTATGCTCATTACGGAACGGAACGTCCCCGTATTCCCCGGGAATCACAACACCACCGGGGCGGGGCTGTGGCTCCTGAGGTACCGGGGCAACTGGAGCTGGAATCTCTGGAGGGTCCTGGGCTCCGACTGCGGTAACCACTGGTACAGGTGTATGGCTGCTGGTTCCGGAGGATGAAGCGCCGGGGTCACTGGTTAACGGGATCTGTGTATCAGTAGCAGCAGTAGGTGAGGTGGCTGACGAGTCTGAATCACTGTCCAAAATGATGACAGGTGGAATATCCGACATCTGAACAAGGAAAATAACTTTTCCATATCAGTAAGTCATAAGCAAGCAAGTATTAGGCACTATAGCAACCTAGCATGGCAATCAGTATTAATCAGAGATAACATGTGAAAGCAGATAGTAATCATGCAAAGGCAGAAATAGGCATACAGCAAGTTCGCATGGCAGTAAAGATCATACAGCTGAGAGTAGTAGACAAAAGCATGCAGTAAGTCTCGCAGAAACAAGTAAACTAGCAAGTTGTAGATTAGTCCTATTAGTGAATCCTACTTGGGTCGGTCTAGACTCACTAATGCAACCTAATCCCTACAACCAATGCTCTGATACCAACTGTGATGCCCCGTACAAAACCATCGTGTACGATTCGTCAACAACAGGATCTTTACACGGTTGAATACTACATGCTGTTTGAAAATCAGTTTGCATTCATAAAAAGATAGCGTTTTACAAAAGATAATGTGCATCCTACGAATAGGAGCATAAACATAAGTATTTGACTCTAAGGTCGTTACCAAGCCATTGTTTGAAAATAACATAAACTACGAATGCAACAGAAAAGTTCCATGAATGAGACATCTTTAGTAATGCAGCGGATAACTAATACAGCAGGTCCTTAACAGCAAGACAGCAAATCTAACAGCGGAAGCAAGAAACCTCTAGGCACCTGAAAAATACACGCTTAAAAGTCAACATGAATGTTGGTGAGCTATAGTTTAAGTTGTAACAGTAACGTAAGATAGGCCACGAGATTTCAGTGTAACAAACAGTATGAAAAGTATATGTATAACCGTGAGCACCCGGTAACTAGACTTAACGTTTATAACCCCCTGAAAGTACACTTGGCGAGTGCGTATGTTCACGAAGTTTTAAACACCCGTTAAATGCTAGCGCGACTAGCCCGAGTGGGGATGTCAAACCCTATGGATCCATATCTAAGATTCGCGTTCACCGGTTCAAAAACCAATGACTAAACGTTACCGTGCTAAAGGGAATATTTATGTCGTTGTATAACCCACACACATATAAAGTTTAAGTACTCGTGCCTAACATGTAAAACGTAAAAAGCGCATGTATTCTCAGTCCCAAAAATAGTAAAAGTGGTAAAAATGGATGCTATAACTCATAGTGATAAAAGCGGTAAAGTCGGTAATGAAAATACGCAAGTAGTAAGTCGGTCCGAAAGGTCGTCAACCTAAATCAAAAGTTACTACGTCAGTAGATTGTCTTTATAGATTCTAATAGTGCATAAAATAAGTTTAAGTGTCATCATCATCATCATTCATCATCATAAAAGCTAAGTAAGTTTGACAAGAATAGAGATCGAAACAATAGGCTGACTTCGCTCAGATGCTACGACCTCTACGTAAATTGAAATGATGCATAGTCAGTGGCTATGGCTCCGTATATAAGTCCCCTAACAGCTGACCAATTTTCAGAACCTAACTCATCTTCGTTTGACCGTGGCGATGGTTTAAGTGCGAGTAGGTCAGAAATTTCAGCACAACGTTAATAGGGTGTAGTGACTCTCGGAGGGCCATAAATCCTAAACCGTAACTCGGATTAAGACGAGGCTTAAACAGAAAATCATCTACTCGAACCGAACTAACTGAAAATAAACTTTCCAGTAGCCCAGGTGGTCTGATCAGATACGAAAAACAGTAGGTAAGTGCTCCGGTGGGGTTCTTAGTGCTTGATGCTCATCGCGGTTCTCATCCTTGATGCTTGTAGCTTCAAGTGTACAACTCGTTGATGGTTTAGCATCACCTTTGACCAAGATTCACCATCAATACACAATATGTTAAGACCAAGTAAGAACACAACTCATTCATGAGTCTTAGATGGATGATGAACCAAGGTTACATCATATCCTTAGTCTTAACACAATTTCAATTCACAATAACAACTAAAGCTACAAACTTTTCATCAATTCAACAAGTATAAGCACAATCCAAGTCAAAAGGGGTGATGGAACCCTAAGCTAGAGAGCTTGGATCCATTTCACACAAGTTACAAGGTTGCAAAGCTAGAAAGCTTGAACCTTTAAGTGTTCTTGAAGATCTTGAAGCATAAAGCATGGATCTTGAAGATACATGAAAATTACAAACAAAAGTTTGAATCTTTTTCACAAAACAACATGATCAAAGCAAAAAGAACTTAGATCTAACAAAAAGATATGAAGATTCAAGCTAGAAAGCTTGCATCTTAATTGTTCTTGAAGATCTTGAAGCATAAAGCTTGGATCTTGAAGATGCATGAAGATTACAAACAAAAGTTTGAATCTTTATCATAAAATAACAAGATTAAAGTATAAAAGAAGTAGATCTACAAAAGATATGAAGATTCAAGCTAGAAAGCTTGAATCTTCCATGTTTGAAAGATTCATGCTTGAATCAACAAGATATAACCAAGATCAAAGCTAAATGGAACTTTGATCTCCATAAAATGATGATGATGATCACAAATTTGAAAAGAAAAAGGAAGAAGAAAGAAAACTTACAAGTATTACTAGAAAGAAAAGAAAGAAAGAACAGTTGTGTGTGAAAATCAAATGAACAAGTGAGAGGTGAATGACTAGTATTTATAAGCAAGAATTTCACTTGGATTGATGACATGGCAAGGCCATCTTGGCCGTGATTTTGAGGGGAGGGGGAGGGAGACAAAGTTTTGCTTTATGGCTAATGATGTCTAAAGTGTGTCCTTATGCTAGAATCCTAAGTGACAAATGGATAATCCTTATCCATTATGCTAGTATGACTCATTAATTAATTAATTAATTTATTTATTTATTATTATGGACCACTAGTAATAATACTTGGGCTAATTAATTGGGTCACTAGCTAGAGTAGGGTGGGCTTGAGCCCAACAAGGTAGAAAGTCCAACAAGACTAACTAATGGGCTTTAGCAATTAAATAAATAAAATTAAGCATCCAAAGGCCCAAGTAATTATTATTATAAAATAATAATCAATATTTCGCTGCCCAAATATTTCGGTTACGACAAAAGTCAAACGTGCGCGCAGTCCGCGGTTTATTCGTAACGGCAAGTAACACTAACAGTTATAAAGCATCCAATGGACAAGTTAAGCATTCCACATACACCAAGGCATGTTTTAAAGTATATATGAATATAAAACATGTGTGTCAAGGTTCCGGAGTAATAAAGTAACACAGTACGCACAAATACGCAGTTTCGCTTAAATACAAGGCACAAAAGCAAGTCGAAAAAGTCGGGTCGTTACAGTCAAACCCTAACAACAATTGATTAACCCGACTTGGTTAAGTCAAACACGCTTGGTCAACCCGCCTCGGTCAACACCTAACATCTATTTGATTAACCCGACTTGGTTAGTCAAACAACCCTAACAACAAATGATTAACCTGACTCGGTTAAGTCAAACTCACTTGGTCAACCCGCCCTGGTCAACACCCTTAATAACTTATTGATTAACCCGACTTGGTTAAGTCAAATACACTTGGTCAACCCAACTCGGTCAAACCCTAACAAAAATTGATTAACCTGACTTGGTTAAGTCAAATACGCTTGGTCAACCCGCCTCGGTCAACGCCTAACATCTAATCGTTTAACCCGACATGGCTAATCAAACCGCAATGGACTAACTCGACCTAGCTAGTCACTACATCATATGGATAAACTCAATTATTACCCAAAAGTCACCCACATAAAATAATAGGTACCAAAAATCGATTAGTACCTGAATCAAGCATCGTTAGACCTTCGCGCTCCGTCACTAATCAATTCGGGACACTCCAACTTCCGGTGTCCCTCCTTCCGGCACTTAAAACACATGACCTTGCCCGACGGACATTCACGAGACTTATGTCCCGTTTCACCACAATTATAACACGCGAATTTGGAATTACCCGCGCCACTCATCTTCATGCTTCTGACACCTTCGGTAGCACTCTTACTTTTCTTGTTTGAAAGCATCGTAGTTTCGGACTTCCGCTTACTAACATCGGAACCACTCTTTTTCAGAACAAGCGTCTCGAAACCCTTCGCCATGTCAAACAACTCGTCAAAAGTTTTCACCGAGTTCCTACTAATCTTTTCTTGGTAATGATCGTTCAAGGTTCGGTAAAAGTCTTGAAATGTCCCGTTCATATTGATTATAAACGTTCCATATTAATTGATTTCATCTCGAGGTTTTGACCTCTATATGAGACGTTTTTCAAAGACTGCATTCATTTTTAAAACAACCATAACCTTTATTTTATCTATAAAGGTTTAAAAAGCATTACGTAGATTATCAAATAATGATAATCTAAAATATACCGTTTACACACGACCATTACATAATGGTTTACAATAAGAATATATTACATCAAAAATAAGTTTCTTAAATGCAGTTTTTACATAATATCATATAAGCATGGACTCCAAATCTTGTCCTTATTTTAGTATGCAACAGCGGAAGTTCTTAATAATCACCTGAGAATAAACATGCTTAAAATGTCAACAAAAATATTGGTGATTCATAGGTTTAACCTATATATTATCAAATCATAATAATAGACCACAAGATTTTATATTTCAATATACATCCCATACATAGAGATAAAATTCATTCATATGGTGAACACCTGGTAACCGACATTAACAAGATGTATATAAGAATATCCCCTATCATTCCGGAAAATCCTTCGGACATGATAAAAAGGAATTCGAAGTATTAAAGCATCCGGTACTTTGGATGGGGTTCGTTAGGCCCAATAGATCTATCTTTAGGATTCGCGTCAATTAGTAGATCGGTTTACTAATTCTTAGGCTACCAAGCAAAAGGGGCATATTCGGCTTCGATCATTCACCCATATAATGTAGTTTCATTTACTTGTGTCTATTTCGTAAAACATTTATAAAACTGCATGTATTCTCATCCCAAAATATTAGATTTTAAAAGTGGGACTATAACTCACTTTCACAAATTTTTACTTCGTCGAGAAGTAAGACTTGGCCACTGGTCGATTCACGAACCTATAAAAAATATATACATATATATCAAAGTATGTTCAAAATATATTTACAACATTTTTAATACGTTTTACTGTTTTAAATTTATTAAGTCAGCTGTCCTCGTTAGTAACCTGCAACTAGTTGTCCACAGTTAGATGTACAGAAATAAATCGATATATATTATCTTGAATCAATCCAAGACCCAGTGTATACACGTCTCAGGCTAGATCACAACTCAAAGTATATATATTTTTGGAATCAACCTCAACCCTGTATAGCTAACTCCAACATTACTGCATATAGAGTGTCTATGGTTGTTCCAAATAATATATACATGGGTCGATATGATATGTTAAAACATTTGCATACGTGTCTATGGTATCCCAAGATTATATAATATATTAGAATACATGTATAATACAATATAAGTTAGCTAGGATATGATTTGTATAGAATTGTTACAATATTTCCCGTAGCTACAACAATCAAAAAATATCCAACCTTGTTTTACTCATAACTTCTTCGTTTTAAATCCGATTTGAGTGAATCAAATTGCTATGGTTTCATATTGAACTATATTTTTTGAATCTAAACATAAAAAGTATAGGTTTATAGTCGGAAATATAAGTTACAAGTCATTTTTGTAAAGGTAGTCATTTCAGTCGAAGGAACGACGTCTAGATGACCATTTTGGAAAACATACTTCCACTTTGAGTTTAACCATGATTTTTGGATATAGTTTCATGTTCATAAGAAAAATCATTTTCCCATAATAACAACTTTTAAATCAAAGTTTATCGTAGTTTTTAATTAACTAACCCAAAACAGCCCGCGGTGTTACTACGACGGCGTATATCCAGTTTTACGGTGTTTTTCGTGTTTTCCGGTTTTAAATCATTAAGTTAGCATATCATATATATATATATATATAACATGTGTTTAGTTGATTTTAAAAGTCAAGTTAGAAGGATTAACTTTTGTTTGCGAACAAGTTTAGAATTAACTAAACTATGTTCTAGTGATTACATGTTCAAATCTTCGAATAAGATATTTTTATATGCACGAATCGAATGATGTTATGAACATAATTACTACCTCATGTTTAGCAGGTAAAAATACTGGAAGTGACAAGAAATGATCTAACTTCAAAGGATCTTGGATGGCTTGAAAGTTCTTGAAGTAGAATCATGACACGAAAACAAGTTCAAGTAAGATTATCACTCGAATTAAGATAGTTATAGTTATAGGAATTGAATCAAAGTTTGTATATGAGTATTACCTTGATTTAGAATAATATCTTACTGTAAACAACAAGGATTTCTTGAGGTTGGATGATCACTTTACAAGATTGGAAGTGAGCTAGTAAACTTGGAAGTATTCTTGATTTTTGTGAAACTAGAACTTGTAGAATTTATGAAGAACACTTAGAACTTGAAGATGGAACTTTAGAGATATCAATTAAATGAATAAAATTGAAGAATTAAAGTGTTTTTAGGTGTTTTTGGTCGTTGGTATATGGATTAGATATAAAGGATATGTAATTTTGTTTTATGTAAATAAGTCATGAATGATTACTAATATTTTTGTAATTTTATGAGATATTTCATGCTAGTTGCGAAATGATGGTTCCCACATGTGTTAGGTGACTCACATGGGCTGCTAAGAGCTGATCATTGGAGTGTATATACCAATAGTACATACATTTAGAAGCTGTGTATTGTACGAGTACGAATACGGGTGCATACGAGTAGAATTGTTGATGAAACTGAACGAGGATGTAATTGTAAGCATTTTTGTTAAGTAGAAGTATTTTGATAAGTGTCTTGAAGTCTTTCAAAAGTGTATGAATACATATTAAAATACTACATGTATATACATTTTAACTGAGTCGTTAAGTCATCGTTAGTTGTTACATGTAAATGTTGTTTTGAAACCTTTAGGTTAACGATCTTATTAAATGTTGTTAACCCATTGTTTATTATATCTAAAGAGATGTTAAATTATTACATTATCATGATATTATGATATATTAATATATCTTAGTATGATATATATATATATACAGTTAAATATTGTTACAACGATAATCGTTACATATATGTCTCGTTTCGAAATTCTTAAGTTAGTAGTCTTGTTTTACATATGTAGTTCATTGTTAATATACATAATAACATGTTTACTTATCATTTATCATGATTAAACATATTGTAACAATATCTTAATATGATTCATATGTAATTAGTAAGACGTTGTTATAACGATAATCGTTATATATATCGTTTCGAGTTTCTTAATTCAATAAACACAATTTTATGTACATAACTCATTGTTAAAATACCTAATGAGATACTTACTTATCATAATATTATGTTAACTATATATATAATCATATATATGTCATCATATAGTTTTTACAAGTTTTAACGTTCGTGAATCACCGGTCAACTTGGGTGGTCAATTGTCTATATGAAACCTATTTCAATTAAACAAGTCTTAACAAGTTTGATTGCTTATAATGTTGGAAACACTTAATCATGTAAATATCAATTTCATTTAATATAAATAAACAAGGAAAAGTTTGGGTCACTACAAGTCTTCCTTCAACATGTGGTCATTCCCGACATACTCCGGGCAAAATTGGGTCTTCGATAAGAAAACAGATTTGAGAGTGTTCAAATCCATCGACCCTTGCCTCAAAGCACGCAAATCGTCTTTAATCTTAGAAAGATCAGCCGGAGTTCGGTATTCCTTGAAAAATTATGCCTTGAACTCATCCCACGTGAATTCCATACATTGTTCCTCACCATAAAGCCGAATATTTTCGTCCCACCACATTTTAGCATCACCCCTTAACATGCTACTTCCGTACCTCGTCTTCTTATCGGGAGGACATTCACAAGTACGGAAAGCCCCCTCCATATCGGAGATCTAACGGGCACTCTTAAGTGGATCTCGCTCACCATCAAAAGTGGGAGGTTGAGCATCCTTGAAGTTTTTGTAGTAAAAGTCTCGCCTTCCTATATTATCCTCGTGAAGAACAATCTTAACTTATTCCTTGACTAGATCGACTAATTTCTCGTCAATCGAATCTAGGAACATCTTCCTAACATCCTCTAGAAAGGCCGCATGATGCCTCTTCATAATGGCCTCAACCTTGGCCGTGAACTCGGAGTCTTCACCTTGATCATCGTTATCATGTCCGTTTCTCGTCTTCATTCTAAGAAATGAACTCGGTTAGGAACGCAACACGAATAAATTACATATACCACCACGATCTATATTCACAATCATATAAATATATATTATTGTTCGTGCACCCCATCTAGTTCAATACTTGTTGTACATCACTTGCTTGACTTGGTTTGCAACCGTAATAATGGTCGCAAAGCATTATTACGCTCACATGCCATGCCGAGCTCATAAATACAACAACCACTTTGCTAGATGTTCAACACAAAACAACATGATTAGTAACAACATAACCAATACATAGCTAGTTCACCTATTCTCTAAGGCACTAACTAAAACCCGAACCGACCCGAAATCCTACAAGTCCCGCAACAATTTTGCACACACAAAAGTCTAAGTCTAGGCGCCTATCTCAAGTCACCTAAATCCCTTAGACCATGCTCTGATACCACTTATAACGACCCAACCCGTCGTATTTTCGGCCCATAAATTTTTTTCCTTTTTAACTTAATAATATATGCAACATTAGTCCATTTATGTTTCCGAAAACATCATCATTACAATATTAAGTTTAAACATCTCTAAAACATACAATACATAAATTAAGTTTACAAAACGGGAATGCAACCCGGGACCCATTTGACGTATCCAAAAGATATATCATGACCCGACTCGTTTACTTTACAACTAAAACCGAGCATGGTGATTGGGAATGCTACCCAATCCTAGTCAAAAGTCTAAAGCAATCCGTAAAGCACTAGTCCCCAAGCAAACCCAAGCCGTCACTTGCAACCTATAAAAATATAAACAACGAGAGGGTAAGCTAATTGCTTAGTGAATGCAATACTTATACATATACATATATAGTTTACCTACACGCATCCACTTACAAAATACCATGCAAAGAATGCATATACGAGCTAGCATAACCAAACATACAACTAGCAACAACATTAGTATATAGATCACCACAATAATGTACTTAAACATAACAAGGCATAAACATATCAAACCATTCCTCGCTTTGGCACTACTGACTTGTAGACGACCAATAACGTCGAGTCTCACTCGTACGATGTCACCGACTTGTGATTCATCATAAGGTGTCACCGAATTATGAGTCACCAAAGAGTTTCACCGACTTGCGAACCACCCACTAATACGTATGGGTCACCGACTTGTGAACGCCATGTGGTGTCACCGACTTGTGAAGCACTACTAAGTGTCACCGACTTGTGAACACGATGAAGTGTCACCGACTTGTGAATCACTTCCCCGACTTATGGTATCACCAACTTGTGAATCACCATCTAGTGTCACCGACTTGTGAACACTATGAAGTGTCACTGACTTGTGAATCACTTTCCCGACTTATGGTGTCACCTAACAAAATCCTAAGGGGTCACCGCCTCGTGAACCACCATGAGGTGTCATCGACTTGTGAGTCACCTAAAGAGATACTACCAACCAGTAGTTCTCTTCACCTATAACCTCAATAAGTCACCGTCTTGTGACATAACGCCCAATACTCACGATGTGGTACTTAAGGCCCACATCGCATACGAGTAAATAAACCACATACATACATGTATAAATATTCCACTCACCTTAGCACCTCGATGAATGCAACCAAATAATCCGCAACTCGCCAATGGAATGTACCTATTCCATTTTTCACATAACACACAAAATAATTAGGGCGGATTACAAATCAACCCAAATTGACACTTAGTGCAATTTCGACCCAAATGCACTTCTAAGCACAAACCGCGCCCAAACTAACCAATAATCACTAACACAAGTGAAAATGGTCCTAATACACCAATTAAACCAAAATCATAAGTGTTAAACACTTGTCTTCCCCAAATTAACTCACAACCCCTAATTTTAACCCATTTCAAAATCAAGCTTCAACAATACTCTTAAGAGTTCAAAACATCAACACAATCACAAGTTTACACATTTACTTGTAATTATCACTAACATTTAGACCTAAACATGGTCAACTGGTCTTCCAACACAAAACCCACCGAAAATGGGTCTTACACCCAAGTACTAGCTACCATAAACCCATTTCATACTCATTTAAGTGTTTCTAACAACCCAAAGCTCAAAACCTAAGTTGCTTATCAAATTACACATATATAATTCGAGTTTGAGACTTACCACAACACTAACTTGTAGCCTAGTAATGGATCTTCCAAGATGTACAACCAATTTGGGTGGAAATCACCTCCTTCTTCCTCAATCTAGCTTTCTCACTCTAGAAACTAGGGTTTCTCACTCTAAAATGAGATGAGAGAGTTTGAGTGGGTGAGAAATGAGATTGGAATGAGTCAAAGATCAGATCTCCAACTTATAAATCGTCCATAAGTAAAAAGACCGAAATACCCCTTCTTATTTTTTTTACTAATTAGTAAAACTGCACAAAAACCCGTCGTGGACCGCCGGACCAAAGTGGACCGCCGGTCCTCTTCTGACCTACCAATTCCTTGAATCCCAAGCTGGACCGCGGATCCAAAGTGGACCGCCAGTCCAGGTTGCACATGTTTCCACTATATGCTGAATTTGGACCGTCTGACCAAAGTGGACCGCCGGTCCACACCTGAGCTGTTAATATTTGAACTTGTATTCTATATTTGGGATGTTACATTCCGAAAACACTAATAATTATCCTAAGTTAATTGAAGGGTTTTAAAGAAAGTGTTGACTAAACTAATATTAACCTATGAGAGATTAACAAATAAGAGAAAAACGTATCCACTTGATTGATCCACTTTTTGACATGGATTTTCCTTTTTGCATTTGTTAAATCACAATTTTCAAACATATAGTTTCATTTCCATTCATCAACGTCCATAAAACCTCAATCAAATGAAATTCGCTAACCCACGTAGACTCATTTCAAAGATCAAACTATGTTTTGAGTAAAATCATTTAGACTCGATTTTGGATTAAAATTACCTCGAATCATTTAATTATCAAAATCACTTAAGATAATCAAACACCGCTATGTTGACTAAAGACCAATTGAAAACTAACCCAAACCAAGAATGTAATCACTTGAAATCCTCAATTTGATTGTCTAGATCACATAAGGTGTTGAAGCACAAATTGTTTCACTAATCAAATCACTAAGAAAAGCTAGACACTCTATGTAATCAAAGTAGAGTCTAAAAAAAATGCATAGCAATGGATCATCAATCAAGCATAATATCAACTCATTCAAACACCCAATTCATAAATTAGGGCAAAATCCAAGCATCAAGTTTATAAATCAGGTGAACACAAGTAATTTAAGCTATAATCATTACATAAACAAGATTGAAATCAAAGAAATAACAATCATTCATCATTACAACTAGTTAAAGAAGAAAACTACCAAATTGAGATGAAAACTAAAGGAAATTGAGAGGATGATGGAAATGGAGCTTCAATCTTTATTAATCTTGAGTTAGGAGCATGAAATTGACCTTCATCTTGATGGAATCATGATTGGAACCCATTTAGGGTTCCAAAACGGCCCTATGGTGCAGCTCTCCGCACCAAAACCCCTAAAATTGAATTTATAGTCGAGCTGAGTTTTTGGGCTGGTACCAGGTCAAGAACGTCGTTCTAGAGAAGTGGAACGCCGTTCTAGGTGGTGGAATGCCGTTCTAGGTGGTGGAAATACATTCTTGGATTGCTTCAAATGCTTCTGACTTCTGTTTCGATTTGCATGAATGTTTTAACACTCCAAAACTTTACTTAACCTTACTTGGTTTATTTCTTAACTATTTGGCTAAAAACTTGGTCAATTTTGCACCAAGTTAGGATTTTTGGCCTTGAACCAACTTTAACCAAATAATCATCATTAACGCTCATGAACCTATCAAAACCAAACAAAACCAAACAAAACGAGAAAGATAGTGCGAGGATAAATATGCATATTTTGAGCAGTATCAGTGTTTCTCGTGTTCGATCCGCTGGGTTGGTGTCTTTATGGGATCCGAATTTGTTTGTGAATGATGAAATAGGTGACATAACAATTACAACATCGTTCAAGGAAAATGGGAAATTTTGGATTATTTTATGATTAACATGTATATGCCGCAGTCTCGAGTGGATAATTTGGAGGTTTAAAATGCCTTGCGCAATTTTATGGGGATTCACAAAGGAGATTACATTCTATGTGCGGATTACAACGTGGTTTAATTCATAAATGAGCGCCATAGGTCTGAGTTTTCTCAACTTGAAGTGGATGATTTTAACCTATGTATTTCAAAAATGGGTATAGCAGATATGAAACTATGTGGATTAAAGTTTACTTGGTGGAACAAACTGGGGAATGAAATGAGTAAACTGGATCACTTTTTGGTTTCTCATAACGTGTTCGGTAATGGAGACTCCCTCAAAGGTCTTATGTTACTATTAGACCACTCTCATATATTTATTTTTAGCGAGATAATTAAGTTTAGTCCTGCCCCTTTCAAGCTAATTCACTCGTGCCTTGAACAGGGTGGATTTGAAGTGGTGGTGCAAGTGGCGTTTAAGGATATTAATATTTTTGATTGTTCGTTAGTTGACAAAATAAAGATCGTTAAGGGTAGTTTGAAAGATTGGATTTGAGCTGAATCGAAAGCAACAAATACTTTTGCGATTGTTAGTTCTTGATGAAAAATAGATCAAGGTGTAAAACTCAAGAAAAATTAGTTGATCACCTACACATCATGAATGCGGCTGATGTTTTGGATAGCTACTCTGAATCAAATCTATTTCAAATATCCCGTATTAAGTGGATGAAAAGTGGCGACGATAATTCCAAATTTTTCCACTCAATTTTGAAGCACAAACGTAACACTAATACGATAAATGGTGTTAACGTTAATAGGATTTGGTGTTCTGATCCGGAGGTGATAAACAATAGTTGTTATGATTACTTCAACTCGAAATTTAAGAGAATGGATAGAGTTGGTTGTTCTTGAGGATCTCGTGTTCCAAAACATGTTAGACCCTCTTGCTGTCGAGTTCTTAGAATCTAATGTTTCAGATAATGAGATTAAGCTGGCAGTATGCGATTGTGGAAGTAATAAAGCGCCAGGCTCGGATGGTTTCACTTTTTGTTTTATAAAGCGGTATTAGGAGTTTCTTAAACCTCGCGTTTGTAAACAAGTCGCAATATTTTTTTCCGAATGCATCATTACCAAGGGGCGAACTATACATTCATGTCTCTTATTGCGAAGGTGAAAAATCCCACTGTTATTCTAAATTACCATCTTATTTCGCTTGTGGGAGCTCTTTACAAGATCATGCACTTATGAATTGATTAGCTCATGTTATTCATAAAATCATAAGCCCAGAACAGTCTGCATTTATAAAGGGTAGATAGATTTTGGATGACCCCTTTAGTTCTGAGCGAGATTATATCTTTGATGAATAAGAATAAAAAGAAGATGATGATTTTTAAAGTTGATTTTGAAAAGGCATATGACTTGGTGAATTGGACGTTTTTGGATTGTTAGGAATAAGTGTGTGAGCCCTAAAAAGACTTGGTAACCCCAAGTTATCAAACCCACTTACAATAAACGAAAATATTTAATGCATACGAAGAAACTAGCAAGATTAATAAAGATAAGAGAATTTTAACGAGGTTATATGTAATCAAAGATGATTACTTTAATCCTCGGCCACCAAAGAGAGTTCTTTTATTAATAAATTTTGTGGATACGTGTATGTGTTACAATAGGATGTTTAAATAGAAAAAACTCAACAAGGAAACAACTTTGAGAACAAGAAAACACGTTTTTGGAAACTTCCTCCCGTCAAACCCAGACTCGTGATCGCGAGCCTCCCTCGTTGTATTTTCTCACGATCGTGAAACACACATCGAGCAAAATCTCTAGTATTGAATTTTAAACTCGCGATCTCGAACTTGTGCAGCAGTTTTTCGTTTTCTTGATTCCTTGTTTAACTCGATTCGCACTCCAACAATCTCCCACTCGAAGAGACGTTACACAACACCCATCGATAACCTAACATAATCACCATCATCATCATCTTACAGCAATAACCCAACCCGCTAATTATACCTCCTTTTGATACCATCGGATTTGCACCCGAGTCACGCCGCACTTCACCCGATAACCTTCGAGGAAGTGAAGTCTTTGGACACCAAAAAATACCGCTGAGCTATACTTCGATCCTTTTGTTACTAGCTTGTGAAACAAGATCTACTCTTTGGCTAAGGCACCTACATCCTTAGTTTTGGATGTAAGGGGTCTTTTAAGTCCGACCCAACCCAACCCAATTAACCTTATAGCCCAAGCGATCTACCCATACAAAACTCCATCCACCCAATTTATCTTTCCAACAATTAACAAACCTAGCGATAGAACAAGCATGTGGATAACACCATCAAAGAAGCCGTGTGAGAACGCACTCACACCCTTGATCTTCCACATAATCGCTTTAGCTTTCATTAATGGAACACCTACCACATACGTGCGCAAGTCTATTGAAATATCCGAATTCCCATCCCGAGCGAACTCCCACTGTACGGATGTATCTTTAACGGTGACTCTCAGGAAAATCTGTTTAGCTCTATTTTTGAGTCAACAGCAAGTGTCGATTTATCAGCGTCTTGACTTCCGTTTAGATCCTAAATTGAATTCAAGGCAGGATTTAAGACCCATGGAAAATTTGATTCTACCATTTTAATGGAGTCTGAATTTTATTTACTTATTTGTCGGAGGTCCACTAGGAAGCAATCTTTTTATTCGTCGAATAAAGAGAGGGATGACTTTCTCTACTTTTGAGAGTGGTCCACTCTGGGTGGAGAAATGACTTGTTTTTATCCTCAGATAGGGGAATGATTGTCTACATATTACCTATCCCGTACACCACTCATGTGGTATTGGGTTTTGTTGTTGTTGTTGTTGTTGTTGTTGTTGTTGTTGTTGTTGTTGTTGTTGTTGTTGTTGTTGTTGTTGTTATTATTGCTGCTGCTGCTGCTGCTGCTACTGCTGTTGTTGTTGTTGTTGTTGTTGTGTCTCAAGAAAATCTGTTGTTCATCTTTCTTGGCCGATCGCAACAAAGTTACCATTAGAGAAGATCTACCCGAAGTTACGAAAGCTCTAGTGTACCCAATTCGGCTCGAATTTATACTAGCTTCAACTTCCTTTGAGCTTCCACTTAAATAAGACCTCTCAACAAATACTGTAAAGCATTAGCACACTATTACTTCTAACACCCACAAAATCACCTAGCAACTCCTTAACCATATACATGGTTCCCCTCTTGTACTTGCGAGCAATCATAAGACCTCTCTTAAACACCATCCACCTTTGATCTCCAAATAGAACATGACACCTTTCATCATCCGATTGCCCAACCGAGATCAACCTACTCTTGCGCTTTGGAATGAATCTCACATTCCTCAAGATCCATGCATAATTCAAGTGTCTAATAACTAAGTCACCCACACCCGCGATATCAAGTGTCTTCCCATCCGCAACTCAGACTTTATCGGAATAACTCTTGAAATTCACCATCTCATTCATGTATGGGGTAACATGACACGATGCACCCGAATCTAAAACCCAAGATTCGTCAAAAACCTCTTTTTGGCACATCAACGCATCTTCCATCACCACATTCCTTGCGCTCTCACCCGACTTTAAACTCGGGCACCTTGATTTGCAGTGACCAACTTGTTGACAATTCCAACACACAACATTCTTGCTCCTTGATGGACTCCTTGATCTAACTCTTCCGTGACTAATACTTAGAGCCGAACTCGAACTTCCATTCGAATCTTTCCTACGAATGCCTTCACTAAGAATCAAATCACAGATTCCTTTAAAAGTGAGTTTAGTAGTTCCGTATGAACTACTAACTGCCATTACCGTACCGGCCCAACAATCGGGTAGAGGTGATAGCAAAAACAACGCTTGTAGCTCATCATCAGATTTAATATCAACCGATTTCAAACAAGTTAAAGTCAAATTAAATTCGTTCACATGATCTGCCACCAAAGAACCCTCCTTCATCTTAGTATTCAGCAATTGTCTTATCAAGTAAACCTTGTTCAAAGCAGATGGATTTTCATACATGTTAAATAATGCTGCAAGCAATCACGCCATTGTGGTTTCATCCATGATGTTTTAAGCAACGTTCTTGGTCAAAGAAAGTCGAACAACTCATAGGGATTGCCTATCCAATAACTCCCATTCGCCTTGAGCCATCTCTTCTGGTTTAACACCGGTTAAAGGTTGATAAAGCTTCTTTTGATAGAGTAGATCTTCAATTTGCATCTTCCAAAAGCTAAAATCAGTACCATCAAACCGATCAATTTTCACATAACTCTTTTCCGCCATTGTTCCAGTGAAAAAACTGAGCCTAAGCTCTTATACCACTTGTTAGGAATAAGTGTGTGAGCCCTAACAAGACTTGATAACCCCAAGTTACCAAACACACTTACAATAAACGAAAATATTTGATACAAACGAAGAAACTAGCAAGAATAATAAAGACAATAGAATTTAACGAGGTTATATGTAATCAAAGATGATTTCTTTAATCCTCGGCCACAAAAGAGAGTTCTTTTATTGATAAATTTCGTGGATACATGTATGTGTTACAATATGATGTTTGAATAGACATAACTCAACAAAGAAACAACTTCGAGAACAAGAAAACGTGTTTCTGGAAACTTCCTCCTGTCAGACCCAGACTCGCGATTGCGAGTCTCCCTCTTTGTATTTTCTCGCGATCGCGAAAGGCACATTAAGCATAATCTCCAGTTGCGAATTTTAAACTCGCGATCTCGAACTTGTGCAACAATTTTTCATTTTCTTGATACATTGTTTAACTCGATTCGCACTCCCAACATGGATCACTTACTCAAGTGTCTTAGTTTCAGGGTTAGATGGAGAAAATGAGTAAAGGGGTGTTTATTTTGGGTAAACACTTCTATTTCGAATAACGGAAGCCCTACCATGGATTTTTCAGTCCAAAGGGGTCAAAGACACTGGGATCCACTTAGTTCGTTGTTGTTCATTATAATAATGGAGGGATAACACTATATCCTCGAGAAAGCGAAAGTTTTAAATATATTTTCATGGGTGAAGATTAGTAATTCGAAGGTACAGATTTCACACCTATTCTATGCGGATGTGATCCTCTTGTCCGATTGAAATCACATTAATTTGGAGAACCTTGTTCGAGTGCTTCAGGTTTTTATCTTTCGTCTAGTCTTCGTATCAACGTGGGGAAATCCCATTTGTTCGACATTGGTGTGGATCAAGGAGAGCTGGATTCATTTGCGCTCAAAGGTTGCAGGGTTGGTACATTACAACGAAATACTTGGGGTTGACGATTGGAGCAAACATGAACCACATCACGCACTGGAAGGATCTTGTTACAAAATATCGAAAGAGAATTGGTACGGAAGGTTTCAGTTCTTTCAAGCGGGGGGCGCGTCATTTTAATAAAATCGGTAATTGGTTAGTTGGGTTTGTATCCTTTCTCGTTATCTAAGTGCCCAATGTCTATACTTAAGGATTTGAAATCATTGCATTCTAATTTATTTTTGGGAAGCGGAAACTATGCAAAACGATGAGTTGGGTTAAATGGGATACTACGTTGTCACACTCCCAAATAGGGTCTGGGGTATTTGTGACTAATTATATCAAATCACAGTTGTATAAACGAGAACGACTCTATATGAGACGTTTTATTGAGTTTTGCAGAAGTTTCCAATATAATGTAATATAGATAGCACGAAGAGGTATATAATTTCGGACGAGAATATTTATGAAAATATCCTCAGAAATATCGAAGATATTTATGATGATATTTTGTAATTTCTAAGTTCGAAAGTTGATGAAGAAATTTTTTTCGCAAGCTTTTAACATGACTTCGGAGCAAGATATTCTCTAAAGATTTCATCGGATCCAGAATTACCTGGATTCTTTGAATATAGGGTTTGGTCCTTGTATTTGTCCTTGGTCTCCTTCATGGTTAGCTCAATCCATTTTTCAGTTCCAAATATGAGCTTTTTCAATACGTCTTTCTTTATCATCAAACTTTTGGCCATTAAGACCATCTATAGCTTTTACTGCTTCGTCAGCATTCTCAAGGTTAACGAATCTGAATCACTGATTATTAATCCGAGGTGTTTTCAAGAATTTTGAAGAGTTTGAACGCAGATGGTAATCGTCAAGATATAATGTTCTAGAATTTTGAACGAATATTTTTCTGGGTTTTATGAATAGAAGTGATGTTCTAGCACAGTTTTGAAGTCAAAGTATAGCTTTGAAAGACGTAGGAATCTAAGAGTGATCTCCTGCTAAATCTTGACTTAGATTCTATTCTGTTTAGAATATGTAATGAAATTTGTATGAAAATGGTTGTTCTTTGGTGAACGGCTACATATATCTGTGGATGTAAGTAGTATAGTTACTGATTATTGAATCAGAATTTGAAGAATGTACAATGTAACATATTAATGTGAGATATAAATATTTCTCAGGTATTACCTACCCGTTAAAATATTTTCACAATTAACAGTTTGTACAAAAGAGAAGATATACGTTCATATATGTATTCTTCAGATATAATATAGATTTAATGAGTTAATATAATATTAAACTCATTTGATTTGCAGTTGAAACGAGAATAAATAATCTCCAAAACCTTAGAGATTTCATAATTGTCGCGAAATATTTCGCTAATGAAGTTATGAATCAATACTTCATTGTTCATTGTTATTGATATACCTTGGTATATGATGTTGGTGCTCGTGAAATTCTTGTGAAATTCGCAAGGCACGAATGATGTTTTCTAGAAAGTTTCGAGTACATTGAAAATGAAAGTATACAATCAATCATGTATTTGAGTAACACAATTGGTTTATTATGAAATGGAGTTTATTGTGTTGAAGCAGTGATTAACGATTGTTAAGTCATTAACGAAGGATGTACATCATATCATATTAGTGATATGAATTAACCAAGTAGTACATGCTAGTTAAGATTCACATGTAATAGCTTAGTACGAAGAGATTTATTATTGTTCCAAACCATATATATATATAAAGTATACATATATAATTCTTCAGGAAAAAATGAGTCAATACATCTTAACTGATTATTACTAATATTCCTTGGTGGCTGTGGTGTTGCTGTTACTGATACTAATGGTGCTGTCGGTGCTGGTTATGCTGCTGATGCTCTTAGATTTTGCACCATATTCTCCAGAGCCACTACTCGAGCGCGAAGTTCGTTGACTTCTTTTATTATTCTGGGATGATTGGCGGTTTTGACAAGGGGATGAATAAGATCTAGAATTCTAGATATTATATATTCGTGACGGGATATCCTGGAAATGAGGGTGAAAATGGTGTTTCGGATTGGTTCGCCGGTAAGTGCTTCAGGTTCTTCACCAATAGGGTAATGAGGTGGGTGAAAAGGATCACCTTCTTCACTTCTCCATTGATTAAGACGATTACGAACCCATCCCCAATCTATCCAAAATAAATGATGGCTGATTGGTTCGTTCGTTCCGGTTACGCTGCCGTTGGAGCTCGAGGAGTTCGAGGAATCCATATTATGTGTTTGGAATAGGGGTTGATATGAAATGAGTGTTGGATACTGAATAATATATTCATCTCCTTGAATACGTATATATAGCAAAAAGATTTTCGTGATTTACAGAGGAAATTTAGGAAAAGTGTCAGACAAAATCTACTGTGATAGATATAATAAGATATGTTTTGTCTATACATCATCTATGCAATAATTGCAGTATGACGTGTCTAGATTAAAAATGATAAGTATGTAATTAGATAATCTTTTGATTAAAGATTTTCAATTCGTAATGGCCTATTCAGGTCTAGGGGCTTGAGCTATAGGATCCTTTAAATCGGTAATCCAAACCCTTCCATTCTAGAGTTTCGTAGACGTCACTCGTCAAGAAAATTTGATGATAAAAAATAACGAGAAAGCAAAGATTTTGAAACTAATGAATATGAATAGTAGAGATTTCAAGATTCATGGATAACATTTCATGTAATACATATGTAATACACAAAACCATGATAGATGACAAAGGAATATCGAGAATTTCAGAAATCATGTTGTCGCATTTAAATATGTTGGCGGAATTGGATAGTACTTAGGAGAGTGAGCAAAATTCTTAGGTTGGCTCGACATTCTAAGATAAGTAAAGTTTCTAAAGTATAGTGTAGCATTTAACAATTAAAGGCAACAATTAAAGGCACTACGGTCAAGGAAAGTTGTAGCCCTACATTGCTAAGGTACCTAATTGTATAAGGCACACATAAAATGCAATCCAGGTTCTCTACAACAATACTGCTCTGATCCCAATCTGGCTCACCCCTCACATTCATCTCGTTGTGTATTTGCTAATTGAAAGCAACAATTCAATGAGCCATTCATGGATAATTTGAAGGACTTGCATTTATTAATTTGATAATGATTGCTTGCTATGCTTGGAGTCTTTATTACATATCATATCAATTAAAGACATTTAATGCGTTGTTCATAATGTAATCTATTTATCTTCCGCTGCAAAACTCAATAAAACGTCTCATATAGAGTCGTTCTCATTTATACAACTGTGATTTGATATAATTAGTCACAAATACCCCAGACCCTATTTGGGGGTGTGACATACGTTGGCCCCATTTAATAACGGTGTCCTCATGGGTCGATTTTTGACAGTACTCGAGGGAAGGGAGTTTGGGATAATATTGTATGTACAAGTAAAAAGGTGGTGGATCTTAATCTCTTTCCAAAACATGCAATCAAGATGAAGTTGGGAGATAGCCACTCGATACGGTTTTAGATTGATCTTTGGTTAGGTTAAGAGCCTTTGTGCGTTGACTATAATCATCTTTTCCATCTAGACCGTGAGCAGGATGCTTTAGTAGAGGATAGATGCGTGAATGGAGCTTGGATTTGGAATTGATTGAAAAAAGATATTGGATTCAGAAACATGGAATCGCTGACTGCATTGCTCGCTTCTTTGAATGATGTCACCCTATTCGATCATTCAGATTACTAGAAGTGGATGCTACATGGAAGTGATATTTTTTCCGTATCGACAACAAGAGTGAATATGGATCGGGTCTCGTTAGCATCTAGTACATCGCCTACGTTATGGAACAAGTTCTTGCCCGGAAAAGTTTAATATTTTTTTATTAGCGTGTTATTTTTTACAGACTTCCGAATCGGCTTCATCATTCGAGAAGAGGGTTGGAATTGAGGTGATTAGTGTTGAATAATAGAACCCGTCCATATTATTGATTATTGATGCGGTATTTATAGCAATACAAGGTAACCCTAATCATCTAATTAACCCTAATGGACTCAAGCCCACATATTGTACTTGGGCTAATCAATATAATTCATCTAACATTCCCCTGCAGTCTGAACGGCGAAATCGTGAAAGTTCGGACTGGAAAGAAAACAATAAACAAAAAATAAATAAATAAAAACACAATTTTCTCTCTAATTTTTCGTATCGAGTTGATTGATATCGCTGATTGGTTGCGTTGTTTGACTGCGTTTCCTTTTCCGTAACATTTTTTTTTTACGTTGTGGCTTGCTTGCCTATGAATTGAGTAGAACTTAGGATTTGAACTTTACCGTAATACAAACTTATTCAACGCTGCAAAATAAGAGAGTTTTTTTATTATTATTATATGGTATTCCTTTTTTTTTTTCTTCGAGATTTGGAACCTAGTCAAGTTAGGCTGCTCAGCCCCACGCCGATTATGATTGTAGATTTACTACAATTAAGTATAAAAGAAAAGAACATAGAAAAAGAGATCTGGTCACGAAAATAAGATCATGTAAATCGATTAATAGAAAAAGTGTAAGACAATAAAAATGATAAAATAAAGCCTAATGATTTAATAGGATCTTAACAAGAAGTAAAGAAGTGATGTGAGATATTGAGATGGATTTGAGTCGTTGGTGCAATACAGATGAAGTACACGTACATCGAATTGGAACAAAGATATTTTTATTGTTATTGCTAAATGGTTTAATTGGGCGAAAAAAGAAAATAATAAAAAAAAAACGGTAAGATCTCCTATCATCAAAATATAATCGATGATCATCGGAGAATAACAACTTCGAAAGAGGTTTAACAAGGATTATAGCTATTTGATACGCTGTTGAAAAACAGAAGCCGTCCATATTATTGATTATTGAGCCTTTAAAAAAAAATATATTATCGATTATTGATGCGGTATTTATAGCGATACAAGGTAACCCTAATCATCTAATTAACCCTAATGGAATCAAGCCCACATATTGAACTTGGGTCAATCTATATAATTCATCTAACAATTAGCTGCGTCATTTGCAACCGGTGCGTTGAAAGTTTGGTTCATAGTTTCTATGTTTGCTCGTGTGTGCAGGAAGTGTGGAGGGCGTTTTTCATTTTGATTCAACGTCCGTTGCAATCTTTTTAGTCTTGGAATGAGGTGCTTAGCTAGATTGATACATGTAACTACTCTTCGGAATCGAAGGAAGGATCGATTATCGATTGGGATCGATTGTTGTTGCGGCACATTGGGTGATTTGGCGGTTCCGGAATTGTTCATTATATAATGACAAATCCGTGAAAAAGTGTAACTTAGTTGATTTCGTTAAGTTTTCTTTTTCTTGGCTTCGTTATAGGGCCAAGCGTAACTTAATTGGAAAACTTGATTTTTATGTCCGTTGTAATGACTTTTTAGCTCCGTGCTAAGCGTAACTTAAATTGAAAAAATTGGCTTTTATGCCCATTGTAATGACTTCTTAGCTCCTTGCTAATGGGCCGTTTGTTTTGTGAATAATAAAATTTTCGGCGTTGTAAAAACAAAGATATAATTTATTTAACTGCTTTTACTCCGTGACCATTTCCGACTATTAACCCTGATGAGTGTTGTGAGTATGAAGGACGTCTACCACTGAAGAATGTTAAATATTAAATATTTAATTCAATTATAATGTTAAATATTAAATATTAAATATTTAATTCAATTATATGTATAGAAAACTCTTAATTTTTTCTATTTGCAAGAGAAGCTATATGTTAAAACATTGGGTCAGTTAGTAACATATAATACTGAAACTATGTTTATGTGATAGAGTTGCACATGATTCATTACATGAGCAAACTAAGCATCAAATAGAATAAGCCTACAAAATTTGATAGACATTCATATGCGAGCTACGGAGAGTTAATAGTAACCAACATGTTGATCTTATAAAGAGCAATTGATAAGAAGCCAAGAACTTTTTAAAAGAACCTAAGAACAATCAAATTCCATAATCAAAAACCATACCAAAATCCAACTTCAAAAAGAACCAAATCTCAAACCTGATTAAAAAAAAAAAAAAATCCTAAAAAGCTAACTAGGTCTACCAAGAACACTAAAACTCCAAATGCTATTTACATTTTAACAAAAGGGTAATAATGCAGTAGCAAAAACTGTAAATCTCCTCCTACACGTTTTCGAGCTGTACTTCAGCAGTAGGTGGTACGCTTTTGCTCTTCTTTGGAGTTGATCCATAGTAACATCCATATAGAACAAGCTGTGCAGCCCCAAGAAGTCCCCCTGTACCATTAGCAATCTGCAACGAAAAAAATCAGTATTTTTTTTAATAACAAAAGATAAATAATAAACAGTAAAAATGTTTTACCAGGATAAAGAGATCGAATTTGAGGAGAGCATATGTAGTCCAACAGATACCATTCAAGAAAGCAGCCAATGAAAGTGGGAATGGCATGAATTCAACACTCTTAGTTTTAATCACTTTCCACTATTAATTTTGATACATAAACATTAAACAAGAAACATGAAACCAATCAGCAACTATGATATAAATAAGTTAAGATCATACTGTTAATTATGAAAACAAGACACTCACCATGATAGTAAGAGGAGAACCATACATGATGATACCAAATATCACACAAAAGATCCCTACAAAATTCGATCTACTCGTATGGGTATGAAATGTTCCCAAATCAATACCAGCAATAAGGCCAAGGGCCGCAACCTCAACAGCTAACCATATACAAATCTTCTTCTGTAAATACGTAACACAACAAGAATACATATAGCAAGAAACATCATCAGATATAACATAAATACATACCGTCAAATATCAAATATATGAAAAAGATGGATGATGCAAAATTACATACCCTATGAGCAGTTTTACCATACAAGAGGAATGTACTGAGATAGAGAAGCTCCAACAAAAGACCAGTACCATTAATAGTGATGACTAAGATACTGTTTGGATGATTAATTGGCAAACCATAAAAGATCCACAACAAACAGTTCATGACACATGCTATATACGGATCCGGTGAAAACTCCTCTACATCTTTTTTTCTAAAAATCCTCCAAATCGTAGGCCTACACGTTTATCAGTAGCTTGATTTAGCATCATTCATCAATGTATTCATACATATTTAACAAAGTACACATTATTCATATACATAGCGCGAAATTGCAAAGCATGAAAAAGGATCAGAAACTTACCCAGGCGAGATGAAAAGCACAAAAGAAATCACATTCCCTGCAGATAAACAAATGTTGTAGAATGAATTAGTACTACAATTGAATTGGATTAAATAACTTGACAAAAAACTGAAATCCTGTTCTATATTTCTCTGAAAAAGAAACTGAAATCATATGACAGAACAATTCAATCATATCAGTATCAATCAAATAGCTAATTACAAAATGAAATTTTCAAATACCTTCTTTAATTAATCTACAAAATAATTAAAACTAATCCTAACCAAACCCTAAGTTCATACATTCAATAAAAAGTCACAAATTAGTCAGATTATTATACACTCCAGCTTGAACTCAGTAAGTAATTAATCAAATCACATAATAACTAAATAGTTATTAACTCGCAGAATTTTATAATAAAGAAGCTATAAACAATGTATAACACATATACGTAATCAAACCGCATCAATATTCAGAAATTTAAAAAGAATTAAGTCACGCTTACAACATGAGTATGCAATTTCGGTTTCATAACAAATTCGCACAGCAACTTAACCAAATTTATAACATCACATTATTATTATTATTATTATATTCAATATTCAATTCAACAATTCAAATGATTATCACGTCAATATACATGTGTATATCAATCGATATATAACATCATGTAGAGATGATAGATACATGATTATTCAATTAATTTTACGTGAAAACAACGAGCAGTTAATAATCAGAAATTAAATCGCGATAAAAATTATACCTATGATTCCGACGATGGTACGAATCTGCATGTTATTCATTGTCATGTTTGAAATCGGAGCGAAGAATTAAGAATCGGAAAATCGAGAACGATAGATATACGTTGGTGTATGTATAGGTATGTACGGAATAACCACAGCATGAAGGGTGATGTGTATATATATATAGGTGTATGTATATGTATATTCTAAGCCTATCCGTATTTAGTCTCCTAAAAATAGTTGGATTGATGACTCACTTTTTAGTCTTTTAAATTTCAATTTATTTATCCAAACATTTACTATTTTTTATAAATAATATTTTGGTATTTATCTTATCTGTTATCAATATAAGAAGATAATAAAAACTAAATTGTTTGTTTGTTATTTTATCCTTTTAACTGGGGTGTCTAAATGTTTTATAAAAGATTTTATATTTTATACTCCGTATAAATTGTATATCCGATAAGCACATGTTTATAAATAAAAGTTTTTACAAATGGTATAGTTATGAGGGGTTGATTAGTAATTAACTAATAATAAAGGGGTGTTAAGTGATACGGAAAATTTTAGGGAAAAGAGCGCCAAGAGCGAAATTCGCGGCAACTAGAAGACGTTTTGTTAGTTCGGATGTACAATTACTGAATTGACCTTATCACGTAAAAGGTGTGTTGTTGGATAGAATTGAATTTGGTTAAAACACGTTTATCAGAAAGAAAAAAAAAGAATTAGTAATATAAATTTATAAACCTGATGTATATACATTGATATAGATATAGATGTGTTGTACATAATAATCTTTTTCTCAATATTTTAAAATGATGGTTATAGTTATTTAATGATACAATATTTTGCATTCTAATAATATTCGTATAGTATTACTATTATATATATATATATATATATATATATATATATATATATATATATATAATAGAGGCAGGATCAATGAGGAAGTAACCAATCGGGGGAAGCGGGGGGAAGCAAATTTTTTTTTTTCGTTTTTTTTGAATTTTTTTTCCGGCATCAAGATCACACGAAAATATGAACATTTAGAAGAGACACTTCGTGATGAATGTTATTATTTAGGCGGAAAAACGATCGACAAAAATAACATTCAAGATAATATTGTTCGTGAAGAATATGAACGTTTTTTTTCATGTTTTGTGAAGTAAAATTTAGCCCGATTTAGAGTTTAGGGTTTAGGGTTTAGGGTTTAGAGTTTGGTGTTTTGGGTTTATTCCATAAACCCAAAACACCAAACCCTAAACCCTAAACCTTAAACCCTAAACCTTAAACTCTAAACCGTTCGTGTTAAAAACTCAATCTAAATCCTAAATCTAAACCCTAAATCTAAACCCTAAATTTCTAAACCCTAATATCTAAACCCTATAAACCCTAATATCTAAACCCCAATAGCTAAAACCTCAAAATACGCTCGAAAAACACGATAATTGTTATATATTACTTCTTCGAGCGTTTTCCCGCCAAAATAAAAACATTTATCACAAAGTGTCTCTACTAAATGTTCATATTTTCATCTCATCTATAATGTTCGTGAACAAAGTTTTTTCAAAAAACGAAAAAAAAAAGTTTTTACTTCCCCCCGCTTCCCCCCGAATGGTCGCTTCCCTCTTGATCCTACCACTATATATATATATATATATATATATATATATATATATATATATATATATATATATATATATATATATATATATATAGGGAGACGATTCTCACACACCACTTTTTGATTAATCTACAATATTATCTCATAAATTTCCAATTATACCCTTAAGTAGTTGAACTAATATTATTACTTTAAGTATAATTAAGGGTATAATATGTAATTAAATGTAGATGGATAAAAAAGTGGTATGTGAAGATCATAACCCTTGTATATATTATATATTATATATATATTATATATTAATAGAATATTATTATTATTACATATTTTATAATATCATAGATTAATAGATTAATTAAGATTATAGATTAGATGTATCATACTTTTTTAGTCATTACTGTTTTAAAACAAAATAAGAAAAAAGATTTATATTTTATAGTTTTAACGATTTGAAATTGAATTTCATTTGTCAATTATCTTCAGACTTTAAAGATTACGTATATAATTTTTTTATTATTTTAACATCTTCTACCGGATAATAACAGAATCATCGTTAAATTATATCTCATACAGAAATTTATTACTAATTTTTTAATGTTACAAAATATAATTTTATCCCAAAACGAATATAAGAAAATAACAAATTCTATCTACAGTTAATTGTGTACCAAGTTAAAAACCAATCCTAAGAAAGAAAGCGCACATAATTCTATCTGTTGAACCTTCATGAACTATGTATTTTTTAAACATGTACTCAATTTGATAAAATGGGTAAATAAATGTACTAGTCACCTTAATATCTATTTGTCTCTAGGGCCGCAGAGGGTTAGTTTTACCCTTTATAATATCTATTTGTCTCTTTTTAGCCATATTATTAATTATTATTCGAATAAATTATATATCAATTTAATAAAACGGATAAATAAATATGCACTGGATACTGAAAATATATTCAAATGTAAGAAATTAAATGTATTGTAAAATTAGAGTTGTAATCACTTGCATCCATAAATTTGCTTGAAAACAAAGGGACCAATGAGAACGCGACATGTGGCGCGAAAATCACATGTGATTGAAAAAAAAAATTCGAAAATTTTTTTTTTTAAAATTTTTTTTTTTTCGAATTTTTTTTTTCGAATTTTTTTTTCGAATTTCTTTTTTCGAATTTTTTTTTTTAAAATCATATGTGATTATGCATGTCAATCACATGTGATTGTAAACCCAATCACATGTGATTATGCATGGCAAATCTAATCACATGTGATTGTAGAATTCAATCACATGTGATTGTGCAGGTAATCACATATGATTGTAAAAAAAAAAAATTTAAAAAAAAAATTCGAAAAAAAAAAATTAAAAATTTTTTTTTTCGAAAAAAAGTTTTTGAATTTTTTTTCAATCACATGTGATTTTCGCGACACATGTCGCGCTCTAATTGGTCCCTTGAATCTCAACTTAATTTATGGACTCAAATGAATATTCCTCTTAATAATTAATTTAGTATTGAAAATTAAATTAAATATAACTAAAAGACTATCTAATATAGCTTACGTGTCAACCTTCTACAAATAAGCAAAAATTATATGGGTCATTTTTTTAAAAGCCAAATGTATGTATTATAAACAAACGAAGAGTCTGTACAAGATAGTAGCCAGCCGAGTAAAAAGGCCAAGCTGACAGCTACAAGTGAACCATATACAAGTATAGATACACGAATTATTATACGAATCCAACGAGAACAAAAGGCTTTAACCAATCCCCGCTCTTCTTAAATTTAAGTCGCCATAAAAACTCGGGTTCACTAGTCATTGATGCCACTCGATAGATAACTTTTTCGCCTTCTTAGAAATCAATTCGAAACTCTTAACTTGAATCTCACTAAAACTTTCTTAATCTATAAAATTATACCACGAACAACATTATCTACATAAAAATTACCTTTATCTATTAAGCCTAATAGTAGTACCAGTTTCAACTTGATGATATGGACCCTATGTTTCTTAATGGGCCATCAATTGGCCCATTTACTCACTAACAGATTGAATGCAATCCTCCTGAATTTCGGTTTTGTTGATATTTGCATAACAATTATTAATCAAGTAAATGATAATTTAACAATAATAATAGTAGTTTAATATTTAGTATCAATCATTTAATTTTGATTAGTGTTGATACCGATTTTCGGCTAGCGGCTACAAGTATCGGTACAGTTCTAGAACTAAGGGTGATGAGATGGATTGTCGAATGATGTTTACCCTCGGGACAGAATCCCTGCAGACCCGGATCATGGCCAAAATGCCGTTGGGTGACTTTAATCAATCTTGCGAACTAAACGCAGAGTTGGTCCGTCTAGCGCTCTGCGACTTAGTCTTCAAGTTCTAGATTGAGAAAGTACTATGTGTGAGAAAAGTGTGTTATGTGCTACAAGTTCAAATAAAAAGAAAAATGATGGTCTAGGTGGCATATTTATAGGTATGAGTGCTCCGTAATGTTCGAAGACATGTGTCACGCTGCTATTGATTAATTTAGACACTGTGATTTATGCTGACATGACATATGTGCTTCTCACGTGTTCTTGTAAGGGCTTAAGCATAAAAAGCAGCCTTCAGGGCTTACGTATGACGTTAGACGACCTACTTTATTTTTAAAATGCTTTGCTGAACGGAATACGTTGAACAACTATAGATTAAAAATTGTTTATAATGCTATTTTTTTTATGTTTTTTAAGCGATATTCAGTTTATATTGATCTTTTAATACGTGCAAATCATAAGGCGTACCATTAATTCCTCCTAGTTTGATACCTTTGTTTTGTAAAAATAAAGACATTAAACTATATAAGAAAAAGAAATAAAGTGTTCTTACATTGGAAATATATCTCTTCTAGCATCATTTTTTACTGCACCGATTTGACTTTTAATTATGACTTTCGGTGGTTGATTAGAAAATTAAAATTGTTTCAATTTTAAATAATTTTAAATTTCCAATTAAAATAAGCGCTATATTTTTAAAACTTATTTTAAAAATATTTGTTATCTTTTCACATGTACCATCCACGTGTACGGTTGATTTAATGGTTTCCAAATTTAGACGCCTCTTTAAATTCTTTCTCCATTTCAATAATTTTTTAAAACCTAATTTCAAAGTTTCACATCTCGATTCATCTGATTTTGCTCTCTTCTTCATAATCTGCTTATGTGTTTACTCCATGGCTACTTTGAATGTTTCTGATGTTCATAGTTCAGTTACAAAAACATTTTTGAAAAATATTTTCAAACAATATCGTCATTTATATGTTGTTGATGTTGTTACTCCTTTGCCAAATGAACGTGCATGTCGTCCCCGCCTGGAAAGGTTGCAATATATACGCGTGCACTATCCTTTGCAAATGTAGGTCTTCCCTTTACTGATTTTTTCTTATGTATTCAATTTTTATGGTGTTAGTGTTGGTCAGTTTGATCCTTTATCAATTTGTAAAATCATCATATTTGAGATGTACTGAAATGTCCCGTTCATATCGATTATAAACGTTTCATATTTATTGGTTTCGTTACGAGGTTTTGACCTCTATATGAGACGTTTTTCAAAGACTGCATTCGATTTTAAAAACAAACCATAACCTTTATTTTATCGATAAAGGTTTAAAAGCATAACATAAATTATCAAGTAATGATAATCTAAAATATAACGTTTTACACACGACCATTACATAATGGTTTACAATAATATTACACATCGATTTAAATCTCTGAATGCAGTTTTTAAACAATATTTTACAAGCTTGCTGACTCTAATTCTTGTCCTTAATTTAGCATGCAACAGCTGAAGCTATTAATAATCACCTGAGAATAAACATGCATAAAACGTCAACAAAATGTTGGTGAGTTATAGGTTTAATCTGTATATATATCAAATTGTAATAATAGACCACAAGATTTCATTTTTTTATAAACATCCATCTCATATCAGGCATTTCGAAAACTGCATAGAGATAAAAATCATTCATATGGTGAACACCTGGTAACCGACATTAACAAGATGCATATAGAATATCCCCAAAACCGAATCCTCTCGTCTGTATAATAATAAATCGAAGTACTAAAGCATCCGTACCTCGGATGGGGTTTGTTAGGCCCATAGATCTATCTTTAGGATTCGCGTCAATTAGGGGTACTGTTCCCTAATTCTTAGGCTACCAAGCTAAAAGGGGCATATTCGAATTAGATAATCCAACCATAGAATGTAGTTTCGATTACTTGTGTCTATTTCGTAAAACATTTATAAAACTGCATGCATTCTCATCCCAGAAATATTAGATTTTAAAAAAATGGGACTATAACTCACTTTCACAGATTTTTACTTTGCCGAAAATAAGACTTGGCCACTGGTCGATTCACGAACCTATAACAAATATATACATATATATCAAAGTATGATCGAAATATATTCACAACATTTTTATTACGTTTTAATGATTTAAGTTTGTTAAGTTAGCAGTCCATCGTTAGTAATCTACAACTAATTGTCCATAGCTAATAGTACAGAAATAAATCAATATATATATTATCTCGAATCAATTCATGACCCCGTGTATACAAGTCTCAGGTTAGATCACAACTCAAAGTATATATATTTTAGAATCAACCTCAACCCTGTATAGAGAACTCTAGCATTACATCATATAGAGTGTCTATGGTTGTTCCAAATAATATATATAGATGACGTCGATATGATATGTCAAAACATTGTATATGTGTCTATGGTCTATCAAGATTACATAATATGTTAGAATACATGTATAATACAATATAAGTTAGTTAAGTTATGGTTAGAATAGATTTATTACAAATTTCACGTAGCTACAACAAGCAAAAATATCCAATTTTGTTTTACCCATAACTTCTTCGTTTTAAATCCGTTTTGAGTGATTCAAGTTGCTATGGTTTCATAATGAATTGAAATTTATGAAACTAAACAGAAAAAGTATAAGTTTATAGTTGAAAATACAGGTTACAAGTCATTTTTGTAAGAGGTAGTCATTTCAGTCGAAAGAACGACGTCTTGATGACCATTTTGAAAAACATACTTCCACTTTGAGTTTAACCATGATTTTTGGATATAGTTTCATGTTCATAAGAAAAATCATTTTCCCAGAAGAAAAACTTTTAAATCAAAGTTTATCATAGTTTTTAATTATCTAACCCAAAACAGCCCCCGGTTTTACTACGACGGCGTATGTCCGGTTTTACGGTGTTCTTCGTGTTTCCAGGTTTTAAATCATTAAGTTAGTATATCATATAGATATAGAACATGTGTTTAGTTGATTTTAAAAGTCAAGTTAGAAGGATTAACTTTGTTTGCGAACAAGTTTAGAATTAACTAAACTATGTTCTAGTTATTACAAGTTTAAATCTTCGAATATGATAGTTATATATATATATATGAATCGAATGATGTTATGAACATCATTACTACCTAAAGTTTAGTAGGTAAACCTACTGGAAGTGATAAGAAATGATTTAGCTTCAAAGGATCTTGGATGGCTTGAAAGTCTTGAAGTAGAATCATGACACGAAAACAAATTCAAGTAAGATTCCTACTCGAATTAAGATTGTTATAGTTATAGAAATTGAATCAAAGTTGGAATATGAGTATTACCTTAAATTAGAATGATAACCTACTGTAAATAACAGAGGTTTCTTGATCTTAGATGATTACTTAGAATGGATTAGAAAGCTTGAAAGTAGACTTGCAAACTTGAAAGTGTTCTTGAAGTTTACTTGAGTAGTTGTTTTGAAAGTTGATCTAGGTTAGGATTTATGAACTAGATTGAGCTAGATTTTGTTGAAGATGATGAAGAACACTTAGAACAACAAGAGAGAACTTGGGAGAGATAAGTTTGATGCATGAAAGTTGAAAAATTAAAGTGTTATGGTTGGTAAAGAAAAACGTGATCCTACCCTTGAATATAAGGTTCCATTAGTTTGTATTTTTGTTAGATATTTCATGCAAGTTACCAAATGATTGTTTCCACATATTTAGGTGACTCATTAAGGCTGCTAAGAGCTGATCATTGAAGTGTATATACTAATAGTATATACATTTAGAAGTTGTGTATTGTACGAGTACGAATACGGATTGAATACGAGTAAATAATGAACTGTAGTAAATAGTGTTTACTGTAGTAAATAGTATTTTACTGCAGCAATAGTTTTTACTGTAGTAAATAGGGTTTACTGTAGCGAATAGTTTTTTACTGTAGCGAATAGTATTTTACTGTAGCAAAACGAAAATTTACTGTAGCAAATAGTGTTTTATTGTAGCAAAACGAAAATTTATTGTAGCAAATAGTATTTTACTGTAGCAAATAGTATTTTACTGTAGCAAATAGTGTTTTACTGTAGCAAATAGTATTTTAGTTGTACATCTTTGATTTAATTGTATTTCTTATATATATATATATATATATATATATATATATATATATATATATATATATATATATATATATATATATATATATATATATATAAACTTACATCATAAAAAAATAAAACGATTATATAATTATCACAAGTTATGACGTTCGTGAATCATCAGGCAAACGGGGTGGTCAATTGTATACATAAACTCATTTCAATTAATCAAGTCTTAACAAGTTTGATTGCTTAACATGTTGGAAACATTTAATCATGCACATATAGTTTTCATTTAATATATAGTCATGGAAAATTTAGGGTCACTACAGTACCTACCCGTTAAATAAATTTCGTCCCGAAATTTTAAGCAGTTGAAGGTGTTGACGCATCTTCTGAAAATAGGTGCAGGTATTTCAGCTTTATCTGATCTTCATGCTCCCAGGTGAACTCGGGTCCTCTACGAGCATTTCATCGAACCTTAACAATTGGTATCTTATTTTGCTTAAGTCTTTTAACCTCACGATCCATTATTTCGACGGGTTCTTCAATGAATTGTGGTTTTTCGTTAATTGTAATCTTAGCTAATGGAATGGTGAGATCTTCTTTAGCAAAGCATTTCTTCAAATTCGAGACATGGAAGGTGTTATGTACACCCGCAAGTTGTTGTGGTAACTCAAGTCGGTAAGCTACTGGTCCGACACGATCAATAATCTTGAATGGTCCAATTTACCTTGAATTTAGTTTCCCCCGTTTACCAAATCGAACAACGCCTTTCCAAGGTGAAACCTTAAGCATGACCATCTCTCCAACTTCAAATTCTATATCTTTTCTTTTAATGTCCGCGTAGCTCTTTTGTCGACTTTGGGCGGTCTTCAATCGTTGTTGAATTTGAATGATTTTCTCGGTAGTTTCTTGGATTATCTCTGGACCGTAATTTGTCTATCCCCAACTTCACTCCAACAGATCGGGGACCTGCACTTTCTACCATAAAATGCCTCAAACGGTGCCATATCGATACTCGAGTGGTAACTGTTGTTGTAGGAAAATTCTGCTAACGGTAGATGTCGATCCCAACTGTTTCCAAAATCAATAACACATGCTCGTAGCATGTTTTCAAGGGTTTGTATCGTCCTTTCACTTTACCCATCAGTTTGTGGATGATAGGCAGTACTCATGTCTAGACGAGTCCCCAATGCTTGTTGTAACGTTTGCCAAAACCTTGAGACAAATCTGCCATCCCTATAAGAGATAATAGAGATTGGTATTCCATGTGTGGAGACAACTTCCTTCAAGTATAGTCGTGCTAACTTCTCCATTTTATCATCTTCTCTCATTGGCAGAAAGTGTGCTGACTTGGTGAGACGATAGACTATTACCCAAATAGTATCATAACCACTTGCAGTCCTTGGCAATTTAGTAATGAAATCCATGGTAATGTTTTTCCATTTCCATTCTGGGATTTCAGGTTGTTGAAGTAGACCTGATGGTTTCTGATGTTCAGCTTTGACCTTAGAACACTTCTAACATTCTCCTACGTATTTAGCAATATCGGCTTTTATACTCGGCCACCAAAAGTGTTTCTTGAGATCTTTGTACATCTTCCCCGCTCCGGGATGTATCGAATATCTGGTTTTATGTGCTTCCTTAAGTAAAATTTCTCTCACATCTCCAAATTTTGGAACCCAAATTCTTTCAGCCCTATACCGGGTCCCGTCTTCCCGAATATTAAGATGTTTTTCCGATCCTTTGGGTATTTCATTCTTCAAATTTCCCTCTTTTAAAACTCCCTGTTGCGCCTCCTTTATTTGAGTAGTAAGGTTAGTACGAATAATTATATTCATAGCTTTTACCCGCACAGGTTCTCTGTCTTTTCTACTCAAAGCGTCGGCTACCACATTCGCCTTTCCCGGGTGGTAACGAATCTCAAAATTGTAATCATTTAGAAAATTCAATCTACCTACGCTGCCTCATGTTCAGTTGTCTCTGATTAAATATATGTTGGAGACTTTTGTGGTCGGTATATATAATACTTTTGACCCCATATAAGTAGTGCCTCCAAGTCTTTAATGCAAAAACAACAGCGCCCAATTCCAAATCGTGAGTCGTATAATTTTGCTCATGAATCTTCAATTGTCTGGACGCATAAGCAATTACCTTCGTTCGTTGCATTAATACACAACCGAGACCTTGCTTTGAGGCGTCACAATATATCACAAAATCATCATTCCCTTCAGGCAATGACAATATAGGTGCCGTAGTTAACTTTTTCTTCAACAATTGAAACGCTTTCTCCTGTTCATCTTTCCATTCAAATTTCTTCCCTTTATGCATTAATGCAGTCAAGGGTTTTGCTATTTTGGAAAAATCTTGGATGAACCTTCTGTAGTAACCAGCTAGTCCTAAAAATTGGAGTATATGCTTCGGAGTTTTCGGGGTTTCCCACTTTTTAACGGTTTCAATCTTTGCCGGATCCACCTGAATACCCTCTTTGTTTACTATGTGACCGAGGAATTAAACTTCTTCCAACCAAAATATGCACTTTGAAAACTTAGCATACAGTTTTTCTTTCCTCAGCAACTCTAGCACTTTTCTCAAATGTTCTTCGTGCTCTTGATCATTCTTTGAGTAAATGAGTATGTCATCGATGAAAACAATGACAAATTTGTCAAGGTATGGTCCACACACTCGGTTCATGAGGTCCATGAACACAGCTGGTGCATTAGTCAACCCAAACGGCATAACCATAAACTCGTAATGACCGTAACGCGTTCTGAAAGTAGTCTTCGGAATATCATCCTCCTTCACCCGCATTTGATGATACCCAGAACGTAAATCAATCTTCGAATAAACTGTCGAGCCTTGTAGTTAATCAAATAAGTCGTCGATTCTCGGTAGTGGGTAACGGTTCTTGATGGTAAGTTTGTTCAACTCTCGGTAGTCGATACACAACCTGAATGTACCATCCTTCTTTTTGACAAACAAAACAGGAGCTCCCCATGGTGATGTACTTGGTCGTATGAAACCACGCTCTAATAGTTCTTGTAGTTGGCTTTGGAGTTCCTTCATTTCACTGGGTGCGAGTCTGTATGGAGCATAAGCTATTGGTGCAGCTCCTGGTACAAGATCTATTTAAAATTCAATGGATCGGTGTGGAGGTAGTCCCGGTAATTCTTTCAGAAATACATCGAGAAATTCTTTTGCGACGGGAACATCATTGATGTTCTTTTCTTCGGTTTGTACTTTCTTGACATGTTAAAGAACATCATAGCAACCTTTTCTTATTAGCTTTTGCGCTTTCAAATTACTAATAAGATTTAGCTTCGCGTTGCTCTTTTCTCCGTACACCATTAATGGTTTTCCTTTTTCTCGTACAATGCGAATTGCATTTTTGTAACATACGATCTCTGCTCTCTCCTTTTTCAACCAGTCCATGCCAATTATCACATCAAAACTCCCTAACCCTAGTGGTATCAAATCAATCTTAAACGTTTCGTTAACCAGTTTAATTTCTCGATTCCGGCATATTTTATCTGCTGAAATTTATTTACCGTTTGCTAATTCGAGTAAAAATTTATTATTCATAGGCGTCAATGGACCACGTAATTTAGCACAAAAATCTTTACTCATATAGCTTCTATCCGCACCCGAATCAAATAAAACATAAGCAGGTTTATCGTCAATAAGAAACGTACCCGTAACAAGATCCGGGTCTTCCTGTGCTTCTGCTGCATTAATATTGAAAACTCTTCTGTAGCCTTGTCCATTAGTATTCCCTTGGTTCGGGCAGTTAGTCCTGAAGTGGCCTGGTTTCCCACATCCATAACAAATAATGGCGGCATTCTTTGTTCCGACATTATTTGTTCCGACATTATTTGTTCCTTTAATTCTGTTGGTCATTGGTCCGTAGACTTCACACTTCGTCGCACCATGACCAGTTCTCTTACACTTGGTGCAAGTTGTCGTGCAGAACCCAGTCGGATGGTACTCTTCACACATTTGGCATGACTTTTTCTGATTCTTGTTGTTGTTACAGTTGTTATTATTGTTGGGATGGTTGTTGTAGTTGTTGTTGTTGTGATGGTTGTTTTGTTTGTTGAAGTGACCCGTCCTAATCCATAAGAACGAATACAATAACATATGATTACAAACATGACATTCGTTTTTAAAAGACAAACTTTCATTACATCGAAAGTTAACAGGAATGCATACCATTTCATATTATATCAACTATCAATGACTTAATAATAATCTTGTTGAACACAACGACTCGAATGCAACGTCTTTTGAAATATGCCATGAATGACTCCAAGTAATATCTTTAAAATGAGCTAATGCACAACCGAAGATTTCTTTCATACCTGAGAATAAACATGCTTAAAAGTGTCAACCAAAATGTTAGTGAGTTCATTAGTTTATCATAAACAATCTTTTCTATCATTTTAATAGACCACAAGATTTCATTCAATAATCATACACTCGCAAGTGTTTAAAATTCATTCATATGGATTGAACACTTGGTAACCGACATTAACAAAATGCATCTAGAATATCCCCAAAAATATAAACATCGAAGTACTAAAGCAGTTCAAATTCTCTGAATGGGGCGTGTCAAGGCCCATAGATCTATCTTTAGGATTCGCGTCAATTGGTGGCAATTATAATAAACACCAATTCTTAGGCTACCAAGTTCAACAAGGGCGATATCCGGTATAACAATTCAACCATAGAATGTAGTTTCGATTACTTGTGTCTATTTTGTCAAACATTTATAAAAGTGCATGTATTCTCAGTCCCAAAAATATATATTGCAAAAGCATTTAAAAAGGGAGCAAATGAAACTCACAATACTGTATTTCGTAGTAAAAATACATATGACGTCATTGAACAAGTGCAAGGTTGGCCTCGGATTCACGAACCTATATTAAGTATATATATATATTTTTATATATTGGTCAATAACTGTCTAATAATTTAGGTCAGGTCATAGTGTATCGCAATCCTAATGCTCGAGATCGATATGCAAAAGTCAACAAAAGTCTATTTGACTCAAGATGATTTACAAAATTTTATTCATGTTTATTATATAACTTAAATAGTCGTTTTATATATTTAAATATATTTATTAGATTTTATTAAAGTAAAAATAATACAAGTCATTTATTAATAAATAAAAATTTATATTGAAATTTATATTAAAATTTATATATGCTAAAAATATACTTGTATATATCTTAAGTAATATAATTTATAAAGTTCACTTAATATCATAAAAATATAGTGGTATGTAATATTAATGTAAATTATATTACGTGTGGTAAAAATATCTTTGTATCACATATTTATTTGTTATTGATAATAACAATAATAAGTAAAAGTTGTATTATATCGTAATATTAATAATAATAATTATTATTCTACTAATAATAATAATAACAATATTTATATTTACTAAAGACGATATTAATTATGATAAAATGATAATTCTAATCATGATAATCTTAATAATAACAAAACTTTTTAATATTAACTGTAATAATAATAATATTTCATAAAAATAATAATTCAATTAAAAATGATAATTTTTATTATTAATAATACTAAAATGATAATAAAAATGGTATTTTATAATAACAATGATATTTCTATTAACAATAATAGGTTTAGTAAAAATGATAGTTTTAATATTAATAATACTTTTAATAGTAATAGTAATGATAAAAATATTGAAAATGATATTTTTATCTAAATCAATATCTTTCCATATTTTAATTTCACCATGATACTCATACTCTTTATTTTCTAATCGATTTGTTTAATAGTTTTTAATCCTCTTTTATATCGCATATATAATAATGATTATAATAATAATAATGATAATAGTAATAATAGTAATGATAATGTTAAATAATAATTTTAATGATAATAATGGTAGTAATACTAATAAAAATGACAATTCTTAATAATAATACTTATAACGATAATGATATTGATAATAATAATAATTATTATTATTAGATAATAATTATAACGACAATAATAACGACGATAGTAACAATAATCATTTTAACAATAAATATACTAAAATTAATAATAATTCAGTTGACTATATCTTTTAATTCGTTCATCGAAAGCACACGAGTTCTAAAGGAAAAGTTCTTAATTTTTCGCTAGCTTTCCAACGACATGCATATCATATACCTTATCTCAGTAGCATATGTATCTAATTCAGGATTCAACATAACATATCTAACGACAATAATAAACATACAAGCATGCATGATCCTATATACTCGAGCACTAGTCAGGGATACACTAATAATATATAAAAGTTAAGTTATGAGTGCTTACGTATCAATATTGAGATTCAATATTGCAGGAAAGGTACGTAGATGCAATGGAGATGATAAACACTAGATTGCCCTCACGAGTATACCCCTGAATAATACCCATCACCTCCATAGCTATAACCCATAATTTTCTTAATTCCATCCCTCTTGAAAAACCCGTTTTGAAATAACCCGCTCATGACCTCGTCGTAATATTTTATGTATAATACTAATAATAATGTGGAGTAAATATATATATGTAAATCGATTGAGAGAGTTTAGAGAAATATATTTTCAAGTTTCTATGAAATAATAAAACCTATTGAATTCTATTTATAATAGATTTTTGAATTATTAAATTATGAATTATTAAAGTGAATTATTAAAGTATGAATTATTAAAGTGAATTATTAAAGTGAATTATTAAAGTATGAATTATTAAAGTGAATTATTAAAGTATGAATTATTAAAGTGAATTATTAAAGTTAAACTAAAGTAAAAGTAAAGTAAAGTAAAGGTAAAGGTAAAAAGTATAAAACTATGTACGTATAATACGCGTATAAATATATATAATATTAATTTAAATCATTATATATATTTAATAAAATAAAATATAAATATCGTTATCTTTATCATACTGGTTAAGTAATGAGTTGTCAAAAGTGGTTCTAGATATTTATAAAAGTTATATTCGTTTTAGTAATAAAGTTATTTTTAAACTGAAAACGTTTTTGTACGTTTGAAACTAAATCAATTAAATATGATAATTTTGTTTTCCAAAACTAAATATTTTTAAGATTCATTTTGTTAAAAAGTTAAAATAATGGAAATCGTTATATAATAAAACGTTTTAGAAAAGTAGAATTAAATATACTCATAATAGGTTTCAAGTTTTTTTTTTAAATTACCGTTTGTTAGTGAAACGTGGGATAAAGTCCAATGATTAATATAAGCGTATGAAACCATCTTAATGTAAAATGTTGATTTACTTAAATTTTTGATATCTATTTCCTAAGTTATCTATATTCCCAAATTTCACTTTCACCCTAAATAATATGAAAGTTAACTAGTTAACACCTATATAGGAAATTGAACAGGAAACTCCACTAACCCTTGTCTAGTTCCCGTTAATTGACACATTTGTTCTTACTTATAAATCACTTTACCATTTTTCGAATGTTGTAAAAAAGAATAGATTTCTTAAATCACAGTGGACCTCATAACATAGACCCGTAATCATATTACAATGTATCTGATAATTCAATCATTTGATATTATCTTTTAATTTCGTCGATAAATATATTAAACATATATTGAAACAAATACGTTCATTTAAAGTATTATACGTCTATTACTTTGTTAACGTTTTCAATTAATATAACTATATATATATATATAAAACTATATATATATATATATATATATATATATATATATATATATATATATATATATATATATATATATATATATATATATATGCACATAAATGTTCGTGAATCGTCGAGCACGGTCAAAGGGTATTTGCTTACATGAATATAGTTTCAAAATTTTCAACATTATAGACTTTGCTTATCGTGTCGGGAACATATAAAGATTAAGTTTAAATTTGGTCAGAAATTTTCGGGTTGTCACAGTACCTACCCGTTAAAGAAATTTTGTCCCGAAATTTGATTGTGATGGTCATGGCTGACAATAAGTATGTTTTCATGATGCATATAAGCTAGAAATTAGAGTTTTATCATCAGTGAGTAATATGGATAAGACAATTCGTTTTTGTAAAGAGTACGAGTGAAGTCATCACAAAAGAGTGAAATGAGAAAATAGAGATTTGCCTTATCTTTTACGTCATCATAGTTGATCTCTGGATTAAAGAAAATCTTTGTAATCTATATAAGATTTGATTCTTCGGCGATTAAGGAAATTATGATCCTCTTCGATTTAATGCGATAATCCATCTCGATTTCTCTGTCGGATATTTCACTATAAATCCACCTCCTTCGTTTCCTTACAACTCACACCTTCTATTCTTTTTCCCTCAACTCATATTTTAAAGTATTCGTCAATATGTTCCATCCAGTGCTGATTCTCGATATACTCCTCACTTTCATATCTGTCGTTCTTCTTTTTCATCTGCCGCCAGAAGAATCTATTTATTTTTACTATACCCTTGGTTTTATAGTATTTTTAGTTCTCCCATGTCTTTATATTGCTATATGCATAGATATATATGGTTTATAATTTTCTGGGTTGTCGTTGGGCTTTACATCCTCCTTTATATTTCAAGGTCCCTGCTTCTGTCTTCTATAATCATTGTCATCCATAGTTAATGCTCCCTTCTATTTGTTGCGATTTACACTCCCATTTCTATTTCAGAGCTTCATCCTTTCGTTTCCTCTTCTTGCGATTAAGCACCGCTTGTAATGGTCCAGAATTCGCAGATATGAATTTCGAAATGAAGATAGTTAATGTTCTAAGAAGGGAATCTGATGTGTGAAACGTGGTATATGAATTGTTGTATGAAAAATACCGGTTTTAAAGATTACACACACTAACGGGCAGTGTACCCGATCGTGTAGTAGTATAGATAATGGTAAAATCCGTGTATCGTTCCAAGGACAGTTATATGTGCAAGTTAAGATTGTATAAACTAAATTGAGTTTTAACTAGATAAAATGAAATCAAGATTGTATAAACTAAATTGAGTTTTAACTAGATAAAATGAAATCAAACAAATACAAGATATTGGGTTGCCGTTTAACGATGGACAAATCAATAAAGGAATAAGTTTAAAGGACAATATTTTTGGTATTTTAGATTTATAAAAAATGAAAAGATAGTTTTTATATCAAATTAAACAAATATGCTCATCTAGACTTTTTAACCTCGAATTTTGATTGTTGTTTTAGGATTAAGACTGGATTGATTGACTACGTACGAGAACTAATTAATTGGTTTATCAAGAGTAGTCTTGTACAAACACTCAAACGGGATTACACGATGCAAGTGATGTTCTTGTCATCTAAGACCTCCTATTTGTAATCAATTAATTCAACTAGCCTAAAGACTTGAATGATGATCATGCCAATGATGTGTTGATCATGATCCACTCCTATGTCAACTAATGGTTTAGCTTAGTTCATTCCCTTGGTCTGGTTAAATGCTCAATTCACCCAACCCAAGTAATCAATTAAGTGTAGTAATAGGATCCCTATAAACGTCACTAGATAAGGCAAATTTCTAACACCTATTAGCTATATGGAATTGTGTAGTGAAAATATGTATAACAGATTCTAGGGAATTGATCATTATCCTAGACAACTACACATATCAATTAAGCTATCCGAAAGTATCTACAAGAGTCGTTCTTACATTCCTATATAGATTAATCGTTTGAACGCAACTTACCCCTTTTGGTAAAAGACGGGCAAACACTTGTCACTAGGTGCAAATCAATATACTAAATCAACAAGATGGTGTTTCTTAGTTGAACAAGTATACTGACTAATTGAATCGAAAAGATTAAACTTAACAAGAATGGTTCTTGTATTCAAACATCAAACTATCATGCATAAGAACAATCAATCAACAAAGGTAAACAATCAACATCTCGATTATTAATCTAGACAAGCATAAAAAGAACTAGCTAACAATCATATTTAAAGACAATAACAAACTGGAAATAAAGATAGAATTCATTGAACTAACAAGAATCGACCTCTTGAAGCAATCTTGGATGATGATCCTGATGATTCTTGATTTCGGATTGAAATGATGGATTAGGTGATCCTGGATTACTCCAAGGATCACCTTGAATCGTAACCTCTGCCTCTGAAAATGACTGTGTAGTGGTGTCTCAAGAATGAAGCTGGAAAGGGGTTTAAAAAGGTTGAACAGTAGCTGGAAAGTAGGGTGCGCCGAGCGCACAAAAGCACGTGCGCTGCGCGCACTGTTCACCTACCACAATTCCACTTTACAGCTCGAGTTGCACGTTCAGATCTGCTTTACACGTCAGAGTGCGCGGAGAAATTGCGCTGAGCGCACTCCTTGGCGCACTCTACTATTCATGCTTTTTGACTTGTTTTCGATCCCAGAATTCTCTGATCAAAATTTGGACGAGTGAGCTGAGTGCACACCCGTGGCGCACTCCTTGGCGCACTATACTATTCATCAACTTTTTGACTTGTTTACGATCTCTGAGTAGTATCATCCAAAATCTTCCATATTTTTTCAATTACACAATGATTCTAACTATTTTACAATAAAATGGAATACAAACGAAAATACTATGTTTACACATGAATGATGTTTTCGCTAAGGGGTATAAAATACTATTAAATTTTACTAGGAAATACTATTAAATACGATACAATTTTACACAAGATATTTATTTATTTATAGAATGGATATACTTAAACCATGCTACAACACTTATAGGCAGTGTACCTAATCGTACAGTAGTGTAGTTTTTAGTAAGTCCGGTTCGTTCCACAGGGAATCTTTTAATCAAAGCTTAACGCTATATTAGTTTTATTTTATAAAAATAAAAATATATATATAAGTAATATTATTATTATAAAGGGGGGGGGGGGGTTTACCGTTTAATGACCGGTTTGTCGATTTTAAAAACTTTAGTCGCAGTTAAAGCCTAATGTAAAATAATAAAAATAAATATAACTTAATTTAAAGCGTAAAGTAAATAACAATAATGAAATTGCGATAAATAAAAGTGCGATAAAATAAACTTGCGATAATTAAAAAATGCGATAATTAAAAGTGCAATTAAATACAATAAATAAAAGTGCGATAATTAGAAGTGCAATTAAATATAAAAATAAAGGAATTATGCTTATTTAAACTTCCGTAATCATGATGTTTGACGTGTTGATTTTAGTTTTATGCCCATGGGTTAATTGTTCTTTGTCCTGGATTATTTAATATGTCCTTACGGATTTGTCCATAATAGTCCATCAGTCATAAATATAAAGAGCGAAAGCCTTCGTCAAATTATTCTTATTCCCGAAGTCAAATATTCCAACTAATTGGGGATTCGAATTGTAACAAGGTTTTAATACTTTGTTTAATGAATACACCAGGTTATCGACTGCGTGTAAACCAATGTTTTACTACTTTGTTAACAATTACACTAATTACCCTTGAATGTAATTCACCCCTGTTTCAACAAGTCTATTAACTATTAGTCCAGTTCCGTGTTCGGTAAAATGAATAATTATTGGTATTTATAGATATCCCGCCCACCGTACCCAGTCAAGCGTATGTGGTTATATATAAATACGTCGAATTATAAGTTTGTATATTAAATTAACAAGGTATTGTTTAGTTAATATAAAACCCATTAATAGCCCATAGTCTAATTTCCACAAGTGTCGTTCTTTTATCCAAACCCCAATTATGGTACAAAGCCCAATTACCCAATTTTAGTATTTAGCCCAACATCATGATTACTTCGATTTAAATAAGCATAATAATAACTTAGCTACGAGACATTAATGAAAATAATATAAACATAACTTACAATGATTAAAAATAGCGTAGCGTTACACGGACAAAATTTCGACTTACACCCTTACAACATTCGCTAACATACCCTTATTATTAGAAATTAAAATTAAAATTAAAATTAAAATATAAATATAAATATTTACGTATACATATATAGAGAGAGATTGATTATGGATATTTTTACTCGTCGAATTGCGCTGGCTTTTATAGGGATTTTGGAATTTGGCTGCTCCGCAACTCGCGGCATTTTTGCTCTTCAAACTCCGCGAGTCGCGGAGTTTGAAATTCCAGCTCACTCCAATTTGGATCTTAGTCTGCCGACGGTTTATTATATAAATATAATATATATATATAATTTATATAATTAATTATATATTATATTATATTTATATACATAGTTAACTTGTAATTTTTAGTCCGTTGCGTCGAGCGTTGAGAGTTGACTCTAGTCCCGGTTTCGGATTTTCGAACGTCCGTCGTACAATTTAATATCTTGTACTTTGCGTTTTGAATCTTGTACTCTTGTAATTTTGAGACATTTCTCATCAATAATTGGAACCTTTTTGATTGTATTTTGTACTTTTGAGTTTTTTGGTCGTTTGCGTCTTCAATTTGTCGAATCTGTCTTTTGTCTTCACCTTTTATTATTTAAACGAATATCACTTGTAAATAGAACAATTGCAACTAAAAGCTTGTCTTTCTTGAGGAATAATGCTATGAAATATATGTTCGTTTTTAGCATTATCAAATATTCCCACACTTGAGCGTTGCTTGTCCTCAAGCAATATAGTCTTGAAATACTAGAATCACTTCTTTATTCTTCACACTTTGTACATCAGTGATTTCTTTACGGTGGTATAAACAATGGTAGTAACGGTATGGTTTACAGTCCCACATGACTATAAAAATTTAGATCCTTTAAGGAAATTGGATCTTTATGAAAACATTTGATCTTTTCGAAAATTCAATCTAGTTTTTACCCTAGATAAGTTTTCCGGAATAACCCTTCACCGGTGTTTGCAAATTCTTTTTGTGGGTTTAGTGGGTTTCAGATTTGAAAATTTTAGCTCAAAACTTGCGGTTTTGTGTCACCCACTTGCTAACCTTGTATTAGGAAAGCAACATGTCCAGTATACTTGCTCCGTATATTAACTTTCAATAAACTACCGTCCGGTTGTAAAGGAAAGCGTTGAACAAGCAACTGTTAAGGCAATGTCCCCTGACATGCTTTTAATTATGGTCTATAACGTGTCGAACGCAATTACTATCCTTGGTAGAAGCAATAGTAAAGCTCACCCTTATAATTTTTCGGTATGGCACAAGGTCCTGTCTTTGACCATGCTATGCAACCACCGTTCTTACGGTTGACACCCGATTTGGTTCAGATGACCTAATGAATTCCAGGTGAATTCCTAGGATTTTACGTTTAATGGTAATGAACGCATTGAAAATAGGTTTTCAGAAAACAAATCGGTTTGAAATTTTGATCAAAATATTTTCTCGTTCAAGCTCGAGTTTAGATATCATTGAATTCCATGAGTTTGTAATTCTCAATCTTTAAGGTCAATCTCAAGGATTGAGTAATATCAGGCTTAAAAGCTGATTTTTAATCTTTAAGGAGATTATCCGTTCTGGGGATCTGATTCATTAGTCTTATCCAGCTAATTTGCACGGCGTCCTCCCCATTTTACGAGACAGATCCTCTCATGGTTAGGATAAGTCTGACCACTTGGCGACCCTGTTTGATGCTGAGGTCCGTGGATTTCCTGCTGATTTTAGAGATGAATTTTCTAGATTTTTCGTCAACCTACAGCTGGTCTGGATGACAACTTCATGACCTAAATCAAGAAGCGCGTTTCTTTTTCGGAAGACTTTACTTCCTTTTAAATGATGGAATTGATTCATCGTGTAGATCCATCTTTCTTACAGTAAATCAGGTAAAAATTTTTAGTTTAGTCCAAAGCAAAAGTATCTTTAATATGTGACATATGTTTAAAATAACTTGGTAAATTTTTCCACCCTTGGCTTTTATTTTCCTTTTTATTGTCCTTTATTCCATTTTAAATGAATTCTAACATTTTGGTTTGTTTCTCAATTTATGTCCTTTCCGAGGTAACAATAATTTCGGTGTTAACACCTAGTTTTATCGTTCATAAATATGTATAAACATGATTTTGAGTTCATTTAATTGAAAATTTTGAAAAATTTTACTAGAATTGGGTAGTCAGTATATAAGACTAGCGCTGTTCTTTATTATCAGAGAGCACTAGATTCTAATACAACTACTACTAGTATTTTTAATGGTAACCAAGTGTTTAAGATAAAAATTTTAAAATTCGAAAGAATTTAACCCCTTCCCACACTTAAGATCTTGCAATGTCCTCATTTGCAAGAAATCAGTAACAATTTAAATTATTGAGGGTGATTAGCGTAGAAATGATTAAATTTTACCAAAGTTTCCAAACATATTGGCGTTTGTTTGCTGAATGATAAATGGTGCACATTATTTGTTCATTCCGTCTTGTTGTTACATCACTTTTATTTTTCATCTTGTCGTCAAAATTAATAGCTTCTGCTGAACTTAATGCCAGTCTTTGAAAATGCGTTGTTTTACCCTGTTGTGTACATAAGATAAACTGCAAACATATATACATATTTTTGAAGTTTGGTATATTACCCCACATTCAAAAATTATTAAAATCTAATAATAAAAGTTAGAAAATTATAAAAACTATTACAATATCAACATAAGTGCTAAATGTAGTAGCATTACAAAAATAAAATAAATAAAACTAAATAAACTAGGGTTGTTACTGATACCAGTAGGGGTTCCATGCATAACCATATGTGTTATAAAATGCTTCAGCTGAGTTATAAGTAGGATACGGTGGTTGCATCTCTATAGATCAGGGAGGAAATATGGGCGTTGGAGTAGGAATATAGTTTCTACCTATATGTTGGCAATGAGCTATGATTTGGTTTTGATGAACTTGCCAATCTTCAAATGCTCGATGTCTAGCATTTTCATACTCTTGTGAAGCTATAAACCTTTGCATTTCTGTCATTTCATTTCCCCCTCCCACATTACCTGGCTGTTGATTTCTCTCAACCTGTGGATGTCTTCCATTATAGGCTACTGCGGCGTTATTTCGCCTCTTCAAAACTTTAGCACCATGATATACATTTAAACCAATTGTATCGTGGGGTTCTGGTTCTTCGAATAATAATCCCCCCCCGACTTATATCCACATTGAGATACTCAGCAATTAATGTAATAAATATACCACCTCCTATTATACTGTGCGGTCTCATCCCCTTAACCATAGCTGATAAATAATAACCCACACAATAAGGTATACTTACAGCGCTTTGTGGGTCTCGAATACACATGTGGTAAAACAAATCCTGTTCATTTACCTTTTCCTTATTCTTACCTCGTTGTGTAATTGAATTGGCTAAAAACCTGTGAATTACTCTTAATTCAGCTCTATCTATATCCAAATAAGAGTAATTTCCCCCTTTAAATCGGTGATGGCTAGTCATTTGACTCCATACACCATGCGTATCAAAACTTTCATCTATCCTCCTACCATTTAATATCAACCCTCGACAATCGGCAGATGCTAGCTCCTCAGGCGTATATATACGTAAGGCCTGAGCCATGTCTAGTAGAGACATATGGCGCATCGAACCTCCTAACAAAAATCTAATAAAACTTCGATCGGTTAAACTAGCTACCCGATCATTTATTTCTATACTACACAATAATTCTTCACACCATACTTTATATACAGGTCTACGCATGTTGAATAATCGTACCCAATCGTTAAAAGTAGAATTACCATACCTCTGTGTAAGTAATTCTCTAATTGGCTCAGCCAATTCTACAGCTTCTAATGGTCCCCATTCTATTACCCTAGGTACTTCAAAAGCTTTGGAATGAAGAGTATGCAAGCCCCTTTGGTATTTTGGATAATCTATCCAACGTCTGTCAAATCTCAAGTTCGGGTGCAAATTTTCCACGTGCATATCTGAGAATGTCATAACTGGATGAGGTATATCTTGTTTATAATAGCTATCAACATCCTGTTGTTCCGCATTCTCAGGAGGAACAATGCGAGCTTGGGATGAAGATTCACCCCTTTCAGTCTGTGAAATATAATTCTTAGTGATATGCTCTAGCCCACTCATAAGATAGTCGGACTAATTGATTTTCCATGGCTACATAGGCGTAACCTCGAGCATTTAATGTTTTTTCTTCTAAACATATGAACGGTCCGTCTCTGCATAAAGTAACAAATTCGGTGTTTGAATAAGTTTGATTATTTGAACATTTACCTTCGTGTGACCATTTTCCGCATTTATGACATTTTTCAAGGTGTCGTGCTCTTCTTTTCGCTGCGGATTTTGATTTTCCTTTACCAAATTGTAACTTATTATCTTCGCATCTGGATTCTTTTCTTACTCCGTCCAATTTACCTCTGATTAATGATACTATTTCACTCGGAAGTGTGTCATTATTACGTTTAGTGATCAAAGCGTGTAGCATTAGACCATGGTTTAGTTCACAGGAAGTCTTCATTTCGTAAAAACCTAAAAAAAAAAAAATTCAGAATGGGGGAGAAGACTAGTTCTTTAGGGTCTGCTAGGGAAAGACCATTCGGGTTCCATTTTCGAGAACTACACGAAAACAAAAAAATCTAACTCTAACAGAAATACATATTATCCTTTAAAGACTTGATTCTCCCCACACTTAGTTAGCTGTGGTATCGAAATTGTGATTAACTTCGTTTTCAATTGAATCATCAACAACTTGTATATCTTTGACTTTTACTTCAATCCATTTGTTGATTTCCTCCGTAACTTTCACAAATTCAACTAACATCGCCTTTTCTTTTGGCGATAAATTGGATAATAATCGGTTACATAACTTAAAGTTTCCCTTAATCTTAGCATCGTAAATCCGTTTATAAAGTTTCTTCGTTGAACTGTTAACAATGGGTTCATCTAATTTCGTATCATCAACGGCATTCTTTGTGATTGGATCATCATTAAGTGTTTCTTCATCTTCCCCACACTTATGCGTTTTTATTGGTCTAACAGTTTTGGTTGGTGGAGATCTAAACTTTCGGTTCACAAAGGTGATCGATGTATCACCATCCCTAAGTGTCATTCTACCTTCTCTTACATCAATGAATGCCTCGGTGGTTGCTAAAAATGGGCGACCTAGAATTAGAGGAATATCAAGGTTTTCCTCCATATTAATCACTATGAAGTTCGCAACAAAGGTCAAACTTCCCACGTTAACAAGTAAATTATTTGCTATTCCAACCGGGTGTTTAATGGTTTGGTCAAATGATTGAACACCTATTTTGGTTGGTTTTAATTTACCCATACCTAATCTTTTGTATAAGGAAAGAGGCATAATATTTGCACTTGCTCCTAAATCTGCGAGTCCATTATATACAGCACCATCATTAAGCAAGCAAGAAATGATAAATTCACCCGGGTCTCCTGCTTTAGTAAGTCGAGTTGGTTTGTAAACCTTTTTCGGGTGTTCTTTTCTTGGTTCTTTCACTTCTATTTGAACTTCTTGTTCACATTTTTCTTCGTTTCTTGGAATGGGAGGTTTGTATAAGAATTCTTTTTCATCACTCAAATTTGACTCCTCCCTAAATTCCAATTTTGATTTTTCATATGTTGTTGATAACATATTTATGTTTTCATTTTGAAGGTTTTCTTGGGTGGTGAAATTATGATTAACTTCATTGTCAACTTCCATCGGACCATGTATGTAATGTTTAACTCTGTGACCATTAACTTTAAATTCAATCCCATTTGAATTTATTAATTCTACTGTTCCGTATGGGAAAACTCTTTTGACTATGAATGGTCCAGACCATCTTGATTTCAATTTTCCAGGAATTAGCTTGAACCGTGAATTGAAAAGAAGAACTCTGTCTCCTTCTTTGAATTCTTTTGAACTTCTGATTCTTTTATCATGCCATTTCTTTGTTCTTTCCTTATAGATTAACGAATTTTTGTATGCTTCATGTCTTAATTCTTCTAATTCGTTTAATTGACTTAACTGTAGACGTCCAGCTTCATGTAAATCAAGATTACATGTCTTCAAAGCCCAAAATGCTTTGTGTTCAATTTCTACTGGAAGATGACATGCTTTTCCGTAAACAAGTTTAAAAGGTGTGGTTCCAATTGGAGTTTTGTAGGCTGTTCTAAAAGCCCGGAGTGCATCCTCCAATTTTATGGACCATTCCTTCGGATTTGATCCTACGGTTTTCTCTAGAATACGTTTTAAAGCTCGGTTGGTATTTTCAACTTGTCCACTTGTTTGTGGATGATAAGGGGTGGAGATTTTATGAGTTACTCCATATCTTTTAAGAACTTTCTCAAGTTGATTATTACAGAAATGAGTTCCCCAATCACTTATTAAAGCTTTCGGTGTTCCAAACCTTGCAAAAAGACGTTTTAAAAAGTTGACTACAACTCGTGCATCGTTAGTTGGGAGAGCTTGTGCTTCCGCCCATTTAGATACATAATCAATGGCTACGAGAATATATAGATTATTATGAGATTTTGGAAATGGACCCATAAAGTCAATACCCCAAATGTCAAATACTTCACATACTTGAATGACATTTTGTGGTATTTCATCACGTTGACTTATTTTTTCGGCCCTTTGACAAGCATCACAAGATTTGCAAAGAAGGTGTGCGTCTTTGTAAATTGTAGGCCAATAGAATCCAGCATCATAAACTTTTCTTGCTGTTAGTTGAGGGCCATAATGCCCTCCTGTTGGTCCTGTGTGACAATGGTTTAAGATTTTACTAGCTTCATCTCCGAATACACATCGGCGTATTATTCCATCGGGACAACTTTTAAACAAATGTGGATCTTCCCAGAAATAGTGTTTTATATCACTGAAGAATTTCTTTCGTTTTTGGTACGATAATTCCTTCTCAAGGAATCCACATACTAAGTAGTTTGCAGAGTCTGCAAACCATGGTATTTCATTATAATCTATCTTCAATAGATATTCATCAGGAAAGTTGTCTTGTATGGCCGATTCATTTAGAACTTCTAATTCGGGATTTTCAAGACGAGAAAGATGATCAACGGCGAGATTTTCTGCTCCTCTTTTACCTCGGATTTCAATATCGAATTCTTGTAAGAGTAAGATCCAACGGATTAATCGTGGTTTAGCATCTTGTTTCGAAAATAGGTATCTAAGAGCATAATGGTCGGTATAGACCACCGTTTTTGCTAGAACGAGATATGAACGAAATTTGTCAAAAGCAAAGACAATAGCAAGGAGTTCTTTTTCAGTAGTTGTGTAATTCGTTTGTGCTCCTTGTAACGTCTTACTAGCATAATATATAGGTTGAAATCATTTTTCAATCCTTTGTCCTAAAACGGCTCCCATTGCAAAATCACTTGCATCGCACATAAGTTCAAATGGTAGATTCCAATTTGGTGTTATCATGATCGGCGCATTAGTGAGTTTCTCTTTAAGAATATTAAAAGATTTGATGCATATATCTGAAAAGATGAATGGAGCATCCTTTTCTAGGAGTTTATTCATAGGAGTGGCAATTTTTGAAAAATCTTTTATGAAACGTCGGTAAAAACCGGCATGCCCTAGAAAACTCCTAACTCCTCTAACATTGGTGGGATGTGGAAGTTTAGCAATTACATCTACTTTAGCTCTGTCCACTTCAATTCATTCCTTTGAAATTTTATGTCCAAGAACGATGTCTTCTTTAACCATGAAATGGCATTTCTCCCAATTAAGTACTAGATTTGATTGTTCGCATCTAATAAGCATTCGTTCAAGATTAACTAGACATGTTTCAAATGTATCACCGAAGATGAAAAGTCATCCATGAAAACTTCCATGCATTCTTCTATCATGTCGTGAAAAATCGCCATCATGCACCTTTGAAAGGTTGCAGAGGCGTTGCGAAGTCCAAATGGCATGCGTTTGTAAGCAAAAGTACCATAAGGGCACGTGAACGTGGTTTTCTCTTGATCTTCGGGTTCTATTGGAATTTGAAAATATCCAGAAAATCCATCAAGAAAACAATAATAACTATTTTCGGCTAATCTTTCCAACATTTGATCAATGAAAGGTAAGGGAAAGTGATCTTTCCTGGTGGCGTCATTTAATTTTCTATAATCAATACATACACGCCATCCTGTTACAGTCCTAGTAGGAATAAGCTCATTTTTCTCATTTGTAATAACAGTCATGCCACCCTTCTTAGGCACGCATTGAACTGGGCTTACCCATGGACTATCAGAAATCGGATAAATTAAACATGCATCTAGCAATTTAATAATTTCCTTTTTAACAACATCTTGCATATTAGGATTTAGTCTTCGTTGGCGTTGCACATACATTTTATGACCTTCTTCCATAAGGATTTTATGTGTGCAATACGAAGGACTTATTCCTTTGATATCATGAAGCTTCCATGCAATAGCTGGTTTATGAGCTTTCAACACAGAAATGAGTTGAGATTTCTCATTTTCAGTAAGAGAAGACGATATTATTACAGGTAATTCAGATTTACCATGTAAATAAGCGTATTCAAAATGGTTTGGAAGTGGCTTTAACTCTAATGTCGGTGGTTCTTCTATCGATGATTTATATCGATATCTGTCTTCTTCTTTTAGCATTTGAATTTCTTCTGTTGTTGGTTCATATCCATTAGCTATTAGTGTAGCTAACATTTCAGCTTCATCAATTGGTTCAGTTCCTTCTCCTAAAGAACATTCTCCTGTTCCTTGTAATTCTGGAAATTCTTCTAACAATTCTGCATGTGAATCTATAGTTTGAATATAATAGCATGTATCATCTGTAGATTGCGGTTGTTGCATAGCTCTATCAACTGAAAAGGTAACACTCTCATCCTCTATACTTAGGGTCAATTTCTTACCAAACACGTCTATCATTGCTTTAGCCGTGTTTAAGAATGGTCTTCCTAATATGAGAGGAACTTGAGAATCTTCTTCCATGTCCAGAACAACAAAATCTACTGGAAATACTAAAGTACCAACTTTAACTAGCATGTTCTCCATTATCCCTCTAGGATATTTTATTGATCTATCGGCTAGTTGTATACTTATTCTTGTTGGTTTCAATTCTCCAAGGTCTAGTTTAGCGTATAGTGAATACGGCATTAAATTTATACTAGCACCTAAATCTGCCAATGCTTCTATTGAACTAAGACTTCCCAGAAAACATGAAATTGTAAAACTTCCTAGATCAGATAGTTTTTCTGGTATCTTATTCAACAGCACTGTTGAACAATTAACATTCATAGTAACAGCCGAGAGTTCTTCCATTTTCTTTCTATTCGTGATCAGATCTTTCAAGAATTTAGCATATCTAGGCATTCCTGAAATCACATCAATGAAAGGAAGATTGACATTTATTTGTTTAAACATATCCAAGAATTTGGATTGCTCGACTTCAAGTTTCTCTTTTTTCATTTTACTCGGGTAAGGAAGTGGTGGTTGGTATGGTTTAACATAAGGTTTAGCCTTAACTGTGTTATCTTCATTAACCTTTTCAACTACCGGTTCTTTTTCCTTATCTTGTTCAGGTTGTGGTTCTTGTGGAGTAGGAATAGCTTCATCAGAAATTTCAGGTATTTCAGGTGGTTTAAGTGTCATACCACTTCTTGTGGTAATGGCTTTAGCTGTTTCATTCCGGGGGTTTGCATTTGTATCACTAGGTAAACTTCCCGGTTTTTTTCACTTATTAACCTTGCTAGGTTACTTACTTCTTGTTCCAGATTTTGAATAGAAGCTTGTTGATTTCTAAATGCTTGAGCATTTTGTTCATTAGTTTGTTTCTGAGATGTGAATAACTGCGTTTGAGTTTCAACTAGCTTTGTCATCATATCTTCTAAATTCGGCTTTTTATCATCGGTTTGTGGTGGTTTGTTTTGAAAATTAGATCTTTGCTGATTGTAAGTATTGTTGGATACTTGTTGATTGCTAGGACCTTGTTGGTTGTTGTATGGAACATTTCGGTTATAATTCTGGTTTTGATTGTAGATCGGTCTTGGCGGTTGATAATTATTCTGATAATTATTTCCAGGCCTTTGGTTTATGTATGAAATATTCTCTCTTTGTTCCATTGTTAGTTCAATACTGAGACAATCTTTTGTCAAATGTGGTCCTCCACACTGCTCACAACTAATTCGTATTGAGTGGATATCTTTAGTCATCTTTTTCATTCGTCTCTCCACAGCATCTATCTTTGCTGAAATGGAATCTAAGTCATGGCTAGAATCGGCTCTAGCTGCTTTAGATGATCTAACGATATCTTTTTCTTGATGCCACTCATGTGAGTGGGAAGCAGTGTTATCAATAATTTTATAAGCATCAGTTTCGGTTTTCTTCATAATAGAACCACCAGCTGCTATATCTATGTCTTTCCTTGTAGTGATGTCGCATCCTTGGTAGAATATTTGTACTATTTGACAAGTGTCTAAACCATGTTGCAGACATCCTCTTAATAACTTTCCAAATCTTGTCCATGCCTCATATAGAGTTTTATTCAGTTTCTGTGTGAGCGTAACAATTTCTCCTTGAAGTCTTACGGCTTTAGATGCCGGAAAGAATTGTTTAAGAAAATTTTCAACTAAAACATCCCATGTATCGATCGCCCCTTCAGGTAACGATTCCAACCAATCTTTGGCTTCTCCCTTTAAAGTCCAGGGAAATAACATGAGATATATCTGTTCATCTTCAACTTCTCTTATTTTAAATAGTGTGCAGATCCTATTAAAGGTACGAAGATGTTCATTTGGATCTTCCTTCGGCGCACCACTAAATTGGCATTGATTAGTTACCATATGTAGAATTTGTCCTTTGATTTCATAATCTGGCGCATTAATGTCTGGATGAGTAATTGCGTGACCTTGGCCAGTGCGTTTAGCTCTCATTCGGTCTTCCATACTTAAAGGTTCTAGATTTTCCATGATTGAATTTGTTAAATCTGAATCACTAGAGGATTCTGATTTAATGGTTCGTTCCTCAACAATCTCTGTTTGAATAATTGGTGGTTCCGGAGGAAAGATTAATGGTTCAGGATCTATGAATTGTCCCTGAATATTCTCCGAATTCTCAATTGTGAGGTCAGGTTCAAAAAATGGATTATCGGAAATTTGGATTGGAGTACTTGGTCGACTGGATGACGATTCTAAAGAAAAATCAACGGTGGTAATATTAGCTAGATGTCTTGATCGAGTTACAGGTGGTGAACGTACAAAAGGTGGTGAACGTCTTGCTCGGTGCATTCACTGAATATCCTATTAGTTTTTAAAAGGAAAGAAAAATTATATAAGTTATCCAATTAATAGACTTTTCTGATTTTGCCCACGTTTCGAATAGCCAAAAGATGCAGCAGAGGGGCAGGATTCGTTTGGTCTCAATATAATTGAGTACTGTTTGGCTCCAATAACCCGATCCACGTACAAATCCAACTATTACTACGAACCAGAAAATTTTGATGTCTATCAATTTAACCACTTAAAATAAATTTTCGTAATTTTAAGAAATTTAGATAAGAAGTAGAATAAAAATCTATGTCCTAAAACAAGAATGGCGAGAAATAAGAAAGAAAAAGAGCGCGTCGAAAAATGTCGAAAAAGAAAAGAAAAAGAGCGACTTATAAAATTTTAAAAACACTCGAATAACCCAACCTTATTACTATCACTAACTTAAAATTAAAATTGCAAATTGAGATTACTAATTGGAGTGATAATTGATACATAGGTAAAAGGCGTCAAAAAATAAAAATAAGAAAGTAGCGCGTTGAAACTTAAAAAGGAACTAAAAACTAAAAACTAAAAGTTGCGTCTAAAAATATTAAAGCTTACAAGTAAAACTATATCCCAAATGGCAATATCTTAAAAAGGAACTAAAACTTAAAAAGTCGTCGCAAAATTCTAAAGCACCTAAATCTTAGTCTAAAGAAAAAGCACTTAAGGGATTTTACGGCAAAGCCTAAAAATCTAGAAATAAAAATTAGCTACGGCAAAAACTATATTTAAAACTAAATACGAGCGAAAAATACAAATTATTACGCTAAAACAAATAAAAAGGGACAAAATATAAAAATATACTAAAAAGTACAATTTTTATAAAAATATTATTTTTATAATATTTATTTTATAAAACTATTAATTTTATAAACTAATTACACTAATTTAACTAAAAATACAAAATAAAAATAAAAACTAAATTATATAATAAAAATACCCTAATTAGGGTTTAATTTAAATAATAATAATAAAAACCCGTAATTAAAGCAGGATTAGGGTTCTGTGTAGCCTGTCAGAGAGAACTCCGCGAGTCGCGGTACTCCCAGCTGGAAAACTCTGCAAGTCGCGGGGTTTGATAATACTGGGCTCAGATTGGGCTGAAACAGTTCGGCCCAGTTTCGTTTTATAATTAAAATATGCTTTGGGCTTCGACTTTAATCTGGCCCAGTTCGTTTTTTTTATAATAATTTGATAAAATAATAGATATATAATTTATATAAAATATATTTAAAAAACTTAAAATAAAAATACTTATTAAAAATAAAAATCTTAAAAATTAAGTTAATATTTTTTTTTTCGGTTTTAAATTTTTTTATATGTTTTAAATAAATATAAAATATTTAAATAAGACTTATATTTTTATAAAATAAAAATAAAGAAACTTTATAAAACTTAAATATTTAACAAACTCTTAAAAATATTTATATTTTTGTTTTTTTTTCTTTTTATGTTTTCGAATATTTAAAACGTATTTTTACAAAAGCGTATTTTTATAAAAGTAAACTAAAAATAAAAATCTTTTATTTTTATTTTTCTTTATATTAGCGTTGTGCTTCTGGCTTTTAAGCTAGATTTTAAGTTCCCCGGCAGCGGCGCCAAAAATACTTGATGTTTTCGCTAAGGGGTATAAAATACTATTAAATTTTACTAGGAAATACTATTAAATACGATACAATTTTACACAAGATATTTATTTATTTATAGAATGGATATACTTAAACCTTGCTACAACACTTATAGGCAGTGTACCTAATCCTACAGTAGTGTAGTTTTTAGTAAGTCCGGTTCGTTCCACAGGGAATCTTTTAATCAAAGCTTAAAGCTATATTAGTTTTATTTTATAAAAATACAAATATATATATATAAGTAATATTATTATTATAAAGGGGGGTTTTTTACTTTTTAATGACCGGTTTGTCGATTTTAAAAACTTTAGTCGCAGTTAAAGCCTAATGTAAAATAATAAAAATAAATATAACTTAATTTAAAGCGTAAAGTAAATAACAATAATGAAATTGCGATAAATAAAAGTGCAATAAAATAAACTTGCGATAATTAAAAAATGCGATAATTAAAAGTGCAATTAAATACAATAAATAAAAGTGCGATAATTAGAAGTGCAATTAAATATAAAAATAAAGGAATTATGCTTATTTAAACTTCCGTAATCATGATGTTTGACGTGTTGATTTTAGTTTTATGCCCATGGGTTAATTGTTCTTTGTCCTGGATTATTTAATATGTCCATACGGATTTGTCCATAATAGTCCATCAGTCATAAATATAAAGAGCGAAAGCCTTCGTCAAATTATTCTTATTCCCGAAGTCAAATATTCCAACTAATTGGGGATTCGAATTGTAACAAGGTTTTAATACTTTGTTTAATGAATACACCAGGTTATCGACTGCGTGTAAACCAAGGTTTTACTACTTTGTTAACAATTACACCAATTACCCTTGAATGTAATTCACCCCTGTTTCAACAAGTCTATTAACTATTAGTCCAGTTCCGTGTCCGGTAAAATGAATAATTATTGGTATTTATAGATATCCCGCCCACCGTACCCAGTCAAGCGTATGTGGTTATATATAAATACGTCGAATTATAAGTTTGTATATTAAACTAACAAGGTATTGTTTAGTTAATATAAAACCCATTAATAGCCCATAGTCTAATTTCCACAAGTGTCGTTCTTTTATTCAAACCCCAATTATGGTACAAAGCCCAATTACCCAATTTTAGTAATTAGCCCAACATCATGATTACTTCGATTTAAATAAGCATAATAATAACTTAGCTACGAGACATTAATGAAAATAATATAAACATAACTTACAATGATTAAAAATAGCGTAGCGTTACACGGACAAAATTTCGACTTACACCCTTACAACATTCGCTAACATACCCTTATTATTAGAAATTAAAATTAAAATTAAAATTAAAATATAAATATAAATATTTACGTATACATATATAGAGAGAGATTGATTATGGATATTTTTACTCGTCGAATTGCGCTGGCTTTTATAGGGATTTTGGAATTTGGCTGCTCCGCAACTCGCGGCATTTTTGCTCTTCAAACTCCGCGAGTCGCGAAGTTTGAAATTCCAGCTCACTCCAATTTGGATCTTAGTCTGCCGACGGTTTATTATATAAATATAATATATATATATAATTTATATAATTAATTATATATTATATTATATTTATATACATAGTTAACTTGTAATTTTTAGTCCGTTGCGTCGAGCGTTGAGAGTTGACTCTAGTCCCGGTTCCGGATTTTCGAACGTCCTTGCGTACAATTTAATATCTTGTACTTTGCGTTTTGAATCTTGTACTCTTGTAATTTTGAGACGTTTCTCATCAATAATTGGAATCTTTTTATTGTATTTTGTACTTTTGAGCTTTTTGGTCGTTTGCGTCTTCAATTCGTCGAATCTGTCTTTTGTCTTCACCTTTTATTATTTAAACGAATATCACTTGTAAATAGAACAATTGCAACTAAAAGCTTGTCTTTCTTGAGGAATAATGCTATGAAATATATGTTCGTTTTTAGCATTATCAACGAAATAAACAACGATAGAACTTGATATTGCGACTAAAGATATGTCTAATTTGAGCAATATCAAATCCCCCACACTTAACTCTTGCTTGTCCTCAAGCAAGTCTTGTTTTAAAAATACTAATACAGAGCACAAAATAGAATACACACAAATTTATTGGAGAACACAATAATAGGAATCATACTCACACGATATAGTACACAAGTTTACACTAGTCACACGAAGTACACAAAACACATACGTTCTTTTGGAACACCAAACTCACGCTATATGAAACACATAATACACAAATGGAATACTCACACGTTGAGGTACACACACAATTTATGAATCACACGCACACATTTGGATTTTTGGGAGAAACGAACTTTGGTGAAAGTTCTTAAAAATTTGGATCCTTAGGGAAAAGTGGATCTTGAGAAAACGTTTTAAGTTTTTTTTTTTGAAAATGTCAATGCTAGTTTTAAACTAGACACGTTTTCCGGTTTTAACCTCAAATTCCGGTTGAGGGTAACTGAAAACCGAAGTCTCAGTAAGCGATTAGCAAGCTATCCGCCCCCATGATTGTAGTATCATGGAACTCTTAACAGGGCGCCCCCTGACGCGATATTAATATCGGTCTTTCATGACAATTTGTATATTTTAATTCAAGGGTTAAAACTGCGAAGACTAAGCTATCGCGTGGGACAGATCCTGCTCCAGCTTATTCACCGTAATCGGTCTTACACTGGATAGCGACTTGGATTTACCCTACCAAGTTTATTTTCGGGTTTGAAAGTTCAAGACTTTCCCTTCCCACTTTACCTTTATATCGTGAAATGATATTGGTATGAAATGACATAGTTTAGGGAGTTTTCTATATCAAGTAAGGTAACATTCGGAAGACTTTACTTCCTTCAAGGATGGACTAGATACATCCTTTAGGTTTAGTGACATTATTCTTTTTCCTTTTAAGTCAAAAGTATTTTAAACATTTTTCTTAGCAAAATTTGGTGATAGTAATTCAAAAAGATTAGTAAAATCCCCCATACTTGTTTTCGTTAAGACTTTTATTTCAAAAAATTTTAAAATTTCCCATTAAATTATGAAAATGAGCCAAGTTGAATACTGTTTGAATACCCGCGAGAATTTATACCACCCCCTACACTTAAGATTAAGTAATGCCCTCATTACTTAAAATCAGTAAAATTTAAATTCGAGAGGACAATATTGAGAAAAAGGAGTTCGAAAAACCTAGGTTCAAAAATCGGAGATCGTGGAATATAGGTGAGCGATGGCGCATCCTTCATTCCTTGATCTTCATCACACACATTCTAATTTGATAGGTACCTTGCTGAATTTTAATGCTAGTGTCACTAAAACCTTTGAAAAACATCGTACACTTTTATTAACGCTTCATGCACTCGACTGGACCCCATAATTTAATGCCTAGTGGGGTTAAACTCCTCCACACTTTATCGGAAGAGATGTGAATTCGGTGGAAAAAGTTCCACAAATCAGAATAGTTAGCCAATCATTTACACCTCGAGTGGTGTATATTATATGTGATAAATCCTTTTTTAGTTTCCCGAAAAAGGATGACTTAACCGGAGGGTCAACATACGACTCCTCTCCAAGTGCGGATTTCAGTAAAACTTTTATTCTTATTGGTGGATCTTGGTCAAATGGGTCTTTAAAGGTTGTCTTCCCCAAATTGACATCCTCTGGAATAAGCGTGGACCTGCTGTGAATCTCAACTATAGAGCGGGGCTCAATTTCCAGCTTCAATTCCTTTAATTCTTCAGTTGTAGGCTCATAGCCATTAGCCATGAGAACGGTTAACAATGCTTTTTCATCAATCATAGCAACCTCTTCTTCATCACCAAATGAACGGGAATGCAAATCCTGCAATTCTGGGAATTCCAACATTAACTCAGAAAGTGTGTCTATTCGGATTGGCTCATGATCAACTTCATTTATTATCGAATCATCTCCAATATCAGCACACTCTTGCCCACTCGGAAGGTGAACCAACATCTGTGATATGTTGCTTATTTGTTTCCCTGTGTTCTGAAAGAAGATTTCTTGATCTCCAAACATTTATGCATACCTCTCACTACTTTGTGTTTGAGCGGCAATAAGTTCTGTTTGAGAGGCAATAAGCTCATTCATCATATCTTCTAATCTGTTTGAGATGCCACGTTCTTCATCTCTTCTAATAAGCTCGTTAGTTTCATCCTCCAATTTGCTAATCAAGTAATTAAGCATCATCCTGCAACTGACAAAAACTAGAAAAGAATAAAAGCACCGACACTAAATAGAAAAAAAAAATAATAATAATAAAATAAAAAATAATCACAACTTAGTAAAAAATTCTTATCTTGACACAACTGTCCCCGGCAGCGGCGCCAAAAACTTGATGTGTGAAACGTGGTATAGGAATTGTTGTATGGAAAATACCGGTTTTAAAGATTACACACACTAACAGGCAGTGTACCCGATCGTGTAGTAGTATAGATAATGGTAAAATCCGTGTATCGTTCCAAGGACAGTTATATGTGCAAGTTAAGATTGTATAAACTAAATTGAGTTTTAACTAGATAAAATGAAATCAAACAAATATAAGATATTAGGTTGCCATTTAACGATGGACAAATCAATAAAGGAATAAGTTTAAAGGACAATATTTTTGGTATTTTAGATTTATAAAAAATGAAAAGATAGTTTTTATATCAAATTAAACAAATATGCTCGTCTAGACTTTTTAACCTCGAATGTTGATTGTTGTTTTAGGATTAAGACTGGATTGATTAACTACGTATGAGAACTAATTAATTGGTTTACCAAGAGTAGTCTTGTGCAAACACTCAAACGGGATTACACGATGCAAGTGATGTTCTTGTCATCTAAGACCTCCTATTTGTAATCAATTAATTCAACTAGCCTAAAGACTTGAATGATGATCATGCCAATGATGTGTTGATCATGATCCACTCCTATGTCAATTAATGGTTTAGCTTAGTTCATTCCCTTGGTCCGGTTAAATGCTCAATTCACCCAACCCAAGTAATCAATTAAGTGTAGTAATAGGATCCCTATAAACATCACTAGATAAGGCAAATTTCTAACACATAGTAGCTATATGGAATTGAGTAGTGAAAATATGTATAACAGATTCTAGGAAATTGATCATTATCCTAGACAACTACACATATCAATTAAGATACCCGAAAGTATCTACAAAAGTCATTCTTACATTCCAATATAGATTAATCGTTTGAACGCAACCTACCCCTTTTGGTAAAAGACGGGCAAACACTTATCACTAGGTGCAAATCAATATACTAAATCAACAAGATGGTGTTTCTTAGTTGAACAAGTATACTGACTAATTGAATCGAAAAGATTAAACTTAACAAGAATGGTTCTTGTATTCAAACATCAAACTATCATGCATAAGAACAATCAATCAACAAAGGTAAACAATCAACATCTCGATTATTAATCTAGACAAGCATAAAAAGAACTAGCTAACAATCATATTTAAAGACAATAACAAACTGGAAACAAAGATAGAATTCATTGAACTAACAAGAATCGACCTCTTGAAGTAATCTTGGATGATGATCCTGATGATTCTTGATTCCGGATTGAAATGATGGATTAGGTGATCCTGGATTACTCCAAGGATCACCTTGAATCGTAACCTCTGCCTCTGAAAATGACTGTGTAGTGGTGTCTCAAGAATGAAGCTGGAAAGGGGTTTAAAAAGGTTGAACAGCAGCTGGAAAGTAGGGTGCGCCGAGCGCACAAAAGCACGTGCACGGTGTGCACTGTTCACCTACCATAATTCCACTTTACAGCTCGAGTTGCACGTTCAGATCTGCTTTACACGTCAGAGTGCGCGGAGAAAGTGCGCTGAGTGCACTCCTTGGCGCACTCTACTATTCATTCTTTTTGACTTGTTTTCGATCCCAGAATTCTCTGATCAAAATTTGGACGAGTGAGCTGAGCGCACAACCATGGTGCACTCCTTGGTGCACTCTACTATTCATCAAGTTTTTGACTTGTTTACGATTTCTGAGTAGTATCATCCAAAATCTTCCATATTTCTTCAATTACACAATGATTCTAACCATTTTACAATAAAATGGAATACAAACGAAAATACTATGTTTACACACGAAATAAACAACGATAGAACTTGATATTGCAACTAAAGATATATCTAATTTGAGCAATATCAGAATCGTAATGGCACGATCTTGATTTGTCAAATTACTAGAATACCTCGAAAAAGACGGAATCATCAAGAAAAATATTTTCTTGATATGTTTAGAGGTTGAGTAGAATACAAGAGTCGTGTAACATGGCACATGATGACGTTATGATCTATGAATCATCACGTTTCATCTAGAAACTCAGCATGACTTACTGTAATATAATCACGTTGATCAAGTGTCATTATATTATACTAACTCATGCTTTAGTTCCCAACACTACTTCAAAAATATTCTTATTTTAAACTCGAAGGTTTCAGAATTTAGAAACTAAAACAATTTCCTTTATGATGTGATACAGATAACGCGAGGACATAAATGATTTCAGATAAGAATGGTTATGAAAATATCTTTAGAAATATGGAGAATATTTATAATGGAAGGTACGATGATATCTTAGAATATTTAAGATAAGAGGATGATGAAGAATATTGTCTGCAAGGGTTTAGAGTCAGGAGCAAGGTATTCGTTAATGACTTCAGTAGATATTGAATCATTTGGATTCTTTGTAGGCAGGTTTAGTCTTTGTGATTTGTCCACAGCCTCCTTCATACTTTGCTCAATCCGTTTTCCAGTTCCAAACCTTCTCTTTTTCTGAGCTTTGCCAACACACTATTCTTTATCATCAAACTTTTTACTGTTAAGGTCGTTTATAGTTTTTACTGCTTCATCAGCATTTTTCAAAATTTCGAGAACTAATTCGCAGTTTAGGGTGTTTTTCAGAAATTTCACACTCGAAGTATGTAAGTCTAGGAGCTAGACATTATATGTACACATATAATTGTTGGCGTAGACATGCTGCGAGATTTCAAAATACTGATTACTGAATCCCAATAATTGGCATGACAATTCTTGTTACAAGATGCGAATGAGTAAATAATGGGGTTTCGATAAATATAATGATTTTTCGGAAAGTTAAAGATAAGTGAAGTTGTTGGTAAGTTTATTGCTAATGTGATGGAATATAAACGGCTCCCCGGTAACGATGGCGAAAGGGCAACGTATATATCGGGGTTATAATAAGACTGTTTCAACTGAAAAGTCGAGGTTGACTTGCTGGAGCTGTGACAAAACTGACTACTTTGGAAAAGTATTGAAAAGTTATTTTTGCTAATAAATGCCAAAGGGTCTGACACGGATACGTGTTAAACTATGACATTGGTTTCGAGAGTTTTTCAGGTACATAATTGTGGGTAACATGTGGTTGGATCATCATCTCGATTGTTCATTAATTGAAATGTCTTCAGGAATTTCGGAGGGTTTGAACACAGATTGTAATCGTTGATATACATATGATGTTCTAGCACTGTTTTGAAGTCAATGTATAACTTCAAAAGATGTAGGAATCTAAGAGCGATGCCTTCTGTTAACTCTTGACTTGGATTTTGATTTGTCAAAAATCAGAATATGTAATCAAATTTGGATTAGAATGGTTGTTTTGATTTCTATGAAAGAATGTATATTGTTGTGAAAGTAGTGAGTATAATTGATGATTTGTTGAATCAGAATCTAAGGATATAACATATTAATTGTGAATTTTATATATCTCTCGGGTATTACCTACCCGTTAAAAAAAATTCACAAGTAGTGTTTTGTATCAGAGAATTTTTATTACAATCTTTATGAAAATATATGTATATTTTCATAAGATGTAATGTAGATTTGATGAGTTAAGTTCATTTGATCTTAGGCTGGAGTTAGAAGTGAATAATCTCTAACATTAGAGATTACATAATCTTCACAGAGTATTTCACTACTGTGATTAATACTTCATTATTTATTCTTATAGATATTTCCTTAGTGAATCATGTTGATGCTCATAGAACTCTTGCTAACTTCGCAAAATACGATTTATGTTTTCTAGTAAGTTTTCGAGTATATAGAAAGTGTAAAATCAAACATGTAATTGAATAATACACTTGGTTTATCATGAATTATGATTCATTGAGTTGAGACAGAGATTGTAGTTAACGATGGTTAAGTTGTTAACGAAGGATGGACATCATAGCATATTAATAATATGAATTTACCCGAGTAGTATCTACCCCTTTTTAATTCATACATAATTGCTTAGTACGAAAAGATATATTATGGTTTCAAAATTTATATATATATATAAAAGGTATACATATAAATTCTTCAAAGGAATTGAGTTAATACTTTATAAGTCATTGATACAATATACTCGTTGTTGATTCGTAATGATGTCCACGGTGATTCTTGAACTGGCGGAGCTTGTGATGCTATAGGTGATGTTGGTGCGGGTGATACTGTCGGTACCGATGATGTTGATGATGCAGATGGTACTGCTGGTACTGCTTATATAACAAATCTATTTTGTACGTACGCACCATTTTTGTCGGAGTTTCTATTCTCCTTTCTATCATTCCTATCCGTTCACTCATCTTGATTTACGGTTTTGATTCGAATAAATAATCTCTAAAACTTTAGAGATTACATAATCACGGTAGAATATTTCTCTGATGAAGTTATGAATCAATACTTCATCGGTTATTGTGGTTGGTACTCCTTGGTATCTATGGTGTGTATGACGTTGATGCTCGAGGTACAGATGGTGATGTTGAATCATGAGATGCGAATATTGTTGTTGTTGGTGGTAATGATACTGTTGATGTTAATGATGGTGGTACTGTTGATGCCAGTGATGCTGTTGGTACTTGTGGTATTGAGGCTTGCGATGTGGATGTTGTTGGTAGTACTGGTGTTGCTGATGGTGATTGTAATCTTTGCACCATATTCTCCAAAGCCAATACTCGAGCGTGAAGCTCGTTGACTTCTTCTATTACACTAGGGTGGTTGTCGGTTCGGACGAGCGGATGAATAAGATCTAGAATTTGAGATAGTATATAATCATGAAGAGATACTCTGGAAATGAGAGAGAAAATGGTGTTTCGAATAGGTTCACCGGTAAGTGCTTCAGGTTCATCGCCAAGAGGGCAATGTGGTGGATGGAAGGGATCGCCTTCTTCTTGTCTCCAATGATTAAGTAGGCTACGAACCCATCCCTAATTCATCCAGAATAGATGATGGCTAATTGGTTGATCCATTCCGGTCACACTGCTTTCGGAGCTTGAGTGAAACTCCATATCGGAATAGTTGCCAGAATCTAAAGAATTTGAACTAGATACGTGATCCATCTTGTATAATTAGGGGAATGATTTTTGATATGAGATAGATTATAGGATTTAGAATGGTATTCTTCAATACATAATTTGCATATGTATATATAATACCAAAATCCCATAATTTACGGAGGAATCTTTAAAAAATACTAGGTAAAGTTTACAGTAACAGATACGTTAAGATATGAATTAGCAGATATGCTAAGATATGAATTTTGTCTATACACTATTCATGCAATCAATGTAGTAAGACGTGTCTAGACTAAGAATGATAAGCATGTAATTTCCGACAAAAATGATAAGCAAAACTTTTGACATGCAGACACGGTCGAAGTCCAGACTCACTAATGCATCATAACGACTATCAGTTAGACATACTAATGCAGACCTGGTTCGCTAAGACCGCCGCTCTGATACCACATGAAGTGACCCGTCCTAATCCATAAGGACGAATACAATAACATATGATTACATTGCGAGGTATTTGACCTCTAAATGATACATTTTACAAACAAGACATTCGTTTTTAAAAGACAAACTTTCATTACATCGAAAGTTAAAAAGCATGCATACCATTTCATATTATATCAACTATCAATGACTTAATAATAATCTTGTTGAACTCAACGACTCGAATGCAACGTCTTTTGAAATATGCCATGAATGACTCCAAGTAATATCTTTAAAATGAGCTAATGTACAGCAGAAGATTTCTTTCATACCTGAGAATAAACATGCATAAAAGTGTCAACCAAAAGGTTGGTGAGTTCATTAGTTTATCATAAACAATCTTTTCCATCATTTTAATAGACCACAAGATTTCATTCAATAATCATACACTCGCAAGTGTTTAAAATTCATTCATATGGATTGAACACTTGGTAACCGACATTAACAAAATGCATCTAGAATATTCCCAAACATATAAACATCGAAGTACTAAAGCAGTTCAAATTCTCTGACTGGGGCGTGTAAAGGCCCATAGATCTATCTTTAGGATTCGCGTCAATTGGTGGCAATTAAAATAAACACCAATTCTTAGGCTACCAAGTTCAACAAGGGCGATATCCGGTATAACAATTCAACCATAGAATGTAGTTTCGATTACTTGTGTGTATTTTGTCAAACATTTATAAAAGTGCATGTATTCTCAGTCCCAAAAATATATATTGCAAAAGCATTTAAAAAGGGAGCAAATGAAACTCACAATACTATATTTCGTAGTAAAAATACATATGACGTCATTGAACATGTGCAAGTATATATATATATATATATATATATATATATATATATATATATATATATATATATATATATATATATATATATATATATATATGTTGGTCAATAACTGTCTAATAATTTAGGTCAGGTCATAGTGTATCGCAATCCTAATGCTCGAGATCGATATGCAAAAGTCAACAAAAGTCTATTTGACTCAAGATGATTTACAAAATTTTATTCATGTTTATTATATAACTTAAATAATCGTTTTATATATTTAAATATATTTATCAGATTTTATTAAAGTAAAAATAATACAAGTCATTTATTAATAAATAAAAATTTATATTGAAATTTATATTAAAATTTATATATGCTAAAAATATACTTGTGATAAGGCTAAAAAGGAACATATATTTCATAGCAAAATCCCCCAAGAAAGACAAGATTTTAGTTGCAATTGTTCCATTTTCGAGTAATATTTGTTTATTTTAAATAAGTGCGAAGACAAAAGGCGAAAATGAAGATTTGAAGACGCAAAGGTCCAAAAAGCTCAAAAGTACAAGATACAATCAAAAAGGTTCAAATTATTGATGAAGAACGTCTAAAAATGACAAGAGTACAAGTTACAAAACGCAAAGTACACGATATAAAATTGTACGAAAGGGCGTTCGAAAATCCGGAACCGAGGCATGAACCAACTTTCAGCGCTCGACGCAACGGTGTAAAAATTACGAGTCAACTATGCACAAGAATAAAATATAATATTTAAATAATTCATAATAAGAATAATATTAAATAATAAAAAGTTGTTAATTGAGCATAGTTCAGGGGTCGTAAATGAAAATTCAATTTCTAATTTCGCTATAAAAGCGATGATTTACGATCAAAATTTGGGGACGACTTTTTTTTTCTTCGATCATTTTTTTCTATCTTTTTCTTACTTTTCTATATCAAATATCAATATCTATATTTATAATTCTCTATCATAATGTTAATGTAATCAGATATAACAATAATCTTAATTTTAATTTTAAATTATGATAATAATAAGATTTATGATAGAGATCTTTTGAGTATGTAAGTCGAAATTCTGTCCGTGTAACGCTACGCTATTTTTAATCATTGTAAGTTATGTTCAACCTTTTTATATTAATGTCTCGTAGCTAAGTTATTATTATGCTTATTTAAAATGAAGTAATCATGATGTTGGGCTAATTACTAAAATTGGGTAATTGGGCTTTGTACCATAATTGAGGTTTGGACAAAAGAACGACACTTGTGGAAATTGGACTATTGACTATTAATAGATGGGGGGTATTGTCTAATTGAGTGACAACTCATTGGAGTCTGTCGAACCTATCTTCAAATTAATTAACCTAATAATTAATAATGATTATGGTTGTCCTATTTAGTGACGTTCATATGGAATCTGTTATAATCATTTAATTAATCAATTGGGTTGGGTAATTGATTATTCATTCTGATCAAGTGGATGAATTAATATTCATAAACTAATTAAAACAGGGGTGGATTACATACAGTGATAACTGGTGTAATTGTTGACAGAAGTGATAACTGCGTCACAGTTTAAATCCTTAATCAGTTGGAATATTTGACTTCGGGTATAAGGGTAATTTGACGAGGATACTCGCACTTTATATTTATGACCGATGGACTATTATGGACAAAAACCAGATAGACGTATCAAATAAACCAGGACAAAGGACAATTAACCCATGGTAATAAATTAAAATCAACACGTCAAACATCATGATTACGGAAGTTTAAATAAGCATAATTCTTTTATTATATTTCTCATCGTATCTTTATTTACTGTCATTTTATTACTCGCAATTTTATTTACTGTCATTTTATTTATTGTCATTATTTTACGCACTTTAATTATCGTCATTTATCTTTACGCTTAAAATATAGAATCGACAAACCGGTCATTAAACGGTAAAACCCCTCTTTTATAATAATATTACTACTTATATAATTATATATATTTTGTATAAATATAGTTAAAAATATAGTAAGTATCACCAGCTCTCTGTGGAACGAACCGGACTTACTAAAAACTACACTACTCTACGATTAGGTACACTGCCTATAGTGTTGTAGCAAGGTTTAGGTATATCCCATCCGTAAATTAATAAAACTTGTGTCATATTTTGTAGTAAAAATAATACTATTTCGTAGCCTCACGCTACCACATCAAGTTTTTGGCGCCGCTGCCGGGGACTCTGCGAAACACTATATTTTTAATTGATATTTGGAAAAAAAAAAAAAAAAAAAATTTCTGTAAAAAAAAAAAAAAAAAAAACGTAAAAAAAAAAAAAAAAAAACGTAAAAAAAAAAACAAAACGTAAAAAAAAAAAAAAAAAAAAACGTTTTTTTTAAGAAAAAAAAAATTTTCGTTTTTTTTTTTAAAAAAAAAAAAAATTTAAAAAATTATATATTTTTAAGATTTTGTCTATAAAAAAATTATTTTAAGTTTTATTACCTTTAGATTTTTAGACTCAGTCACAACTTTTAGTATTAAGTTTAGTTTTGCCATAGTTATTTTTACTTCTAGAATTTTTAGTTTTGCCGTAAAATCCCTTAAGTGCTTTTTCTTTAGACTAAGATTTAGGTGCCTTAAAATTTTGCGACGCTATTTTTCGTGCTACTTTCTTATTTTTATTTATCTTTCGACGCCGTTTACCTATGTATCAATTACAATTCCAATTAGTAATCTCTATTTGTAGTTTTAATTTTAAGATAGTGATAGTTATAAGGTTGGATTAACCGCGTGTTTACAAACCACTCTTCGTCTTTTTCATTTTTCGACACTTTTCGACGCGCAATCTTTTTCTCTCTTATTTCTCGCCATTCTAGTTTTTAGGACTTAGAATTTTTTCTACTTCTTCTCTAAATTTCTTAAAATTACGAAAATTTATTTTAAGTGGTTAAATTGATAGACATCAAAATTTTCTGGTTCGTAGTAATAGTTGGATTTGTACGTGGACCGGGTTATTGGAGCCAAACAGTCCTCAATTATATTGAGACCAAACGAATCCTGCCCCGCTGCTGCATCTTTTGGCTATTCGAAACGTGGGCAAAATCAGAAAAGTCTATTGATTGGATAACTTATATAATTTTTCTTTCCTTTTTAAAAACTAATAGGATATTCAGTGAATGCACCGAGCAAGACGTTCACCGCCGGTCATACGTTCACCACCTGTAACTCGATCAAGACATCGTTTAACGAATATCGCCGCCGTTGATTTTTCTTTAGAATCGTCATCAAGTCGACCAAATCCTCAAACTCAAATTTCCGATAATCCATTTTTTGAAACAAACCTCACAATTGAGAATCCGGAGAATATTCAGGAACGGTTTGTAGATCCCGAACCATTAAACTTTCCTCCAGAACCACCAATCATTCAAACAGAGATTGTTGAGGAAAGAAACCATTAAATCAGAAACCTCTAGTGATTCAGATACAACACTTCCAATCATGGAAAATCTAGAACCTCTAAGTATGGAAGACCGAATGAGAGCTACACGCATGGGCCAAGGTCACGCCATTATTAAGCCAGAAGTTAATGCGCCAGATTATGAAATCAAAGGACAAATTCTACACATGGTAACTAACCAATGCCAATTCAGTGGTGCACCGAATGAAGATCCTAACGAACACCTTCGTACGTTTAAAAGAATTTGTACACTATTCAAAATCCGAGAAGTGGAAGATGAGCAGATCTATCTCATGTTGTTTCCCTGGACTTTAAAGGGAGAAGCCAAAGATTGGTTAGAATCGTTACCTGAAGGGGCGATTGACACATGGGATGTTTTAGTTGAAAAATTTCTTAAACAATTCTTTCCGGCATCTAAAGCCGTGAGACTTCAAGGAGAAATTGTTACGTTCGCGCAAAAGCCAAATGAAACTCTATATGAGGCGTGGACAAGATTCGGAAGGATGTTGAGAGGATGTCCTCAACACGGTTTAGACACTTATCAAATAGTACAAATATTCTACCAAGGTGTCAACGTTGCTACACGAAAAGACATCGACATAACAGCTGGTGGATCCATTATGAAGAAAACCGCAACTGAAGCTTACAAAATTATTGATAACACAGCCTCCCACTCGCATGAGTGGCACCAAGAAAAAGATATCTTTCGATCATCTAAAGCGGCTAGAGCCGATTCTAGCCATGACTTTGATTCCGTTTCCGCAAAAATAGATGCTTTCGAAAGACGAATGGAAAAGATGAATAAAGATATTCACGCAATACGAATCAGTTGTGAGCAATGCGGTGGACCACACTTATTGAAAGATTGTCACATTGAACCAACGATGGAACAACGAGAGAATGTTTCCTATATGAACCAAAGGCCGGGAAATAATTATCAAAATAATTATCAACCGCCAAGGCTAAACTTAAATCGAAATCAAAACATTCTTTACAATCCAAAAGGACCCAAAAATAACTGGTATAACCAACAAGGTCCGAATAACCAACCAACTCAAAACAACACTTTCAATCAACAAAGACCTGGCTTATATAAACCACAACAACAAACTGAAGAGAAAAAGTCAAATATGGAAGACGTGGTATTCAAGCTAGTTGAATCTCAAACACAATTTATTGAAACTCAAACCCAAACGAACGAGAGGTTTGATCAGTCATTAAGAACTCAACAAGCTTCCATTTTGAATCTAGAAAAACACGTAGGTACTCTTGCTAGCATGATGAGTGAGAGGGAACAAGGAAAGCTACCGAGTAATACTGAAGTAAATCCTCGGAAAGAGAATGTTAATATGGTGTCAACAAATTCTGAAAAACCAGCTCCAGAAGATGGGAAGATTTTAGATGTGAGTAACAATGAAGAAGTTACACCACCACCACCATCCGAGTATGTAAAGCCAGTGGTGACACCATACAAACCACCCATCCCGTTTCCAAGAAAAGGAGTTGAGTATGAGCAAGTAATAAGTAATAAAGATTGTGATACTTCTGGAAAGAAGAAGAAGAAAAAGAATAAGAAAGTACAAGAAACAAAAGCCGTAGAAGTAAACCCGGTGAAGACAGTTCCACCAAAACCTCCACCTAGGGTAGGTGATCTGGGTGAATTTATTGTTCCTTGTCTACTTAGTGATTGTGTCATGTATGATGCACTAGCAGATTTAGGTGCAAGTGTAAGTGTTATGCCTCTTTCCTTATATAAGAGATTAGGTGTAGGTAAGTTAAGTCCAACGGATATGAGTGTTCGACTCTTTGATCAAACCATTAAGCACCCAGTTGGAATTGCTGACAAGCTACCCGTTCAAGTAGGCAATTTAACCTTTCTAGTCGAATTTATTGTCATTGACATAGAAGACGACCCAAACATTCCTCTAATTTTAGGTCGGCCATTCTTAGCGTCCACCAAGGCGTTATTTGATGTAGGAAATGGAAGAATGACACTTAAAAGTGGTGACAAATCGATCACCTTTATGATTCGAAAGTCTAAATCTCCACCAGCCAAAACCGTTGAACCAGTAAAAACAATTGGTAAGAACCATGTGGTTTTACCAACTCCAACGGTAATACTTAATAATAATAAAACGCCTAAGTGTGGGGAAAATGAAGTAACACCTAATGATGACATGATAACAAAGAACCCCGTTATTGATACGAAATTAAATGACCCCGTTATTAACAGTTCAATGAAGAAACTTTTTAAATGGGCTATTGATGCTAGAAGTAAGGGGAACTTTAAGTTATGTAACCGGTTAGTATCCAATCTGTCGCCTAAAGAAAGGGCGAAGCTAGTTGAATTATGGGATATTACGGAAGAAGCCGGGCACTGGCTTAAAGAAAAAGTCACGGATATGCAAGTTGATTATGGACCAAGAGAAATTAACGATGAAGTTAATCACAATTTTGACACCACGGCTACCTAAGTGTGGGGAGATTCAAATGTTCTAAAAAGAAAATGCTATCTAGAGTTAGTTGTTCTGTTCTCGTGTAGTTCCGAGAATGGAACCCGATTGGTCTTTTCCGCTAGCAGACACTAAAGAACTAGTTTTCTCCCTCCATTCTGAATCTTTTTATTTAGTAGGTTTTATATAAAATTAATATGCTTTTTAAATTTATGTTTTGAATGATTTTAAAAACAAAAATTTACTTTATTTCATTAAGTTTAAAAAAATGATTTCTAAAATTCGTCGTGAGTTAAAGACTAGGTCGTTGAGCCGAAATTGCTTTACCCGAGGGCGGGGCGACAAATTTTGTTATCATTATTTTTTATTTTATTGATCTAAAGGATGCCAAAAATATTATATATTATAAATTTTTGAACGTGGGGTTATGTACCAAACTTCAAAAATATGTATATATATGTTTGTATTTTATGTTATGTACACAACAGGGTAAAACAGCGCACTTTCAAAGACTGTCATGAAGTTCAGCAAAAGCTACTGATTTTGACAAGACGCAAAAAAAAAAAAATCAAATGTGAAATAACAATATGTTTGCAAACTCGGTATTTTTAATCACTTTTCTACGCTAATCACCCTCATGAATTTATAATTGTAGTCTGATTTCATGCAAATGAGGGCATTGCATGATCTCAAGTGTGGGGAAGGGTTATAAATTCTCTCGGGTTTATACTTAGTTTATTTGCCAAATTTTGTGAAAATTTGAAAAATTTTCAATTAAATGAACTCAAAATCATGTTTATACATATTTATGAACGATGAAAACTAGGTGATAATACCGAAATTATCGTTACCTCGAAAAGGACATAAATTGAGAAACACCCTAAAACGCTTGAATTCATTTAAAATGAAATAGAAGAAAATAAAAAGGCAAAGAAAGAAACTAAGTGTGGGAAGAATGTACCAAGTTATTCAATTTAAAACATATATCACATATTTTTGTACAAGATTATTGCAGGTACTTTTGCTTTGGACGATTTTAATCAGTTTTACCCGATTTACTGTAAGAAAGATGGATCTACACGATGAATCAATTCCATCATTAAAAGGAAGTAAAGTCTTCTGAAAAAGAAACGCGCTTCTTGATTTAGGTCATGAAGTTGTCGTCTAGACCAGCTGTAGGTTGACGAAAAATCTAGAAAAGTCATCTCTAAAATCAGCAGGAAATCCACGGACCTCAGCATCAAACAGGGTCGCCATGTGGTCAGATTTATCCTAACCATGAGAAGGATTTATCTCGTACAATGGGGGGGCACCGTGCAAATTAGCTTGATAAGACTAATGAATCAGATCCCCAGAAAGGATAATCTCCTTAAAGATTAAAAATCAGCTTTTAAGACTGATATTACTCAATCCTAGAGATTGACCTTAAAGATTGAGAATTCAAACTCATGGAATTCAATGATATCTAAACTCGAGCTTGAACGAGAAAATATTTTGATCAAAATTGCAAACCGATTTGTTTTCTGAAAATCCATTTTCAATGCGTTCATTACCATTGAACGTAAAATCCTAGGAATTCACCTGGAATTCATTAGGTCACCTGAACCAAATCGGGTGTCAACCGTAAGAACGGTGGTTGCATAGCATGGTCGGAGACAGGACCTTGTGCCAGACCGAAAAATCATAGGATGATCTTTACTATCGCTCCTACCAAGGATAGTTCTAGCATCCGACACGTTAAAAGACCATAACCAAAAGCATGTCATTAGACATTGCCTTAACAGTTTCTTGTTCATCGCTTTCCTTTACAACCGGACGGTAGTTTGCCGAAAGGTAATATACGGAACAAGTAAACTGGATGTGTGCTTTCCGATACCGGGATAGCAGTGGATTACACGAACCTAAATGTTTTTAGCCAAAATATTGATCCACAAATATATTTTGCAACACCAATGGTGGATCAAATCAGAAAACTTATCTAGGGTAAAAGCTAGATTGAATTTTCAAAAGATCAAATGTTTTCATAAAGATCCTATTTCCTAAAGGATCTAAATTTTTATAGTCATGTGGGACTGTAAACCGCCTTTCAAATGTGCACTTTGCTTTGGAAACCGGAAGTAAATCGGCTATTTGATTGCAAGTGTCGTTGACCTAAACCCGAGGCAACTGTGGATGACACACCCACCTTTAACCATGGTTCTATTGTTAATATCATTGTTTATACCGCTCTATCAAAATCACTGATGTACAAAGTGTAGAGAATAAAGAAGTGATTCGTGTGATGTATTATATTATTTCAAGACTGTATTGCTTGAGGACAAGCAACGCTCAAGTGTGGGGATATTGATAAGGCTAAAAAGGAACATATATTTCATAGCAAAATCCCCCAAGAAAGACAAGATTTTAGTTGCAATTGTTCCATTTTCGAGTAATATTCGTTTATTTTAAATAAGTGCGAAGACAAAAGGCGAAAATGAAGATTTGAAGACGCAAAGGTCCAAAAAGCTCAAAAGTACAAGATACAATCAAAAAGGTTCAAATTATTGATGAAGAACGTCTAAAAATGACAAGAGTACAAGTTACAAAACGCAAAGTACACGATATAAAATTGTACGAAAGGGCGTTTGAAAATCCGGAACCGAGGCATGAACCAACTTTCAGCGCTCGACGCAACGGTGTAAAAATTACGAGTCAACTATGCACAAGAATAAAATATAATATTTAAATAATTCATAATAAGAATAATATTAAATAATAAAAAGTTGTTAATTGAGCATAGTTCAGGGGTCGTAAATGAAAATTCAATTTCTAATTTCGCTATAAAAGCGATGATTTACGATCAAAATTTGGGGACGACTTTTTTTTTCTTCGATCATTTTTTTCTATCTTTTTCTTACTTTTCTATATCAAATATCAATATCTATATTTATAATTCTCTATCATAATGTTAATGTAATCAGATATAACAATAATCTTAATTTTAATTTTAAATTATGATAATAATAAGATTTATGATAGAGATCTTTTGAGTATGTAAGTCGAAATTCTGTCCGTGTAACGCTACGCTATTTTTAATCATTGTAAGTTATGTTCAACCTTTTTATATTAATGTCTCGTAGCTAAGTTATTATTATGCTTATTTAAAATGAAGTAATCATGATGTTGGGCTAATTACTAAAATTGGGTAATTGGGCTTTGTACCATAATTGGGGTTTGGACAAAAGAACGACACTTGTGGAAATTGGACTATTGACTATTAATAGATGGGGGGTATTGTCTAATTGAGTGACAACTCATTGGAGTCTGTCGAACCTATCTTCAAATTAATTAACCTAATAATTAATAATGATTATGGTTGTCCTATTTAGTGACGTTCATATGGAATCTGTTATAATCATTTAATTAATCAATTGGGTTGGGTAATTGATTATTCATTCTGATCAAGTGGATGAATTAATATTCATAAACTAATTAAAATAGGGGTGGATTACATACAGTGATAACTGGTGTAATTGTTGACAGAAGTGATAACTGCGTCACAGTTTAAATCCTTAATCAGTTGGAATATTTGACTTCGGGTATAAGGGTAATTTGACGAGGATACTCGCACTTTATATTTATGACCGATGGACTATTATGGACAAAAACCAGATAGACGTATCAAATAAACCAGGACAAAGGACAATTAACCCATGGTAATAAATTAAAATCAACACGTCAAACATCATGATTACGGAAGTTTAAATAAGCATAATTCTTTTATTATATTTCTCATCGTATCTTTATTTACTGTCATTTTATTACTCGCAATTTTATTTACTGTCATTTTATTTATTGTCATTATTTTACACACTTTAATTATCGTCATTTATCTTTACGCTTAAAATATAGAATCGACAAACCGGTCATTAAACGGTAAAACCCCTCTTTTATAATAATATTACTACTTATATAATTATATATATTTTGTATAAATATAGTTAAAAATATAGTAAGTATCACCAGCTCCCTGTGGAACGAACCGGACTTACTAAAAACTACACTACTCTACGATTAGGTACACTGCCTATAGTGTTGTAGCAAGGTTTAGGTATATCCCATCCGTAAATTAATAAAACTTGTGTCATATTTTGTAGTATTTTGTATTAAAAATAATACTATTTCGTACCCTCATGCTACCACATCAACTTGTATATATTTTAAGTAATATAATTTATAAAGTTCACTTAATATCATAAAAATATAGTGGTATGTAATATTAATGTAAATTATATTACGTGTGGTAAAAATATCTTTGTATCACATATTTATTTGTTATTGATAATAACAATAATAAGTAAAAGAGGTATTATATCGTAATAATAATAATTATTATTATTCTACTAATAAAAATAATAATAATAATAATAATAATAATAATAATAATAATAATAATAATAATATTTATATTTACTAAAGACGATATTAATTATGATAAAATGATAATTCTAATCATGATAATCTTAATAATAACGAAACTTTTTAATATTAACTGTAATAATAATAATATTTCATAAAAATAATAATTCTATTAAAAATGATAATTTTTATTAATAATAATACTAAAATGATAATAAAAATGATATTTTATAATAACAATGATATTTCTATTAACAATAATAGGTTTAGTAAAAATGATAATTTTAATATTAATAATACTTTTAATAGTAATAGTAATGATAAAAATATTGAAAATGATATTTTTATCTAAATCAATATCTTACCATATTTTAATTTCATCATGATACTCATACTCATTATTTCCTAATCGATTTGTTTAATAGTTTTTAATCCTCTTTTATATCGCATTTATAATAATGATAATAATAATAATAATGATAATGTTAAATAATAATTTTAATGATAATAACGGTAGTAATACTAATAAAAATGACAATTCTTAATAATAATACTTATAACGATAATGATACAGATAATAATAATAATAATTATAATTATTAGATAATAATTATAACGACGATAATAACGACGATAGTAACAATAATCATTTTAACAATAAATATACTAAAATTAATAATAATTCAGTTGACTATATCTTTTAATCCGTTCATCGAAATCACACGAGTTCTAAAGGAAAAGTTCTTAATTTTTCGCTAGCTTTCCAACGACATGCATATCATATACCTTATCTCAGTAGCATATGTATCTAATTCAGGATTCAACGTAACCTATCTAACGACAATAATAAACATACAAGCATGCATGATCCTATATACTCGAGCACTAGTCAGGGATACACTAATAATATATAAAAGTTAAGTTATGAGTGCTCACGTATCAATATTGAGATTCAATATTGCAGGAATGGTATGTAGACGCAATGGAGATGATAAACACTAGATTGCCCTCACGAGTATACCCCCGAATAATACCCATCACCTCCATAACTATAACCCATAATTTTCTTAATTCCATCCTGTAGTGACCCGAACTTTTCCATGTTTATATATATTAAATGAAATTGATATTTATATGATTAAGTGTTTTCAACATGTTAAGCAATCAAACTTGTTAAGACTTGATTAATTTAAATATGTTTCATATAGACAATTGACCACCCAAGTTGACCGGTGATTCACGAACGTTAAAACTTGTAAAAACTATATGATGTCATATATATGGATATATATATATAGTTAACATGGTATTATGATAAGTAAACATATCATTAAGTATATTAACAATGAACTACATATGTAAAAACAAGACTACTAACTTAATGATTTCGAAACGAGATATATATGTAACGATTATCGTTGTAACGATATTTAATTGTATATATATCATATTAAGATATATTAATATATCATAATATCATGATAATGTAATAATTTAACTTCTCATTTGATATAGTAAACAATGGGTTAACAACACTTAACAGGATCGTTAACCTAAAGGCTTCAAAACAACATTTATATGTAACGACTAACGATGACTTAACGACTCAGTTAAAATGTATATACATGTAGTGTTTTAATATGTATTCATACACTTTTGAAAGACTTCAAGACACTTATCAAAATACTTCTACTTAACAAAAATTCTTACAATTACATCCTCGTTCATTTTCATCAACAATTCTACTCGTATGCACCCGTAATCGTACTCGTATAATACACAACTTTTAGATGTATATACTATTGGTATATACACTCCAATCATCAGCTCTTAGCAGCCCATGTGAGTCACCTAACACATGTGGAAACCATCATTTGGCAACTAGCATGAAATATCTCATAAAATTACAAAAATATTAGTAATCATTCATGACTTATTTACATGTAAACAAAATTACACATCCTTTATATCTAATCCATATACCAACGACCAAAAACACCTACAAACACTTTCATTCTTCAATTTTCTTCATCAAATTGATCTCTCTCAAGTTCTATCTTCAAGTTCTAAGTGTTCTTCATAAATTCTATAAGTTCTAGTTTCATAAAATCAAGAATACTTCCAAGTTTGCTAGCTTACTTCCAATCTTGTAAAGTGATTGATGTGTAAAATCGTGTCTATAATTTATAATGAAAAATGCTGGTTAAAAGATTACTACACACTAACGGGCAGTGTACCCGATCGTGTAATAGTATAAAATTGGTAAATCCGAAATCGTTCCTAGGACAGTTTAAACGTGAGAATTAAGATTGTAAGTAATAAAATAAACTAAGTTAATCTATGAAAATAGAAAGTACGAGATAGTTTGTTTTGTGGCTATTTAACGATTAGCCAAATCAAAGATTGATTAAAAGTAAAAGACGATATTTTTGTGTTTTTAAGTTTATAAAAATAAATGTTGACTCAACGAAAAGTAAAGATATTTGAATTCAATGGATAAAAAAATGTTTGCCTAGATCTCCTATTCGCAGTGTCGAATGATTTGTTATTAAGCACTAGTTCTATTTATCAATACATGCAACTACAGAGTCAGTTTACCCAGAGTTCTCTTTTAGCAAACATATCAAACTTGGATTTATTGGCTTAGGGTTCCCTTTCACCAAAGACCTCTTTCATTTGTGACTTAGTAATTAACTAACTACAAGATTAAGATTCAATTGGTTACGCGTTCGCTCCACACAATTCACCCCTATTTTGTTTAATCTTTGTTACCCAATTTACCTCCTTGGTCCAGTAAGCACTCAATTGGTTAAGACAAATCAATTGAAAACTAGTGTACTAAATTGAAACAGGGCTCCCTTTATTCAAACAGGATCACTAATCAACCTAGTAACAATAATCAACACCCACAAGAATGGTTCTTAATCAAAACTCATAATTATCATGCATTAATCAATAAACATTAAAGTATCATCCAAACACATACGAATATTCAATCTAGACAAACATTAATAAGCTTAGCCAATCATGGCTAAAACCAAAATCACAATTAAACAATTAAGAGTATTCATAATGATGATAAGAATTAAACCTAATGAAAATTGTGTTCTTGATTGATGAACGGATCGAGACGCGTTTCCGGAATGATTGATGTGTTAGAATGACCTTAGGAATCCCCAAAAATCACCTTGGTTCGTCAAAAAGCTGCTGGAAATCGTCTGGATGCAAGAATGAATAATTAGGGTATTTTTCAGGCCTTAAATAGGACAAAAATCTGAACCCGGCTAAACATCAAGCGGCGCGCCAGATGTTGTGCGGCGCGCCAAAAGCTTGCGCGGCGCGCCATAAGCTGTAATTTTGATTTCTGGCCACCTGCAAACTGTCGAACTGATTTTCTAGCCTAATGGAGCGGCGCTCCACCTTTTTGAGCGGCGCTCCAGGCCCTTTTTGCTGAATCTGAGCTGAAAACTCAGTAATATTCGTCAAAAATCGAATCGGACCAAACTCTTTCACTCGTTTACATAGAAAATCACCAAAACCATCAAATAACTTCAAATTTAACCTTCTTGGTCTTGGAACTCCAACTTTCGCAATACTTATCAAAATGACACCAAATCGTATCCAAAAGGACCAAATTGTACCCGATATCGCTAAGGAAAACGCGTATGAAATATGCGATATCAGTGATCATCCAACCTCAAGAAATCTTTCTTATTTATAGTAAGAAATCTTTCTAATACAAGGTAATACTCATATTCAAACTTTGATTCAATTTCTATAACTATAACAATCTTATTTCGAGTGGAAATCTTACTTGAACTTGTTTTCGTGTCATGATTCTGCTTCAAGAACTTTCAAGCCATCCAAGGATCCTTTGAAGCTAGATCTATTTTTCTCATTTCCAGTAGGTTTATCCACAAAACCTGAGGTAGTAATGATGTTCATAACATCATTCGATTCATATATATAAAACTACCTTATTCGAAGGTTTAAACTTGAAATCACTAGAACATAGTTTAGTTAATTCTAAACTTGTTCGCAAACAAAAGTTAATCCTTCTAACTTGACTTTTAAAATCAACTAGATACATGTTCTATATCTATATGATATGCTAACTTATTGATTTAAAACCTGAAAACACGAAAAACACTGTAAAACTGGATATACGCCGTCGTAGTAACACCGCGGGCTGTTTTGGGTTAGTTAATTAAAAACTATGATAAACTTTGATTTAAAAGTTGTTCTTCTGGGAAAATAATTTTTCTTATGAACATGAAACTATATTCAAAAATCATGATTAAACTCAAAGTGGAAGTATGTTTTCCAAAATGGTCATCTAGACGTCGTTCTTTCGACTGAAATGACTACCTTTACAAAAATGACTTGTAACCTGTATTTCCGACTATAAACTTATACTTTTTCTGTATAGATTCATAAACTTAAATTCAATATGAAACCATAGCAATTGGATTCACTCAAAACGGATTTAAAACGAAGAAGTTATGGGTAAAACAAGATTGGATATTTTTACTTGTTGTAGCTACGTGAAAATTGGTAACAAATCTATATTAATCATATCCTAGCTAACTTATATTGTATAATATATATATATTCTAATATATTATGTAATCTTGGGATACCATAGACACGTATGCAAATGTTTTGACATATCATATCGACCCATCTATATATATTATTTGGAACAACCATAGACACTCTATATGCAGTAATGTTAGAGTTAGCTATACAGGGTTGAGGTTGATTCCAAAAATATATATACTTTGAGTTGTGATCTAGCCTGAGACGTGTATACACTGGGTCGTGGATTGGGTCAAGATAATATATATCAATTTATTTCTGTACATCTAACTATGGACAACTAGTTGTAGGTTACTAACGAGGACAGCTGACTTAATAAACTTAAAACATTAAAACGTATTAGAAATGTTGTAAATATATTTTGAACATACTTTGATATATATGTACATATTTGTTATAGGTTCGTGAATCGACAAGTGGCCAAGTCTTACTTCCCGACGGAGTAAAAAATCTGTGAAAGTGAGTTATAGTCCCACTTTTAAAATCTAATATTTTTGGGATGAGAATACATGCAGCTTTATAAATGTTTTACAAAATAGACACAAGTACATGAAACTACTTTCTATGGTTGAACGATCGAAGCCGAATATGCCCCTTTTACTTGGTAACCTAAGAATTAGTAAACCAGTCTACCAATTGACGCGAATCCTAAAGATAGATCTATTGGGCTCAACAAACCCCATCCGTTGTAGCGGATGCTTTAGTACTTCGAGTTTTTATATCATGTCCAATGGATGTCCCGGAATGATGGGGATATTCTTATATGCATCTTGTTAATGTCGGTTACCAGTTGTTCACCGTATGAATGACTTTTATCTCTATGTATGGGATGTATTGAAATATGAAATCTGGTGGTCTATTATTATGATTTGATAATATATAGGTTAAACCTATAACTCACCAACATTTTTGTTGACGTTTTAAGCACGTTTATTCTCAGGTGATTATTAAGAGCTTCCGCTGTTGCATACTAAAATAAGGACAAGATTTGGAGTCCATGCTTGTATGATATTATGTAAAAACTGCATTCAAGAAACTTATTTTTGATGTAATATATTTTTATTGTAAACCATTATGTAATGGTCGTGTGTAAACGGTATATTTTAGATTATCATTATTTGATAATCTACGTAATGCTTTTTAAACCTTTATCGATAAAATAAAGGTTATAGTTGTTTTAAAAATGAATGCAGTCTTTGAAAAACGTCTCATATAGAGGTCAAAACCTCGCGATGAAATCAATTAATATGGAACATTTATAATCAATATGAACGGGACATTTCACATCCCGCTTGAAAAACCCGTTTTGAAATAACCCGCTCATGACCTCGTCGTAATATTTTATGTATAATACTAATAATAATGTGGAGTAAATATATATATGTAAATCGATTGAGAGAGTTTAGAGAAATATATTTTCAAGTTTCTATGAAATAATGAAACCTATTGAATTCTATTTAAAATAGATTTTTGAATTATTAAAGTATGAATTATTAAAGTGAATTATTAAAGTATGAATTATTAAAGTGAATTATTAAAGTGAATTATTAAAGTGAATTATTAAAGTATGAATTATTAAAGTGAATTATTAAAGTTAAAGTAAAGTAAAAGTAAAGTAAAGGTAAAGGTAAAAAGTATAAAACTATGTACGTATAATACGCGTATAAATATATATAATATTAATTAAAATCGTTATATATATTTAATAAAATAAAATATAAATATCGTTATCTTTATCATACTGGTTAAGTAATGAGTTGTCAAAAGTGGTTCTAGATATTTATAAAAGTTATATACGTTTTAGTAATAAAGTTCTTTTTAAACTGAAAACATTTTTGTACGTTTGAAACTAAATCAATTAAATATGATAATTTTGTTATCCAAAACTAAATATTTTTAAGATTCATTTTGTTAAAAAGTTAAAATAATGGAAATCGTCATATCATAAAAAGTTTTAGAAAAGTAGAATTAAATATACTCATAATAGGTTTCAAGTTTTTTTTAAATTACCGTTTGTTAGTGAAACGTGGGATAAAGTCCAATGCTTAATATAAGCGTATGAAACCATCTTAATGTAAAATGTTGATTTACTTAACTTTTCGATATCTATTTCCTAAGTTATCTATATTCCCAAATTTCACTTTCACCCTAAATAATATGAAAGTTAACTAGTTAACACCTATATAGGAAATTGAACACGAAACTCCACTAACCCTTGTCTAGTTCCCGTTAATTGACATATTTGTTCTTACTTATAAATCACTTTACCATTTTCCGAATGTTGTCAAAAAGAATAGATTTCTTAAATCACAGTGGACCTCATAACATAGACCCGTAATCATATTACAATGTATCTGACAATTCAATCATTTGATATTATCTTTTAATTCCGTCGATAAATATATTAAACATATATTGAAACAAATACGTTCATTTGAAGTATCATACGTCTAATACTTTGTTAACGTTTTCAATTAATATAACTATATATATATATATATATATATATATATATATATATATATATATATATATATATATATATATATATATATATGCACATAAATGTTCGTGAATCGTCGAGCACGGTCAAAGGGTATTTGCTTACATGAATATAGTTTCAAAATTTTCAACATTACAGACTTTGCTTATCTTGTTGGAAACATATAAAGATTAAGTTTAAATTTAGTCAGAAATTTCTGGGTTGTCACATTTGTTGTTGCGAAAAATGGTGCAATTGAAATTGTGATTTTTGTGTTGATTGTTGAAGCGATAGTTACTGTTATTGTTTTGGTGACCCTTGTCATTATTTTCTTCCCACTTTCTCTTGACTTGTTTCATTTTGGCCTGCTAGGCCGCCTGCTCTTTAATCCTTCCCTCGATCTGGTTTATAAGTTTGTGAGCCATTCGGCTTGCCTTTTGCATTGAGGTGGGCGCGCTCGCACTCACATCCTCCTGAATTCTCTCTGGTAACCCCTTTACAAATGCATTGATCTGCTCTTCTTCATCTTCGAACACCCTTGGACACAATAAACACAACTCGGTGAATCGTCTTTCGTACGTGGTAATATCGAATCTTTACGTTCGTAATTCCCTAAGCTCTGTCTTGAGCTTATTGACTTCGTTTTTGGGACGGTACTGCTCATTCATCAAGTGTTTAAATGCTGACCACGATAGTGCGTAAGCAGCATCTTGTCCCACTTGTTCGATATAGGTGTTCCACCATGTTAACGCGGTACCTGTGAAGGTATGCGCGGCGTACTTTACCTTGTCTTCTTCTGCACATTTGCTTATAGCAAACACAGATTCAACCTTCTCGGTCCATCATTTCAGTTCGACTGGTCCTTCAGTTCCATCGAATTTCAGAGGTTTACAGGCAGTGAAAGCCTTGTAGGAGCATCCTACATGGTTTCCTGTGGAGTTAACTCCACTGCTACACCCTGAGTTATTGTTGTTGTTTTGCATTGCAGCCTGTACTACGGCTATATTTGCTGCAAGGAAAGCACAGAAGTCTTCTTCGCTCATGTTCAAGTTCTGACGAGTCGTCGGTGCCATTTCCTTCAAAAATAGCCAAAAGAATTGAGTTAATCACATAGAATTTTTAAGAGTAGTCAATAGTATTTTGTAGCATAATATGAACTTATTTATAAAAGTTTTTTCTTCATATTAGCGTTTTATAATTTTTCATTCAGGTAGTACCTACCCGTTAAGTTCATACTTAGTAGCTAACATACAATTCAACTACTACAATTCTATATGAAAAACTGATTACATTAATATTTCGCATTCAAACTTTTATACAGTATTTTATAAACTTACAATACTGCTATTTTACATATAGCATGAAATATAGTACACAATGACTTTGATACAAGGCAGTTGTGAAGACAATTCTAGTTAATACGCAAGTCGTTCAGCAAAGGTAATAAAGACACGTAATTCATAAGTCCAGAAACAAGTCATGCATTCGGGTTTTACTAGTATTATTTCCCATCCTTGGTCTTGTGGAAAATAACCATTGTGACCGTTGGCTAGGCAGCATGTTGTAACGTTTTCAAAAGGAAGAGGGTTATGTAATGCCCAACCGCCCCGTAATAATCTAAAAATCTTATTTCTCACCCCAACTACTGAATCCGTCACTTGTGAGAATGTTTTATTTAGTAGTTGCAATCCTATGTTCTTTTTCTCTATTTGGTGAGAAGCGAACATTACTAACCCATAGACATAACATGCTTCTTTATGTTGCATGTTTGAAGCTCTTTCTAAAGAACGAAGTCCTATGTTGGGATAGGTAGATTCAAAATAGGCTCTCAACCCGTAGCGTACAATTACTTCTGGGTTCCCCGCATTCAATGCTTTAAAGAAAACACAGCGTAACTTATGGTCTCCCCAATGTGATATACCCCATCTATTAAAGGAAAGCCTTTTATAAACTAAGGCATGCCTGGAACGTCTTTCAAATGTTTGACAAACTAATTTCGCCATAAATACTTGTGTCGATGAACTCTGACCGACTCTAGACAAGATTTCATCAATCATGTCCCCGGGTAGGTCTTCTAAAATATTCGGTTGTCTATCCTTAACGTCCATTGTGTGTTTTTATACTGTAAAATAGACGAGAATTAGATTCGTAAAAGATAATTAACAAACAATACAGGCAATTTTTACATATAACATGAAAATACAAGCACACTACAATACATATATTACACAACATGATTACAACTCTTTATTCCGACTCACTCGTTTCTTCCTCTTCGGACTTGGTTCGTTTCGCTAATTTCCTAGGGATATATGGTGCTCCCCTAATACGAGCCGTTCTTTTCTCAAATGGTCTAGAAAAACCTGGTGGCATAGATGTTCCCGGGTTAGTGAAAGTTTAAGAAATACGGGTGTTTAAGGTACACTCCATCAGGGTACTTCATGTTAACATAAAGTTCATCGGTTTTGGGCTAGGGTTTTTCTATTTTAATGCCTTTTCCCTTATTGTTTTCTTTTGCTTTTTCAAATTGGGTCGAGGTAATTTCTATAACATCATCGGAATCCTCATCGGGATCCGATTCATCAGAAAACTGGTAATTTTCCCAATATTTTGCTTCCTTGGCGGAAACACCATTGACCATTTTTAACTTTGGTCCATTGGTTGAGGATTTTCTTTTATTTATCTATTTTTCTGTGGTTCCTAATATTTTCCCCTCCGGAATCTCTTCTTTCGGTTCCTCTTCTTCCAGTTCCTCCTCTTCCGGTTCCTCTTCTTCCGGTTCCTCCTCTTCCGGTTCCTCTTCGGGAATTTGTGAATCTTTCCAATATATATTCGACTCTTCATTATTATTAGGTGATTCGATGGGATTTGTACTAGAGGTAGACATCTATCACACAATATCAAACACGTTAAGAGATTAATATATCACATAATATTTACATGTTAACAATATATAGTTTCCAACAAAAAATGTTAAGCAATCGTTTTTCAAGTAAACACGGTCGAAGTCCAGACTCACTAATGCATCCTAACGAACTCGATAAGACACACTAATGCAAATTTCTGGTTCTCTAAGACCAATGCTCTGATACCAACTGAAATGTCCCGTTCATATCGATTATAAACGTTTCATATTTATTGGTTTTGTTACGAGGTTTTGACCTCTATATGAGACGTTTTTCAAAGACTGCATTCGATTTTAAAAAAAAAACCATAACCTTTATTTTATCGATAAAGGTTTAAAAGCATAACGTAGATTATCAAGTAATGATAATCTAAAATATAACGTTTTACACACGACCATTACATAATGGTTTACAATAATATTACACATCGATTTAAATCTCCGAATGCAGTTTTTAAACAATATTTTACAAGCATGCTGACTCTAATTCTTGTCCTTAATTTAGCATGCAACAGCGGAAGCTCTTAATAATCACCTGAGAATAAACATGCTTAAAATGTCAACAAAATGTTGGTGAGTTATAGGTTTAATCTGTATATATATCAAATTGTAATAATAGACCACAAGATTTCATTTTTTCATAAACATCCATCTCATATCAGACATTTCGCAAACTGCATAGAGATAAAAATCATTCATATGGTGAACACCTGGTAACCGATATTAACAAGATGCATATAGAATATCCCCAAAACAGAATCCTCTCGTTTGTATAATAATAAATCGAAGTACTAAAGCATCCGTACCTCGGATGGGGTTTGTTAGGCCCATAGATCTATCTTTAGGATTCGCGTCAATTAGGGATACTATTCCCTAATTCTTAGGCTACCAAGCTAAAAGGGGCATATTCAATTTAGATAATCCAACCATAGAATGTAGTTTCGATTACTTGTGTCTATTTCGTAAAATATTTATAAAACTGCATGTATTCTCATCCCAGAAATATTAGATTTTAAAAAAATGGGACTATAACTCACTTTCACAGATTTTTACTTTGCCGGAAATAAGACTTGACCACTGGTCGATTCACGAACCTATAACAAATATATACATATATATCAAAGTATGATCAAAATATATTCACAACATTTTTATTACGTTTTAATGATTTAAGTTTGTTAAGTTAGCAGTCCATCGTTAGTAATCTACAACTAATTTTCCATAGCTAATAGTACAAAAATAAATCAATATATATTATCTCGAATCAATCCACGACCCGGTGTATACAAGTCTCAGGCTAGATCACAACACAAAGTATATATATTTTGGAATCAACCTCAACCCTGTATAGCGAACTCTAGCATTACAGCATATAGAGTGTCTATGGTTGTTCCAAATAATATATATAGATGACGTCGATATGATATGTCAAAATATTGTATACGTGTCTATGGTTTATCAAGATTACATAATATATTAGAGTACATGTATAATACAATATAAGTTAGTTAAGTTATGGTTAGAATAGATTTGTTACAAATTTCACGTAGCTACAACAAGCAAAAATATCCAATTTTGTTTTACCCATAACATCTTCGTTTTAAATCCGTTTTGAGTGATTCAAGTTGCTATGGTTTCATAATGAACTAAAATTTATGAAAATAAATAGAAAAAGTATAAGTTTATAGTCGGAAATACAGGTTACAAGTCATTTTTGTAAGTGGTAGTCATTTCAGTCGAAAGAACGACGTCTTGATGACCATTTTGAAAAACATACTTCCACTTTGAGTTTAACTGTTGTCAAAGCTAAGGTATACGAAATAGTTTATATTTTACTAGGAAAAACTATTAAATACGATACAATTTTACACAAGATATTTATTTATTTATAGAATGGATATACTTAAACCTTGCTACAACACTTATAGGCAGTGTACCTAATCGTACAGTAGTGTAGTTTTTAGTAAGTCCGGTTCGTTCCACAGGGAATCTTTTTTTTAAACAAAGCTCAACGCTATATTAGTTTACTTTTATAAAAATACAAATATATATATAAGTAATATTATTATTATAAAGGGAGGTTTTTACCGTTTAATGACCGGTTTGTCGATTTTAAAACTTTAGTCGCAGTTAAAACCAAATGTAAAATATTAAAAATAAATACAAGACTTAAATTAAAGTATGAAGTAAATAACGATAAATGAAATTACGAATAATAAAAGTGCGATAAAATAAACTTGCGATAATTAAAAAGTACGATAATTAAAAGTACAATTAAATACAATAACAATAAAAATGCGATAATTAGAAGTGCAATTAAATATAAAATAAAGGAAATTAAATATGAAATAAAAGAATTATGCTTATTTAAATTTCCGTAATCATGATGTTTGACGTGTTGATTTTAGTTTTATGCCCATGGGTTAATTGTCCTTTGTCCTGGATTATTTAATATGTCCGTCTGGTTTTTGTCCATAACAGTCCATCAGTCATAAATATAAAGTGCGAGTGTCCTCGTCAAATTATCCTTATACCCGAAGTTAAATATTCCAACTAATTGGGGATTCGAATTGTAACAAGGTTTTAATACTTTGTTTAATGAATACACCAGGTTATCAACTGCGTGTAAACCAAGGTTTTACTACTTTGTTAGCAATTACACCAATTACCCTTGAATGTAATTTCACCCCTGTTTTAATTATTCTAGTGGCTATTAATCCATTCCCGTGTCCGGTTAAATGAACGATTATTCGTACATATAAATACCCCGCCCATCGTGTCCGATCGAGTGTATATGGTAATTTATAGGGACGCCCAATTGTAAATCTTTATATTAACATTAACAAACTTTCATTTAGTTAAACAAATATAAAGCCCATTAATAGCCCATAGTCTAATTTCCACAAGTGTCGTTCTTTTGTCCAAACCCCAATTATGGTACAAAGCCCAATTACCCAATTTTAGTAATTAGCCCAACATCATGATTACTTCGTTTTAAATAAACATAATAATAACTTAGCTACGAGACATTAATATAAAAAGGTTGAACATAACTTACAATGATTAAAAATAGCGTAGCGTTACACGGACAGAATTTCGACTTACACTCTTACAATATTCGCTAACATACCCTTATTATTAGAATTATAATTAAAATTAAAATTAAAATATAAATTATAAATATAAAAATATCGTATGAATGAGGAGAAAAAAGATGATGAAAATGATCAGATTTCGGTTTGCTTTATAGGGAGTTTCAAAACTGGGGGCTCCGCGACTCGCGGCAATTTTGGCCTTCAAACTCCGCGAGTCGCGGAGAATGAAATTACAGCTCAGTCCCTTGGAGTCTTTCTCTGCCGACGGTTTTTATTTATAAATATAATATATATATAATTAATTATATATTATATTATATTTATATACATAGTTAACTTGTAATTTTTAGTCCGTTGCGTCGAGCGTTAAGAGTTGACTCTGGTCCCGGTTCCGGATTTTCGAACGTCCTTGCGTACAATTTAATATCTTGTACTTTGCGTTTTGAATCTTGTACTCTTGTAATTTCGAGACGTTTCTTATCAATAATTGGAACCTTTTTAATTGTCTTTTGTACTTTTGAGTTTTTTTTTTGTCGTTTGCGTCTTCAATTCGTCGAATCTGTCTTTTGTCTTCACCTTTTATTATTTAAACGAATATCACTTGTAAATAGAACAATTGCAACTAAAAGCTTGTCTTTCTTGAGGAATAATGCTATGAAATATATGTTCGTTTTTAGCATTATCAAATATTCCCACACTTGAGCATTGCTTGTCCTCAAGCAATATCGTCTTGAAATACAAGAATCACTTCTTTATTCTTCACACTTTGTACATCAGTGATTTCTATACGGTGATATAAACAATGGTAGTAACGATATGGTTTACAGTCCCACATGACTATAAAAATTTAGATCCATTAAGGAAATTGGATCTTTATGAAAACATTTGATCTTTTGAAAATTAAATCTAGTTTTTACCCTAGATAAGTTTTCCGGAATAACCCTTTACCGGTGTTTGCAAAATATTTTTGTGGGTTTGGTGGGTTTCAGATTTGAAAATTTTAGCTCAAAACTTATGGTTTTGTGTCACCCACTTGCTAACCTTGTATTTGGAAAGCAACACGTCCAGTTCACTTGTCCCGTATATTACCTTTCGGTAAACTACCGTCCGGTTGTAAAGGAAAGCGTTGAATAAGCAACTGTTAAGGCAATGTCCCCTGACATGCTTTTAATTATGGTCTATAACGTGTCGGACGCAATTGCTATCCTTTGTAGGAGCAATAGTAAAGCTCACCCTTATAATTTTTCGATCTGGCACAAGGTCCTGTCTTTGACCATGCTATGCAACCACCGTTCTTACGGTTGACACCCGATTTAGTTCAGGTGACCTAATGAATTCCAGGTGAATTCCTAGGATTTTACGTTCAATGGTAATGAACGCATTGAAAATAGGGTTTTCAGAAAACAAATCTGTTTATAATTTTGATCAAAATATTTTCTAGTTCAAGCTCGAGTTTAGATATCATTGAATTCCATGAGTTTGTAATTCTCAATCTTTAAGGTCAATCTCTAGGATTGAATAATATCAGTCTTAAAAGCTGATTTTTAATCTTTAAGGAGATTATCCTTTCTGGGGATCTGATTCATTAGTCTTATCCAGCTAATTTGCATGGCGCCCCCCATTGTACGAGATAAATCCTTCTCATGGTTAGGGTAAATCTGACCACTTGGCGACCCTGTTTAATGCTGAGGTCCGTGGATTTCCTGCTGATTTTAGTGATGACTTTTCTAGATTTTTCGTCAACCTACAGCTGGTCTGGACGACAACTTCATGACCTAAATCAAGAAGCGCGTTTCTTTTTCGGAAGACTTTACTTCCTTTTAATGATGGAATTGATTCATCGTGTAGATCCATCTCTTCTTTTCTTTCATCGGGTAAAACAGTTTAGTTTAGTCCAAAGCAAAAGTATTTTCAGTTATTTGTTACAGATATATGTGACATATGTTTAAGATAACTTGGTAAATTTTCCCACACTTGGCTTTTATTTTCCTTTTTATCGTCCTCTATTCCATTTTAAATGAATTTTAATATTTTAGTTTGTTTCTCAATTTATGTCCTTTCCGAGGTAACAATAATTTCGGTGTTAAAACCTAGTTTTATCGTTCATAAATATGTATAAACATGATTTTGAGTTCATTTAGTTGAAAATTTTTAAAAATTTTACTAGAATTGGGTAGTCAGTATATAAGACTAGGGCTGTTCTTTATTATCAGAGAGCACTAGATTCTAATACAACTACTGCTTTACTAGTATTTTTAATGGTAACCAAGTGTATAAAGTAAAAAATTTTAAAATCCGAAAGAATTTAACCCCTTCCCACACTTAAGATCTTGCAATGCCCTCATTTGCAAGAAATCAGGAATAATTTAAATTATTGAGGGTGATTTGTGTGAAAATGATTAAATTTTTACCAAAGTTTCCAAATATATTGGCGTTTGTTTGCTGAATGATAAATGGTGCACATCATTTGTTCATTCCGTCTTGTTGTTATTTCACATATATTTTGCATCTTGTCGTCAAAATTAGTTGCTTTTGCTGAACTTAATGCCAGTCTTTGAAAATGCGTTGTTTTACCCTGTTGTGTACATAAGATAAACTGCAAACATATATACATATTTTTGAAGTTTGATATATTACCCCACATTCAAAAATTATTAAAATCTAAGAATAAAAGTTAGACAATTATAAAAATGATTACAATATTAACAAAAGCATTAAACGTTTCAATAATTACAAATTACAAAAAAAAAATAAAAAAAATAAAACTAAGTATACTAGGGATGATACTGGTACCAATAGGGGTTCCAGGCATAACCATAGGTGTTATAGAATGCTTCGGCAGGGTTATACGTAGGATATGGTGGCTGCATCTCTATAGACCAAGGAGGGAAGATGGGTTTCGGTGTAGGAATATAGTTTCTACCTATATGTTGGCAATGAGCTATGATTTGGTTCTGATGAACTTGCCAATCTTCAAATGCTCTATGTCTAGCATTTTCGTATTCCTGAGAAGCTATAAACCTTTGCATTTCTTGCATCTCATTCCCCCCTCCTACATTACCTTGCTGTTGGTTTCTCTCCACCTGTGGATGTCTACCATGGTATCGTACTGCGGCGTTATTTCGCCTCTTCAAAACTTTCGCACCATGGTATACATTTAAACCTATAGTATCGCGGGGTTCTGGTTCTTCTACTAATAATCCCCCCCGACTTATATCCACACCGAGATATTCACCAATCAAAGTAATAAAAATACCACCTCCTATTATGCTATGCGGTCGCATCCCCCGAACCATAGCTGATAAATAATAACCCACACAATATGGTATACTTACAGCGCTTTGTGGGTCTCGAATACACATATGGTAAAACAAATCCTGTTCATTTACTTTTTCTGTTCATTTACTTTTTCCTTGTTCTTACCCCTTTGTGTAATCGAATTGGCTAAAAACCTATGAATCACTCTTAATTCGGCTCTATCTATATCCAAATAAGAGTAATTTCCCCCTTTGAAATGGTGATGGCTTGTCATTTGACTCCACACACCGTGTGTATCAAAATTTTCATCTATCTTTCTACCGTTTAGTATCAACCCTCTACAATCGGCAGATGCTAACTCCTCAGGCGTATATATACGTAAAGCCTGAGCCATGTCTAGTAAAGACATGTGGCGCATCGAACCGCCTAACAAAAATCTAATAAAAGAACGATCGGTTAAACTAGCTACCCGATCATTCAACTCTATACTACACAACAATTCTTCACACCATACTTTATATACAGGTCTACGCATGGTGAATAAACGTACCCAGTCATTAAAAGTAGAATTACCATACCTCTGTACAAGTAATTCCCTAATTGGCCCGGCCAATTCTACATCTTCTAAGGGTCCCCATTCTATGACCCTCGGTACCTCAACAACCTTAGAATGAAGAGTATGCAAACCCCTTTGGTATTTTGGATAATCTATCCAAAGTCTGTCAAATCTCAGGTTCGGGTGCAACTCTTCCAAGTGCATATCAGAAAAGGTCATGACTGGATGAGGTATATCCTGCTTGTAGTAGTTATCCACCTCCTGTTGTTCCGCATTCTCAGCAGGAGCATTGTGGGCTTGGGATGAAGATTCACCCCTTTCAGTCTGCAAAACACATCAAACACAAATTTTGTGCATCCAAATATGCATTAGTGTCAGCAAAATCATCAATCAAAATAATTACAATGACATTATCAATTTATATCAAACTTAAGCTCATTTTCATATTTTCATCAAATCTACACCTTTTCAAATAAGCATATACGAAAATGTTCGCCTAGTTCATAATCATTCAACTCAAATAACATGTCAAAATAATCATTACTAGCAATTAAACAAGTCTCAAATGGCATTATCTTTCAAAAATCAAGTTCATGAATTTTAGACTTGAAAAAGTCCACTTTAATTCTCAAAATCATGTTTAGGCTCAAAGTTTGGATCATTTAACTACCTAGACATGTTACACTACTCAATTTAGCAACAATTCATGACAAAAATCGGCCATAACCTGTTTATATCAAAAAGCCCCAAATTTGCTCAAGAACACAAACCCTAGATTACTCAAAATTTGAAGTTTAAGGCTTCTAATCATGTTAAACAGCATCAATCTAGGTTATACAAGCATAATACATAAACAATTTAATCATAATTACACTAAAAAGCATCAAAATCAAATTGGGGAAAAAATTGCTCAAGAACACCAAATTTCGGATTAAATGGTGTTTAGGTGTAGAAATTTACCGTTTTTCTTGAGTAATTCCTAGATAGCATCCTTCTAAACATGATTTTAGTAAAAGATTTGGTAATTAACGGTTAAAAATTGTGATTTTGGGGGTGTTTTTGGTGTATTTTCGCGCAGTATTTCGCTGTGTTTTTGAGTTTTGGGTTGTGTGGACTGAAACTGATCGTTCAGCTCTTTTTATTTTTTTCTGATTTTCGGTCCTCCACGACTCGCGGTGAAATACCCTTCAAACTCCGCGAGTCGCGGAGTTTGGTATTTTTTTTTTTTTTATAATAACTTATTAAAACAATTAATTAATTAATTTTAAAATTTTGTTTCCTTTGTTATTTAGGACGATGTCGTTTCGGATCGATGTCCTAGTCCGTCATTCGACAAAATTTTAAAATTTGTCTTTTTGTAGCGATTGTTTTAAAAGCTAAGATTTTTGGGTTTTTTAATGTTTTTGGCATACTTTAAATCAATAAGATTAAAAATAATGATAATAAAAGTACTCGTCCCTCCCTTGGGTAAAGCAATTTCGGTTCAAAGACCTAGTCTTCAACTTACGACGAATTTTAAAAATCATATTTTTAACTTAATGAGATAAAGTAAATTTTTGTTTTTAAATTCACACAACTTAAATATAAAATTCAAAATTTATATTAAAAATTCACACCAAACTTAAAATTTGAAATGCATAAAATTAAAAATTTATATTTTTTAAAAATTAAAAATTCACACCAAACTTAATTTTAATTTTTCAAATATTTACAATTTTAAAAATATTGTTTTACAAAGTTTACAATATTAATTTAAGATTTAAATATTAATTTTAAAAACATGGTAAAAAATAAAATTAAAAATCTTTCTGTCTTTTTATCCCACTTTAATCAATCAAATATTATCAAAAATATGCGCCCCTCTTTTCGGTAAAGTAATTTCGGTTCCAAGACCTAATTTAACTCATGACGAATTTTTGAAATATTTTGGGTTGATTGATTAAAGATATTTATACCTTAAGAATAAACGTTAAATTTCGCAGTGATGTAATAAATTTTTGAATGATATCAATAATTTCGGTCGCCAAACCTAGTTTTATTCAATACCAATTTAATACTTTTTAGCGAACAAATTAGCATTTATTATCAAAAGGTTAAAAATAAAAATAAAAACTGTACAGACATACCTGTGAAATACATTTCTTAGTTATATGATCTATCCCATTCATAAGATAGTCGGTTTAATTGGTTTTCCATGGCTACATAGGCGTAACCTCGAGCATTCAGTGTCTTTTCTTCTAAACATATGAACGGTCCGTCTCTGCATAAAGTAACAAATTCGGTATTTGAATAGGTTTGATTATTTGAACATTTACCTCCATGTGACCATTTTCCGCATTTGTGACATCGTTCTAGGTGTCGTGCTCTTCTTTTCGCTGCGGATTTTGATTTTCCTTTACCAAATTGTAACTTATTATCTTCGCATCTGGATTCTTTTCTAACTCCGTCCATTCTTTCTCTGATTACTGATACTATTTCACTCGGTAGTATGTCATTATTACGTTTAGTGATCAAAGCGTGTAGCATTAGACCATGGTTTAGTTCACAGGCAGCCTTCATTTCGTAAAAACCTAAAAAAAAAAAAAAATTCAGAATGGGGGGAGAAGACTAGTTCTTTAGGGTCTGCTAGGGAAAGACTATTCGGGTTCCATTTTCGAGAACTACACGAAAACAGACATTCTAACTCTAACAGAAATACATATTATCCTTTAAAGACTTGATTCTCCCCACACTTAGTTAGCTGTGGTGTCGAAATTGTGATTAACTTCATTGTCGACTTCCATCGGACCATGTATGTAATGTTTAACTCTGTGACCATTAACTTTAAATTCAATCCCTTTTGAATTTATTAATTCTATCGTTCCGTATGGGAAAACTCTTTTGACTATGAATGGTCCAGACCATCTTGATTTCAATTTTCCAGGAAATAGCTTGAATCGTGAATTGAAAAGAAGAACTCTGTCTCCTTCTTTAAATTCTTTTGAACTTCTGATTCTTTTATCATGCCATTTCTTCGTTCTTTCTTTATAGATTAACGAATTATCGTATGCTTCATGTCTTAATTCTTCTAATTCGTTTAGTTGACTTAATCGTAGACGTCCGGCTTCATGTAAATCAAGATTACATGTCTTCAAAGCCCAAAATGCTTTGTGTTCAATTTCTACTGGAAGATGACATGCTTTTCCATAAATAAGTCTAAAAGGTGTGGTTCCAATTGGAGTTTTGTAGGCTGTTCTAAAAGCCCAAAGTGCATCCTCCAATTTAATGGACCATTCCTTCGGATTTGATCCTACGGTTTTCTCTAGAATACGTTTTAAGGCTCGGTTGGTATTTTCAACTTGTCCACTTGTTTGTGGATGATATGCGGTGGAGATTTTATGAGTTACTCCATATCTTTTAAGAACTTTCTCAAGTTGATTATTACAGAAATGAGTACCCCGATCACTTATTAAAGCTTTCGGTGTTCCAAACCTTGCAAAAAGACGTTTTAAAAAGTTGACTACAACTCGTGCATCGTTAGTTGGGAGAGCTTGTGCTTCCGCCCATTTAGATACATAATCAATGGCTACGAGTATATATAGATTATTATGGGATTTTGGAAATGGACCCATAAAGTCAATACCCCAAATGTCAAATACTTCACATACTTGGATGACATTTTGTGGCATTTCATCACGTTGACTTATTTTTCCGGCCCTTTAACATGCATCACACGATTTGCAAAGAAGGTGTGCGTCTTTGTAAATTGTAGGCCAATAGAATCCAGCTTCATAAACTTTTCTTGCTGTTAGTTGAGGCCCATAATGCCCTCCTGTTGGTCCTGTGTGACAATGGTTTAATATTTTACTAGCTTCATCTCCAAATACACATCGTCGTATTATTCCATCGGGACAACTTTTAAACAGATGTGGATCTTCCCAGAAATAGTGTTTTATATCACTGAAGAATTTCTTTCGTCTTTGGTACGATAATCCTTTTTCAAGGAATCCACAAACTAAGTAGTTTGCATAGTCTGCAAACCATGGGATTTCTTTATAATCTATCTTCAATAGATATTCATCAGGAAAGTTGTCTTGTATGGCTGATTCATTTAGAACTTCTAATTCGGGATTTTCAAGACGAGAAAGATGATCAGCGGCGAGATTTTCTGCTCCTCTTTTATCTCGGATTTCAATATCAAACTCTTGTAAGAGTAAGATCCAACAGATTAATCTTGGTTTAGCATCTTGTTTTGAAAATAGGTATCTAAGAGCAGAATGGTCGGTATAGACCACCGTTTTTGCTAGAACGAGATATGATCGAAATTTGTCAAAAGCAAAGACAATAGCAAGGAGTTCTTTTTCAGTAGTTGTATAGTTCGTTTGTGCTCCTTGTAACGTCTTACTAGCATAATATATAGGTTGAAATCGTTTTTCAATCCTTTGTCCTAAAACGGCTCCCATTGCAAAATCACTTGCATCGCACATGAGTTCAAATGGTAGATTCCAATTTGGCGTTATCATGATCGGCGCATTAGTGAGTTTCTCTTTAAGAATATTAAAAGATTTGATACACTCATCTGAAAAGATGAATGGAGCATCCTTTTCTAGGAGTTTATTCATAGGAGTGGCAATTTTAGAAAAATCTTTTATGAAACGTCGGTAAAAACCTGCATGCCCTAGAAAACTCCTAACTCCTCTAACATTGGTGGGATGTGGAAGTTTAGCAATTACATCTACTTTAGCTCTATCCACTTCAATTCCTTCTTTTGAAATTTTATGTCCAAGAACGATGCCTTCTTTAACCATGAAATGGCATTTCTCCCAATTAAGTACTAGATTTGATTGTTCGCATCTAAGAGGCATTCGTTCCAGATTAACTAGACATGATTCAAATGTATCACCGAAGACTGAAAAGTCATCCATGAAAACTTCCATGCATTCTTCTATCATGTCGTGAAAAATCGCCATTATGCACCTTTGAAAGGTTGCAGGGGCGTTGCAAAGTCCAAATGGCATGCGTTTGTAAGCAAAAGTACCATAAGGGCACGTGAATGTGGTTTTCTCTTGGTCCTCGGGTGCTATTGGAATTTGAAAATATCCGGAAAATCCATCTAGAAAACAATAGTAACTATTTCCGGCTAATCTTTCCAACATTTGATCAATGAAAGGTAAGGGAAAGTGATCTTTTCTGGTGGCATCATTTAATTTTCTATAATCAATACACACACGCCATCCTGTTACAGTCCTAGTAGGAATAAGCTCATTTTTCTCATTTGTAATGACAGTCATGCCACCCTTCTTAGGCACGCATTGAACTGGGCTTACCCATGGACTATCAGAGATTGGATAAATTAAACCTGCATCTAGCAGTTTAATAATCTCTTTCTTAACTACATCTTACATATTAGGATTTAGTCTTCGTTGGCGTTGCACATACGTTTTATGACCTTCTTCCATAAGGATTTTATGTGTGCAATACGAAGGACTTATTCCTTTAATATCATGAATCTTCCATGCAATGGCTGGTTTATGAGCTTTCAACACAGAAATGAGTTGTGATTTCTCATTTTCAGTAAGAGAAGACGATATTATTACAGGTAATTCAGATTTACCATGTAAATAAGCATATTCCAAATGGTTTGGAAGTGGCTTTAACTCTAATTTCGGGGGTTCTTCTATCGATGATTTATATCGATATCTGTCTTCTTCTTTTAGCATTTGAATTTCTTCTGTTGTTGGTTCATATCCATTAGCTATAAATGTAGCTAACATTTCAGTTTCATCAATTGGTTCATTACCTTCTCCTAAAGAACATTCTCCTGTTCCTTGTAATTCTGGAAATTCTTCTAATAATTCTGCATGTGCATCTATAGTTTGAATATAATAACATGTATCATCTGCAGATTGTGGTTGTTGCATTGCTCTATCAACTGAAAAGGTAACACTCTCATCCTCTATACTTAAGGTCAGTTTCTTACCGAACACGTCTATCATTGCTTTAGCCGTGTTTAAGAATGGTCTTCCTAATATGAGAGGAACTTGAGAATCTTCTTCCATGTCCAAAACAACAAAATCTACTGGAAATACTAAAGTACCAACTTTAACTAGCATGTTCTCCATTATCCCTCTAGGATATTTTATTGATCTATCGGCTAGTTGTATGCTTATTCTTGTTGGTTTCAATTCTCCAAGGTCTAGTTTAGTGTATAGTGAATACGGCATTAGATTTATACTAGCACCTAAGTCTGCCAATGCTTCTATTGAACTAAGACTACCCAGAAAACATGGAATTGTGAAACTTCCTGGATCAGATAGTTTTTCTGGTATCTTATTCAACAGCACTGCTGAACAATTAGCATTCATAGTAACAGCCGAGAGTTCTTCCATTTTCTTTCTATTTGAGATTAGATCTTTCAAGAATTTAGCATATCTAGGCATTCCTGAAATCACATCAATGAAAGGAAGATTTACATTTATCTGTTTAAACATATCCAAGAATTTGGATTGCTCGGCTTCAAGTTTTTCTTTCTTCATTTTACTCGGATAAGGAAGTGGTGGTTGATATGGTTTAACATAAGGTTTATCCTTAGCTGTGTTATCTTCATTAATCTTTTCAACTACCGGTTCTTTTTCCTTATCTTGATCAGGTTGTGGTTCTTGTGGAGTAGGAATAGCTTCATCAGAAGTTACAGGTATTTCAGGTGGTTTAAGTATTGTACCACTTCTTGTGGTAATGGCTTTAGCTGTTTCATTCCGGGGGTTAGCGTTTGTATCACTAGGTAGACTTCCCGGTTTTCTTTCACCTATTAACCTTGCTAGGTTACTTACTTCTTGTTCCAGATTTTGAATAGAAGCTTGTTGATTTCTAAATGCTTGAGCATTTTGTTCATTGGTTTGTTTCTGAGATGTGAAAAACTGTGTTTGAGTTTCAACTAGCTTTGTCATCATATCTTCTAAATTTGGCTTTTTATCATCGGTTTGTTGTGGTGGTTTGTTTTGAAAATTCGGTCTTTGCTGGTTGTAAGTATTATTGGATACTTGTTGATTGCTAGGACCTTGTTGGTTGTTGTATGGAATATTTCGGTTATAATTTTGGTTTTGATTGTAAATCGGTCTTGGCGGTTGATAATTATTCTGATAATTATTTCCAGGCCTTTGGTTTATGTATGAAATATTCTCTCTTTGTTCCATTGTTAATTCAATACTGAGACAATCTTTTGTCAAATGTGGTCCTCCACACTGCTCACAACTAATTCGTATTGAGTGAATATCCTTAGTCATCTTTTCCATTCGTCTCTCCACAACATCTATCTTTGCGGAAATGGAATCTAAGTCATGGCTAGAATCGGCTCTAGCTGCTTTAGATGATCTAATGATATCTTTTTCTTGGTGCCACTCATGTGAGTGGGAAGCAGTGTTATCAATAATTTTGTAAGCATCAGTTTCGGTTTTCTTCATAATAGAACCACCAGCTGCAATATCTATGTCTTTCCTTGTAGTGATGTCGCATCCTTGGTAGAATATTTGTACTATTTGACAGGTGTCTAAACCATGTTGCGGACATCCTCTTAACAACTTTCCATATCTTGTCCATGCCTCATATAGAGTTTCATTTGGTTTCTGTGTAAACGTAACAATTTTTGCTTGAAGTCTTACGGCTTGAGATGCAGGAAAGAATTGTTTAAGAAATTTGTCAACTAAAACATCCCATGTATCAATCGCCCCTTCAGGTAACGATTCCAACCAATCTTTGGCTTCTCCCTTTAAAGTCCAAGGAAATAACATGAGATATATCTGTTCATCCTCCACTTCTCGGATTTTAAATAGTGTGCAGATCCTATTAAAGGTACATAGATGTTCATTTGGATCTTCCTTCGGCGCACCACTAAATTGTCATTGATTAGTCACCATGTGTAGAATTTGTCCTTTGATTTCATAATCTGGCGCATTAATGTCTGGATGAGTAATTGCGTGACCTTGGCCAGTGCGTTTAGCTCTCATTCGGTCTTCCATACTTAAAGGTTCCAGATTCTCCATAATTGAATTTGTTGAATCGGTATCACTAGATGATTCTGATTTAATGGTTCGTTCCTCAACAATCTCTGTTTGAATGATTGGTGGCTCCGGAGGAAAGTTTAGTGGTTCAGGATCTACGAACCGTTCCTGAATATTCTCCGGATTCTCAATTGTGAGGTCGGGTTCAAAAAATGGATTATCGGAAATTTGAACTGAAGTACTTGGTTGACTGGATGACGATTCTAAAGAAAAATCAACGGCGGTTATATTTGCTAAATGTCTTGATCTAGTTACAGGTGGTGAACGTACAAAAGGTGGTGAACGTCTTGCTCGGTGCATTCACTGAATATCCTATTAGTTTTAAAAAGGAAGAAAAATTATAATAAGTTATCCAATTAATAGACTTTTCTGATTTTGCCTACGTTTCGAATAGCCAAAAGATGCAGCAGAGGGGCAGGATTCGTTTGGTCTCAATATAATTGAGGACTGTTTGGCTCCAATAACCCGGTCCACGTACAAATCCAACTATTACTACGAACCAGAAAATTTTGATGTCTATTAATTTAACCACTTAAAATAAATTTTCGTAATTTTAAGAAATTTAGATAAGAAAAAATCTATGTCCTAAAACTAGAATAGCGAGAAATAAGAAAGAAAAAGAGTTCGTCGAAAAAGGTCGAAAAAGAAAAATGGTTGAAAAATAAAAGGTGACGGGAAAATAAAAGAAACTTATAAAAACTTAAAAATACTTGACTAACCTAACCTTATTACTACAACTAACTTAAAATTATAATCGCAAATTGAAATTACTAATTGGAATGATAATTGGTACATAGTAAAAGTCGTCTAAAAATAATAAAGCTTACAAGAAAAACTAAATCCCAAATGGAAATAACTTAAAAAGAAACTAAAACTTAAAAAGGTGTCGCAAAATTCTAAAGTACCTAAATCTTAGTCTAAAGAAAAAGCACTTAAGGAATTCTACGGCAAAGCCTAAAAATCTAGAAGTAAAAATAACTATGGCAAAATCTAAGTTTAAAACTAAATATGAGCTAAAAATACAAATATTACGCTAAAACAATTAAAAAGGGACAAAATATAAAAATATACAAAAAGTTGTAAAAATTACAATTTTTATAAAAATATTATTTTTATATTATTTATTTATTAAAACTATTAATTTAATATTTTAATTAAACTAATTAAACAAAATAATAATAAAAACTAAAATTAATAATTAATTAAAACCTAATTAGGGTTTTATATTAATAATTATAATATAATCCGTAATTAATGTGAAATTAGGGTTCTGTCAGCGTGTCAGAGTGGCTCCGCGACTTGCGGTATTCAAGGCTTCAAACCCCGCGACTCGCGGGGTTCCAAAATTCAGCTGACAGGTTATTTTAAATTCGACGCGTTTTTCTTTAATTTTTTTTTTATTTTTTATTTTCTGTTTTTAAATATGTGTATTAATAAAACTTTATATTTAAAACTTAAATAAAAATAGAATTACTTTATAATTTTATAAATAAAAATCTTAAAACTAGATTTATATATATATATATATATATATTTTTTTATGTTTTTAAATAAAAACAAAATACTTAAATAAAACTTATGTTTTTATAAAATAAAAACAAAGAAACTTTATAAAACTTAAATATTTATCAAACTCCTAAAAATATTTATATTTTTGTTTTTCTTTTTATATTTTCGAATATTTAAAACTTTTTTTTTTATATAGAGCGTTGCGCTTCCGGCATTTAGAAAGTTCCCCGGCAGCGGCGCCAAAAATACTTGTTGTCAAAGCTAAGGTATACGAAATAGTTTATATTTTACTAGGAAAAACTATTAAATACGATACAATTTTACACAAGATATTTATTTATTTATAGAATGGATATACTTAAACCTTGCTACAACACTTATAGGCAGTGTACCTAATCGTACAGTAGTGTAGTTTTTAGTAAGTCCGGTTCGTTCCACAGGGAATCTTTTTTTTAAACAAAGCTCAACGCTATATTAGTTTACTTTTATAAAAATACAAATATATATATAAGTAATATTATTATTATAAAGGGGGGTTTTTACCGTTTAATGACCGGTTTTTCGATTTTAAAACTTTAGTTGCAGTTAAAACCAAATGTAAAATATTAAAAATAAATACAAGACTTAAATTAAAGCATGAAGTAAATAACGATAAATGAAATTACGAATAATAAAAGTGCGATAAAATAAACTTGCGATAATTAAAAAGTACGATAATTAAAAGTGCAATTAAATACAATAACAATAAAAATGCGATAATTAGAAGTGCAATTAAATATAAAATAAAGAAAATTAAATATGAAATAAAAGAATTATGCTTATTTAAATTTCCGTAATCATGATGTTTGACGTGTTGATTTTAGTTTTATGCCCATGGGTTAATTGTCCTTTGTCCTGGATTATTTAATATGTCCGTCTGGTTTTTGTCCATAACAGTCCATCAGTCATAAATATAAAGTGCGAGTGTCCTCGTCAAATTATCCTTATACCCGAAGTTAAATATTCCAACTAATTGGGGATTCGAATTGTAACAAGGTTTTAATACTTTGTTTAATGAATACACCAGGTTATCAACTGCGTGTAAACCAAGGTTTTACTACTTTGTTAGCAATTACACCAATTACCCTTGAATGTAATTTCACCCCTATTTTAATTATTCTAGTGGCTATTAATCCATTCCCGTGTCCGGTTAAATGAACGATTATTCGTACATATAAATACCCCGCCCATCGTGTCCGATCGAGTGTATATGGTAATTTATAGGGACGCCCAATTGTAAATCTTTATATTAACATTAACAAACTTTCATTTAGTTAAACAAATATAAAGCCCATTAATAGCCCATAGTCTAATTTCCACAAGTGTCGTTCTTTTGTCCAAACCCCAATTATGGTACAAAGCCCAATTACCCAATTTTAGTAATTAGCCCAACATCATGATTACTTCGTTTTAAATAAGCATAATAATAACTTAGCTACGAGACATTAATATAAAAAGGTTGAACATAACTTACAATGATTAAAAATAGCGTAGCGTTACACGGACATAATTTCGACTTACACTCTTACAATATTCGCTAACATACCCTTATTATTAGAATTATAATTATAATTAAAATTAAAATTAAAATATAAATTATAAATATAAAAATATCGTATGAATGAGGAGAAAAAAGATGATGAAAATGATCAGATTTCGGTTTGCTTTATAGGGAGTTTCAAAACTGGGGGCTCCGCGACTCGCGGCAATTTTGGCCTTCAAACTCCGCGAGTCGCGGAGAATGAAATTACAGCTCAGTCCCTTGGAGTCTTTCTCTGCCGACGGTTTTTATTTATAAATATAATATATATATAATTAATATAATTAATTATATATTATATTATATTTATATACATAGTTAACTTGTAATTTTTAGTCCGTTGCGTCGAGCGTTAAGAGTTGACTCTGGTCCCGGTTCCGGATTTTCGAACGTCCTTGCGTACAATTTAATATCTAGTACTTTGCGTTTTGAATCTTGTACTCTTGTAATTTCGAGACGTTTCTTATCAATAATTGGAACCTTTTTGATTGTCTTTTGTACTTTTGAGTTTTTTTTTGTCGTTTGCGTCTTCAATTCGTCGAATCTGTCTTTTGTCTTCACCTTTTATTATTTAAACGAATATCACTTGTAAATAGAACAATTGCAACTAAAAGCTTGTCTTTCTTGAGGAATAATGCTATGAAATATATGTTCGTTTTTAGCATTATCATTAACCATGATTTTTGGATATAGTTTCATGTTCATAAGAAAAATCATTTTCCCAGAAGAACAACTTTTAAATCAAAGTTTATCATAGTTTTTAATTATCTAACCCAAAACAGCCCCCGGTTTTACTACGACGGCGTATGTCCGGTTTTACGGTGTTCTTCGTGTTTCCAGGTTTTAAATCATTAAGTTAGTATATCATATAGATATAGAACATGTGTTTAGTTGATTTTAAAAGTCAAGTTAGAAGGATTAACTTTGTTTGCGAACAAGTTTAGAATTAACTAAACTATGTTCTAGTTATTACAAGTTTAAATCTTCGAATAAGATAGTTATATATATATATATATATATATATATATATATATATATATATATATATATATATATGAATCGAATGATGTTATGAACATCATTACTACCTAAAGTTTAGTAGGTAAACCTACTGGAAGTGACAAGAAATGATTTAGCTTCAAAGGATCTTGGATGGCTTGAAAGTTCTTGAAGTAGAATCATGACACGAAAACAAATTCAAGTAAGATTCCTACTCGAATTAAGATTGTTATAGTTATAGAAATTGAATCAAAGTTAGAATATGAGTATTACTTTGAATTAGAATGATAATCTATTATAAATAACAGAGGTTTCTTGATCTTAGATGATTACTTAGAATGGATTAGAATGCTTGAAAGTAGACTTGCAAACTTGAAAGTGTTCTTGAAGTTTACTTGAGTAGTTGTTTTGAAAGTTGATCTAGGTTAGGATTTATGAACTAGATTGAGCTAGATTTTGTTGAAGATGATGAAGAACACTTAGAACACCAAGAGAGAACTTGAGAGAGATAAGTTTGATGCATGAAAGTTGAAAAATGAAAGTGTTATGGTTGGTGAAGAAAAACGTGATCCTACCCTTGAATATAAGGTTCCATTAGTTTGTATTTTTGTTATATATTTCATGCTAGTTGCCAAATGATGGTTCCCACATGTTTAGGTGACTCATTAAGGCTGCTAAGAACTGATCATTTAAGTGTATATACCTAGTATATACATTTAGAAGTTGTGTATTGTACGAGTACGAATACGGATTGAATACGAGTAAATAGTGTACTGTAGTAAATAGTGTTTACTGTAGCAAATAGTATTTTTGTGACGCCCCGTACAAAACCATCGTGTACGATTCGTCAACAACAGGATCTTCACACGGTCAAACACTATATGCTGTTTGAAAACCAGTTTGCATTCATAAAAAGATAGCGTTTTACAAAAGATAACGTGCATCCTACGAATAGGAGCATAAACATAAGTATTTGACCCTAAGGTCGTTACAAAGCCATTGTTTGAAATTAACATAAACTACGAATGCAAAAGAAAAGTTTCATGAATGAGACATCTCTAGTAATGCAGCGAATAACTAATACAGCAGGTCCTTAACAGCAAGACAGCAAATCTAACAGCGGAAGCAAGAAACCTCTAGGCACCTGAGAAATACACGCTTAAAAGTCAACACGAATGTTGGTGAGCTATAGTTTAAGTTGTAACAGTAACGTAAGGTAGGCCACGAGATTTCAGTGTAACAAAACAGTATGAAAAGTATATGTATAACCGTGGGCACCCGGTAACTAGACTTAACGTTTATAACCCCCTGAAAGTACACTTGGCGAGTGCGTATGTTCACGAAGTATTAAACACCTGTTAAATGCTAGCGCGACTAGCCCGAGTGGGGATGTCAAACCCTATGGATCCATATCTAAGATTCGCGTTCACCGGTTCAAAAACTAATGACTAAACGTTACTGTGCTAAGGGGAATGTTTATGCCGTTGTATAAACCACACACATATAAAGTTTAAGTACTCGTTCCTAGTAAGTAAAATGTAAAAAGCGCATGTATTCTCAGTCCCAAAATAATTAAAGTAAAAAGGGATGCTATAACTCATAGTGATAAAAGCGGTAAAGTCGGTAATGAAAGTACGCAAGTAGTAAGTCGGTCCGAAAGGTCATCAACCTAAATTAAGGGTTACTAGGTCAGTATGTTGTCTTTATAAATTCTAATAGTGCATAAAATAAGTTTAAGTGTCATCATCATCATTCATCATCATAAAAGCTAAGTAAGTTCGACAAGAATAGAGATCGAAACAATAGGCTGACTTCGGTCAGCTGCTACGAACTCTACGTAAATCGAAAAGATGCATAGTCAGTGGCTATGGCTCCGTATATGATTTCCCTAACAGCTGACCAATTTTCAGAAGCTAACTCGTCTTCGTTTGACCGTGTCGACGGTTTAAGTGTGAGTAGGTCAGAAATTTCAGCACAACGTTAATATGGTGTAGTGACTCTCGGAGGGCCATAAATCCTAAACCGTAACTCGAATTAAGACGAGGCCTAAACGGAAAATCATCTACTAGAACGAACTAACTGAAAATCAACTTTCCAGTAGCCCAGGTGGTCTTATCAGATACGAAAATCAGTGGACAAGTGCTCCGGTGGGGTTCTGGGTGCTTGATGCTCATCACGGTTCTCATCCTTGATGCTTGTAGCTTCAAGTGTACAACTCGTTGATGGTTTAGCATCACTTTTGACCAAGATTCTACCATCAATACACAATATGTTAAGACCAAGTGGTAACACAACTCATTTAAGAGTCTTAGATGGATGATGAACTAAGGTTACATCATATCCTTAGTCTTAACACAATTACAAGTCCTATTTACAAACAAAGTTACAAACTTTACATCAATCAAACAAGTATGAACATGATCTAAGTCAAATGAAGTGATGGAACCCTAAGCTAGAGAGCTTAGATCCCTTTCACACAATTTATAAGGTCACAAAGCTATAAAGCTTGAACCTTTAGTGTTCTTGAAGATCTTGAAGCATAAAGCTTGGATCTTTAAGTTTCATGAAGACCATAAACACAAGTTTTGATCTTTATAACAAAACAACAAGATCATAAGCTAGAAAACTTAGATCCAACAACAAGATATGAAGATTCAAGCTAGAAAGCTTGCATCTTGGTTGTTCTTGAAGATCTTGAAGCATAAAGCTTGGATCTTTAAGATATATGAAGATAACAAACAAAAGTTTGAATCTTTTTAACAAAACAACAAGATTAAAGTACGAAAAATATAGATCTACAAAGTTGGTGAAGATTCAAAGCTAGAAAGCTTAAATCTTCCATGTTCTTGAAAGATTCATGCTTGAATCAACAAGATATAATCAAGATCAAGGCTAAAGAGCTTGATCTTCCATGATGATGATGATATGCCACAAAAATGATGAAGGAAAAGAAGAAGAAAAAGAAAACTTACAAGTAATACAAGAAAGGAAAGAAAGAAAGAGCAAGTGTGTGTGAAAATCAAATGAGCAAGTGTTTGAATGAGAGGTAAATGGCTAGTATTTATAAGCAAAATTTTGACATGGATTGATGACTTGGAAGGGCCTCTTGGCCGTAGGTTTTGAGGGGGAGGGGAGGAGACACCATTTTGCTTTTTGGTTAGTGGTTGTCTAAAGCATGTACTTATGCTAGAATCCCATGTAACAATATGGATAATCCTTATCCAAATGCTAGTATGACTCATTAATTAATTTAATTTATTTATTTTATTTATTATGGGTCACTAGTAATAATACTTGGGCTAATTAATTGGGCCACTAGTTAGTGTAGGGTGGGCTTAAGTCCAACAAGGTAGAAAGTCCAACAAGACTAACTATTGTGATATAGTAAATAATTAATTAAAATTAAGCATCCAAAAACCCAGGTAATTATTATTATAAAATAATAATTAATATTTCGCAGTCATAATATTCCGATTACGACAAAAGTCAAACGTGTGCGTAGTCCGCGGTTTATTCGAAACGTTAAGTAACACTAACGGTTATAAAGGCTTCCAATGATCAAGTTAAGTATCCTACGTACTCTAAGGCACGTTTTAACATATAAATGGAAGTAAACCACGTATATCAAGTTTCCAAAGTATAAAGTAACACAGTACGCACAAATACGCAGTTTTGCTAAAATACAAAGCACAAAAGCAAGTCGAAAAAGTCAGGTCGTTACAATTTTACTGCAGCAAATAGTATTTTACTGTAGCAAATAGTATTTTACTGTAGCAAATAGTATTTTTTACTGTAGTGAATAGTGTTTTACTGTAGCAAATAGTATTTTACTGTAGCAAATAGTGTTTTTGTTGTACATCTTTGATTTAATTGTATTTCTTCTTATATATATATAAAATAAAAACTTACATCATAAAAAAATAAAACGATTATATAATTATCACAAGTTAAGACGTTCGTGAATTATCAGGCAAAAGGGGTGGTCAATTGTATACATAAACTCATTTCAATTAATCAAGTCTTAACAAGTTTGATTGCTTAACATGTTGGAAACATTTAATCATGCAAATATAGTTTTTATTTAATATATAATCATGAAAAATTTAGGGTCACTACATGTACTGTCATGCTCATGGGATATCTGAAGGATTAATGTGCAAGGTACAACATATAACTATATGGCCAAATTCATTTGAGCCTTCGGGGTCACACACATATACACCGAGACGTCAAATAAATATATATATGATGTATATATATTACTCAAGTAACAAAATAGTAAATCGAAATTAATTCATTTACTATTCATATGAATAGTAAATGAAACGAAATTAATTAATTTACTATTCACATGAAAGTGACATGATAGAAATTATTAATTATAAGTTTCATAAACTACCCCTAAAGTATTTGAGAAATACGACTTTATCGTTTAATGAATTTAACAATCCGTATCTTATTTCTATTTCAATATCTTTGTTTTGAAAAAGTAGTTTGTCTTTTAAAGGAAAATATATCCGTGATCAAAATTGATTGATACACTTCACTTTACTTCATATTATATATCAATCTTCACTTTACATAATAATGGATATGGACGAGAGAATTGAAAAGAGAGTAAGTAAGAAAAAATAAGATTGTTTCATACGGAGTATCATTTTGAGTTCATAATATTAATCAAAGGTTGATTAATTATTACTTGGGTTTGGACTAGCATCCATTGACGGTTGTTTGAAGTGTAGTGTGGACTATCCAAAGAGACGGTCATACTTTTGATCGTAGGTTTCTCTCCGTTCAATCAGTTTCTTCAAGAAAAGGTATATCGTTTACTCACTTTTTGAATTACATATTTTGACAATTATTAGTGGTGTAACTGGATATTTGGGATCGTTAATCATGTGCATGTTTCATTAAATAAGTGAAAATTTAATCTTATTAAATTTTGTTCATAAAATAATAAAAGATTATTATTTTAACTATCCGCTGCGTTAATCTGATTTGGTAAAAGTACACACGATTTTCCAACAGTGGTATCCGAGCCGCTTTTACACCATCTTAATTGTCGCGTGATTTTCTTTAAATTTAGCTTTGTGGTGAATTGGTAAAAATTCGAAACCTTTTTGGTTTTTAAAGTCAACGCGGTTGATTTAGACTTAACCTCATGACGCACAAATATGATTGAAAGAATATCACTATTTTAAATTGTAGATTTAATTGTTATGGCTTGAATATTTATTATAATTGTTGATTGTTATATTCCATGGTTATACACATGCATTGTAACCATGGACAAGCCATATATAGGTTTTAATAATGTAGTTATTAAAATTGTGATTGCATACATAGCCCGTAATGCCCCGACCTATGTGATTGTTGTGATTGTTGATTACGGCAATATTATATCATGTTGATTATTTATTTTATTAGAAAGGCTATTTTGAAGCCAAAGTTGTATTGTAATTATTTTTCATTTTCATAGTACTGTTTTTAAGTTTATTCTAAATTGTAAAAGTATTAGATTAGTTATATTTTTCAATTTTAAATAAATGTAACAAGATGAAAATTGAAGATAAGGATGCAACGCGAAGTTTGACTTAGAAGATGGCGAACAGGTCAATTTGACAACGATGGCGTTTGTCAAGTTTTCACTTGATTCTTGAATTAAGTGGGAGCTACGATATTACCCTTAGTTTGACCTCTTGATCCCATGTCGGCTCATGGGATCAAGCATAGGATTTTTGGGCTAGGCTATGTGTGTGTGATGCATGGTTGTGTTTTATTTTACGCATTTATATTTAATGGTTGATTATAATATATGCTAAATGTTTTTGATGAAAACATTAAATAAAACCGGTAACGAGTTTCAAATATTAAAATTGATGATTTTAAAAGGTTAAACTCTAACGAGTTTAAAGTTAAATAATTTTGAGACTCAAATTATATATATGTTTTTTGATGAAAACATTAACTAAAACTCTAAACGAGTTTCAAAGATTAAAATTGATGATTTTAAAATAAGTTAAACTCTAACGAGTTTAATGTTAAATGATTTTGAAACTCAAATAAAATATATGGACGACATCTTTTAAAACTGTTTTAAAACGATACACGTTTGTGTATTTGTTATTTTTATATCCTATAAATTAAATAACAAATTAGATCACAAACATAATCGACATATACAATTGGTTAAAATGTTTTTTAACTAATAGTGTAACGAATCTTGTGTGCATGCATTATTCGTTGACACAAACTTTTTCCAAAATACCCGTTAAATTTAAGTCATGCCATCCAATGAGCTTGCAAACACTCCTCGTTATTTTTCTGATCTAGTGAGACTAGGCTGAATTATAGCCACGAGGTGGATTTTTCGATCTAGTGAGACTAGCGTGAATTTCCACTGTTTTCAAATTGGACGACTTAATCGTATTCACGGTGAGACCTGAGTTCGAGGCAAGGATGAGACAAACATGTTAGTAGATAATAGTGGTTTGTTGAACTACACATATCTCAAGGTCTCATAAAGATCTAAGAGTTGCACTTGTAATGCAATTGGTACCCGTTACCTACCAATAGACTCCATAACTGCTAGCTGATCAACAGATGTGGCTATGGAACCTCTATGTGGATCTTAGGCTTTCGTAAATTAATTGTTTTTTAAAATATTATAAAAAAACTTGGGTAGTTAATTTATTAAAGCTCAATATCGAAAATACTAAATTGAATCTTATATCTATTGTAGATGTCAAATAATTAAAACGTAAACCAAAACACACTTCCTTCTTTGTTGGAGAAGGATAAACTCAATGTTCAAACTTCCTAGACTGACACTGCAACCTGAGAATTGTTCTCAAGCATACATGGAAGTTGAACAAAATTTAGAACCCTTATTCATACTTCCTGTTGTGGCAGTTGCTGCTGCTCAGCAAAATTCCTATCGGATGTTGTTCGATGATCAGGAAGAAATATGATTGAAGGGTGAAAAAGAATAAGCCGAATATTTTGTGGAAGGAAAATGACAAATCATTTGCTAGGAAAAATATTCCACCTTCCAAGAAGGAAAGCCCAACAAAAGACGCCGAATGTTTCTATTGTGGAAAGGTTGGCAATTGGAGAAGGAAGTTGTCCTATCTTCCAATCTGAGCTGAGAAAAGGCAACGCTGGTGAGACTAGCAAATCAGGTATATTCCATAAATAGTTATATACTTCTTCTAGTGATTTCTATATCTTTGTTAACTGGTTGTGGCCTTCACACCTGTAACAATATGAAGGGAATGAGAAGAAGTAATAGACTAAAGAAAGGCACACTGGATTTACAAGTAGGCAAGGGGGATCAAGCTTTTGTTAAAGCTATTGGTACCTCTGAACTTACTTCTCTAAGTGGTCTTATTGTTTTGTTGGAACAATAGCATTATGCTCTCAATACTGCGAGCGACATAGTTTGAAAGATGCTAGTTTTGAACTTGCATTTACACACTTAGATATTTCAGTTTCTAAGGATAATATATTTATCTTAATACCTATCAACGTGATGGTATTTTTGAAATTGATATGCATAGTGTAATTTCAAATGAGAATTCTGTGTATACCTACATCGCCAAAGTCTTCAAGCAAGACTTGAATAAGACCTATCTATGACATTGTCATATGAGTCATATAAACAAACAATGCATTTCAAAACTCCAGTCTAATGGACTTTTGGAATCAATTGGCTCTGAGTCATTTGATGTATGCGAGTCATGTTTATGTGAAAAGATGACAAATGCTTCTTTCTCCGATTTAGGTAAAAGAGCTAAAGATCTTTTAGGACTAATACATACTGTTGTATGTAGCCCTTTAAGAACAATGTATAGATTTAGTTAATTTTACTTCATTACATTTACTGATGAGTACAGTAGCTATGATTATGTTCACTTGCTGAAACATAAACATACAACTATTTTACCATTCAAAAGTATTCCAAAATGAAGTAGATAATCAGCTTGGAAAGACCATTAAAGCACTTCGCTCCGATGGAGTAAGTGAGTTTATGAGTCAAGAGTTTTTGGACCACCTAAAGAATTGTGGGATTGTCTCATGGTTCACTCTACCTTACACACCACAACATGATGGTGTGTCTGAGTAAGAGGAATCAACTTTACTTGATATAGTTTGATTTATGATGAGTCTGATTTCTCTACTACCGTCTTTTAGGGATATGTATGAGAGTCTGATGCAGGCATACTCAATGTGATTCCAACTATGAAGGTAGAAAAGACACCATATGAGTTATGGCATGGGAAGAATCTCAAGTTGTCTTATCTCAAAGTCTGGGGTTGTGAAGCGTATGTGAAGCATGACACTTCAAACAAATTAGTACCCAGAACTATCCAATGTTACTTTGTATGATACATAAAGGAAACAATATGTTACTACTTTTACTACCAAGCTGAAGACAACGTGTTTTCTGCTCGGTCTACGGAATTCCTAGAAAGGGATCTTCTCTTACAAGAAGTCAGTGGGAGTAAAGTAGATCTTGAAGAAATTCAAGTACTTTAAAGTAACATACCTTCAATAAGCACTAGCAATCCACACGTTGAAACTGAGCACACTGTTGGTAATCCATAACGTGTTACACCTGCACTTTATAGATCTAGTAGAGCTCATCGGCTTATGAGGTTTAATTATCTGATTAATTCAGATAAACCTCAACTAAGGGATTTTGATAAACCCTCTAGCTGTGTGAGGCCATATCAGATCCTGAATCTGAAAATGACTAGATTCTATGAATACAGATATGCAGTCCATGAAGGATAATCAAGTATGAGACTTGATTGATCTTCTACCCAATTGTAAGACAATGAGGTAAAAATGGGTCTTCAAAGGAAGACTGATATGGACGGTAATGTAAACACTTTTAAAGCTCGATTGGTGACAAAAGGTTATGATGAAAGTTTTTCACCAGTTGTGAGCCCTAAAACAATTAGGATACTTATTGCCATGGTTACTTTTCATGATAATAAAATATGGCTAATGGATGTCAAAACCGCTTTCCTAAATGGCGACCTAAGCGAGGACGTATATATGGTTCAGCCGGAAGGGTTTATGAATCCTAAGCATCCTAATAAAGTATGCAAACTTCTAAAATCCATTTATGGATAAAAGCAAGCATCCAGGAGCTAGAATCTTAAGTTTAATGAGAAAATCAATTCTCAAAACCAAGATAAGCTCTGAGTTTACATTAGAGCTAGTGGGAGCAGAGTAGTCTTCTTGATCTTATATGTTGATGACATATTACTTATTATAAATAACATTCCAACTTGCAAGATGTCAAGTCTTGGCTTGAAAAATGTATTTCCATAAAGGATCTTGATGAAGCTACTTATATTATTGGAATGAGGATCTATACAATAGATCCAATTGGCTTATTCGTTTGAATCAAAGTACATACATTATCTTGCAGAGATTTAGCATGCAAAACTCCAAGCATGGAGATTTGCCAATGAAAAAGGGCATAACCGTGAGAAAGTCTCAAAAGTCCTATCACAGCAGATGAGATGAGACAAATGAAATGTATCACATATGCTTCGGCTATATGATCCATTATGTATGCCATGATATGTACTATACTCGATGTTTCATTAGTTTTGAGTTTGACGAGTCATTGTCAACATAATCCAGGTGAAATATATTGGATTGTTGTTAAGAATATTCTTTAGTATTTGTAGAGTACTAATGATATGTTCTTGGTTTACGGTGGTTTGGAAGAAGAGTTAAGTATTAAGTTTTTATACTGATTCTAGTTTCCAAACTGATCAAGATGATTCTCGATCCAGTCACGTTGTTTCTTTGTCATGATGGGCAAGACAGTTGATTGGAAGAGCTCTAGGAAGAGCACTATTGAACAATCTACAACAAAATCAGAATACATTGTTGATTGAGAAGCTGCTCAGAAAGCTGTCTGGATAAGGAAGTTTGTTGTTATACTCAGAGTAGTACACAACATTTAACCTTCTATAATATGTACTGTGATAGTTTGAGTGTTAATATACTTTTGAAAGAATCACATGTACATAAAAGTATCTGGCACATTCTTCAAAAGTTTGACTACATTCATTAAGTCATTAAGAGGAATGATATTAGTATTCTTAAAGGTTCATACAAATGATAATGTGCTGACCCGTTCACGAAGCCCATGATGCACAACAAGCATGATGATCATGCTAGTAGTATTGGACTTCGTTATGCTGCTGATCTTTTTCATTTGAAATTTAATATTTGGATATTTTTGGAACATTAAGCAGTTTTATATTAATGAACTGACATACTTGATATGGTCGTTTTCATTTATATCACTGTGTTCTATATTAGCATGTTTAATCCATGAATAATTGTTGATTATTCAAAATCTCCATAATCGGTCATGTTATGGGAATAACATGAATTAAGATTAATGTGAAATTTTGGTTATATTCATTGATGATGAATAGTTAACTTGTTGAGACCAAAATTCATATGTATTCATTGATGATGAATATTGGAATGACCCAACCATGAGATGTCACTACATGGATCGTAGTCAGTAGTGAATCTTTTAGTGATTATGTCTTTGTGTCCTTAGACTTGAGATGCACGCCCGTCTTGATGAGTGTAGCATTGTATTTTGATATGGTTAAACGCTGTCCTGAATAAGGCTATTATAAAGGCCATTATTGGGTATAATGTAAAGCTCGTGATAGACACGTGTATGCAATATATGATTTGTTCCTCTAAAATGTTTGGAGTTAGATACTTTTTGAGCTCCTCGATGAATGAATAAGATATTTGTGTGGCCGCACCCAGATGTAATTAAGATGATACTTAATTAATTTGGTGATCTAATTCAGTTCTAAGATCGAGAAATAAAATTGTTAAACAAATGAGAATGACCGATGATCCATATCTCAAGTTTAACTAAAGTATCTGAAACAAAAGGACGAATGACATTTAACACTTACCATAAACAGTTTCGAGAAACTACCCTCACATGAATTTGGGGACAATGACGTGTTGCTAGACGCTTACCATTGTTTGTATAGTTACTTGGTGTTGTGCCATGCACAAGTGGGAGTCTGAAGGATTAATGTGCAAGGTACAACATATAACTATATGGCCAAATTCATTTGAGCCTTCGGGATCACACACATATACACCGAGACGTCAAATAAATATATATATGATGTATATATATTACTCAAGTAACAAAATAGTAAATCGAAATTAATTCATTTACTATTCATATGAATAGTAAATGAAACGAAATTAATTAATTTACTATTCACATGAAAGTGACATGATAGAAATTATTAATTATAAGTTTCATAAACTACCCCTAAAGTATTTGAGAAATACGACTTTATCGTTTAATGAATTTAACAATCCGTATCTTATTTCTATTTCAATATCTTTGTTTTGAAAAAGTAGTTTGTCTTTTAAAGGAAAATATATCCGTGATCAAAATTGATTGATACACTTCACTTTACTTCATATTATATATCAATCTTCACTTTACATAATAATGGATATGGACGAGAGAATTGAAAAGAGTGTAAGTAAGAAAAAATAAGATTGTTTCATACGGAGTATCATTTTGAGTTCATAATATTAATCAAAGGTTGATTAATTATTACTTGGGTTTGGACTAGCATCCATTGACGGTTGTTTGAAGTGTAGTGTGGACTATCCAAAGAGACGGTCATACTTTTGATCGTAGGTTTCTCTCCGTTCAATCAGTTTCTTCAAGAAAAGGTATATCGTTTACTCACTTTTTGAATTACATATTTTGACAATTATTAGTGGTGTAACTGGATATTTGGGATCGTTAATCATGTGCATGTTTCATTAAATAAGTGAAAATTTAATCTTATTAAATTTTGTTCATAAAATAATAAAAGATTATTATTTTAACTATCCGCTGCGTTAATCTGATTTGGTAAAAGTACACACGATTTTCCAACAATAACTCCTTCTATTCGCATTTTTCCCATCTCGTGCACCTTAATTCTTTGAAAAGGGATGGTTTCGTTTTGACAAGTATCATGGTCTCTATCTTCGATCTACAGATATTGCTAATGATTGACAATATTCATTCTTCTTTATAAATAGCGACACTACTCCAGATTTTTTTGCCAATACTTGTTTTTGTCATTGTAACACTCAACCCAGTTCAAGTGTTCATGAGAGGCTATCTGTTGACGAGCGAAAACTTTTATATATAATTAAGGATGATCAAATTTCTGACTGTCGGTATTCGGAGCAATTGTTATTCTTACGTCAATAAGTGACAACTCACGTGGTCTTCCTATTATTCTTCTAAATAAAGGTATGAATTTCGTCTTTAGTATCTTAAATTTTATTGCCAATTATAATGCTCTTCGATTTGCGGCTAAACCCATTACTGTAGATGGAGAATGTTTTCCTACTAAGGATAGAGTTGATGGTTCTTCATCTTCTCGAATGACACGTTCGGGTTCTCGCAAGCGTTGAGCTACTAATAGTGAATTTTGGTCATATTGCAGACCAAAACCTTTTTTGTTTTTATAATATTCCCAGTAGTAGTCGTTTTTATAATCCCAATCCTCTTAGTTGCCCTAAAATGATCTTTGATTCCGCCTATTTCTCCTGGATAAATTTGGCTCATAACAATTGTCATTTTGATTCAGCACTGTCTTCCGCTCAGCAACAACCGCCACCTAAAAGAGTTGCTTTTCCTTCCTCTGTTGAGAAAATAAGAGTCCTGATGTTGGTGCCTCTCAACTTAGCCTTCCCAATCTTGACATTTCTGGTTTAACTTCATTTCTAAAGGGTCCTCCAAACAGCTACAATGAATTTATCAAATATTTGGAAGCAATGGTATCTCCGTCCTTGATTGTTATTTTAAAAACATGTCTGATAGATATTCTCGTAAATCATATGCTCAAGGAATTAATTTTTCTATTGCTTCTGGACTTGACAATCTTAAAGGGTCAGCATTTCCTGGTCATTTGCATAAGGATAATGCTCGAAGAATAGAGCAGGATTATGAAAGGATTGACATTCTTGAGAAAACTAAAAAATCTCTACGATAAGATCTTGCAGCAGCGATTGCTGTTAAACACACGGAGGATGCACGTATTGCTGAGCTTGAAGCCAAAGAAAAGACGTATGCTCATAAAGTTGAGTCTCTTTCTAAATGTAATAAAGATTTAGAAACGAAACTCCATACTAGTAAAAATACCATGATACAGCTTATAACTAGGATTTTTGATCTTGTTGCTCGTATTTTCAAGTCTGACACATTGATAAAGCATTTCCCTGATTTTATAAAATTTGTTGCTAATGCTGAACGGATGAACTTCTTTGGTTTTATGACGAAAATCATTCCTAATTTCCCGGATCCTCTTCCCGAAGTTATTGTTTCTAAGTTTATCCCTGATGCTGTGGAGAAGGTACTGTGGGTGCAAGCGTAGAAAACTTATCTTTTTTGAACTTAATGCTATTTCTTATAACCCATGTACTTCTGCTGATGATATTTTGAATTATAAACCACAATTTTATGTGTTGTATATGTTTCCATAATGTAACACTATTACTTTGTATATCTTTGCCAAAACTTTATCTATTTGATTACATAAAATCAGTAGGGTGGCTAGCCTTTGGTATTTTATTATTTTTACGTCATGATGGTCCTATACACATTTGTTTGTTTCGATGTCCAGTGAAGTCTACGTCATTCACCGTCGATTCAATCCTTAGTTTACGATTAAACATCTGCCACCGAGAATTTTTTATTCTTATGCGGGCAGGGATGACACACAGCTTTGTATCACCTGAACTAATTAATTCCATGACAGAAGAATATGAATATTTTGTCATAAGAATAACTGTTTTATTTCTTAGTTCTTATCTAAAGATTTTTTTTTTTTTTTTTTTTTTACATTTATGACCATATCTCATATTGTAGATAGTTGAACAGGCTATCTAAACATACAGTACTACGTATAAAAATTATATAAGTTCATTGCATTCCAAACTATAGACAAATCTTCACCGGTGGGCGCTAAAAGTGTATAGGAACCATTGTCATTTACCTTTAAGGTCCTTCCCATCGTGGTCCCAACTTTCATATTTTTTCTTGCCGACTTGTTTCATTATTCCTTAATATCGAATCACTTTTTTGAACATGATGTGTCTTACTCATTTGTTATAATATCCTGCCATTTTTTTCTTGTTATCTGCTTGACGAATAGCGGGCATAATTGTTCGTTCTTCCAACAGATGTAAGTGTTCACGTAAAATGGAGGAATTCGCCTCTATGTTAAATGCTAAAATAAGATTTTGTTGGCACACTTATTTCTGCTGGTATAACTGCCTATGCCCTATACACTAAACTAAAGGGTGTTTCTTCAGTAGTTCCCTTGGGTGTTGTTCTCTGTGCGCATAACACGTTGGGTAATTCACCAACCCATCCAGCTTGACTCAATCTCAGTCTTGCCTTTATCCCTACAACAATCTCCTTGTTTGTTAGTTCTACTTGTTCATTTTCTTGTGGGTGAGATACTGATGTAAAAGTTTGTTTAATATCCATTTCTTCACACAAACTCCTGAACGGATTTTCAGCAAATTATTTCCCATTTTCACTAACAATTTCATTTGGCAACCCATATCGACATACGATATCATTCCACAAAAATTTTTTGATAAAATTTTTTGTTACTGTTGCCAATGGTTTAGCTTCAACTCACTTTGTGAAAAGTCAATTACTACAACTAAAAATTTTGCTCTTCCCTCCCCTCTTGGGAATGGTCTAACAATATCTATAGCCCATTTACAGAATGGCCAGGCCGAGGAAATTGAAATTAAGTCATACTTCAGAAGACGCTGTACGGGTGCGTGTTGTTGACATATGTCACATGTTTTGATTTTTTCAGTTGTATCTCTTTATATCGACTTTCAATAATATCCTTGCCGCATAATTTTTGCTACAACTATTTTTTTTTATTAGTGAGGAAATCCCCAATGAATGTGTACATGAACTACCCCATAGAGGGTAAACCTCGGGTAATCAATCCCCCTAAGCGCGAGACCTGGTACTAGGTGAATTCGAACAAGGTGCACCCTCTGCTCATACTCCCTTTTTGAATGAAACGGCTTTGCCAAGATTCGAACCTGGGTGGTATGATTCATTGTGAAACTCAATGACCACTCAGACAAGCCTAACAACTATTCTATATCCTAAATGTTGTGCACAAGACCCTTCATGCATTTCTTGAATAACATTGACAGCTTGTTTTGGCTGCAAACATCTCAAATTTGGCCCTAAAAATGATTTTTTGTATATGAATCCTTTTTCCATCACATACATTGGCACATTGACTTTGATTTTTCTTGCTTTCGTTTCAGTAGGTAGTGTTTCGTCTTGTAAATACTTAATATACGAAGTCATTCAACATGGTTCATCTTCTTCAACCTTTGCCACCATGACCTTCTCATCAATTGATTGAACTCTTAATTCTTTAACTAACACTTTTTTATTTAGATGATTAGAAGTAAACGTAGCCAATTTACTCAATACATATGCCGTTTTATGTTTATCTCTTGAAATCTGTATAAATTACAGATTTTCAAATTTCTTTGAAATTCCTTCTATGAGGCTTAAATTTTTTTCATGGATGTCTTTTATGCTTCAAAATTTCCATTCACATGCTGTGCTACTATCTGTAAGTCTACATACGCTCGTAAGTTTTTAACTCCCATTTACACAGCTATCTGTAATCCTGACAACAACGCCTCAGACTCTGCCTCATTGTTTGACGCATATAAATTAAAGTTCAATACGTATGTTTGCTCTTCTCCATCTGGATTTATGAGGACTAAACTAGCTCCTACTCCTTCTTCACTAGATACACCATCTGCATGCAGTTCCAATGTTTGATTATTTTGCATAGGTTCTTTAATTTGCTCTACTTTTTCACTTGTTTCTAAGAGAAAATCTGCCAATATCTATCATTTGGTTGTATTTCTTGGTGCAAAATTGATTTCATGTTCTCCAAGCTCTACTATCCATTTTGCTAGTCGTCCAGATGATTCTGGACGCTTTGGAATCTGCTTGATTGGTTGATCCGTTAATACAAGTATTGGGTGTCCTTGAAAATACCTTCTTAACCGTCCAGCGGTACGAAATAATGCATATGCCAACTTCTCTAATGGGGTATAATTAGTTTCGCTCTACTGCAAGATCTTGCTTACAAAATATATTGGCATTTGCGTACCACTTCGTTCTACGATTAATAAGGAACTTATTGTCTCTGTAGTTACTGCCATACACAAAGTTAACATTTTTCCTGCAATAGATGTGGTTGACGTTGGGAGTTCTTTTAATAATTTCTTTATTTGTTGAAAGAATTCTTCGGCCTCTGTTGTCCATGTAATTTTTTTTTTATTTTAACAGATTATTAACACCCGTATGAACGGTAATGATCTTTCAGCTGCTTTTGATAAAATCTAATTAATGATGCCAACCTTCCGTTCAAACTTTGCACATCCTTTTTGTTTAGGTGACACTATTTCCTCAATTGCTTGGATTTTCTTTTATTCCCTTATCTGTGACTATATGTCCTAAAAATTTTCCTTATTCCATTTTGAAAGTACATTTCCTTGGATTTACCTTCATATTGATCTTGTGTGATGAATTAAAGGTTTCTAGGATGTCTTTGATCGTACTCTCTTGTGTGTTACTTTTGATAACAATATCATCCACATATGCTTCCATTTTCTGCTAATTTGGTTTTTAAATGTTATGTCTATAACTCGTTGATATGTAGCTCCAGCATTTTTCAACCCGAAAGGCATTGATTTATAGCAAAAAATTCATTCTGTTGTATGAAAAAAGGTTTAGTCTTCATCTCTTGCCGCCATTAATATTTGATGATACCCCTTGTATGCATTCAAAAAACACTTATACCGGAATCCGACTACGGATTCTACTTTCCAATCTCTCAGGTAAAGGGTAATTATCTTTTTGACATGCTTTATTAATGTATTTGAGATCCACAGACATTCTCCACGAGTTGTCAAGCTTTTTTACCATTACTGAATTTACCATCCATGTCTGATAATTCACCTCTCGTAATATTTTTGCTTCTACTAACTCCAGTACTTCTTCACGTAAGAACTTACTTCGTTTTGGAGCCATGCCTCTTATTTTTTGACAAACGGGGGTATGTTTAGATTGACATTTAATTTATGCTTAGCTATTTCCCTTGGTATACCAGTCATGTCAAATACTTGCCATGCGAAAAACATCCATGTTTGCTGCCAAAATACTGTAAACTTTGTCCTTGATTTCCTTTGTTATTGTGTTTCTAATAATGATTATTTGTTCTGCAAACAAAGGATTTGGAGATACCGATCCATCTTAATATATTATAGGTTTTATTGTTTTGTAGTTAACTTGTGTACATTCAGCTGCTCTTCTCCGTGTTATTCCTGCTAGTGTCGGGAATTTCATTATTCTGTGCACCGTTGATGTTACAGCTCCAAACTTCATCATTACAGAAAGTCTCAGCATGACATTATACCGTGAATTTTCTTTTACAATAGAAAAATCTTTATTAGCCGTTCTTTTATAAGGTGCTTTTCCAAAATAACTTCCAAGGTTACACTTCCTTCCGGACAAGATGGCTCACTTGTAAAGCTTGCTAATGATTTTAAAGATTCTTTTATCATTCTTTTTACCCGCTCTGGAATTTGTACAAAGCAATGCTCATACATAATATCTACTCCTGCCCCCGTATCTGTGTAAATTCCACATGCACTACAATTCGCTATTCGTGCTTCTATAACCACTTGAGCATCTGACCGATTAGTATTAAACATTAACGAAAATGCTATTAGCTGTTGTTTCCATTCTTCTAACACCTCTACTTTTCTGCGTTGTCCGGCTCTCCGTTTGTGTATCATATTTGCTTTAGAGGGAACTATCTTTTTCCTTTGTCTTTTTCATTTAACACATTTTTGTGATTCTTTATGACGAATGGCCCCATATGTTGATACCTATTTTCAATTAGCGGCTACAAGTATCAGTACAGGTCTAGAACTAAGAGTGATTAGGTGGATTGCCGATTGGTGAGTACCCCTAGGACGATATCCCTCTAGACCCGGATCACGGCCAGAATGCCGTGAGGTGGCTTTAATCAATCTTGCGGTACCAAACTGAGAGTTGGTCTGTCTAGTGCTCTGTAGCGAAGTCTTCAAGTTCTAGAGTGAGAATGTACCGCGTGAGAGCGAAAGTGTGTTCTCTACCACAAGTTCAAGTTATCTGAGAAGTGATGGCCCAGGTGACCTATTTATTTGTATGAGTGCCCCGTAGGGATGACATCGGTCAGGTTTGGGCCGAGTCTAGGTAATCCCATACCCGAACCCGGTTAGGAAACCCTGTCCCAAACCCGGACCCATACACGTCGGGTCTCCATTTACTTACTAACCGTCGAGTTACCAGGTTTCCCTAAGGGTAAACGAGGATCCCCGTTTACTTACTAACTCCCGGGTTACCGGGTTTTCTCGCGGGTATCGAATATCCCGTTGTTAGCCATTCTCATTTAGCTATTTCAATTTATGTTTCAATAATGCTATTAAATTGAGTATTAAATATATATAAATATCGAAAAATAATATAACATTACATTGTAGCTTATATTATTATTATTAAATTTTATTATTGTTATTAATAAAATTTATATCCCCTTCGGGTCGGGTATACAGGTATGCGGGTTTCTATCTAAACCCATCCCAATACTCGAACCCGAAAAAAAATCAAAATCATCCCAATACCCGGCCCAAGACCCGAATACTCGGACCCAAACCCGGCCCAAAAGTGTCGGGTTTCGAGTTTACACATCGGGTACAGGGCTGTTTTGCCATCCCTAGTGCCCCGTAATGTTCGGAGACACGTGTCAATCTTCCATTGATTGATTTACCGGAGAAATGAATAACCGACATTGTGCTTTATGCTGACGTGGCGTTTGTGGTGTTCACGTGTTCTTTTTAGGGCTTAAGCATAAAAAGCAGTCTTCAGAGGTTACGCATGACGCTGAATGACCTGCTTTATTTTTAAAATGCGTTTCTGAACAGAATACGCTGAACGGTTATATATTTCAAATTGTTTATAATACTATTATTTATGTTTTTTTAAACGATTTTTCGGTTTATATTAATCTTTTCATGCGTGCAAACCATAGGGCGTACCATTAATTATAAGTGTCCTGTTTGACTTTTTGAGGTCTTACTTCTATGATTTTGACTTCAAATATTCTTTTTGTGTGTTAGGTACTATTTGATGAAACTTATAACAATGAAAACACATTTTAAAATCGAATCTATTCATATAAGTTTCATCAAATACTATATAATAAAAATAAAAATATTTGAAGTCAAAATTTTAAAAATAAGACCTTAAAAAGTCAAACAGGACAATTATTATGGGATGAATGGATTAGATAATAATTAATAATTACTTTTACTTAATAATATTAATATTAATAATAATAATAATAATAATAACAATTCTAGATCGGGAAGGTATCTGTTGACAAGTCACTATGTAAAAATAGTATCTACACCTAGAGAATCAAATTGACCGGGTAAAACTGGTTTCGATTTGAAAAAACTTTTTTTTTTTAATTGTGTTTATCTATAGAAGAAATACCTTAAAAGTTATTATTAAGAGATTAATGTCTACATAAAATAGTAATACATTAAGTGTAGCTAATTTCAACAGTGAGTGATTATTAAAATGTACAAACAAAATTTGTATGTCTTAATATTCTAAATTGTGTTTTTAAGAAAACCGATTACGCTTTTTTTTTTTATTTTTTATTTTTTTTTTTTATAGGAAATCTATGTTTTTTAATGTTGGGATAGGTTTTTATCGGTTTTGAACCGGTTTTGCAAGTTTTATTTTTTGGATTTTTTTTTGGGTTTAATTTCATTTTGTCTTTGGTTTTCTTTTTCCACATCTTGTAATATTAGACTTTAAAACGATTCTTAATTTTGTATCCTATCTACATTGTCGAAATACTCTTTTGAACACATACTTCCACGGCTTGGAAGTTCGTCTTGACCTTCTTTCAAATAAAATTCGAACGTAAATAGAAAGGACTAATTTAGAAACTATTGTCAAAGTTTAGACATATAATAAGTCAGTAAATTTGGAAATGTGACTTCCCGTCTTGGTCGTCAATCCGATAAGTTAAACCCAAATTACCTAGTATGCTTGTTTTAAGATATTCTACCCTTCCAATATTTGAACATGGATTAAGTGCATCGGAGCAATTGAAAATCAAAGGTAAGCTATCAAAATATGTTAACCATTATTCTAAACAAACTACTCTTTTTTATATGACTTGTTAAAATTGACACAATTTCGAAACCGGCAAAGCATATATAGAACTAAAAAACTATCGACTGAATCTTCTTCTTATCAACCAAAGCTGAACTCCAATTATCCATACATGTTAAGTATGTCCATGTTAAATTTCTATCCATTTGATTGGTCAAAAATGGTTGGAAAGTTACCGTAGATATACAAATGACAATACCAAATTGTCCACTGCAAATTCCATAATTTTTTGTATGCTTTTAAAACTTACACTTTATGTTCATAATAATGAAATTTTAGGTTTAATTTATTTGTTTCGTACTAATATCTACCCTTCAATTTTTTGTTTCTACAACTTTTAAAGGAATGTTGTTAACATATACGAATAAGTAGTACATACAATTATTATTTACTTTTATTTGACGGTTAATATTAATTATAAACATATTAAGTATTTTAACGTATACCTTTGAGACTGCCGATAAAAAAATTGTACTGTAATACTTTTCATAACCCGTTTGTTTACTACTGATTAAGAAAAGTATTCAAATTTATGTGTTTTTGATTGCATTGGATATTAAAAATTAAATAATGTGAATTTAGTCTCTACAGTAAAGTACAGACCCGCCAAACTAGTTAATTCTCAATTATTACCCCTATATACTAAAAGCCACGAGAATTTTTGAGAATTTTTTTAGTTTCAATACTTTTTAATTGTAGTTTTCAGTTTGCGTTTACACTACAATCGACCCTTTAACTTTGCCTCAATATACACAACGACCCCTCTAATTTACCTTCTTTAAGGGTAAAAAGTATAAATATACAATTTTATTAAAATAAAAGAAACTAATTCCACCCGAATTTTTAACGGGTCCTATCTTCTCGCTAGGTGCGAGTTAAATTTTTCCGAACCCACCGTTCAACTCAAAAAAATCTCACGAACACAACGGGACTAACTATACGCGAAACGGACACTTAAGAAAATGCTCAATACCTCGGACTATATTCAATACATATACACACCTATAATACGCTCCGTTAACTATGAATAAGCAACCCAAAGGTCGCGCGAGCGGGTTCCTTTTTCTAGTTAAGAATAAACCAGTTGATCTGAGTTGTATGTTGGGCTCTCTGCTTGATTGGTTGCACTCAAGTAAGTTTGTTTTTGGGTTACCAAGTTCATATTTTCCTTTTATATTTTATAACCCCATACTTTAATTCTATACTGTATTACAAAACGGTCATCATTTTCGTGACCAACCAACCGTGTTGTCTTTTAATTCATATTTTCATTTTAAATCTAGTGTCTCCTGTTATCCTACTTTGGTCGGTTATTTGAAGATGTTTTTCCCGGGATTATCTTCCTGCGTTGAATCGAGCAGTGTGGCTTTGTGATGATCTTGTAAGATTAATGTGCAAGGTACAACATATAACTATATGGCCAACTTCATTTAAGCCTTCGGGGTCACACACATATACACCGAGACGTCAAATAAAATATATATATGATGTATATATATTACTCAAGTAACAAAATAGTAAATCGAAATTAATTCATTTTATATTCATATGAATAGTAAATGAAACGAAATTAATTAATTTACTATTCACATGAAAGCGACATGATAGAAATTATTAATTATAAGTTACATAACACACCCCTGAAGTATTTGAGAAATACGACTTTTTAAAACCAAATGAATCAGATTTTGGGAATCAAAATATAGATAGAAACAAAATAACTTTGTACGCATTTTGTTTCACGGACTTCACAATTCAATGTTTACTTTTACACATATATTATAAATATAGGAATTGATTGGTTTTTGAAAAAGTAAGTCATAAAAAAAGAAAGAAAAGGAAACACATATATCGCAAATCAAATGAACCCTTTTTATCTCATCCTTGGCTCTTTAATTCGTGAAATTAATTAGCATGAAGAGATGCTTAAGTGTTCTTGCAAACAAGAGTTATACGGAGGATTATTATTGTTTCATTAAATTAATCAAAGGTTGATTAATTGTTACTTGGATTTGGACTAGCATCCATTGACGGACGTTTGAAGTGTAGTGTGGACTATCCTAAGAGACGGTCATATTTTTGATCGTAGGTTTCTCTCCTTCAATCAGTTTCTTCAAGAAAGGTATATCGTTTACTCACTTTGTGAATTACATATTTTGACAATTATTAGTGGTGTAACTGGATCTCATTGGGATAAATTAATCGTGTGCATGTTTCATTAAATATATGAATATTTAATTTTGTAAATGGCTTATAAAATAATAATTGACTATTATTTTAACTATCCGCTGCGTTAATCTGATTTAAAAGTACACACGATTTTTCAACAGTGGTATCCGAGCCGCTTTTACACCATCTTAATTGTCATGTGACTATTCTTTAGATTTAGCTTTGTGGTATGTTGGTGAAAGTCGAAATCTTTTTGGTTTTTAAAGTCAACTCGGTTGATCTAGACTTAACCTCATTACGCACAAATATGATTGAAAGAATATCACTATTTTAAATTGTAGATTTAATTATTATGACTTGAATATTTATTATAATCGTTGATTGTTTTAATCCATGGTTATACACATGCATTGTAACCATGGACAAGCCATATTTAAGTTTTAATAATGTAGTTATTAAAATTGTGATTGCACACATAGCTCATAATGCCCCGACCTATGTATGATTGTTGATTAAGGGCAATATTATGTCATGATGATTATTTGTATTATTAGAAAGGCCATTTTGAAGCCAAAGTTGTATTATATTTATTTTTCATTTTCATAGTATTGTATTTAAGTTTATTTCAATTTGTAAAAGTACTAGTTTAGTTTATTTTTAAATTTAAATAAATGTAACAAGATGAAGATTGAAGATAAAATACAACATGCTTTTGGCTTAGAAGATGGCGAACAGGTCAAGTTGACAACGATGGCGTTTGTCAAGTTTTAACTTGATTCTTGAATTAAGTGGGAGCTACGATATTACCCCTAGTTTGACCTCTTGATCCCATGTCGGCTCATGGGATCAAGCATAGGATTTTTGGGCTAGGCTATGTGTGTGTGATGCATGGTTGTGTTTTAATTTTGCATTTATATATAATTGTTGATTACAATATATATGCTAAATGTTTTTGATGAAAACATTAAATAAAACCGGTAACGAGTTTCAAATATTAAAATTGATGATTTTAAAAGGTTAAACTCTAATGAGTTTAAAGTTAAATATTTTTTTTTTGAAACTCAAATAATATATATATATATATATATATATATATATATATATATATATATATATATATATATATATATATATATATATATATATATATATATATGGACGACATCTTTTAAAACTGTTTTAAAATGATACACGTTTGTGTATTTGTTATTTTTATATCCTATAAATTAAATAACAATTTAGATCACAAACATAATCGACATATACAATTGGTTAAAATGTTTTTTTTAACTAATATTGTAGCGAATCTTGTGTGCATGCATTATTCGTTGACACAAACTTTTTCCAAAATACCCGTCAAATTTAAGTCATGCCATCCAATGAGCTTGCAAACACTCCTCGTTATTTTTCTGATCTAGTGAGACTAGGCTGAATTGTAGCCACGAGGTGAATTTTTTAATCTAGTGAGACTAGCATGAATTTCCACTGTTTCCAAATTGGACGACTTAATCGTATTCACGGTGAGACCTGAGTTCGAGGCAATGATGGGACAAACATGCCATTAGATAATAGTGGTTTGTTGGACTACAAATATCTCTAGGTCCCATAAAGATCTAAGAGTTGTACTTGTAATGCAATTGGTACCCGCTACCTACCAATAGACTCCATAACTGCTAGCTGATCAACAGATGTGGCTATGGAACCTCTATGTGGATCTTAGGCTTTCGTAAATTAATTGTTTTTTATAAATATTATAAAACCTTGGGTAGTTAATTTATTAAAGCTCAATATCGAAAATACTAAATTGAATCTTATATCTTTTGTAGATGTCAAATAATCAAAACGTAAATCAAAACACACTTCCTTCTTTGTTGGAGAAGGATACACTCAATGTTCAAACTTCCTAGACTGGCATTGCAACCTGAGAATTGTTCTCAAGCATAATTGGAAGTTGAATAAAGTTTAGAACCCATATCCTTTCTTCCTGTTGTGGCAGTTGCTGCTGCTCAGCAAAATGATTATCGAATGTTGTTTGATGATCAGGAAGAAATAGGATTGAAGGGTGAAAAAGAATAAGCCGAATACTTTGTGGAAGGAAAATGACAAATTATTTGCTAGGATAAATATTGCACCTTCCAAGAAGGAAAGTCCAACAAAAGACGCCAAATGTTTCAATTGTGGAAAGGTTGGCAATTGGAGAAGGAAGTTGTCCTATCTTCCAATCTGAGTTGAGAAAAGGCAACGCTGGTGAGACTAGCAAATCAGGTATATTCCATATATAGTTATATACTTCTTCTAGTTATTCCAAGATCTTAACTGGTTGTGGTCTTCACACCTGTAACAATATGAAGAGAATGAGAAGAAGTAATAAACTGAAGAAAGACACACTGGATTTGCAAGTAAGCAAGGGGAATCAAGCTTTTGTTAAAGCTATTGGTACCTCTGAACTTACTTCTCTAAGTGGTCTTATTGTTTTGTTGGAACAATAGCATTATGCTCTCAATACTGCGAGCGACATAGTTTGAAAGATGTTAGTATTGAACTTGCATTTACACACTTAGGTATTTCAGTTTCTAAGGATAATATATTTATCTTAATACCTATCCACGTTGTCATACCCCCAAATAGGGTCGGGGAAAATATGACTTCACAATATCACAACACAAGTATGTATAAATGAGAACGACTCTATATGAGACGTTTTAATTGATAACCAATGTATTAAAGCAGCGGAAAGTATTATGTCATTACAATAAATGTTTTAATGAAATAATATGAATGTATAAATGCGGACTCCAAAAGCAGCAAAGTCCAAATAGCAAATAATCTTTAGCAATCTTCACCTGAGACAAAACATGCTTAAAAGTGTCAACCAAAATGGTTGAGTGAACAACATAGGTTTAATAATTATAACAAGTTTTAGACCACAAGATTTAAATAAGCGGTTTAATCAGTTCGGTAGTAGTGCTGGTGTATATGATATCGATACTAACCATTAGTTACCCTAAACACATCACGTTCGTGTCGTTCATCGTTATTATGTATCCATTGACCAGCGGTCATCCGGATAGAGACGTCACCCTCAATAGCGCTATCACAATAACTAAGCTTACCAAATTCCAGTAATTAACGATATCATGGTAGGGATTAAGCATGAATCAAAGCATGAATCAAAGCATGTTAGCACAGTTTGAACTAATCAAAATAAAGTTTGAGTACTTGTGTCTAAGCGTAAAACAGTTTAAAAGCAAGCATGTGTCTCACCCCAAAGTTATAAAACAGTTAAGAAATAGTAAAAAGAGGGGCTATGAAGTTCACCTTAGTAGCAGATAGATATTCCACGCAAGTTATATGATCGGAGTGTTGAACACGGAAATCTCAACCTAGAGATATTATGTTCGATTAGTTAATGTCTTATAGACATAAAGTTTGTTTATTAATATAGTAAACTATATTAACAGTGACCATTTTTTGAGAAAGTTATATTCATATGAGTGATAATATACTTAGTGTTATTAAGTGTTACTATATAATTAGGTGTATAGGTTATACTAATAATAGTATTATTAATTTCTTTAATAGTCAACTATTATGTATAAATATACCTATATGATACATACATATATATTCTTTATTTATTATTATACATGTATGTGTTCATAACAATATGGTTTATATATATTAGGTGTAGGTGTTACATATATTTAAGTGTAAGATGATACATATATATATATATATATATATATATATATATATATATATATATATACACACACACATACATACACACGTACATATACATACATATATACACGTACATATACACGTATGTATATATCTAAATATATACACAAGCATATACCTACATATATGTACGTACATACATACGTATGCATGCACGTATACTATTATTATTTACTAACCTTTTTTCATATATTAACACTAATCCTTTCATGTTCATAAGATCATAACCTATTTACTAAAACTAAACTTCTACCATTACATAAATCTTTATTCATAAACACATCCAATTCATGTCCAATCTTTTATCATAATCTAATCATAACCTAAGAACTTATTAATCAATTCATATTCATATACAATAATCATATTCTTATAATCATATCTAAACCCTAATCATAATAATCATTCATACAAGATTCATGTTCAATATCTTTTAAGTCATTAACCTAGTTTCATAACCTCTTAAATCATAACTTAACAATAATCATAATCACTTTATATTCATACCTTTTAATTCAACAATCTTAACCTTATTATTAACATTCATCAACTAGTTCATAATCTTTTTTTTTTTTTTTTTTTAATCACAATACATAATCATATTCAACAACTTATTTTTTTTAATCATAAACATAAACCTTTAATTATCTAGTTTAACTCATAACCTATATCATTATCTTCATATACAACTTCATGATCATACCTAATCTTATTAATCATATTGTAGTCTTCACCATGTCCTTACTTAACATATTACTATCAAATTTATTATTTTAGATACATATATTTTTATCCCTTTATCCTTACATATGATCTACATACATATCATACGCATACATACAAAACATGTATGCATACGCATGCATGCTTGTTGTTGTTTTTTTTTTATCTCCAAATCTCATAACCAAACTCTTATTATTTATTAATCATGATCATGAACGTAAAATTTAAAGAATCTAAACAAATAATAATAAGTATTATTAATTTAGAGTTTTAGGATACCTTATGTGTTTTGGAGGAAGATAAAGGGGGTGAGTTCGATGGGGACAGAACCGAACAGCAGCAGCCCGAAAACGGCAGTAAAATAGTAGCCTAAACTGGCAGTTTTAATGGTGGACATCAGACGGAAAAACGCAGCAGCAGGGTGTCGAATTGGGCGGGTATTTGGGCTGTTTTGTTGAGCAGGAAAACAGCAACAGGAGCAGCTTTAGTTGGGCTGTTTTGGGCGATCAAATTAGCAGAAAAGGGGGCTGTTTGGGTAACGAAAATTAGCAGGAACAGGAGGGTTTTTAGTGGTGGTTGTAGGCTGCGAAAATCACAGCAGAAGGCTGTGATTGTGGCGAGTTTCAGTTGCCAAAAAAAGCAATCTACTCGGGTCGGTTTTGTCGCCCAGAAAACAGCAGAATATGGCTGAGATTGATGGCGGTTGGGCTGTAAAAACGCAACAGGAAACAAGCAGATAAATAGCAGAACAATGGCGACTTGGTGACGGTTTATGACTGCAGCAGAAAGCTGCAATTTGAGTCGAAAAAACACAGCACAAGGGCTGCTGTTTTTGGGCTGTGGTACGGCTGCAAAATAGCAGCTGGGTGGTGACAGAAAAAAAAGGGGTGGTGAAGGGACTGTATTAGTCGACCAAAAAGAGAGAGTGTAGAGGAGTTGTTGTGAATTTTGTGATGCAGATAATGGAAGCCTAGGGTCCTTTTTATACTTGAGTTTTAGAATCATATGCACTCTAGGATTGTTTGGAAGATAAACTTGAAGAACAAGGATTTGGATGAAAGAGTTAGAAGTTAATTAGGATTAGTTTAAAATTAGTTTGAAACTAGGATTAGACTTTGTTGCAATACTTGGAACTAGATTAGGATTACACTTTGTTAATTATCTTTTAAACATTTTTTTTTTGTTCGTGCTAGCCGTTTTTTTTATATGTATTATTATTTATTTTATTTTTTTCCTTTTTCAAATGTTTTATTATTTATATCTATGTCACTTTTTATTTATTACTATAGATTAATTATTACAAAAAGGCATGAATTTTAATTAGCAGTGAGTGTCGACTAAAAGTTTACTATTTGGTCAACGTTTTGCTAAATAGAAATTTATGAGCACACAAAATCCTAAGGGAAATTTAGTAATTCTAGAAGTGGAAAAGTGAGGGTCGTTATAGTACCTCCCCGTTAATGAAAACTTCGTCCCGAAGTTTTAGGTAAACTTCTCGGATGTATCAACGGTTGAGAATAGATGTAGATATTTTCGATTCATTTGGTCTTCACGTTCCCATGTATACTCGGGGCCTCTACATGAATTCAAACGGATTTTTGGCAATAGGAATTGTTGTCCTATTTCAAGCATTTGATCTCACGATCCATAACTTCTACAGGTTCTTCTATGAAGTGCATTTTATTATCAATGCGGAGGTAATTCAAAGGGATAACATGAGTGTCATCGGACTAGGTTTCCTTAAAAGGGATTGTGATATTTTAGTCGTACAAGCATTTCGGTAAGTTGGACACCTGAAATGTGCAACGGACATTACTAAGTTTATTTGAAACCTTGAGCGTTTATGTCGCCATTAGGGCAGACAATCAGAGAGGAGTACGTGGAGATCACAACCATGTAGTTTGATGCATGGCTTGTGTTTGTTAGATATGTTACCGACTTCAAATTCCGGAAGATAACCATAGATATGATACCTTTGGTTTTCAAGAAATATCTAATGTGAATAGACGAAACGAGATTCCAGCTGAGGAGTCACTAATCAAGCTTATTTGCAAAGTAAGCCATAATTACTAAAATGCCCTCAGAATGGTTTGAGCGATCAATGAAAGCACCTTATGTTCATGATTTCAGCTATATGTTAAGACAAAGGTCGAAATTTGTCTAGGATAACATCTAGTTATAACTAGTGAGGAAGAATTGTTTAGTGAAAACACATAGACACCATAATCGTTTAAGGTAACTCCTTTAGAGAGGATAGCGAGGATCATAAATTATATTTCTGATAGGAAAACTGCACGAAGGGTGTGATATATTAACGAGAAAGACGTTCTCGCACAGATGGCGAGTCGATCTAGGATTCACTTATGAGTTTAAGTGCGAATGTGAAGAAATGGGAATCATTGGGTATAAGAATAGTTTTCACTAGGTGAGAAAATCTCCAAAAATGATTTCTTGTACCACAAAATATAGAATTATAGAATTGATGTTCACGAGGGTGTTGTGGTTTAACCGTGAGATATTAGAAGTAAAATCTTCTCAATGGTCAACCTCAAAAGGGGAAAAGTTGACTAGAACATAGAGTTTTGAATGATGAACTTAGTGATAAGTTTCAAAGGGCAAGAGGAATTGTGATTAATACGTGGTGTAGGGTAATACGAAAATTTTTATATAAACAAGCAATGAAAGTTTTATAGAAGTTCGAGTTGTTTAAGGTGACAAAAAGAAACGAAGTTCTTAGTAAAACTAGAGTTATGTACAACATGTACTATTTTACGTAAAATATCTTTTGAATAAAAGAATTGATTTATAAAAGTCAAAGTATAATTTTATATGTACTAGTCAAAAATAAGTAAAGGTAAATTTTTCTTATATAAACATATACGATTTATAAAATTTGCACGAATGGTAGTAAATAAATTTATTTTATAAAAATTTTGAGAGGGTCGCACAGTAAAATAGTGTGCGTAAAATTTTGGTAACAGAATTTTCATATTTCGAAGATTACGAGATGGGAAAAGATCGATGAGGATCGTGCGAAGGTATTTTGAAAATTTCGGGTTATTTTAAGCAACAATGTTGCGAGGTAATGAAATCTATTGTTTTTAAATATGGTTGTTGACTATTATTAGGGCGTATGTTCTTGGAATTCAAAATGTTCATGTGTGAAGTTGTTGCTGACAAGTGATATATGAATGGTAGAGTATGAGAACGTGATAGTGAATGTGGTGTTTATAATATCTTTGTTTGAATATTCAAATGAAAATCTTGCGAGTGGTTGTCGCTTATCTTCGACGGGTTTCCTAATGAGTTTATGAAAATCTACACTAGGAGCGTAATTGCAGATAACAGGAGGCATGCTTCGAAGAAGTTTCGGGGGTGTCACTTCAGGTTACTTAAGAACATGCATCCTTCCTTCCAGCGGGGATGTGATAATTAAGCGTTAAAGAGATAAGTTGTTTAAGAAAGAAAGAATGCCAAGCTTTACAACTTTTACGGCATAGGAGAATTTGTTAATCTACGCATGGGTATGATATAGATAGTTTGGTTGAAACGAGCTACTCGTATATCTACAAATCAGATGTTGATTAACCTTCATGTAATAACATGAATGGCTTGGAAATTTCTCTTTGATTCACTTTCTATTCCGTATGTCATGATATTGGAATTTCTATATGAATTACCGTAATATAATCACGTCAGCCAAGCGTCATTATATTTCACTAATTCATATTTCCATTCCAAGGTCACTCCATAAGGTCAGGATACGTGATCAAGCTTAGATAGTTGACGTGGGAATGTTGAGTCATGAGTGACATCCCTTCGTGTGAGTCAAAGAATACTTTGAATCACAATGGCGAAGTCATGTAATAAGATATGTATGGATATGATAACAATCACATACTAACCGATCCTTCAGAGTTGGGATCAGGCAAGATGATAGGGTTTTGGCTTGATATCCTTAGGAAAGGATACAGAATATCAAAAGAGGTAAAAGCAGGTACTAAGATGAATTGGCATTATAAAGATTAAAGGAAAGCGCTTAAAACTTAGGCAGGAAAGGTTATAGTCCTAAAGATTGCTAAGGCACCTAACTAACACATAAGGCACACATAAAATGCAATCCTGGTTCTCTATAACAAACCTGGCTCTGATACCACTCTGTCATACCCCCAAATAGGGTCGGGGAAAATATGACTTCACAATATCACAACACAAGTATGTATAAATGAGAACGACTCTATATGAGACGTTTTAATTGATAACCAATGTATTAAAGCAGCGGAAAGTATTATGTCATTACAATAAATGTTTTAATGCAATAATATGAATGTATAAATGCGGACTCCAAAAGCAGCAAAGTCCAAATAGCAAATAATCTTTAGCAATCTTCACCTGAGACAAAACATGCTTAAAAGTGTCAACCAAAATGGTTGAGTGAACAACATAGGTTTAATAATTATAACAAGTTTTAGACCACAAGATTTAAATAAGCGGTTTAATCAGTTCGGTAGTAGTGCTGGTGTATATGATATCGATACTAACCATTAGTTACCCTAAACACATCACGTTCGTGTCGTTCATCGTTATTATGTATCCATTGACCAGCGGTCATCCGGATAGAGACGTCACCCTCAATAGCGCTATCACAATAACTAAGCTTACCAAATTCCAGTAATTAACGATATCATGGTAGGGATTAAGCATGAATCAAAGCATGTTAGCACAGTTTGAACTAATCAAAATAAAGTTTGAGTACTTGTGTCTAAGCGTAAAACAGTTTAAAAGCAAGCATGTGTCTCACCCCAAAGTTATAAAACAGTTAAGAAATAGTAAAAAGAGGGGCTATGAAGTTCACCTTAGTAGCAGATAGATATTCCACGCAAGTTATATGATCGGAGTGTTGAACACGGAAATCTCAACCTAGAGATATTATGTTCGATTAGTTAATGTCTTATAGACATAAAGTTTGTTTATTAATATAGTAAACTATATTAACAGTGACCATTTTTTGAGAAAGTTATATTCATATGAGTGATAATATACTTAGTGTTATTAAGTGTTACTATATAATTAGGTGTATAGGTTATACTAATAATAGTATTATTAATTTCTTTAATAGTCAACTATTATGTATAAATATACCTATATGATACATACATATATATTCTTTATTTATTATTATACATGTATGTGTTCATAACAATATGGTTTATATATATTAGGTGTAGGTGTTACATATATTTAAGTGTAAGATGATACACACACACACACACACATATATATATATATATATATATATATATATATATATATATATATATATATATATATATATATATATATATATATATATATATATACACACACACATACATACACACGTACATATACATACATATATAAACGTACATATACACGTATGTATATATCTAAATATATACACAAGCATATACCTACATATATGTACGTACATACATACGTATGCATGCACGTATACTATTATTATTTACTAACCTTTTTTCATATATTAACACTAATCCTTTCATGTTCATAAGATCATAACCTATTTACTAAAACTAAACTTCTACCATTACATAAATCTTTATTCATAAACACATCCAATTCATGTCCAATCTTTTATCATAATCTAATCATAACCTAAGAACTTATTAATCAATTCATATTCATATACAATAATCATATTCTTATAATCATATCTAAACCCTAATCATAATAATCATTCATACAAGATTCATGTTCAATATCTTTTAAGTCATTAACCTAGTTTCATAACCTCTTAAATCATAACTTAACAATAATCATAATCACTTTATATTTATACCTTTTAATTCAACAATCTTAACCTTATTATTAACATTCATCAACTAGTTCATAATCTTTTTTTTTTTTTTTTTAATCACAATACATAATCATATTCAACAACTTATTTTTTTTAATCATAAACATAAACCTTTAATTATCTAGTTTAACTCATAACGTATATCATTATCTTCATATACAACTTCATGATCATACCTAATCTTATTAATCATATTGTAGTCTTCACCATGTCCTTACTTAACATATTACTATCAAATTTATTATTTTAGATACATATATTTTTATCCCTTTATCCTTACATATGATCTACATACATATCATACGCATACATACAAAACATGTATGCATACGCATGCATGCTTGTTGTTGTTTTTTTTTTAATCTCCAAATCTCATAACCAAACTCTTATTATTTATTAATCCTGATCATTAACGTAAAATTTAAAGAATCTAAACAAATAATAATAAGTATTATTAATTTAGAGTTTTAGGATACCTTATGTGTTTTGGAGCAAGATAAAGGTGGTGAGTTCGATGGGGACAGAACCGAACAACAGCAGCCCGAAAATGGCAGTAAAATAGTAGCCTAAACTGGCAGTTTTAATGGTGGACATCAGACGGAAAAACGCAGCAGCAGGGTGTCGAATTGGGCGGGTATTTGGGCTGTTTTGTTGAGCAGGAAAACAGCAACAGGAGCAGCTTTAGTTGGGCTGTTTTGGGCGATCAAATTAGCAGAAAAGGGGGCTGTTTGGGTAACGAAAATTAGCAGGAACAGGAGGGTTTTTAGTGGTGGTTGTAGGCTGCGAAAATCACAGCAGAAGGCTGTGATTGTGGCGAGTTTCAGTTGCCAAAAAAAGCAATCTATTCGGGTCTGTTTTGTCGCCCAGAAAACAGCAGAATATGGCTGAGATTGATGGCGGTTGGGCTGTAAAAATGCAACAGGAAACAAGCAGATAAATAGCAGAACAATGGCGACTTGGTGACGGTTTATGACTGCAGCAGAAAGCTGCAATTTGAGTCGAAAAAACACAGCACAAGGGCTGCTGTTTTTGGGCTGTGGTACGGCTGCAAAATAGCAGCTGGGTGGTGACAGAAAAAAAAGGGGTGGTGAAGGGACTGTATTAGTCGACCAAAAAGAGAGAGTGTAGAGGAGTTGTTGTGAATTTTGTGATGCAGATAATGGAAGCCTAGGGTCCTTTTTATACTTGAGTTTTAGAATCATATGCACTCTAGGATTGTTTGGAAGATAAACTTGAAGAACAAGGATTTGGATGAAAGAGTTAGAAGTTAATTAGGATTAGTTTAAAATTAGTTTGAAACTAGGATTAGACTTTGTTGCAATACTTGGAACTAGATTAGGATTACACTTTGTTAATTATCTTTTAAACATTTTTTTTTTGTTCGTGCTAGCCGTTTTTTTTATATGTATTATTATTTATTTTATTTTTTTCCTTTTTCAAATGTTTTATTATTTATATCTATGTCACTTTTTATTTATTACTATAGATTAATTATTACAAAAAGGCATGAATTTTAATTAGCAGTGAGTGTCGACTAAAAGTTTACTATTTGGTCAACGTTTTGCTAAATAGAAATTTACGAGCACACAAAATCCTAAGGGAAATTTAGTAATTCTAGAAGTGGAAAAGTGAGGGTCGTTATACACGTGATGATATTTTTGAAATTGATATGCATAGTGTAATTTCAAATGAGAATTCTGTGTATACCTACATCGCCAATGTCTTCAAGCAAGACTTGAATAAGACCTATCTATGACATTGTCATATTGGTCTTATAAACAAACAATGCATTTCAAAACTCCAATCTAATGGACTTTTGGAATCAATTGACTCTGAGTCATTTAATGTATGTGAGTCATGTTTATGTGAAAAGAAGACAAATGCTTCTTTCTCCGATTTAGGTAAAAGAGCTAAAGATCTTTTAGGACTAATAGATACTGTTGTATGTAGCCCTTTAAGAACAATGTATAGATTTAGTTAATTTTACTTCATTACATTTACTGATGAGTACAGTAGCTATGATTATGTTCACCTGCTGAAACATAAACATAAAGCTATTTTAACATTCAAAAGTATTCAAAATGAAGTAGATAATCATCTTGGAAAGACCATTAAAGCACTTCGCTCAGATGGAGTAAGTAAGTTTATGAATCAAGAGTTTTTGGACCACCTAAAGAATTGTGGGATTGTCTCATAATTCACTCTACCTTACACACCACAACACGATGGTGTGTCTGAGTAAGAGGAATCGAACTTTACTTGATATAGTTTGATTTATGATGAGTCTGATTTCTCTACGATCGTCTTTTAGGGATATGCATGAGAGTCTGCTGCAGGCATACTCAATGTGATTCCAACTATGAAGGTAGAAAAGATACGATATGAATTATGGCATGGGAAGAATCCCAAATTGTCTTATCTGAAAGTCTGGGGTTGTAAAGCGTACGTGAAGCATGACACTTCAAACAAATTAGAACCCAGAACTATCTAATGTTACTTTGTACGATACATAAAGGAAACAATGAGTTGCTACTTTTACTACCAAGCTGAAGACAACGTGTTTTCTGCTCGGTCTACTGAATTCCTGGAAAGAGATCTTCTCTTACAAGAAGTCAGTGGGAGTAAAGTAGATCTTGAAGAAATTCAAGTACTTTAAAGTAACATACCTTCAGTAAGCACTAGCAATTCACACGTTGAAACTGAGCGCACTGTTGGTGAGCCAAAACGTGTTACACCTGCACTTTATAGATCTAGTAGAACTCATCGGCTTATGAGGTTTAATTATCTGCTTAATTCAGATAAACCTCAACTAAGGGATTATGATGAACCCTCTAGCTGCGTGAGGTCATATCAGATCATGAATCTGAAAATGACTAGATTCTATGAATACAGATATGCAGTCCATGAAGAATAATCAAGTATGAGACTTGATTGATCTTCTACCCAATTGTAAGACAATGAGGTAAAAATGGGTCTTAAAAGGAAGACTGATATGGACAGTAATGTAAATACTTTTAAATCTCGATTGGTGACAAAAGGTTATGATGAAAGTTTTTCACCAGTCACAAGCCTTAAAACAATTAGGATACTTATTGCCATGGTTACTTTTCATGATAATAAACTATGGCTAATGGATGTCAAAACCGCTTTTCTAAATGGCGACCTAAGCGAGGACGTATATATGGTTCAGCCGGAAGGGTATATGAATCCTAAGCATCCTAATAAAGTATGCAAGCTTCTAAAATCCATTTATGGATTAAAGCAAGCATCCAGGAGCTAGAATCTTAAGTTTAATGAGAAAATCAAAGTGTTTAATTTTTCTCAAAACCAAGATAAGCCCTGAGTTTACATTAGAGCTAGTGGGAGCAAAGTAATCTTCTTGATCTTATATGTTGATGACATATTACTTATTGGAAATGACATTCCAACTTTGCAAGATGTCAAATCTTGGCTTGAAAAATATTTTGCCATGAAAGATCTTGGAGAAGCTAAGCATATTCTTAGAATCAGGATCTATAGAAATAGATCCAAAAGGCTTATTGGTTTGAATCAAAGTACATACATTATCTTGCAGAGATTTAGCATGCAAAACTCCAAGCATGGAGCTTTGCCAATGCAAAAGGGCATAACCTTGAGAAAGTCTCATAGTCCTATCACAGCGGATGAGATGAGACAAATGAAATGTATTACATATGCTTTGGCTATATGATCCATTATGTATGCCATGATATGTATTATACTCGATGTTTCATTTGTTTTGAGTTTGACGAGTCATTGTCAACATAATCCAGGTGAAGTATATTGGATTGTTGTTAAAAATATTCTTTAGTATTTGCAGAGTACTAATGATATGTTCTTGGTTTACGGTGGTTTGGAAGAAGAGTTAAGTATTAAGTTTTATACTGATTCTAGTTTCCAAACTGATCAAGATGATTCTCGATCCAGTCACGTTGTTTCTTTGTCATGATGGGCAAGATAGTTGATTGGAAAAGCTCTAGGCAGAGCACTATTGAATAATCTACAACAAAAGCAGAATACATTGTTGACTGAGAAGATGCTCAGAAAGCTGTCTGGATAAGGAAGTTTTTTGTTATACTCGGAGTAGTACACAACATTTAATATTCTATAATATGTAATGTGATAGTTCGAGTGTTAATATACTTTGAAAGAATCACATGTACATGAAAGTATCTGGCACATTCTTCAAAAGTTTGACTACATTCATTAAGTCATTAAGAGGAATGATATTCGTATTCTTAAAGGTTCATATAAATGATAATGTGGCTGACCCGTTCATGAAGCCCATGATGCACAACAAGCATGATGATCATTCTAGTAATACTGGACTTCGTTATGCTGCTGATCTTTTTCATTTGTAATTTAGTATTTGGATATTTTTGGAACATTAAGCAGTTTTATATTAATGAATTGATATATAGTTGGTATGATCGTTTTCATTTATATCACTGTGTTCTATATTAGCATGTTTAATCCATGAATAATTGTTAATTATTCAAAATCTCCATAATCGGTCATGTTATGGGAATAACATGAATTAAGATTAATGTGAAATTTTGGTTATATTCATTGATGATGAATAGTTAACTTGTTGAGACCAAAATTCATATGTATTCATTGATGATGAATATTGGAATGACCCAACCATGAGATGTCACTACATGGATCGTAGTCAGTAGTGAATCTTTTAGTGATTATGTCTTTGTGTCCTTAGACTTGAGGTGCACGCCCGTCTTGATGAGTGTAGCATTGTACTTTGATATGGTTAAACGCTGTTCTGAATAAGGCTGTCATAAAGGCCATTATTGGGTATAATGTAAAGCTCGTGATAGACATGTGTATACAATATATGATTTGTTCCTCTAAAAAGTTTGGAGTTAGATACTTTTTGAGCTCCTTGGTGAATGAATAAGATATTTGTGTGGCCGCACCCAGATGTAATTAAGATGATACTTAATTAATTTGGTGATCTAATTCAGTTCTATGATTGAGAAACAAAATTGTTAAACAAATGAGAATGACCGATGATCCATATCTCAAGTTTAACTAAAGTATCTGAAACAAAAGGATGAATGACATTTAAAACTTACCATAAACAGTTTCAAAAAACTACCCTCACATGAATTTGGGGACAATGACGTGTTGCTAGACGCTTACCATTGTTTGTATAGGTACTTAGTGTTGTGCCATGCACAAGTGAGGAGTCTGTAAGATTATTGTGCAAGGTACAATATATAACTATATGGCCAACTTCATTTGAGCCTTCGGGGTCACACACATATACATCGAGACGTCAAATAAAATATATATATGATGTATATATTACTCAAGTAACAAAATAGTAAATCGAAATTAATTCATTTACTATTTATATGAATAGTAAAGGAAACGAAATTAATTAATTTACTATTCACATGAAAGCGACATGATAGAAATTATTAATTATAAGTTACATAACATACCCCTGAAGTATTTGAGAAATACGATTTTTTAAAACTAAATCAATCGAAATATTAGATTTTGGGAATCAAAATATAGATAGAAACAAAATAACTTTATACGCGTTTTGTTTCACGGACTTCACAATTCAATATTTACTTTTACACATATATTATAAATATAAGCATTGATTGGTTTTTGGAAAAGTAAGTCATAAAAAAAGAAAGAAAAGGAAACACATATATCGCAAATCAAATGAACCCTTTTTATCTCATCCTTGGCTCTTTAATTCGTGAAATTAATTAGCATGAAGAGATGCTTAAGTGTTCTTGCAAACAAGAGTTATACGGAGGATTATTATTGTTTCATTAAATTAATCAAAGGTTGATTAATTGTTACTTGGATTTGGACTAGCATCCATTGACGGTTGTTTGAAGTGAAGTGTGGACTATCCTAAGAGACGGTCATATTTTTGATCGTAGGTTTCTCTCCTTCAATCTGTTTCTTCAAGAAAGGTATATCGTTTACTCACTTTGTGAATTACATATTTTGACAATTATTAGTGGTGTAACTGGATCTCATCGGGATAAATTAATCGTGTGCATGTTTCATTAAATATATGAATATTTAATTTTGTAAATGGCTTATAAAATAATAATTGACTATTATTTTAACTATCCGCTGCGTTAATCTGATTTAAAAGTACACACGAATTTCCAACAGATCCTAGTCCTGAATTTGGTGTTGATGCGACTGTGGATGTTGTGCCTCTCAGTTTAATCTTATCAAAATGCATTGGATGGTGTTGGTGGGTTTGATCGTAGCAGCTGTCAGATAGGTGTTGATGTGGGTTAGATAGTTCTATGAAGGGAGGGGTTGTGGTTCTGGTTAATACAAGTGGTGAGTAACTAATAAGGCTACGAATGACAAGTGGTTTTTTTTAACGGCCAAAAGTATTTTTTTTTATAGAAACACGCACCCTAGCAAGTTGCTAAGAGAGAAAAGATTACAAAGGGATAGGAGCCATAAGTTTCAATTAGAAACTAAATGCCTCCTATGTTTAAGCCATCTAAATGCATACAATTTAATTACATCAACTTACAGCTATTACAACAAAATGACTCATTGAAAACGATGCCATTCCGCGAGCGCCATAAAGCCCAAAGTAATGTCACCGCAACCGCATAGATACAGTTTTTAGAGCTGACCGAAACTTGGAGCCCCTCGAGCCAAGTCGTTACCTCTTCCCAAGAGGCGAAAGCTAGCAATTTATAATCCAACCAAATACGAATATTACACCACACATCCGACGCCACCGAGCAACCAAAAAAGAGGTGATTTCGAGCCTCAACCCCATTATTACAAACCAGACTCGTAACAGTGTTTAGCTCAATGCCTCTCGCAGATAGATTCCAACGAAGAGGTAATGAATCAAAATTAAAACGCCACAAAAAGATGTTTATTTTTCTCGGTAAGAACTTAAGCCATAACGTTTTAAATTGTGAGCTTGGAAGCATAACACGATCAATACACGTTCTAGCTGCTTTAACCGTATTCCTCTGATCGGATTCATGGTGCAGATCCAACTATCATCTTGATTATTGAATTGCACTTGCTGAAGCTGGGTACATAATACATCAAGTAGTTCATTTTTTCTAGCACCAATATTAGCTCTAGTCCAAGTCCACTCCCACTCATTGTTGATCCGCTTGTTCACAACAACACCATTTTGAGCAACTTCCAAATGAAACATACGATAATAACGATTAGCAAGACAATGTTTTCCCAACCATAAATCATGCCAGAACTTAGTACTGCACCCATTTCCCACGTTCAACTTGAATGTAGTTGTAGGAAGTAAATGATCTGTAACAATTTTGGAACATGAATTAAAAATATTGACGACCCACGGACTGTTCCCAATCGTTTGGTCAAACACCTCGCCGTGGATTGATTTTACAATCTTGACCTAGAAGTCGTTTGGACTCGTTAGATACCGCCACCTCCATTTAAGTATTAAGGCAAGACTAAACACCTTTAGACAACCAACGTTTACACCACCATTTTCGAAAGATGATAAAACAACATCCCACTTCACCCACGCCTTTTTTTGTGAACTACTACCACCCCAAAAGAATCTAGCCCAAGTCGATTCGAGCTTTTTGATGATGGAAATCGGACATGTAAAAATGGACATAAGGTAAATTCCGAGACTCCCTATAACCGATTTTATAAGAGTCAATCTACCTCCCGAAGATATGAGATTAGCCTTCCAAGAAGAAAGTCTCGTATTATATGTTTCCACCAAAGGTGACCAACTCGACACCCTCTTCATATTCAAACCGATGGGAATACCAAGATATTTAGTGGTAAACATACCAGATCGGCAGCCCACTTCATTAGCGAATCTCTCGACCTCCCCAACGTCACACTGTACCCTGAATACATGTGATTTCGACACGTTTATTTTAAGACCCGAAACCAAATGAAAAATACATTAAGAATTTGGAGAATGTGCTCCAATTCTTGTCTACGTCATTCCAAAAATATGATAACATCGTCAGCATAAATGAAATGAGAGATATGAATGTTTCCCAAACCCACTTTTATTCCACGGATTAAACTAACTTACATAGCTCGTTGAAAAGCCAAGTGAAGTCCTTCTATAACAATGATGAATAGAAAAGAACTAAGAGGGTCCCCCTATCGTAAACCTCCTTTAATATCGAATTCCATAGTCGGGCTACCATTTACCAAAACCGATGTTCTAGCTGACGATATACACCCTTTGATTCATTCGCACCACCTATGACCGAAACCCCAGGAAGAAAGCATAAATAGTAAATAATCCCAGTTCACCGAATCATACGCTTTTTCAAAATCAACTTTGAAAAGTAGCATCTTCCTTGTTTTTCATTTTGAACCTTGAAATCATCACCAACAACATCAATGGACCATCGAGAATCTGACGTCCCATAATGAAAGCTGATTGCTCGGGGGTAATAAGCTTATCAATAATATTAGCTAATCGATTTGTGAGCAGTTTAGTAATAATCTTATAAAAGAAACCAACTAACGAAATGGGACGAAAATTAGTTATAAGAACCGGATTGTGCACCTTCGGGATCAAAGAGAAAAATGCGAAATTTGCACCGTGAGACATATATAAGAAGAGAAAAAAGAGCGTACATCCCTACAAATGTCATACTTCACAATATCTCAAAACTGTTTGATAAAACATAAAGAAAATTCGTCCTCACCTGGCGCTTTAGAACTACCACAATCCCAAACCGCACTTCTAATTTCCGCATCATCAAACTCACACTCCAAATAAGAAGCTTCATCATAATACAGTTTAGTACCGAATTCAGCCCTAGATTTTACCTCATCGAATCTAAGCATGAAATAGTCAAAAAATTTACCTTTAATGAACAATGGGTCCTCCACTCACACGCTGTAATGACCCGCCTTTTTCCGTTTACTTTCCGTTTACCTAATTTAAAGTCCGTTATTTAATTATAACATCTATCGTTTACTCTACATATTTAAGGTAATTCGTTTGGTTAATTCACGTACCCGTATTTAAACTTGAGGGACCAATGTTGCCAAGAGACCAAAGATTTGACTAGGTCAACTAGTCAAACCCTTTCTCCTCCATTCATTCATCACCTCCTCTTTCTCCTAATACTTTCACTTTATGCTCTCAAACCCTCAAACACAAATTCATCATCTAAATTCGATCTAGCATGTGTTCTTCAAAACAAATTACATATTTGAAATCCTTGCATCTTCCTATTCGAATCCATACTAACTTCATCTCGTTTGGGAAACTTTTTAAAAACACTAAATTTCTTGTTTTTGATCTTTAAAACTTAAAAAGTGTGTTAATTAGTGTCTATGGCTCAAGTCTAACATGATTATGTAATTTATTTGCTTGTTCTTGCTACTTTGATGTAACTAGCTTAAACTTGAAGATGACTTGCTTAATCTTGAGATTTGTTTGATTAAATGTTGTTAGATGTTAAAAGTGCATGTATTAAATGTGTTACTAGCATCACTAGCTACAATTTGGTATGTAAGTTGACTTGGAAAAGCCTCATTAACATGATTAAGGATTTTATGATTGTTAGTTAGGGTTTGGTAGCCTTAAATGTGATTGTTGATGCATTAAAAGCCTTGAAATATTGTTTGTAAGTGTTTAGTAGTAATGTATGCGTAATTACCTACGAAACGGCGTATTATATGTGTGTATCAAATTCCCGAATCATCTTATGCAATTTATGAACTTGAAACTTTGAAAACGAACTCTTAATAATCACTTGACGAGGATTCGATTATGATAAATGATGTTTTTGTTTGACGAAATATGTTTAGTTGTATTCCTCGTTAAATTACCTTTCCAACGATATAAGATACGTGTTTTGAATTTTACGGTTCTCGATTTATGGTTATTTGAAGTTTGGTTCGTGCATACCACAAGTCAGCAAAACAGCTGCTGAAAAAGGCCACTTCGCGATCGCAAGGTTTGGACTCACGGTCGCGAGATGCTGAAAAAGGCCACTTCACGATCGCAAGGTTTGGACTCGCGGTCGCGAGATTCCCCTGACCTAGCCCACTTTTTGATTTTTGCAAATTCGTTCCCGCTTACTCGCAACTCCGTTTAACATGAAATTTTGCCAACATGCTTATAATATGACTACGTTTTTATGTGTAATGGTCGGAAACCCAACCCGACCCCATTGACTTTGACTTTGACCAAGTTTGACTTTTAGTCAAACTTAACCAAACGCTTATGCAATCGTTCTAACTTGCGTTTATACTTATATCTTGCATGAAACTTGACAACCTGACTCACATGCTATATTAATCGAGTTATAACGAGCCATAGGACTAATTGAACTCTTTACCGACTTTATACTTTACCGATATTGATACAACCTATTGTTTAGGTCAAGACTAGCATTCGTTCTTACACACGTTAACTTTGTGAAGTATATTTATTCTCGTGCACTCAAGGTGAGATCATAGTTCCACTTTTACTCTTTTATACTTATACTTGGGATGAGAAAACATAAACGTTTCGTTTTAGAAAGTGAACACAAGTACGAAAACAAACATTCTACGTACGAGTTAGAACAGAAATCCTTTAGTCCAATTATCATTAGTTACACTTGTAGGGTGTAAGCGAGAACTTATGTTGTGTGGCCATACGGGTTTGACGAACCCTCATTCGGATGAATGAAACGTATTTTTGGGATATAGTGTAGGTTCTAACACTATGATGCAAAGGTACTATTCAGTTAAGTCTTGATAATTGGGTGCTCGTGATACAAACAACAACTTTTGGAATGTAAACGATTTGGATAATCACTTTATACTAAATCTTGTGGTTCAATACAATATACTTACTAAACCTATGATTTCACCAACATTTTCGTTGACAGATTTTCTATGTTTTTCTCAGGTCCTTGAATGCTAAGTGATACATGCTTCCGCACTCTACTTTTTGATACTTGCTTGGATGTCGAGTATACATGCATACATGGAGCGTCTTTTGACTTACTTTAAATTGTGTCGCATAGGTTTCATTTGTACTTTAAACGTTGTAATGTAACTAGTCGTTGAACTACTTTTGTAAACCTTGAAACATCTTTACATTTGAAATGAATGCGACATATTTTGGTCAAACGTTGTTTTAAAGACTTATGACCACGTAACGGGACCTAAGTAGAAGGCGCCGTCAATGACGATTTTGTCGGGTCACTACACACGCTATCTACCATCAAACATTGAATATGTTTTTGACCTCGTTTAGGCTTCAATGAACTGTGAAAAAACTTTGAATTCTCGTCTCCTTCTGCATCCTACTTGATTCTTGCTTTTAGAAGCATATCTAAAGACTCCAAATTACTAATTTCATGTTTTTCTTGGAACAAATCATTTCTCAAGTTTACATCCGCAACGGATGCATTACCCGATTCAATACTAACATCGAGATCAACAATCAAATTCGACACTTCCTTGTATCTCAAGTGGTGCATTTGGTTCAAGTTGCGTCTAAGTCGTCGACGGTTATGAATGGTGAATCTGGTTCGAGTAGTGGCATCGGTGTGGGCAGTAGGTTTTGTACTTGTTTGGATAAATCATGTGAAGGAATTTGTTGAGAATGGTGGAATAAAAAACAGGAGGTTCGTGTTTTTTTGTTGCCATCCCAGGTTGTCCGGCTCAGATGGAGCTAAGGGTTGTGGTGTTATGAAGTCGAATAAGCTCGAGAAAAATAATGAGTTTAGATGACTTGTTTTGTTTACAGGATGACGGTTTCAATCTCGACTATGGAAGTAGTTATAAACCTTTTTAAAGAAGTGGTTGATGATCTTCTTAGGGTATCTAACACTTTAACCCCTGACATAGGCACATCGAGCTCTTCATTGCCCAGTGACTCAACGCTCTTCTCATTCAGTCTCGTACAGAGAAGTCTGTTAATTGCAAACAACGGAAGGTAAATTGCTAAGGCCAATTTTAAAAGGCAAGAAAGGGTCTCGTGAGGCGGACAAGATTGGAGGTTCTTGAGGGATTGGTTTTTGGCATTTTCTTTGTTTTGTTTGTGTTTATAATGTTTGTTTAGTAGGTGTTTGGTTTGGTTTTATTGTGTTTGGTTTGGTTGTATTGTGTTAGTCTTTGTTAAATTTTTGGGGCTGGTTTGTTTTTTAGCTGGTCGTAGCTGGTCTTCTTTTTGATCCTTGTTAGTTTTGTTTGCTCTATTGTGTCGAAGCTTGTTAGGTGTCCTCATTGTATTTTCGGGTTTAGATGAACTCTTTTTGTTTTTTGGAAAAACTTTGGTTAATATGAAGTTCTCTTTTGCTGGAAAAAATAGTTGTCTTAGGTGATACCTCAAAAAGTTAATGTACACGTTAATATATACAACATATTTTACTTTAAATAAAACTAGTGTGTCATTATGTGATCATCTATTATATAAATCAAGTATCAAAAGTATTATTAATAGAAACTAACTCTCAATCTCTTTCACCGGCGGGATTGTTACTCGTTATCTAGAAGCCGAAGCTCGCTACATGGGATCTTTTTGAAAATGTGGGCTCATGTTCGAATCCCATTTGTGTCAAGAATTTACATCTCTTGTCACTGTGAGATAACTAGTCTTGTTCCGTCACGTAGAGGTATTCGATATAGGTATTTTACAGATATCTGACTCTTACAAGATGTAAGATGTGTTTGTATAGAAAATAATTGATTTTGCGGAATCAAACCTTTTGCAAACTCTTAATCTCATATAGTAATATTTTACTTAATACGTCATATTTTTTACTAATTTTTCTGTAATAGATATATTGTATTACTGAACATACGAAGAATTTGAAATGTGTTTTAGGTTAAAGTAAATATTAGATTAATTTTTTAAGCGTATTGTTTTATTGAAAAAACAAATAGTTAAACCAAAAAATAAAATAATTATATACGGTTACATAGCCAAAAATTCCAATCTGACGCAATTTTACTTCTAGATTGATGTCATGAAAAACAATTAATCTAATACAATCGGATAAATCACTTTTCTTAACTTTGTGCGAGTCGTGAACAAATTTATTACACAGTCTCCAAATTCACCATAATGTAGCAGAACTATCGGAATGGGTACGAGAATGAAAAACCTCTCCTACCCAAGTGCGATTGAACCTCCAAAGAGCCACCGCCAAGCTAGAAAGATGTGATCACGAGTCACCCCGACTCCACAATTCGGAGACAAAATCAAGCTAATGTCAATCCTTTGAAGGCAAGGTTATTACTCACAGGAATCCAATCGTTTAGAAGTCGCGATAAGAAGATATTAACCTTGATGGGAACCAATCTACACCATCTTGTTTCACGATTACTAGACAGAAGCATGTGATCATTTTTTGTGTGCCATTACCGAATTGAGCCGATAGGATTTGAAACTCCAAGTCCAACAGTCATCAACGTCACTTAAAAACGTATGTTGTCCATTGAGCAGGACATTCGCCAAGTTTTTTCAGAATCCAAGGGTGGGTGTATCTAATGTCACTACCATACACCACTTTGTAATATATCACTCATAACAATCGGGGTTGGCATATAGTCTAAACAAACTATTAACCTTTTGAACGAGAGTGTAGTTCCCAAACCATTGAACTTTCTAAAACTGGACCAACTTTCAAAAAGGGACCTAATATAGATCACGTTGTAACACCCCGTTTTCCTCATTCATGGACTAAAGGTACGTATTTTGCTTTATAAACGTTTACTAATAGCCGTGAATGATTGTGTATAGTCTAAATGTTTGAAAATGTAGAAAATTATTTGATCAGGCAATCTGTCGCGTCTGAAGTGGTTCCATCGCGTTTGGGGCCATCGCGATACGCGACAAACCTGTCTGAAACGCGACACTTTCTGAAACCCACTATTGTCCACATTATCGCATTTTAAAAGTGTTTATCGCGTTTTGGTGTCGTGGGACGCGACACGGTGTCGCGAAACGCGACAGATGTCGCTGTTTTACACTTTTGACCCAAATTAAATGGCATCTTTGGGGGTGTATTGGTCTTTTCACTTGTGGACGGTTTTAGATCTAGAAAAACTGATACATGAGTTATCATAACTCATTAAACACATTCCAACTACACCACTTTCAATTTTAGAGAGAGAGTAAAGGTTTTAGTGAGAGAAAGCTCATTTGGGGAAGAAGGAGACCAAATCTCACCCTAGTCCAAATGTTAAAGTTGTTCCCTACGTCTCTAGCTACGTTGTGATAGTGTTGGTAAGTCTTAACTCCGTGTCTTGAGTTTTAATTGGTTTATGGCTAGGGTTTTGTTTATTTAAGACTTGTAAGACCTATTTGGGGGTTAAATGGGTGAACTTGGGTTAATTTGGTGTAAGGGAACCCAAATGGCATTAATCTAGGGTTTGGTCATGTAAATTGAGATTTGTAAGTGTTAATTGTGTTGTTTGTCACTTATACACTTGTGAAATGATGAAAGGTTGTTAATGGGTTAAGATTGACCAAAACTTGTAAGTCTAAGTGTTAAAATGGGTCAAATGGGTGATTGTTGTCCTAGTTGGATGAGATGGGTATGAAATACCCATAAATTGTGTTCGTTGGTGTTAGTAGACTCTAATCACTAGCTTTTAGTGATTTATGATGAGTCATGGCCATTAATGGGCGGTTTTGGTGTAAGTGAGTCATTTAATGCGTTTGGGTCATTAAATGCTCAAGGGTTAAGTGTTAGTGGTTAATTCCACTAGATTGTATGTTAATTAAATGCATAATGTGATAGGTGCATTACATTGAAGGTTGCGAGCTTGATTCCTAGTTCCCTAAAGGCGATAAGGTGAGTGGAATAATTATATGCGTGCATATATAATGTATTTATTTGTGTAGCATGAGTTGTGAAGTGTCGACGTGTTAAGACACCACATCTCACGTGGCGAGTGAAGTGTCGACGTGTTAAGACACCACTCGGGGGTGAAGTATCGACGTGTTAAGATGCCACTCCAAGAGTTGTAATGGGTGAAGTGTCGACGTTTTAAGACACCGCCCGGGGTGAAGTATCGACGTGTTAAGATGCCACCCGTGGGGTTAGTGTACGACGTATTAAGTACTCTAACGGTTGTTATGAATAATGATGGGAAATGCGAGTACCATCCCTTGTATTATTGGTTAACCATGGTTGTGTGTCGTAATGTAGCATATTATATCGTTCGAGTTATAGGCTTTTGCTATGCTAGCTTGTGTGGTCGAAGGTTTAGCGTTATACTTGTGATAGTATGATTATTTGTATTGCTAGCATGTATGCGGTAAATGCATAAGTGATTGCAAGTAAGTAGGTTGTATATTTAATCGTATAATTGTTGCACTCACTAAGCATTAGCTTACCCCTCTCGTTGTTTATCTTTTTAGATGCAGTTGCAGAGAAAGGGAAAGGGGTTGTTGGGCACTAGTTTTCCTTGTTGGATGCTTGTTGAAGCTTTTTGAAGTTGGCTTAGTGTTTTGGGTAGTTTAGCCCAAACCATGCTCAAGTGTCGTTTGGATTAAAACTATCATTTTTAACGGGTCGAACTTTTATTACATTTGCTTAAGGGCCTTAGTGCCATTTCTAAACATTAGCTTTGTGATATTGTTTTAATGGGTTGAATGGAACGTTTCACGTTATGTAACCATTTAATTGGGCGTTAATGGTTTATTTAAAAAAAAAATTTTGTCGTGTTGATTACGGGTTGGGATGTTTCAAGTGGTATCAGAGCATGGTCTAAGGGATTTAGGCGACTTGAGATAGGTGCCTAGACTTAGACTTTATTGTGTGTGCACTTTATGCGGGGCTTGTATGACTTCGGGTCGGATCGGGTTTGGTTAGTGCATAGGTTTATGTGCTAATCTTGCGCTAATTGTTTTATGTTGTATTTGAAATCCATCAAGCGAGATAGACGTTGTACTAGTAAGTTATTGCGAGATGCTCGCGTAACAATGACTAGCTACCATTGTTACGGGTGCAAACTGTGTCAAACAAGTGATGTACGACGATTGTTGAGCAAGATGGGGCGATAAGGTGTATATGTCTATATATATGTGTCGTTTTTTTTCGTTTCGTTGTTTAACCTATTCCGTTTTATAGAATGAAGATAAGAAACGGACCCGATACCGAAAATGGGGGCACGAGTGAGGACCCCGAGTTCACAGCCAAAGTCGAGGCCATTTTGAAAAGTCATCATGCGGCTTTCCTAGAAGATGTCAAGAAGATGTTTCTAGATACGATTGACGAGCAATTAGTCAATGTAGTAAAGGAACAAATTAAGGTTGTCCTTCAAGAGGATAATGTTGGAAGGCGAGACTTTTTCTACAAGAACTTCAAAGATGCTCAACTTCCCACTTTTGAGAGCGAACGGGGCCCACTTAAGAGTACCCGATGGATCTCCGATATGGAGGGGGCTTTTTGTACTTGTGAATGCCCTCTTGATAAGAAGACTAGGTACGGTTGTAGCATGTTGAGATGTGATGCTAAGTTGTGGTGGGACGCGAAAATTCAACTTTATGGTGAAGAACAATGTATAGAATTCACGTGGGATGAATTCAAGGTAGAGTTTTTTAAGGAATGCCGAACGTCGACCAATCTTTCAAGGCTTAAAGACGAGTTGCGTACCTTGAGGCAAGGGTCAATGGACTTGAACACTCTTAAGTCCACTTTCTTGGCGAAGACCCAATTTTGCCCGGAGTATGTCGGTAATGATCAAATGTTGAAGGAAGACTTTTACCGAACCTTGAACGATAGTTATCAAGAGAAGATTAGTGTGAACGTGGAGAAAAGTTTTGATGAGTTGTTTAATATGACCAAAGGTTTTGAGTCGCTCGTCTTGAGAAAAATTACTTTTGGCAAAAGGAACTTTGAAGCTACTAGTCATTCGAACTTTTCAAACAAAAAGAACAAGAAGGGCTCCGAGAGTGTTGGTAGTGTGAAGAAGGGTACTTCCGGAGATTTTACTTATGCGTGCTACAATTGTGGACAAAAGGGGCACATGGCTCGTGATTGTCCGAAACCATCATCTACAACCAAGCTCAATTGTTTTAATTGTGGTAAAGAAGGACACCGAAGGACGGAGTGTCACGATTTGCGGGGTGATCATGTTAAGAAATTGGAGAAAGCGGCAGGTACGGCTCTGGGGAGAAATTATTTGATGACCAATGATGAGGCCAAGCAATCCAATGAAGTTGTCTCAGGTACTTTCATGGTTAACTCTAATCCGGCAAAGATATTATTTGATAGCGGTGCTAATTTGTCTTTTGTGTCGCCTCGATTTGTGTCTAAGCTTAACAAACCGCTAGCTAAGTTAAGTCATCCGGTAGAAGTTGAAATAGCGGATGGTAAGACGGTGCTAGGGGGTTGATGTGTGTAAGGATTGTAATGTTGTGTTTGGTACCGAAACGTTTAAAATTGATCTCATTCCGATGACTTTAGGTGAGTTTGATATTGTTGTTGGTATGGATTGGCTCGATCGTTATAGAGCTGATATTGCATGTCATGATAAGTTCATTCGTGTAAAGACCCCAAGTGGGGGAGAGTTGATTATTCATGGCGATAAACGAAGAAGACTCGTACCATTATGCACTTATGCACCGGCGCGACGTTTTCTTAAGAGTGGTGGTATGGTTTTTCTTGCCCATGTAGTTGATACTCGTGATGAGCCACCATCTATTCGTGAAATTTCAGTGGTTAATGAATTTGAAGACGTTTTTTTGGATGAGTTACCGGGTGTTCCGGCGGAAAGACAAGTTGAATTTCGCATTGAGTTGGTTCCGGGAGCTACTCCCATTGCTAAAACTCCTTATCGTTTGGCACCGACGGAAATGCAAGAGTTGTTAAATCAAACCCAAGAGTTGCTTGAAAAGGGTTTTATTCGACCGAGTGCTTCGCCATGGGGTGCTCCGGTTTTATTTGTAAAAAAGAAAGATGGTAGTATGCGGATGTGCATCGATTATCGGGAGTTGAACAAAGTGACGATCGAGAATCGTTATCCATTGCCTCGGATTGACAATTTATTTGACCAACTCCAAGGTGCGACGTATTTTTCTAAGATCGACTTGCGGTCCGGCTATCATCAAGTGAGGGTCCGTGAGGAAGACATAGAGAAAACGACTTTTCAGACGCGTTACGGGCATTATGAGTTTGTGGTTATGCCATTTGGTCTTACGAATGCACCGGCGGCATTCATGGATCTAATGAACCGAGTGTGCCAACCTATGTTGGACAAGTCGGTAATTGTGTTCATTGACGACATACTTGTTTATTCTAAGAGTATGAAGGAACATGAGCACCATTTGCGGGAAGTGTTGAAGACATCGCGAAAGGAGAAGTAGTACGCAAAATTCTCCAAATGTGAATTTTGGCTAAGGGAAGTGCAATTCCTTGGCCATATTGTGAATATAGAAGGTATTCAAGTAGATCCGGAGAAGATAGAGACAGTGAAGAATTGGGGAAAACCGACTACGCCTATGGAAATTCGAAGTTTTCTCTGATTGGCCGGTTATTATCATCGGTTTATCCAACACTTTTCTAAAATTGCTTCTCCATTGACGAAGTTGACAAGGAAGAACGTGAGGTTTAATTGGGAAAACGAGCAAGAAATTGCTTTTCAATTGTTAAAGGAGAAATTGTGTCAAGCTCCGGTGTTGGTATTACCGGAGGGAATCGAAGATATGACAGTTTATTGTGATGCCTCATTAAATGGAATCGGGTATGTTCTAATGCAAAGGGGTAAAGTCATCGCTTACGCCTCCCGACAATTAAAGAAACACGAAAAGAGATACCCGACTCATGATCTTGAATTGGCGACTGTGGTTCATGCGTTGAAAATTTGGCACCACTACTTGTATGGTGTCAAGTGTACGATTTATTCGGATCATAAGAGTTTGAAACATCTCTTTTATCAACGAGATTTGAATTATCGTCAACGTAGGTGGATGAATGTGGTAAAGGATTATGATTGTGAAATACTTTATCATCCGGGTAAGGCGAACGTGGCCGCGGATGCGTTGATTCGAAAGAGTCAACATCCGGAAATACGAGTAGGATCGTTACGCATGATTATTACTAACAATTTTCTTGTAAAGCTTGGTGAGATTCAAATTGAAGCTTTTGTTAACAACAAACATGAGGAACGAATCGTGAGGCAAACGGAGTCCATTACCTTAGGCCCACATGGTTTATTTTCCTTTCAAGGTAGGGTGTGGGTACCCAAGATGGGCTATTACTGAAAGGTGCTACTTGATGAAGCACATAAGTCAAAGTATTCCGTTCATCTGGGTGCAACGAAGATGTACTATGATTTAAAGAAAGGGTATTGGTGGCCCGGCATGAAACGTGATGTTGTTAAGTATGTTGAACAATGCGTCACGTGTTTGCAAGTTAAAGCCGAACACAAAAAGCCGTACGGTAAGCTACAGCCATTGGAAGTCCCGAAATGGAAATGGGAGCACATTACCATGGACTTCATCACCAAATTACCAAAGACGGCGAGAACCCAATTTGATACGATTTGGGTAATAGTTGATCGGTTGACGAAGAGTGCTTTGTTTCTTCCCATGCGGGAAACGATATCGTCGAAGACTTTGTCCAAGTTGTTTATCAAGGAGGTGATATCGAGACATGAGGTTCCTATATCTATTGTTTCGGATCGAGATACTCGTTTCACGTCTCGGTTTTGGAATAAGTTTCATGAAGCTATGGGTACTCAATTGAAAATGAGCACGGTGTATCATCCTCAAACGGACGGTCAAACCGAGCGTACGAATCAAACGTTGGAGGATATGTTAAGGGCGTGTGTTATTGATTTCGGTGGTAGTTGGGATTAGCACTTACCATTGGTTGAATTCTCGTACAATAATAGTTACCACACTAGTATTGGGATGCCACCTTATGAGATGCTTTATGGGCGTAGGTGTCGAACTCCTAATTGTTGGGGTGAAGTAGGTCAAAGAGAAATCGGGAGTACCGATTTGGTTTTAGAGATGAATAGTAACATTGAGATGATTCGGGCTCGACTTAAGGCGGCCCAAGATAGACAAAAATCTTATGCCAATAAAGGAAGGCGACCGATTGAGTTTCAAGAAGGTGACATGGTGATGCTTAAGGTTTCGCCATGGAAGGGTGTTATTCGGTTTCAAAAATGAGGAAAGTTAGCTCCTCAGTTTATTGGTCCTTTCAAGGTTTTGGCTCGTGCTGGTGAGGTTACTTATAGACTAGAGTTACCCGAAGAGCTTGCGGGAATCCATAACACATTTCATATTTTCCATCTCCGTAAGTGTCTTGCGGATGACTCGACTTGGGTGCCATTAGACGAGATTTAACTAAACAACAAGTTAGAGTATGTTGAGAAGTCAATTGCTATACTCGATGAAAAGGTAAAGAGGTTGAGAAATAAAGAGGTGAGAACTTTTAAAGTTCAATGGAGTCGTAGTAAAGGTTCCGAGTTTACATGGGAACCCGAAGAGTTTGTATTGGTGTATCTTCCGGCTTGTCATGTGGCTTGGATCGCGAGGCCGCGCTCCGATTCAAGTGGGGGAGAGTTGTAACATCCCGTTTTCCTCATTCATGGACTAAAGGTACGTATTTTGCTTTATAAACGTTTAGTAATAGCCGCGAATGATTGTGTATAGTCTAAATGTTTGAAAATGTAGAAAATGATTTGATCAGGCAATCTGTCACGTATGAAGTGGTTCCATCGCGTTTGGGGCAATCGCGATACGCGACAAACCTGTCTGAAACACGACACTTTCTGAAACCCACTTCTGTCCACATTATCGCGTTTTAAAAGTGTTTATCGCGTTTTGGTGTCGGGGGACGCGACACGGTGTCACGAAACGCGACAGATGTCGCTGTTTTACACTTTTGACCCAAATTAAATGGAATCTTTGGGGGTGTATTGGTCTTTTCACTTGTGGACGGTTTTAGATTTAGAAAAACTGATACATGAGTTATCATAACTCATTAAACACATTCCAACTACACCACTTTCAATTTTAGAGAGAGAGTAAAGGTTTTAGTGAGAGAAAGCTCATTTGGGGAAGAAGGAGACCAAATCTCACCGAGTCCAAATGTTAAAGTTGTTCCCTACGTCTCTAGCTACGTTGTGATAGTGTTGGTAAGTCTTAACTCCGTGTCTCGAGTTTTAATTGGTTTATGGCTAGGGTTTTGTTTATTTAAGACTTGTAAGACCCATTTGGGGGTTAAATGGGTGAACTTGGGTTAATTTGGTGTAAGGGAACCCAAATGGTGTTAATCTAGGGTTTGGTCATGTAAATTGAGATTTGCAAGTGTTAATTATGTTGTTTGTCAGTTATACACTTGTGAAATGATGAAAGGTTGTTAATGGGTTAAGATTGACCAAAACTTGTAAGTCTAAGTGTTAAAATGGGTCAAATGGGTGATTGTTGACCTAGTTGGATGAGATGGGTATGAAATACCCATAAATTGTGTTAGTTGGTGTTAGTAGACTCTAATCACTAGCTTTTAGTGATTTATGATGAGTCATGGCCATTAATGGGAGATTTTGGTGTAAGTGAGTCATCTAATGTGTTTGGGTCATTAAATGCTAAAGGGTTAAGTGTTAGTGGTTAATTCCACTAGATTGTATGTTAATTAAATGCATAATGTGATAGGTGCATTACATTGTAGGTTACGAGCTTGATTCCTAGTTCACCAAAGGCGATAAGGTGAGTGGAATAATTATATGCGTGCATATATAATGTATTTATTTGTATAGCATGAGTTGTGAAGTGTCGACGTATTAAGACACCACATCTCACGTGGCAAGTGAAGTGTCGACGTGTTAAGACACCACTCGGGGGTGAAGTATCGACGTGTTAAGATGCCACTCCAAGAGTTGTAATGGGTGAAGTGTCGACGTGTTAAGACACCACCCGGGGTGAAGTATCGACGTGTTAAGATGCCACCCGTGGGGTTAGTGTACGACGTGTTAAGTACTCTAACGGTTGTTATGAACAACGAGGGGAAATGCGAGTACCATCCCTTGTATTATTGGTTAACCATGGTTGTGTGTCGTAATGTAGCATATTATATCGTTCGAGTTATAGGCGTTTGCTATGCTAGCTTGTGTGGTCGAAGGTTTAGCGCTATACTTGTGATAGTATGATTATTTTTATTGCTAGCATGTATGCAGTAAATGCGTAAGTGATTGCAAGTAAGTAGGTTGTATATGTAATCGTATAATTGTTGCACTCACTAAGCATTAGCTTACTCCTCTCGTTGTTTATCTTTTTAGATGCAGGTGCGGAGAAAGGGAAAGGGGTTGTTGGGCACTAGTTTCCCTTGTTGGATGCTTGTTGAAGCTTTCTGAAGTTGGCCTAGTGTTTTGGGTAGTTTAGCCCTAAACCATGCTCAAGTGTCGTTTGGATTAAAACTATCATTTTTAACGGGTCGAACTTGTATTACATTTGCTTAAGGGCCTTAGTGCCGTTTGTAAACATTAGCTTTGTGATATTGTTTTAATGGATTGAATGGAACGTTTCACGTTATGTAACCATTTAATAGGGCGTTATTGGTTTATTTAAAAAAAAAAATTTGTCGTGTTGATTACGGGTTGGGATGTTTCACACGTGGCCGACATTGTTAGATCAACAATCGCATTCCAGTCCCCCTTAGTCTTGCAACTGTTGCCCCTGAACCCTGCTTGATCACCATGAATAGCTTTATAAGACGCACCTATGGTGAATCACGAGTGCTTACCATACACCATTGCCAATTTAAGAGGTGAGCAATAATTTAAGGACTTGATACTACCGATACCAACACCTCTCTTTTCAAGCGATGCTAAAACTTGGTTCCAAGATACCCATGCCATTTTTATCTTTTGTTACGAGCCACCCAAAAGAAATGTTTGCAGAGTCTTTCAAGTTCATGAATTACAGAATCACGAGCTTTGAATAAAGGTATATAGTAAATACCAAGGTTACCAAGAACCTCTTTCAAACTAAATCTACCTCCAAGGAACAGTAAGTTCGTGATCCATAATGAGAGTCTCTTCTTTAATTTGTTGATAAAAGGACGCCAAGAAGCAAGCCGTTTCATGCTACAACCTATCGGAAGTTTAAGGAATTTAAATGGGAGATCGACAGCTTCACAAACAAAAGTACTAGCCATCTAAACTACCTTACCATGGTCTACCCCACTCCATGAAGATTTGATTTGGCGAGGTTAATTCTTAGGTCAAAAGATCATTGAAAAGTATCTAGGATATGAGGGATGTTGCTAAGACCATGAGAACTCCAATCCAAGACTGTGGCTACGTCATCCGCGAACAGGAAATGAGAGATATTGAAAGAGTTATGGTCACACCTTTGAACAATCGGTTATGCACAACATCTTTGATATCGGCTATGTAATACGTGTTTTGTAAACTATTTTAAGGCGATATCTTGCGCATTTAAGCTAAATTATATTCTATCTCCATGAACATTTAATTTATTATGTGTTTGGATGTTTTATAAGTGTTTGCAGGTGATATATGGATATTAGTGCTAAAATGACAAAAAGCCAACATATAGACGATGCATGAAGAAAAGTCAAGTTAAGATTCCTTATCCGTCTAAACACTCGTCGGCTGCATCATTAGCCCTCGGCAATATTTCATACGCAAAGAGTTTGAAGATGTTTGAAGGAAACGCTAGATATCCATTTAGCCGCCGGCCAAAATGCATAATAGTCGTCGGCTAAATCAATAACCGCCGACTATGTCAATAGCCGCCGATCGGAAGATTTGCAAATATGAAGAAGCCGCCAGCTAATGTTAAAAATTTTAATGTTAGATGTAAGATGACACGTCAGAAAGCAAGGAAGAGCCACCGGCTATTCTTTTAGCCGCCTACTACCCTTTAGCTGTTGACTCTTTAAAACATGGAAATCTATGTGTTATCACCGTTTGGACCAGAACTCACTCATCCGAACTACGATTGTGGTGATTAAAAATCCCATACATCCATATCGTGGAGATCTACAACTTTCATTTGGAACATCCTGAAAGATTTTGGGCAAGCAGCCACCGACTGTCCAAGAAGCTGCTGGCTAGAATTGATTCCGAAATTTTCAGGGATTCAAGGTTTTGCACTATACATAGTGGCCCTGTGGTTCATTTTTCTTTGTACTTTCATTTTTTCTCTCAGTTTTTAAACCCTTAGAGGTTTGGAATGTGAGATTTTAGTTTTAACATTCTATTTAGGTTTTTATTTATGTTGCAATTATGGTTTTGTCTGAACGCCTTCTTTTCCACTTTTCTTAGGTATTCCGTTTTAATTTAAGTACTTTCTTTTATTCCTTTTATTTACCACTTTTATTTACTCCTTTCTTTTAGTTAATTTCTTTTAGTGCTTTGACTTATTTTATGTCTTTTATTTACTTTATCATTGTTTATTGTTCACTTAGGATGACATGAACCTAGTTATGATTATAATATAAGAGTTTGACTCATGTATAATTTAACATTCTTATGCATAATTAAAGAACCTTATATCATCTAGAGGGTTGATATAAAATTATATGTATAGGTCAAGGGTAGGATTGATCAACCTAGTCAACTTGAGAACTTGCCTCTTCTATGCTTTTTATATGTAAACCTAGATAGTGAGAATATTATTGGACGCGAACCAACTGAAAATGAGCTATGCGACGTTTGAATATCTATCTATTATGGGTAATTGACTAAAATACACTTTTTTAAAACTTTTGTCACAAAATACATTTTTTTAAAAAAAATTGCCAATATACACCATTGAGTCGACCAACGTTTTGGTCGACTACCATATACCTTGGTCGACCACCTCATTTTTCAAGGTGGTCGACCAAGCTTCATTGAGTTTCCGGTCGACCACCGTGTAAACATGGTCGTCTACTTCTCATTTTTTCATGGTCGACTACCCCAACAAGGAAAAATGTGGGCGACCCAATACATGGTCGACTACCAAAATTGTTGAGGTGTGGAGACATTAAACAAGCCGGAAAAAGTGTCACTAAAAACTGTTAATAGACTTGCACGGATTTTGCAGATTTCGGGATGCGTGAAACCTGAATCCAGGGAAGTCGACCAACTCATTGGTCGCGCGCGTTGTTTTTTTGCTTTGTGGTCGACCATGTGTAATTGAGGTGGTAGTCGACCATGTTTACATGGTAGTCGACCATTCTCTGAATGAAGTTTGGTCGACCACCTTGAAAAATGAGGTGGTCGACCAAGTTAAAAGGGTAGTCGACTATATTGTTGGTCGACCTAATGGTGTAAAAAGACAATTTTTTTTTTCAAAAAGTGTATTTTGAACGAAAATTAAAAAAAAAGTGTATTTTGGCGAATATCCCATCTATTATATGAAGTTGATGATTTGATTAATCTAGTCGAGTCACTCTTTTAGGTCATGATTATCAACTAATATTTGTTTTTATTATTTAGTTACTAGCTGGTTTGACTTAATGAGTAAGTAATTGAACTAAAATAAGTCGTTCAAACCTGTTTTCCAAATTTAATCCGAAGCTAAGGGGATAGAAGGTCGAAGTGAATACTTTTTTACTTATCTGTCTTTATCCTAACTTTTTATAAAATCTCTTTCTCAAAAACCCTAAAACATTAGTTTAGCTATTACTCCAATAACTATTCTATTAAATTACATGCTCCATGTGGAAGGAACTTGACTCACCAACTATTTATTACTACATTGATCAAGACTAGTTGTATGTAATGTGTATAGTATTTAGTGGTCAGTTTTATATATTAATATAGAGGTTGTTTGTCACATCAATTTTCAAGAGATAAATGCAAAGCTTCCATAATAATAATGAACATTAAGGGTGACAAAGGGTCACCTTGTTGACGGTCACATTTAATTGAGAACTCAGATGTTGTCAGACTCTCGTTCGCCAAAATTTAAGTTCTTGCAGAAGTGTGGAAAGAAGATATCCACTTACGCCATTTGATACCAATCCAAGGTGAAGCACCATGTGATAAAGAAGACGCTAATCTACAAAGTCAAAAGCTTTATCAAAATCAACTTTCATAACCCAAATCTTTTTGTTCTGTTCCTCGAGCCAGTCAATAAGCTCCCTGGTTATTGAAGGTCAATCACGAACTTTAATAAAAGCAGTCTGCTCCTTACTAGCGATCCAATCAACTACGCTAGATAGACGATGAGCCAACAGTTTTGCAAAAATCTTATACATCGAACCAACAAGGGAAATTGGGCGATAGTGTTTTAGATATACCTGACTCAGGACTTTGGGAATTAACTTTATGAATGAAGAATTAAAACCATGTGGCAAGACACCAAATTCCATAAAGATTCCTTAAAGCCAAATATAAATTCAAACAAATCATTTTTAAAGGGGTCTCAAAAATGCTTAAGGAAAGAGGAGTATTCATCTGGTGATTTTTCGCTTCCACAATTCCAAACAACTTCTTACTTCTTTTATCTCTTCCATTGATGGTGCACGCTCTAAATACAAAGCATCACTCGAGTTCAGCTTATTTGCACTAACAAGAGGAACAAGAAGGATATGTATTATTTGATGTTGGAAGTTATCTTTAAAGAAAGATTGGAGCGCTTCTTTTAAAATAGTAGGATTAGTATTCCATTCACCATTTAACAATATCCCTTGAATTACTTGTTATTTGCACTTTCGTTTAAGAAGATTGTGAAAAAAAACTTGAAATTTCTGTTGGTTTATTTTGGCTAGTAGAAGATATGTTTATCCCACATTGGTGGGAGGAAGATGTGAGGGGTGAGTGACTTGGTTATATAAGAGGGGCTAAGTCTTCATTCCAAATCGCACCAATCAATACACTTTAAGTATTTGATTATTTCTTTCTTTCTTACCCTTGTTTGAGAGTTGTATTAGTTAAATATTTTGGAGAGTGTAGTTGGCTTAAGAGAGTCGTCTATATTATTGTAACAATTTGTGATATAGTGTATTTCTCTCTTTGGGGGCCGGTGGTTTTTCTCCTGTTTTGGAGTTTCCACGTTAAATCTTGTGTTGTGTATTGTTCTTATTTCTTTACTATTATTGTTGGGCTGGGTGGTGAGAATTAGTGAGGCCGTAATTTCCCAACAACTGGTATCAGAGCGTCAGGTTTGACGGGGGTCTCGGTTATAGGAGTCAGAGTATGCTCTGTGGTTGCCACGTGAGTGGATCGTCCACATCAGAAACGAGTTCTATTGATCGTATAGGGTATCTGGTTAGACAATATTTTTTCTGATTCGTAGTAATAGTTGGATTTGTTAGTGGCCTCGTTGTGGATTTCCGATTTAAAGGGTCCTGGCTACCTGCTACATCTTTTGGCTATTCGAAACGTGAGCAAAATCAGAGAAAGTTGTTGTCTATAGGATACAGATACGATGTCGAAGTTCAGTCCAATGAGGTTTGATGTAGAGAAATTTGATGGGATGATCAATTTTGGCTTATGGCAGGTTCAAGTCAAGAATGTGTTGATTCAGTCCGGTTTACACAAGGCTTTGAAGGGTAAACCCACCCTTGTTCCTGGCAGTGATTCTAGCAGTAAGTTCGATGAAGAAGAATGGGATGATATGGATTTGAGGGCAGCAAGTGCGATTCGTTTGTGTCTTGCAAAAAACGTGCTTGCAAATGTGCACGGGTTATCAACGGCAAATGAGCTTTGGGTTAAACTAGAGCAGTTGTACCAGGGCAAGGGCATCTCAAATCGGTTGTGTCTTAAAGAACAATTTCATACTCTGCGTATGGATGGGGGTTCAAAGATTTCAGATCATCTAAGTATTCTTAACGGTATTGTTTCAGAACTGGAGGCTATTGGAGTTAAAACGGATGATGAAGATAAAGCTTTGAGGTTGATATTATCTTTATCATCGTCTTATGAACACATGAAACCTATTTTGATGTATGGGAAGAAAACTCTGAAGTTTGAAGACGTTACTAGCAAGCTCCTATCCGAGGAGAAAAGACTGGAAGGTAACGGGGTCTCGTCATCAGGAGATACGATAGTGTTGTGTTCGGATAGGCAGAAGAGAAACTCTAGAAAGAATCTGACATGCTGGAAGTGCGGGAAGACTGGACATGTAAGGGTTAATTGTCCCGGTGGAGCTAATCCGGCAAATGGCTCCAAAGACGCTAACATTGCCTCCGTTGTTACGGAGAGTGACGAATTCCTCTGAAGTCACGTCATCCTCATGGTGTGTCCGCGCCACCGTGGAAAGGGATGTTCGTTAGCGGTTCCACAATTACACATGGGCATTGGTTTGGCGTTGATGCAGGCTGTGTGGTGGAAACTGATGTTGTAGCTGATGGGACTTTCGGGAAAGCCAAACAAGGAAGTTGCACCATAAAGTTTCAGCTGGTTGTTCAACAACATGTGCCGAGGTGAAATGCTTGGAATGTGATATTCTAAGTGCTATACTCTTAATGGTGGAGTATGATAATTCTTGTTAAGAGTTATGATTGTCTGTGATGACAATGATTGTCGGTTTAGACAATGTTCGATGAAGATGCAAGTTTTGTCTCTTGAGAGATAATGTCAACGGCATGAAGATGAGGATCTTGAAGTTGTCGTCGAGGAAGCGTCTACATCGGTTATCCTTGCAATGTGGAAGCATGGTTATCTTCTTCTATCCAAAAGGTGGAGATTTGTTGGTTTATTTTGGCTAGTAGAAGATATGTTTATCCCACATTGGTGGGAGGAAGATGTGAGGGGTGAGTGATTTGGTTATATAAGAGGGGCTAAGTCTTCATTCCAAATCGCACCAATCAATACACTTTAAGTATTTGATTATTTCTTTTTTTCTTACCCTTGTTTGAGAGTTGTATTAGTTAAATATTTTGGAGAGTGTAGTTGGCTTAAGAGAGTCGTCTATATCATTGTAACAATTTGTGATATAGTGTATTTCTCTCTTTGGGGGCCGGTGGTTTTTCTCCTGTTTTGGAGTTTCCACGTTAAATCTTGTGTTGTGTATTGTTCTTATTTCTTTACTATTATTGTTGGGCTGGGTGGTGGGAATTAGTGAGGCCGTAATTTCCCAACAATTTCGCCACCTTCAAAGCCCCACCTAAGTCTTGCCTTTTGAGAATTATATATCTCTTGGATCTCCTCGATACCAACTCTTTCTTTTAACACTGAATGCGATTACTCATGTCAATATTAGAAGCAATACCACCATCCATTCTGACATCAACCTCACGTAGCTGCTGTTCAATTTCGGCCAACCTAGAGCCATCATTTGACATTTGTTTATAAAGCCACGATTTGATATGTTGCTTCATTGATTTAAGTTTAAAATGGACATACAAGTGTTAGTTGTGAGAATAATTTTGATTGACACTCTGCCCTCTCGATATAACCAAGATCTAAATAAATTAAAAGGCGTTGGTCTGTAATAGATATACTGAAGATGGAACAAAACATGATTATTATCCGACCATTTTTTTATATCCTAAACCGTAACCTGGGCAGCCTGTAAAACTTCAAGTCCATCCACCTCTGAAATTACGAATCTATTGAGTATACTCAATTTTATACTCGCCTTATTCATGTACATGAAAGCACTACCACCTATCAGTAGATCCATAAGGTGAGAGCTATCAATGAAAGAGTTAAACTCCTAAGCAACTACAACATTAAACAACCATGGGGTGGTGATGGCATGGTAAGACCCTGCCTAGCCTTTCAATGTGGAGGTCAAGGGTTCGATTCCTGCCATTCACAATGTTGATCTCCTTTATGGCCACGGAGGTTCGCCTGCAATGACTCCGGACTGCTCGCAAAGCGGGTAGTCACTCTGGTTTAAAAAAAGTTGGATATCCAAATTAATAAAAAAAAAAAAAAAAAAAAAAACAAAAAAACTACAACATTAAACGCAGATCCAAGTCTTTCTTCAAACCTAGAAACGTAGAAGCTGAATCTTTGGGGCCATAAACTTTGATAATATAAAAAGGGCCTTAGATATTCCTTTAAACTCCTTTAATAAGTAATAAGATAATTTTGATGATACCAAATACGTTCATTACAAAACATAAACGGTTACAAATAGAAACGATGCCACCCGATCTACCTTGAGATAAACAACACACAAACTGAAAACTGAAGTTGTTTCACCTTACAAATTTGAGTCTAAATAACTCAATTCGCGCCGTTTTAGACTCTTGAAATCTCAAAAAAAGTACGGTTTGCCCGAAACATATCTTTCTGACCCACACATGCTTTCGCCAACTCTTCGTGCAAGAGATATTAAGAGACAACACATTCATTTATCAACAATTTTTATCTTTATTAGTTCACAGTAATTGAACTATGAACACCAGACTTTCAATTAAACAATAAATAAGAATTATTAGTGCAAGAATTGAGAGAACACGATAATATATAATTAATAATGTTGATCGTGTAAAAGATACAAGTTCAAAGCAAAACCATCGACCCCTATTTATACAGATAAACACCAAATCTAAAGATTTGGTTTCCAAAATAACTTAGCTATAAATAAGGTAAAGATAAACTCAAAAACTAAACTAATATGCAAATAACTCTAAAGTCAATCATCTGGAGATAAAACCGAATCAAAACAAATCTTCTTAAACTTTTAAACATATCTCCAGAATATTCTTTAGCTTAGTCATCAAGAAATCTCAAACCGTTGTCTTCAGTAAACATCAGAGTCTGCAACTTCAGACTCTAATTCTCCAGATTCTAGCATGCTTTTGACTCATCAGATTTTCATTTTCCCAACAATCTCCCCCTATCTGATGATGTCAAAACAACCTGCACATCTAATTAACCACCTTAGCATACTCCTTTTCGATAAGCTTACACTTGTTCTTCATGTGAGGAATTTTCTTCAACATGGACAACTTGCTATACAAGTGATTCAACAATTGAACCCTAAAAGGAAGAGTTTGCTCTGTCTCACATCTGGATAATAAACTGATCAACATCAACATCTCAATACCAGCTCCTTCAAACTGATCAACCCTAATCAACATCCTTTGATTTCCATTTGTCTTAAACATTAAACCATCCAAATACTCAACATACTTATCATCAACAAACTCTAAATGTTCAGGGACAACATACCTTTCAACATGTCCCTTTGCTCTCATTTCTTTCATCTCTAGATCAAACATTCCACAAAATACCTCATAATCCTTAAGACTTATAAACCCTTCTTCAAACACCAAATGTACCAGCATAAAGACTCTCTTCAACACTTCTTTCACAACAACTTGATCTCCTGCATAATCCTTGATACACACAGCTATGTCTTTCCACTCACAAAAACCCAAACGAACAATTTGATTTATTTTAACTCTCAACCTCCTATCTGGTAAGTGTGTCATTGTTAGCAGTAGAGTTACAACTTCAAATTCAGATTTATCAACCTCAACCTTGACAACATCACCTTCATATCTTCTGAATCTAAATCTCTTGTTCATCTGAGCCCTTAAATCACCCTCTGTCCTTTGCACAGCAGTAATCACTGAATATCACCAACACCACCAACCATTTGAGTATCACCAACACCCTTATCAGTTATATTCTCCCCTACAACCTGATGCTCCCCCTCAATGTGAGCTCTCTTTGATTGCTCCCCCTCAACATTTGCAAAACCTGCATCTGCAGTACCTGCATCATCTGACCTCTTTCTTTTCTCCCCCCTTTTGACATCATCTAAAGGTAGAGAAGATATGACCTTCCAGATTTCAGTTTGTTGATTTTTTTAGGGAACAAATATCAGAAGCAAACCCAGTAAAGCATTGTCTCAGTTCATCAACACCAACCATCCTCTTCTCCAGCTCAGCCAACCTGTGATTAATTTCTACAACAGACCCTGAACGATCTGCACTAGACAACCACTGCATATCCCCAACCAACCTCCTTACCTCTAATAACTCATCTTTTGAAACAAAATTATTATTAAAGTTAAGATTATTAATCTTAGACTGCACACCAGAGAGGTTGTCATCAAACTCCTTAGTCAACTTGGTCAAAGCCTGATGTAGGCCAACCATGGTGACTGGTGCCTCAGTCTGAGAAGTAGTGCCAGAAGATAAGGGTAGGGTTGGTATGTCCTCACAGCCTTCCTGTTGTAAAGAAAGCTGATCCTTAGACATAGAAGATTTTGAGGCCTGTATCTCACCCTGTGACATGAGTGTGATATTGGCAGCCTGTGCAAGTAAGTGTAAGGATGGAATATTTGGAGTGTGTAGTGGCAGACTTAAGTCTGGGGTAGCAGTTGGCTTGGTCATTGCAGTAGGTTGTTGGATTTGTTTATTTGAGTCCAGGATTGGGACTTCTTCATGTAAGTCAACTGAGTGGGTTTTCTCAGTGACTGTAATGTGAGAATCCAAGTTAACTAACCTATTAGGTTCAGGCTGGGTTAAAGCACTCCTCTCACCAACCTATAGCAGAGGTGGTGGAGCAGTACGTGCAGAACTCTTCCTAGTGAATTTTTGAGGTGAATTCACAAGTGCTGTAGAATTTAAGGTTGTAGATATGGTGGTATTCTCAGTATGAACTGGTGGGTTCATAAGGTGGGTTGAGTGGATAATTTGTTCAGCAGCAGTGGCTGAAGATGGGTTAGAGTGAGGTGGGATTTCCTCACCCATGGCTTCAGCCTGCTCTGTTTGGGAAACAACATGGGGTGGAGTTTGTGTGGGGGTAGAATCTGATTGCTCAGATTCTAAAGATGGTTAACCATTGTTGTGATCTCCTGCAGACCCTGATTGCTCAGATTATGAAGAAGATGCCCCTGCAGACCCTGATTGCTCAGAATCTGCAGGTTAGTCTGCACGGCCAAGATTGACCCAATGCAATATAGCAGGAGTTAGAGCTACCTCTTGATCATCAATGTGACTGTGAAACATTCGAACACTACATTCTGGAATAAAAGTATACTCATACACACGAAACACCTTAAGTCCATCATACAAAGCAGGTGTCATTGCTTGTTCAAACATTAAACTTAAAAACCTGATAAAAGGCACATTATGATCTCTTGGAAGTTTTTCAGTGAGAACCAAGAGCTCATTGAAGATTAGACGAGCAAAATCAATATTCCTTCCTGTAACTATTGCATGAAACAGATGTGCCTCATAATCATTAACCTCAGTCAGACTACCACATTTGAAGCTCAAACTTCTAATGTCATTCTATAACAAAAACATCCACCTAGGAGAGAACATACTAATCTTAACAGAAGAATTAGTTACAGGATGACCAACCATAGGAAAACAAGATCTCACAGCAGACCTTGATACAGTTCTAATAAAGTTATCCTGTGCAGGAAGATTCAAAGCAATTCTTAAATGATTTTCTGTAATAGTTAAAGAATTGTTACCATCTCGATAAGTGCCAGTGATAGATCTATCTTCTCTGTTTCCAACACAGGTATACCAAAATTCGCCTAACATCTCTGGAAACATGATAGTTGTCTTGAAGAAAGCCTCCTTTAAAGGATGATTTCGCATGAACAATACCAAATCCTCATACCCTTCATTGGCAAAATTCGCAGGAATAGTAGCACAAGCAACCCTATTGTTAGCCGAAACCTGCACATCCTTCTCTCCTTTGATTTCCTTTGCCCTAATCATGTTATCGGTTGGAACAAGAACAAAAGGAATGAACTTCGTATTTGCCATTAGCTTCAATCAAAAACTTGTAAGAACACGAGTGAATTATGAAACCGAGAGAGGTTTTGAAGAAGATGATGATCGATGATCGAATGAGAGGGATTAGGGTTTATGTTTGAAGATTAATTTGAAGAAGATTTTGAAGAAAGAAAATTAGGGGAAATATAAATACCTCTGACACCAAAATTTCAAAAAGTTACCATTAACCCCCTTCAAAATTTAACTTTTACTTTATAAACTCGAATAAAGTAAACTTTATTGATCAAAGAAAGAAACAATTTTACAGTAAAAAAAAACTTTCCAGACTCTAAATAACATGGTGTCATTCAGACTCTGAATATGACATAATCCAGACTCTAAAAAATTTTTTTTATTTTTTTTATTTTTTACAACAACAGTTTAGAGAGTATCATCACTGGACAACATTTCAGTTGATGGATTTAACATTCCAAGTTGCCCAAGAAGATAAAAATGCCTTTCTTCAGGAAGTGCTTTAGTGAAAATATCTGCCAATTGATCTTTAGTACCAATATGCTTTAAAAACACTTTGCCCTTCTCAACACAATCTCTTATAAAATGATGCCTGATTTCAATATGCTTGGTTCTGGAGTGAAACACTGAATTCTCAGTAATAGCAATTGCACTTTCATTATCACACATTATTGGAGTTTTGGTCAATGATAACCCAAAATTCAAAAGTTGATGTTGCATCCAAAGTAACTGAGCACAACAACTTCCTACAGCAACATATTCAGCTTCTGCTGTGGAAGTGGCTACAGAATTCTGCTTTTTACTAGACCAGCTGACCAATTTTCCACCTAGCAATTGACATCCACCAAAAGTGCTTTTTCTGTCTAATTTGCAACCTGCATAGTCTGCATCTGTGTAACCAATTAGATCAAACCCTGAGTCTTTGGAGTACCAAAGACCCAGGTTAGGGGTACCTTTTAAGTACCTAAAAATTCTTTTCACAGCTTTATAATGAGACTTCCTAGGATCTGATTGGTAACGTGCACAAAGACATGTAACAAACATTATATCAGGTCTACTAGCTGTTAAGTATAGCAAAGATCCAATCATACCTCTATAGGTTGATTGACAAGTGAGTTTCCCAGATTCATCTTTATCAAGCTTTTCAGAAACACTCATTGGAGTTCTTAAAGTAGAACAATTTTTAAAACCAAATTTAGTTAACATGTCAGAAATGTAGTTACTTTGGTTAATAAAAATGCCTTCAGAACTCTGTTTTATTTGCAACCCAAGAAAATAGTTTAAAGTACATAAATTACTCATTCTATACTCTTCAGACATAATGTCAGAAAACCATTTTCTTAAGTGTGGATTAGTAGACCTAAAAATAATGTCATCAACATAAATTTGAACAAGTAACACATCACCTTTGTCCTTTTTGATAAAAAAAGTCTTGTCAATGGCTCCTCTAGAAAAATTCTTTTCTAAAAGAAATGTTGATAAGGTATCATACCAGGCTCTGGGAGCTTGCTTCAGACCATACAATGCCTTCTTCAACCTGTAAACATGCTTAGGAAATTTTTTACTTACAAAACCAGGAGGTTGTTTCACATACACCTCTTCTTGCAATTTACCATTCAGGAAAGCACTCTTCACATTCATTTGAAACATCTTGAAATCTTTGTGAGCAGCATATGCCAGAAACAGTCTAATAGCTTCAATTCTAGCAAAAGGAACAAAAGTCTCATCATAGTCTATTCCTTCTTCTTGTCTATATCCTTGAGCAACCAACCTTGCTTTATTTCTGATTACAATACCATCTTTATCAACCTTGTTTCTAAAAACCCATTTTGTGCCTATTGCAATTTTATCAGCAGGCTTTGGAACCAATTCCCAAACATCATTCCTTTCAAATTCTGTCAATTCTTCAGTCATAGCCTCAACCCAATCATTATCAGCCAATGCTTCAAATACTTCTTTGGCCTCAATTAGTGAAAAAAAAAACAAGAAAAGAAGCAGTAATTTGCTATAGCAAAATTAGACACAGGTGTCTGAGCAGAAGAACTAGGTTTAGGCAAACCAGTAGGATCCACAATATAATCCTCAAAATGCTTTGGAGAGACTATATTTCTAGATGATTTTCTAGTAGAAACAACAGGATCCACAGTGGTATTTGATGACTGATCACTTCCTTGAATAACCACAGGCTTATCTTTTTGTGGAACTTCTTCTGTGTGAGTATTATCTGCAGATTCATTTCTTAACCCAGACAAGTTTGGCTCATCAGGCTCAGACTCTGAATCCAGAGTCTGAACACTGTTCCCAGAAATTAAATTTGATAATTCACCAAGTGCAGATTGCTCAGTGCTGGATGTCTGATCCATTTCTATAGAACTTTCATCAAAGGAAACATTAATGGATTCTTTAATCTTCACTCTCCTCTGATTATAAACTCTATAAGCTTTAGAAACAGAAGAATATCCCATAAATACACCTTCATCAGATTTTGGCCTCATCTTATCAAGTTGATCTCTTTGATTTAAAATATAGCACTTACACCAAAATACATAGAAGTAATGAATAGTAGGCACCTTTTTATGGTATAACTCATAGGAAGTTTTGCCATGTTTCTTCACAATCAAGGACCTATTTTGAGTATAACATGCTGTGTTGACTGCCTCTGCCCAGAACCTTAGAGCAACATTTGATTGGCATAACATGGTTCTGGCTGCTTCAATAAGGGTTGTATTTCTTCTTCCAGCAACTCCATTTTGTTGAGGAGTTCTAACAGCATAAAATTTTTGACCAATTCCAGACTCTTCACAAAAATCAATTAATGTAACATTCTTGAACTCAGTACCATGATCACTTCTCAATTGTTTAACAAGAACACCTTTTTGAACCTGCTCTCTCTTGATCAAATTGATGATTTCTTCAGGAGCATCACTTTTTGCAGCTAAGAAAATAACCCATGTAAATCTAGAATACTCATCAACAATCATTAGAGTATATCTTTTCCCACCCAGACTACTAGTGTTCATTGGACCAAACAAATCCATGTGAAGCATGTGAAGTGGATCACTAATAGTAGCTAGGGTTTTTGAGGGAAATTTTGTTTTGGTCTGTTTACCCATAATACAAGCAGAACAAGGCTTATCTTTCTGGAAAGGCTGTTAAGGCAGACCTCTTACAATCTTCTTTTTGGAAAGCTCATTAATGTTTTTGAAATTGAGATGAGAAAGCCTTTTGTGCCAAAGCCAATTAAGTTCAGGGACAGTCTGAGAGTACATACATGTTTCAATTCCAGCATCAACAGAATCTAGATCCAGCATATACACATTTTGAAATCTCCAGGCTACAAGTGTTGGTCTTCCTTTAGGATCATAAATAATACCAGCTTTATTTCTTAATCTGATTTCACAATCTTCATCAGCAATTTGGCTTACACTTAGCAGATTATGCTTCAACCCTTCAACTAAAGCAACCTTTTTAAATGAAACACTTCCAGCTATAACAGTACCATAACCAATAGTCTTTGCAACTGAATTATCACCATATCTTAAAGAAGGACCTTTTTCTTCAACAAACCCTACAAGATGCTCTTTGCATCCAGTCATGTGTCTTGAGCAACCACTATCCAAATACCACATGTTACCCTGTTACACAAGACACAGACAAAAGAAAATGGTTAGTTTTTAAGGGGAACCCACTTTTCAGTGGGTTCAGTTGGAGTGCTCTTCACTCTCCAAACAAAAGCTTTGTTTCCAATCCAAATCAACTTGTCCTTTACAGATTTTAAGACACTTTTATTTTCACAAACTTTGGGTTTCCATATCTTCTTAATTTCCTTAGGAAAACAAGATGTTCTTTTAACTGAAGGTTTTTCTTGACTCTTGATTTTTTCATTGAGCTTAGAAATTTCCTTTTTGAGTTTTTGAATTGTTTTAGCTTTTTTTGACTTTGACCTTCTTTTAGTTAACACTTTTGGATCTGGACAAGTGTCAGTTTCAGAGGATGTTTCAGAGTTGTTATTACAACTTGACTCTTGGGTGTCAGACTCTAGGTCAGAGCATACACTATTATCTTGAGAGACTAAAATGCTAGAGTCCGAAGGTTTCAAAAGTTCAGACTCTAATGGATTTTTACTTTCAAGTATTTTAGTCTCAGAAGGTTCAACAGGATCTAATGACCTTACAAACGCATTGGTTAAAATCTTTTTGTTACCATCAAATTTTACAAATGTTTTTCATAGAATATCAGGTTTGAATACACTTGGATCAACTTCCACATTATTATCTAATATGTAGTTTTCACCTAGTATAGCTTTGACATCATTTGGAATTTGTTTGGCAATAGCATCAGAATTTCTTTTGGAAGATACACACCAAGATTTACAAATTGTTTCATAGTGTTTTGACCTTTTCATTGATCTTCCTAATTCAGTATTTAATCTTTTAGTTTCTTCTGTGATTGCCATCTTATATGTGTCAAGTTCTACTTCACATTTTTTCAAGATTTTAATTTCAGCATCTTTGTCTTTGATAGTGTTTTTAAGATCAAAAATTTGTGTTCTTAACCTATCAATATCATCTAAACACCATTGAAAGTCAAGCAGCAAGTACTGAAACATTCTTACTTTTTCATTATCAAGATAGTTCACAAAGTTTTGTACCTTATAAGCAGAAACTTTATTACAAGTAGAGTCTTTATCCATCTTCTCAATAGCTTTCAGATCTTCCTCAAACTTGCTAGAACTACCATCAATTATAGCCATAAGACACTTATCCTCCTCCTCATCAGATGATGAGTCTTCATCTTCCCATGCTTCTGTGTACAAAGCCTTTTCCTGTTCTTTGTTCTTTAATTTTTCTGCTTCACTCTTTAACTTCATGTACTTGAGCTTATACTTTCTTGCTTTGTCAACAGACTTGTTGGTATTTGAACCTCCTTCACCCTTAGACCAGCAATCAGCAGCTATGTGTCCTATCTTGCCACACTTAAAGCATTTAGCTTTCTTTGGATCAAAAGTACCCTTGCCTTTACCCTTTTTATAACCAAACTTTTTCTGCTCAATCCTTTGAGTCAAAAGAGCCATCTGAACTTCCAAATCTTTGATCTCCTCATCTTCATCAGATTCACTATCATCATCAGAAGTTTCATCACTTTCAGATTCAACTTTGCTAGAGTAACTAGAGAACAATTGCTTATTCTTCTTTGTGGTAGCCGCCAATGCAGCTTCTGGATCTTTAGCAGTTTTCTTAGCATAGATCTTCTTCTTTAGTTGAGTTTCCTCAAAGTTTGACAGTATGCCAAACAATTCACTTAACTCATAGTTATCTATCTTTTCACTGATTACCATAGATGTAATTGTAGCGATCCGACAAAATCGTCATTGACGGCGCCGACTACTTAGGTCCCATTACGTGGTCATAAGTCTTTAAAATAATGTTTGACCGAAATATGTCGCATTCATTTCAAAAGTTAAGATTTGTTCCCCAGTTTACAAGAATTGTTCATCCAAAAGTTACGTCACAAAGTTATAAGTACAATTGAAATCTATGCGACACTATTTAAAAATAGCCAAAAGATGCTCCATGTATGCATGTATATACTCGATATCCAAGCAAGTATCAAAAGTAATGAGCGGAAGCATGTATCACAAAACGCTCAAGGACCTGAGAAAAACATAGAAATCTGTCAACGAAAATGTTGGTGAAATCATAGGTTTAAGTAAGTAAGTACAAGTGAACCACAAGATTTGTAACATTGATATAATAGTAATACATTCCAAAAATTAATATTCACGAGCACCCAATTATCAATGCTTAACATTCCTTCCATAGAACCCCATCATAATAGTGTTAGAACATACACTGTTTCTTGAAAATATATTTCATTCGTAAACGGTAGCGAACCGTTTGAATGAGGGTTTGTCAAACCCATATGGCCATATAACATAAGTTCTCGCTTACACCCGGCAAGTGTAACTAATGATAATCGAATTGAGGATTTTTGTTCAAACTCGTATGTAGAATGTTTGTTTTCCTGTACTTGTGTTCACTTAGTAAAAAGAAACGTTTATGTTTTCTCATCCCAAATGTAAATTCAAAAGAGTAAAAGTGGGACTATGATCTCACCTTGAGTGCACGTATGTAAAAGTACTTCAACAAGTAAACGTATGCAAGAACGAATGCTAGTCTTGACCTAAACAAATAGGTTGTATCAATAACGGTAAACACGATAGGTCAAAGTGTTCAGTTAGTCATATGGCTCGTTACGACTCGATCATTATAGCATGTGAATCAAATTATCAAGTTTCATGCAAGGTACAAGTATAAAAGCATGTTAGAATGATTGTATAAGTATTTGGTTAAGTTTGACAAAAAGTCAAACTTTGGTCGGGTCAAAGTCATCGAAAAAGTCAACACGTTCGGGTCGGGTCAAGAACTATTTTTCTGAGGTTTTTATTCATATATAAGCATGTTAGAACAGGTTACATGTGAATCGGAGGTGCGTAGCATAGCAAACATTTTTCGAATTTTGACCATGTAGGTCAGAACCTGAATACGCCTTAGGTCGCTCCGCGACCCAAGAATGCCGCGCCGCGGCATTTAACGTGTGCTGGTACCTGGTCAGTCTCAAATGTCCAAGTCTCAAATCAAAACTCTTTCAAGCAAAAATCACAAACCGCTAACACTTAGAACTCGTATCTTATATCGTTAGAAAGGTAATTTGACAAAGAATACAACTAAATACATTTCACCAACCAAAAATATCATTTGCAACAATCGACTTTCCAAGTTAAATGATCAATCAATGCACACCATAAATGCTTCAAATTCATAATTGCACATTTATGATTCGGGAATTTAATGCATACATATGACACGCCGTTTCATAGGTAATCAAACATACAATCTAACTAACCACTTACCAACAACAATTCTTGGTATTCAATACATCAAAAATGCATTTAAAGTTCATCAAAACCCTAACCCAAATTCACCAAAATCACTAACCAAGTTTATGGAGTTTCTAAAGCAACCTACACATCAAATTGAAGCTAGTGATGTTAGGAACACATTTAATACATGCATTTATAACATTTAACATCATTCAAATAACCAAATCACCAAATTAAACACACCAAAGTTTATGTTCATGCTAGTTACTTCAAATAACAAAACCGAACATATAAATCATATATTCATGTTAGACTTGAGCCATAGACACTAATTAACAACTTTATAAGTTAAAAACATCAAGAACACAAAATCTAGTGATTTTAGAAAGTTACCCAAACTTGATGAAATCGGTATGGAATCGAAGAGGAAGTTGCAAGGATTCTAAATATGTAATTTGTTTTGATTGAAGCTTGCTAGATGTGATTTAGATGATGAATCTTGGAAATGGATAATTGAAAGAAAATATGGAAGTAGTGAAAGAAAAGAGAAATGAAAATGAAAAAGAAGGGAGGAGGGTGTTGACTAGTCAAAAGCTAGTCACATCTTTGCTCCCTTGGCGAAACTAGTCCCTCGAGTTCGGTTGCAGGTGCGTGAATTACCTAAACGGGATATTTTTAAAACGCGTATTGACGAGGGATGTTATAATCATATAATGGACTTTAAATAATTAAACGGAAAAGTAAACGGAAAAAGGCGGGATGTTACATTACCTACTCCTTAAAATAAATTTCGTTCCGAAATTTAAGTAGGCGTAGTAGTCGTTGTTTCTTCCTCGGGATCTTGCGTTTCCGAATTCGCGAATAGATGAGGATACTTCCCTTGCATTTGATCTTGTCTTTCCCAAGTAAACTCGGGTCCCCTTTTGGCGTTCCAACAGACCTTGACAATTGGAATTCGGCTTTGTTTTAACGTCTTGACGGAGGTGTCCACAATTTCAACCAGTTCCTCCACGAAATGAAGTTTGTCATCAATGGTAAGCTCTTCAAGAGGGATGATGATGTCGGGTTCGGCAAGGCACTTTTTCAAGTTGGATACATGAAAAGTAGGATGAACGGAGCTCAATTGAGGCGGAAGATCTAAACGATAAGCAACGGTTCCAACACGCTCCAAGATTTCGAAAGGACCAATATACCGCAGATTTAGCTTCCCGCGTTTCCCAAAACGAATTACACCTTTCCAAGGTGCGACTTTTAACATTACTCGGTTACCGACTTGAAATTCGAGGTCGTTGCGTTGTTTATCGGTATAGCTCTTTTGACGACTTCAGGCCGTCCTAAGCCTATCTCGGATTTGAACGATTTTCTCGGTGGTTTCATGAATGAGTTCGGGTCCAGTGATTTGCACGTCGCCTACCTCGGCCCAACAAAGAGGTGAACGACATTTTCGGCCATATAGCGCTTCAAAAGGTGCGGCTTTAATACTCGCGTGAAAACTGTTATTGTAAGAGAACTCGGCGAGAGGTAAGTTCTTGTCCCAAGATTTTCCAAAATCAACCACGCAAGCTCGTAACATGTCCTCCAAGGTTTGAATGGTGTGTTCGCTTTGCCCATCGGTTTGGGGATGATATGCGGTGCTCATGTATAAACGCGTTCACAACGCTTCTTGTAAAGTACGCCGAAATCAAGAAACAAAACGGCCATCTCGGTCAGAAATAATCGATATAGGTACACCGTGACGGGTTACGATCTCTTTGATGTAAAGTTGTGCAAGTTTTTCCATTTTGTCCGTTTCCTTCATAGCGAGAAAGTGTGCGGGTTTTGTGAGACGGTCAACAATAACCCAAATCGTGTCATAACCGCCCGTCATTTTTGGTAACTTGGTGATGAAGTCCATCGTTATTCTTTCCCACTTCCATTGCGGGATTTCGGGTTGTTGAAGTAACCCGGATGGTCTTTGGTGTTCGGCTTTGACTTTGGAACACGTCAAACACTTGGCAACATAAGTAGCTACGTCCCTTTTGATGTTCGGCCACCAATATTGTTCTTTAAGATTGTGGTACATCTTATTGGCACCGGGATGAATCGAGTATCGTGACTTATGGGCTTCATCTAAAATAAGGCTTCGTAGGTCCCCATATCTAGGCACCCAAATCCTTCCGGCGTAATAACGGAGTCCGGTCTTCCTAATTCTGAACCGAGAGACTAGAATGTTCAAGAGCTCGTGTGAAACATTTTCATCCTTGAGAGCCTCATCTTGGGCTACCTGAATTTGGCTATTAAGGTTGGTGTGGATGGTGATGTTTAAGGCTCGGACACGAAGAGGCACCGCTCTTTCTTTTGGACTTAAGGCATCGGCTACTACATTTTCCTTTCCGGGATGGTAACGAAGCTCGCAATCGTAATCGTTTAAGGTTTCAATCCACCTTCATTGTCTCATGTTTAGTTGCTTTTGATCGAAGATGTGTTGGAGACTTTTGTGATCGTCAAAGATAGTACTCTTGGTTCCATAAAGATAATGTCTCTACATTTTAAGTGCGAAGACAACGGCTCCGAGTTCGAGATCATGTGTCGTATAGTTCCGTTCATGGATTTTCAATTGTCGAGAGGCATAAGCAATGACTTTCTTTCGTTGCATCAATACACACCCAAAACCATGTTTCGAGGCATCGCAATATACAACAAAATCGTCATTGCCTTCAGGAAGTGACAAGATAGGAGTGGTGGTTAGCTTTGTTTTCAAGATTTGAAATGCGGATTCTTGTTCGATTGCCCAAAGGAATTTCTTTCCCTTGTGAGTTAACGCGGTTAGAGGACGAGCAGCCAAAGAGAAATCCTTGATGAATCTACAGTAGTATCTGGCGAGACCCAAAAATTGAGGAATGTGAGTAGGAGTAGTAGGCGTCTCCCATTTACTAATGGCTTCGATTTTTGATGGATCGACTTTAATACCTTGATCACTTACAACATGACCAAGAAATCGAACTTCCTTCAACCAAAATTCACACTTGGAGAATTTGGCATATAGTCGTTCTTGTCTCAAGAGTTCAAGCACAAGTCGGAGATGTTGTTCGTGCTCTTCTTCACTTTTAGAATATACCAAGATTTCATCGATGAACACAATGACGAATTTATCGAGATACGGTTTGCACACGCGGTTCATAAGATCCATGAATACCGCCGGTGCATTAGTGAGACCAAATGGCATGATAAGGAATTCATAACTACCATAACGAGTTCGGAAAGCGGTTTTGGAGACATCTTCCCCCTTAACCCTTAATTGATGATAACCCGAGCGAAGATCGATTTTCGAATATACACAAGACCCTTGTAGTTGATTAAAGAGGTCATCGATGCGAGGAAGAGGATATCGGTTCTTAACCGTCAATTTGTTTAGTTCACGATAATCAATGCACATTCGTAGGGATCCGTCTTTCTTTTTAACAAACAAAATCGGAGCGCCCCAAGGTGAATGGCTAGGTTGGATAAAACCACGATCAAGTAGTTCTTGGATTTGACTTTGCAATTCTTGCATTTCGGATGGAGCGAGTCTATAGGGTGTACGTGCTACGGGTGCGGCTCCCGGAATAAGATCGATTTGGAATTCAACCGGTCGATGAGGTGGAAGACCCGGCAATTCGTCGAGAAATACATCGGAATAGTCACTAACAATTGGCACATCATCGATGTGCTTCTCATTGGACTCAACTTTCTTAACGTGAGCAAGGATCGCAAAACAACCCTTACGGAGTAGTTTTCTAACTTTAATGCATGAAACGAGGTTGAGTCCGGTGCAACTCTTATCGCCATAAACAATCAAGGGTTCACCATTCTCGATAGGAATTCGGATTGCGTTAAGATCACAAAGGATGTGAGATTTCATTTTGACCATCCAATTCATACCGATTATTACATCGAAACTTCCTAGTTCCATGGGTATCAAGTCAATTTCAAATTCGTTACCCAAAATGTTTAAAGTACACCCTCGGTAATATGTGTCGGCACTCAATAGTTTCCCGTTGGCCACTTCAATGGTATAAGTGGTATCTAGTGGGAGTGGTGGAGTGCTAAAAGAATGAATCAAAGTCTTGGATACAAAGCATTTATCGGCACCCGAATCGAATAAACAAGTAACATAAGTGTTGTTGAGAAGAAACGTACCCGTGACTAATTCATTGTCATCTCGGGCTTCCTCGGTGTTGATGTTGAAAGCTCGGACTCGCGTATTGGGGTTATCTTTCTTCTTCGGGCATGCATTTCTATAGTGGCCCGTTTGGCCACATTCGTAACAAGTGCCCGTTTTTGGTGCATTGGGCCCCTTTCGAGCGATGAGGGCGACACTTTTACACTCATTGGCCTTATGACCAACTCCTTGGCACTGATGGCAAATTAGCTGGCCACATTCACCAAAGTGATGTTTGTTGCATTTGTTGCAAAGAGGTAGGTTTCTGGTATAACCCTTCTTGCCGTCGGAGGTGAAAGGCTTCTTGACAAAATTGTTGTTGCTTGATTGAGGGGATTCCCATTTTCTCTTGTTGTTACCCGACTTATCCTCAGCTTTAGGTGCCGGCACTACAATTTCGTCCACCGTTTCTATCAACTTGCGGGCCATGTTCAAAGCTTCTTGATGATTAGTGGGTTTGGATGACATTACCCCGTGTTTGATGCTCTTTGGGAGACCATCCATATAAAGTTCAACCCTTAAAGCTTCGGGGTTCACAAGGTTTGGGCACATCAAGGCTAGTTCGGAAAATCGTTGATTATAAGCCTTGAGATCGTTTCCGACCGCTTTCAAAGTTCTTAGCTCTTGTTCGAGCCTTCGGGTTTCTTCACGAGGGAAATATTCGACGATCATCTTTTCCCTTAAGTCGGCCCAAGAGAGGGCGTGAGCTTCATCGGTACCCATATATTGTACATAGGTGTTCCACCATGTGAGGGCGACACCGGCTAAAGTGTGAGTGGAGTATTTGACCTTATCTTGGTCCCGACAACCGCTTATGCTAAAGACGGCCTCCGTTTGTTCGAACCATTGAGTGAGAGTAACCGGTCCCCCGGTCCCATCAAAAGTATGAAGTTTGCACACCATGAAAGCTTTGTAGGAGCACCCTTCGCTTGAGTTACCGGCCCCTTGATTGTTGTTGTTGTGGTTGTTGTTATTGTTGTTGTTGGAAGAGTGACCGGCCATGGCCGCATCCACGGCGGTGGCTATCATTCATTGTAGAGCTTGTTCGGGAGTCTCATGGCATGGCACACGACGAGGAGGCATTGTTCCTTCAAAACACAAGAATACCGTTGATTAGTATTTTCAATAATACTAATCATGATATGGAATAAGGATAGAGAGAAAAATTTTCCTTGACTCGCCTTAAATTCTTTATGCCACAATGTCGGAACGTTCATATGAGTCACCGTAATATAATCCCGAAAATTATATTACCCTGATTCATATGTGCATTCGACATCATTTCATATAGTCAAGGTGGCGCGTCAATTAAATCAAGTAACGTGAGATTAAGGTTGAATAAGAATTAGATATGATAGAAGAGTTCGAGTATAATGCACAAGTAGTCAAGTAATTCCTACTTCAAGTCTATATGCCGGTTGTAGTATAGACTCACTAATGTACCCTATGACTCGGGGTTGACACCAATGAACTCTAAATCCCTACAACCAACGCTCTGATACCATCTGTAACGACCCGAAAAAATCGTCATTGACGGCGCCGACTACTTAGGTCCCATTACGTGGTCATAAGTCTTTAAAATAACGTTTGACCGAAAATATGTCATATTCATTTCAAAAGTTAAGATTTGTTCCCCAGTTTACAAGAATCGTTCATCCAAAAGTTACATTACAAAGTTATAAGTACAATTGAAATCTATGCGACACGATTTAAAAATAGCCAAAAGATGCTCCATGTATGCATGTATATACTCGACATCCAAGCAAGTATCAAAAGTAATGAGCGGAAGCATGTATCACAAAACGTTCAAGGACCTGAGAAAAACATAGAAATCTGTCAACGAAAACGTTGGTGACATCATAGGTTTAAGTAAGTAAGTACAAGTGAACCACAAGATTTGTAACATTTATATAATAGTAATACATTCCAAAAGTTAATATTCACGAGCACCCAGTTATCAATGCTTAAAATTCCTTCCATAGAACCCCATCGTGTTAGAACATACACTGTTTCTCAAAAATATATTTCATTCGTAAACGATAGCAAACCGTTTGAATGAGGGTTTGTCAAACCTATATGGCCATATAACATAAGTTCTCGCTTACACCCGGCAAGTGTAACTAATGATAATCGAATTGAGGATTTTTGTTCAAACTCGTATGTAGAATGTTTGTTTTCCTGTACTTGTGTTCACTTAGTAAAAAGAAACGTTTATGTTTTCTCATCCCAAATGTAAATTCAAAAGAGTAAAAGTGGGATTATGATCTCACCTTGAGTGCACGTATGTAAAAGTACTTAAACAAGTAAACGTATGCAAGAACGAATGCTAGTCTTGACCTAAACAAATAGGTTGTATCAATAACGGTAAACATGATAGGTCAAAGTGTTCAGTTAGTCCTATGGCTCGTTACGACTCGATCATTATAGCATGTGAATCAAATTATCAAGTTTCATGAAAGGTACAAGTATAAAAGCATGTTAGAATGATTGTATAAGTATTTGGTTAAGTTTGACAAAAAGTTAAACTTTAGTCGGGTCAAAGTCAACGAAAAAGTCAACACGTTCGGGTCGGGTCCCGAACTATTTTTCTGAGGTTTTTATTCATATATAAGCATGTTAGAACAAGTTACATGTGAATCGAAGGTGCGTAGCATAACAAACATTTTTCAAATTTTGACCATGTAGGTCAGAACCTGGACATGCCTTAGGTCGCGCCACGACCCAAGACTGCCGCGCCGCGGCATTTAACTTGTGCTGGTACCTGGTCAGTCTCAAATGTCCAAGTCTCAAATCAAAACTCTTTCAAGCATAAATCACAAACCGCTAACACTTAGAACTCGTATCTTATATCGTTAGAAAGGTAATTTGACAAATAATACAACTAAATACATTTCACCAACCAAAAACATCATTTGCAACAATCGACTTTCCAAGTTAAATGATCAATCAATGCACACCATAAATGCTTCAAATTCATAAATGTACATTTATGATTCGGGAATTTAATGCATACATATGACACGCCGTTTCATAGGTAATCAAACATACAATCTAACTAACCACTTACCAACAACAATTCATGGCATTCAATACATCAAAAATGCATTTAAAGTTCATCAAAACCCTAACCCAAATTCACCAAAATCATTAACCAAGTTTATGGAATTTTCTAAAGCAACCTACACATCAAATTGAAGCTAGTGATGTTAGGAACACATTTAATACATGTATTTATAACATTTAACATCATTCAAACAACCAAATCACCAAATCAAATACACCAAAGCTTATGTTCATGCTAGTTACTTTAAATAACAAAATCGAACATATAAATCATATATTCATGTTAGACTTGAGCCATAGACACTAATTAACAACTTTATAAGTTAAAAACATCAAGAACACAAAATCTAGTGATTTTAGAAAGTTACCCAAACTTGATGAAATCAGTATGGAATTGAAGAGGAAATTGCAAGGATTCCAAATATGTAATTTGTTTTGATTGAAGCTTGCTAGATGTGATTTTGATGATGAATCTTGGAAATGGATAATTGAAAGAAAATATGGAAGTAGTGAAAGAAAAGAGAAATGAAAATGAAAAAGAAGGGAGGAGGGTGTTGACCAGTCAAAAGCTAGTCACATCTTTGCTCCCTTGGCGAAACTAGTCCCTCGAGTTAGGTTGCGGGTGCGTGAATTACCTAAATGAGATATTTTTAAAACGCGTATTAACGAGGGTTGTTATAATCATATAACGAACTTTAAATAATTAAACGGAAAAGTAAACGGAAAAAGGCGGGATGTTACAGTAATCACAGATTCAAAGTTTGAAGGTAACAGTTCAATGAACTTTTGACACAATAGTTGTTGTGTTTTCTCTACCCCAACACTTTCAAGATCATTTATCGGAACCTGAAATCTTGAATGAAGATCACTCAAAGATTCTTTAGGCTGAGCAGTAAAATTTTCATAACATCTAATCAGATTCTTTTTCTTCCGAGTCTTTACAACAGTGACTCCTTCATAGTCATTAAGCAACATATCCCACATAGCTTTAGCAGTCTTGGCATGACTGATCTTTCTGAGAATTGGAACAGTAACAGCATTCCCAATAATACTCCTTATTTTGCTATCCAGTTTGTACTTGATAGCTTCTGCTTCAGTCCACCTTTCTCTTGGTGTTTCACGAAAATAGGCAGGTTGAGCAGCAACAGTATCTGTGGCAGGAATAGCAGCTATCATAGAACCAGGAATAATGGGTCCTGTTGTAAGAACATGCTCAACTTCTTTATGAATGGATCCTAAAAACCATAGGACTTTCAATTTCCAAGTTGCAAAGTCTGTGCCATCGAATATTGGCACACCTTTTCCAGCCATAACTGGAGTAGGAATGGTACTGGTAGACATATTTATAAAAATATGGATTGTTTGTAAAGATTATCGTAATAGGATTTACACCTTACCCGCTTTGATACCAGTTATTAGTTCACAGTAATTGAACTATGAACACCAGACTCTCAATTAAACAATAAATAAGAATTATTAGTGCACGAATTGAGAGAACACGATAATATATAATTAATAATGTTGATCGTGTAAAAGATACAAGTTCAAAGCAAAACCATCGACCCCTATTTATGCAGATAAACACCAAATCTAAAGATTTGGTTTCCAAAACAATTTAGCTATAAATAAGGTAAAGATAAACTCAAAAACTAAACTAATATGCAAATAACTCTAAAGTCAATCTTCTGGAGATAAAACCGAATCAAAACAAATCTTCTTAAACTTTTAAACATATCTCCAGAATATTCTTTAGCGTAGTCATCAAGAAATCTCAAACCGTTGTCTTCAGTAAACATCAGAGTCTGCAACTTCAGACTCTAATTCTCCAGATTCTAGCATGCTTTTGACTCATCAGATTTTCATTTTTCCAACAATCTTCAATATGATTGATGTAACTATACAACTCATGTATAACTGAAAAATCATTATAGACTATTGGAGGAGACACCTGAGGTGTAGAAGTATGGTTACCAGACGCGTGATCTTGAGAAATACTCTCGATCCTTCGGCTAATCATCTACTTTTTTCAGTTGGGTCAGTTTGATTAAACACGTTTGGATAAGCTTTTTCCTTTTGCTGATTATCTCCTTTGTAATAGTCACCATTGTCTAAATTTGGATCCACTTCAGCATTAGTCATCGGAATAACGGGGTCAACGAACGTAGGGTCAAATCAATGTTTATATCATGATCATTATTCATGTTCAAATAATTTTTCTCGCCAACAAATTCATCATTAGAATTAGCATTTGATGGATCTTTAATTAACGAGATTGACATGTAGCGAACTCTTATCTCGAACCCCAAATAGTGATCTCAACCTCCTCCGAATCACGAAGCGATCTAGTGGAAATTCAGATCTTGCGAACATTCGATGGCACCATAGACGAAATGTGCACAAAAATAAACGTCCCGAATAATGTTGCAATCTTTTTGTATGCACATGTTCCCCATGCACACAAAGTATATAAATCCAAATCATATGTTCTTCAGACAACATATTTAGTTACGAAGCAATCTGTGTGCAATCAAAATACGTTCTTAAAATCTTTTTGTTGCAATCAAATACGTTCTTCACAAAACATATTCCATTATGAAGCAATCTGTGTACTAATGATGCGCATAGCTGCACATCTATTTGCGCTATATTAGATCAGCGCGCATCGCTCCATATGAGCACTCAGGATCGTATCCATACACTGGCTAACGCGCCATCTAGTCATGCTTTGATAAAATGCCCACATGCATTGGTCGCACATTTTAAACATAGCGCCATGTGTAGAGTATGAATAAGGCCAGAAGGGCACGATGGCGACATTAAAAGAGACAGCACTAAAATAATGGCGGCACTTTTACAGCTTTTAGGAATAAAGGACGGGGACAATGCAACGTGGCACCAACATATCCTTTTGTCCCCCCTCGTGGCACCAGGGGACAAAAGATTCACAAGTATAAATAGAAGAACTTGAACAAAGAAAATGAGGATCCAATCGGAATTATATTCTACTTCACTTACAAGAATACTCTCAAGTGTATCCCACTCCAGCTAACCTGCGCAACCGAAATAGCACCATCAAATATTTAGCGATCTCAGGTAGCGCATACAATGTAAATCCTTACATCGCCCTTGGGCCATCAACTCCGGTTAAACCTGAATGATAGTGGGTTACGTTTAACCACCTTTTCTAAGATCATCATCTCGTATGAGGGTTATTCACGGTACTCTGGACCCGAGAGTTAAACTCAAAAAACCCTTAAACCCCTCTAACTTGTTGATCTTGCATGTACCGAACACCTTCAACCATTTTATGCTTGATCAAATTGCGCCATCTGTGGGACACTAAGTTAAAAGGTTTTGTTAAAATCTTTTTTCCTTAAAGTTCTTTACATTCAAACGTTTATTCTTTGTATGAGTGTTTCAATCCCATGTAACTTCAAGCGTATCGTGAAGAAATGACGAGTTAACCGGAGGCTTTAAAGGCAGTTCCAGTACGTCCGCAAGCACCGCGCTTATTGTGACGACCCCGTCAAAACACTTAACGGATCCGTCAGTTGGTCCCACAGCTTGATCGAACTTAAATGAATTAAATAAACAAAGTTGCATTCTTTTATTTCAAATGTTTCCCAAAAAGGAAACAAACCAAAATATGTAGTTTCAAAACAACCAACCATAGTAATAAACCAAAAGTTGACACAAAACCTTGCCAACAAACCCACAAGTTTAAATTATTCAAAAATAGAATGCAAGCTTAAGTTTCATAAATTGTTTCATAAAATCTGCCCAAATGCATGCAGACTCCTCTAAACACAGCGGAAGCATCACAAAACTCAAGTACCTGTGAAAACATGCAAGTAAACTGTCAACACAAAGGTTGAGTGAATTATAGGTTTAAATAATAAGTAAACTTTAGACCACAAGATTTAAAAATGTTAGAAAACATTAAACATTATTCCATTATCAATAAGCCACCTGGTAACCACTTAACCCTTTATTTACCCTTGCCAAACACAATAAAAATATACACTTGGACAGTGTATCTACAATAAATTACGAAGTACTAAACATTCCGATTATAAATTGCTAGCGCGACTAGCTCGAAATGGGGTTGTCAAACCCGATAGATCTATCCGTAGGATTCACGTTCACCGGTAGAAACCAATGATTACAGTTACCAGACTAGGGAATATTTTTGTCCAACTCACAATGAATAATTAAATTTAACTGTTACTTGTGTCTAAACGTAAATAAAAATGCATGTAATCACATCCCAAAAATATACTTTGAAAAGTATGTAAAAACGGGACTATAACTCACCTTAAAAGCAACTGAAGAAACCACACAAACAAGCGAACAGCAAATAGAGTAAAGTGATCAGGAACGATCACAGCGCCGACCTATAAATAAAGTAGGTCAATATAAATAACTAACTTAGGTCAAGTCTTAGTATGATAGCTATTGTACATGTTGCAAGTAGACATAGAACAATACTCGGCAAGCATCGGTTTGACTGGAACAGCGTACTGACACATACTTTCTATTTATAGAAAGTTTCTATTTTTAGCAGGTTTCCATTTTTGGAAAGTTTCTATTTTAGGAAAGTTTCTATTTTAGGAAAGTTTCTATTTTTAGAAAGTTTCTATTTTAGGAAAGTTTCTATTTTTAGAAAGTTTCTATTTTTGGAAAGTTTCCAAATTTAGAAAGTTCTATTTCTAGAAAGTTTTATTTCTAGAAAGTTTTTAAGTTAGGAAAGTTTCCTTATTTAGAAAGTCAACAAAAGTCAACTGAAAGTCAAAGTCAACCGAAAGTCAACTCAAAAGTCAACCTTGGTCAAACATAGTCAACATTAATTTGAAATGTGTAAATTATAATAATAACATAAGTTATAATGTTTATTAAGGTTAAAAGTGTATAATTAAGTCATAACATAAGTTTAATTAAATAAAATGAATTATTAAAGTTAATATAAGTTGAAGTGATATAATTAATATATCATAAGTATTTAATTAATTAATTAAATATTAATCATAATATAAATATTATTAATTAATAATAAATTTTTAAATCATATCATAAGTATTATTAATTAATAATGAATTATTAACCATATCATAAGTTTCTAATTATAATTATTAAATCATAAGTATTTAATAATTAAATCATAATTAAGTCTTATAATAATTAAATAATTATTTAATCTTTATTATAAGTCTTATAATAATATTCTCATAAAATAAATTTAATACTTATCATAAGTATTTTCCAATAATAATAAAAGTATTATTAATCGTAAGTTAAATTAAAATGTTAATTAAATCATAAATAATAATTAAATGATATAATAAATATTTATATCATAAGTCTTAATTAATAATAATTACTTCTTTTATCATAAGTAATTAATTAATAATGAAATTTATTATTTTTTATCATAAGTTTTAGAATTAATCATAAGTTTTAATTCAAAAGTTCCTCAGGTCGTATCTTGAGCCCCGGGTGTCGATTTCTGGCGAGCCTTATATGCATCTCCGCCTATTTAAACCACCCGATACAATGGTACACTCAAGAACACATCGAGAACAGTCCACAAGTCATGGTAATCAGCCATGACACCACTTGGACCTTCAATTTTCTCAAAACCGTGTTTTAGTCATAACGGGTGAACCGTGGCTCGGATTTAGGTGACCCGAACATGAAAGTTCATCCCATCATTAGTCCTAACACACTAACACACCCTAAAGACACGAAGGAAGGTCAAAAAGTCGGACCAAACCTGGTTCATGTCAATATCACAATTCAATTTTAACAAAAAGTAATTTGATCATAACTAGGGCTCCGGGAATCGAAACGACATGAATCCGGAGTCTAAAATTAATGTCTTGATGAGAGGAACTCATCTAAATAGTTTATTTTAACATTTATATCAATCACAACTCAGAATACACGAATTAGCTGCTGTCCAGAATTTTACAAACCGAAAACATGTGATTTTGAGTACATCTATGCATACAAACATCATTACAATAATCCACAAACATCATACTACTAAATAAACATCAAAATACAGAAAATAATTGAAAAAAATGAAAGTTCTAGGGTTAGGGTTTATACCCTAATCGAGAAACAATCTATGTAATCGCGTAGAGAACGAAGAAAGGAACGCGTTTATACTAATCAATCCTTGATCCAAGCTTTAATTTTTGATGATGATGGTGATGTTGGGTGATGGTTGGCGACGGCTAGGCAAGGAGGAGGAAGAGAGAAAAGTTGCAAGTTAGGTTTTGATTATTTTGTGGAATGATTAAAATGAATTGTCAAAAAAAAAAAAAAAAACCAAGGGAATTACTCCCCCCCCCCATGAGGCTTCGGCCGAAAAAAATTAGTGGGGTGGGCCCCACTTGGTCCATCTCACTTAAATGTATAATCCTTGTGGCCTGAAAGCCCGAACGAGTCCCAAAACGCGAAAACGCACTTACGCGATTAAAAATCCGGAAAGATAACAAACGCGCGACGAAAAATAAATATAAATATACTATATAATAATATGATCTTAACATATCATATAATATTTAGGATTTAAATGTCCCAAAAACTCGACCGTTGGTTTGAAAACCAAAAAGATTCGCCGGATGAAAATTCGCGAGACGTAGAAACGTATAAATTTAAAATATGAATACAAATATTCACATAACACATAATAATTAATATATATATATATATTAATACAAAAATAATAATATAGATCATAGAAATGACGTGGCACACTAACAGTTAACGACCGTTAAATAATTAACTGAAAAAGATAACGGAAAAAGTAGGGTCGTGACACGTATCCAAACCTACGAGTACACAGGCGAGCAACAGCACAAGTGCGCCACCAACAAGAATAATCCTTCCTCCATCACCAGAGACTCCTACTCAGGGCTTCAAGACCCCATAAATTACGTGACTGATACCATGGACGGTGAACACCACATACGTGGGAACCATTCCCTTCTACGTTGTCGCGTCTGAGTCATCTGCGCATTGTATTAACGCTGAGTTCTCAAGTATCGAATCGCGCACACCCACTACACCAGGAAGCGCAATAGAAGCTTTGCAAAAATTGGGATTTGACACGCAAGAGCTGAACATTCAAAGCACTCAGCTGAACTCGGGGTTCTATCAGACAACACCGTTAGCAGAACCGTACCCAACCCCAACAGTCTATGTCTCCCAGCGCACACCCCTCAATGCAGTGTTAAATTCTGTGCCAAGCACTCAAACACTTGAAGAGGGCGCCTAAAACCAAGCTAATTTGATCTACTAGCTAATGAAAGCTGCACCAGATGATATGGTTGAAGACTTTGAGCTACCAGGAAAGGTGGAACTCATGATTAGTGTAACACCGGCCATTTTTTTTTTATAACACAGCGGAAGTCTTATTTAGTAAAACCACAACCTTAATTACATTAGTACAAAAACCACTTAATTACGTTTACTTTATCAAACGGTGTTACGTTATTACAAACACGATTAGAAAAGTCCACATCAGAGTTGCAAGTCATGTCTTCTACATCAATGTCTGATCCCATCAGCAGTAGCTAAACCTGCAGGGGGAGGAATGTAGGGGATTAGCGCACTTCTAAGTGAATGGAATCTATCTACAGATTAAGCTTAAACAATCCATCATACAACAGTCAACTAACATGCTTACAACCATCATACATACAAACAACGACAATATGAGGATCGTCGGCTTTTACGGGCACACGACCTAGCTGATCGGACTAGGATCTACCGATAGTCCTTCCTACCAGTCTCTGCATAACTATCCAAACGTAACACATGCGTTCTTCTATTCTATACTAACAGACTGTAGGACTTGGACTCAACCTCCCTTGGAATGGTTGACCTTACACAGACTTCAACTGCCCATGAAATGGTTGAAAGTCCCCAACCGTCCTAGAAATGGCTGGTGTCAAACACAGTGCACATATACAACATATATAGATCACATAGCGTGCAACTATCCACCTAGCATGGCAATCACTACGCTATATAAGGTAATCAGAGTAATCCACAGTAGCATGATTTGCTACTTAAACTCTATCCGAAGATAGACCCACTCACCAATTACCAGCAACTGAAGATTCTCAGAGGTCTAATCTTTCTGAGTCTTCTCTTTCTCTTTTCCACCTGAGAATAGACATAATCAAGTCAGTAATCATGTCTTGATATCATCCCAACAACAAGACAATAGCATCAATAAACAAGCACTTGAACACTTAATCAATCTAACCTATCAACCGGACGAGTGTCACTCATACGCACGTCTGAGAAACCTCAACCGTGTGGTTAACACCTCACTCGTACGTTTGGTCCTTGGCCAAATATCCAATTAGACAACAGTAGATCCGTACAGTTGACCATACGAGTGACATATGACTCGTGCGAGTCACATCTCACCCGTACGATCCAACTAGAAAAAATAACAGTTCAAGTAGTCACTCACTCGGGCGGTTCACCATGCGGTTGACCGCCTCAACCGTACGAGTGAAAGCTCACTCGTGCGAGTGAAGGCTCGCTCACGGGAGTGATAAGGAACATCAATAGCAACATGTAAAGACATTTTCCAACCTATATTCATCATATATTCATTCATTCATAAGCCTCTATCAAGAATTTAACCCATAGTAACATATTAACGCATGCACACTAGACACACACGCTAATACCTCTATTTCTGACCCAAATACATTTTGATATAGCTTCTAAAAAGTTTACCATTGGAAAGGATTTTTCATTACGATTCCAACGATACTTAATTCTGAGACGACTCTTCCTAATCTATAAGGACGAATACAATAACATATGGATACAATGCGAGGTATTTGACCTCTATATGATACATTTTTCAAACATTGCATTCGTTTCTAAAGACAAACTTTCATTACATCGAAAGTTGATAGGCATGCATACCTTTTCATAATATATCCAAACTATAAATAACTAAATAGTAATCTTGTTGAACTCAACGACTCGAATGCAACATCTTTTGAAATATGTTATGAATGACTCCAAGTATTATCTCTAAATGAGCAAATGCACAGCGGAAGATTTCTTTCAAACCTGAGAATAAACATGCTTTCAAGTGTCAACCAAAAGGGTTGGTGAGTTCATTAGTTATCAAAAACATTCATTTCCATCATTTTAATAGACCACAAGATTTCAGATATTCAATTATACACGTAACCCGAGTACATAATAACACGTGTAACCCGCGAATTAAAAATCATTCATATGGTGAACGTTTGGTAACCGACTTAACTTTAATACATAGAATATCCCCAAACAGAACCTCTCGTCTATATAATAATAATAATCTCGAAGTACTAAAGCATCCGTACCCTGGATGGGACTTATCGAGGTCCATAGATCTATCTTTAGGATTCACGTCGATTAGAGGCCATACCCGTTTCCTAATCATTAGGTTACCAAGCTAAAAGGGGGTGATATTCAATATTCATAATCCAACCATAGAATGTAGTTTTTAATTACTTGTGTCTATTTCGTAAAACATTAATAAAATTGGCGCATGTATTCTCAGTCCCAAAAATATATATAAAAGGGGAGAAATGAAACTCACTCTTCTGTATTTCGAAGTAAAAATACATATAACGTCATTGAACAAGTGCAAGGTTGGCCTCGGATTCACGAACCTATATTAAGTATATATATTCATATAATGGTCAATATCTGTCTAACAATTAAGGTCGAGTCATAGTGTACCACAATCCTAATGCTCGAGACTAATATGCAAAAGTCAACAAAAGTTAACTTAATCCTAAATGATTTCCAAAATCTATACATGATTATTATATAACTTAAATATAATCGTTTAATATATTTAAATATTTTTAACAAATTTTATTAGAGTAAATAATATAATTCATTTATTAATAAATAAAATTTTATATTTAAAATTTATATAATAAAAATATACTTTTATATATCTTAAGTAATAAAATTTATAAAGTTCATTTAATATCATAAAAATAATATGATAGGTATTTATTAATGTAATTATATTGCACGTAGTAAAATATCTTTGTATCATGAATTTATTTAATAAAATAATATCGATATTAACAATAGTATGTAAAAATTGTATTATTTTGTAATAATAATAATTATTATTCTACTAATAATAATAACAATATTTATATTTACTAAAAATGATATTATGATAAAATGATAATTTTTATTAATGAAATTTTATATTAACAATGATATAATATTTTTTGTAAAAATGATAGTTTTAATATTAATAATACTTTTAATAATAGTAATGATAAAAATAATGAAAACGATATTCTTGTCTAAATTAATACCTATAAATTTTAATCTCATTATGATACATATACTCATTATTTCCTAATCAATTTGTTAATAGCTTTTAGTCGTCTTTTATATCGCGTTCATATTAATGATAATAATAGTAATCATAATAATTAGATGTTACTAATATTAGTTTTAATTATAATAATTCCAATAATAATAAATATTATGATAATATTAATGATAATACTAATAACTATTTTAATGATAATAATAATAATTATAATATTACTAATTATAACTTTAACGATAATAACGATAGTAATAATAATAACAATAACAATTTTTAATGATAACGCCTTTTATTGATAATGATAATAATAATAATAATAATTAATAATAATAATTAGATAAAAACTATAGCGTCGATAATAACGACGATAATAATAATCATTTTTTAATAATAATACAAAAATTCAATTGACTATAACTTCTAATCCGTTCATCGAAACCATTCGATATCTAAATGAAAAGTTATTAATTTTTCGCTAGCTTTCCAACGACATGCATATCATATACCTTATCTCAACCGCATATGTATCTAGTTCATAACCTATCGTCAACTACTTAATGACAATATTAAATGTACAAGCATGCATAATCCTAAATACTCGAGCACTAGTCAGGGATACACTATTAATATAAAAAGTTAAGTTATGAGTGCTCATGTATCAATATTGAGATTCAATATTGCAGGAAAGTACGTAGACGCGACGGAGATGATAAACACTAGGTTGACCTCATGAGCATACCCCCGAACCATACCCATGACCTCCAAAGCTATAACCCATAATTTCCTTAGCCCTATCACACTCGAAAAATACGTTTGAAATAACTTGCCCATAACCTCGTCGTAGTATTTTATGTAATAATAATAATAATAATACTCTTAATAAATAATAATAAGATTAATAAAAATATTAATCTTAATAATAATAATATAAATAATAATAATAATATTAGAAAGAGTAATAAGTAATTGTATGTGTGTGTGCCTCTTAATCTGAATTCGTTCGAGACTTTAAAAAACATTTCCTTACCAAACATCTCATGCGATTACATGAGGTATGTGAGGAGAACTCATGCAATCGCATGAGCTCTCTTTACAGCTCATGATCTCTTAAACTATCTTGCTGACACTCAATTTATATTAATATATATATAATATATTTAATTTATATAATGAATTATATATTATATTATATTTACGTGTATAGTTAACTTATAAATTTCGTTCGGATGACTCGTTCGTTGTCACTCGACTTATGTCTCGTTCCCAGTTTCTCGAACTCATTTTTGTACGCTTAGAAAACTAGCACTTTATTTTTAGTGACTCGTACCCTTATCAAAATATAGACTTAAATCGTTAGTAAACTATATTACATGAAGTGTAACTTATGCATTTGAGTGTTTTGGTCATTTGCTTCCATAAATCATCATCTCGTTGTATATATAAAAGTATTATTTTAAAATCGACACGTCTTATAACTAAATTAATATTACATTGTAATATATATATTTTCATTTAAAAATATAAACTTTTACATATCGTAAGTAATGGAAATATTTATGTAACGATATAATTTTTAGTTTTTCAAAACTAATTATTTTTTTTCAAAGTTCGTTTTGAATTTCGTTTAGAAAATATTAAAACACGTATCGTTTATACTTAAAACTTAAATAGATACAATTCATTTATGCACTAACGTTTTAAATATCAATCGCATTACTAAGTGAGTGTTACTATCGTGTACTTAATTAAATTGAAAACATATATATTTAATGAAACATGTTTTAAATACAAGTTGCAAGTTTTCTATATATTTAACAACTAATATTCTAATTTACTTTATTTAAACAGGGATGTTTTAATAATCCAGTTCCATTATATCGAAAAATGTTTTCGTACACTAGTAACTAAATCATTATTATTAAATTTAGTCTTCCACTAACTTTTGTCTAACTTTCGTTATTTGACATCTTGTTCTCATATGAAGATCACTTTACCAATTATTTTGAATATCGTTAAAATGGGAAGATTTTTCAAATCAATGTGGACCTCTCAACAGAGACTCGTAATCATAATTCAATGTATCTGATAAATCAATCATTTGATATTATCTTTCAATTTCGTCGGTAAATGCAATCATGTAAAGTATTATACCTAATACTTTGTTTACATTTTCAAGTTATAACATATACACATATACATATATAATCATATCCGTTCATATAATGGTTCGTGAATCATTGGAATTTGGTCAAGGTTAAATGAATGTATGAACATAGTTTAAAATCCTTGAGATTTAACTTAACAAACTTTGCTTATCGTGTCGGAAACATATAAAGGTTAAGTTTAAATTTGGTCGAAAATTTTCGGGTCGTCACACTACCTACCCGTTAAAGAAATTTCGTCCCTGAAATTTGATAGAGGTCATCATGGCTAAGAATAGGTATGTTTTCATGACGCATATGAGCTGAAAATTAGAGTTTTATCATTAACGAGTAATATGATAAAACAATTCGATTAATTGAAAAGTACAAGTGAATCTATCACAAGAGAGTGAAGTGAGTAGGTGTAGCTTCATCATATCTTTTGACGTAGATAGGATTGATTTCCAAGTTCAAGAAATTTAGAGAAAATCTTCGTGATAAGATTTGATTCATCGGTAATCAAGAAAATTAGGATCCACTTTAAATGCGATCATCTATTTTGATTGCTCTGTCGGATATTTTACTATAAATCCACCCCCTTCGTTTCCTTACAACTCACACCTTCCATTCTTTCTCCTCAATTCATACTTTAAAGCATTAATCAATATGCTTCATCTAGTTCTGCTTCTTGATATATTTTTAACTTTCATATCTGTCATTCTTCTTTTTCATCTATCGCCAGAAGAATATATTTACTTCTACTATACTCTTGGTTTTATAGTGTTTTTAGTTCTCCCGTGTCTTTATATTGCTATTTGCATCGATATATATGGTTTATAATTTCTGAGTTTTTGTTGGGTTTTTATATTTTCCCTTATATTTCGATGTCCCTGCTTCTATCTTCTATAATCATTGTCATTCCCAGTTTGAAAGGACCCGTTCATATACATTACAAACGATTCACAATAGTTGATTACATCGCGAGGTATTTGACCTCTATATGATACATTTTACAAACATTGCATTCGTTTTTAAAAGATAAACTTTCATTACAACGAAAGTTGACGGCATGCACACCATTTCATAATACATCCAACTATAATTGGCTTAATAATAATCTTGATGAACTCAATGACTCGAATGCAACGTCTTTCAAAATATGCCATGAATGACTCCAAGTAATATCCTTAAAATGAGCTAATGCACAGCAGAAGATTTCTTTAATACCTGAGAATAAACATGCTTTAAAGTGTCAACCAAAAGGTTGGTGAGTTCATAGGTTTATCATAACAATCATTTCAATATATTAATAGACCACAAGATTTCCGTTTATAAATATATGTACACTCGCAAGTGTATAAAAGTATTCTATAAGTTGTAGGCACCCGGTAACAAGCCTTAACTTTCATGTTTTACCCTCTGAAGTACACCAGATCAGGTGTGTTTAAAATAACCTCGAAGTACTAAAGCATCCCATAGTCAGGATGGGGTTTGTCAGGCCCAATAGATCTATCTTTAAGATTCGCGCCTACCGTACATAGACAAGTAGTTTAATGTTACCAAGCTAAGGGTATATTTCTGGTTTAAACCCACATATAATTAGTTTTAGTACTTGTGCCTACTTCGTAAAACATTTATAAAACAGCGCATGTATTCTCAGCCCAAAAATATATATTGCAAAAGCAATTAAAAAGGGAGCAAATGAAACTCACAATACTGTATTTCGTAGTAAAAATACATATAACGTCATTTAATAAGTGCAAGGTTGGCCTCGGATTCACGAACGTATCAATATTGAGATTCAATATTGCAGGAAAGTACGTAGATGCAACGGAGATGATAAACACTAGATTGACCTCACGAGCATACCCATGAACCATACCCATCACCTCCATAGCTATAACCCATAATTTCCTTAGCTTCGACTCATTCAAAAAAACTATTTTGAAATCACTCGGACGGCACTCTGTCGTAATATTTTATGTATACTAATAATATCTTGAAATAATACAGAGCAAATATATATATATATATATATATATATATATATATATATATATATATATATATATATAAATCAATTGAGAGAGTTTAGAGAAATATATTTTCAAGTTTCTATGAAATAATGAAACCTATTGAATTCTATTTATAATAGATTTTTGAATTATAAAAGTGAATTATTAAAGTATGAATTATTAAAGTAAATTATTAAATTATGAATTATTACAGTGAATTATTAAAGTATGAATTATTAAAGTATGAATTATTAAAGTAAATTATTAAAGTATGAATTATTAAAGTGAATTATTAAAGTATGAATTATTAAAGTAAATTATTAAAGTTAAAGTAAAGTAAAAGTAAAGTAAAGGTAAAGTTAAAGTATAGTAAAAGTATAAAAAACTATGTATGTATAATACGCGTATAAATATATATAATATTAATTTAAATCGTTATATATATTTAATGAAATAAAATATAAATATCGTTATATTTATTATACTGATTAAGTAATGAGTTGTCAAAAGTGATTCTAGATATTTATAAAAGTTATATACGTTTTAATAATAAAGTTCTTTTTAAACTGAAAACGTCTTTGTACGTTTGAAAATAGATTAATAGAATAATATGGAAACCAATTCTCCACTAACTTTTGTCTAACTTTTTGTAAATGACACTTTTTGTTTTTATTTATAAATAGCTTTACAAATTATTCTGAATATCGTTAAGAGGAATAGATTTTCTCAAATCATAGTGGACCTCTCAACAGAGACTTGTAATCATAATTCAATGTTTCTGATAATTCAATCATTTAATATATTTTTTTTTCATCGAAAATCATATTGAAACAAATACGTTCGTGTAAAGTATTATACGTTTAATACTTTATTAATATTCTCAAGTTATAATATATATATATACATATACATATCTATTTATATATAACAGTTCGTGAATCGTCGGAATTTGGTCGAGGTTATAATGAATGTATGAACACAGTTTAAAATTCTTGAGATTTAACTTAACAAACTTTGCTTATCGTGTCGGAATAATATAAAGATTAAAGTTTAAATTTGGTCGGAAATTTCCGGGTCGTCACAGTACCTACCCGTTAAAGAAATTTTGTCCCCGAAATTTGATAGAGGTCGTCATGACTAACAATGAGAATGTTATTATAACGATTATAGAGTTTTATCATGTTCAAGAAGAATGGATAAAATAATTCGATTACTCGAAGCATGTGAGTGAAGTTATCGTAAGTGAATGAAATAAGATAATAGTGATTCGTCGTATCTTTTGATGTCATCACGATTGATCTTCGAAAAGAAAATCTTTGTAATCTATATTGGATTTGATTATTTGGCGATTAAGGAAATTATGATCCTCTTCGAATTAATGCGATAATCCATTTTCATTTCTCTGTCGGATATTTCACTATAAATCCACCTCATTTGTTTTCTTACAACTCACACCTTCTCAACTCATATTTTAAAGTATTTGTCAATATGCTTCATCCAGTGCTGATTCTTGATATACTCCTCACTTTCATATCTGTCGCTCTTCTTTTTCATCTGCCTTCGAAAGAATCTATTTACTTCTACTATACTCTTGGTTTTATAGTGTTTTTAGTTCTCCCGTGTCTTTATATTGCTATATGCATTGATATATACGATTTGTGATTTCTGGGTTGTTGTTGGGTTTTATATCTTCCCTTATATTTCAAAGTCCTTGCTTCTTCTATAATCATTGTCATCCACAGTTAATGCTCTCTTCTATTTGCTATGACTTATACTCCCATTTCTAGTTCGGAGCTTTCTCCTTTCGTTTCTTCTTCTTGCGATTAAGCACCGCTTGTAATGGTCCAGAATTCGCAGATATAAATTTAGGAATGAACATTGTTAATGTTCTAGGAAGGAAATTGTAATGACACGATCTTGACTTGTCAAATTACCAGAATACCTCGGAAAAGGCCGAATCATCAAGAAATATTTTCTTGATATTTAGAGATCAAAGAGAATACAAGAGTCATGTAACATAGCATATGATGACGTTATGATCTGTGAATCATCATGTTCCATTTAGAAACTCAGCATGAATTACTATAATATAATCACGTTGATCAAGTGTCATTATATTATACTAACTCATGCTTCAGCTCCCAACACTTCTTCAAGAATATTCCTATTTTAAACTCGAATGTTTCAGAATTTAGAAACTAAAATAGTTTCTTTTATGATATAATACAGATAGCGCGAAGAGGTAAATGATTTCAGATAAGAATAATTATAAAAATATCTTCAGAAGTATGGATGATATTTATAATGAAAGATACGATGATATCTTAGAATGTCTAATATCAGAGGATGATGAAGGATATTGTCCGCAGGGGTTTAGAGTCAGGAGCAAGGTATTCGTTAATGACTTCAACAAGTACTGAATCATTTGGATTCTTTGAAGGCAGGTTCAGCCTTTGTGATTTGTCCACAGCCTCCTTCATACTTTGCTTAATTCGTTTTCCAGTTCCAAAGCTTCTCTTTTTCTGAGCTTTGCCAATATACTATCCTTTATCATCCAACTTTTTACTGTTAAGGTCGTTTACAGTTTTTGCTGCTTCATCAGCATTTTTCAAAATTTCGAGAACTGGTTCGCAGTTTAGGGTGTTTTTCAGAAATTTCTCATTCAAAGAATGTAAGTCTTGGAGGTAGACGTTGTGTGTATATGTAATTGTTGATGTAGACATGCTGCGAGGTTTCAAAATACTGATTGCTGATTCTCAATAATTGGTATGGCAATTCTTGTTATAAGGTACGAATGAATATATGATAGGGTTTCGATAATTATAATGATTTTTTTTTTTGGAAAGTCAAAGATCAATGAAGTTGTTGGTAAGTTTATTGCTAATGTGGTGAATATAAACGATTCCCCAGTAACGTTGGTGAAAGGGCAACGTATCTATCGAGGTTATAATAAGACTGTTTTGATTGAGAAGTCGAAGATGACTTGCTGGAGCTGTGACAAAACTGTCTATTTTGAAACGGAATTGAAAAGTTATTTTAGCTAGTAAATGCCAAAGGGTCTAACACGGATACGTGTCGAACTATGACTTAGGTTTTGAGAGTTTTTCAGGTGTATAACTGTGGGTAACATGTGGTTGGATCATCATCTCGATTGTTCCTTAGTTGAAGTGTCTTCAGGAATTTCGAAGGGTTTGAGCACATATTGTAATCGTTAATACATATGATGTTCTAACACAGTTTTGAAGTCAAAGTATAGCTTTGAAAGATATAGGAATCTAAGAGTGATGATACTGGTTATATTTCGAATTGAATTATGCGATTTCAAAATCATAATATGTAATTGAATTTGAATGAGTATGATTGTTTTGATTTATATGAAATAATGGATATTGTTGTGAAAGTAGGGAGTATAGTTGATGATTGCTGAATCAGTTTCGAAAAATGTAATATATTAATTGTGAATTTATATATCTCTCGGGTATTACCTACCCGTTAAAATTTTTTTCACAATTAATATTTTGTACAAAAGAAGTTTATTACAGTCTTTATGAAAATATATGTGTATATTTTCTTTAGATGTAACATAGATTTAATGAGTTAATATTAAATTAAACTTATTTGTTTTATGGTTGGAACTAGAATTGAGTAATCCCTAAAACTTTATAAATTGCATAAGTATTTCTTCAATAATATTGAAATTATGAATCATTACTTTGTTATTTGTTGGTTTTCGTGAAATTCTTGTGAACTTCGCAAGGTACGAATGATGTTATTTGAAAAGTTTCGAGTACATCGATGATGAAAGTGTAAAATCAAACATATATTTGAATAATACACTTGATTTATTATGAATTGGATTTTTTATTGAATTGAGACAGAGATTGTAATTAACGATGGTTAAGTTGCGAACGAAGGACGTACATCATTGCATATTTGTAATATGAATTAACTGAGTAGTTAAGATTCACACATAATAGCTTAGTACGGAAAGATTTATTATGGTTTAAAAATTTATACATATAAAATATACATATAAATCTTTCGATTGGAAATGAGTTAATACTTCATAACTCGTTGATACAATATATTTGTTGTTGATTCGTAATGATGTCCACAATGATTCTTGAACTGACATAGTTTGTGATGTTACAGGTGCTGTTGATTCTGACGATACTGACGGCACTGACTGTGTTGATGATGCTACGGTCCTGTTGATGCTGTTGGTAAAACAATTCTAGCTTGTAAATCGTACACCATTTTCGATCAAAGTTTCTACTCTACCATCTCCGTTCACTCATCCGATTTACGATCAGAATTAAATAATCTCTAAGATTTTGGAGATTACATAACTGCCGCAGAGATATCTCTTCAATGAAGTTTATGAATTAATACTTCATCGTTTGTTGTTGTTGATATTCCTGGATATTTACAGGGCGTATGACGTTGATGTTTGAGATACATATTGTGATGTTGCGGTGTGGGATGTGGATGTTGTTGTTGGTGGTGGTGATGGTACTGTTGGTGTTGTTGATGGTGGTACTGTTTATGCTGCTGCTGCTGGTGTTTGTAACCTTTGCACCATATTCTCCAAAGCCACTACCCGAGCACGAAGCTCGTTGACTTCTTCTATTACACCGGGGTGATTGTCGGTTCGGACGAGCGGATAAATAAAATCTAGAATTTGGTGTAGTATGTAATCGTGACGAGATACTCTAGAAATAAGAGAGAAAATGGTGTTTCGGATAGGTTCACCGGTAAGTGCTTCAGGTTCTTCTCCAAGAGGGCAATGTGGTGGATGGAAGGGATCACCTTCTTCTTGTCTCCAATGATTAAGGAGGCTACGAACCCATCCCCAATTCATCCAGAATAGATGATGACTAATTGGTTGATCCATTCCGGTCACACTGCTTTCGGAACTTGAGTGGGATTCCATTTCGAAATCCGAGGGACTTGAACTAATGACGAATTCCATTTCGTACGATTGAATAAAGAATTTTTCGATATGAAATGATTTTCCGGCTATCGGGTGGTATTCTAATTATATAGAGCAAAAGGTTTCGTAGATTACGGAGGAATTTACGGAATATGTCAGGCAAAGTTTACAGTAACAGATACGCTAAGATATGAATTAGCAGATACGCTAAGATATGAATTTTGTCTATACACTATTCATGCAATCAATGCAATAAGATGTGTCTAGACTAAGAATGATAAGCAGGTAATTTTCGACAAGAATGATGAGCAAAACTTTTGAAATGCAGACACGGTCGAAGTCCAGACTCACTAATGCATCCTAACGACTATCAGTTAGACACACTAATGCAGACCTGGTTCGCTAAGACCACCGCTCTGATACCAACTGAAAGGACCCGTTCATATACATTATAAACGATTCACAATAGTTGATTACATCGTGAGGTATTTGACCTCTATATGATACATTTTACAAACATTGCATTCGTTTTTAAAAGACAAACGTTCTTTACAACGAAAGTTGACGGCATGGACACCATTTCATAATACATCCAACTATAATTGGCTTAATAATAATCTTGATGAACTCAATGATTCGAATTCAACGTCTTTCAAAATATGCCATGAATGACTCCAAGTAATATCCTTAAAATGAACTAATGCACAGCGGAAGATTTCTTTAATACCTGAGAATAAACATGCTTTAAAGTGTCAACCAAAAGGTTGGTGAGTTCATAGGTTTATCATAACAATCATTTCAATATATTAATAGACCACAAGATTTCCGTTTATAAATATATGTACACTCGCAAGTGTATAAAAGTATTCTATAAGTTGTAGGCACCCGGTAACAAGCCTTAACATTCATGTTTTACCCTCTGAAGTACACCAGATCAGGTGTGTTTAAAATAACCTCGAAGTACTAAAGCATCCCATAGTCAGGATGGGGTTTGTCAGGCCCAATAGATCTATCTTTAGGATTCGCGCCTACCGTACATAGACAAGTAGTTTAATGTTACCAAGCTAAGGGTATATTTCTGGTTTAAACCCACATAGAATTAGTTTTAGTACTTGTGCCTACTTCGTAAAACATTTATAAAACAGCGCATGTATTCTCAGCCCAAAAATATATATTGCAAAAGCAATTAAAAAGGGAGCAAATGAAACTCACAATACTGTATTTCGTAGTAAAAATACATATAACGTCATTTAATAAGTGCAAGGTTGGACTCGGATTCACGAACGTATCAATATTGAGATTCAATATTGCAGGAAAGTACGTAGACGCAACGGAGATGATAAACACTAGATTGACCTCACGAGCATACCCATGAACCATACCCATCACCTCCATAGCTATAACCCATAATTTCCTTAGCTTCAACTCATTCAAAAAAACTATTTTGAAATCACTCGGACAGCACTCCGTCGTAATATTTTATGTATACTAATAATATCTAAATAATACAGAGCATATATATATATATATATATATATATATATATATATATAAATCAATTGAGAGAGTTTAGAGAAATATATTTTCAAGTTTCTATGAAATAATAAAACCTATTGAATTCTATTTATAATAGATTTTTGAATTATTAAAGTATGAATTATTAAAGTGAATTATTAAAGTATGAATTATTACAGTGAATTATTAAAGTATGAATTATTAAAGTATGAATTATTAAAGTGAATTATTAAAGTATGAATTATTAAAGTGAATTATTAAAGTATGAATTATTAAAGTGAATTATTAAAGTTAAAGTAAAGTAAAAGTAAAGTAAAGGTAAAGTTAAAGTATAGTAAAATTATAAAAAACTATGTATGTATAATACGCGTTTAAATATATATAATATTAATTTAAATCGTTATATATATTTAATGAAATAAAATATAAATATCGTTATATTTATTATACTGGTTAAGTAATGAGTTGTCAAAAGTGATTCTAGATATTTATAAAAGTTATATACGTATTAATAATAAAGTTCTTTTTAAACTGAAAACGTCTTTGTACGTTTGAAAATAGATTAATAGAATAATATGGAAACCAATTCTCCACTAACTTTTGTCTAACTTTCGTAAATGACACTTTTTGTTTTTATTTATAAATAGCTTTACAAATTATTCTGAATATCGTTAAGAGGAATAGATTTTCTCAAATCATAGTGGACCTCTCAACAGAGACTTGTAATCATAATTCAATGTTTCTGATAATTCAATCATTTAATATATTTTTTTTGGTCAAAAATCATATTGAAACAAATACGTCCGTGTAAAGTATTATACGTTTAATACTTTATTAATATTATCAAGTTATAATATATATATATACATATACATATCTATTTATATATAACGGTTCGTGAATCGTCGGAATTTGGTCGAGGTTATAATGAATGTATGAACACAGTTTAAAATTCTTGAGATTTAACTTAACAAACTTTGCTTATCGTGTCGGAATAATATAAAGATTAAAGTTTAAGTTTGGTCGGAAATTTCCGGGTCGTCACACAGTTAATGCTCTCTTTTATTTGCTGCGATTTATACCTCAATTTCTATTTCGGAGTTTTGTCCTTTCGTTTCTTCTTCTTGTGCTTAAGCACCGCTTGTAATGGTTCAGAATTCACAGATATGAATTTCGGAATGAACATTGTTAATGTTCTAAGAAGGAAATTGTAATGGCACGATCTTGACTTGTCAAATTACTAGAATACCTCGGAAAAGGCCGATTCATCAAGAAATATTTTCTTGATATTTTAAAGGTTAAAGAGAATACAAGAGTCGTGTAACATAGCACATGATGACGTTATGATTTGTGAATCATCACATTCCATTTAGAAACTCAGCATGAATTACTGTAATATAATCACATTGATCAAGTGTCATTATAGTATACTAACTCATGCTTCAGCTCTCAACACTACTTCAAAAATATTCCTATTTTAAACTCGAATGTTTCAGAATTTAGAAACTAAAATAGTTTCTTTTATAATGTAATACATATAGCGCGAAGAGGTAAATGATTTCAGATAAGAATAATTATGGAAATATCTTCAGAAATATAGAGGATATTTATAATGAAAGATACGATGATTTATTAGAATTTCTAATATCAGAGGATGATGAAGAATATTGTCCGCAAGGGTTTAAAGTCGGGAGCAAGGTATTCGATAATGACTTCAGCAGATACTGAATCATTTGGATCCTTTTGAAGGCAGGTTCAGCCTTTGTGATTTATCCACAGCCTCCTTCATACTTTGCTCAATCCGTTTTCCAGTCTCAAAACTTCTCTTTTTCTGAGCTTTGCCAATACACTATTCTTTATCAGAAACTTCACATTCGAAGTATGTAAGTCCAGAAGATTGACGTTATATGTACACATATAACTGTTGGCGTAGACATGCTGCGAGATTTCAAAATACTGATTGTTAATTCCCGATGATTCGTATGGCAATTCTCTTTATTAGATGCAGATGAATAAATGATGGGGTTTTAATTAGTAAATATAATGACTTTTCGAAGAGGCTAAAGTCAAAGGGTAATGAAGTTGCTGGTACATATGCTGATAATGTGGTGGAATATAAAAAGTTCCTCGGTAACAAAAGGGTAATTGTATATGTCTGGGTTATAATAAGACTACTACTCCGGATGAAAATCGAAGTTGACTTGCTGGTGCTGTGACAAAACCGACTAATTTGAAAAGGAATCACAAAGTTATTTTGCTAATAAATGCCAAAGGGTCTGACACAGATACGTGTTAAATTATGACTTTGGTTTTGAGGGTTTTTCAGGTACATAACTGTGGGTAACATGTGGTTGGATCATCATCTCGATTGTTTATTGTTTGAAGTGTCTTCAGAAATTTCGGAGGGTTTGAACACATATTTTAATCGTTAATATGCATATGATGTTCTAGCACAGTTTTGAAGTCAAAGTATAGCTTTGAAAGATGTATGAATCTAAGAGTGATGATATCGGTTATATCTTGAATTGAATTCTACGATTTCAAAATCAGAATATATAATTGAATTTGAATGAGTATGGTTGTTTTGATTTCTATGAAAGAATGTATATTGTTATGAAAATAGTAAGTATAGTTGATGATTGCTGAATCAGATTCGAAGAATGTAACATATTAATTGTGAATTTATATATCTCTCGGGTATTACCTACCCGTTAAAAAATTTTTCACAATTAATATTTTGTACAGAAGAATTTTATTACAGTCTTTATGAAAATATATATATATATGTGTATATTTTCTTCAGATATAACATAGATTTAATGAGTTAATATTAAACTCATTTGATTTACGGTTGAAACTAGAATTGAGTAATCCCTAAAGCTTTAGAAATCACATAAGTATTTCTTCAATGATAATGAAATTTTGAATCAATACTTTGTTATTTGTTGATGCATGATGTTGGTTTTCGTGAAATTCTTGTGAACTTCGCAAGGTATGAATGATGTTATTTGAAATGTTTTGAGTACATCGATGATGAAAGTGTAACATCAAACATATATTTGAATAATACACTTGATTTATTATAGATTGGAATTTATTGAATTGAATTGAGACAGAGATTGTAGTTAACGGTGGTTAAGTTACTAATGAAGGATGTACATCATAGCATATTCGTAATATGAATTAAGATTCACACATAATAGCTTAGTACGGAAAGGTTTATTTTGATTTCAAAATTTATATATATATATATATATATATATATATATATATATATATATATATATATATATATATATATATATATATATATATATAATATACATATAATTTCTTTAGAGGGAATGAGTTAATAACTCGTTGATACAATATACGCGTTATTGATTCGTAATGATGTTCACGGTGGTTCTTGAACTGGCGAAGCTTGTGATGTTATAGGTGCTACTAATTCTGACAATGCTGACGGTAGTGACTGTGCTGGTGATGCTAACGGTATTGTTGGTGCTGTTGGTAAAACAAGTCTAGCTTGTAAATCACGAACCATTCTTGTCAGAGTTTCTACTCTTCCTTCTATCATTTTGGTTCACTCATCTGATTTATGGTTAGGGCTAGAATAGATAATCTCTAAGACTTTGGAGATTACCTAATCGCCGTAGAATGTTTCTCCAATGAAGTTATGAATCAATACTTCATCGTTTGTTGTTGTTGATATTCCTTGGTATCTACAGGGCATATGACGTTGATGCTCGTGGGACAGTTTATGTTGTTGAAGCATGGAATGTGGATGTTGTTGATGGTGGTAATGGTTCTGTTACTGGTGCTGCTGTTAGTGTTTGTAACCTTTGCACCATATTCTCCAAAGCCACTACCCGAGTGCGAAGCTCGTTGACTTCTTCTATTACACCGGGGTGATTGCCGGTTCGAACAAGCGGATAAATAAAATCTAGAATTTGATGTAGTATATAATCGTGACGAGATACTCTGGAAATGAGAGAGAAAATGGTATTTCGGACAGGTTCGCCGGTAAGTGCTTCAGGTTCTTCGTCAAGAGGGCAATGTGGTGGATGGAAGGGATCACCTTCTTCTTGTCTCCAATGATTGAGGAGACTACGAACCCATCCCCAATTCATCCAGAATAGATGATGGCTAATTGGTTTATCCATTCCAATCACACTGCTTTCGGAGCTTGAGTGAAACTCCATATCAGGATTCGAGGAACTGGAACTAGTTGCAGGATCCATCTTATACATATTAGGGAAATGATTTTTCGATATGAGGAAGATTATAAGACTTAGATTTGGTATTCATACATACATTACCTATGTATATATAATACCAAAATCCTATAATTTATGGAGGAATCTTTGAAATATGTCAGGTAAAGTTTACAGTAACAGATACGCTAAGGTATGAATTAGAAAATACGCTAAGATATAAATTTTGTCTATACACTATTTATGCAATCAAGACAGTAAGATGTGTCTAGACTAATAATGATACGCAGGTAATTTCCGACAAAAATGATAAGCAAATCTTTTGACATGCAGACACGGTCGAAGTCCAGACTCACTAATGCATCCTAACGACTATCAGTTAGACATACTAATGCAGACCTGGTTCGCTAAGACCAGCGATCTGATACCACATGAGACGACCCGTCCTAATCTATAAGGACGAATACAATAACATATGGATACATTGCTAGGTATTTGACCTCTATATGATACATTTTACAAACATTGCATTCGTTTCTAAAGACAAACTTTCATTACATCGAAAGTTGAGAGGCATGCATACCCTTTCATAATATATCCAAACTATAAATAAGTAAATAGTAATCTTGTTGAACTCAATGACTCGAATGCAACGTCATTTGAAATATGTCATGAATGACTCCAAGTATTATCTTTAAATGAGAAAATGCACAGCGGAAGATTTCTTTCAAACCTGAGAATAAACTTGCTTTCAAGTGTCAACCAAAAGGGTTGGTGAGTTCATTAGTTATCAAAAACATTCATTTCTATCATTTTAATAGACCACAAGATTTCAGATATTCAATTGTACACGTAACCCGAGTACATAATAACACGCGTAACCCGCGAATTAAAAATCATTCATATGGTGAATGCTTGATAATCGACTTAACTTTAATGCATAGAATATCCCCAAACAGAACCTCTCGTCTGTATAATAATAATAATATCGAAGTACTAAAGCATCTGTACCCCGGATGGGACTTGTCGAGGTCCATAGATCTATCTTTAGGATTCGCGTCGATTAGGGGCCATACCTGTTTCCTAATCATTAGGTTACCAAGCTAAAAGGGGGGGGGTGATATTCAATATTCATAATCCAGCCATAGAATATAGTTTTTGATCACTTGTGTCTATTTCGTAAAACATTAAGAAAATCGGCGCATGTATTCTCAGTCCCAAAAATATATATAAAAAGGGAGTAATGAAACACACAAAACTGTATTTCGTAGCAATAATGCATATGACGGCACTTGAACAAGTGCAAGGTTGGCCTCGGATTCACGAACCTATATTAAGTATATATATTCATATAATGGTCAATATCTGTCTAACAATTAAGGTCGAGTCATAGTGTACCACAATCCTAATGCACGAGACTAATATGCAAAAGTCAACAAAAGTTAACTTAATCCTAAATGATTTCCAAAATCTATACATGATTATTATATAACTTAAATATAATAGTTTAATATATATATTTAAATATTTTAATGGATTTTATTAGAGTAAATAATATAATTCATTTATTAATAAATAAAATTTTATATTTAAAATTTATGTAATAAAAATATACTTTTATATATCTTAAGTAATAAAATTTATAAAGTTCATTTAATATCATAAAAATAATATGATAGGTATTTATTAATGTAATTATATTGCACGTAGTAAAATATCTTTGTATCATGAATTTATTTAATAAAATAATATCGATATTAACAATAGTATGTAAAAATTGTATTATTTTGTAATAATAATTATTATTATTCTACTAATAATAATAAAAATATTTATATATACTAAAAATGATATTATGATAAAATGATAATTTTTATTAATGAAATTTTATATTAACAATGATATAATAATTTTTGTAAAAATGATAGTTTTAATATTAATAATAATTTTAATAATAGTAATGATAAAAATAATGAAAATGATATTCTTGTCTAAATTAATACCTATAAATTTTAATCTCATTATGATACATATACTCATTATTTCCTAATCAATTTGTTAATAGCTTTTAGTCGTCTTTTATATCGCGTTCATATTAATGATAATAATAGTAATCATAACAATTAGATGTTACTAATATTAGTTTTAATTATAATAATACTAATAATTTTAATAAATATTATGATAATATTAATGATAATACTAATAACTATTTTAATGATAATAATAATAATATTACTAGTTATAACTTTAACGATAATAACGATAGTAATAATAATAACAATAACAATTTTTAATGATAACGCCTTTTATTGATAATGATAATAATAATAATAATTAATAATAATAATTAGATAAAAACTATAGCGTCGATAATAACGACGGTAATAATAATCATTTTTTAATAATAATACAAAAATTCAATTGATTATAACTTCTAATCCGTTCATCGAAACCATTCGATATCTAAATGAAAAGTTATTAATTTTTCGCTAGCTTTCCAACGACATGCATATCATATACCTTATCTCAACCGCATATGTATCTAGTTCATAACCTATCGCCAACTACTTAATGACAATATTAAATGTACAAGCATGCATAATCCTAAATACTCGAGAACTAGTCAGGGATACACTATTAATATAAAAAGTTAAGTTATGAGTGCTCACGTATCAATATTGAGATTCAATATTGCAGGAAAGTACGTAGACACGATGGAGATGATAAACACTAGGTTGACCTCACGAGCATACCCACGAACCATACCCATGACCTCCATAGCTTTAACCCATAATTTCCTTAGCCCTATCCCACTCGAAAAATAAGTTTGAAATAACTTGCCCATAACCTCGTCGTAGTATTTTATGTAATAATAATAATAATAATACTCTTAATAAATAATAATAAGATTAATAAAAATATTAATCTTAATAATAATAATATAAATAATAATAATAGAAAGAGTAATATGTAATTGTATGTGTGTGTTCCTCTTAATCTGAATTCGTTCGAGACTTTAAAAAACATTTCCTTACCAAACATATCATGCGATTGCATGAGGTATGTGAGGAGAACTCATGCAATCGCATGAGCTCTCTTTACAGCTCATGATCGCTTAAACTATCTTGCCAACACTCAATTTATATTAATATATATAATATATTTAATTTATATAATGAATTATATATTATATTATATTTACGTGTATAGTTAACTTATAAATTTCGTTCGGATGACTCGTTCGTTGTCACTCGACTTATCTCTCGTTCCCAGTTTCTCGAACTCATTTTTGTACGCTTAGAAAACTAGCACTTTATGTTTAGTGACTCGTACCCTTATCAAAATATAGACTTAAATCGTTAGTAAACTATATTACATGAAGTGTAACTTATGCATTTAAGTGTTTTGGTCATTTGCTTCCATAAATCATCGTCTCGTTGTATATATAAAAGTATTATTTTAAAATCGACACGTCTTATAACTAAATTAATATTACATTGTAATATATATATTTTCATTTAAAAATATAAACTTGTACATATCGTAAGTAATGGAAATATTTATGTAACGATATAATTTTTAGTTTTTCAAAACTAATTATTTTTTTTCAAAGTTCGTTTTGAATTTCGTTTAGAAAATATTATAACACGTATCGTTTATACTTAAAACTTAAATAGATACAATTCATTTATGTACTAACGTTTTAAATATCAATCGCATTACTAAGTGAGTGTTACTATCATGTACTTAATTAAATTGAAAACATATATATTTAATGAAACATGTTTTAAATACAAGTTGCAAGTTTTCTATATATTTAACAACTAATATTCTAATTTACTTTATTTAAACAGGGATGTTTTAATAATCCAGTTCCATTATATTGAAAAACGTTTTCGTACACTAGTAACTAAATCATTATTATTAAATTTAGTCTTCCACTAACTTTTTTCTAACTTTCGTTATTTGACATCTTGTTCTCATATGAAGATCAATTTACCAATTATTCCGAATATCGTTAAAATAGGAAGATTTCTCAAATCAATGTGGATCTCTCAACAGAGACTCGTAATCATAATTCAATGTATCCGATAAATCAATCATTTGATATTATCTTTCAATTCTGTTGGTAAATGCAATCATGTAAAGTATTATACCTAATACTTTGTTTACATTTTCAAGTTATAACATATACACATATACATATATAATCATATCCGTTCATATAATGGTTCGTGAATCATTGGAATTTGGTCAAGGTTAAATGAATGTATGTACATAGTTTAAAATCCTTGAGATTTAACTTAACAAACTTTGCTTATCGTGTCGAAAACATATAAAGGTTAAGTTTAAATTTGCTCAAAAATTTCCGGGTCGTCACAGATTCATCAAAAAGGGAGTTATGGTGTGAAACTTATGACCAAAACAAGTTTCCACAAAGCTGACCCTGTGCTCACACGTGTAGCTGAGGCCTCACTCATGCAAGTGAGTCCTCATACGTGTGGTTGACCCACAAAAGTGTGGTCACTCGTGCGAGTGACTTGTCACTCGTGTGGGAGCTGAAGAACAGCTCCGGCACGCTTATTTTCGCGTTTTGGAAAACATCATATAAACTATATAACAACTATTTCTAACATCAAATAAGCATAACAAACACAAAACATGAAGATTCAAGCTCATATTCATCAAAACCCCATTTTACAACCCAAACCCAATTTTTAAGAATTAAAGCACGAATTCAATCAATCAAACCTGGATAAATGATCACAAGGATGATATGATTTAGTTCCTAAAGCCTCTTGATTCAATTCTGACTTAGATCAATTAGGGTTTGTGAAGGTGTAGAGTTTAGGTACGTTCTTATTTTTGAGAATTATCAAGAAATGGGAAGAAAGAAGCTGATTACACACTAAATGGGTTATTAAGACCCATACTCCACAACACACGGGTATTTATCAGTTATCTAATATCTTTCTTACTTAATTTGGCAACCCTAACGGAGTCTAAATTCAACAAACGAACCATTTCTGTGACCCTTGTCACAAACTGGTCTTAACCACATATTCAATTAATAATAAACATATTATTAAAATAAAATCATATTTAAACACAACTATAAACCTAAGGGCAATTAAGTAATCTTACTTCTAACCCTGGTTTTAGTCTGTTACAAATCCACTCCCTTAAATAGATTTCATCCTCGAAATCTGGTCTTGATCAAATAGATGAGGGTAACGGGTCTTCATCAACTCTTCTATTTCCCACGTCAAGTTAGACCCTAAGCTGTGTTTCCATTCTACTAAAACCATCGGGATCTCTTTCTTTCTTAACTTAGTAACCTTTTTATCGACTACTCGAATTGATTCCTCAACCAACTTGTTACTCAAATCGACTTTCAAATCTACTAGCGGTACGATATGTGTCTCGTCATCGACTTCACACTTATGCAAATAACATACATTGAAGGTATTATGAATACCAGCTAACTATGGCGGAAGATCCAGTACCACTGTCTGATCATTCAGAATCTCACTAATTGGAAACGGCCCAACATACCTTGGCGCGAGCTTACCACGTTTACCAAATCTGATGACCCCTTTCCGCGGTGAAACCTTAAGATACACACGATCACCAACATTAAAAGTTATCGGACGTCTACGCGGATCTGCATAAATCTTTTGTTTATCTCTGGCAGCTTTCAACTTTTCTCGCGCAATAGCAACTTTTTCGGCTGTCATTTGAACAATTTCGGGACCAGCAAACTGTTTCTCTCCAGCTTCTAACCAACAAGTCGAAGTTCTACAATGATGGTCGTACAACATTTCGTAAGGCGGCATTCCTATGCTTGAATGATAAGAATTGTTATACGCGAATTCAACCAATGGCAAATGTGTATCCCACGAACCACCATATTCTAATACACATGCTCTCAACATATCCTCTAGCGTCTGTATCATTCATTCACTCTGACCATCTGTCTGAGGATGATAAGCTGTACTCAGATTCACACGTGTACCCAAATTCTGTTGCAGACTATTCTAGAAGTTCGACACAAATCTAGAATCCCTGTCTGACACAATTGATAATGGCACACCATGATGACTAACTATCTCTTTTACATATAAATTGGCAAGTTCACTCAATGACGCTGTCTCACGAGTAGCAAGAAAATGAGCACTCTTGGTCAAACGATCAACTATTACCCAAATCATATCGTGTTTTCTCTGAGTTCTAGGTAATTTTGTCACAAAATCCATCGTGATATGCTCCCATTTCCACTCTGGAATCTGTAACTGACACAACGAACCATATGGTTTCTGGTGTTCTGCCTTCACTTGCGCGCAAATATGACACTTTTCAAAGAGCGATGTCTGTTTTCATAGTCAGCCACCAATACATAGACTTAAGGTCATGATACATCTTATTACTGCCTGGATGTACTGTCAATCTGAATTTGTGAGCTTCAGTCATGATCAAATCCCTCAAGTCTCCAAGCATAGGTGTAGCGACCCGAACTTTTCCATGTTTATATATATTAAATGAAATTGTTATTTACATGATTAAGTGTTTCCAACATGTTAAGCAATCAAACTTGTTAAGACATGATTAATTGAAATAGGTTTCATATAGACAATTGACCACCCAAGTTGACCGGTGATTCACGAACGTTAAAACTTGTAAAAACTATATGATGACATATATATGGATATATATATAGTTAACATGATATTATGATAAGTAAACATATCATTAAGTATATTAACAATGAACTACATATGTAAAAGCAAGACTACTAACTTAATGATTTTGAAACGAGACATATATGTAACGATTATCGTTGTAACGACATTTAATGTATATATATATCATATTAAGAGATATTCATACATCATATTATCATGATAATATAATAATTTAAAATCTCATTTGATATTATAAACATTGGGTTACCAACATTTAACAAGATCGTTAACATAAAGGTTTCAAAACAACACTTACATGTAACGACTAACGATGACTTAACGACTCAGTTAAAATGTATATACATGTAGTGTTTTAATATGTATTCATACACTTTTGAAAGACTTCAATACACTTATCAAAATACTTCTACTTAACAAAAATGCTTACAATTAAATCCTCGTTCAGTTTCATCAACAATTCTACTCGTATGCACCCGTATTCATACTCGTACAATACACAACTTTTAGATGTATGTACTATTGGTATATACACTCCAATGATCAGCTCTTAGCAGCCCATTTGAGTCACCTAACACATGTGGGAAACATCATTTGGCAACTAGCATGAAATATCTCATAAAATTACAAAAATATGAGTAATCATTCATGACTTATTTACATGAAAACAAAATTACATATCCTTTATATCTAATCCATACACCAACGACCAAAAACACCTACAAACACTTTCATTCTTCAATTTTCTTCATCTAATTGATCTCTCTCAAGTTCTATCTTCAAGTTCTAAGTGTTCTTCATAAATTCTACAAGTTCTAGTTTCATAAAATCAAGAATACTTCCAAGTTTGCTAGCTTACTTCCAATCTTGTAGAGTGATCATCCAACCTCAAGAAATCTTTCTTATTTACAGTAAGATATCTTTATAATACAAGGTAATACTCATATTCAAACTTTGATTCAATTTTTACAACTATAACAATCTTATTTCGAGTGGAAATCTTACTTGAACTTGTTTTCGCGTCATGATTCTGCTTCAAGAACTTTCAAGCCATCCAAGGATCCTTTAAAGCTAGATCCTTTTTTCTCATTTCCAGTAGCTTTATCCAGAAAACTTGAGGTAGTAATGATGTTCATAACATCATTCAATTCATACATATAAAGCTATCTTATTCGAAGGTTTAAACTTGTAATCACTAGAACATAGTTTAGTTAATTCTAAACTTGTTCGCAAACAAAAGTTAATCCTTCTAACTTGACTTTTAAAATCAACTAAACACATGTTCTATATCTATATGATATGCTAACTTAATGATTTAAAACCTGGAAACACGAAGAACACTGTAAAACCGGACATACGCCGTCGTAGTAACACCGCGGGCTGTTTTGGGTTAGTTAATTAAAAACTATGATAAACTTTGATTTAAAAGTTGTTCTTCTGGGAAAATGATTTTTCTTATGAACATGAAACTATATCCAAAAATCATGGTTAAACTCAAAGTGGAAGTATGTTTTCTAAAACGGTCATCTAGACGTCGTTCTTTCGACTGAAATGACTACCTTTACAAAAATGACTTGTAACATATATTTCCAACTATAAACCTATACTTTTTCTATTTAGATTCATAAAATAGAGTTCAATATGAAACCATAGCAATTTGATTCACTCAAAGCGGATTTAAAATGAAGAAGTTATGGGTAAAACAAGATTGGATAATTTTTCTTGTTGTAGCAACTTGAAAATTAGTAACAAATCTATATTAATCATATCCTAGCTAACTTATGTTGTATTATACATGTATTCTAATATATTATGTAATCTTGGGATACCATAGACACGTATGCAAATGTTTTGACATATCATATCGACCCATGTGTATATATTATTTGGAACAACCATAGAAACTCTATATGCAGTAATGTGGGAGTTAGCTATACAGGGTTGAGGTTGATTCCAAAAATATATATACTTTGAGTTGTGATCTAGCCTGAGACGTGTATACACTGGGTCGTGGATTTATTCAAGATAATATATATCAATTTTTTTCTGTACATCTAACGTTGGACAACTAGTTGTAGGTTACTAACGAGGACAGCTGACTTAATAAACTTAAAACATCAAAATATATTAAAAGTATTGTAAATATATTTTAAACATACTTTGATATATATGTACATATTTGTTATAGGTTCGTGAATCGACCAGTGGCCAAGTCTTACTTCCCGACGAAGTAAAAATCTGTGAAAGTGAGTTATAGTCCCACTTTTAAAATCTAATATTTTTGGGATGAGAATACATGCAGGTTTTATAAATGATTTACAAAATAGACACAAGTACGTGAAACTACATTCTATGGTTGAATTATCGAAATCGAATATGCTCCTTCTTATTAAGTCTGGTAATCTAAGAATTAGGGAACAGACACCCTAATTGACGCGAATCCTAAAGATAGATCTATTGGGCCTAACAAACCCCATCCAAAGTACCGGATGCTTTAGTACTTCGAAATTTATATCATAGCCGAAGGGTGTCCCAGAATGATGGGGATATTCTTATATATGCATCTTGTTAATGTCGGTTACCAGGTGTTCACCATATGAATAATTTTTATCTCTATGTATGGGATGTGTATTGAAATATGAAATCTTGTGGTCTATTGTTACGATTTGATATATATAGGTTAAACCTATAACTCACCAACATTTTTGTTGACGTTTAAAGCATGTTTATTCTCAGGTGAATACTAAGAGCTTCCGCTGTTGCATACTAAAATAAGGACAAGATTTGGAGTCCATGTTTGTATGATATTGTGTAAAAACTGCATTCAAGAAACATATGTCGATGTAATATATTTCTATTGTAAACCATTATGTAATGGTCGTGTGTAAATAGTATATTTTAGATTATCATTATTTGATAATCTACGTAATGTTTTTAAAACCTTTATTGATAAAATAAAGGTTATGGTTGTTTTAAAAATGAATGCAGTCTTTGAAAAACGTCTCATATAGAGGTCAAAACCTCGCAACGAAATCAATTAATATGGAACGTTTATAAACAATATGAACGGGACATTTCAGTTGGGATCCGAGCGTTGGTCTTAGAGAACCATAAAATTTGCATTAGTGTGTCTTATCGAGTTTGTTAGGATGCATTAGTGAGTCTGGACTTCGACCGTGTTTTCTTTAAAAATGATTGCTTAACATTTTTGTTGGAAACTATATATTTTTAACATGTGAATATTATGTGATATATTAATCTCTTAACGTGTTTGATATTATGTGATAGATGTCTACCTCTAGAACAAGTCCCCTTGACTCACCTAATAATAATGAAGAGTCAAATGTAAATTGGAATGATTCGTGGACTGATTCACAAGTTCCCGAAGAGGAACCGGAAGAAGAGTCAGAACCGGAAGAAGAATCGGAACCGGAAGAAGAAATAGAACCAGTGGGGGAAATAATAAAACGGTTAAGTAGAAGAAAATCCTCAACCAACCGACCAAAATTAATTATGGTCAATGGTGTTTCCGCCAAGGAAGCAAAGTATTGGGAGGATTACCAATTCTCCGATGAATCGGATCCCGACAAGGATTCCGATGATGTTATAGAAATTACCCCAACACAATTTAATAAGGCAAAAGAGAACAATAAGGGAAAGGGCATAAAAATAGAGAAATTTGATTCCAAACCCGATGAACTTTATATGTATCGTCAACACCCGTATTTCTTAAGTTATGACAATAACCCGGGAACCTCTAAACCACCAGGTTTTTCTAAACCAAAGTGGAAAATGATGGCTCGTATTAGGGGAACATCATATATCCCTAGAAACTTGGCAAAACGAACCAAAACCGAAGAAGAAGAAACGAGCGAGTCGGAATAAGATAGTTGTATTTGTGTGGTGTAATATATATAATATAGTGTGCTTATGCTTTATGATATATGTAAAAATTGCTTGTATTAATAAGTATTTTTTTATGAATCTAACTCTTGTCTATTTTACAGTATAAAAACACAAAATGGATAGACAACCCAATATTTTAAGAGACCTACCCGGAGACATGATTGATGAAATCTTGTCTAGAGTCGGTCAGAATTCCTCGGTTCAACTATTTAAGGTGAGATCAGTTTGTAAGACATTCGAAGAACGTTCCAAGAATGCCTTGATTTATAAAAGGCTTTTGTTCAAAAGATGGGGGATATCACATTGGGAAATCCATAAGTTACGATGTGTTTACTTTGACGCTTATATTGCAGGGAACCCAAATGCTATTTTACGCAACGGGTTAAGAAATTATTTTGACTCAATATATCCGAATATAGGACTTCGTGATTTAGAAAAAGCGGCTAACATGCAACATAAAGAAGCATGTTATGCTTACGGGTTAGTAATGTTCGCTTCTCACCAAAGTGAGAACAAGAACATCGGGCTGCAACTATTAAACAAAACATTCCCACAAGTGACAGAGTCGGTAATTGGGGTAAGAAATGAGGTTTTTAGGTTATTACGAGACTGTTGGTCATTACGTAACCTTCATCCTTTTGACGACGTTACAACACATTGTCTTACTATCGGTCACAATGGTTATGTTCCACAAAACCAAGGATGGGAATTGGTATTAGTAAAACCAGAATGCATGACTTGTTTCTGGACGTATGAATTACGTGTCTTTATTGCCTTTGCTGAACGCCTTATTTATTAACTAGAATTATCTTCGCAACTACTTTGTATCAAAGTTTTATGTGCTATATTTCATGCTATATGTAAAAAAAGCGGTATTGTAAGTTTGCAAGTTATTGTATAAAGGTTTGAATATGAAATTTTTTTTTTGATTAGTTTTTCATATAGAATTGTAGTAGTTGAAATGGTATGTTAGCTACTAAGTATGAACTTAACGGGTAGGTACTACCCGAATTAAAGAGTATAAAACGCTAATATGAAGAAAGAGCTTTTATAAATAAGTTCATATTACGCTACGAAATACTATTGACTACTCTTGATATTCTATATGATTAACTCGTTTCATTTAACTATTTTGAAGGAAATGGCACCGACTACTTGACACACCTTGAATATGAGCGAAGAGGAATTTCGTGCCTTTCTTGCTTCAAACATAGCCGCAGTACAGGCTGCGCTATATACCAACAATAACTCTGAATCTAGCAATGCAGCTAACGGCGCAAGAAATCGTGTAGGATGCACCTACAAAGAATTCACTGCCTGCAAACCTTTGGAATTTGATGGAACCGAAGGACCCATCGGATTGAAACGGTGGACCGAGAAGGTCGAATCGGTGTTTGCCATAAGTAAGTGTACTGAAGAGGACAAAGTGAAGTACGCTACGCATACCTTCACAGGTACTGCGTTAACATGGTGGAATACCTATCTAGAGCAAGTGGGACAAGATGATACTTACGCTCTACCGTGGTCAGCATTCAAGCACTTAATGAACGAGAAGTACCGTCCCTGAACCGAGGTCAATAAGCTCAAGACAGAACTTAGAGGGTTACGAACCCAAGGATTTGATATTACCACGTACGAAAGACGATTCACAGAATTGTGCCTATTGTGTCCGAGAGCATTCGAAGATGAGGAAGAGAAGATCGACGCATTTGTTAAAGGATTACCGGAAAGAATCCAAGAAGATATAAGTTCACACAAGCCCGCCTCCATACAACAGGCATGTAGAATGGCTCACAAACTAGTGAACCAGATTGAGGAAAGAATTAAAGAACAGGTGGTTGAAGAGTCTAATGTGAAGCAAGTTAAAAGAAAGTGGGAGGAAAACGGTGATAAGAATCACCAATACAACAACAACAGCAATTACAACAATAATCGCAACAACTATCCCAACAATCGCAACATCAATCGCAACTACAACAAACGGCCCAACAACAACAACAACAACAACAACAACAGCAACTACAACAATCATCCCAACAACAATAACAACCGCAACAAAAACAACAATCAGAAGCAGCTATGCCAAAGGTGTGAAAAGAATCACTCGGGGTTCTGCACCAAATTTTGCAACAAGTGTAAAAGAAATGGTCATAGCGCGGTGAAGTGTGAGGTCTATGGACCAGGGGTTAACAGAACAAAAGGAACAAATAGTGTCGGAACGAGTAATGGCAGAGCAAGTAGTGTCGGAGCAAGTTATGCCAATGTAGTTTGTTATAAATGTGGAAAACCGGACCACATTATTAGAAATTGCCCGAACCAGGAGAACACGAATGGACAAGGCCGTGGAAGAGTTTTCAATATTAATGCGGCAGAGGTACAGGAAGACCCGGAGCTTGTTACGGGTACGTTTCTTATTGACAATAAACCTGCTTACGTTTTATTTGATTCGGGTGCGGATAGAAGCTATATGAGTAGAGATTTTTGTGCTAAATTAAGTTGTCCATTGACGCCTCTGGATAGTAAATTTTTACTCGAATTAGCAAATGGTAAATTAATTTCAGCAGATAATATATGTCGGAATCGAGAAATTAAACTGGTTAGCGAAACATTTAAGATTGACTTGATACCAGTAGAGTTAGGGAGTTTTGATGTGATAATCGGTATGGACTGGTTGAAAGAAGTGAAAGCAGAGATCGTTTGTTACAAAAATGAAATTCGCATTATACGAGAAAAAGGAAAACCCTTAATGGTGTACGGAGAAAAGGGCAACACGAAGCTACATCTTATTAGTAATTTGAAGGCACAAAAACTAATAAGGAAAGGTTGCTATGCTGTTTTAGCACACGTCGAGAAAGTACAAACTAAAGAAAAGAGCATCAATGATGTTCCCGTCGCCAAAGAATTTCCCGATGTATTTCCGAAAGAATTACCGGGATTACCCCCACATCGATCCGTTGAATTTCAAATAGATCTTGTACCAGGAGCTGCACCAATAGCTCGTGCTCCTTATAGACTCGCACCCAGCGAGATGAAAGAACTGCAAAGCCAATTACAAGAACTTTTTGAGCGTGGTTTCATTCGACCAAGCACATCACCGTGGGGAGCTCCTGTTTTGTTTGTCAAGAAGAAAGATGGTACATTCAGGTTGTGTATCGACTACCGAGAGTTGAACAAACTTACCATCAAGAACCGCTACCCACTACCGAGAATCGACGACTTATTTGATCAACTACAAGGCTCGTCTGTTTATTCAAAGATTGACTTAAGTTCCGGGTATCATCAAATGCGGGTGAAAGAAGATGATATTCCAAAGACTGCTTTCAGAACACGTTACGGTCATTACGAGTTTATGGTCATGCCGTTTGATTTAACTAATGCACCAGCTGTGTTCATGGACCTTATGAACCGAGTGTGTGGACCATACCTTGACAAGTTTGTCATTGTTTTCATTGATGACATACTTATTTACTCAAAGAATGACCAAGAACACGGTGAACATTTGAGAAAGGTGTTAGAAGTATTGAGAAAGGAAGAATTGTACGCTAAGTTTTCAAAGTGTGCATTTTGGTTGGAAGAAGTTCAATTCCTCGGTCACATAGTGAACAAAGAAGGTATTAAGGTAGATCCGGCAAAGATAGAAACTGTTGAAAAGTGGGAAATCCCGAAAACTCCGAAACACATACGCCAGTTTTTAGGACTAGCTGGTTACTACAGAAGGTTCATCCAAGACTTTTCCAGAATAGCAAAACCCTTGACTACATTAACGCATAAAGGGAAGAAATTTGAATGGAAGGATGAACAAGAGAAAGCGTTCCAGTTATTGAAGAAAAAGCTAACTACGGCACCTATATTGTCATTGCCTGAAGGGAATGATGATTTTGTGATTTATTGTGACGCATCAAAGCAAGGTCTCGATTGTGTATTAATGCAACGAACGAAGGTGATTGCTTATGCGTCTAGACAATTGAATATTCACGAACAAAATTATACGACGCATGATTTGGAATTAGGCGCGGTTGTTTTTGCATTAAAGACTTGGAGGCACTACTTATATGGGGTCAAAAGTATTATATATACCGACTACAAAAGTCTTCAACACATATTTAATCAGAAACAACTGAATATGAGGCAGCGTAGGTGGATTGAATTGTTGAATAATTACGACTTTGAGATTCGTTACCACCCGGGGAAGGCAAATGTGGTAGCCGACGCCTTGAGTAGGAAGGACAGAGAACCCATTCGAGTAAAATCTATGAATATAATGATTTACAATAACCTTACTACTCAAATAAAGGAGGCACAACAAGGAGTTTTAAAAGAGGGAAATTTAAAGGATGAAATACCCAAAGGATCGGAGAAGCATCTTAATATTCGGGAAGACGGAACCTGGTATAGGGCTGAAAGGATTTGGGTACCAAAATTTGGAGATATGAGAGAAATGGTACTTAGAGAAGCTCATAAAACCAGATACTCAATACATCCTGGAACGGGAAAGATGTACAAGGATCTCAAGAAACTTTTTTGGTGGCTGGGTATGAAAGCCAATGTTGATAAATACGTAGGAGAATGTTTGACGTGTTCTAAGGTCAAAGCTGAGCATCAGATACCATCAGGTCTACTTCAACAACCCGAAATCCCGGAATGGAAATGGGAAAACATTACCATGGATTTCATCACTAAATTGCCAAGGACTACAAGTGGTTTTGATACTATTTGGGTAATAGTTGATCGTCTCAACAAATCAGCACACTTCCTGCCAATAAGAGAAGATGACAAGATGGAGAAGTTAGCACGACTGTATTTGAAGGAAGTCGTCTCCAGACATGGAATGCCAATCTCTATTATCTCTGATAGGGATGGCAGATTTATTTCAAGATTCTGGCAGACATTACAGCAAGCATTAGTAACTCGTCTAGACATGAGTACTGCCTATCATCCAAAAACTGATGGGCAGAGCGAAAGGATGATACAAACGCTTGAAGACATGCTACGAGCATGTGTTATTGATTTCGGAAACAGTTGGGATCGACATCTACCGTTAGCAGAATTTTCCTACAACAACAGCTACCATTCAAGCATTGAGATGGCGCCATTTGAAGCACTTTATGGTAGAAAGTGCAGGTCTCCAATTTGTTGGAGTGAAGTGGGGGATAGACAGATTACGGGTCCGGAGATAATACAAGAAACTACCGAGAAGATCATCCAAATTCAACAACGGTTGAAAACCGCCCAAAGTCGACAAAAGAGCTACGCCGACATTAAAAGAAAAGATATAGAATTTGAAATTGGAGAGATGGTCATGCTTAAGGTTGCACCTTGGAAAGGCGTTGTTCGATTTGGTAAACGAGGTAAATTAAATCCAAGGTATATTGGACCATTCAAGATTATTGATCGTGTCGGACCAGTAGCTTACCGACTTGAGTTACCTCAACAACTCGTGGCTGTACATAACACTTTCCACGTCTCGAATTTGAAGAAATGTTTTGCTAAAGAAGATCTCACTATTCCGTTAGACGAAATCCAAATCAACAAAAAACTTCAATTCATCGAAGAACCCGTCGAAATAAAGGATCGTGAGGTTAAAAGACTTAAACAAAAAAAGATACCAATTGTTAAGGTTCAATGGAATTCTCGTAGAGGACCCTAGTTCACCTGGGAATGAGAAGATCAGATGAAGAAGAAATACCCGCACTTATTTCCAGAAGATACGTCAACACCTCCAACTGCTTAAAATTTCGGGACAAAATTTATTTAACGGGTAGGTACTGTAGTGACCCAAACTTTTCCATGTTTATATATATTAAATGAAATTGTTATTTACATAATTAAGTGTTTCCAACATGTTAAGCAATCAAACTTGTTAAGACTTGATTAATTGAAATAGGTTTCATATAGACAATTGACCACCCAAGTTGACCGGTGATTCACGAACGTTAAAACTTGTAAAAACTATATGATGAAATATATATGGATATATATATAGTTAACATGATATTATGATAAGTAAACATATCATTAAGTATATTAACAATGAACTACATATGTAAAAGCAAGACTACTAACTTAATGATTTTGAAACGAGACATATATGTAACTATTATCGTTGTAACGACATTTAATGTATATATATATCATATTAAGAGATATTCATACATCATATTATCATGATAATATAATAATTTAAAATCTCATTTGATATTATAAACATTGGGTTAACAACATTTAACAAGATCGTTAACATAAAGGTTTCAAAACAACACTTACATGTAACGACTAACGATGACTTAACGACTCAGTTAAAATGTATATACATGTAGTGTTTTAATATGTATTCATACACTTTTGAAAGACTTCAATACACTTATCAAAATACTTCTACTTAACAAAAATGCTTACAATTAAATCCTCGTTCAGTTTAATCAACAATTCTACTCGTATGCACCCGTATTCATACTCGTACAATACACAGCTTTTAGATGTATGTACTATTGGTATATACACTCCAATGATCAGCTATTAGCAGTCCATTTGAGTCACCTAACACATGTGGGAACCATCATTTGGCAACTAGCATGAAATATCTCATAAAATTACAAAAATATGAGTAATCATTCATGACTTATTTACATGAAAACAAAATTACATATCCTTTATATCTAATCCATACACCAACGACCAAAAACACCTACAAACACTTTCATTCTTCAATTTTCTTCATCTAATTAATCTCTCTCAAGTTCTATCTTCAAGTTCTAAGTGTTCTTCATAAATTCTACAAGTTCTAGTTTCATAAAATCAAGAATACTTCCAAGTTTGCTAGCTTACTTCCAATCTTGTAGAGTGATCATACAACCTCAAGAAATCTTTCTTATTTACAGTAAGATATCTTTCTAATACAAGGTAATACTCATATTCAAACTTTGATTCAATTTTTATAACTATAACAATCTTATTTCGAGTGGAAATCTTACTTGAACTTGTTTTCGCGTCATGATTCTGCTTCAAGAACTTTCAAGCCAACCAAGGATCCTTTAAAGCTAGATCCATTTTTCTCATTTCCAGTAGCTTTATCCAGAAAACTTGAGGTAGTAATTATGTTCACAACAATTATTCGATTCATACATATAAAGCTATCTTATTCGAAGGTTTAAACTTGTAATCACTAGAACATAGTTTAGTTAATTCTAAACTTGTTCGCAAACAAAAGTTAATCCTTCTAACTTGACTTTTAAAATCAACTAAACACATGTTCTATATCTATATGATATGCTAACTTAATGATTTAAAACCTGGAAACACGAAGAACACTGTAAAACCGGACATACGCCGTCGTAGTAACACCGCGGGCTGTTTTGGGTTAGTTAATTAAAAACTATGATAAACTTTGATTTAAAAGTTGTTCTTCTGGGAAAATGATTTTTCTTATGAACATGAAACTATATCCAAAAATCATGGTTAAACTCAAAGTGGAAGTATGTTTTCTAAAACGGTCATCTAGACGTCGTTCTTTCGACTGAAATGGCTACCTTTACAAAAACGACTTGTAACATATATTTCCAACTATAAACCTATACTTTTTCTATTTAGATTCATAAAATTGAGTTCAATATGAAACCATAGCAATTTGATTCACTCAAAACGGATTTAAAATGAAGAAGTTATGGGTAAAACAAGATTGGATAATTTTTCTTGCTGTAGCAACTTGAAAATTAGTAACAAATCTATATTAATCATATCCTAGCTAAATTATGTTGTATTATACATGTATTCTAATATATTATGTAATCTTGGGATACCATAGACAAGTATGCAAATGTTTTGACATATCATATCAAACCATGTGTATATATTATTTGGAACAACCATAGAAACTCTATATGCAGTAATGTGGGAGTTAGCTATACAGGGTTGAGGTTGATTCCAAAAATATATATACTTTGAGTTGTGATCTAGCCTGAGACGTGTATACACTGGGTCGTGGATTTATTCAAGATAATATATATCAATTTTTTTCTGTACATCTAACGTTGGACAACTACTTGTAGGTTACTAACGAGGACAGCTGACTTAATAAACTTAAAACATCAAAATATATTAAAAGTGTTGTAAATATATTTTGAACATACTTTGATATATATGTACATATTTGTTATAGGTTCGTGAATCGACCAGTGGCCAAGTCTTACTTCCCGACGAAGTAAAAATATGTGAAAGTGAGTTATAGTCCCACTTTTAAAATCTAATATTTTTGGGATGAGAATACATGCAGGTTTTATAAATGATTTACAAAATAGACACAAGTACGTGAAACTACATTCTATGGTTGAATTATCGAAATCGAATATGCCCCTTTTTATTAAGTCTGGTAATCTAAGAATTAGGGAACAGACATCCTAATTGACGCGAATCCTAAAGATAGATCTATTGGGCCTAACAAACCCCATCCAAAGTACCAGATGCTTTAGTACTTCGAAATTTATATCATATCCGAAGGATGTCCCAGAATGATGGGGATATTCTTATATATGCATCTTGTTAATGTCGGTTACCAGGTGTTCACCATATGAATGATTTTTATCTCTATGTATGGGATGTGTATTGAAATATGAAATCTTGTGGTCTATTGTTACGATTTGATATATAGGTTAAACCTATAACTCACCAACATTTTTGTTGACGTTTAAAGCATGTTTATTCTCAGGTGAATACTAAGAGCTTCCGCTGTTGCATACTAAAATAAGGACAAGATTTGGAGTCCATGTTTGTATGATATTGTGTAAAAACTGCATTCAAGAAACATATGTCGATGTAATATATTTCTATTGTAAACCATTATGTAATGGTCGTGTGTAAACAGTATATTTTAGATTATCGTTATTTGATAATCTACGTAATGTTTTTAAAACCTTTATTGATAAAATAAAGGTTATGGTTGTTTTAAAAATGAATGCAGTCTTTGAAAAACGTCTCATATAGAGGTCAAAACCTCGCAACGAAATCAATTAATATGGAACGTTTATAAACAATATGAACGGGACATTTCAATAGGCACCCAAATACGGTTATTTAAGGTCTTAAGTCCATGAGAATCATCAATTAGGTCAAATTTTCATTTAGTCATATGTTCTGATTTAATATGTTCATCCTCCAAAGCACAGGCTTGAACAGTTCGTAATTGATCAATCAAATCTGAAGTTATACTCAAAAGTAAAAATTTCACATTCTCATCAGACTTTTTACGACTTAGTGCATCTGCTACGATGTTTGCTTTACCTGGATGGTACTTGATTTTACAATCGTAGTCTTTAATCAGCTCTTGCCACCGTCTCTGATGCATATTCAGTTCTTTCTAAGAGAAAATATACTGCAAACTTTTGTGATCAGTACATATTACACAATGTGTCCCATACAAATAATGTCTCCATAGCTTCAGATCAAACACTACAACAGCCATTTCTAAATCATGTACAGGATAATTTCTTTCATGAACTTTGAACTGTCTGGAGGCGTACGCGATCACTTTGTCTCTCTGCATCAATACACAACCCAACTTGGCGAAGGACGCATCACAATAGACCACGAAGTCATCTAAACCTTCTGGTAATGCTAACACTGGAGCCTGACACAATAACTGTTTCAAAGTATGAAAAGCCTTTTCTAGATCATCACCCCATTGAAAGGCTATGTCTTTTCGAGTCAACTTAGTCAACGGAACCCTATTTTCGAGAAATCTTTTATGAACCTTCGGTAGTAACCAGCTAATCCCAGAAAACTCTTAATTTCTGTCGGATTTCTTGGCGATTTCCAATTCATAACCACATCAATCTTTGATGGATCAACTTTTATACCCTCAGCACAAATTACATGACCCAAAAACTGCACTTCTCTCAACCAGAATTCACACTTAGAAAATTTTGCAAATAATTGTTCCTATTTCAACACATTCAACACCTGTCTTAAATGTTCAACGTGCTCGGCCTCTGTCTTTGAATACACTAATATGTCGTCTATAAACATAATCACGAATTTATCTAGAAACGGACGATACACCCTATTCATCAGATCCATGAAGACTGCTGGCGCGTTCGTTAACCCAAATAACATGACCAAGAACTCATAATGACCATACCTACTTCTAAACGCTGTCATTGGGATGTCAGATTCTGCAACTCTAACCTGATGATATCCAGATCGTAAATCTATCTTTGAGAAGTATGAAGCACCCTGCAACTGATCGAATAAATCATCTATTCTAGGCAACAGGTACTTATTCTTTACTGTTCTCTTATTCAACTCCCGATAATCTATACACATACACATGGTACATTCCTTCTTTTTAACAAATAATACTGGTGCACCCCAAGGAGAAGAACTCGGTCTAATAAACCCACGATCCAATAGCTCCTGAATTTGTGACATTATTTCATGAATTTCTGAAGGCGCTAAACGATACGGGGCTTTGGCAACTGGAGTGGCTCCAGGCATCAACTTAATCTTATACTCTACTTCTCTTACCGGCGGTAACCCTGGTAACTCGTCTGGAAACACTTCCGGAAAATCTGAAACTACCGAAATATCGGCTATCGCTTTCTTTTCTTTCTTACCATCTACTACATAAGCTAGGAACGATTCACACCCTTTGGATAAGGATTTCTTGGCTTTCATCATTGATATCAATGGAAAATTATACCCACCATGTTCCCCTCAGGCTATTACACGGGTTCCATAAGCTAAACGAAAGGAAATCATTTTTCTATCACACTTAATACTAGCTCTGAGTGGGCTCAGCCAATCCATTCCTAACACTATGTCAAAACTAGGAATAGGTAACACTAAACAAGTAATATGAAATGACGTTCCTTCAATATCAATACTAACCCCTGTCACAAACGTTGTGACGGGTGTGATCTTTCCATCACCTACCTCTACTCTAACCGGTTCAGGCAGCACAGTAGCAGGTAAATTCAATTTAGCATAAAAGTCTAATGACATAAAAGACTTATTCGCACCACAATCAAACAATACACGAGCAGGTATTGAGTTGATTAAAAACATACCGGTGATCACATCGTCAGTTTCAGTAGCCTTCTCAACTGACATCTGAAAAGCTCTGGCCTCTGCAGTGGGAGAGTTCTTCCTCTTCCGCCCACTCGAGGCAGTAGACCCTCCAACTGATGTTGAACGCGCACCTGACCCTACCCCGGAACTCACACTCTTGAACGGACAATTTATAGCACGATGCCCTGGTTGATGACAACTCCAACACACATTTCCTGGAAACGAACACCTTTGGGACTCATGACCTACTACACCACATCTCAGACATCTTCTGGTAGCCTCTAAGCATTGACCACTATGTGTAGACTTACAAGTGTGGCACCAATTCCCTCTACCTGATCTAGACCCTGAACTACTCTGTCGACTCTTACTTTTCTGTCTAAACCCAAATGATTTCTTTGACTTACCACTGGATTGACCACCCGTTTGACCACTCGGAGTCATCACACTCCCTGTCATCATTCCTCTTGCCGCTTTCAAATCACTTTCCACCATTCTAGCTATAACAAAGGCCTGAGATAAACTAGTTGCCATTCTCACTGACATTCTGTATTCTGGAAAAATCACATTAACAAAATGTTGAATCCTTGATGCTTCATCTGGTACCCACTGAGAAACAAATTTCAACTTATCCATAAACTGACCAATCACTTCATTGATTGACATCTGTGGCGTCAATCTCATTTCTAAAAACTCAGTCTTCAATCGGTTAAGATCAAACGAGGAACAATACTGTTCACCAACTTTCCATTGAAATTGTTCCCAAGTAATTTGCTTAACATTCTCCTTTGGAATACTTGACGTTAATGCATTCCACCAAACCATAGCTCTACCCTTTAGCAATCTACAAGCATACATAACCCGCAACTCCGGTCACATTGACAGGCTTCCAAAGACCTTTCAACCTCCATCAACCAATTCATAGTTTCTGTCAGGTCAGAACTTCCCGAATACTCTGGGGGTTTACAATCTAAGAACTGTTTGTAAGTACATTTCTTATGGGGTTGAACAAAGGGTTGTTGGAACATTTGTGTTTGGTACGGGTTCATTAACATTGGATTTTGAAAAGGGAAAGTATTTTGTGGTGGCATGTAGTACTGTTGAGGTAACTGATTTTGTCCTGGGTATTGGAATTGACTCTGGTTCATGTTGGGTACTGTTTGGGTTTGTGCTGTCGGAAACCCAGGTGGCGTATCATCATTTCCCGCAGGATTTACCAACTCAAGTTCAGTAATTCTATCTTTAGCTTCTTTCAATTTACTTTCTAACTCATGAATATAACTTTGTTGATCATCATCATCATCGGACTCAACACCCTCGTCTAGTGCTCTGTATGTTTCTGGGTTCGTCGGGCCAGTAGCGTTTGCATCTCTGTTAGCCATACCTGTGCTACAAAACAACTTACACAAAAGCTTAGTGGATAATGGGTTAGCTCAACATAACTAACGTACACGTATCCCTGCATTCACTTAGCCCCACCCACGGACATGTTTAACTCCACTTAAGGCTTGAGAACAAGATACACGCATGTACTTGCTGTCAAACATATGCTCTGATACCAACTTGTAACACCGACCATTTTTTTTATAACACAGCGGAAGTCTTATTTAGTAAAACCACAACCTTAATTACAATAGTACAAAAACCACTTAATTATGTTTACTTTATCAAACGATGTTACGTTATTACAAACACGGTTACAAAAGTCCACATCAGAGTTGCAAGGAAAACATGTCTTCTACATCAATGCCTGATCCCATCAGCAGTAGCTAAACCTACAGGGGGAGGAATGTGGGGGATTAGTGCACCGCTAAGTGAATGGAATCTATCTACAAATTAAGCTTAAGCAATCCATCATACAATAGTCAACTAACATGCTTACAACTATCAAGCATACAAAATATGAGGATCGGCGACTTGTACGGGCACACGACCTAGCTGATCGGACTAGGATCTACCGATAATCCTTCCTACTAGTCTCTGCATAACTATCCAAACGCAACACATGCGTTCCTCTATGCTATACTAATAGACTGTAGGACTTGGACTCAATCTCCCTTGGAATGGTTGACCTCACACGGACTTCAAATGCCCTTGGAATGGTTGAAAGTCCCCAACCGCCCTAGGAATGGCTGGTGTCAAACACAGTGCACATATACAACATATATAGATCACATAGCATGCAACTATCCACATAGCATGGCAATCACTACGCTATATAAGGTAATCAGAGTAATCCACAGTAGAATGATTTGCTACATAAACTCTATTCGAAGATAGACCCACTCACCAATTACCAGCAACTGAAGATTCTCAGAGGTCTAATCTTTCTGAGTCTTCTCTTTCTCTTTTCCACCTGAGAATAGACATATTCAAGTCAGTAATCATGTCTTGATATCATTCCAACAACAAGACAATAGCATCAATAAACAAGCACTTGAACACTTAATCAATCTGACCTGTCAACTGTACGAGTGTCACTCATCCGCATGCCTGAGAAACCTCAACCGTGCGGTTAACACCTCACTCGTACGTTTGGTCCTTGGCCAAATATCTAATTAGCCAATAGTAGATCTGTACGGTTGACCATACGAGTGACATATGACTCGTGTGTGTCACATCTCAACCGTACGATATAACTAGCAAAAATGACAGTTCAAGTAGTCACTCACCTGGGCGGTTCACCATGCGGTTGACCGCCTCAACCGTACAAGTGAAAGCTCACTAGTGCGAGTGAAGGCTCGCTCACGTGAGTGATAAGGAACATCAATAGCAATATTTAAAGACATTTTCCAACCTATATTCATCATATATTCATTCATTCATAAGCCTCTATCAAGAATTTAACCCATAGTAACATATTAACGCATGCACACTAGACACACACGCTAATACCTCTATTTATGACCCAAATACATTTTAATATAGCTTCTAAAAATTTACCATTGAAAAGGATTTTTCATTACGATTCCAACGATACTTAATTCATCAAAAACGGAGTTACGGTGTGAAAGTTATGACCAAAACAAGTTTCCACAAAGCTGACCCTGTGATCACACACGTGGCTGAGGCCTCACTCGTGTGAGTGAGTGTAACATCCCATTTTTCCCATACATGTCTAAAGGTACATATTTAATCATTAGTACGCTTATAACTCGTTCGTTATGTGATTAAATGAGCTAAAGTGTTAGTTGATGTGTAAATATATATGTGTATTTGAGAACGCATGCACGTATAAGTTTATACATGGGTTTTGATAGCGTTAAGTCTTGTGAGACTAAAAGATGAAGTTTAGACGTGCATAGGAAGCGAGAACAAAGTGTACAAGTTAAATAAATCGTTAAGTTGTGTAAGTTGTCGAATAGGCCAGTTGAAGGCCATTGCCGCGCCGCGGAAGCCTTTTTCGCGCCGCGACATTGAACTCAAACCAGATTCAGGAGGCATGTTAAGAAGGGCCGAGTTTTCCTTTAAATGTCGCGCCGCGGAGAATAAGCTCGCGCCGCGATAAATAACTAGAATCCGAGTCAGGAATGATTTAAGACAGCTCGTAAAATACGTTAATTTCCGCGCCACGACAATTAGGGCCGCGCCACGACCCACTGGGTGAGCTGGTTCCGGATTTTGTTTTTAAAACAAGTGGTTCAAGGGCAAATTCATTTTTTTACATGTAGATCTGATTGGACCATTAAATCTCCACCACTTATCCATTTAATTCATTTCCTTTTCTCTTTTCTTTCTCCAATTTCTCTCAAAACATAAAAACCCATTTGATTCAAGTGAGATTTGTGAGTGAAGAATTGAGAGTTGATCTTTGGTGCAAGAATTAAAGTTGTTCTCCTTGTTCTTAGCTACTTGTAAGACCCATTTGGGGGTAATATGGGTGGATTTGGGTTAGATTGATGAAAGTAAACCCTAATGGCCATAACCTAGGGTTTGGTCTTATGATTTGAGATGTGTAAGTGTTAATTGTGTTGTTAAGCACTAAAACACTTGTTAAATGTTAAAAGAATGGTAAATGGGTTAAGTTGATCCACTTTGTAAGTTTAAGTGTTAAAATGGGTCAAAATAGTAATGTTGACCTAGTTTGGGTGAAATATGTATGAATTACCCTAAGTTTGTGTTGGTTTAAGTTAGTAGACTTTAAATCACTAGTTTTAATGATTTAATACGCGTCTTGGCCATTTATGGGCGGTTTTGGTGTAAGTGAGCTATTTAATGCTAATGGGTCATTAAATGCTCAAGTGTAAGTAATGTGGTTAGCTCCACTAGTTTGTGTATTGAAAGTGTACTTAATGTATTAGGTACATTGCTTTGAAGTTCGGAAGTGCATAATCATCATCCTTGTGTCAAGATGAGTGGAATAATTATGCGTGTACGTATATAATGTATTTATTTGTGTAGTATGAACGTGGAATTGTCGCGGTGTTCAAGACACCACATTCTAAGTAACGAATAGTATTGTCACGGTGTTCAAGACACTACTCATTGTTTGATTGACATGTGGTATTGTCGCGGTGTTTAAGACACCACATAGTCATGGGAGTGGATGCCGCGGTGTTCAAGGCACCACTCATGGTTTTGATTGACATGTAGAATTGTCGCGGTGTTCAAGACGCCACATTGTCATGTGGGTGAGTTAGTCGTGGTGTTCAAGAAATCACCCGGGGGATTAGTGATTACGCGGTGTTTAAGTAACACTAATGGATGTTATAAACTCCGACGGTCTTTTACGAGTACCGTTCCCTTGTACGATTGGTTAACCATGGTTGTGTGAATTCGTATCTAGCATAATTAAATTGTGAACTATATGCTATTGTTGTTGCTAGCTTATCGTGAAATGTGGATAGTAGTTATGCATGATGTGGCATGGTTATCGAATTGCTAGCTTGTATGTGGTATGGTAAGTGATTGCAAATAAGTAGGTTATATATGAACATGTATAATTATTGCATTCACTAAGCGTTAGCTTACCCCTCTCGTTGTTTATCTTTTTAGATGCAGGTGCGGATAGGGGAAAAGGGGTTGTTGGGCACTAGGTGTCCTTGATGATGTTTTGTTGAAGCTTTTGAAGTCGACCAAGCGTTTTGAGTAGTTTAGCCTCAAACCATGCTCGAAGTGTCATTTGGATTATAAACTATCATTTGTAGTGGGTCGAACTTGTATTAAACTTAATTAATGGCCTTCGTGCCTTGTAAACATTTAAATTGTGGTACGTTTTAAATGGAACATGTGGAATGAGTTACATATTTAATTGGCGCGTAAATATGTATTATTAAATAAAAATAATTTATCGTATGGAATACGGGTTGGGTTGTTTCAAGTGGTATCAGAGCATGGTCTAAGGGATTTAGGCGACTTGAGATAGGTGCCTAGACTTAGACTTTATTATGTATGCGCTTTTATGCGGGACTTGTAGGACTTCGGGTCGGATTGAGAATTGTTAGTGCATAGGTTTATGTGATCTAACCTTGCACTAATTGTTTGTGTTGTAGTTGAAATCATCAAGCGAGATAGACGTTGTACTAACGAGTTAATGCGATGTGCTCGCGTAGCAATGACTAGCTACCATTGTTACGGGTGCAAATCGTGTCAAACGAGCGATGTACGACGATTGTTGAGCAAGATGGGGCGGTAAGGTGTATATGTGTATATATATGCGTGTCATGCCTTTTCATTCGTTGTTTAACCTCTTTCGTTTTATAGAATGAAGATGAGAAATGGACACGACACCGATAATGGGGGCACGAGCGAGGACCCTGAGTTCACGGCCAAAGTTGAGGCCATCTTTAAACGTCAAAAAGCGGAGTTTCTCGAAGACGTTAAGAAGATGTTTCTAGATACGATCGACGAGCAACTAGTTAATGTGGTTAGGGAACAAGTTAAGCTTGTTCTACAAGGGGATAATGTGCGGAGACGGGACTTCTTTTATAAGAATTTCAAGGACTCACAACCTCCCACCTTCGATGGTGAACGGGACCCACTTAAGAGCGCCCATTGGATCTCCGATATGGAGGGGGCATAGTATGAAAGATCTTTTAGATGCACATATCAGTCCGGGAGGGCGATTAGGACGTGGACATAAGGGCCTTTATGACACAATTAATAATTCGATTCATTTTCAATTAGGCCTTGCTCTAGCTTCTTTAGGGGTTATTACTTCTTTGGTAGCTCAACACATGTACTCTTTACCCCCTTATGCCTTTCGTACATGTGAATGACCTCTCGATAAAAAGATGAGATATGGTTGTAGCATGTTAAGAGGCGATGCTAAATTGTGGTGGGACGCGAAAATCCAAGTCTATGGTGAAGAGTTTCGATGAGTTGTTTAATATGGCTAAAGGTTTTGAGGCGCTCGTGTTAAGAAAGAGTGGCTTTACTTTTGGCAAGAAGAAGTTCGAAGCTACAAGTCATTCGAACAAGAAGGGTAAGGGTGAAACCGAGAGTGTCGGTAGTGTGAAGAAAAGTGTTCCCGGAGAGTTTCGTTATTCTTGTCACAATTGTGGACGAAAGGGACACATGGCCCGTGATTTCACGAACCCTCCTTCTACAACCAAACTCACTTGTTATAATTATGGTAAAGAAGGTCATAAGCGGCAGGAATGTCCCAATTTGAACAATGATCATGTTAAGAAATTGGAGAAAGCGGCGGGTATGGCTAGGGGTCGCAACAACTTGATGACGAATGAAGAAGCCAAACAATCAAATGAAGTCGTCTCAGGTACTTTCATGGTTAACTCTAGTCCGGCACGTATACTTTTTGATAGTGGTGCTAACTTGTCGTTTGTGTCTCCAAGATTTGTGTCTAAGTTAAATAAACTGCTAGCTAAGTTAAGTCATCCGGTAGAAGTCGAAATAGCGGATGGTAAAACGGTGCTAGGGGTTGATGTTTATAAAAATTGTAATGTTGTGTTTGGTACCGAAACTTTTGAAATCGATCTCATTCCGATGACTTTGGGTGATTTTGATATTGTTGTTGGTATGGATTGGCTCGATCGTAATAGAGCCGATATTGCATGCCATGATAAATTCATTCGTGTTAACCCCAAGTGGGGGAGAGATAATTATTCATGGCGATAAGCGAAGAAGACTTGTGCCGATATGCACTTTTGCACGGGCACGTCGTTTCCTTTTTAGTGGTGGCATGGCTTTTCTTGCCCATGTAGTTGATACTCGTGATGAGCCACCACCCATTCGTGAAATTCCGGTAGTTAACGAATTTGAAGACGTTTTTCCGGATGAATTACCGGGTGTCCCGGCGGAAAGACAAGTTGAATTTCGCATTGAGTTGGTTCCGGGGGCTACCCCCATTGCAAAAACTCCTTATCATTTAGCACCGATGGAAATGCAAGAGTTGTTAAATCAATCCCAAGAATTGCTTGAAAAGGGTTTTATTCGACCGAGTTCCTCGCCATGGGGTGCTCCAGTTTTATTTGTGAAGAAGAAAGACGGTAGTATGCGGATGTGCATCGATTATCGGGAGTTGAACAAAGTGACGATCAAGAATCGTTATCCATTACCTAGGATTGACGATTTGTTTGACCAACTCCAAGGTGCAACGTATTTTTCTAAGATTGACTTGCGGTCCGGCTATCATCAAGTACGGGTCCGTGAGGAAGACATAGAGAAAACGGCTTTTCGAATGCGTTATGGGCATTTTGAGTTCGTAGTTATGCATTTTGGTCTTACGAATGCACCGGCGGCATTCATGGATCTAATGAACTGAGTGTGCCAACCTATGTTGGACAAGTCGGTAATTGTGTTCATTGGCGACATACTTGTTTATTCTAAGAGTATGAAGGACATGAGCACCATTTGCGCGAAGTATTGAAGACGTTGCGGAAGGAGAAGTTGTAAGCAAAATTCTCCAAATGTGAATTTTGGCTAGGGGAAGTTCAATTCCTTGGCCATATCGTGAATAAAGAAGGTATCCAAGTAGAGCCGGGGAAGATTGAGACGGTGAAGAGTTGGGGGAAACTGTAAGACCCTAATAATAATTGTACAGCAGTGTAATTATGGTACATGAAGTGTGGGTGACTTTGTATATTAAAACAGAGGTCAGCGGGCGATCTAGGCTGAGTGCGCTCAGCGCACACATAGGGGTACGCGTGGCGCACTCCACACTGTAGCCGGGTTCTGCTTGTTTTAATTAGATATTTTGATGGGCTTTTTGGTAATTTCACTTGTGGACGAGTTGGAGGCCAGTAGGTCAGATCTTGGGGTGTCATTAACTCCATTTTCAACTACCATATCCATATCACTTTAATTTTAGAGAGAGTGTGTGATTTCTTGAGTGAGAAAGCTTAAATCCAAGAGGAAGAAGTTATTCTCGGGCCAAAGAGCGGGTATTAAAGTTATTCATCTCCTCTCTAGCTACGTTTTGGTTCTAGTGGTACTTTGCTTTGAAGCTTGCGGAAGTATAAAACCGTCACCGAATCGTTGAGGTGAGTGGAATAAGTATACATGTATGTATATGATGTGTTTATTTGTATGAATGGATATGTATTGTCCAATTTAGTGTTATATGTGTTGTACACTAACGATTTTATAAATGGATATGTGTTGTCCAATTTAGTGATATATGTGTTGTACACTAACGATTTTATAAACGGATATGTATTGTCCAAGGGTTAGTGATATATGTGTTGTACACTAACGGTTGTTATGAACGCCGATGGGAAATTTGAGTACCATTCCTTTTACGATTGGTTAACCATGGTTGAATGAATTTTGTATTAGCATATTTAATTATGAACTATATGCTATTGGCATTGCTAGCTCATTGTGAATTGCGGTTATTGGTATATGCATAATGTTTTGCATGGTTGTCGATTTGCTAGCATGTGTACGGTATTATGTAAGTGATGCAAGTAAATAGATTATATATGTATATGTATAGTTGTTGTACTCACAAAGCTTTGCTTACCCTCTCGTTGTTTACCTTTTTATAGGCACATGTGTGGACAAGGGTAGAGGCGTTATTTTGGATTAGAGATCCCGCTTTGTTGTTAGGGGACGCTTTTTAGAAGTATTAGCTTTTGGAGTTTGACCGAGACTTGGGTAGTTTAACCCCAAACACCATGCTCGTAGGGTCGTTTGGCATTTAAACTTTTTGTGGTCGAAACTCGTATGTTGTACTTAAGGGTATTTTGGGCATATGTGGGCCCCGCCTTGTAAAACTTATTTTATGATTAAATCGTGTTTGTTTTACATATACTAACATGTTGTGAAAAGCGTTTGGTCTAAATATGTCGGGAAGTGGGCGATCTTTTTCGGTGAAAAGTGCCATTTTGATCAGAACTGCCAGGTGCTAGTGCGCTCAGCGCACTCCTGGAGGGTGCGCTTGGCGCACTCTTCTAAACCAACAAATATATTTTTTTTTTTGCTGTTTTCAATTGGATTTTGGTTTGGGTTGTTACAAGTGGTATCAGAGCATGGTCTAAGGGATTTAGGCGACTTGAGATCGGTGCCTAGACTTAGACTTAATTGTGTATGCGCTTTATGCGGGACTTGTAGGAGACGGGTCGGACCGGGAGTTGATTAGTGTTTAGGTTTATGTGAACTAACCTTGCGCTAATTATTTTGTGTTGTGTTAGCAATCATCAAGCGAGATAGACGTTGTACTAGCAAGTTAATGCGACGTGCTCGCGTAACAATGATTAGCTACCATTGTTACGGGTTTAGATCGTGTCAAACAAGTGATGTACGACGGTTGTTAAGCAATATGGGATAGTGTGGTGTATATGTATATGTATACGTGTTTTGTCTTTTCGTTCCGTTGTTTAAATCTTTTCCGTTTTATAGAATGAAGATGAGAAATGGACACGACACCAATGATGGAAGTACGAGTGAGGACGTTGAGTTTACGGTCAAAGTTGAGACCATCTTTAAACGTCAAAAAACAGAGTTTCTCGAAGATGTTAAGAAGATGTTCCTAGATACGATTGACGAGCAACTAGTCAATGTGGTAAATGAGCAAGCTAAAGCCGTTCTTCAAGAGGATAATGTGGGGAGACGGGACTTCTTCTATAAGAATTTCAAGGACTCTCAACCTCCCACCTTCGATGGTGAACGAGACCCACTTAAGAGTGCCCGTTGGATCTCCGATATAGAGGGGTCTTTTCGTACATGTGAATGCCCTCTCGATAAAAAGACGAGATATGGTTGTAGCATGTTAAGAGGTGATGCTAAATTGTGGTGGGACGCGAAGATCCGACTTTATGGCGAAGAACAATGCATGGAATTCACTTGGGATGAATTCAAGAAGGAGTTTTTTGACGAATACCGAACTTCGGCCTATCTCACGAGGCTTAAGGACGAGGTACATTCCTTGAGGCAAGGGTCGATGGATTTGAACACTCTCAAATCCATTTACTTGTCAAAGACCCAATTTTTGCCCGGAGTATGTCGGGAATGATAAAATGTTGAACGAAGATTTTTACCGAATCTTGAACGATAACTATCAAGAAAAGATTAGTGTAAATGTGGTAAAAAGCTTTGATGAATTGTTCAACATGGCAAAGGGTTTTGAGGCGCTCGTTTTGAGAAAGAGTGGCTTTACTTTCAGCAAAAGAAAGTTTGAGGGTTCGAGCCATTCGAACTTTTCAAACAAGAATAGCAAGAAGGGCTCCGAAAGCGTTAATAGCGTGAAGAAGGGTGGTTCTGGTGGTCATGTGGTCACTTGCTATACTTGTGGCCAAAAAGGACACATGGCTTGTGATTGTCCAAATGCGCCGAACAAAGTTACATGTTACAATTGTGGTAAAGAAGGGTACAAAAGGCTCGAGTGTCCCGAGTTGCGCAATGATAATGTTAAGCGGCTAGAGAAGGCAGCGAGTACGGCTAGGGGTCGCAATTATTTGATGACCAATGAGGAGGCCAAGCCATCTAACAAAGTTGTCTCAGGTACCTTCATGGTTAATTCTAATCCGGCAAGGATACTCTTTGATAGTGGTTCAAACTTGTCATTTGTGTCACCGAAATTTGTGCCTAAACTTAATAAACCGTTAGCTAAGTTAAGTAGTCCGGTAGAAGTCGAAATAGCGGACGGCAAGACGGTGCTAGTGGTTGATGTGTATAAAAATTGTGATGTCGTTTTAGGTGCCGAAAACTTTAAGATTGATCTTATCCCGATGACTTTGGGTGATTTTGATATCGTTGTTGGCATGGACTGGCTCGATCATAATAGAGCCGATATTGCATGCCATGAAAAATTTATTCGTGTGAAGACCCCAAGTGGGGGAGAGTTAATTATTCACGGTGATAAACGAAGAAGACTTGTGCCGATATGCACTTTTGTACGGGCACGTTGTTTCCTTGTTAGTGGTGGCATGGCTTTTCTTGCCCATTTTGTTGATACTCGTGATGAGCCACCACCCATTCGTGAAATTTCGGTGGTTAATGAATTTGAAGGCGTTTTTTCGAATGAGTTACCGGGTGTTCCGGTGGAAAGACAAGTTGAATTTCGCATTGAGTTGGTTCCGGGGGCTACCCCCATTGCTAAAACTCCTTATCGTTTAGCACCAACAAAAATGCAAGAGTTGTTAAACCAAACCCAAGAGTTGCTTGAAAAGGGTTTCATTCGACCGAGTGCTTCGCCATGGGGCGCTCCGGTTTTATTCGTGAAGAAGAAGGATGGTAGTATGCGGATGTGCATCGATTATCGGGAGTTGAACAAAGTGACGATCAAGAATCGTTATCCTTTGCCTAGGATTGACGATTTGTTTGACCAACTCCAAGGTGCAACGTATTTCTCTAAAATTGACCTACGGTCCGGCTATCACCAAATGCGGGTCCGTGAGGAAGATATCGAGAAAACGGATTTTCGAACTCGTTATGGGCATTTTGAGTTTGTAGTTATGCCTTTTGGTCTTACGAATGCACCGGCGGCATTCATGGATCTTATGAACCGAGTGTGCCAACCTATGTTGGACAAGTCGGTAATTGTGTTCATTGACGACATACTTGTCTATTCGAAGAGTATGAAGGAACATGAACATCATTTGCGGGGTGTGTTAAAGACGTTGCGGAAGGAGAAGTTGTATGCTAAATTCTCCAAATGTAAATTTTGGCTAAGGGAAGTTCAATTCCTTGGCCATATTGTGAACGAAAATGGTATTCAAGTAGACCCGGGGAAGATTGAGACGGTAAAAAGTTGGGGACGACCGACTACGCCTACGGAAATTCGAAGTTTTCTCGGATTGGCCGGTTATTATCGTCGGTTTATCCAAGACTTTTCTAAGATCGCTTCTCCGTTGACGAAATTGACGAGAAAGAACGCGAGGTTTAATTGGGAGAACGAGCAAGAAATTGCTTTTCAATTGTTAAAAGAGAAGTTGTGTTAAGCTCCGGTGCTAGTTTTGCCGGAAGGGGTGGAAGACATGACGGTCTATTGTGATGCTTCTTTAAATAGGCTCGGTTGTGTTCTAATGCAAAGGGGTAAAGTCATCGCTTATGCCTCTCGACAATTAAAGGAACACGAAACGAGATATCCGACTCATGATCTTGAGTTGGCGGCGGTTGTGCATGCATTGAAAATTTGGCGCCATTACTTGTATGGTGTCAAGTGTATAATTTTTTCGGATCACAAGAGTTTGAAACATCTTTTCGATCAAAGAGATTTGAATTATCGTCAATGTAGGTGGATGGATGTGGTAAAAGATTATGATTGTGAAATACTTTATCATCCGGGCAAGGCGAATATGGTCGCGGATGCGTTAAGTCGAAAGAGTCACCACCCGGCGTTACGATTGGGATTGTTACGTATGATTATTACTAACGATTTTCTTGAAAAACTTGGTGTGATTCAAATTGAAGCTTACGTTCACAATAAGCATGCGGAACGAATTGTGGGGCAATCGAAATTCATTACTATGGGTTCGCTTGGTTTGTTGTCTTTTCAAGGAAGAGTGTGGATGCCTAAGATGGGGGATTATCGATGAGTGCTACTTGATGAAGCGCATAAGTCAAAATATTCCATTCATCCGAGAGCAACGAAAATGTATCTTGATTTGAGGAAAGAGTATTGGTGGCCGGGCGTGAAACGTGATGTTGTTAAGTATGTTGAACAATGCGTCACGTGTTTGCAAGTGAAAGCCGAACACCAAAAGCCGTATGGTAAGTTACAACCGTTAGAAATCCTTAAATGGAAATGGGAGCACATTACCATGGATTTCTTTACAAAGTTACCAAAGACGGCGAGAACCCAATTTGACTCGATTTGGGTAATAGTTGATCGATTGACGAAGAGTGCCTTGTTTCTTCCCATTCGGGAAGCGATATCGCCGGAAACCTTGGCTAAATTGTTTATCAAGGAGGTAGTCGCTCGACATGGGGTTGCTATATCTATTATTTCGGATCGAGATACCCGTTTCACATCTCGGTTTTGGGAAAAGTTTCATGAAGATATGGGCACACAATTGAAATTGAGCACGGCGTATCATCCTCAAACGGACGGTCAAACCGAACGTACGAATCAAACTTTAGAGGATATGTTACGGGCGTGTATTATTGATTTCGGTGGTAGTTGGGATGAGCACTTACCTTTGGTGGAATTCTCATACAATAATAGTTATCATACTAGTATCGGGATGCCACCTTACGAGATGCTTTATGGACGGAGGTGCCGAACTCCGATTTGTTGGGGTGATTATGGTCAAAAAGAAATCGGGAGTACCGATTTGGTCTTAGAAACGAATAGTAAGATTGATATGATTCGGGATCATTTGAAAAAGGCGCAAGATAGAAAAAAGTTGTATGCCGACAAGCGTAGACGAATGATCAAATTCCAAGAAGGTGACATGGTGATGCTTAAGGTTTTGCCATGGAAAGGTATTATTCGGTTTTGAAAACGGGGAAAGTTAGCTCCTCGGTTTATTGGTCCTTTTAAAATTTTTGCTCGTGTTGGTGAAGTCGCGTATCGTTTGAAATTACCCAAAGAGCTTGCGGGGATCCAAAATACTTTTCAAGTTTCTCATCTCCGTAAGTTTCTTGCGGATGATTCATCATGGGTGCCATTAGACAAAATTGAGCTAAACAATAAGTTAGAGTATATTGAAGAGCCGATTGCTATACACGATGAGAAGGTCAAACAGTTGAGGAATAAAGAAGTGAGGACTTATAAAGTTCAATGGCGTCATATTATAGGTTCCAAGTTTACTTGGGAGCCCGAAGAGTTCGTATTGGTTTACCTTCCCTCTTGTCATGCGGCTTGGATCGCGAGGACGCGCTCCGATTGAAGTGGGGGAGAGTTGTAAGACCCTAATAATAATTGTACAGTAGTGTAATTATGGTACATGAAGGGTGGGTGACTTTGTATATTACAACAGAGGTCAGCGGGCGATCTGGGCTGAGTGCGCTCAGCGCACACATAGGGGTGCGCGTGGTGCACTCCTCACTGTAGCCGGGTTCTGCTTTTTTTAATTAGATATTTTGATGGGCTTTTTGGTAATTTCACTTGTGGACGAGTTGGAGGCCAGTAGGTCAGATCTTGGGGTGTCATTAACTCCATTTTCAACTACCATATCCATATCACTTTAATTTTAGAGAGAGAGTGTGATTTCTTGATTGAGAAAGCTTAAATCCAAGAGGAAGAAGTTGTTCTCGGGCCAAAGAGCGGGTATTAAAGTTGTTCATCTCCTCTCTAGCTACGTTTTGGTTCTAGTGGTACTTTGCTTTGAAGCTTGCGGAAGTATAAAACTGTCACCGAATCGTTGAGGTGAGTGGAATAAGTATACATGTACGTATATGATGTGTTTATTTGTATGAATGGATATGTGTTGTCCAATTTAGTGTTATATGTGTTGTACACTAACGATTTTATAAATGGATATGTGTTGTCTAATTTAGTGATATATGTGTTGTACACTAACGATTTTATAAACGAATATGTGCTGTCCAAGGGTTAGTGATATATGTGTTGTACACTAACGGTTGTTATGAACGCCGATGGGAAATTTGAGTACCATTCCTTTTACGATTGGTTAACCATGGTTGAATGAATTTTGTATTAGCATATTTAATTATAAACTATATGCTATTGGCATTGCTAGCTCATTGTGAATTGCAGTTATTGGTATATGCATAATGTTTTGCATGGTTATCGATTTGCTAGCTTGTGTACGGTATTGTGTAAGTGATGCAAGTAAGTAGATTATATATGTATATGTATAATTGTTGCACTCACTAAGCTTTGGTTACCCTCCCGTTGTTTACCTTTTTATAGGCACGGGTGTGGACAAGGGTAAGGGCGTTATTTTGGATTAGAGATCCCGCTTTGTTGTTAGGGGACCCTTTTTGGAAGTATTAGCTTTTAGAGTTTGACCGAGATTTGGGTAGTTTAACCCCAAACACCATGCTCGTAGGGTCGTTTGGCATTTAAACTTTTTGTGGTCAAAACTCGTATCTTGTACTTAAGGGTATTTTGGGCATATGTGGGCCCCGCCTTGTAAAACTTATTTTATGATTAAATCGTGTTAGTTTTACATATAATAACATGTTGTGAAAAGCGTTTGGTCTAAATATGTCGGGAAGTGGGCGATCTTTTTTGGTGAAAAGTGCCATTTTGATCAGAACTGCCAGGTGCTAGTGCGCTCAGCGCACTCCTGGAGGGTGCGCTTGGCGCACTCTTCTGAACCAACAATTTTTTTTTTGTTTGCTGTTTTCAATTGGATTTTAGTTTGGGTTGTTACAGAAACCGACTACGCCTACGGAAATCCGAAGTTTTCTCGGATTGGCCGGTTATTATCGTCGGTTTATCCAAGACTTTTCTAAGATTGCTTCTCCTCTGAAGAAGTTGACAAGGAAGAAAGTAAGGTTCAATTGGGATAACGAGCAAGAAATTGCTTTTCAATTGTTAAAAGAGAAGTTGTGTCAAGCTCCGGTGTTAGTGTTACCGGAAGGAGTAGAAGACATGACGGTTTATTGCGATGCTTCGTTAAATGGGCTCGGGTGTGTTTTAATGCAAAGAGGTAAAGTCATCGCTTATGCCTCTCGACAATTAAAGGAACATGAAAAGAGATACCCGAGTCATGATCTTGAATTGGCAGCGGTGGTTCATGCGTTGAAAATTTGGCGCCACTACTTGTATGGTGTCAAGTGTACGATTTATTCGGATCACAAGAGTTTGAAACATTTTTTTGATCAACGAGATTTGAACTATCGTCAACGTAGGTGGATGGATGTGGTAAAGGATTATGATTTTGAAATACTTTATCATCCGGGTAAGGCGAACGTGGTCGCGGATGCACTAAGTCGAAAGAGTCAACATCCGGCAATACGAGTAGGATCGTTACGCATGATCATTACTAACGATTTTCTTGTAGAGCTTGGTGAGATTCAAATTGAAGCTTTTGTTCACAACAAGCATGAAGAGCGGATTGTGGGGCAAACGGAGTCTATTACTTTAGGCCCACATGGCTTGTTATCTTTTCAAGGAAGAGTGTGGGTGCCTAAGATGGGTGGTTACCGACAAGTGCTCCTTGATGAAGCACATAAGTCAAAATATTCCATTCATCCGGGTGCGACGAAAATCTACCTTGACTTAAAGAAGGAGTATTGGTGGACGGGTATGAAACGTGATGTTGTTAAGTATATTGAACAATGCGTCACATGTTTGCAAGTCAAATCCGAACACCAAAAGCCGTACGGTAAGTTACAACCCTTGAAAATCCCGAAATGGAAATGGGAGCACATTACCATGGACTTCATTACCAAGTTGCCAAAGACGGCGAGAACCCAATATGATACGATTTGGGTGATAGTTGATAGATTGACGAAGAGTGCTTTGTTTCTTCCCATTCGGGAAACGATATCATCGGAGACTTTGTCTAAGTTGTTTATCAAGGAGGTGATATCGATATATGGGGTTCCTATATCTATTGTTTCGGATCGAGATACTCGTTTCACGTCTCGGTTTTGGAATAAGTTTCATGAAGATATGGGTACTCAATTGAAAATGAGCACGTCGTATTATCCTCAAACGGACGGTCAAACCGAGCGTACGAACCAAACGTTGGAGGATATGTTAAGGGCGTGTATTATTGATTTTGGTGGTAGTTGGGATGAGCACTTACCATTGGTGGAATTCTCGTACAATAATAGTTACCACACTAGTATTGGAATGCCACCTTATGAGATGCTTTATGGGCGTAGGTGTCGAACTCCTATTTGTTGGGGTGAAGTGGGACAACGAGAAATCGGGAGTACCAATTTGGTCCTCGAGACGAATAGTAAGATTGCGATGATTCGGGCTCGACTTAAGGCCGCGCAAGATAGACAAAAATCTTATACCGATAAAGGTAGACGAACGATCGAATTTCAAGAAGGTGACATGGTGATGCTTAAGGTTTCTCCATGGAAAGGTGTTATTCGGTTTCGAAAGCGAGGAAAGGTAGCTCCTCGGTTTATTGGTCCTTTCAAGGTTTTGGAACGTGTTGGTGAGGTTGCTTATAGACTAGAGTTACCCGAAGAGCTTGCGGGGATCCATAACACGTTTCATGTTTCCCATCTCCGTAGGTGTCGTGCGGATGACTCGACTTGGGTGCCGTTATATGAAATTGCGTTGAATAATAAACTAGAATACGTTGAACAGCCGATAGCCTGATAATGCTAAAAACGAACATATATTTCATAGCATTATTCCTTAAGAAAGACAAGCTTTTAGTTGCAATTGTTTTATTTACAAGTGATATTCGTTTAAATAATAAAAGGTGAAGACAAAAGACAGATTCGACGAATTGAAGACGCAAACGACCAAAAAGCTCAAAAGTACAAAAGACAATCAAAGAGGTTCCAATTATTGATAAGAAACGTCTCAAAATTACAAGAGTACAAGATTCAAAATGCAAAGTACAAGATATTAAATTGTACGCAAGGACGTTCGAAAATCCGGAACCGGGACCAGAGTCAACTCTCAACGCTCGACGCAACGGACTAAAAATTACAAGTCAACTATGCACATGAATATAATATAATATATAATTAATTCTTAAAATTAATATATATATTATATTATATTTAAAAACCGTCGGCATAAAAAAACAAAGACTTTTGAGTCTCCCCAGCTGGCCATGCGATCGCATGGCCTGGAGGAAGAAACTCCATGCGATCGCATGGTGCACAGTTCCAGCCCACGTGCCTATAAAAATCGAGCTTTGGTGTAACACAAAACACATCTTTTTCTTCTCCTCATTCAACGTATAATATTTATATTTATATTATAATTTTAATTTTAATTTTAATTTATAATAATAAGGGTGTGTTAGCGAATGTTGTAAGGGTGTAAGTCGAAATTCTGTCTGTGTAACGCTACGCTATTTTTAATCATTGTAAGTTATGTTCAACCTTTTTACATTAATGTCTCGTAGCTAAGTTATTATTATGCTTATTTAATCCGAAGTAATCATGATGTTGGGCTAAAAATATTAAAATTGGGTAATTGGGCTTTGTACCATAATTGGGCTTTGTACCATAATTGGGGTTTGGACAAAAGAACGACACTTGTGGAAATTAAACTATGGGCTATTAATGGGCTTTATATTTGTTTAACTAAATGATAGTTTGTTAATGTTAATATAAAGATTTACAATTGGGCGTCCCTATAAATAACTATTTACACTCGATCGGACACGATGGGCGGGGTATTTATATGTACGAATAATCGTTCATTTAACCGGACACGGGAATGGATTAATAGCCACTAGAATTATTAAAACAGGGGTGAAATTATGTACAAGGACACTTGGCATAATTGATAACAAAGTATTAAAACCTTGGGTTACACTCAGTCGACATCCTGGTGTAATTATTAAACAAAGTATTAAAATCTTGTTACAGTTTAAGTCCCCAATTAGTTGGAATATTTAACTTCGGGTATAAGGATAATTTGACGAGGACACTCGCACTTTATATTTATGACTGATGGACTGTTATGGACAAAAACCAGACGGACATATTAAATAATCCAGGACAAAGGACAATTAACCCATGGGCATAAAACTAAAATCAACACGTCAAACATCATGATTACGGAAGTTTAAATAAGCATAATTCTTTTATTTCATATTTAATTTCCTTTATTTTATATTTAATTGCACTTCTAATTATCGCATTTTTATTTATTGTTATTGTATTTAATTGCACTTTTAATTATCGTACTTTTTAATTATCGCAAGTTTATTTTATCGCACTTTTATTTATCGCAATTTCATTATCGTTATTTACTTTACGCTTTAAATTAAGCCTTTTATTTATTTAATATTTTACATTTGGTTTTAACTGCGACTAAAGTTTTAAAATCGACAAACCGGTCATTAATCGGTAAAAACCCCCCTTTAAAATAATAATATTACTTATATATATATTCGTATTTTTATAAATTAAACTAATATAGCGTTAAGCTTTGATTAAAAGATTCCCTGTGGAACGAACCGGACTTACTAAAAACTACACTACTGTACGATTAGGTACACTGCCTATAAGTGTTGTAGCAAGGTTTAAGTATATCCATTCAATAAATAAATAAATATCTTGTGTAAAATTGTATCGTATTTAATAGTATTTTCTTGTAAAATTTAATAGTATTATATACCCCTTAGCTTTAACCATCAAGTATTTTTGGCGCCGCTGCCGGGGAACTTTCTTGCTTAAAAGCCGGAAGCGCAACGCTAAAAAGAAAAAAAAAATTTAGTTTACTTTTATTAAAATACGCTTTTGTAAAAATACGTTTTAAATATTCGAAAATATAAAAAGAAAACAAAAATATAAATATTTTTAAGAGTTTGTTAAATATTTAAGTTCTATAAAAGTTTCTTTATCTTTATTTTATAAAAATATAAGTTTTATTTAATTTATATAAATATATTACATAAATATATAAAACTGAAAATTCAAAACAGCAAAATAAAAAAAATAAATAAATAAAAACACTCGGGCCTGCTACTGTAGCAGCCCGTAACCTGGCCCAAAACCTCAGCTCATGCGATCGCATGAGCCCGAAGGCATAAACTCATGCGATCGCATGAGAGTGTCTGACACGCCAACTGCAACCCTAAAACTGCATTAATTACGGGTATTATTATTATTATTTAATAAACCCTAATTAGGTTTTATTATTTAATTAGTTATTAGTTTTTAGATTTAATTTATATATTTAGTTTAATTAGTTTAATTAAATTTTAAAATTAATAGTTTTATAAAATAAATAATATAAAAATAATATTTTTATGAAAATTGTACTTTTTACAACTTTTAGTATATTTTTATATTTTATTTTTTAATTGTTTTTAGCGTAATATTTGTATTTTTCACTCGTATTTAGTTTTAATTCATAGTTTTTGCCATAGTTATTTTTATTTCTAGATTTTTAGGCTCTGCCGTAAAATCCCTTAAGTGCTTTTTCTTTAGACTAAGATATAGGTGCTTTAGAATTTTACGACGCCTTTTTAAGTTTTAGTTCCTTTTTAAGATATTGCCATTTGGGATACAGTTTTACTTGTAAGCTTTAATATTTTTAGACGCCTTTTATCTATGTATCAATTATCATTCCAATTAGTAATCTCAATTTGCGATTATAATTTTAAGTTAGTGATAGTAATAAGGTTGGGTTAGTCAAGTATTTTTAAGTTTTATAAGTCACTCTTTTTCTTTCTTATTTTTTCGATCTTTTCTTTTTCGACCTTTTTCGACGCGCTCTTTTTCTTTCTTATTTCTCGCCATTCTAGTTTTAGGACATAGATTTTTATTCTACTTCTTATCTAAATTTCTTAAAATTACGAAAATTTATTTTAAGTGGTTAAATTGATAGACATCAAAATTTTCTGGTTCGTAGTAATAGTTGGATTTGTATGTGGACCGGGTTATTGGAGCCAAACAGTACTCAATTATATTGAGACCAAACGAATCCTGCCCCTCTGCTGCATCTTTTGGCTATTCGAAACGTGGACAAAATCAGAAAAGTCTATTAATTGGATAACTTATATAATTTTTTCTTTCCTTTTAAAAACTAATAGGATATTCAGTGAATGCACCGAGCAAGACGTTCATCACCTTTTGTACGTTCACCACCTGTAACTAGATCAAGACATCTAGCAAATATTACCGCCGTTGATTTTTCTTTAGAATCGTCATCCAGTCGACCAAGTACTCCAATTCAAATTTCCAATAATCCATTTTTTGAACCCGACCTCACAATTGAGAATTCGAAGAATATTCAGGGATGATTCATAGATCCTGAACCCTTAAATTTTCCTCCGAAACCACCAATCATTCAAACAGAGATTGTTGAGGAACGAACCATTAAATCAGAATCCTCTAGTGATTCCGATTCAACAAATTCAATTATGGAGAATCTGGAACCTTTAAGTATGGAAGACCGAATGAGAGCTAAACGCACTGGCCAAGGTCACGCAATTACTCATCCAGACATTAATGCGCCAGATTATGAAATCAAAGGACAAATTCTACACATGGTGACTAATCAATGCCAATTTAGTGGTGCGCCGAAGGAAGATCCAAATGAACATCTTCGTACCTTTAATAGGATCTGCACTCTATTTAAAATCCGAGAAGTGGAGGATGAACAGATATATCTCATGTTATTTCCCTGGACTTTAAAGGGAGAAGCCAAAGATTGGTTGGAATCGTTACCTGAAGGGGCGATCGATACATGGGACGTTTTAGTTAAAAATTTTCTTAAACAATTCTTTCCGGCATCTAAAGCCGTAAGACTTCAAGAAGAAATTGTTACGTTCACACAGAAACCGAATGAAACTCTATATGAGGAGTGGACAAGATTTGGAAATTTATTAAGAGGATGTCCGCAACATGGTTTAGACACCTGTCAAATAGTACAAATATTCTACCAAGGATGCGACATCACTACAAGAAAAGACATAGATATAGCAGCTGGTGGTTCCATTATGAAGAAAACCGAAACTGATGCTTACAAAATTATTGATAACACTGCTTCCCACTCACATGAGTGGCACCAAGAAAAAGATATCGTTAGATCATCTAAAGCAGCTAGAGCCGATTCTAGCCATGACTTAGATTCCATTTCCGCAAAGATAGATGCTGTGGAGAGACGAATGGAAAAGATGACTAAAGATATTCACTCAATACGAATTAGTTGTGAGCAGTGTGGAGGACCACATTTGACAAAAGATTGTCTCAGTATTGAATTAACAATGGAACAAAGAGAGAATGTTTCATATCTAAACCAAAGGCCTGGAAATAATTATCAGAATAATTATCAACCGCCAAGACCGATTTACAATCAAAATCAGAATTATAACCGAAATATTCCATACAACAACCAACAAGGTCCTAGTAATCAACAAGTATCTAACAATACTTACAACCAGCAAAGACCTAATTTTCAAAACAAACCACCACAACCCGATGATAAAAAGCCAAATTTAGAAGATATGATGACGAAGCTAGTTGAAACTCAAACGCAGTTTTTCACATTTCAAAAACAAACTAATGAACAAAATGCTCAAGCATTTAGAAATCAACAAGCTTCTATTCAAAACTTGGAACAAGAAGTACGTAACCTAGCAAGGTTAATAGGTGAAAGAAAACCAGGAAGTTTACCTAGTGATACAAATGCAAACCCCCGGAATGAAACAGCTAAAGCCATTACCACAAGAAGTGGTTCAACACTTAAACCACCTGAAATACCTGTAACTTCTGATGAAGCTATTCCTACTCCACAAGAACCACAACCTGATCAAGATAAGGAAAAAGAACCGGTAGTTGAAAAGGTTAATGAAGATAACACAGTTAAGGCTAAACCTTATGTTAAACTATACCAACCACCACTTCCTTACCCGAGTAAAATGAAGAAAGAGAAACTTGAAGCCGAGCAATCCAAATTCTTGGATATGTTTAAACAGATAAATGTAAATCTTCCTTTCATTGATTTCATTTCAGGAATGCCTAGATATGCTAAATTCTTGAAAGATCTAATCTCAAATAGAAAGAAAATGGAAGAACTCTCGGCTGTTACTATGAATGCTAACTGTTCAGCAGTGCTGTTGAATAAGATGCCAGAAAAACTATCTGATCCAGGAAGTTTCACAATTCCATGTTTTCTGGGTAGTCTTAGTTCAATAGAAGCATTGGCAGACTTAGGTGCTAGTATAAATTTAATTCCGTATTCACTATACACTAAACTAGACCTTGGAGAATTGAAACCAACCAGAATAAGTATACAACTAGCCGATCGATCAATAAAATATCCTAGAGGGATAATGGAGAATATGCTAGTTAAAGTTGGTACTTTAGTATTTCCAGTAGATTTTGTTGTTCTGGACATGGAAGAAGATTCTCAAGTTCCTCTCATATTAGGAAGACCATTCTTAAACACGGCTAAAGCAATGATAGACGTGTTTGGTAAGAAACTGACCCTAAGTATAGAGGATGAGAGTGTTACCTTTTCAGTTGATAGAGCAATGCAACAACCGCAATCTGCAGATGATACATGTTATTATATTCAAACTATAGATTCACATGCAGAATTGTTAGAAGAATTTCCAGAATTACAAGGAACAGGAGAATGTTCTTTAGGAGAAGGTAATGAACAAATTGATGAAGCTGAAATGTTAGCTACACTTATAGCTAATGGATATGAACCAACAACAGAAGAAATTCAAATGCTAAAAGAAGAAGACAGATATCGATACAAATCATCGATAGAAGAACCTCCGAAATTAGAGTTAAAGCCCTTCCAAACCATTTGGAATACGCTTATTTACATGGTGAATCTGAATTACCTGTAATAATATCGTCTTCTCTTACTAAAAATGAGAAATCACAACTCATTTCTGTGTTGAAAGATCATAAACCAGCCATTGCATGGAAGATTCATGATATTAAAGGAATGAGTCCTTCGTATTGCACACATAAAATCCTTATGGAAGAAGGTCATAAATCGTATGTGCAATGCTAACGAAGACTAAATCCGAATATGCAAGATGTAGTTAAAAAAAGAAATTATTAAACTGCTAGACGCAGGTCTAATTTATCCAATTTCTGATAGTCCATGGGTAAGCCCAGTTCAATGCGTGCCTAAGAAGGGTGGCATGACTGTCATTACAAATGAGAAAAATGAGCTTATTCCTACTAGGACTGTAACAGGATGGCGTGTATGTATTGATTATAGAAAATTAAATGACGCCACCAGAAAAGATCACTTTCCCTTACCTTTTATTGATCAAATGTTGGAAAGATTAGCCGAAAATAGTTACTATTGTTTTCTTGATGGTTTTTCCAGATATTTTCAAATTCTAATAGCACCCGAAGATCAAGAGAAAACCACATTCACGTGCCCTTATGGTACTTTTGCTTACAAACGCATGCCATTTGGACTTTGCAACGCCCCTGCAACCTTTCAAAGGTGTATGATGGCGATTTTTCATGACATGATAGAAGAATGCATGGAAGTTTTCATGGATGACTTTTCAGTCTTCGGTGATACATTTGAATCATGTCTAGTTAATCTTGAACGAATGCTGATTAGATGCGAACAATCAAATCTAGTACTTAATTGGGAGAAACGCCATTTCATGGTTAAAGAAGGCATCGTTCTTGGACATAAAATTTCAAAAGAAGGAATTGAAGTGGATAGAGCTAAAGTAGATGTAATTGCTAAACTTCCACATCCCACCAATGTTAGAGGAGTTAGGAGTTTTCTAGGGCATGCCGGTTTTTACCGACGTTTCATAAAAGATTTTTCTAAAATTGCCACTCCTATGAATAAACTCCTAGAAAAGGATGCTCCATTCATCTTTTCAGATGAATGCATCAAATCTTTTAATATTCTTAAAGAGAAACTTACTAATGCGCCGATCATGATAACACCAAATTGAAATCTACCGTTTGAACTAATGTGCGATGCAAGTGATTTTGCAATGGGAGCCGTTTTAGGACAAAGGATTGAAAAAAGATTTCAACCTATATATTATGCTAGTAAGACGTTACAAGGAGCACAAACAAATTACACAACTACTGAAAAAGAACTCCTTGCTATTGTCTTTGCTTTTGACAAATTTCGTTCATATCTCGTTCTAGCAAAAACGGTGGTCTATACCGACCATTCTGCTCTTAAATACCTATTTTCGAAACAAGATGCCAAACCAAGATTAATCCGTTGGATCTTACTCTTACAAGAGTTCGATATTGAAATCCGAGATAAAAGAGGAGCAGAAAATCTCGCCGCTGATCATCTTTCTCGTCTTGAAAATCCCGAATTAGAAGTTCTAAATGAATCGGCCATACAAGACAACTTTCCTGATGAATATCTATTGAAGATAGATTATAATGAAATTCCATAGTTTGCAGACTATGCAAACTACTTAGTATGTGGATTCCTTGAAAAAGGATTATCGTACCAAAAACGAAAGAAATTCTTCAGTGATATAAAACACTATTTCTGGGAAGATCCACATTTGTTTAAAAGTTGTCCCGATGGAATAATACGCCGATGTGTATTTGGAGATGAAGCTAGTAAAATTTTAAACCATTGTCACACAGGACCAACAGGAGGGCATTATGGGCCTCAACTAACAGCAAAAAAAGTTTATGATGCTGGATTCTATTGGCCTACAATTTACAAAGAAGCACACCTTCTTTGCAAATCCTGTGATGCTTGTCAAAGGGCCGGAAAAATAAGTCAACGTGATGAAATGCCACAAAATGTCATTCAAGTATGCGAAGTATTTGACATTTGGGGTATTGACTTTATGGGTCCATTTCTAAAATCTCATAATAATCTCTACATTCTCGTAGCTATTGATTATGTATCTAAATGGGCGGAAGCACAAGCTCTCCCAACTAACGATGCACGAGTTGTAGTCAACTTTTTAAAACGTCTTTTTGCAAGGTTTGGAACACCGAAAGCTTTAATAAGTGATCGGGGAACTCATTTCTGTAATAATCAACTTGAGAAAGTTCTTAAAAGATATGGAGTAACTCATAAAATCTCCACCGCATATCATCCACAAACAAGTGGACAAGTTGAAAATACCAACCGAGCTTTAAAACGTATTCTAGAGAAAACCGTAGGATCAAATCCGAAGGAATGGTCCATTAAATTGGAGGATGCACTCTGGGCTTTTAGAACAGCCTACAAAACTCCAATTGGAACCACACCTTTTAAACTCGTCTACGGAAAAGCATGTCATCTTCCAGTAGAAATTGAACACAAAGCATTTTGGGCTTTGAAGACATGTAATCTTGATTTACATGAAGCTGGACGTCTACGCTTAAGTCAACTAAATGAATTAGAAGAATTAAGACATGAAGCATACGAAAATTCGTTAATCTATAAAGAAAGAACAAAGAAATGGCATGATAAAAGAATCAGAAGTTCAAAAGAATTTAAAGAAGGAGACAGAGTTCTTCTTTTCAATTCACGATTCAAGCTATTTCCTGGAAAATTGAAATCAAGATGGTCTGGACCATTCATAGTCAAAAGAGTTTTTCCATACAGAACGATAGAATTAATAAATTCAAATGGAATTGAATTTAAAGTTAATGGTCACAGAGTTAAACATTACATAGATAATCCGATGGAAGTCGACAACGAAGTTAAACACAATTTCGATACCACAGCTAACTAAGTGTAGGGAGAATCAAGTCTTTAAAGGATAATATGTATTTCTGTTAGAGTTAGATTTTCTGTTTTCGTGTTGTTCTCGAAAATGGAACCCGAATGGTCTTTCCCTACCAGACCCTAAAGAACTAGTCTTCTCCCCCCATTCTGAATTTTTAATTTTTTTAGGTTTTTATGAAATGAAGACTGCCTGTGAACTAAACCATGGTCTAATGCTACACGCTTTGATCACTAAACGTAATAATGACACACTTCCGAGTGAAATAGTATCAGTAATCAGAGAAAGATTGGACGGAGTAAGAAAAGAATCCAGATGCGAAGATAATAAGTTACAATTTGGTCAGGGAAAATCAAAATCCGCAGCGAAAAGAAGAGCACGACACCTTGAAAGATGTTACAAATGCGAAAAATGGTCACATGGAGGTAAATGTTCAAATAATCAAACCTATTCAAATACCGAATTTGTTACTTTATGCAGAGACGGACCGTTCATATGTTTAGAAGAAAAAACACTGAATGCTCGAGGTTACGCCTATGTAGCTATGGAAAACCAATTAAACCGACTATCTTATGAATGGGATAGATCATATAACTAAGAATACTATCTCACAGGTAAGTCTGTACAGTTTTTATTTTTTATTTTTATTTTTAACCTTTTGATAATAAACGCTAATTTGTTCGCTATAAAGTATTAAATTGGTATTGAATAAAATTAGGTTTGGCGACCGAAATTATTGATATCATTCAAAAATTTATTACATCACTGCGAAATTTAACGTTTATTCTTAAGGTATAAATATCTTTAATCAATCAACCCAAAATATTTCAAAAATTCGTCATGAGTTAAATTAGGTCATGGAACCAAAATTACTTTACCGAAAAGAGGGGCGCATATTTTTGATAATATTTGATTGATTAAAGTGGGATAAAAGACCAAAAAGATTTTTAATTTTATTTTTACCATGTTTTTAAAATTAATATATAAATCTTAAATTAATATTATAAACTTTTTAAATTAATATATTTAAAATTGTAAATATTTGAACAATTGATATTTTTAAGTTTGTATGTATAAAAACAAAAATATAATATAAGTTTGGTGTGAATTTTTAATTTTTAAAAAATGAGAATTTTTAATTTTATGCATATTTTAAATTTAAGTTGTGTGAATTTAAAAAACAAAAATTTACTTTATTTCGCTAAGTTAAAAATATGATTTTTAAAATTCGTCATGAGTTGAAGACTAGGTCGTTGAACCGAAATTGCTTTACCCGAGGGAGGGACGAGAACTTTTATTATCATTATTTTTAATCTTATTAAATTTAAGTATGCCAAAAACATTAAAAAACCAAAAAATCTTTACTTTTAAAACCGCGCTTTGAATTGACAAATTTTAAAATTTTGTCGAGGGACGGACTAGGACATCGATCCGAAACACCCTCGCTCCTAAAGGAAAACAAAATTTTAAAATTTAATTAATTATAAGTTTTATAAACTATAAGGTTTTATTAAAAAAAAAAAAAAAAAAAAAGCCCAGAACACTGTAGCCGGGTACCCATGCGATCGCATGAGAATCACCTTATCCCTCCATGCGATCGCATGGAGGCAAATTCCAGGCCTGATACATACAGCCAGCGAGTCTGTCTTCCTCACACCAACACACACACAAACACGAAACTCTCTCAAATCTTCACCAAATTTCATCATTTTTCCACCGTAATTCATCATTTTTCTTGCTCTAATCATGCCTAGATTCTCATTCTTCAGCAAAATGGTAAAAATTACGCCCCTAAACTCTATAAATTCCTAGTTTTTGTGATAATTATCAATTTTTTACCTAATGCAATTTTGTTAATTTCTAGTGTAATTAGTGTTAAATTGTTAGTATTTTATGCATGTATAACCTAGATTGATGCTATTTAACATGATTTGAAGCTAAAAACTTCAAAATTTTTAGAAATCTAGGGTTTGTGTTCTTGAGCAATTTGGGGCTTTTTGATATAAACAGGTTATGGCCAATTTTCGTCATGAATTATTGCTAAATTGAGTAGTGTAACATGTTTAGATAGTTAAATGATCCAAACATTGATCCTAAACATGATTTTTGGAGATTAAAGTGGACTTTTTAAGTCCAAAATTCATGAACTTGATTAATTTGATATATTTGCCATTTGAGACTTGTTTAATTATTAGTAATGACTATTTTGACATGTTATTTGAGTTAAATGCTTATGAACTTTGTATACATTTTCATATGTGCTTATTTGAAAAGTGTAGAATTGTGAAAAATTGTGAAAATGTGCATAAGTTTAATTTTGATTTAACATGTTATAGTGATTGTTTTAAGTTGTTATTTTGCTAACACTAATGCATATTTGGATGCCCAAATTTTGTGTTTAATGTGTTTTGCAGAAAGCCGATACTGGAGGTTCAGGAGCATCATCATCTAGACGACCAGCACCAGAACCAGAACCAGAAATGCAACACGAACAAGAATCACAACAAGAACCACAACAACAGCCTAATCAGCACATACCTTATTATGATCCGGTACAGTTTGTTGATGAATTCATAGTATTCCCAATGAGGCCGCCAGTAGAATTCCCAACGATTCCTGAGCACACTCTGCATCCTAATCTAAGATTTGATAGGAGATGGAGAGATTACGAGACATATCAAAGGAACAAATTCAAATTGGTAACAAAAAATGTAGAGGTGCCAAGGGTAATCGATTGGGCCCCTTTGGAAACGGTCCATCTAGCTGACTGTGTTAGACAGCTTTTAGTTCAAAGGTATGGCAGTTCTTCTTTTACAGATTGGGAACGTCTTTTCACCATTCGTAGACCTGTATATAAGGAATGGTGTGTTGAGTTGATGAGTACTGTATCACTTGATACAAATATAGTTAGAATAGATGATAGAAGATTTCTTAGGTTTATCCTTAGCGGTAGGATGTACAGAATGTCCATGCTGGACATGGCCAGGGCTTTACAGATATATACTCCTGGTGAGTTGCTACTACCCGATTGTACAAACTTGATTCATTATGGTGAAAGGGTAGATAGCAACTTTGACGTTGACGCCATTTGGAGGCGTATGTCACATTTTGATGTTTTTACATGAGCAGGAGGACACTCCTATACACATATTGACAGAGCCGAGCTTCGTATTATTCATAGATTTTTGGCTAACTCGATTACACAGAGAGGTCACAATAAAGAAAAAATTACCTTACATGATTTATTCTACCTAAAGTGTATTCGGGATCCTAGAAGCTTTGTCAATATCCCTTACTGTGTTGCTTTTTATTTATCTAAAATGGTAGAGGGAATGCAGGAAGGGAGTATAATAGGAGGAGGTATTTTGTTACTCTCATTGGAGAGTATTTAGGTGTTGATAGGAACCAAGGGGGTCCATTACAGCTTTGTAGAGAACAGGTTGAGCCCTTAGGATTGAAAGTTTATGTGGGTGCTAAGGTATTGAAAAGTAGACATAACCAGGCAGTACCCTATGAGGGATCTCATCCTCAGGTAGAGAGAGGCTCAGACGAGGAAATGGAGGAGGCGAAAGACATTAGGGATGTCTTTCGAGATGCTATTCTTGACGTCCACGTTCGTATAGATGAGGAAGCAATGACGAACGCGGCTAGACATAGTATGTATGAGCAGTGGAACTCCGAGCGAGTATACGAGGATTATAGGCGACGCCAACACGATAGCTGGTTAGTTCATCAGCACCAAATCATGAGCCAGCTATCATATCAGGTACCAAATAACTATGTACCTACTCGACCTGCTCATTTTCCGCCACACAGCCCCGATATCCGACCACCCTTTAACCGGTATGACTATAACCAAGCCTATCAAAACACCTATAACCAATAATGGAACCCACCTGACGAGATGAACTGGAACCCATATCCAGACTGATTTAGTTCCATTTGGTTATTTATATGATTTTTATCTTTTTATCTTTTTACTTATTCATGTTTAAACTTATGTTATTGAATATACTTATGTAATCTTTATCATTTTTATTATTATTGTGTACTAATATTTCACATTTAGGATTTGAAAGTGGGATATTAAGTCCCATTTCAAAATGCCATGCATGTTTATATTTGTATGTATGTATATTATAGATTGTACAAAACAGGGTAAAACAGCGCATTTTCAAAGACTGGCATTAAGTTCAGCAAAAGCTACTAATTTTGACGACAAGATGACAAATAAATGTGATGTAACAACAGACGGAATGAAAAAATGATATGCACCATTTATCATTCAGCAAACAAACGCCAATATGTTTGGAAACTTTGGTAAAATTTAATCATTTCTACGCTAATCACCCTCATTAATTTAAATTGTTACTGATTTCTTGCAAATGAGGGCATTGCAAGATCTTAAGTGTGGGAAGGGGTTAAATTCTTTCGGATTTTTAAATTTTTTTTACTTTAAACACTTGGTTACCATTAGAAATACTAGTAAAGTAGTAGTTGTATTAGAATCTAGTGCTCTCTGATAATAAAGAACAGCCCTAGTCTTATATACTGACTACCCAATTCTAGTAAAAATTTTCAAAATTTTCAATTAAATGAACTCAAAATCATGTTTATACATATTTATGAACGATAAAACTAGGTGTTAACACCGAAATTATTGTTACCTCAGAAAGGACATAAATTGAGAAACAAACCAAAATGTTAGAATTCATTTAAAATGGAATAGAGGACAATAAAAAGGAAAATAAAAGCCAAGTGTGGGAAAAATTACCAAGTTATCTTAAACATATGTCACATATTTTTGTAACAAATAATTGAAGATACTTTTGCTTTGGACTAAACTAAACTGTTTTACCCGATGAAAGAAAAGAAGAGATGGATCTACACGATGAATCAATTCCATCGTTAAAAGGAAGTAAAGTCTTTCGAAAAAGACACGCGCTTCTTGATTTAGGTCATGAAGTTGTCGTCCAGACCAGCTGTAGGTTGATGAAAAATCTAGAAAAGTCATCTCTAAAATCAGCAGGAAATCCACGGACCTCAGCATCAAACAGGGTCGCCAAGTGGTCAGACTTATCCTAACCAGGAGAGGATCTGTCTTGTAAAATGGGGAGGACACTGTGCAAATTAGCTTGATAAGACTAATAAATCAGACCCCCAGAAAGGATAATCTCCTTAAAGATTAAAAATCAGCTTTTAAGCCTGATATTACTCAATCCTTGAGATTGACCTTAAAGATTGAGAATTACAAACTCATGGAATTTAATGATATCTAAACTCGAGCTTGAACGAGAAAATATTTTGATCAAAATTACAAACTGATTTGTTTTCTGAAAACCCATTTTCAATGCGTTCATTACCATTGAATATAAAATCCTAGGAATTCACCTGGAATTCATTAGGTCATCTGAACCAAATCGGGTGTCAACCGTAAGAACGGTGGTTGCATAGCATGGTCAAAGACAGGACCTTGTGCCAGACCGAAAAATCATAATGGTGAGCTTTACTATTGCTCCTACCAAGGATAGTAATTGCGTCCGACACGTTATAGACCATAATTAAAAGAATGTCAGGGGACATTGCCTTAACAGTTGCTTGTTCAACGCTTTCCTTTACAACCGGACGGTAGTTTACCGAAAGGTAATATACGGAGCAAGTATACTGGACGTGTTGCTTTCCTAATACAAGGTTAGCAAGTGGGTGACACAAAACCATAAGTTTTGAGCTAAAATTTTCAAATCTAAAACCCACCAAACCCACAAAAAGAATTTGCAAACACCGGTGAAGGGTTATTCCGGAAAACTTATCTAGGGTAAAAGCTAGGTTTAATTTTCAAAAAAAAAAAAAAAATCAAATGTTTTCATAAAGATCCAATTTCCTAAAGGATCTAAATTTTCATAAGTCATGTGGGACTGTAAACCATATCGTTACTACCATTGTTTATACCGCCGTATTGAAATCACTGATGTACAAAGTGTGAAGAATAAAGAAGTGATTCTAGTATTTCAAGGCTATATTGCTTGAGGACAAGCAACGCTCAAGTGTGGGAATATTTGATAATGCTAAAAACGAACATATATTTCATAGCATTATTCCTCAAGAAAGACAAGCTTTTAGTTGCAATTGTTCTATTTACAAGTGATATTCGTTTAAATAATAAAAAGGTGAAGACAAAAGACAGATTCGACGAATTGAAGACGCAAACGACCAAAAAGCTCAAAAGTACAAAAGACAATCAAAGAGGTTCCAATTATTGATAAGAAACGTCTCAAAATTACAAGAGTACAAGATTCAAAACGTAAAGTACAAGATATTAAATTGTACGCAAGGACGTTTGAAAATCCGTAACCGGGACCAGAGTCAACTCTCAACGCTCGACGCAACAGACTAAAAATTACAAGTCAACTATGCACATGAATATAATATAATATATAATTAATTCTTAAAATTAATATATATATTATATTATATTTAAAAACCGTCGGCATAAAAAAACAAAGACTTTTGAGTCTCCCCAGCTGGCCATGCGATCGCATGGCCTGGAGGAAGAAACTCCATGCGATCGCATGGTGCACAGTTCCAGCCCACATGCCTATAAAAATCGAGCTTTGGTGTAACACAAAACACATCTTTTTCTTCTCCTCATTCAACGTATAATATTTATATTTATATTATAATTTTAATTTTAATTTTAATTTATAATAATAAGGGTGTGTTAGCGAATGTTGTAAGGGTGTAAGTCAAAATTCTGTCCGTGTAACGCTACGCTATTTTTAATCATTGTAAGTTATGTTCAACCTTTTTACATTAATGTCTCATAGCTAAGTTATTATTATGCTTATTTAATCCGAAGTAATCATTATGTTGGGCTAAAAATATTAAAATTGGGTAATTGGGCTTTGTACCATAATTGGGCTTTGTCCCATAATTGGGGTTTGGACAAAAGAACGAAACTTGTGGAAATTAGACTATGGGCTATTAATGGGCTTTATATTTGTTTAACTAAATGATAGTTTGTTAATGTTAATATAAAGATTTACAATTGGGCGTCCCTATAAATAACCATTTACACTCGATCGGACACGATGGGCGGGGTATTTATATGTACGAATAATCGTTCATTTAACCGGACACGGGAATGGATTAATAGCCACTAGAATTATTAAAACAGGGGTGAAATTATGTACAAGGACACTTGGCATAATTGATAACAAAGTATTAAAACCTTGGGTTACACTCAGTCGACATCCTGGTGTAATTATTAAACAAAGTATTAAAATCTTGTTACAGTTTAAGTCCCCAATTAGTTGGAATATTTAACTTCGGGTATAAGGATAATTTGACGAGGACACTCGCACTTTATATTTATGACTGATGGACTGTTATGGACAAAAACCAGACGGACATATTAAATAATCCAGGACAAAGGACAATTAACCCATGGGCATAAAACTAAAATCAACACGTCAAACATCATGATTACGGAAGTTTAAATAAGCATAATTCTTTTATTTCATATTTAATTTCCTTTATTTTATATTTAATTGCACTTCTAATTATCGCATTTTTATTTATTGTTATTGTATTTAATTGCACTTTTAATTATCGTACTTTTTAATTATCGCAAGTTTATTTTATCGCACTTTTATTTATCGCAATTTCATTATCGTTATTTACTTTACGCTTTAAATTAAACCTTTTATTTATTTAATATTTTACATTTGGTTTTAACTGCGACTAAAGTTTTAAAATCGACAAACCGGTCATTAAACGGTAAAAACCCCCCCTTTAAAATAATAATATTACTTATATATATATATATATATATATATATATATATATATATATATATATATATATATATATATATATATATATATATATATATATATATATTCGTATTTTTATAAATTAAACTAATATAGCGTTAAGCTTTGATTAAAAGATTCCCTGTGGAACGAACCGGACTTACTAAAAACTACACTACTGTACGATTAGGTACACTGCCTATAAGTGTTGTAGCAAGGTTTAAGTATATCCATTCAATAAATAAATAAATATCTTGTGTAAAATTGTATCGTATTTAATAGTATTTCCTTGTAAAATTTAATAGTATTATATACCCCTTAGCTTTAACCATCATAGCCATTCTTGATGAAAAGGTTAAATTGTTGCGTAACAAGGAAGTTAGAACTTATAAGGTGCAATGGCGTCATCGAAAGGGTTCCAAGTTTACATGGGAACCCGAAGAGTTTGTATTGGTGTACCTCCCGGCTTGTCATGCGGCTTGGATCGCGAGGACGAGCTCCGATTCAAGTGGGGGAGAGTTGTAACATCCCGTTTTTCCCATACATGTCTAAAAGTACATATTTAATCGTTAGTACGCTTATAACTCGTTCGTTATGTGATTAAATGAGCTAAAGTGTTAGTTGATGTGTAAATATATATGTGTATTTGAGAACGCATGCACGTATAAGTTTATACATAGGTTTTGATAGCGTTAAGTCTTGTGAGACTAAAAGATGAAGTTTAGACGTGCATAGGAAGCGGGAACAAAGTGTACAAGTTGAATAAATCGTTAAGTTGTGTAAGTTGTCGAATGGGCCAGTTGAAGGCCATTGCCGCGCCGCGGAAGCCTTTGTAGCGCCGCGACATTGAACTTAAACCAGAGTCAGGAGGCATGTTAAGAAGGGCCGAGTTTTCCTTAAAATGTCGCGCCGCGGAGAATAAGCTCGCGCCGCGACAAATAACTAGAATTCGAGTCAGGAATGATTTAAGACAGCTTGTAAAATATGTTAATTGCCGCGCCGCGACCCATTGGGTGAGCTGGTTCCGGATTTTGTTTTTAAAACAAGTGGTTCTAGGGCAAATTCGTCTTTTTACATGTAGATCTGATTGGAGCATTAAATCTCCACCTCTTATCCACTTAATTCATTTCCTTTTCTCTTTTCTTTCTCCAATTTCTCTCAAAACATAAAAACCCATTTGATTCAAGTGAGATTTGTGAGTGAAGAATTGAGAGTTGATCTTTGGAGCAAGAATTAAAGTTGTTCTCCTTGTTCTTAGCTACAAGTGGATAGTGTTGGTAAGTTTTAACTCCATGTTTTGAGTTTTAATTAGTTTATGCTAGGGTTTGGTTCATTTGGAACTTGTAAGACCCATTTGGGGGTAATATGGGTGGATTTGGGTTAGATTGATGAAAGTAAACCCTAATGGCCATAACTAGGGTTTGGTCTTATGATTTGAGATGTGTAAGTGTTAATCGTGTTGTTAAGCACTAAAACACTTGTTAAATGTTAAAAGAATGGTAAATGGGTTAAGTTGATCCACTTTGTAAGTTTAAGTGTTGAAATGGGTCAAAATAGTAATGTTGACCTAGTTTGGGTGAAATGGGTATGAATTACCCTAAGTTTATGTTGGTTTAAGTTAGTAGACTTTAAATCACTAGTTTTAATGATTTAATATGTGTCTTGGCCATTTATGGGCGGTTTTGGTGTAAGTGAGCTATTTAATGCTAATGGGTCATTAAATGCTCAAGTGTAAGTAATGTGGTTAGCTCCACTAGTTTGTGTATTGAAAGTGTACTTAATGTATTAGGTACATTGCTTTGAAGTTCGGAAGTGCATAATCATCATCCTTGTGTCAAGGTGAGTGGAATAATTATGCGTGTACGTATATAATGTGTTTATTTGTGTAGTATGAACGTGGCATTGTCGCGGTGTTCAAGACACCACATTCTAAGTAACGAATAGTATTGTCACGGTGTTCAAGACACTACTCATTGTTTGATTGACATGTGGTATTGTCGCGGTGTTTAAGACACCACATAGTCATGGGAGTGGATGCTTCGGTGTTCGAGGCACCACTCATGGTTTTGATTGACATGTGAAATCGTCGCGGTGTTCAAGACGCCACATTGTCATGGGGGTGAGTTAGTCGTGGTGTTCAAGACATCACCCATCGGATTAGTGATTACGCGGTGTTTAAGTAACACTAATGGATGTTATGAACTCCGACGGTCTTTTACGAGTACCGTTCCCGTGTACGATTGGTTAACCACGGTTGTGTGAATTCGTATCTGGAATAATTAAATTGTGAACTATATGCTATTGTTGTTGCTAGCTTATCGTGAAATGTGGATAGTAGTTATGCATGATGTGGCATGGTTATCGAATTGCTAGCTTGTATGCGGTATGGTAAGTGATTGCAAATAAGTAGGTTATATATGAACATGTATAATTATTGTTGTTGGGAACTAGGTGTCCTTGATGATGTTTTGTTGAAGCTTTTGAAGTCGACCAAGCGTTTTGGGTAGTTTAGCCCCAAACCATGATCGAAGTGTCGTTTGGATTATAAACTATCATTTGTAGTGGGTCGAAATTGTATTAAACTTAATTAATGGCCTTCGTGCCTTGTAAACATTTAAATTGTGGTACGTTTTAAATGGAACATGTGGAATGGGTTACATATTTAATTGGCGCGTAAATGTGTATTATTAAATAAAAAAAATTTATCGTATGGAATACGGGTTGGGTTGTTTCAGTGAGTCCTCACATGTGTGGTTGACCCTCAAAAGTGTGGTCACTCGTGCGAGTGACCTGTCACTTGTGTGCGAGCTGAAGAACAGCTCCAGCACGTTGTTTTTCGCGTTTTAGACCCAAAAACTCGATTTTTGCAAGTTCTAACACCAAAACTACTTGGAAAACATCATATAAACTATATAACAACTATTTCTAACATCAATTAAGCATAACAAACACAAAACATGAAGATTCAAGCTCATATTCATCAAAAAACCCTTTTTACAACCCAAACCTAATTTCTAAGAATTAAAGCATGAATTCAATCAATCAAACCTGAATAAATGATCACAAGGATGATATGATTCAGTTCCTAAAGCCTCTTGATTCAATTCTAACTTAGATCAATTAGGGTTTGTGAAGGTGTAGAGTTTAGGTACATTCTTATTTTTGAGAATTATCTAGAAATGGGAAGAAAGAAGCTGATTACACACTAAATGGGTTATTAAAACCCATACCCCACAACACACGGGTATTTATCAGTTATCTAATATCTTTCGTACTTAATTTGGCAACCCTAACATAGTCCAAATTCAACAAACGAACCATTTCTGTGACCCTTGTCACAAACTGGTCTTAACCACATATTCAATTAATAATAAACATATTATTAAAATAAAAGCATATTTAAACACAACTATAAACCTAAGGGTAATTAAGTAATCTTACTTCTAACCCTGGTTTCAGTCTGTTAAAATTAGAAATTTGTTCGCAGGCATGAGGGGATTCAGTGTTAAGTCTAACTTTGATAGTGCGCCCAATTCTGAAAAGTTTGCGTCTCACATATTTAACTACATTCCTCATCCCTTGCCCACGATCCCGCACACATTAGGATACTACGATGGACTTTCAGATCCTCATGATTTCTTGCAGAAATATGAGGGTATTGATCGCAATCAAAGGGTGGCTGATGAAACAAAATGAGGGAATAGCGCGTCAATGGTTTAACAACATGCCCTCACCGCTCATCATCTCTTACCGTAATTTGAGAGAACGTTTCTTGCTCAAATTTCACAACATGAGAGCATCTAGGAGGATTTATGTCGAATGTCATGATATCAAACAAGAACGTGGAGAATCTATGGGAGAGTTCATCGATAGGTATCGTCGAGAAGTCGCGCGCATTCCCAACTTCGCAGAATCACAGAAAGTTTCCGGATTCATTCATGGAATTTGCAGAGAGCGCCACTTACAATTATGGCAAAAGTTACGAAAGAGGCCGTCAGAAACATTAGCTAAAACCATCAGAGAAGCGCACGAGCATTTGCACGCAGTTGAAGACAACATACGATATTCAGGGTATGGAAATAGTCATGGCCGTCGCGATGACCATGATTCGTCGAGAAGAGGGCGCAGCTCGCATACTTCTCACAGAGGATACCAGGATAATGGTCCTTATCAGCTTGGCAATGATAACAGATTCGGGCACACTAATGGACGTTACAGCAACAAAAATAAGTGGAATAGAGACCGAGAACACAACCAAACGCTCATCAAAAACCTGGCAAAAAGCCGCAAAGAAATTCTTGCAACGAAACCAGTATCACAGACTTTCGAAAGGCCTACTTGCATGTCGAAGAACGCGAGGTGCGACAAGTCTAAGTTCTGTGACTTTCACAATGACTATGGGCATGACACTAACAGATGCAAAGCATTGGCAGATAAGGTAGTTGCATGTCTAAAATGAGGTGAGCTCCAGTACTTAAAGGAGCCAAAAGAACTCTCGCACAAGCAAGAGTACGATGAAGACAAGGAAAAGGGGCTAGATAAGGTAATCCATGTTGTGACCAAAGAGCGTATCGTCATACCAACTAGAACTGTGCACTCTTGGAAATACATGCAAGCCCCGTTTTTGTCCAGCGAAGTCCAAGAAGATAAGAGCGGCCTCATCCTGGTTTTAGATGTTTGCTGGAGTTAAGACTCATGATCGGGCGCCTTTGCGTGGACACTGGCAGCAGCGCCGACATCATGTTTGAACGGTACTTCCAAAAACTTTTACGCAAACTCAAGCTTAATTTAAAGTCGTCGAAAGATAGGTTCCAGGGGATCTCTGGAGACCCACTGCTGACTCTGGGAACCTTAGAGGTCAAACTACGACTAGAAGACGATGACAATTTGGTGAAAAGGCGAATTGAGGAAGTGAAGTTTAGCATCGTGCGAGCAGCATCGGACTATTATGCACTACTGGGATACCCGTCGATGCAGAAAGTTTGAAGCAGTGCTCTCCATCGCGCATGGCTTGTTCAAATTTCCTACGAAAGCTGGAGTTGCAACGATGGTATCGAAATCGCCAGAAAGCAGCAACGACCATGTAATTTACTAATTGTTGATTCTGCGGTTATAAGATGGTTACTTGATCTGATTAAATGCTTAAACGCACGAACAATTCAGCGTGCTTACCGCATTTAAATGAGCACAATCTTGTACAATCTAAAACATAAGACACACATTTTAAATGCACATTAATGCATATCCCGCATTCGTTGATTTACAAAAAATATTGAACTGGTCTAAATAGGTCCCAAGGAACAATTCAATGGAAGTTGGAGAAACAAACAACCCGACTATAGGAGCAAAGGATGAAGGGAACCGCGGCGTTTAGCCATGAGGTTGCACACGGAAAATGAGAAGACAGGTTTAGAGTCTGTAATTTTAAGCATGTTTTTCATATGTTGTTCCTAGAAGAAAACCATCATATCACTTATGTAATGATGTTAGCAGGAAAAACTATCGTAATCAATTTCGGTAGTGTGCCTATGTTGCTTTTATTTTCCAAGATATTGTCTGCGAAAATCTTTGTGCCATATATAATGCAAAGTAGCTCTTTAACTTGGATTGGTGCATACGATCGCGAATACCCCACGCACTCCTGCCTTTGAAGGGGTGTTTTATCCAACCCCCACGCGGCAGAAGCTTCTTTGGTGACAAGCTAGATTTTATTACCAGAAGGTGACGGACATTGGTTTGTCCTAGCCACACTCGAGCAGAATACGAGATCTGCAAGTCATGACTATAAGCGATAGGGTTGGTCGCCCTTAACCACAGTCCTAAGTGTTGGCGCACTTAGAAGACTCTCGATACGCTGCTATTAGGGTGCCTGATTTAAGTCTATGTTGTGTGCACAACAACATATATGATAAATCACGTGCTAACATGCCTTGAGTGTGATATACGATTAATAAGTTTAACTTGTTTAAGCCACGCACATAATGTGCTTGCAACGATCAAGCCAATATGCGCATAATTGGCGTTGCCTCAATTCACAAGTACAGTTCTAAACCCAGTATCATGCATGCACAATATTCGAATACAAGTAATAAAAGTAATAACTAGAACAACAAGAAACATTACTTAAAAGAACAAAATTATTCATTTCATCAAGTTTTCATTACAAAAGGCGCGGTGCTGTAAGACCCTAAACCCAAGTGTACGTTGTACATAAACGTCAAATAATCAAACTGTATTAAGCTGAAACTCGCAGGCTGATTTTGAGTGTGTGCGTGCCGCGAACATTCAGGGGTGCGCTTCGCGCACTGTTCCTGCGACAGAATTCTGCTTTTTCTAATTAAGTTAAATGAAAGGCATATTGGTCTTTTCACTTGGGGGATGGTTTTAGGCCACAAAAGGCAGATTGGTGGACTCAATCAAGTCCACAATCTTATCCCCATTCTTTCATCTTCAACCTCAAACCCTAGAGTGAGAAAAAGAGTTTAGAGAGAGAAAGCTTCATTTGGAGAATAAGAAGCTCGAATCGATCAAAGTCGCAAGTGTTAAAGTTGTTCATCTCGTTCACGGCTACATTGTGGTAGTATTGGTAAATTCTAACTACGAGTTTTCATAGTATGATTAGTGTTCATAATTGGAGTTTTGATTTGGGTGTTCTTGAGTAAACCCACTAGTTGATAGTTGGGTGTTTGAGCTAGTAAATGGTGTAAATGACCATTGTTGGTTGGTTTGGGTTGGTTAGTAAAATTGATTGGTTGATAATCATGTTTGATTGTTGAAATCACTAGTTAATTAAGGTTATAAGTGATTAAAGGTATGAGCTTGCAAAATGGGTGTTTTGACTTGAGATTAGGTCAAAAGGGGTTTTGTGTCAAAATGATGCAAGTAAGTATTTTAATGTTGAAACCTTTAGTATAATGGGGTGTTTGAACATAATCATTAGTTAATTGTGATTATGGTTGTTTTGGGCGAGATTTGACTTAGTCAAAGTGGAAGTAAGTGCAAAAGGGTCGAACTTTCACTTATGGTGTTTTGGGGCATACGCTAGATTGTTTAGCTTATTTGTTTGTGAATTATCTAGGTGATTCACATTTGGACGATTAGGAGCTCAAGCGGGAGTTGCCTTTCTTGCAATCGAGGTGAGTGGAATATTTATACATGTATGTATGTAGTTTATTTGCTCGTACGCGATGTGGGCCTTAGGTGCCACATCGTGAGTGTTGGGCGTTATGTCACAAGATGGTGACTTATTGAGGTTATGGGTGTAGAGAACTACGGGCCGGCAGTGTGTCGTTAGGTGCGTCACATGTCAGTGACACCTCATGGTGGTTCACGAGGCGGTGACCCCTTTGTAGTTGGTTGGTGAATCACAAGTCGGTGATACCATAAGTCGGGGAAGTGATTCACAAGTCGGTGACACTTCATAGTGTTCACGAGTCGGTGACATTAGAAGGTGAATCACAAGTCGGTGATACCGTAAGTCGGAGAAGTGATTCAAAAGTCGGTGGCATTTCTTAGTGTTCACAAGTCGGTGACACAAGGTGGTGCTTCACGAGTCGGTGATGCCACATGACGTTCATAAGTCGGTGACCCATACGTATTAGTGGGTGGTTCGCAAGTCCGTGACACCCTTTGGTGATTCACAAGTCAGTGACAACTTATGATGAGTCACAAGTCGGTGACATCATACGAGTGAGACTCGACGTTATTGGTCGACTACAAGTCGGTAGTACCAAAGCGGTGAATGGTTAGCATGTTTACGCCTTGTATACGTTTAGTTTATATTTGCGGTGATTTATATTATAACGTTGTTGCTAGTTGTATGTTTGGTGATTCTAGCTCGTTTATGCATTTTTTTTGCATGGTATTTGTAAGTGGATGCGCGTAAGTAAGCTATATATGTATATGTATAAGTATTGCATTCACTAAGCATTAGCTTACCCTCTCGTTGGTTACATTTTTAGGTACGGTAGCGGATTTGGCAAGGGTATGCTCAGAATTTAGATGATTTCCCCTTTTGATGCTTGCATGGATTACTTTTGGTTTCGACTTAGGATTGGGTAGTTTATCCCCAAACATCATGCTCGTAGTTGTGTTTGAAACTTAAACTCATGTAGTCGAAAACTTGTATTTTGTACGAAAGTCGTAAAACGGCCGATGTGGGCCCGGTGTCGTAAAACTTGTTTTATTATTGAAACGTGCTAGTTTTACATATTATAAAATGTTGTGAAAAGCGTTTAGTCTAAAAGTGTCGGGAACTGGGAGATCATTAAACGAAAATTGGATATTTTGGACAGCGGGCTGCCAGACCTTATGCGCGCCGCGCACACAAGGTGCTGCGCGCCGCACACCCTTACTGAATAAAAAAAAATTTATTTCGCGTATTCGGTTGGATAACTGGTTGTGTGATGCCCCGTACAAAATTAACGTGTACGGATCATCAACAACAGGATCATTACAAGGTCAAACACTATATGCTGTTTTAAAATAAGTTTGCATTCATAAGAAAAGGTGACGTTATAACCAACGTCAAATGTTTAACATACGATAATGTACCTCTACGAATAGAAGGCGATAATAATAGTAAGTGACCCATAGGTCGTTACAAATTCATTGTTCAAAAGTAATAAAGTTTGAATGCAAATTAAATGTTTGATGCGAAGACATCTCTAATAAGCGCAGTGGGAGTCTACAAAGCATGGAAACTACAGCGGAAGCAATCAAACCTTAAGCACCTGAGAAAAACATGCTTAAAAACGTCAACACAAAGGTTGGTGAGCTATAGTTTAAGTATAACCGTAATGTAAGGTAGGCCACGAGATTTTAGTATTTCAAAACAGTATGAAAAGTATATGTATAACCATGGGCACTTGGTAACTAACTTAAAGTAAATAACACCCCCTAAAAGTACACTTGGTGAGTGCGTAAGTTTACGAAGTATTAAACACCCGTTAAATGCTAGCGCTACTAGCCCGAGTGAGGATGTCAAACCCTATGGATCCATATCTAAGATTCGCGTTCACCGGTTCAAAGACCAGTGACTAAACGTTACCGAGCTAAGGGGAAAGTTTATGCCATTGTATAACCCACACATATATAAAGTTTAAGTACTCGTGCCTAGTATGTAAAACGTAAAATGCGCATGTATTCTCAGTTCCCAAAATAGTTAAAGTAAAAAGGGATGCTATAACTCAGAGTGAAAAGTAGTAAAAGTCGATACGCGGGAAAAGTAAGCAAGTGGTTGGTCCGGAAGGTCCTCAACCTAAGTCAAAAGTTACTAAGTCAGTAAATCGTTCCCAAAGGTTTAAAAGTATGTAAATTAGGTCTTAAGTATCATTATCATTCATCATTAATCAAAAAGTGTAAAGTAAGTTTTAAGTCAAGACTAGGGTTTGAAACAAGGGCTGACTTCGTTCAGTTGCCACGACCTCTATACAAACTGAAATGAGTTGAGACCAGTGGCCATGGATCCGTATATGAGTCTCCTAGAGGCTGACCAATTTTTAGAACCAAACTCATCTTCTTTTGACCGTGGCGACGGTTTAAGTGCGAGTAGGTCAGAAATTTCAGCACAACGTTAAAAGGGTGTAGTGACTTTCGGATGGCCATAAATCCTAAACCGTAACTCGGATTAAGACAAGGTCTAAACGGAAAATCATCTACTCAAACCGAAATAGATGGAAATAAACTTTCCCATTAGCCTAGGTTATTGATCTGTTCCAGAAAACAATAAGTAAAGTATTCTGGTGGGTTCTTGGTGCTTGATGCTCATCACGGTTCTCATCCTTGATGCGTATCGCTTCAAGTGTACAACTCGTTGATGTGTTTGCATCATCTTAACCAATTTTTGACCATCATAACACTAGTGTAAGTCTAAGATATGTCTCACAACTCAATTAAGGGTTGTAAGTAGTTTGATGAACCAAAGTTACATCAAGATCTTAGATCCGACACATATATGAGTTCTAATAGTAATATTAAGCTACAAACTTGAAAGTAACTAAATAAACAAGATCTTAAGTTGTATAACTTAGATATTAGCTAGATCTTAAAGATCCTAGACTAGAAAGTCTAGATCTAGTGTTCTTAAGTTAGATCCTAAGTTATAGAACTTGGATCTTCACTTTAATGAAACCATAAGTTATGAAACTTAGATTTTCATCTTGTAAAATGTATGTAAGCTTATAAGCTCTTATTTACAACAAAATTAGAAGACCATAAGTTATATAAACTTAGATCCAACATAAGTATTTGAAGTTATAACTAGAAAGTTATACTTCCATGTTCTTGAACTTATAAAGTTAACTTTAGTTTCAAGAATAATGAGATCAAGTTTAACTAGTAATACTTGACCAACAAAACAAGAATCATGAATTGAAACATGTAAAAAAGGAAGAAATAAATTAAATCTACAAGTAATAAGTTCATGGTTGTTCATACTTAGGAAGATTCAAGCCAAGGCTTGGATCTTTAAGAAAGTAAACCTTAAGTTTACAAAATATGAACACAAGTATGTTATAAAGTTTATGAACTTTTCTTTTTAACAAGTTTTATGGAGGAATCAAACTATAAACTTGATTCTCCTTGGTTCTTGTATGTTCTTGTATAAACAAAATAATATGAAGAATAAACTAGAAAGTTTGATTCTTAACAACTAGTAAGTAAACAACAACAAAAGAACAAGTAACAAAACAAGTAAATGGATGATGATGTGCTTCGGTTTTCAAAGGGAAAAAGAAGAAGAAAAACAAGACATATTACTTACAATTAGAGAGAAAGTCTTAGAGTGAGAGTAGTGTAAGATAGGCGTGTGAAGAAATGAGGTTCAAACTAGTGTATAAGTAACAAAAAAATGAAAAAAAAAAAAATGGAACTCCCTCCTCCCTAGCAACCGTCGGTTTTCATGGCCAAAAAGGGAAGGTCAAGTCTCAACTTTCATGCATGGGGGAAGGATGTAAGCTTAGAATGGTATTAAAGTTAAATGACATGGGAAAGAGGTGTAAGTATGCTAGTAACAAGTCTCCTCATATCACTAATAAATCTTGTTTTGTCTTAATGAAATACTTGTATAATAATGGGCTAATTAGTCCATTAAGAAAGTAGGGTGGGCTTCCAAGTCCATGTCCATTAATAAAAGCCCAAATATGTAACAAATTAAATAAATAAGCCCAAGTAATTAACTACTAACATTAGTTAATTAAAAATGATTAATAATAATTAATCATGAATGTAAATAATATTCAAAATATTATTCGTGAGAAGTACGTGTGTCACAAAGATAAGTCGGGCCATGAAAAGTCAAATACGGTAACAAGTAAGATGTATGAAAATACATTTATTAAAATACAAGCATTAATAATAAATTATTAATAAATATAAGTCGAAAAATCCAGGGTCGTTACATTACCCACCTGTTAAAGAAAATTTCGTCCCGAAATTTTAAGCTAAGGTAGATGGAGGAGTTGGGAAAAGGTGAGGATACTTCTGCATCATTTAATCCTCTCACTCCCAGGTAAACTCAGGTCCTTGTTTGGCATTCCACCGGACTCGGACGATCGGAATCCTGTTGTGTTTCAAAGTGTTGACCTCACGGTCCATAATTTCGACAGGTTCTTCCACGAAGTGGAGTTTGTAATCAATTGTAAGTTCCTCCAATGGTATGACATGTTCTGGTTCAGCAAGATACTTCTTCAAATTCGATACATGAAAGGTAGGATGAACTGAGCTCAATTAAGTTGGAAGATCCAGACGGTAAGCAACGGGTCCAACACGCACCAAGATTTCAAAAGGACCAATGTATCGCGGGTTGAGCTTCCCACGTTTTCCAAAACGGATCACACCTTTCCAAGGTGCGACTTTCAACATTACATGGTCACCCATGTTGAATTCAAAGTCTTTATGTTTAAGGTCTGCATAACTCTTTTGGCAATCACGGGCCGTCTTGAGTCTCGCTTGAATTTGGACAATCTTTTCAGTTATTTCATGGACTATCTCGGGTCCGGTGATTTGCGTTTCGCCTACTTCGGCCCAACAAATAGGAGAACGGAACTTGCGGTCATACAACGCTTCAAAAGGTGCGTCATTAATACTCGAATGATAACTGTTGTTGTAAGAGAATTCGGCTAGCGGCAAATGCCTTTCCCAATCCTTTCCAAAATCAATAACACAAGTACGCAACATATCCTCCAAAGTCTGAATCGTGCTTTCGCTTTGTCCGTTGGTCTGCGGGTGATACACGGTACTCATGTCGAGACGGGTCCCCAAGGCTTCTTGCAAAGAACGCCAAAATCTGGAAGCAAAACGGGGATCGTTATCCGAGATGATAAATAAAGGCACACCATGATGAGATACAACCTCTTTTATGTATAGTTAAGCGAGTCTCTCCATCCTATCCGTTTTCTTCATGGCTAAGAAGTGTGCAGATTTGGAAAGACGATCAACGATAACCCATATGGTATCGTATCCGCCCACCGTCTTTGGTAGCTTTGTAATGAAATCCATTGTTATCCTTTCCCACTTCCATTGTGGGATTTCCGGTTGTTGAAGTAATCCAGAAGGCTTCTGATGTTCGGCATTAACTTACGAGCAACTCAAACACTTCCCAACATAAGTTGCAACGTCCTTCTTAAGATTAGGCCACCAGTACTGTTCCTTAAGATCGTGGTACATTTTACCGGCTCCTGGATGAATCGAATATCTCGACTTGTGGGCTTCATCTAATATAAGGCTCCGTAGATCTCCATAACGAGGTACCCAAATTCTTCCGGCATAGCATCGGAGTCCAGTCTCCTTAACTTCGAATCGAGAGACAAGAATGTTCAGGTATTTATGAGATATATTCTCCTCTTTGAGATCCTAATCTTGGACTGCTCGGATCTGGATATTAAGGTTCGAATGAATGGTGATGTTCAGGGCCCAAACACGAAGAGGTTCCATCCTCTCCTTTCGGCTCAAATCGTCAGCTACAACATTTGCCTTGCCAGGGTGATAACTAAGTTCACAATCATAGTCGTTCAGCATCTCGATCCATCGACGCTGTCTCATATTTAGTTGCTTCTGATCAAAGATGTGTTGGAGGCTTTTATGATCGGTGAAAATAGTGCTCTTAGTTCCATAAAGATAGTGTCTCCACAGCTTTAATGCAAAGACAACGGCTCCAAGCTTGAGATCGTGCGTTGTGTAATTTCGCTCGTGAATCTTCAGTTGACAAGAGGCATAAGCGATAACCTTTGTTCGTTGCATCAGTACACAACCAAAACCACTTTTCGAAGCATCGTAATAAATGACGAAATCATCACTGCCTTCAGGAAGTGATAAGATAGGTGCGGTGGTTAACTTCTTTTTCAAGGTTTGAAATGCTGATTCCTGTTCGGGTTGACAAATGAACTTCTTCCCTTTGTGAGTCAGCGCGGTCAAAGGAGGTGCAATCAGAGAGAAACCTTCAATAAATCTTCAGTAGTAACCGGCGAGGCCTAAAAATTGGCGAATGTGATTCGGAGTGGTGGGGGTTTCCCACTTGCTGATAGCTTCGATCTTTGCGGGATCAACTTTGATACCTTGATCGCTCACAATATGACCCATAAATTGGACTTCCTTCAACCAAAACTCACACTTGGAGAATTTGGCGTAAAGTTGCTCTTGTCTCAAGAGTTCCAACACTAGACGAAGATGTTGTTCATGTTCTTCTTCGCTTTTGGAGTAGATGAGGATATCATCTATGAAGACGATAACGAACTTATCCAGGTATGGCTTGCATACACGATTCATGAGATCCATAAACACGGCAGGTGCGTTGGTTAAACCGAATGGTATCACGAGAAACTCATGATGACCATAACGGGTTCTGAATGCAGTCTTCATCACGTCGCTCTCTTTCACCCTCAACTGGTGATAATCGGATCGCAAATCGATCTTAGAGTAAATGCTCGATCCTTGTAGTTGATCAAAAAGATCGTCAATTCGGGGAAGAGGATACCGATTCTTGATCGTTAATTTGTTGAGTTCACGGTAGTCGATACACATGCGGAATGATCCATCCTTCTTCTTCACAAATAAAACAGGTGCACCCCAAGGCGAGAAACTTGGTTGGATAAATCCACGGTCTAGCAGATCTTGTAATTGGCTCTGCAACTCTTGCATTTCGGAAGGCGCGAGTCGATAAGGTGTGCGAGCTACAGGTGCAGCCCCTGGCACTAAATCGATCTGAAACTCCACCGCTCTCTGTGGCGGTATGTGAGGACCCGGCAATTTCTGACCAAATTTAAACTTATTCTTAATATGATTTTGACACGATAAGCAAAGTCTGATAGGTTGAGTCTCAAAAATTTTGAACTGTGTTCATATATTAAATTACCCTATGACTATTTCCGATGATTCACGAACCTTTAATCGTAAACAAAAATGTATATATAGATAACTATACATGTAACTAATTATATATTATAAATCAATTATAGTAATGAACTACTATATGATTTAGTTATTATAAAAGGAGAACTTGACCTGGTTAATTAAAACCGTTTATTTAAATATAAAGAGTAGATTTGTCATAGATAACAAAGTATTAAATGATATATTCTGAGATTAATTGTTTCAATATATATAATTAAAATATTTATCTACCTGTTAATTAAATATATATATATATATATATATATATATATATATATATATATATATATATATATATATATATATATATATATATATATATATATATATATATATATATATATATATATATATACATATATATATGATATACATATATAATTATTAATTGTATGTACATTGTAATATATTAAAATGAATAAATATTATATATTCGATATGTGTTATTATAATATATATATTACAAAATTAATCATATGAAAGGTTAATGTATTAAATTACAATTTAAAATATACTTGCTATAGTAATATTATTAATACTTTTAATAATCAATGCTAGTAGTATTAATAATAATATTATTATTGTTATAATTATGGTTATTAAAAAAAAGATTATTTTCATTAATAATATTATTAGTGTCATTTCTTTTTATTATCATTATTAGTCATTTTTATTAACATAATTATTATTATTAGAATTATTATTATTATTATTATTATTATTATTATTATTATTATTATTATTATTATTATTATTATTATTATTATTATTATTATTATTAACATATTACTATATTTAATAAATCTATCAATTTTTATGATTAATATGTTTATTAAATATATTAAGATAAGACTAATATATAAATGTCAGATATATAAAAATACAGAGATATAGTGCACATACAGATAATTATGCATATAATTCTGTTTCCCCATCTTTATCAGTTTTATTTTTATTTTTTTGTTTTTTTATTTTTATTTTTTTGTTTCCTGCCTTCCTGTTTGCTCGTGACCAGCTCCAATATTATACCAAAATTCGAAATCAAAACACATATATCTAAACATCTGTACCTATCGACATCTGTTGTTTTTTTTATTTTATTTTTATTCATGTCTCTGTTATTGATTTATTCAATATGTCGAACCAGTTTACTATATAATCGAATTACTCATGATATTATATATAAACCACACAGAAGATTCATCATCATTATCAAGTATCAAAGGTACTTACTCTAATTCATTAAATTAAATTGAAGAACATGTCAATACCTCTGTATACTCGACTTTTCAGCCAAACCACTAATTCGAATAATATTTTAAATCTAAAAATGCAGTTTGGTTAAAAATCATGTATTTAAACGGTCTGCAAAGTTTAGATTTCCAATTTTTGATATCGAATTCAAATGTTTGAGTCAAAGTTTTAAGAGTAAAAAGTCAAACAGGTGTTCTTGAATCAAATTTGAAAAACCTGTTGTAATTACGATTCAATTGATGATTTTAAAAGTTTTTATAAGGGTTTTGAAACCAATGTTGTGTTATAACAATCCTCTAAAATGTCCTAAATTTTGATATCAATTTTATTTTTTTTTAAACCCCTACGAACAGCAACAGGCTGTGTTTTTTTTTAATATATATATATATATATATATATATATATATATATATATATATATATATATATATATATATATATATATATATATATATATATATATATATATATATATATATATTTTGATAATCAAGAATCATGTGTTATAAGTTTCCGATTATTTATAAGTCATAATCAAACATAAATTCAAAATTTGGTTTGGCCATTTGATCGATTAATGTTCAAAAGATGTAGAAGATAAATGGTACACTGGGACGTACGGGTTATATATTTATTCATATGAAGTAAATCAGAAAACATAAGACAGAGAGATGGTTGAGGGTGATAGCGTTATTCAAGAGGTCTTGGGTTCAAGACCCAGTTGAACCAATTTTTTTTATTCGATTAACATGAGGTAGTTTTCATTACCATTATTATTATTACTATTATTATTATTATTATTAATATTATTACCATTATTATTGTTATCATTATTATTATTATTAGTATTCATATTAGTATTGGTATTATTGTTATGATTATTATTATTATTAGAACTATTATTACTAGCATAATTATTGTTATGGGTATTATGGTTATGTTATTATTAGTGTAAAATTATTATTACTACTATATGTATAAGTATTATAGTCATTATCAATATTATTACTATAAATATTAATAATAATATTATTAAGAAATTATATCATTTTAGAATTATTACCATCATTATAATTATGATTATGATTATGATTATTATTATTATTATTATTATTAGGAAAGTAATAAAAATTTATTATTATTATCATCAGGTATTATTATTATCACTATTATCATTTATATAGGTGTTATTATCATAACTATAATTATTATTATCACCATAAATATTACTATTAAGGTTGTTATTATTACCCCTAATATTACTATAAGTATTATTATTTATGTTATCATGAGTATTATTATGTAGTTACTAAAATCATTATCATAATTAAAATTTACAATAAAATTCATATTTTTACATTTACTACCATTAATATTATTACTATTATTAATATAGAATTATTAACATTATTAACTCATTAATAATGCTAAGTTATATAAACATTTTGTCACTAGTAATATTATTTTAGTATTATTATAAGTACTATTACTAATATACAAATGATATATTTAAATACATATAACATAAAAAAAATTAATATTTTTATATACAAAATGAATATATGAAATATATCTAAACTATTAACATAAAAGGAATATAACTAATAAAAGTATATATATTTAATCGATTTTCACTATGTATATTGATAAATATACAAATGATGTAGGTTCGTGAATCCGAGGCCAACCCTGCATTGTTCAATGTCGTCAGATGTATTTGTTACTACAAAATACAGTATAGTGAGTTTCATTTGCTCCCTTTTTAAATGTTTTTGCAATATATATTTTTGGGACTGAGAATACATGCGCTGCTTTTATAAATGTTTGACGAAATAGACACAAGTACTTAAAACTACATTCTATGGCTAGATTATTAAACCGAATATGCCCCTTTTTAGTCTGGTAATCTAAGAATTAGGGAACAGAAACCCTAATTGACATGAATCCTAAAGATAGATCTATTGGGCCTAACGAGCCCCATCCAAAGTACCGGATGATTTAGTACTTCGAAATTTATATCATGTCCGAAGGAGGATACCGGAATGATGGGGATATTCTTATATGCATATTGTGAATGTCGGTTACCAAGTGTTCAATCCATATGAACGATTTTCGTCTCTATGCATGGGACGTATGTTTATGAGAATTGGAAATATGAAATCTTGTGGTCTATTAAAATTATGAAATGATTCTTTATGATAAACTAATGAACTCACCAACCTTTTTGGTTGAAACTTTAAAGCATGTTTATTCTCAGGTATGAAAGAAGTCTTCCGCTGTGTATTTGCTCATTCTAGAAATATTACTTGGAGTCATTTATGGCATCTTTCAAAAGACGTTGCATTCGAGTCATTGAGTTCATCAAGATTATTATTAAGTCAATTATAGTGGAGATATTATAAAATGGTATGCATGCTGTCAACCTTCGATGTAATGAAAGATTGTCTTTTCAAAAACGAATGCAATGTTTGTAAAATGTATCATATAGAGGTCAAGTACCTCGCGATGTAATCAACTATTGTGAATCGTTTATAATCGATATGGACTTCGTCTGGATGGATTAGGACGGGTCTCTACAGTTGGTATCAGAGCAGTGGTCTTAGCGAACCAGGTCTTGCATTAGTATGTCTAACTGATAGTTGTTTAAATGCATTAGTAAGTCTGGACTTCGACCGTTTCTGCATGTCAAAAGTTTTGCTTATCATTTATAGTCGGAAATCATCTGCTTATCATCCTTAGGAAATTACCTGCTTATCATTCTTAGTCTAGACATGTCTTACTGCCTCTATTGCGTAGACAGTGTATAGATAAATTCATATCTTAGCGTATCTGTTATTGTTACCTTTGCCTGACAGCTTCCGTAGATTCCTCCGTAATTTATGGGATTTTAGTATTATATATGCGTATGTAAATTATGTATTGCAGGGTACTAATCTACATCCTCTAATCGATTTCTTATCGAAAATCCTTCATCTGATCGTACAAGATGAATCCCTCAACCAGTTCGAATTCCTCGGATTCCGACAGCCATTTCGATATGGAGTTTCACGTAAGCTGCGAAAAGCAGTGTCACCAGAATGAATCAACCAATCAGCCATCCCCAATTCATCTGATGGGTTCGTAGTCGACTTAATCAATGGAGACACGAAGAAGGCGATCCTTTCACCAATCAAATTTACCTCTTAGCAATGAACCTGAAGCACTTACCGGTGTCCGAAACACCATTTTCACCCTCATTTCCCGAATATCTCACCACGATTATATTCTATCTAAAATTCTAAACCTTATTTATCTTCTCGTTCCGACCGACAATCATCCCGGAATAATAGAAGAAGTCAACGAACTTCGAGCTCGAGTAATCAATCTGGAGAATATGGTGCAAAATTTACCAGCTTCAACAACATCCCCGGCACCAACAGTACCATCAGTAACAACCCGAGTTTCTACATCACATGCCTCAACATCTCAATCTGTACCTCGAGCATAATCATCGATCTACATAACGTTCTACAGCATTTATCTTCGTTCGACATGACGATTATGTAATCTCTAATGTTTTAGAGATTATATATTCTTGTTCTAACGGTAAATCAAATGAGTTTAATATCATATTGACTCATTAAATCCATGATTACATCTGAAGAAAATATATATGTATATATCTTCATAAAGATTGTAATTAAAAATTCTTTCGTACAAACTGTTAATGGTGAAAATATTTTAACGGGTTGGTAATACCCGAGGAATATTTAGATTTCACATTAATAAGTTACACTGTACAATCTTCGAATCTGATTTAACAGTCATTCACTATCCTACTTACATCCACAGATATACGAATCTGTTCACCACAGAATAACCATTTTCATTCAAATTCATATTTGGATTTTGACTTACTAGAATCCAACAAGTGGCATAATAAAGAAAACATTGGACAAAATAAAATATGTTAGAAACAAACGAATTAACTAATTGAAATTTTGTTAAGAATCCACGCTAACAGTTCCTGGTTAACTGTTCCTAGCTAACTGATTACATTTTATTTATCGCAATTTAATTATCGCAATTTTATTTATCGTCATTTAATTTCTGTTATTTACTTTACACATTTAATTTATCGTCATTTAATTCCTGTTATTTATTTTACGCACTTTAAATATCGGGACACGTATACAAGGTTTTGACATATCATATCGACCCATCTATATATATTATTTGGAATAACCATAGACACTCTATATGCAGTAATGCGGGAGTTAGCTATACAGGGTTGAGGTTGATTCTACAATAATATATATAGTTTGAGTTGTGATCGAGTCTGAGATGAATACGGGTCACGATACGTATTAATTAATTCAAATATTATATATTAAATTATATATGAATTGTTGAATTGCTAACTATGGACTATCAATAGAGGACTACCAAAATTGGACAATTAAAATGAATTAAAATATTGATTATAACATATGAAACTAAACAAATCTTCAAGTTTGCCACTTGATTTTATCTTAAACCTCATTTGTATCTTGACGATTTCAATCTGCGTTCAAACCTTTCATGATTCTTGAAAACACCTCAATCGATAGTATGAATCAACCGCACTTAATCTACGGAAGGAAAGATTTATGCATATAGTTATGCACCTGAGAAACTCTCGGCAACTGAGTAAAAGTTTAACACGTAGCCGCATCTGATCCTTTGGCATTTATTAACAAAAATTACTTTGCGATCCCTTTTCAAAGTAGCTAATTTTGTCACAGCTCCCGCAAGTCAACTTCGACTTTTCATTCGAAGTAGCCTTACTATAATCTTGATATATACAATTACCCTTTTGATACCGGAGAATTCTTTTATATTCCACCACATTACCAGCAAATGTACCAGCAACCTTGTCGCTCCTTAGTTTAAATCCCTCCGACAAATCACTATATTTATCTATTGAAGTCTCGTCATGTACTCATCCGCATCTTGTAACGGAAACTGCCATAACAATTATCGGGAATCAGCAATCAGTACTTTGAAAACACACAGCATATCTACATCAACGGTTATATGTATAACATTTATCTTTTAGAATTATGGTCTTTTATTCTGAAATTCTGAACAGCACTCAGTCTACAAATCAATACTCTGAATGTTGAAAAAGCTGAATGAAGCAGCAGAAACTGTAGACAACTTTAAACGACCTTAATCGTCAGAAGTTTAACGATAAAGAATAGGATGTTGGAAAAGCTCAGAAAAGTTAGAACTAAAAAACGGATTGAGCTAACCATGAAGGAGACTGTGGAAAAATCACAAAGACTAAGTTTGACTTCAAAGAATCCGAATGATTCAATGCTTGCTGAAGTCTTTAGCGAATGTCTTGCCCCTTACTCTAAACCCTTGCGAACAATAGTCTCCATCATCCTCTAATCTTAGGTATTCAAAGATATTATCGTATCTTTCATTATTAATATCCTCGATATTTCTGAATATATTTTCATAACTAATCTTATCTGAAATCATTTATCTCTTAGTGCTATCAGTGTTACATCATATAGAAACTGTTAGTTTATATATTCTGTAAACTTTCGAGTTTAAATTATAAATGTTTTTGAAGTAGTGTTGGGAATTGATGCATGAGTTAGTATAATATAATAATACTTGATCAACGTGATTATATTACAGTAAGTCATGCTGAGTTTCTAATGGAACGTGATAATTCACAGATCATAACGTCATCATGTACCATGTTACACGACTCGTTCATTCTACTTCACCTCCGAACATATCAAGAAAATATATTCTTGATAGTTATATTCTCAGTGATTCTGGTAATTTGACAAATCAAATCGTGCTATTACGTTCTTTCTTGCTTGGAACATTAAGTTCATTCGGAAATCCATACCTACAAATTCTGGACCAATACTTGCGAAAAGAAAACAAAGGCATGAAGCTCCGAAATAGAAAGGGGGTATAAATCGCAGCAAATAAGAGAGAGCATTAACTGTGGATGACAATGGTTATAGGAGACAGAAGCAGGAACACCGAAATATAAGAGAAAATATAAAGCCCAATAACAACACGGAGATTACAAACCGTGGATATTAATACGAATAGCAATATAAAGACACGGTAGAATTAAGAATAGTATCATCTCAAGGTAATAGTAGAAGTAAACAGATTCTTCTGGTGGAAGATTAAGAAAAAGGATGACAGAAAGGATAATTAGGAAGATATCAATGATCAGAACTGGATGAAGCATTTTCAAAATCTTTTAGAAGTAAGAATTAAGAATGAAAGTATAGAAAATGGGAGTGGTGGAAAATAATGGAACGGAAAAAGTTTAATTTATAATGGAAATATCAGACAGAGTAATCGATGCAGATCACTGTATTTAATTATAGAGATCTTAATTTCCTTACTCGCCGAAGAGTCAAATCTTTAGATTTCGAAGATTTTCTTTAAATCTCTTGAATTCCGAAATTCAACCAAGACAACATCAAAAGTTAAAATGCACCTTATTTTTCTGAATTCAACCATGACTAGTCAAAAGTTATGATTGAATTTTGTCTTTCTCATTTCACTCTTTCGTGATAGCTTCACTCGTACTCTTCGAGTAATCGAATTATCCTATCTATATTACTCAATGGTAATAAAACTCTATTTATCAGCTTATATGAGTCATGAAAACATTTTTATTGTTAGCCATGACCACCTCACTCAAATTTCGGGATGAAATTTCTTTAACGGGTAGGTACTGTGACGACCCGGCAATTTCCGACCAAATTTAAACTTATTCTTAATATGATTTCGACACGATAAGCAAAGTCTGATAGGTTGAGTCTCAAAAATTTTGAACTGTGTTCATATATTAAATTACCCTATGACTATTTCCGATTATTCACGAACCTTTAATCGTAAAAAGAAATGTATATATAGATAACTATACCTATAACTAATTATATATTATAAATCAATTATAGTAATGAACTACTATGTGATTTAGTTATTATAAAAGGAGAACTTAACCTGGTTAATTAAAACCGTTTATTTAAATATAGAGAGTAGATTTATCATAGCTAACAAAGTATTAAATGGTATATTCTGAGATTAATTGTTTCAATATATATAATTAAAATATTTATCTACCTGTTAATTAAAATATAGTTTTATATATATATATATATATATATATATGTATATATATATATATATATACATATACATATATATGATATACATATATAATTATTAATTGTTTGTACATTGTAATATATTAAAATGAATAAATATTATATATTCGATATGTGTTATTATAATATATATTACAAAATTAATCATATGAAAGGTTAATGTATTAAATTACAATTTAAAATATACTTGCTATAGTAATATTATTAATACTTTTAATAATCAATACTAGTAGTATTAATAATAATATTATTATTGTTATAATTATGGTTATTTAAAAAAAAGATTATTTTCATTAATAATATTATTAGTGTCATTTCTTTTTATTATCATTATTAGTCATTTTTATTAACATAATTATTATTATTAGAATTATTATTATTATTATTATTATTATTATTATTATTATTATTATTATTATTATTATTATTATTATTATTATTATTATTATTATTATTATTATTATTATTATTAGTAATAATAACATATTACTATATTTAATAAATCTATCAATTTTTATGATTAATATGTTTTTTAAATATATTAAGACTAATATATAAATGTCAGATATATAAAAATACAGAGATATAGTGCACATACAGATAATTACGCATATAATTCTGTTTCCCCATCTTTATCAGTTTTATATTTTTTTGTTTTTGTTTTTTTTTTGTTTCCCGCCTTCCTGTTTGCTCGTGACCAGCTCCAATATTATACCAAAATTCGAAATCCAAACACATATATCTAAACATCTGTACCTATCGACATCTGTTTTTTTTTATATTTTTATTCATGTCTCTATTATTGATTTATTCAATATGTCAAACTAGTTTACTATATAATCGAATTACTCATGATATTATATATAAACCACACAGAAGATTCATCATCATTATCAAGTATCAAAGGTACTTACTCCAATTCATTAAATTAAATTGAAGAACATGGCAATACCTCTGTATACTCGACTTTTCAGCCAAACTACTAATTCGAATAAGATTTTAAAATCTAAAAATGCAGTTTGCTTAAAAATCATGTATTTAAACTGTTTGCAAAGTTTAGATTTCCAATTTTTGATATCGAATTCAAATGTTTGAGTCAAAGTTTTAAGAGTAAAAAGTCAAACAGGTGTTCTTGAATCAAATTTGAAAAACCTGTTGTAATTACGATTCAATTGATGATTTTAAAAGTTTTTATAAGGGTTTTAAAACCAATGTTGTGTTATAACAATCCTCTAAAACGTCCTAAATTTTGATATCAATTTTATTTTTATTTTTAAACCCCTACGAACAGCAACAGGCTGTGTTTGTTTTTTTTTAATATATATATATATATATATATATATATATATATATATATATATATTTTTTGATAATCAAGAATCATGTGTTATAAGTTTCCGATTATTTATAAGTCATAATCAAACATAAATTCGAAATTTGGTTTGGTCATTTGATCGATTAATGTTCAGAAGAGGTAGAAGATAAATGGTACACTGTGACGTACGGGTTATATATTTATTCATGTGAAGTAAATCAGAAAACCTAAGACAGAGAGATGGTTAAGGGTGATAGCATTATTCAAGAGGTCTTGGGTTCGAGACCCAGTTGAGCCAATTTTTTTATTCGATTAACATGAGGTAGTTTTCATTACCAATATTATTATTACTATTATTATTATTAATATTATTACCATTATTATTGTTATCATTATTATTATTATTATTGTTATTATTAATATTCATATTAGTATTGGTATTATTGTTATGATTATTATTATTATTAGAACTATTATTACTAGCATAATTATTGTTATGGGTATTATGGTTATGTTATTATTAGTGTAAAATTATTATAACTACTATATGTATAAGTATTATAGTCATTATCAATATTATTACTATAAATATTAATAATATTATTATTAAGAAATTATATCATTTTAGAATTATTACCATCATTATAATTATGATTATGATTATTATTATTATTATTATTATTAGAAAAGTAATAAAAATTTATTATTATTATCATCAGGTATTATTATTATCACTATTATCATTTGTATAGGTGTTATTATCATAACTATAATTATTATTATCACCATAAATATTACTATTAAGGTTGTTATTATTACCCCTAATATTACTATAAGTAGTATTATTTATGTTATCATGAGTATTATTATGTAGTTACTAAAATCATTATCATAATTAAAATTTACAATAAAATTCATATTTTTACAATTACTACCACTAATATTATTACTATTATTAATATAGAATTATTAACATTATTAACTCATTAATAATACTAAGTATTATAAACATTTTGTCACTAGTAATATTATTTTAGTATTATTATAAGTACTATTACTAATATACAAATGATATATTTAAATACATATAACATAAAAAAAATTAATATTTTTATATACAAAATGAATATATGAAATATATCTAAACTATTAACATAAAAGGAATATAACTAATAAAAGTATATATATTTAATCGATTTTCACTATGTATATTGATAAATATACAAATGATGTAGGTTCGTGAATCCGAGGCCAACCCTGCATTGTTCAATGTCGTCAGATGTATTTTTTACTACAAAATACAGTATAGTGAGTTTCATTTGCTCCCTTTTTAAATGCTTTTGCATAATATATTTTTGGGACTGAGAATACATGCGCTGCTTTTATAAATGTTTGACAAAATAGACACAAGTACTTAAAACTACATTCTATGGCTGGATTATTAAACCGAATATGCCCCTTTTTAGTCTGGTAATCTAAGAATTAAGGAACAGAAACCCTAATTGACGTGAATCCTAAAGATAGATCTATTGGGCCTAACGAGCCCCATCCAAAGTACCGGATGCTTTAGTACTTCGAAATTTATATCATGTCCGAAGGAGGATCCCGGAATGATGGGGATATTCTTATATGCATATTGTGAATGTCGGTTACCAGGTGTTCAATCCATATGAATGATTTTTGTCTCTATGCATGGGACGTATGTTTATGAGAATTGGAAATATGAAATCTTGTGGTCTATTAAAATTATGAAATGATTCTTTATGATAAACTAATGAACTCACCAACCTTTTTGGTTGACACTTTAAAGCATGTTTATTCTCAGGTATGAAAGAAGTCTTCCGCTGTGCATTTGCTCATTCTAGAAATATTACTTGGAGTCATTTATGGCATCTTTCAAAAGACGTTGCATTCGAGTCGTTGAGTTCATCAAGATTATTATTAAGTCAATTATAGTGGAGATATTATAAAATGGTATGCATGCTGTCAACCTTCGATGTAATGAAAGATTGTCTTTTCAAAAATGAATGCAATGTTTATAAAATGTATCATATAGAGGTCAAGTACCTCGCGATGTAATCAACTGTTGTGAATCGTTTATAATCGATATGGACTTCGTCCGGATGGATTAGGATGGGTCTCTACACGGTAATCCAGGAAATTCTTCCGAAAATACATCAGAAAATTCGTTCACAATTCGTACGTCATCCACGCTCTTCACCTCAGTTTCTAACGTTTTCACATGTGCTAAAACAGCAAGACGTTCTTTCTTCATGATCTTTTGTGCTTTCATGCAACTAATGAGATTCAGTTTCGAGCTACATCTCTCTCCGTAAATAATCAGTGGCTCACCATCTCCGTGTGGTATACGAAGAGCTTTATCTCCACAGATAATGTCGGCCCTTATCTTGGTCAACCAGTCCATACCGACAATAACATCAAAGCTTCCCAACTTAATGGGTATCAAGTCAATCTCGAAATCCACACTAGCTATATTAATAATAGCTCCTCGGCTAATTTGGTCAACTTCCTAAATTTTCCATTGGCTACCTCTACAAGCATACTCTCCTTTAAATTAACTAACGACCAATTTATCTTAGAGCAAAAGTGTCTACATACATAACTTCTATCGGCACCAGTATCAAATAGGACAGAAGCTAATAGATTGTTGATAGTGAATATACCTATAACCAAGTCGGGGTTCTCACGGGCATCCCTTGTGTTTACATTGAAAGCTCTGCCACGCGGTGGTCCGCCGTCCTTTCGCTTGTTGGGACACTCATTTTTGAAGTGGCCTGGTTGTCCACACTCATAACACTTCCTCGGTCCAGTAGGGTTTGTCTTTACATTCAGGGTGGTGATCTTGCAGTCTTTGCCAATATGCCCAGTCCTTTTACATTTTTCACAGACCATGTTACAGTACCTGGTGTGATGCTTGTAGCATCTCTTGCACTGTAGCAGAATACCCTTGTAGTTAGAGTTCGAGCTAGTGTTCGGGTTGGGGTTGTTTCCCTTGAAACCTTTATGTCGCTTAGCCGATTTTTGATCATAGACTCTGTAGCGACCCGACAAAATCGTCATTGACGGCGCCGTCTACTTAGGTCCCGTTACGTGGTCATAAGTCTTTAAAACAACGTTTGACCAAAAGATAAGTCGCATTCATTTCAAATGTAAAGATTGTTCAAAGTTTACGAGAATAGTTCCACCACAAGTTACGTTACAAAGTTATAAGTACAAATGAAACTTATGCGACACAATTTAAAAGTAGCCAAAAGACGCTCCGTGTATGCATATATACTCGACATCTAATGCAAGTATCAAAATAATGAGCGGAAGCATGTATCACGTATCGTTCAAAGACCTGAGAAAAACATAGAAATCTGTCAACGAAAACGTTGGTGAAATCATAGGTTTAAGTAAGTAAGTACAAGTGAACCACAAGATTTGCATCAATGAAATAATAGTAATACATTCCAAAAGTTTGTTTCACGAGCACCCAATTATCAATGCTTAACATTCCTTCCATAGAACCCCATCACTTAGTGCTAGAACATACACTGTTTCTCGAAAATATATTTCATTCGTAAACGGTAGCGAACCGTTTGAATGAGGGTTTGTCAAACCCATATGGATCCATACAACATAAGTTCTCGCTTACACCCGGCAAGTGTAACTAATGATAATCGAATTGAGGATTTTGTTCTAAACTCGTATGTAGAATGTTTGTTTTCCTGTACTTGTGTTCACTTAGTAAAAAATGTTTATGTTTTCTCATCCCAAATGTAAGTTCAAAAAGAGTAAAAGTGGGACTATGATCTCACCTTGAGTGCACCAGTAGTAAAGTACTTCAACAAGTAAACGTGTGCAAAGAACAATGCTAGTCTTGACCTAAACAATAGGTTGTATCAATAACGGTATACACGATAGGTCAAAGATGTTCAATTAGTCCTATGGCTCGTTAAGACTCGATCATAATAGCATGTGAATCAAATTGTCATGTTTCATGCAAGGTACAAGTATAAAAACATGTTAGAACGATTGCACAAATATTTGGTTAAGTTTGATTAAAAGTCAACTTGGTCGGGTCAAAGTCAACGAAAAAGTCAACATGTTCGGGTCGGGTCCCGAACTATTTTTCTGAGGTTTTTAATCATATATGAGCATGTTAGAACAAGTTTCATGTGAATCGTAGGTCCGTAGTATGCCAAACATTTTTCGTATTTTGGACATGGAGGTCAGAACTTGACCACGGCTTATGTCGCGCCGCGACATAAGCTGGCCGCGCCGTGGCATTGGCCGTGCGCTGGTACCTGGTCAGTCTCAATTGTTCAAGTCCCAAATCAAAACTCTTTCAAGCATAAATTACAAACCGCTAACTCTTAGAACTCGCACCTTATATCGTTGGAAAGGTAATTTGACAAAGAACACAACTAAATATATTTCACCAACCAAAAACATTATTTGTAACAATCGGCTTTCCAAAATAAATGATCGATTAATGCACACATTTAATACTCGAATTTGATAAGTGCACATTTATGATTCGGGCATTTAATGCATACATACAACACGCCGTTTTGTAGGTAATCGAGCATACAATACAACTAACTACTTACTAACAATAATTCATGGCATTCAATGTATCATCTATTCATTTCAAGCTTATCAAACCCTAACCCAAATTCACCAAAAATCACTAATCAAGTTTATGGAGTTTTCTCAAGCAACCTACACATCAAATTGAAGCTAGTGATACTAGGAACACAATTAGAACATGAACTTTTAACATCTAACAACATGTGATCATCCAAAATTCAAGAACAACACACCAAAATTCAAGTTCATGCTAGTTATACTAAAACAACGAGATCGAGCATACAAATTACATACACGACATCACAATGAGCCATAGACACTAACTAACACCATTTCAAGTCAAAAATACGAATTTAGAGAAATCTAGAGTTTTAGAAATGTTACCCAAACGAGATAAAGTTGGTACCAAAATGAAGAGGATGAAGAGAGGATCACGAATATGTAATTTATTTTGTTGTAAGCCTCCTAGGTCGAATTTAGATGATGATTGAATGAATTTGGTAAATGTGTGTGTGTTCTTGCTAGAGAGAAAGAGAGAGAGAGGGAGATGGTTGAATGGTGGTGATTGGGGTGGACTAGTTGACCTAGTCAACTAGTTTGCCCCGTGTCAATTTTAGTCCCTCGAGTTTGTAGTCGGGTGCGGAAAATACCTAAACGGAATATTTTAAAACGCGTATTAACGGGAGATGTTATAAACATATAACGGAGTTTAAATTAGTATAACGGAAAAGTAAATGGAAAAAGGCGGGATGTTACATTACCTACTCCTTAAAAGAAATTTCGTCCCGAAATTTAAGTAGGCGTAGTAGTCGTTGTTTCTTCCTCGAGATCTTGCGTTTCTGAATTCACGAATAGATGAGGATACTTCCTTTGCATTTGATCTTGTCTTTCCCATGTAAACTCGGGTCCCCTTTTGGCGTTCCAACGGACTTTAACAATCGGGATTCGGCTTTGTTTCAATGTCTTGACGGAGGTGTCCACAATTTCAACCGGTTCCTCCACAAAATGAAGTTTGTCATCAATAGTAAGTTCCTCGAGAGGGATGACGATATCGAGTTCGGCAAGACACTTTTTCAAGTTAGATACATGGAAGGTAGGATGAACGGAACTCAGTTGAGGCGGAAGATCTAAACGATAAGCAACGGTTCCAATACGCTCCAAGATTTCGAAAGGACCAATATACCGCGGATTTAGCTTCCCGCATTTCCCAAAACGGATTACACCCTTCCAAGGTGCGACTTTTAACATTACTCGGTCACCGACTTGAAATTCAAGATCGTTGCGTCGTTTGTCGGTATAGCTCTTTTGACGACTTCGGGCCGTCCTAAGCCTATCTCGGATTTGAACGATTTTCTCGGTGGTTTCGTGAATGAGTGCGGGTCCGGTGATTTGCACGTCGCCTACCTCGGCCCAACAAAGAGGTGAACGACATTTGCTGCCATATAGCGCTTCAAAAGGTGCGGCTTTAATACTCGCATGATAACTATTGTTATAAGAGAACTCGGCGAGAGGTAAGTGCTTGTCCCAAGCTTTTCCGAAATCAACCACGCAAGCTCGTAACATGTCTTCCAAGGTTTGAATTGTACGTTCGCTTTGTCCATCGGTTTGAGGATGATATGCGGTGCTCATGTCTAAACGCGTTCCCAACCCTTCTTGCAATGTACGCCAAAATCTAGAAACGAAACGGCCATCTCGGTCGGAGATAATCGATAAAGGTACACCGTGTCGGGCTACGATCTCCTTAATGTAAAGTTGTGCAAGTTTCTCCATTTTATCCGTTTCTTTCATGGCAAGGAAGTGTGCGGATTTGGTGAGACGGTCAACAATAACCCAAATGGTATCATAACCGCCCGTCGTTTTTGGTAGTTTGGTGATAAAATCCATCGTTATTCTTTCCCACTTCCATTGCGGGATCTCGGGTTGTTGAAGTAGTCCGGACGGTCTTTGGTGTGCGGCTTTGACTTTGGAACATGTCAAACACTTGGAAACATAAGTAGCCACGTCCCTTTTGATGTTCGGTCACTAATATAGTTGTTTAAGGTCGTGGTACATCTTATTGGCACCGGGGTGAATCGAGTATCGTGACTTATGGGCTTCATCTAAAATAAGGCTTCGTAGGTCCCCATAACTAGGCACCCAAATCCTTCCAGCGTAATATCGGAGTCCGGTCTCCCTAATTTCGAATCGAGAGACGAGAATGTTCAAGAGCTCGTGTGAAAGGTTTTCATCCTTGAGGGCCTCATCTTGGGCTACACGAATTTGACTATTGAGGTTGCTGTGAATGGTGATGTTTAAAGCTCGGACACGAAGAGGCACCGCTCTTTCTTTTCGACTTAAGGCATCGGCTACTACGTTTGCCTTCCCGGGATGGTAACGAAGCTCGCAATCGTAATCGTTCAAAGTTTCAATCCACCATCATTGTGTCATGTTTAGTTGCTTTTGATCGAAAATGTGTTGGAGACTTTTGTGGTCGGTAAAGATAGTACTCTTGGTTCCATAAAGATAGTGTCTCCACATTTTAAGTGCAAAGACAACGGCTCCGAGTTCGAGATCATGCGTCGTGTAGTTTCGTTCATGAATTTTGAGTTGTCGGGAGGCATAAGCAATGACTTTCTTTCGTTGCATCAATACACACCCAAAACCATGTTTCGAGGCATCGCAATATACAACAAAATCATCATTGCCTTCGGGAAGTGACAAGATAGGAGCGGTGGTTAGCTTTATCTTCAAGATTTGGAACGCGGATTCTTGCTCGGTCGCCCAAATGAATTTCTTTCCCTTGTGAGTTAATGCGGTTAGAGAACGTGCAACCAAAGAGAAGTTTTCGATGAATCTACGATAGTACCCGGCGAGACCCAAGAATTGACGAATGTGAGTAGGAGTAGTAGGAGTCTCCCATTTACTAATGGCTTCGATCTTCGTGGAATCGACTTTAATACCTTGATCACTTACAACATGACCAAGAAATTGAACTTCCTTCAACCAAAATTCACACTTGGAGAATTTGGCATAAAGTCGTTCTTGTCTCAAGAGTTCAAGCACAAGTTGGAGATGTTGTTCGTGCTCTTCTTCATTTTTAGAATAGATCAATATATCATCGATGAACACAATAACGAATTTATCGAGATACGGTTTGCACACGCGGTTCATAAGATCCATGAACACCGCTGGTGTGTTAGTGAGACCAAATGGCATGACGAGGAATTCATAACTACCATAACGAGTCCGGAAAGCGGTTTTGGAGACATCTTCCCCCTTAACCCTTAATTGATGATAACCCGAGCGGAGATCGATTTTCGAATATACACAAGACCCTTGTAGTTGATCAAAGAGGTCATCGATGCGAGGAAGAGGATATCGGTTCTTAACCGTCAATTTATTTAGTTCACGATAATCAATGCACATTCGTAGGGATCCGTCTTTCTTTTTAACAAACAAAATCGGAGCGCCCCAAGGTGAATGGCTAGGTTGGATAAAACCACGGTCAAGTAGTTCTTGGATTTGACTTTGCAATTCTTGCATTTCGGATGGAGCAAGTCTATACGGTGCACGTGCTACGGGTGCGGCTCCCGGAATAAGATCGATTTGGAATTCAACCGGTCGATGAGGTGGAAGACCCGACAATTCGTCGGGAAATACATCGGAAAAGTCACTAACAATTGGCACATCATCGATATGCTTCTTATCGGACTCGACTTTCTTAACGTGGGCAAGGATCGCAAAACAACCCTCATGGAGTAGTTTTCTAACTTTAAGGCACGAAACGAGGTTGAGTCTGGTGCAACTCTTATCGCCATAAACAATCAAAGGTTCACCATTCTCGATAGGAATTCGGATTGCGTTAAGATCACAAAGGATGTGAGATTTCGTTTTGACTAACCAATTCATACCGATTATTACATCAAAGCTTCCTAGTTCCATGGGTATCAAGTCAATTTCAAATTCCTTACCCAAAATGTTTAACGTACACCCCCGGTAATATGCGTTGGCACTTAATAGTTTCCCGTTAGCCACTTCAATGGTATAAGTGGTATCTAATGGAAGAGGTGGAGTGCTAAAAGAATGAGTCAAAGTCTTGGATACAAAGCATTTATCGGCACCCGAATCGAATAAGCAAGAGACATAAGAATTGTTGAGAAGAAATGTACCCGTGACTAGTTCAGTGTCATCCCGGGCTTCCTCGGTGTTGATGTTGAAAGCTCGGCCGCGCGTATTGGGGTTATCTTTCCTCTTCGGGCATGCATTTCTATAATGGCCCGTTTGGCCACATTCGTAACAAGTACCCGTCTTTGGTGCATTGGGCCACTTTCGAGCGACGGGAGTGGCACTTTTACAATCGTTGGCCTTATGACCAATTCCTTGGCACCGATGGCAAATTAGCTTACTACATTCGCCAAAGTGATGTTTGTTGCATTTGTTACAAAGAGGTAGAATTCCGGCATAACCCTTCTTGCCGTCGGAGGTGAAAGATTTCTTGGCAAAGTTGTTGTTGCTTGATTGGGGAGCTTCCCATTTTCTTTTGTTGTTACCCGACTTGTCCTCGGCTTTAGGTGCCGGTACTACGATTTCGTCCACTGTCTCTATCAATTTGCGGGCCATGTTCAAAGCTTCTTGATGATTAGGGGGTTTGGATGACATTATTCCGTGTTTGATGCTCTTTGGAAGACCATCCATGTAAAGTTCAACCCTTAAAGCTTCGGGGTTCACAAGATTTGGGCACATCAAGGCTAGTTCGGAAAATCGTTGATTATAAGCCTTGAGATCATTTTCGATCGCCTTTAAAGTTCTTAGCTCTTGTTCGAGCCTTCGGGTTTCTTCATGAGGGAAATATTCGACAATCATCTTTTCCCTCAAGTCGGCCCAAGAGAGGGCGTGAGCTTCATCGGTACCCACCGATTGTACATAAGTATTCCACCATGTAAGAGCGACACCAGCGAAGGTGTGAGTGGAGTATTTGACCTTGTCTTGGTCCCGACAACCGCTTATGCTAAAGACGGCTTCCGTTTGCTCAAACCATCGGGTGAGCACGACCGGTCCCCCGGTTCCATCAAAAGTGTGAGGTTTGCACCCCATGAAAGCTTTATAGGAGCATCCTTCGTTTGAGTTACCGGCTCCATTGTTGTTGTTGTTGTTGTTGTTGTTGTTGTTGTTGTGGTTGTTATTATTATTGTTGTTGGATGAGTGTCCGGCCATGGCCGCATCTACGGCGGTAGCTATCATCCGTTCGAGAGCTTGTTCGGGAGTTTAATTGCGGCGTACACGACGAGGAGCCATTGTTCCTTCAAGACACAAGAATATCATTGATTAGTATTCTCAATAATACTAACCGTGATATAGAATAAAGATAAAGAGAAGTTTTTCCTCGACTCGCCTTAAATTCTTTATGTCATAATGTCGGAACGTTCATATGAGTCACCGTAATATAATCCCGGAAATTATATTACCCTGATTCATATGTGCATTCGATATCATTTCATATAGTTAAGGTGGCGTGTCAATCAAATTAAACAACGTGAGATTAAGATGAACTAAGAGTAGATATGAGTAGAAGCGTTCGAGTATAAATACACAAGTAGTCAAGTAATTCCTACTTCAAGTCTATATGGCGGTTGTAGTCTAGACTCACCAATGTACCCTATGACTCGGGGTCGACACCAATGAACTCTAAATCCCTACAACCAACGCTCTGATACCATCTATAGCGACCCGACAAAATCGTCATTGACGGCGCCGTCTACTTAGGTCCCGTTACGTGGTCATAAGTCTTTAAAACAACGTTTGACCAAAAGATATGTCGCATTCATTTCAAATGTAAAGATTGTTCAAAGTTTACGAGAATAGTTCCACCCCAAGTTACGTTACAAAGTTATAAGTACAAATGAAACTTATGCGACACAATTTAAAAGTAGCCAAAAGACGCTCCGTGTATGCATATATACTCGACATCCAATGCAAGTATCAAAATAATGAGCGGAAGCATGTATCATGTATCGTTCAAGGACCTGAGAAAAACATAGAAATCCGTCAACGAAAACGTTGGTGAAATCATAGGTTTAAGTAAGTAAGTACAAGTGAACCACAAGATTTGCATCAATGAAATAATAGTAATACATTCCAAAAGTTTGTTTCACGAGCACCCAATTATCAATGCTTAACATTCCTTCCATAGAACCCCATCACTTAGTGCTAGAACATACACTGTTTCTCGAAAATATATTTCATTCGTAAACGGTAGCGAACCGTTTGAATGAGGGTTTGTCAAACCCATATGGATCCATACAACATAAGTTCTCGCTTACACCCGGCAAGTGTAACTAATGATAATCGAATTGAGGATTTTGTTCTAAACTCGTATGTAGAATGTTTGTTTTCCTGTACTTGTGTTCACTTAGTAAAGAAATGTTTATGTTTTCTCATCCCAAATGTAAGTTCAAAAAGAGTAAAAGTGGGACTATGATCTCACCTTGAGTGCACGAGTAGTAATGTACTTCAACAAGTAAACGTGTGCAAAGAACAATGCTAGTCTTGACCTAAACAATAGGTTGTATCAATAACGGTATACACGATAGGTCAAAGATGTTCAATTAGTCCTATGGCTCGTTAAGACTCGATCATAATAGCATGTGAATCAAATTGTCATGTTTCATGCAAGGTACAAGTATAAAAACATGTTAGAACGATTGCACAAATATTTGGTTAAGTTTGATTAAAAGTCAACTTGGTCGGGTCAAAGTCAACGAAAAAGTCAACATGTTCGGGTCGGGTCCCGAACTATTTTTCTGAGGTTTTTAATCATATATGAGCATGTTAGAACAAGTTTCATGTGAATCGGAGGTCCGTAGTATGCCAAACATTTTTCGTATTTTGGACATGGAGGTCAGAACCTGACCACGGCTTATGTTGTGCCGCGACATAAGCTGGCCGCGCCGTGGCATTGGCCGTGCGCTGGTACCTGGTCAGTCTCAATTGTTCAAGTCCCAAATCAAAACTCTTTCAAGCATAAATTACAAACCGCTAACTCTTAGAACTCGCACCTTATATCGTTGGAAAGGTAATTTGACAAAGAACACAACTAAATATATTTCACCAACCAAAAACATTATTTGTAACAATCGGCTTTCCAAAATAAATGATCGATTAATGCACACATTTAATACTCGAATTTGATAAGTGCACATTTATGATTCGGGCATTTAATGCATACATACAACACGCCGTTTTGTAGGTAATCGAGCATACAATACAACTAACTACTTACTAACAATAATTCATGGCATTCAATGTATCATCTATTCATTTCAAGCTTATCAAACCCTAACCCAAATTCACCAAAAATCACTAATCAAGTTTATGGAGTTTTCTCAAGCAACCTACACATCAAATTGAAGCTAGTGATATTAGGAACACAATTAGAACATGAACTTTTAACATCTAACAACATGTGATCATCCAAAATTCAAGAACAACACACCAAAATTCAAGTTCATGCTAGTTATACTAAAACAACGAGATCGAGCATACAAATTACATACACGACATCACAATGAGCCATAGACACTAACTAACACCATTTCAAGTCAAAAACACGAATTTAGAGAAATCTAGAGTTTTAGAAATGTTACCCAAACGAGATGAAGTTGGTACCAAAATGAAGAGGATGAAGAGAGGATCACGAATATGTAATTTATTTTGTTGTAAGCCTCCTAGGTCGAATTTAGATGATGATTGAATGAATTTGGTAAATGTGTGTGTGTTCTTGCTAGAGAGAAAGAGAGAGAGAGAGAGGGAGATGGTTGAATGGTGGTGATTGGGGTGGACTAGTTGACCTAGTCAACTAGTTTGCCCCGTGTCAATTTTAGTCCCTCGAGTTTGTAGTCGGGTGCGGAAAATACCTAAACGGAATATTTTAAAACGCGTATTAACGGGAGATGTTATAAACATATAACGGAGTTTAAATTAGTATAACGGAAAAGTAAATGGAAAAAGGCGGGATGTTACAGACTCTCCCCTTGTTGTTGTCCCACTTACGCTTCTCACTACTACCCGATTCATATTTAGCCTTTTCTGGTTCTTGGCTGGTGATTTGGTTCATTAGGGTATATGCCATGCGCATAGCTTCCGGGACATCAGCTGGTTTTGAAGAGGTAACATTCCCCTAAATAGTCTTGGGAAGTCCCCATAAATACCGTTCCATACGCTTAAATTCCGGGGTAACCATCGTGGGACACATCAAAGCTAGTTCCAGGTACCTACGGATATAACCATCGAGATCGGTTCCCACAACCTTCAAACCCCAGAACTCTGCCTCCATTTTCTGTATCTCTATCCTGGGGCAATACTCTTCAATCATGGCCCCCTTAAATTCCTCCCACGGGGTAACATACGCCTCATCAATACCCTTAGCTTGAGCAAGTGTGTTCTACCAGGTTAAGGCGCCGTCCGACAGAGTACATGAGACATACTTGGTTTTGTTCATCTTTGAGCAGTTACTTACACGAAAAATAGCTTCCAATTTCTCAAACCACCTTGTAAGTACAACTGGCCCCTCAATACCACTAAAATTGTGGGGCTTGCAGCTTTGAAATTCCTTGTATGTGCACGCGTTATGATTTTGCTGGATAACCAGTGGAGCTTGGGGGTTCATTTCCGCAATAGCTGCGGCTACCCGTTCGACTATCATTTCTTCGATCTGTGCTGTTGTGGGCGTTGATCTTCCGTTGGCCATTGATCTTCTAAACAAAAATTTTGACTCAAGTCAAAATCCAGTCATTCAAATAATAATAATACAGTATATGGTAACCAACATGGAATCAACACAACATATGCTAATTAAGTAACGCAAATAGATTCAGATACCACCAAATCATCATACAGTAATGTAAATAGAACACCGTACAGAGATTAAACAACACTAAGTTCCATTCATTAATAAAAAGCTGCATACATTCGCATAAGATTCGTACAATACATGAGTGAAACATGAAACTACAAACGAGATTACATAAAGAAACCTAATACAAAAGCCCTATGGTGACGGTGGGTAAAGGATGTTCATCATGTGGGACACCTAGTCCTTGATCTCAGTTACCCGAGCACGGAGGGTATCTACCTCCCTCGTCAGTTCCTCGACAGAGGGAGAGGCTGGTAGAGCAGGCGGTACTGATGGTGCAGGTGGTGCCGGTGGTGCAGATGATGCTGGTGGAGCTGGTGGTGCAGAAGGTCCGGCTCCAGAAGTAGATGGTGCGTAACGGGGATCCTTACGTATGAATGGATCAGCAGGATACGGCACAAGCCGCTTACGGGCGGTAACTCTAACCTTCAGTCCACGTGCGTTAATGAACGATCTACCTCCGTTAACCCCTGGAATAACGGTACTGTCGAAACGATACCGCTTCTTCGGAAGGGTAGAGTGCGGCTGTACGGGCGTCTCCTCAGGGTCCTCGTCAGAATCCTTGTCGGAATCATCCTCGCTGAAGTCATCGGATGATGAGTCGTCAGAATCATCGGAAGGTGGATGTGCTCGGACGGTAGTCATCGATCGGTATCTGCCGGGTGGAATCGGCACGACACGTCCATCAGGAAGGCGTCTAGCCCAATGACCATGCTCATTCCAGAAAGGAACGTCCCCATATTCCCCAGGAATCACAGCACCACCAGAATGGTGCTGTGGCTCCGAGGGTCCTGGGATGAGTGGAGCTGGAATCTCCGGTGGATCCTCATGTCCGTCTGAGATGATCACTGGGTCGGGTGCATGGCTACTGTCTCCAGAGGACGAAGCACTAGAGTGGCTGGAGGGTAGAGAGGACGGGATATGTGCGTCGGCAGCAGTAGCAGGCTAGGTGGCGGATGAGTCTGAGTCGCTCTCCAAAATGATAATGGGCGGGATATCCGACATCTGAACAAGGAAAAATAACTTTTTCCATGTCAGTAAGTCATAAAGCAAGCACTTATTAGGCAAAGTAACTATGACAGTCTAGATCATCTTTAGCAGTAAGTAGCATGGCAATAATGACAAGTATCATGCAATCGAAAGCAGATATTAGCATGCAGTAGTGAAAGCAAGTAACAGTATACTGCATATAGCAGTAAAAGTAAGTAGCAGCATGCAGCAAGTTCCGCAGAAACAAGTAAACTAGCAAGTTGTAGATTAGTCCTATTAGTGAATCCTACTCGGTCCGGTCTAGACTCACTAATGCAACCTAATTCCCTACAATCAGTGCTCTGATACCAAATGTGATGCCCCGTACAAAATTAACGTGTATGGATCATCAACAACAAGATCATTACAAGGTCAAACACTATATGCAGTTTTAAAATAAGTTTGCATTCATAAGAAAAGGTGACGTCATAACCAACGTCAAATGTTTAACATACGATAATGTGCCTGTACGAATAGAAGGCGATAATAATAGTAAGTGACCCATAGGTCGTTACAAATTCATTGTTCAAAAGTAATAAAGTTTGAATGCAAATTAAATGTTTCATGCAAAGACATCTCTAATAAGCGCAGCGGGAGTCTACAAAGCATGGCAACTATAGCGAAAGCAATCAAACCTTAAGCACCTGAGAAAAACATGCTTAAAAACGTCAAAATAAAGTTTGGTGAGCTATAGTTTAAGTATAATAGTAATGTAAGGTAGGCCACGAGATTTCAGTATTTCAAAACAGTATGAAAAGTATATGTATAACCGCGGGCACTTGGTAACTAACTTAACATAAATAACACCCCCTAAAAGTACACTTGGCGAGTGCGTAAGTTTACGAAGTATTAAACACCCATTAAATGCTAGCGCTACTAGCCCGAGTGAGGATGTCAAACCCTATGGATCCATATCTAAGATTCGCGTTCACCGGTTCAAAGACCAATGACTAAACGTTACCGAGCTAAGGGGAAAGTTTATGCCATTGTATAACCCACACATATATAAAGTTTAAGTACTCGTGCCTAGTATGTAAAATGTAAAATGCGCTTGTATTCTCAGTTCCCAAAATAGTTAAAGTAAAAAGGGATGCTATAACTCACAGTGAAAAGTAGTAAAAGTCGATACGTGGGAAAAGTAAGCAAGTGGTTGGTCCGGAAGGTCCTCAACCTAAGTCAAAAGTTAATAAGTTAGTAAATCATTCCCAAAGGTTTAAAAGTATGTAAATTAGGTCTTAAGTATCATCATCATTCATCATTAATCAAAAAGTGTAAAGTAAGTTTTAAGTCAAGACTAGGGTTTGAAACAAGGGCTGACTTCGTTCAGTCGCCACAACCTCTATACCAACTAAAATGAGGTGAGACCAGTGGCCATGGCTCCATATATGAGTTCCCTAGAGGCTGACCAATTTCCAGAACCAAACTCATCTTCGTTTGACCGTGGCGACGGTTTAAGTGCGAGTAGGTCAGAAATTTTAGCACAACGTTAAAAGGGTGTAGTGACTTTCGGATGGCCATAAATCCTAAACTGTAACTCGGATTAAGACGAGGTCTAAATGAAAAATCATCTACTAGAAACAAACTAGCTGGAAATCAACTTTCCTAGTAGCCCAGGTTACTGATCAGTTCCAAAAAACAGTAAGTAAAGTGTTCCGGTGGGTTCTTGGTGCTTGATGCTCATCACGGTTCTCATCCTTGATGCGTATAGCTTCAAGTGTACAACTCGTTGATGTGTTTGCATCATCTAAACCAAGTTTTGACTATCATAACACTAGTGTAAGTCTAAGATATGTAGAACAACTCAATTAAGGGTTGTAAGTAGTTTGATGAACCAAAGTTACATCAAGATCTTAGATCAGACACATACATGAGTTCTAATAGTAATATTAAGCTACAAACTTGAAAGTAACTAAATAAACAAGATCTTAAGTTGTAGAACTTAGATCTTAGCTAGATCTTAAAGATCCTAGACTAGAAAGTCTAGATCTAGTGTTCTTAAGTTAGATCCTAAGTTATAGAACTTGGATCTTCACTTTAATGAAACCATAAGTTATGAAACTTAGATTTTCATCTTGTAAAATGTATGTAAGCATATAAGCTCTTATTTACAACAAAATTAGAAGACCATAAGTTATATAAACTTAGATCCAACATAAGTATATGAAGTTATAACTAGAAAGTAATACTTCCATGTTCTTGAATTTATAAAGTTAAATTTAGTTTCAAGAATAATGAGATCAAGTTTAACTAGTAATACTTGACCAACAAAACATGAATCATGAATTGAAACATGTACAAAAGGAAGAAATAAATTAAATCTACAAGTAATAAGTTCATGGTTGTTCATACTTAGGAAGATTCAAGCCAAGGCTTGGATCTTTAAGAAAGTAAACATTAAGTTTACAAAATATGAACACAAGTATGATTATAAAGTTTATGAACTTTTCTTTTTAACAAGTTTTATGGAGGAATCAAACTATAAACTTGATTCTCCTTGGTTCTTGTATGTTCTTGTATAAATAAGATAATATGAAGAATAAACTAGAAAGTTTGATTCTTAACAACTAGTAAATAAACAACAACAAAAGAACAAGTAACAAAACAAGTAAATGGATGATGATGTGCTTCGGTTTTTAAAGGGAAAAAGAAGAAGAAAAACAAGACATATTACTTACAATTAGAGAGAAAGTCTTAGAGTGAGAGTAGTGTAAGAAAGGTGTGTGAAGAAATGAGGTTCAAACTAGTGTATAAGTAACAAAAAATGAAAAAAAAAATTGGAACTCCCTCCTCCCTAGCAACCGTCGGTTTTCATGGCCAAAAAGGGAAGGTCAAGTTTCAACTTTCATGCATGGGGGAAGGGTGTAAGCTTAGAATGGTATTAAAGTTAAATGGCATGGGAAAGAGGTGTAAGTATGCTAGTAACAAGTCTCCTCATATCACTAATAAATCTTGTTTTGTCTTAATGAAATACTTGTATAATAATGAGCTAATTAGTCCATTAAAAAGGTAGGGTGGGCTTCCAAGTCCATGTCCATTAATAAAAGCCCAAGTATGTAACAAATTAAATAAATAAGCCCAAGTAATTAACTACTAACATTAGTTAATTAAAAATGATTAATAATAATTAATCATGAATGTAAATAATATTCAGAATATTATTCGTGAAAAGTACGTGTGTCACAAAGACAAGTCGGGCTATGAAAAGTCAAATACGGTAACAAGTAAGATGTATGAAAATACATTTATTAAAATGCAAGCATTAATAATAAATTATTAATAAATATAAGTCGGAAATCCAGGGTCATTACAGGTTGGGTCGTTACAAGTGGTATCAGAGCATGGTCTAAGGGATTTAGGTGACTTGAGATAGGCGCCTAGACTTAGACTTTTTGTGTTTGCTTATTTGTTGCGGGACTTGTAGGATTACGAGTCGGCTCGGGTTTTAGCTAGTGCCTTAGATTATAGGTGAACTAGCTATGTATTGGTTATGTTGTTATTAATCATGTTGTTTGTGTTGAATATCTAGCTAGATGGTTGTTGTATTCATGAGCTTGGCATGGTGTGTGAGCGTAATAATGCTTCACGACCATTATTACAGTTTCAATCCAAGTCATGCAAGTGATGTACAACAAGCATTGGACTAGATGGGATGTACGAACGTTGGCATATTTATATGATTGTGAATATTGATCGTGGCGGTGTATATAATTTACCTGTGTTGCGTTCCTAACTGAGTTCATTTCTTAGAATGAATACGAGGAACGGACATGATAATGAAAATCAAAGCGATGACTCCGAGTTCACGGCCAAGGTTGAGGCCATCTTTAGAAAACAAAAAGCGGAGTTTCTAGAGGACGTTAGGAAGATGTTCCTAGATTCGATTAACGAGGAAGTAGTCGATCTAGTCAAAGAACAAGTGAAGATTGTTCTTCATGAGGAAAATGTGAAAAGGCGAGACTTCTACTACAAAAACTTCAAGGATGCTCAACCTCACACTTTTGATGGGGAACGAGATCCGTTAAAGATCAACCGTTGGATCTCCGATATGGAGGGGCCTTTTGTACTAGTGAGTGCCCTCTCGATAAGAAGACGAGGTATGATAGTAGTATGTTAAGGGGTGACGCCAAGTTGTGGTGGGATGCGAAAATCCAACTCTATGGTGAGGAACAATGTATGGAGTTCACATGGGACGAGTTCAAAGCGGAATTTTTCAAGGAATACCGAACTTCAGCTGATCTTTCTAAGCTTAAGGACGAGTTGCGTGCCTTGAGGCAAGGGTCAATGGATTTAAACACTCTCAAATCCATCTTCTTATCGAAGACTCAATTTTGCCCGGAGTATGTCGGGAATGACCACATGTTGAAGGAAGACTTTTACCGAACCTTGAGCGATCATTACCAAGAAAAGATTAGTAGGAACTCGGTGAAAACTTTTGACGAGTTGTTTGACATGGCAAAGGGTTTTGAGGCGTTTGTCTCGAAGACAAGTGTTTTCGATGTTAGTAAGCGGAAGTTCGAAGCGACGATTTTTTCGAACAAGAAAAGTAAAAGTGATACCGAAGGTGTTGGAAGCGTGGAGGTGAGTGGGGCGGGTGGTTCTAAATTTGTGTGTTATAATTGTAGGCAAACGGAACATAAGTCTCGTGAATGTACGTCGGGTAAGGTCACATGTTTTAAGTGACGGAAAGAGGGACACCGGAAGTCGGAGTGTTCGGAGTGGAATAATGACGGAGCGCGAAAGTCTAACGACGCTTGATTCAGGTACTATTCGATTTTAGTACTATCTTTATGCGGGTGACTTTTGGGTAACATTTGAGTTTATCCATGTGATATAGTGACTATCTAGGTTGAGTTAGTCCATTGCGGTTTGATTAGCCATGTCGGGTTAATCAATAAGTTGTTAGGAGTGCATTGCGGTTTGATTAGCCATGTCGGGTTAATCAACAAGTTGTTAGGAGTGTTGACCAAGTCGAGTTGACCGAGTGCGTTTGACTAACCAAGTTGGGTTAATCATTTGTCGTTAGGGGTTTTACCAAGTCGGGTTAACCAAGTGAGTTTGACTAACCAAGTCGGGTTAATCAATTGTTGTTAGGTGTTGACCGAGACGGGTTGGCATAGTGTATTTGACTTAACCGAGTCGGGTTAATCAATTAGATGTTAGGTGTTAACCTAGTCGGGTTGACCATGGGTGTTTGACTTAACCGAGTCGGGTTAATCATTTGTTGTTAGGGTCGTTTGACTAACCGGGACGGGTTAATCAATTAGACGTCAGGTGTTGACCAGGGCGGGTTGACCAAGAGAGTTTGACTAACCAGGTCGGGTTAATCAATTGTTGTTAGGGGTTTGACTAAGTAGGGTTGACCTAGTGTATTTGACTTAACCAAGTCGGGTTAATCAATTGTTGTTAGGGGTTGGCCGAGGTAGGTTGACCGGGCGTGTTTGACTAACCAGGTCGGGTTAATCGTTTTGGTGATGGAGGCTTAACCAAGTCGGGTGTAACCGTGATATGATTAAAGGGTTACTTGTATTACTCTCCTTTAATTGTTAGCGTAGAAAAGGTATGTCGATCGAGAAGGCGTTCTACGTGACCATGTACGTTTGCGAGTAGAATCACGGTTGTTGACTATCTTTGATTATGTGTGAGTAACCGTGTTAACGGTTGAGACGGTGCGAGTTAGGGTGTAAGTCTTGGTGTTCCAAGCGTCTTCTTAGCGATGTGTAATAGGAAAATGGGCCAATTGTGTGGCCTAAGTAGATAGTGACTAGCGGGTGTCACTAGAAAGTTGTGGGTGTTGAGCCATAATGATCGTTGGATTTGTGTGACTTCGAATAGTCAAGTGACATATGACTCCGGGATGAACCCCATAAGGGTCGAGTTATTGAGACTCGGTGGTAGTAATGGGAGTTGCATAACACTGCGTCAGGTGCCTCCGTATACCTGCTAGTGGAATGCTTCACTCCGGTGGTGTGATTAGTTTGTACTTGGGTACCAATGAGAAAACCCGAAGGTACGTTAATGGTTTATTGTGACGATTAGCGAGCATTGACGTTTAATCGATTCGAAAGGACGAGGTTCGAGTACCTTGTAGTAAGTCTGCGGAAGACTTTTGAGTATGACCAACGTTGATACCGGTCATGTTTGTTGTGGAATGTTGAAATTCCGCAAGGTATTATCATCTTGACGGCGATAGTGTAGGGTTAAAACCCTAAGTGGGGGAGTGAGTACCCGGAGGGTACGATAGTGCCTCGTTTTAGCAGGCGTGTTTGAGTAAATTGTCGAAAGTCGTCCCGTTTTGTGAGCGAACTAGGGACGTAGAGTGTTGATTTCGACTGTCTCATGTAGAGATATGTTAGTATAGAGCACGCTCGAGGGTGAGATCCTTAGAGTATTGAGAACGTGTACGTGCGAAAGGTGTTAAGATCATCATTGATGGGCGATCGAATTGATGTTCACCGTGTAATGGTGGAAGAGTTTTGGAAATTTTGAGGTTACGTGTCGGTTGGAGTTACCGAAAAGTTGCGGGAAATTCCATCACCGTGTGCGTGCTGCGGATGACCTAAACTAGTTGAAGGTTGGCAATGATACTTTGAGTTGTAGATTAGAGTATGCCAATGGATCATGGAGAATTATTGTGTGGATAGGACGTTACGTTCCAAAGAAGTGGGATTTATAGGATGCAATGGCGGCATCAAAGGATCCGAGATTGTGTGAGAACTCAAAAACTTGAGGAAGTGTGTGGTCCTTGTTCGCGATAAGGGTTAGATCGCGAGGACGCGATCCAATCTAAGTGGGGGAGAGTTGTAAGACCTTAAACCCAAGTGTACAGGTGTACATAAATGTCAAATAATCAAACTGTATTAAACTGAAACTCACAGGCTGATTTTGAGTGTGTGCGCGCCGCGTACATTCAGGGTGTTCCTGCGACAGAATTCTGCTTTTTCTAATTAAGTTAAATGAAGGGCATATTGGTCTTTTCACTTGGGGGACGGTTTTAGGCCACAAAAGGCAGATTGGTGGACTCAATCAAGTCCACAATCTTATCCCCATTCTTTCATCTTCAACCTCAAACCCTAGAGTGAGAAAAAGAGTTTAGAGAGAGAAAGCTTCATTTGGAGAAGAAGAAGCTCGAATTGATCAAAGTCGCAAGTGTTAAAGTTGTTCATCTCATTCACGGCTACATTGTGGTAGTATTGGTAAGTTCTAACTCCGAGTTTTCATAGTATGTTTAGTGTTCATAATTGGGGTTTTGATTTGGGTGTTCTTGAGTAAACCCACTAGTTGATAGTTGGGTGTTTGAGCTAGTAAATGGTGTAAATGACCACTGTTGGTTGGTTTGGGTTGGTTAGTGAAATTGATTGGTTGATAATCATGTTTGATTGTTGAAATCACTAGTTAATTAAGGTTATAAGTGATTAAAGGTATGAGCTTGCAAAATGGGCGTTTTGACATGAGATTAGGTCAAAAGGGGTTTTGTGTCAAAATGATGCAAGTAAGTGTTTTGATGTTGAAACCTTGAGTATAATGGCGTGTTTGAACATAATCATTAGTTAATTGTGATTATGGTTGTTTTGGGCGAGATTTGACTTAGTCAGAGTGGAAGTAAGTGCAAAAGGGTCGAAATTGCACTTATGGTGTTTTGGGGCATAAGCTAGAGTGTTTAGCTTATTTGTTTATGAATTATATAGGTGATTCACATTTGGACGATTAGGAGCTCAAGCGGGAGTTGCCCTTTCTTGCAATCGAGGTGAGTAGAATATTTATACATGTATGTATGTAGTTTATTTACCCGTATGCGATGTGGGCCTTAGGTGCCACATCGTGAGTGTTGTGACAACCCGGAAATTTCCAACCAAATTTAAACTTTAATCTTTATATGTTTCCGACACAATAAGCAATATTTGTTAAGTTAAATTTCAAGAATTTTAAACTATGTTCATACATTCATTCAACCTCGACCAAGTTCCAACGATTCACGAACCATTAAACGAATATGATTATATATGTATATGTGTATATATATTATAACTTGAAACGTAAATGAAATATTAGATTAAATACTTTATATGATTGTATCTGTTTCAAAATGTTTATCAATGGAATTAGAAGATAAGATCAACTGATTGAATTATCAGATATATTAAATTATGATTACAAGTCTCTGTTGAAAGGCCCACGTTGATTTGAGAAATCTTTCCATTTTAACAATATTCGGAAAATGGTAAAGTAATTTATAAATAAGAACAAATTGTCAATCATTGAGAACTAGACAAAGGATAGTGGAAGATTGAATCTCATAAAGACTCGATTGATCTATTTAGTTTCAAACGTACAAAAACGTTTTCAGTTTAAAAAGAACTTTATTATTAAAACGTATATAACTTTTATAAATATCTAGAACCACTTTTGACAACTCATTACTTAACTAGTATGATAAAGATAACGATATTTATATTTTATTTTATTAAATATATATAACGATTTAAATTAATATTATATATATTTATACGCGTATAATACGTACATAGTTTTATACTTTTACTATACTTAAACTTTACCTTTACTTTATTTTTACTTTACTTTAACTTTAATAATTCACTTTAATAATTCATACTTTAATAATTTATACTTTAATAATTCACTTTAATAATTCATACTTTAATAATTCACTTTAATAATTCATACTTTAATAATTCACTTTAATAATTCATACTTTAATAATTCATTTTAATAATTCAAAAATCTATTATAAATAGAATTCAATAGGTTTCATTATTTCATAGAAACTTGAAAATATTTTTCTCTAAACTCTCTCAATCGATTTACATATATATATTTACTCCGTATTATTTCAAGATATTATTAGTATACATAAAATATTACGACGGAGTGTTGTCCGAGTGATTTCGAAATTGTTTTTCGAGTAGGATAGGATTAAGGAAATTATAGGTTATAGCTATGGAGGTGATTGAGTATGGTTCATGGGTATGCTCGTGAGGTCAATATAGTGTTTATCATTTCCGTTGCGTCTACGTACCTTTCCTGCAATATTGAATCTCAATATTGATACGTGAGTACTCATAATTTAACTTTTACATACTAATAGTGTATCCCTGACTAGTGCTCGAGTATTTAGGATTATGCATGCTTGTACTTTTGATATTGCCCTTAGACAGGTTAGGTTGAATCTTGAATTAGTTACACTTGCGGTTGAGATAAGGTATAAGATATGCATGTCCTTGGAAAGCTAGCAAAAAATTAAGAATTTTTCCTTTAGATATCGAATGGTTTCGATGAACGGATTAGAAGTTATAATCAATTGAATTTTCGATATTTTTATTAAAAATGATTATTATTATCGTCGTTTTTATCGTCGTTCTAGTTTTATCTTATTATTATCATTATTATTATCTTTATCAATAAAAGGGATTTATCATTAAAAATTGTTTTTTTTATTACTATCGTTATTATCGTTAAAGTTATAATTAGTATTATTATTATTATTATCCAATTATCATTATTATTATTATTATTATTATTATTATTATTATTATTATTATTATTATTATTATTATTATTATTATTATTAGTATTAGTATTATTATTATCATTATTAATATATATATATCATTATTTAAAAATGGTTATTGTTATTGTTATTATTATTATTACTATATTATCATTAAGATAATTATTAGTATTATCGTTAATAATATTATAGTAACTATCATTATTAATATTAGTGTAATTAAAACAAATAATTGTAACACCTAAATATTTTGATTACTATTATTATCATTATTATGAACACGATATAAAAGACGATTAAAAGCTATTAAATGAAACGATTAGGAAATAATGAGTAAGAGTATCATGATGAAATTAAAATATTATAAGATATTAATTTAGATAAAATTATCGTTCTTATTATTTTTATCATTACTATTATTATTAAAAGTATCGTTAGTATTAAAACTATCATTTTAACAAAAATTATCATTTTAATAGAAATGTCATTGTTACTATAAAATATCATTATTATTATTATTTTAAATAGAATTATTATTTTAAAGATATATTAAAAATTATCGTAAATATTAAAGTTATCATAATTAGAATTATCGTTTTATCATAATGTCATCTTAGTAATTTTAAATATTGATATTTTTATAATAATAATAATTATTATTACAAAATAATACAACTTTTACTTACTATCATTATAGATATTATTTTATAAAATAAATATGTGATACAAACATATTTTACTACGTGTAATAACTTACTTTAATAATACCTATCATATTATCTTTATGATATTAAATGAACCCTATAAATTTTATTACTTAATATATATAAAAGTATATTTTATTATATAAATTTAATATAAAATTTTATTTATTAATAAATAAATTATATTATTTACTCTAATAAATCTTTTTAAAATATTTAAAAATATAAAACGACGATATTTAAACTATATATTAATCATGTATAGATTTTTAGAAATTATTTTGAGTCAAATTTACTTTTGTTGACTTTTGCATATTAGTCTCGAGCATTAGGATTGTGGTACACTATGACTTGACCTAATTTTTTAGACAAATATTGACCAACATATAAATATATATAATTAATTTAGGTTCGTGAATCCGAGGCCAACCTTGCACTTGTTCAATGACGTTATATGTATTTTTACTACGAAATACAGTATGGTGAGTTTCATTTGCCTTTTTACCCTTTATATTTTTGGGCTGAGAATACATGCGCAACTTTGATAAATGTTTTACGAAATAGACACAAGTACGTGAAACTACATTCTATGGTTGAATTATCGAAATTGAATATGCCCTTTTTTATTAAGTCTGGTAATCTAAGAATTAGGGAACAGACACCCTAATTGACGCGAATCCTAAAGATAGATCTATTGGGCCTAACAAACCCCATCCAAAGTACCAGATGCTTTAGTACTTCGAAATTTATATCATGTCCGAAGGAGGATCCCGGAATGATAGGGGATATTCTTATATGTATCTAGTTAATGTAGGTTACCAGGTGTTCACCATATGAATGATTATTTTTGTCTCTATGCATGGGACGTATATTTATGAGAACTGAAAATGATATTCTTGTGGTCTATTAAAATGATGGAAATAAATGATTATGATAAACTAATGAACTCACCAACCTTTTGGTTGACACTTTAAAGCATGTTTATTCTCAGGTGTTAAAGAAATCTTCCGCTGTGCATTTGCTCATTTTAAAGATATTAATTGGAGTCTTTCATAGCATATTTTGAAGAACGTTGCATTCGAGTCATTGAGTTCATCAAAGATTATTATTAAATCAATTTATAGTTGGATAGTGGATATTATGAAATGGTATGCATGCCTGTCAATTTTTGATGTAAAGAAAGTTTGTCTTTTAAAAACGAATGCAATGTTTGTAAAATGTATCATATAGAGGTCAAATACCTCGCAATGTAATCAACTATTGTGAATCGTTTATAATGTATATGAACGGGTCCTTTCAGTTGGTATCAGAGCGGTGGTCTTAGCGAACCAGGTCTGCATTAGTGTGTCTAACTGATAAGTCGATAGGATGCATTAGTGAGTCTGGACTTCGACCGTATCTGCATGTCAAAAGTTTTGCTTATCATTTTGTGTCAAAAATTAACTACTTATCATCCTCAGAAAATTACCTGCTTATCATTTTTAGTCTAAGACACGTCTTGCTGTATTGATTGCATGAATAGTGTATAGACAAAAATTCATATCTTAGCATATCTGCTAAATCATATCTTATCGTATCTGTTACTTTAAACTTTGCCTGACATATCCCGCAAAGTCCTCCGTAATCTACGAAATCTTTTGATCTATATATATATATATATATATATTCTATGTAATTAGAATACCATCCTTTAGCCAAAATCATTTCATATCGAAAAAAAATCCTTTATCCAATCGTACGAAATGGAATTCGTCATCAGTTCAAGTCACTCAGATTCCAAAATGGAATCCCATTCAAGCTCCGAAAGCAGTGTGACCGGAATAGATCAACCAATCAGTCATCACCTATTCTGGATGAATTGGGGATGGGTTCGTAGCCTCCTCAATCATTGGAGACAAGAAGAAGGTGATCCCTTCCATCCACCACATTGTCCTCTTGATGAAGAACCTAAAGCACTTACCGGCGAACCTGTCCGAAACACCATTTTCTCGCTCATTTCCAGAGTATCTCGTCACGATTATATATTACATCAAATTTTAGATTTTATTTATCCGCTCGTCCGAACCGACAATCACCCCGGTGTAATAGAAGAAGTCAACGAGCTTCGCGCTCGGGTAGTGGCTTTGGAGAATATGGTGCAGAGATTACAAACACCAGCAGCAGCATCAGCAGCATAACCAGTACCACCATCATCAACACCAACAGTACCATTACCACCTCCAACCACATCCGCGTCGTAAACCTCAACTTCACAATCTGTCCCACGAGCATCAACGTCATACGCACCATAGATACCAAGGAGTACCAACAACAATAACTGACGAAGTATTAATTCATAACTTCATTGGAGAAACATTCCGCGGCGATTATGTAATCTTTAAAGTCTTAGAGATTATCTAATCTAGCCCTAACCATAAATCAGTTAAGCGAACCAAAATGATGGAAGGAAGAGTAGAAACCCTGACAAAAATGGTGTGTGATTAACAAGCTAAACTTGCTTTACCAACAACATCAATAGTACCATCAGCGTTACCAGCATCGTCAGTACAGTCAACATCCGAATCAACAACACCGATAACATCACAAACTCCGTCAGTTCAAGAATCACTGTGGACATCATTACGAATCAATAACGTTTATATTGTATCAATGAGTTATGAAGAATTAACTCATTTCCTCTGAAGAAATTATATGTATATTATATATATATATATATATATATATATATATATATATATATATATATATATATATATATATATATATATATATATATATATATATATATATATATATATATATATATATATATATATATATTGAAATAAATCTTTCAGTGCTAAGCTATTGTGTGTGAATCTTAACTACTCGGTTAATTCATATTACAAATATGCAATAATGTACATCCTTCGGCCGCAACTTAACCAGCGTTAACTACAATCTCTGTCGCAATTCAACAAATTCCAATTCATAATAAATCAAGTATATATTTGATTTTACACTTTCATCATCAATGTACCCGAAACTTTTCAGATAACATCATTCGTACTTTGCGAAATTCACAAGAATTCCACGAACCGAACACCATACATCAACAAATAACGAAGTATTGATTCATAATTTCAATGTCATTAAAGAAATACTGCGTAAAAGTTATGTACTTTTTAAAGCCTTTAGGGATTATTCAATTCTAGTTTCAACCGTAAATTAAATGAGTTTAATTTAACATTAACTCATTAAATCTATGTTACATCTGAAGAAAATATACATATATATATTTTCATAAAGACTGTAATAAAATTCTTTTGTACAAAATATTAATTGTGAAATTTTTTTTTAACGGGTAGGTAATACCCGAGAGATATATAAATTCACAATTAATATGTTACATTCTTCGAATCTGATTCAGCAAATCATCCATTATACTCCCTACTTTCACAACAATATACATTCTTTTATAGAAATCAAAACAACCATACTCATTCAAAATTTAATTACATATTCTGATTTTGAAATCTCAAAATTTAACTTGAGATATGACCAAAATCATCACTCTTAGATCCTTACATCTTTCACAAGCTATATTTTGACTTCAAAACTGTGTTAGAACATCAAATGTATGTTAACGATTACAATCTGTGTTCAAACCCTTCGAAAATTTCTGAAGACACTTCGAATGATGAGCAATCGAGATGATGATCCAACCACATGTTACCCACAGTTATGTACCCGAAAAACTCTTGAAACCAAAGTAAAAGTTTAAACAACGTATCCGCGTCAGATTCTTTGGCATTTATTAGCAAAAATAACTTTGCGACTCCTATTCAAAGTAGCCAGTTTTGTCACAGCTCCAGCAAGTCAACTTCGACTTTTCAGTCAGACTAACCTTATTATAACCTTGAGATATACACCATCGTTACCAGGGAACCTTTTACATTCCACCATATTATTAGCAGATGTACCAACAACTTCATTACCCTTTGACTTTAGCCTCTCCAAAAAGTCATCATAATTATTCATTGAAACCCCATCATTTACTCATTCGCATCTTGTAATGAGAATTGCCATACGAATCATTGGGAATTAGCAATCAGTATTTTGAAATCTTGCAGCATGTCTGCGCCAACAGTTATATGTGTATATATAACGTCTATCTTCTGGACTTAATTTGAATGTGAAGTTTCTGAAAAACACTCCGAACTACGAATTGGTTCTCCGAAAATGGAAAAAATGCTGATGAAGCAGCAAAAACTATAAACGACTTTAAATGGTAAAAGCTGGATGATAATGATGAAGTGTGCTGGCAAAGCGCAGAAAAAGAGAAGTTTTGGAACTGGAAAACGGATTGAGCAAAGTAGGAAGGAGGCTGTGGACAAATTACAAAGACTGAACCTGACTTTAAAGGATCCAAATGATTCAGTACCTGCTGAAGTCATTAACGAATACCTTGCTCCTGACTCTAAACCCCTGCGGACAATATTCTTCATCATCCTCTGATATTAGAAATTCTAAAATATCATCATATCTTTCATTATAAATATCCTCCATATTTCTGAAGATATTTTCTTAATTTTTCTTTTTTGAAATCATTTACCTCTTCGCGCTATCTGTATTACATCATAAAAGAAATTATTTTAGTTTCTAAATTCTGAAAGATTCAAGTTTAAAATAGGAATATTTTGAAGTAGTGTTGAGAACTGAAGCATGAATTAGTATAATATAATGACACTTGATCAATGTGATTATATTACAGTAAGTCATGCTGAGTTTCTAAATGGAACGTGATGATTCACAGATATGAAAGTTAGAAGAATGACCGATATGAAAGTTAGAAGTATATCGAGAATCAGAGCTGGATGGAGCATATTGATGAATACTTTAAAATATGAGTTGAGGAGGAAAGAATAGAAGGTGATGAAACATGACTAGGAACTTAGAAATCAACAGATTTAACTCACACAATGGCAGAATAAGTGAATCAAACCCTCTAGTGAATAGGTTAAGTTTTTTTTTTATTAATTTAGTCAAACCACAACTAAATCAAGTGTGATTAGATCAACACCTAGAGCTATTATTCACCACATGGGTGATTTGGACTGAGAGAGAATCGGAGGAGCTCACTAGATCTGAGTGTGTGTAACAAATAAGAGGCTTAACCTAAAATGAAGAACATAAGACTTTATATACCCCTGCTGTTGACTCACCCATACGATTCATTAATCACACGTACGAGTTGGCTTCATCAGCCGTACGGGTGATCACTCACTCGTGTCTTCTCATTTAGGTTGTAATTGTGACTTAGCTCAGCATCAACCGCGCGTATGAGCCTGTCAGCCGTACTAGTGAGGCTTCACTCGTACGTCTGACTAAGTCTAACATAGTCAAACATCTAAATCTCGTTCCTGCAGTTCCTGTAACCACATACAAACACAGGATAATAATGAGCAATCATGGTGGCCTGTAAACTGTTGTACCTGCAATGGACGTGGGTAGATGTCTAGGGACTTGCATAAAATGCATCAACAGAAGGTGTGAGTTGTAAGGAAATGAAGGAGGTGAATTTATAAGAAAATCTCCGACAGAATAATTAAAATGGACGATCGCATTTAAAGCGGATCCTAATTTCCTTGATTACCAGAGAGTCAAATCTTATTAAGAAGATTTTCTTCAAATCCCTTGAAATCTGGGAATCAATCATATCTACGTCAAATGATAAGATGAATCTACACTTACTCATTTCACTCTTCTATGTTAGCTTCATTCGTACTCTTCATATAAATGGATTGTTTATCGAAATTATTCGCTGATGATAAAACTCTAATTTTCAGCCCGTATGTATCATGAAAACATACTTATTATCATTCACGACCTTTCCACTTAAATTTCGGGACGAAATTTCTTTAACGGGTAGGTACTGTGACAACCCGGAAATTTCCAACCAAATTTAAACTTTAATCTTTATATGTTTCCGACACAATAAGCAATATTTGTTAAGTTAAATTTCAAGAATTTTAAACTATGTTCATACATTCATTCAACCTCGACCAAGTTCCAACGATTCACGAACCATTAAACGAATATGATTATATATGTATATGTGTATATATATTATAACTTGAAACGTAAACGAATATTAGATTAAATACTTTATATGATTGTATCTGTTTCAAAATGTTTATCAATGGAATTAGAAGATAAGATCAACTGATTGAATTATCAGATATACTAAATTATGATTACAAGTCTCTGTTGAAAGGCCCACGTTGATTTGAGAAATCTTTCCATTTTAACAATATTCGGAAAATGGTAAAGTAATTTATAAATAAGAACAAATTTTCAATCATTGAGAACTAGACAAAGGATAGTGGAAGATTGAATCTCATAAAGACTCGATTGATCTATTTAGTTTCAAACGTACAAAAACGTTTTCAGTTTAAAAAGAACTTTATTATTAAAACGTATATAACTTTTATAAATATCTAGAACCACTTTTGACAACTCATTACTTAACTAGTATGATAAAGATAACGATATTTATATTTTATTTTATTAAATATATATAACGATTTAAATTAATATTATATATATTTATACGCGTATAATGTAGTGACCCGAACTTTTCCATGTTTATATATATTAATTGAGATTGATATTTACATGATTAAATGTTTCCAACATGTTAAGCAATCAAACTTGTTAAGACTTAATTAATTGAAATATGTTTCATATAGACAATTGACCACCCAAGTTGACCGGCGATTCACGAACGTTAAAACTTTTAAAAACGACATGACGATATATATATGGATATACATATGGTTAACATGAGATTATTATAAGTAAGTATCTCCATAAGTATATTAACAATGAGTTATATACATATAAACAAGACTACTAACTTAATGATTTTTTAAACGAGACATATATGTAACGATTATCGTTGTAAAGACATTCAATGTATATATATCATATTAAGAGATATTCATACATGATAATATCATGATAATATAATAATTTAAAATCTCATTTGATATTATAAACGTTGGGTTAACAACATTTAACAAGATCGTTAACCTAAAGGTTTCAAAACAACACTTACATGTAACGACTAACGATGACTTAACGACTCAGTTAAAATGTATATACATGTAGTGTTTTAATATGTATTTATACACTTTTGAAAGACTTCAATACACTTATCAAAATACTTATACTTAACAAAAATGCTTACAATTACATCCTCGTTCAGTTTCATCAACAATTCTACTCGTATGCACCCGTATTCGTACTCGTACAATACACAGCTTTTAGATGTATGTACTATTGGTATATACACTCCAATGATCAGCTCTTAGCAGCCCATTTGAGTCACCTAACACATGTGGGAACCATCATTTGGCAACTAGCATGAAATATCTCATAAAATTACAAAAATATGAGTAATCATTCATGACTTATTTACATGAAAACAAAATTTCATATCCTTTATATCTAATCCATACACCAACGACCAAAAACACCTACAAACACTTTCATTCTTCAATTTTCTTCATCTAATTGATCTCTCTCAAGTTCTATCTTCAAGTTCTAAGTGTTCTTCATAAATTCTACAAGTTCTAGTTACATAAAACCAAGAATACTTTCAAGTTTGCTAGCTCACTTCCAATCTTGTAAGGTGATCATCCAACCTCAAGAAATCTTTGTTTCTTATAGTAGGTTATCATTCTAATATAAGGTAATAATCATATTCAAACTTTGGTTCAATTTCTATAACTATAACAATCTTATTTCAAGTGATGATCTTACTTGAACTTGTTTTCGTGTCATGATTCTGCTTCAAGAACTTCGAGCCATCCAAGGATCCGTTGAAGCTAGATCCATTTTTCTATTTTCCAGTAGGTTTATCCAAGGAACTTAAGGTAGTAATGATGTTCATAACATCATTCGATTCATACATATAAAGCTATCTTATTCGAAGGTTTAAACTTGTAATCACTAGAACATAGTTTAGTTAATTCTAAACTTGTTCGCAAACAAAAGTTAATCTTTCTAACTTAACTTTTAAAATCAACTAAACACATGTTCTATATCTATATGATATGCTAACTTAATGATTTAAAACCTGGAAACACGAAAAACACCGTAAAACCGGATTTACGCCGTCGTAGTAACACCGCGGGCTGTTTTGGGTTAGTTAATTAAAAACTATGATAAACTTTGATTTAAAAGTTGTTATTCTGAGAAAATAATTTTTATTATGAACATGAAACTATATCCAAAAATTATGGTTAAACTCAAAGTATGTTTTCTAAAATGGTCATCTAGACGTCGTTCTTTCGACTGAAATGACTACCTTTACAAAAACGACTTGTAACTTATTTTTCCGACTACAAACCTATACTTTTTATGTTTAGATTCATAAAATAGAGTTCAATATGAAACCATAGCAATTTGATTCACTCAAAACGGATTTAAAATGAAGAAGTTATGGGTAAAACAAGATTGGATAATTTTTCTCATTTTAGCTACGTGAAAATTGGTAACAAATCTATTCCAACCATAACTTAATCAACTTGTATTGTATATTATGTAATCTTGAGATACCATAGACACGTATACAATGTTTTGACCTATCATGTCGACACATCTATATATATTTCGGAACAACCATAGACACTCTATATGTGAATGTTGGAGTTAGCTATACAGGGTTGAGGTTGATTCCAAAATATATATAGTTTGAGTTGTGATCAATACTGAGATACGTATACACTGGGTCGTGGATTGATTCAAGATAATATTTATCGATTTATTTATGTACATCTAACTGTGGATAACTAGTTGTAGGTTACTAACGAGGACAGCTGACTTAATAAACTTAAAACATCAAAATATGTTAAAAGTGTTGTAAATATATTTTGAACATACTTTGATATATATGTATATTGTTATAGGTTCGTGAATCAACCAGTGGCCAAGTCTTACTTCCCGACGAAGTAAAAATCCGTGAAAGTGACTTATAGTCCCACTTTTAAAATCTAATATTTTTGGGATGAGAATACATGCAGGTTTTATAAATGATTTACAAAATAGACACAAGTACGTGAAACTACATTCTATGGTTGAATTATCGAAATCGAATATGCCCCTTTTAATTAAGTCTGGTAATCTAAGAATTAGGGAACAGACACCCTAATTGACGCGAATCCTAAAGATAGATCTATTGGGCCAAACAAACCCCATCCAAAGTACCGGATGCTTTAGTACTTCGAAATTTATATCATATCCGAAGGGTGTCCCGGAATGATGGGGATATTCTTATATATGCATCTTGTTAATGTCGGTTACCAGGTGTTCACCATATGAATGATTTTTATCTCTATGTATGGGATGTGTATTGAAATATGAAATCTTGTGGTCTATTATTATGATTTGATATATATAGGTTAAACCTATAACTCACCAACATTTTTGTTGACGTTTTAAGCATGTTTATTCTCAGGTGATTATTAAGAGATTCCGCTGTCGCATACGTAAATAAGGACGAGATTTGGAGTCCATGCTTGTATGATATTGTGTAAAAACTGCATTCAAGAAACTTATTTTGTTGTAACATATTTGTATTGTAAACCATTATGTAATGGTCGTGTGTAAACAGGATATTTTAGATTATCATTATTTGATAATCTACGTAAAGCTTTTTAAACCTTTATTTATGAAATAAAGGTTATGGTTTATTTTAAAAATGAATGCAGTCTTTGAAAAACGTCTCATATAGAGGTCAAAACCTCGCAACGAAATCAATTAATATGGAACGTTTTTAATCAATAAGAACGGGACATTTCAGTTGGTATCCGAGCGTTGGTCTTAGAGAACCAAAATTTTGCATTAGTGTGTCTTATCGAGTTTGTTAGGATGCATTAGTGAGTCTGGACTTCGACCGTGTTTACTTGAAAAATGATTGCTTAACAAATTTTGTTGGAAACTATATATTTTTAACATGTGAATATTATGTGATATATTAATCTCTTAACGCGTTTGATATTATGTGATAGATGTCTACCTCTAGAACAAGTCCCATTGACTCACCTAATAATAATGAAGAGTCAAATGTAAATTGGAATGATTCGTGGACTGATTCACAAGTTCCCGAAGAGGAACCGGAAGAAGAGTCGGAACCGGAAGAAGAATCGGAACCGGAAGAAGAATCGGAACCAGATGAAGAAATAGAACCGGTGGGGGAAATAATAAAACGGTTAAGAATAAGAAAATCCTCAACCAACCGACCAAGGTTAATTATGGTCAATGGTGTTTCCGCCAAGGAAGCAAAATATTGGGAGGATTACCAATTCTCCGATGAATCGGATTCCGACAAGAATTCCGATGATGTTATAGAAATTACCCCAACTGAATTTAAAAAGGCAAAAGAAAATAATAAGGGAAAGGGCATAAAAATAGAGAAATCTAATTTCAACCCCGATGAACTTTATATGTATCGTCAACCCCCGAAGTCCTTAAGTTGTAACAATGACCCGGGAACCTCTAAACCACCAGGTTTTCTAAACCAATGTGGAAAATTACGGCTCGTATTAGGGGAACATCATATATCCCTAGAAACTTGGCAAAACGAACCAAAACCGAAGAAGAAGAAACAAGCGAGTCGGAATAAGATAGTTGTATTCGTGTGGTGTAATATATGTAATATAGTGTGCTTATGCTTTATGATATATGTAAAAATTGCTTGTATTAATAAGTATTTTTTTTATGAATCTAACTCTTGTCTATTTTACAGTATAAAAACACAAAATGGATAGACAACCCAATATTTTAAGAGACCTACCCGGAGACATGATTGATGAAATCTTGTCTAGAGTCAGTCAGAATTCTTCGGCACAACTATTTAAGGCGAGATCAGTTTGTAAGACATTCGAAGAACGTTCCAAGAATGCCTTGGTTTATAAAAGGCTTTCGTTCGAAAGATGGGGGATATCACATTGGGAAATCCATAAGTTACGATGTGTTTACTTTGACGCATATATTGCGGGGAACCCAAATGCTATTTTACGCAATGGGTTAAGAAATTATTTTGACTCAATATATCCGAATATTGGACTTCGTGATTTAGAAAAAGCGGCTAACATGCAACATAAAGAAGCATGTTATGCTTACGGATTAGTAATGTTCGCTTCTCACCAAAGTGAGAACAAGAACATCGGGCTACAACTATTAAACAAAACGTTCCCACAAGTGACGGAGTTGGTAATTGGGGTAAGAAATGAGGTTTTTAGATTGTTACGGGACTGTTGGACATTACGTAACCCTCGTCCCTTTGACGACGTTACAACACGATGTCTTATCAATGGCCATAACGGTTATGTTCCACAAGACCAAGGATGGGATGTAGTCCTAGTAAAACCAGAATGCATGACTTGTTTCTGGACGTATGAATTACGTTTCTTTATTGCCTTTGCTGAACGACTTGTGTACTAGCTAGAATTATCTTCACAACTATCTTGTATCAAAGTTATTGTGTGCTATATTTCATGCTTTATGTAAAATAAGCGGTATTGTAAGTTTGTAAAATATTGTATAAAAGTTTGAACGCGAAATATTATTATAATCAGTTTTTCATATAGAATTGTAGTAGTTGAATTGTATATTAGCTACTAAGTATGAACTTAACGGGTAGGTACTACCCGAATTTAAACTTATAGAACGCTAATATGAAGAAAAAGCGTTTATAAATGAGTTCATATTATGCTACGAAATACTATTAACTACTCTTAATATTCTGTATGATTAACTTGTTTCATTTGACTATTTTGAAGGAAATGGCACCGACTACTCGACACACCGTGAATATGAATGAAGAGGAATTCCGTACTTTTCTAGCTTCAAACATAGCCGCAGTACAGGCTGCGCTACATACCAACAATAACCTTGGATCTAGCAGTACAGGAAATCATGTAGGATGCACCTACAAAGAATTCACTGCCTGCAAACCTTTGGAATTTGATGGAACCGAAGGACCGATCGGATTGAAACGGTGGACCGAGAAGGTCGAATCGGTGTTTGCCATAAGTAAGTGTACTGAAGAGGACAAAGTAAAGTATGCTACGCATACCTTCACAAGTTCTGCGTTAACATGGTGGAATACCTATCTAGAGCAAGTGGGACAAGACGATGCGTACGCACTACCGTGGTCAGCATTCAAGCACTTGATGAACGAGAAGTACCGTCCCAGAACCGAGGTCAATAAGCTCAAGACAGAACTTAGAGGGTTACGAACCCAAGGATTTGATATTACCACGTACGAAAGACGATTCACAGAATTGTGCCTATTGTGTCCGGGAGCATTCGAAGATGAGGAAGAGAAGATCGACGCATTTGTGAAAGGATTACCGGAAAGAATCCAAGAAGATATAAGTTCACACGAGCCCGCCTCCATACAACAGGCATGTAGAATGGCTCACAAACTAGTGAACCAGATTGAAGAAAGAATTAAAGAACAGACTGCTGAAGAGGCCAATGTGAAGCAAGTCAAAAGAAAGTGGGAGGAAAACGGTGATAAAAATCACCAATACAACAACAACAGCAATTACAACAATAATCGCAACAATTATCCCAACAATCGCAATATCAATCGCAACTACAACAAACGGCCCACCAACAACAACAACAACAACAACAGCAACTACAACAATCATCCCAACAACAATAATAACCGCAACAACAACAACAATCAGAAGCAGCTATGCCAAAGGTGTGAAAAGTATCACTCGGGGTTCTCCACCAAATTTTGCAACAAGTGTAAAAGAAATGGTCATAGCGCGGTGAAGTGTGAGGTCTACGGACCAGGGGTTTATAGAACGAAAGGAACAAATGGTGTCGGAACGAGTAATGGCGGAGCAAGTAGTGTCGGAGCAAGTTATGCCAATGTAGTTTGTTATAAATGTGGAAAACCGGGCCACATTATTAGAAATTGCCCGAACCAGGAGAACACGAATGGACAAGGCCTCGGAAGAGTTTTCAATATTAATGCGGCAGAGGCACAGGAAGACCCGGAGCTTGTTACGGGTACGTTTCTTGTTGACAATAAATCTGCTTACGTTTTATTTGATTCGGGTGCGGATAGAAGCTATATGAGTAGAGATTTTTGTGCTAAATTAAGTTGTCCATTGACGCCTTTGGATAGTAAATTTTTACTCGAATTAGCAAATGGTAAATTAATTTCAGCAGATAATATATGTCGGAATCGAGAAATTAAACTGGTTAGCGAAACATTTAAGATTGACTTGATACCAGTAGGGTTAGGGAGTTTTGATGTGATAATCGGTATGGACTGGTTGAAAGAAGTGAAAGCAGAGATCGTTTGTTACAAAAATGCAATTCGCATTATACGAGAAAAAGGAAAACCCTTAATGGTGTACGGAGAAAAGGGCAACACGAAGCTACATCTTATTAGTAATTTGAAGGCACAAAAACTAATAAGAAAAGGTTTCTATGCTGTTCTAGCACACGTCGAGAAAGTACAAATTGAAGAAAAGAGCATCAATGATGTTCCCGTCGCAAAAGAATTTCCCGATGTATTTCCGAAAGAATTACCGGGATTACTCCCACATCGATCCGTTGAATTTCAAATAGATCTTGTACCAGGAGCTGCACCAATAGCTCATGCTCCTTACAGACTTGCACCCAGCGAGATGAAAGAACTGCAAAGCCAATTACAAGAACTTTTAGAGCATGGTTTCATTCGACCAAGCACATCACGTTGGGGAGCTCCTGTTTTGTTTGTCAAGAAGAAAGATGGTACATTCAGGTTGTGTATCGACTACCGAGAGTTGAACAAACTTACCATCAAGAACCGCTACCCACTACCGAGAATCGACGACTTATTTGATCAACTACAAGGCTCGTATGTTTATTCAAAGATTGACTTACGTTCCGGGTATCATCAAATGCGGGTGAAAGAAGATGATATTCCAAAGACTGCTTTCAGAACACGTTACGGTCATTACGAGTTTATGGTCATGCCATTTGGTTTAACTAATGCACCAGCTGTGTTCATGGACCTTATGAACCGAGTGTGTGGACCATACCTTGACAAGTTTGTCATTGTTTTCATTGATGACATACTTATTTACTCAAAGAATGACCAAGAACACGGTGAACATTTGAGAAAGGTGTTAGAAGTATTGAGGAAGGAAGAATTGTACGCTAAATTTTCAAAGTGTGCATTTTGGTTGGAAGAAGTTCAATTCCTCGGTCACATAGTGAACAAAGAAGGTATTAAGGTGGATCCGGCAAAGATAGAAACTGTTGAAAAGTGGGAAACCCCAAAAACTCCGAAACACATACGCCAGTTTTTAGGACTAGCTGGTTACTACAGAAGGTTCATCCAATACTTTTCCAGAATAGCAAAACCCTTGACTGCATTAACGCATAAAGGGAAGAAATTTGAATGGAATGATGAACAAGAGAAAGCGTTTCAGTTATTGAAGAAAAAGCTAACTACGGCACCTATATTGTCATTGCCTGAAGGGAATGATGATTTTGTGATTTATTGTGATGCATCAAAGCAAGGTCTCGGTTGTGTATTAATGTAACGAACGAAGGTGATTGCTTATGCGTCTAGACAATTGAAGATTCACGAACAAAATTATACGACGCATGATTTGGAATTAGGCGCGGTTGTTTTTGCATTAAAGACTTGGAGGCACTACTTATATGGGGTCAAAAGTATTATATATACCGACCACAAAAGTCTTCAACACATATTTAATCAGAAACAACTGAATATGAGGCAGCGTAGGTGGATTGAATTGTTGAATGATTACGACTTTGAGATTCGTTACCACCCGGGAAAGGCAAATGTGGTAGCCGATGCCTTGAGCAGGAAGGACAGAGAACCCATTTGAGTAAAATCTATGAATATAATGTTTCATAATAACCTTACTACTCAAATAAAGGAGGCGCAACAAGGAGTTTTAAAAGAGGGAAATTTAAAGGATGAAATACCCAAGGGATCGGAGAAGCATCTTAATATTCGGGAAGACGGAACCCGGTATAGGGCTGAAAGGATTTGGGTACCAAAATTTGGAGATATGAGAGAAATGGTACTTAGAGAAGCTCATAAAACCAGATACTCAATACATCCTGGAACGGGGAAGATGTACAAGGATCTCAAGAAACATTTTTGGTGGCCGGGTATGAAAGCCGATGTTGCTAAATACGTAGGAGAATGTTTGACGTGTTCTAAGGTCAAAGCTGAGCATCAGAAGCCATCAGGTCTACTTCAACAACCCGAAATCCCGGAATGGAAATGGGAAAACATTACCATGGATTTCATCACTAAATTGCCAAGGACTGCAAGTGGTTTTGATACTATTTGGGTAATAGTTGATCGTCTCACCAAATCAGCACACTTCCTACCAATAAGAGAAGACGACAAGATGGAGAAGTTAGCACGACTGTATTTGAAGGAAGTCGTCTCCAGAAATGGAATACCAATCTCTATTATCTCTGATAGGGATGGCAGATTTATTTCAAGATTCTGGCAGACATTACAGCAAGCATTAGGAACTCGTCTAGACATGAGTACTGCCTATCACCCACAAACTGATGGGCAGAGCAAAAGGACGATACAAACGCTTGAAGACATGCTACGAGCATGTGTTATTGATTTCAGAAACAGTTGGGATTGACATCTACCATTAGCAGAATTTTCTTACAACAACAGCTACCATTCAAGCATTGAGATGGTGCCGTTTGAAGCACTTTATGGTAGAAAGTGCAGGTCTCCGATTTGTTGGAGTGAAGTGGGGGATAGACAAATTACGGGTCCGGAGATTATACAAGAAACTACCGAGAAGATCATCCAAATTCAACAACGGTTGAAAACCGCCCAAAGTCGACAAAAGAGCTACACTGACATTAAAAGAAAAGATATAGAATTTGAAATTGGAGAGATGGTCATGCTTAAAGTTGCACCTTGGAAAGGCGTTGTTCGATTTGGTAAACGAGGGAAATTAAATCCAAGGTATATTGGACCATTCAAGATTATTGATCGTGTCGGACCAGTAGCTTACCGACTTGAGTTACCTCAACAACTCGCGACTGTACATAACACTTTCCACGTCTCGAATTTGAAGAAATGTTTTGCTAAAGAAGATCTCACTATTCCGTTAGATGAAATCCAAATCAACAAAAAACTTCAATTCATCGAAGAACCCGTCGAAATAATGGATCGTGAGGTTAAAAGACTTAAGCAAAACAAGATACCAATTGTTAAGGTTCGATGGAATGCTCGTAGAGGACCCGAGTTCACCTGGGAGCGTGAAGATCAGATGAAGAAGAAATACCCGCATCTATTTCCAGAAGATTCGTCAACACCTTCAACAGCTTAAAATTTCGGGACGAAATTTATTTAACGGGTAGGTACTGTTGTGACCCGAACTTTTCCATGTTTATATATATTAATTGAGATTGATATTTACATGATTAAATGTTTCCAACATGTTAAGCAATCAAACTTGTTAAGACTTGATTAATTGAAATATGTTTCATATAGACAATTGACCACCCAAGTTGACCGGCGATTCACGAACGTTAAAACTTGTAAAAACGACATGACGATATATATACGGATATACATATGGTTAACATGAGATTATTATAAGTAAGTATCTCCATAAGTATATTAACAATGAGTTATATACATATAAACAAGACTACTAACTTAATGATTTTTTAAACGAGACATATATATAACGATTATCGTTGTAAAGACATTTAATGTATATATATCATATTAAGAGATATTCATACATGATAATATCATGATAATATAATAATTTAAAATCTCATTTGATATTATAAACGTTGGGTTAACAACATTTAACAAGATCGTTAACCTAAAGGTTTCAAAACAACACTTACATGTAACGACTAACGATGACTTAACGACTCAGTTAAAATGTATATACATGTAGTGTTTTAATATGTATTTATACACTTTTTAAAGACTTCAATACACTTATCAAAATACTTCTACTTAACAAAAATGCTTACAATTACATCCTCGTTCAGTTTCATCAACAATTCTACTCGTATGCACCCGTATTCGTACTCGTACAATACACAGCTTTTAGATGTATGTACTATTGGTATATACACTCCAATGATCAGCTCTTAGCAGCCCATGTGAGTCACCTAACACATGTGGGAACCATCATTTGGCAACTAGCATGAAATATCTCATAAAATTACAAAAATATGAGTAATCATTCATGACTTATTTACATGAAAACAAAATTTCATATCCTTTATATCTAATCCATACACCAACGACCAAAAACACCTACAAACACTTTCATTCTTCAATTTTCTTCATCTAATTAATCTCTCTCAAGTTCTATCTTCAAGTTCTAAGTGTTCTTCATAAATTATACAAGTTCTAGTTACATAAAACCAAGAATACTTTCAAGTTTGCTAGCTCACTTCCAATCTTGTAAGGTGATCATCCAACCTCAAGAAATCTTTGTTTCTTACAGTAGGTTATCATTCTAATACAAGGTAATAATCATATTCAAACTTTGGTTCAATTTCTATAACTATAACAATCTTATTTCAAGTGATGATCTTACTTGAACTTGTTTTCGTGTCATGATTCTGCTTCAAGAACTTCGAGCCATCCAAGGATCCGTTGAAGCTAGATCCATTTTTCTCTTTTCCAGTAGGTTTATCCAAGGAACTTAAGGTAGTAATGATGTTCATAACATCATTCGATTCATACATATAAAGCTATCTTATTCGAAGGTTTAAACTTGTAATCACTAGAACATAGTTTAGTTAATTCTAATCTTGTTCGCAAACAAAAGTTAATCCTTCTAACTTGACTTTTAAAATCAACTAAACACATGTTCTATATCTATATGATATGCTAACTTAATGATTTAAAACCTGGAAACACGAAAAACACCGTAAAACCGGATTTACGCCGTCGTAGTAACACCGCGGGCTGTTTTGGGTTAGTTAATTAAAAACTATGATAAACTTTGATTTAAAAGTTGTTATTCTGAGAAAATAATTTTTATTATGAACATGAAACTATATCCAAAAATTATGGTTAAACTCAAAGTGGAAGTATGTTTTCTAAAATGGTCATCTAGACGTCGTTCTTTCGACTGAAATGACTACCTTTACAAAAACGACTTGTAACTTATTTTTACGACTACAAACCTATACTTTTTCTGTTTAGATTCATAAAATATAGTTCAATATGAAACCATAGCAATTTGATTCACTCAAAACGGATTTAAAATGAAGAAGTTATGGGTAAAACAAGATTGGATAATTTTTCTCATTTTAGCTACGTGAAAATTGGTAACAAATCTATTCCAACCATAACTTAATCAACTTGTATTGTATATTATGTAATCTTGAGATACCATAGACACGTATACAATGTTTCGACCTATCATGTCGACACATCTATATATATTTCGGAACAACCATAGACACTCTATATGTGAATGTTGGAGTTAGCTATACAGGGTTGAGGTTGATTCCAAAATATATATAGTTTGAGTTGTGATCAATACTGAGATACGTATACACTGGGTCGTGGATTGATTCAAGATAATATTTATCGATTTATTTCTGTACATCTAACTGTGGACAACTAGTTGTAGGTTACTAACGAGGACAGCTGACTTAATAAACTTAAAACATCAGAATATGTTAAAAGTGTTGTAAATATATTTTGAACATACTTTGATATATATGTATATATTGTTATAGGTTCGTGAATCAACCAGTGGCCAAGTCTTACTTCCCGACGAAGTAAAAATCCGTGAAAGTGACTTATAGTCCCACTTTTAAAATCTAATATTTTTGGGATAAGAATACATGCAGGTTTTATAAATGATTTATAAAATAGACACAAGTACGTGAAACTACATTCTATGGTTGAATTATCGAAATCGAATATGCCCCTTTTTATTAAGTCTGGTAATCTAAGAATTAGGGAACAGACACCCTAATTGACGCGAATCCTAAAGATAGATCTATTGGGCCAAACAAACCCCATCCAAAGTACCGGATGCTTTAGTACTTCGAAATTTATATCATATCCGAAGGGTGTCCCGGAGTGATGGGGATATTCTTATATATGCATCTTGTTAATGTCAGTTACCAGGTATTCACCATATGAATGATTTTTATCTCTATGTATGGGATGTGTATTGAAATATGAAATCTTGTGGTCTATTATTATGATTTGATATATATAGGTTAAACCTATAACTCACCAACATTTTTGTTGACATTTTAAGCATGTTTATTCTCAGGTGATTATTAAGAGATTCCGCTGTCGCATACATAAATAAGGACGAGATTTGGAGTCCATGCTTGTATGATATTGTGTAAAAACTGCATTCAAGAAACTTATTTTGTTGTAACATATTTGTATTGTAAACCATTATGTAATGGTCGTGTGTAAACAGGATATTTTAGATTATCATTATTTGATAATCTACGTAAAGCTTTTTAAACCTTTATTTATGAAATAAAGGTTATGGTTTGTTTTAAAAATGAATGCAGTCTTTGAAAAACGTCTCATATAGAGGTCAAAACCTCGCAACGAAATCAATTAATATGGAACGTTTTTAATCAATAAGAACGGGACATTTCAGTTGGTATCCGAGCGTTGGTCTTAGAGAACCAGAATTTTGCATTAGTGTGTCTTATCGAGTTTGTTAGGATGCATTAGTGAGTCTGGACTTCGACCGTGTTTACTTGAAAAATGATTGCTTAACAAATTTTGTTGGAAACTATATATTTTTAACATGTGAATATTATGTGATATATTAATCTCTTAACACGTTTGATATTATGTGATAGATGTCTACCTCTAGAACAAGTCCCATTGACTCACCTAATAATAATGAAGAGTCAAATGTAAATTGGAATGATTCGTGGACTGATTCACAAGTTCCCGAAGAGGAACCGGAAGAAGAGTCGGAACCGGAAGAAGAATCGGAACCGGAAGAAGAATCGGAACCAGATGAAGAAATAGAACCGGTGGGGGAAATAATAAAACGGTTAAGTAAAAGAAAATCCTCAACCAACCGACCAAGGTTAATTATGGTCAATGGTGTTTCCGCCAAGGAAGCAAAATATTGGGAGGATTACCAATTCTCCGATGAATCGGATTCCGACAAGAATTCCGATGATGTTATAGAAATTACCCCAACTGAATTTAAAAAGGCAAAAGAAAATAATAAGGGAAAGGGCATAAAAATAGAGAAATCTAATTTCAACCCCGATGAACTTTATATGTATCGTCAACCCCCGAAGTCCTTAAGTTGTAACAATGACCCGGGAACCTCTAAACCACCAGGTTTTTCTAAACCAATGTGGAAAATTACGGCTCGTATTAGGGGAACATCATATATCCCTAGAAACTTGGCAACACGAACCAAAACCAAAGAAGAAGAAACAAGCGAGTCGGAATAAGATAGTTGTATTCGTGTGGTGTAATATATGTAATATAGTGTGCTTATGCTTTATGATATATGTAAAAATTGCTTGTATTAATAAGTATTTTTTTTATGAATCTAACTCTTGTCTATTTTACAGTATAAAAACACAAAATGGATAGACAACCCAATATTTTAAGAGACCTACCCGGAGACATGATTGATGAAATCTTGTCTAGAGTCAGTCAGAATTCTTCGGCACAACTATTTAAGGCGAGATCAGTTTGTAAGACATTCGAAGAACGTTCCAAGAATGCCTTGGTTTATAAAAGGCTTTCGTTCGAAAGATGGGGGATATCACATTGGGAAATCCATAAGTTACGATGTGTTTACTTTGACGCATATATTGCGGGGAACCCAAATGCTATTTTACGCAATGGGTTAAGAAATTATTTTGACTCAATATATCCGAATATTGGACTTCGTGATTTAGAAAAAGTGGCTAACATGCAACATAAAGAAGCATGTTATGCTTACGGATTAGTAATGTTCGCTTCTCACCAAAGTGAGAACAAGAACATCGGGCTACAACTATTAAACAAAACGTTCCCACAAGTGACGGAGTTGGTAATTGGGGTAAGAAATGAGGTTTTTAGATTGTTACGGGACTGTTGGACATTACGTAACCCTCGTCCCTTTGACGACGTTACAACACGCTGTCTTATCAATGGCCATAACGATTATATTCCACAAGACCAAGGATGGGAAGTAGTCCTAGTAAAACCAGAATGCATGACTTGTTTCTGGACGTATGAATTACGTGTCTTTATTGCCTTTGCTGAACGACTTGTGTACTAGCTAGAATTATCTTCACAACTATCTTGTATCAAAGTTATTGTGTGCTATATTTCATGCTTTATGTAAAATAAGCGGAATTGTAAGTTTGTAAAATATTGTATAAAAGTTTGAACGCGAAATATTATTATAATCAGTTTTTCATATAGAATTGTAGTAGTTGAATTGTATATTAGCTACTAAGTATGAACTTAACGGGTAGGTACTACTCGAATTTAAACTTATAAAACGCTAATATGAAGAAAAAGCATTTATAAATGAGTTCATATTATGCTACGAAATACTATTAACTACTCTTAATATTATGTATGATTAACTTGTTCCATTTGACTATTTTGAAGGAAATGGCACCGACTACTCGACACACCGTGAATATGAATGAAGAGGAATTCCGTACTTTTCTAGCTTCAAACATAGCCGCAGTACAGGCTGCGCTACATACCAACAATAACCTTGGATCTAGCAGTACAGGAAATCGTGTAGGATGCACCTACAAAGAATTCACTGCCTGCAAACCTTTGGAATTTGATGGAACCGAAGGACCGATCGGATTGAAACGGTGGACCGAGAAGGTCGAATCGGTGTTTGCCATAAGTAAGTGTACTGAAGAGGATAAAGTAAAGTACGCTACGCATACCTTCACAGGTTCTGCGTTAACATGGTGGAATACCTATCTAGAGCAAGTAGGACAAGACGATGCGTACGCACTACCGTGGTCAGCATTCAAGCACTTGATGAACGAGAAGTACCGTCCCAGAACCGAGGTCAATAAGCTCAAGACAGAACTTAGAGGGTTACGAACCCAAGGATTTGATATTACCACGTACGAAAGACGATTCACAGAATTGTGCCTATTGTGTCCGGGAGCATTCGAAGATGAGGAAGAGAAGATCGACGCGTTTGTGAAAGGATTACCGGAAAGAATCCAAGAAGATATAAGTTCACACGAGCCTGCCTCCATACAACAGGCATGTAGAATGGCTCACAAACTAGTGAACCAGATTGAAGAAAGAATTAAAGAACAGACTGCTGAAGAGGCCAATGTGAAGCAAGTCAAAAGAAAGTGGGAGGAAAACGGTGATAAGAATCACCAATACAACAACAACAGCAATTACAACAATAAACTCAACAATTATCCCAACAATCGCAATATCAATCGCAACTACAACAAACGGCCCAACAACAACAACAACAACAACAACAACAACAACAACAACAACAACAACAACAACAACAACAACAACAACAACAACAACAACAACAACAACAGCAACTACAACAATCATCTCAACAACAATAATAACCGCAACAACAACAACAATCAGAAGCAGCTATGCCAAAGGTGTGAAAAGTATCACTCGGGGTTCTGCACCAAATTTTGCAACAAGTGTAAAAGAAATGGTCATAGCGCGGCGAAGTGTGAGGTCTACGGACCAGGGGTTAATAGAACGAAAGGAACAAATGGTGTCGGAACGAGTAATGGCGGAGCAAGTAGTGTCTGAGCAAGTTATGCCAATGTAGTTTGTTATAAATGTGGAAAACCGGGCCACATTATTAGAAATTGCCCGAACCAGGAGAACACGAATGGACAAGGCCGCGGAAGAGTTTTCAATATTAATGCGGCAGAGGCACAGGAAGACCCAGAGCTTGTTATGGGTACGTTTCTTGTTGACAATAAATCTGCTTACGTTTTATTTGATTCGGGTGCGGATAGAAGCTATATGAGTAGAGATTTTTGTGCTAAATTAAGTTGTCCATTGACGCCTTTGGATAGTAAATTTTTACTCGAATTAGCAAATGGTAAATTAATTTCAGCAGATAATATATGTCGGAATCGAGAAATTAAACTGGTTAGCGAAACATTTAAGATTGACTTGATACCAGTAGAGTTAGGGAGTTTTGATGTGATAATCGGTATGGACTGGTTGAAAGAAGTGAAAGCAGAGATCGTTTGTTACAAAAATGCAATTCGTATTATACGAGAAAAAGGAAAACCCTTAATGGTGTACGGAGAAAAGGGCAACACGAAGCTACATCTTATTAGTAATTTGAAGGCACAAAAACTAATAAGAAAAGGTTGCTATGCTGTTATAGCACACGTTGAGAAAGTACAAATTGAAGAAAAGAGCATCAATGATGTTCCCGTCGCAAAAGAATTTCCCGATGTATTTCCGAAAGAATTACCGTGATTACCCCCACATCGATCCGTTGAATTTCAAATAGATCTTGTACCAGGAGCTGTACCAATAGCTCGTGCTCCTTACAGACTTGCACCCTGCGAGATGAAAGAACTGTAAAGCCAATTACAAGAACTTTTAGAGCATGGTTTCATTCGACCAAGCACATCACCGTGGGGAGCTCCTGTTTTGTTTGTCAAGAAGAAAGATGGTACATTCAGGTTGTGTATCGACTACCGAGAGTTGAACAAACTTACCATCAAGAACCGCTACCCACTACCGAGAATCGACGACTTATTTGATCAACTACAAGGCTCGTCTGTTTATTCAAAGATTGACTTACATTCCGGGTATCATCAAATGCGGGTGAAAGAAGATGATATTCCAAAGACTACTTTCAGAACACGTTACGGTCATTACGAGTTTATGGTCATGCCATTTGGTTTAACTAATGCACCAGCTGTGTTCATGGACCTTATGAACCGAGTGTATGGACCATACCTTGACAAGTTTGTCATTGTTTTCATTGATGACGTACTTATTTACTCAAAGAATGACCAAGAACACGGTGAACATTTGAGAAAGGTGTTAGAAGTATTGAGGAAGGAAGAATTGTACGCTAAATTTTCAAAGTGTGCATTTTGGTTGGAAGAAGTTCAATTCCTCGGTCACATAGTGAACAAAGAAGGTATTAAGGTGGATCCGGCAAAGATAGAAACTGTTGAAAAGTGGGAAACCCCGAAAACTCCGAAACACATACGCCAATTTTTAGGACTAGCTGGTTACTACAGAAGGTTCATCCAAGACTTTTCCAGAATAGCAAAACCCTTGACTGCATTAACGCATAAAGGGAAGAAATTTGAATGGAATGATGAACAAGAGAAAGCGTTTCAGTTATTGAAGAAAAAGCTAACTACGGCACCTATATTGTCATTGCCTGAAGGGAATGATGATTTTGTGATTTATTGTGACGCATCAAAGCAAGGTCTCGGTTGTGTATTAATGCAACGAACGAAGGTGATTGCTTATGCGTCTAGACAATTGAAGATTCACGAACAAAATTATACGACGCATGATTTGGAATTAGGCGCGGTTGTTTTTGCATTAAAGACTTGGAGGCACTACTTATATGGGGTCAAAAGTATTATATATACCGACCACAAAAGTCTTCAACACATATTTAATCAGAAACAACTGAATATGAGGCAGCGTAGGTGGATTGAATTGTTGAATGATTACGACTTTGAGATTCGTTACCACCCGGGAAAGGCAAATGTGGTAGCCGATGCCTTGAGAAGGAAGGACAGAGAACCCATTCGAGTAAAATCTATGAATATAATGATTCATAATAACCTTACTACTCAAATAAAGGAGGCGCAACAAGGAGTTTTAAAAGAGGGAAATTTAAAGGATGAAATACCCAAGGGATCGGAGAAGCATCTTAATATTCGGGAAGACGGAACCCGGTATAGGGCTGAAAGGATTTGGGTACCAAAATTTGGAGATATGAGAGAAATGGTACTTAGAGAAGCTCATAAAACTAGATACTCAATACATCCTGGAACGGGGAAGATGTACAAGGATCTCAAGAAACATTTTTGGTGGTCGGGTATGAAAGCCGATGTTGCTAAATATGTAGGAGAATGTTTGACGTGTTCTAAGGTCAAAGCTGAGCATCAGAAACCATCAGGTCTACTTCAACAACCCGAAATCCCGGAATGGAAATGGGAAAACATTACCATGGATTTCATCACTAAATTGCCAAGGACTGCAAGTGGTTTTGATACTATTTGGGTAATAGTTGATCGTCTCACCAAATCAGCACACTTCCTGCCAATAAGAGAAGATGACAAGATGGAGAAGTTAGCACGACTGTATTTGAAGGAAGTCGTCTCCAGACATGGAATACCAATCTCTATTATCTCTGATAGGGATGGCAGATTTATTTCAAGATTCTGGCAGACATTACAGCAAGCATTAGGAACTCGTCTAGACATGAGTACTGCCTATCATCCACAAACTGATGGGCAGAGCGAAAGGTCGATACAAACGCTTGAAGACATGCTACGAGCATGTGTTATTGATTTCGGAAACAGTTGGGATCGACATCAACCGTTAGCAGAATTTTCTTACAACAACAGCTACCATTCAAGCATTGAGATGGCACCGTTTGAAGCACTTTATGGTAAAAAGTGCAGGTCTCCGATTTGTTGGAGTGAAGTGGGGGATAGACAGATTACGGGTCCAGAGATTATACAAGAAACTACCTAGAAGATCATCCAAATTCAACAACGGTTGAAAACCGCCCAAAGTCGACAAAAGAGCTACGCTGACATTAAAAGAAAAGATATAGAATTTGAAATTGGAGAGATGGTCATGCTTAAAGTTGCACCTTGGAAAGGCGTTGTTCGATTTGGTAAACGAGGGAAATTAAATCCAAGGTATATTGGACCATTCAAGATTATTGATTGTGTCGGACCAGTAGCTTACCGACTTGAGTTACCTCAACAACTCGCGGCTGTACATAACACTTTCCACGTCTTGAATTTGAAGAAATGTTTTGCTAAAGAAGATCTCACTATTCCGTTAGATGAAATCCAAATCAACGAAAAACTTCAATTCATCGAAGAACCCGTCGAAATAATGGATCGTGAGGTTATAAGACTTAAGCAAAACAAGATACCAATTGTTAAGGTTCGATGGAATGCTCGTAGAGGACCCGAGTTCACCTGGGAGTGTGAAGATCAGATGAAGAAGAAATACCCGCATCTATTTCCAGAAGATTCGTCAACACCTTCAATAGCTTAAAATTTCGGGACGAAATTTATTTAACGGGTAGGTACTGTAGTGACCCGAACTTTTCCATGTTTATATATATTAATTGAGATTGATATTTACATGATTAAATGTTTCCAACATGTTAACCAATCAAACTTGTTAAGACTTGATTAATTGAAATATGTTTCATATAGACAATTGACCACCCAAGTTGACCGGCGATTCACGAACGTTAAAACTTGTAAAAACGACATGACGATATATATATATATGGATATACATATGGTTAACATGAGATTATGATAAGTAAGTATCTCCATAAGTATATTAACAATGAGTTATATACATATAAACAAGACTACTAACTTAATGATTTTTTAAACGAGACATATATGTAACGATTATCGTTGTAAAGACATTTAATGTATATATATCATATTAAGAGATATTCATACATGATAATATCATGATAATATAATAATTTAAAATCTCATTTGATATTATAAACGTTGGGTTAACAACATTTAACAAGATCGTTAACCTAAAGGTTTCAAAACAACACTTACATGTAACGACTAACGATGACTTAAAGACTCAGTTAAAATGTATATACATGTAGTGTTTTAATATGTATTTATAAACTTTTGAAAGACTTCAATACACTTATCAAAATACTTCTACTTAACAAAAGTGCTTACAATTACATCCTCGTTCAGTTTCATCAACAATTCTACTCGTATGCACCCGTATTCGTACTCGTACAATACACAGCTTTTAGATGTATGTACTATTGGTATATACACTCCAATGATCAGCTCTTAGCAGCCCATGTGAGTCACCTAACACATGTGGGAACCATCATTTGGCAACTAGCATGAAATATCTCATAAAATTACAAAAATATGAGTAATCATTCATGACTTATTTACATGAAAACAAAATTTCATATCCTTTATATCTAATCCATACACCAACGACCAAAAACACCTACAAACACTTTCATTCTTCAATTTTCTTCATCTAATTGATCTCTCTCAAGTTCTATCTTCAAGTTCTAAGTGTTCTTCATAAATTCTACAAGTTCTAGTTACATAAAACCAAGAATACTTTCAAGTTTGCTAGCTCACTTCCAATCTTGTAAGGTGATCATCCAATCTCAAGAAATCTTTGTTTCTTACAGTAGGTTATCATTCTAATACAAGTTAATAATCATATTCAAACTTTGGTTCAATTTCTATAACTATAACAATCTTATTTCAAGTGATGATCTTACTTGAACTTGTTTTCGTGTCATGATTCTGCTTCAAGAACTTCGAGCCATCCAAGGATCCGTTGAAGCTAGATCCATTTTTCTCTTTTCCAGTAGGTTTATCCAAGGAACTTAAGGTAGTAATGATGTTCATAACATCATTCGATTCATACATATAAAGCTATCTTATTCGAAGGTTTAAACTTGTAATCACTAGAACATAGTTTAGTTAATTCTAAACTTGTTCGCAAACAAAAGTTAATCCTTCTAACTTGACTTTTAAAATCAACTAAACACATGTTCTATATCTATATGATATGCTAACTTAATGATTTAAAACCTGGAAACACGAAAAACGCCGTAAAACCGGATTTACGCCGTCGTAGTAACACTGCGGGCTGTTTTGGGTTAGTTAATTAAAAACTATGATAAACTTTGATTTAAAAGTTGTTATTCTGAGAAAATAATTTTTATTATGAACATGAAACTATATCCAAAAATTATGGTTAAACTCAAAGTGGAAGTATGTTTTCTAAAATGGTCATCTAGACGTCGTTCTTTCGACTGAAATGACTACCTTTACAAAAACGACTTGTAACTTATTTTTCCGACTACAAACCTATACTTTTTCTGTTTAGATTCATAAAATAGAGTTCAATATGAAACCATATCAATTTGATTCACTCAAAACGGATTTAAAATGAAGAAGTTATGGGTAAAACAAGATTGGATAATTTTTCTCATTTTAGCTACGTGAAAATTGGTAACAAATCTATTCCAACCATAACTTAATCAACTTGTATTGTATATTATGTAATCTTGAGATACCATAGACACGTATACAATGTTTCGACCTATCATGTCGACACATCTATATATATTTCGGAACAACCATAGACACTTTATATGTGAATGTTGGAGTTAGCTATACAGGGTTGAGGTTGATTCCAAAATATATATAGTTTGAGTTGTGATCAATACTGAGATACGTATACACTGGGTCGTGGATTGATTCAAGATAATATTTATCGATTTATTTCTGTACATCTAACTGTGGACAACTAGTTGTAGGTTACTAACGAGGACAGCTGACTTAATAAACTTAAAACATCAAAATATATTAAAAATGTTGTAAATATATTTTGAACATACTTTGATATATATGTATATATTGTTATAGGTTCGTGAATCAACCAGTGGCCAAGTCTTACTTCCCGACGAAGTAAAAATCCGTGAAAGTGAGTTATAGTCCCACTTTTAAAATCTAATATTTTTGGGATGAAAATACATGCAGGTTTTATAAATGATTTACAAAATAGACACAAGTACGTGAAACTACATTCTATGGTTGGATTATCGAAATCGAATATGCCCCTTTTTATTAAGTCTGGTAATCTAAGAATTAGGGAACAGACACCCTAATTGACGCGAATCCTAAAGATAGATCTATTGGGCCAAACAAACCCCATCCAAAGTACCGGATGCTTTAGTACTTCGAAATTTATATCATATCCGAAGGGTGTCCCAGAATGATGGGGATATTCTTATATATGCATCTTGTTAATGTCGGTTACCAGGTGTTCACCATATGAATGATTTTTATCTCTATGTATGGGATGTGTATTGAAATATGAAATCTTGTGGTCTATTATTATGATTTGATATATATAGGTTAAACCTATAACTCACCAACATTTTTGTTGACGTTTTAAGCATGTTTATTCTCAGGTGATTATTAAGAGATTCCGCTGTCGCATACGTAAATAAGGATGAGATTTGGAGTCCATGCTTGTATGATATTGTGTAAAAACTGCATTCAAGAAACTTATTTTGTTGTAACATATTTGTATTGTAAACCATTATGTAATGGTCGCGTGTAAACATGATATTTTAGATTATCATTATTTGATAATCTACGTAAAGCTTTTTAAACCTTTATTTATGAAATAAAGGTTATGGTTTGTTTTAAAAATGAATGCAGTCTTTGAAAAACGTCTCATATAGAGGTCAAAACCTCGCAACGAAATCAATTAATATGGAACGTTTTTAATCAATAAGAACGGGACATTTCATATAATACGTACATAGTTTTATACTTTTACTATACTTAAACTTTACCTTTACTTTATTTTTACTTTACTTTAACTTTAATAATTCACTTTAATAGTTCATACTTTAATAATTTATACTTTAATAATTCACTTTAATAATTCATACTTTAATAATTCACTTTAATAATTCATACTTTAATAATTCACTTTAATAATTCATACTTTAATAATTCATACTTTAATAATTCATACTTTAATAATTCAAAAATCTATTATAAATAGAATTCAATAGGTTTCATTATTTCATAGAAACTTGAAAATATTTTTCTCTAAACTCTCTCAATCGATTTACATATATATATTTACTCCGTATTATTTCAAGATATTATTAGTATACATAAAATATTACGACGGAGTATTGTCCGAGTGATTTCGAAATTGTTTTTCGAGTAGGATAGGATTAAGGAAATTATAGGTTATAGCTATGGAGGTGATTGAGTATGGTTCATGGGTATGCTCGTGAGGTCAATATAGTGTTTATCATTTCCGTTGCGTCTACGTACCTTTCCTGCAATATTGAATCTCAATATTGATACGTGAGTACTCATAATTTAACTTTTACATACTAATAGTGTATCCCTGACTAGTGCTCGAGTATTTAGGATTATGCATGCTTGTACTTTTGATATTGCCCTTAGACAGGTTAGGTTGAATCTTGAATTAGTTACACTTGCGGTTGAGATAAGGTATAAGATATGCATGTCCTTGGAAAGCTAGCGAAAAATTAAGAACTTTTCCTTTAGATATCGAATGGTTTCGATGAACGGATTAGAAGTTATAATCAATTGAATTTTTGATATTTTTATTAAAAATGATTATTATTATCGTCGTTTTTATCGTCGTTCTAGTTTTATCTTATTATTATCATTATTATTATCTTTATCAATAAAAGGGATTTATCATTAAAAATTGTTTTTTTTATTACTATCGTTATTATCGTTAAAGTTATAATTAGTATTATTATTATTATTATCCAATTATCATTATTATTATTATTATTATTATTATTATTATTATTATTATTATTATTAGTATTAGTATTATTATTATCATTATTAATATATATATATATCATTATTTAAAAATGGTTATTGTTATTGTTATTATTATTATTACTATATTATCATTAAGATAATTATTAGTATTATCGTTAATAATATTATAGTAACTATCATTATTAATATTAGTGTAATTAAAACAAATAATTGTAACACCTAAATATTTTGATTACTATTATTATCATTATTATGAACACGATATAAAAGACGATTAAAAGCTATTAAACGAAACGATTAGGAAATAATGAGTAAGAGTATCATGATGAAATTAAAATATTATAAGATATTAATTTAGATAAAATTATCGTTCTTATTATTTTTATCATTACTATTATTATTAAAAGTATCGTTAGTATTAAAACTATCATTTTAACAAAAATTATCATTTTAATAGAAATGTCATTGTTACTATAAAATATCATTATTATTATTATTTTAAATAGAATTATTATTTTAAAGATAATATTAAAAATTATCGTAAATATTAAAGTTATCATAATTAGAATTATCGTTTTATCATAATGTCATCTTAGTAATTATAAATATTGATATTTTTATAATAATAATTATTATTACAAAATAATGCAACTTTTACTTACTATCATTATAGATATTATTTTATAAAATAAATATGTGATACAAACATATTTTACTACGTGTAATAACTTACTTTAATAATACCTATCATATTATCTTTATGATATTAAATGAACCCTATAAATTTTATTACTTAATATATATAAAAGTATATTTTATTATATAAATTTAATATAAAATTTTATTTATTAATAAATAAATTATATTATTTACTCTAATAAATCTTTTTAAAATATTTAAAAATATAAAACGACGATATTTAAACTATATATTAATCATGTATAGATTTTTAGAAATTATTTTGAGTCAAATTTACTTTTGTTGACTTTTACATATTACTCTCGAGCATTAGGATTGTGGTACACTATGACTTGACCTAATTTTTTAGACAAATATTGACCAACATATAAATATATATAATTAATTTAGGTTCGTGAATCCGAGGCCAACCTTGCACTTGTTCAATGACGTTATATGTATTTTTACTACGAAATACAGTATGGTGAGTTTCATTTGCCTTTTTACCCTTTATATTTTTGGGCTGAGAATACATGCGCAACTTTTATAAATGTTTTACGAAATAGACACAAGTACGTGAAACTACATTCTATGGTTGAATTATCGAAATTGAATATGCCCCTTTTTATTAAGTCTGGTAATCTAAGAATTAGGGAACAGACACCCTAATTGACGCGAATCCTAAAGATAGATCTATTGGGCCTAACAAACCCCATCCAAAGTACCAGATGCTTTAGTACTTCGAAATTTATATCATGTCCGAAGGAGGATCCCGGAATGATAGGGGATATTCTTATATGTATCTAGTTAATGTCAGTTACCAGGTGTTCACCATATGAATGATTATTTTTGTCTCTATGCATGGGACGTATATTTATGAGAACTGAAAATGAAATTCTTGTGGTCTATTAAAATGATGGAAATAAATGATTATGATAAACTAATGAACTCACCAACCTTTTGGTTGACACTTTAAAGCATGTTTATTCTCAGGTGTTAAAGAAATATTCCGCTGTGCATTTGCTCATTTTAAAGATATTACTTGGAGTCTTTCATAGCATATTTTGAAGAACGTTGCATTCGAGTCATTGAGTTCATCAAAGATTATTATTAAATCAATTTATAGTTGGATAGTGGATATTATGAAATGGTATGCATGCCTGTCAATTTTCGATGTAAAGAAAGTTTGTCTTTTAAAAACGAATGCAATGTTTGTAAAATGTATCATATAGAGGTCAAATACCTCGCAATGTAATCAACTATTGTGAATCGTTTATAATGTATATGAACGGGTCCTTTCAAGTGTTGGGCGTTATGTCACAAGATGGTGACTTATTGAGGTTATGGGTGAAGAGATCTACGGGCCGGTAGTGTCTCGTTAGGTGCCTCACATGTCGGTGACACCTCATGGTGGTTCATGAGGCGGTGACTCCTTTGTAGTTGGTTGGTGAATCACAAGTCGGTGATACCATAAGTCGGGGAAGTGATTCACAAGTCGGTGACACTTCATAGTGTTCACGAGTCGGTGACACTAGATGGTGAATCACAAGTCGGTAATACCATAAGTCGGAGAAGTGATTCAAAAGTCGGTGACATTTCTTAGTGTTCACAAGTCGGTGACACTAGGTGGTGCTTCACGAGTCGGTGATGCCACATGGCGTTCACAAGTCGGTGACCCATACGTATTAGTGGGTGGTTCACAAGTCGGTGACACCCTTTGGTGATTCACAAGTCGGTGACATAATTCGTGTGAGACTCGATGTTATTGGTCGACTACAAGTCGGTAGTACCAAAGCGGTGAATGGTTACCATGTTTGCGCCTTGTATACGTTTAGTTTATATTTACGGTGATTTAAATTCTAACGTTGTTGCTAGTTGTATGTTTGGTGATTCTAGCTCGTTTATGCATTTTGTTTGCATGGTATTTGTAAGTGGATGCGCGTAAGTAAGCTATATATGTATATGTATAAGTATTGCATTCACTAAGCATTAGCTTACCCTCTCGTTGTTTACATTTTTAGGTACGGAAGCGGATTTGGCAAGGGTATGCTCGAGATTTAGATGATTTCCCCTTTTGATGCTTGCATGGATTACTTTTGGTTTCTACTTAGGATTGAGTAGTTTATCCCCAAACATCATGCTCGTAGTTGTGTTTGGAACTTAAACTCATGTAGTCGAAAACTTGTATTTTGTACGAAAGTCGTAAAACGGACGATGTGGGCCCGGTGTCGTAAAACTTGTTTTATTATTGAAACGTGCTAGTTTTACATATTATAAAATGTTGTGAAAAGTGTTTAGTCTAAAAGTGTCGGGAAGTGGGAGATCATTAAACGAAAATTGGATATTTTGAACAGCGGGCTGCCACACCTTATGCGCGCCGCGCACACAAGGGGCTGGCGCCGCGCACCCTTACTGAATAAAAAAAAATTTATTTCGCGTATTCGGTTGGATAACGGGTTGGGTCGTTACAGGTGCGTATATAATACATAAACGTAAAAAAAAGGTAGAATTCAACAATACTCAACGATAGCCTCTCCGCTAACGAGACTCCTACCCTGAGCTGAGCTCTTCTTTCAACAGCGCGGAATTTCCCTGCATTTGGAAGGCGCCGTGAAAAAACGTGCTAGGTGTTCCCCACACATCCATGTACAGATCTGTCTCTGGATTCCTTTTTGTAAAAACAGCTTCAGCGTGCTTGCAGGGATATAGCTCATATAGCCTTTCAAATCGAGCAGCTAATGGGTCAAGAAGGTGTTAATCTCTTTGATAATGAGTTACGGTGAGTCGCGTTTACTCCAAGCCGCGACAAGCTTGCTGATATCTATCTGATAGATGAACCAAGTGCATACCTTACTCCTAAAACAACATATGGTTTTTGCGAAAGATTTATGCCGCATGATAAGAAGAATGCTTTTGTGGTTGAACGTAATATTATAATGACAACTTATTTAGCGAATCGAGTTATCATTTATAAAGGAATCTCGTCTAAACGATTGCGCTGCAAGTATGCCTCAGTCATTAAAGGCTGAAATGAATCTCTTCTTGTCACACCTGACCATCACATTCGGGCAGGATCCAATCAATTTCCGACCAAGAATCAACAAGCTCGGTCCAGCAAAGGACATGGAGCAGAAACTTGCTGGATCTTACTATTACTTGGACGACTAACTTGGTTATACTTATATATCGGTTCGAGTTGCCATCTTGTTAAGATACAAAAACAAGTTCCACAAAAAGCCATGCGCACCCTCACCGCCAGCTGCGCAACAAAAGACAAGCAATCACACGATTAGAATAGGCAATACAGAAAACTAAAAAGATAGTGGAAAGGAACACAAAGAAGAGTGCTTACCAGCCTTCTCCTTCTTGCAGGAGTTCTATCCACTATTTTCAGCATGCTTGCACTCCTTCTCATAGGAAGAAACGCCCTGATCAGCTGAGCCCCCTTGTTTACAATAAAAGAGGTAGGTTCCCTAGTATCATGATCGCTGGACTCCACATCTGTGCGCAGAACCTCCTTTTCAGAATGTACGCAACCCTCGAACACATATAACTCGACGCCGGTAGAAGGAACATTATTAGGTACCCGAGAAGGAGTAAAACGTGTTTCCCTAGCCTTATGGATGATCCTTTATAAGAGGGCTATATAAAGGATCCAAGGCTCCCTAGAAACACTAACAATAGCCAATGTTATGTAATGAGATCAAGAGAGTCGTGGAATATAGTTGACTAGTTTGACTAATGCTCTCTACATTCATGTGGTTTATTGTTCACATTCATGGTATTCATGAGATCTTAGATCCTACAAACATGGCCCCCCATGCCGGTGGTAGCTGGATAGCGAAGGGCGCCAGATGGCACAACCTTCATATATAGTTATTTTGTCGATAGGAGGACCAGTAATGCATTGACTGTTACTAAGATGAATAAGGCCAAGGAAGCGAAGAAGAAGATTACCCTCCAAATCTTGGCAGAAGATCATCAAAGAGGGTCTCCCTGATGTTTGTTTTCAAGTAACAAAGAAAGAAAAAGGCGGAATTTTTATGTGAGAAGAATGGAAAAGAAGTTGGAAAGAGTGACAGATCAATAGCTAGAAGAAGGAGCAAGTGTGCAAGTGATAAACACTTCGTAGAAAATAATGGGATATTTATAGGAATAAATTAGAAATGAGAACATGGAAAAATAGAAGGCGCATCGTAGCCGTACACGTGTCGCAAATCTAACGGAGAAAAAACTAACAGTCTACAGTGATCGCATCAGAGCAATGATTAAGTTGATGGCTTCCAACTGACAGGCTACAGTGATCGTCTCAGAGTGATGATTGGGTTTACGGCTTCTCGCGTTTGGCAGACTGACAAGCCGTAAAAACCACCCTGGCATTAAATGCACTAGTCTAGTGCACTGTGCGTCATAATTAGAATTCTGCACCGTGCGCAAAACCTAGCATTAAATGCACTAATCTAACGCGCTGTGTGTCATAATTGAAGTACTGCATCACGCGCGATTCCTGGCATTAAATACACTTCTCCAGCGCAAAGTATGTCACAGTTAGAGTTCTACATCCCACGCAATAAATTGCGCGCAATATAGAACTAGGGGGACTTAATAATGTGCATAGCTGCACATCTATTTGCGCTATATTAGATCAGTGCGCATCGCCCCATATAAGCGCTCATGATCATATCCATACGCTGGCTAACGCGCCATCTAGTCACGCTTTGATAAAATGCCCACATGCATTGGTCGCACAGTTTAAACGTAGCGCCATGTTTAGAGTACGAATAAGGCCAGAAGGGCACGATGGCGACATTAAAGGAGACAACACTAAAATAATGGCAACACTTTTACAGATTTTAGGAATAAAGGACGGAGACAATACAACGTGGCACCAACATATCCTTTTGTCCCTCTACGTGGCTCTAGGGGACAAAAGATTCACAAGTATAACTAGAAGAACTTGAACAAAGAAAATGAGGATCCATTCGGAATTACATTCCACTTCACCTACAAGAATACTCTCAAGTATATCCCACTACAGCTAACCCGCGCAACCGGAATAGCACCATGAAACACTTAGCGATTTCAGGTAGCGCATACAACGTAAATCCTAACATCGCCCTTGGGCCATCAACAGGGTCGTCTCAACAATTCGAAGACCCTAAGCGAAAACAAAAATGGGCCCTCACACACATTTAATTTTTTTAATACACATAAAAAGATAATACTTAAATTTATCAATTTATATACCTACAATGTATTTAACTATTTAAAATAACAATGTTACAATTTTAATTGACAAGTTTTAGTTAATTAAATAGAATATTTTGATAAAAGTATATACATATTTTAATTTTTGGGCCCTTCAAACTTTTTGGGCCCTAGGCGGTTGCCTATCTTGCCTATGCCCAAAGACGCCTCTGGCCATCAACTCTGGTTAAACCCGAATGGTGGTGGGTTACGTTTAACCACCTTTCTGAGATCATCATCTCGTATGAGGATTATTCACGCTACTCTAGACCGGAGAGTTAAACTAAAAAAACCCTTTAACCCCTCTAACTTGTTGATCTTGTATGAACTGAACTCATTGTACAATTTTATGCTTGATCAGGTGCCCTTTTGTCTGTAGACTATTAAATTGAAACGGATACAGTATCACATTGAAAACTACATAATTAGTTAATTACGTGATAAGAATTGTAACATAGATAAAACCATAGATGTGATTAATCCTGTTACGATACTTGTGATAGGTTGAATATGGGTACATATGGGTCCAAATGGGTCACAATCTAAATTCCACTTCTAAAAGCACCACTAGTTTATGCTTACAACTTTTTAATGAATGATGTTTTTTCAATCCACACACTAATAACAAAGGTGTTGAGGGGTATGGCAAAATTAAAAAAATTTATTTTTTTAAATTTTAAATAAAAAAGTCATTGTTCTTTCTTTCCTCCCTCAGGTGCTTTCCCTTTATCCCCTACTCTCAATTTCTTAACTTAGCAATGAAGGAATTCAATAAACAAAAGTATGTCTAGTTGATTATATCTACAGTTTCTATGTATGAAAGTGTTGAGAAAAGATATCTTTATATTTATTTAATTACTTATGTTTCCTTAATAGTGGTAGATTTGTGTCAAAAAGTTTATGTTTGTGGAATCTTACCCTTCTTATACTTTTGTGTTGTATATCGTAATTTGTTTGAAATGTAGAAAGTTCAAGTTCAGGGACCGACCATTTTTAGAAGTTTTTGCAACTATATTGTTGTAGATTTAAAATTAGGTTATTATAGAGAAGCAAGAAAAGACGAGCTTTTAAAAAAATTATTCGAAAAAATCAAAAATCGGATGTTCAAAACACCAGTTTAAATATAACGATTAGGTTAAAAAAACTCGGTGACCGGTTCGGATTTTTAACCTGCCCGGCTTTTACAGGTTATATAATTGGATTTTATCCAATTTTTGTTTTAAATACTAGTTAAATTTGAGTTTTTACTCTAGTCAATTAAATAATGTGATTGTCCATTGTATAGATATATAGGTACATGTAATCTCACATTCCAATATTAATAATATTTTCTTACTTTTCAAAAAAAATAAAATTAAATAATGTGATATAGCCATTTTGTGTTTTTTTTTACTTTTTGAGGGTTTTTTTATTTCTAATAAATGTTATATCAATATCAATATTGGATCTACCTGAGTTTTCTAACTCAATTTGCGAGCCGACTAAATCGTATATTAGTTTAGAATCGATAAAAAGGATGTTTTCTTAATTGTATATACTACTAACTGTCATGGAAAAATGCGTCGTCTAATTATTTTAGGATCGGTTATTTATTTTGAAAAGAAATCGTATCAACCAAATGTATTTATCAACCTTAATTTCCTTTTATATTTTATATTTTCATTTTTATTAGGCGTTGTTTTTGGTATTTACCCTCTTTATTTAATAAGATTCATTTGATAAGTACCATATAATGTATGGTAAACATACTTAAAATTAACGCACATATATATTAACCATATTTGTTCTTTTCTTTTCATAATAATATTATTATTATTATTATACCTTTTAATTTCAAAATTCTTTAAAAATAAATACACATAGAAATGTTGTTACTATGTACTAAATAAATAAATCGTTATTATTATTTTGTATACTAAATTTGAGCGATAAAATTGCCATTTCAATTCGCACTATGGTCGTTTCTCTTCATTTTTGTTTTGTTTTTTTATACTAATTGTGGGCAGTAAAACTGTCATTTTAATTCACTTTATTGTCGTTTTCGTTATTTTTTAAATCGTTTGATTAGATGTGAAAAGTAGTAGCGACCTTCGCGTTCCCTGTCCATTAATAGCGGCGATATAATTCCCTTCACCGGCAGCAACGATTTGGTCTGCCGCTGCCACCAAGTAACGGTCAGTCGTTGCCTTTCTTACTCTCATTCCCTTCGCGTGCCCCAATATTCGATATCTTCTCCTATTATCTTTCATTTTCTCTCTAATTCTTCAGTTTTTTTCCACAAATAGAAATCTCTATCTTTATTTTTTCTTCTTTTTCTTTTATTTTTATTCTCTTTCAAAAAAAATAAAAATAAATAAATAATCAATCTCTTATATATTCTTGATTTTCCAAAAAATTTTTGAATTTCACCAACTTCTTTTCTTTTCTTTTTTCACCCCAATAAAATTTAATTCTATTCTTTTCATTATCTTCTAGTAATCTTAGTGACCTTGATTCCTCCATAACCACAATTCTTTTCATTTTTCATACACTTCTTACCATCTCTGTCACACCCCCCAAAATAGACCAGAGGTAATTGTGACCAATCATATCATAACACAGTTGTATAAACAAGAACGACTCTATATGAGACTTTTTAAATAAAACATTTGTTAATAAAACAACGGAAGCAGTAATACATGTTTACATTATTATTAAAACGTAAAATAAATGTTTATGAACTAAAATATAATATGCGATGTGGACTCCATGCAAGCATCAAATCTATCATCACAAAGTTGCAAACAGCTAGCTCAATCATCACCTGAGACAAAACATGCTTAAAGTGTCAACCAAAAAGGTTGAGTGAAATTCACAGGTTTATAAATAATATCCAAAGTTTTAGACCACAAGATTTAGTTTAAAGTTGATTGATATAGAAATATCAATCTAAAAGTGTTGCTGCATTTTGTAATATCGCTACTAAACAAGTTTACCCTATGACACCTTGTACTGTCAGTGTCGTGGAATCATTATTATGTAACCAAAGACCAACGATCGAATGGTTAGAGACGTTACTCTCAATAGGCCTACTCACAATAATTAAGTTTGCATTTAAACGTAGCAATTGACGATATTACGGTAGGGATTTAGCATGAATCAAAGTATGACAGCATAGTTAACAATTTAGTACTTGTGTCTAAGTGTAAAACAGTTATAAAGCAAGCATGTGTCTCACCCCAAAAGTTATAAATAGTTAAGTAAACAGTAAAAGTGGGGCTATGAAAATCACCTTAGTAGCACAAAAGAGTATTCCACGAAAGAATTGAACGGAAGGACGTGACCGAGATCTCAACCTAGAGATAGAACGTATGATCAGACATTGCCTAACAGACAATAGTATATAGTACTATATGGATAGTAATGGTTCACTAAAGAATTTCCATTTTCGGAAGGTTACTATTTATGGAAAGTTTCCACTTATAGTAATTTTCCAATTTTAGAAATTTCGGGTTAATCTTTAGCAAGACGTTGTATAACTTTACTCAAACTTCGTTGCTATCAAATAAGTCAGGAATGACCAGATGTAACCGGGGGCTCAGGACTCTTGACCAGAATCTAAGTCATGGCATTCGAGATCCACAAGCTTACCCATAAATGGCAACCTAGACATCATTCACTTACGACCGTGAGTAGCGATGAAGTTCATATGAATTATACATTATCTTTGATTAACCTTCACTTTAGGTTTATATGTTATTATATATGTTATATTATATTTATTAATGTATTAACAATTTGATTATCTTATATTATATACTATAAATTATTATTATTAAATTAGTATAGTTATAAAATAAGTGTTTATTAATAATGTATTATTATTAACTTTCATTATCAGCATTATACTTTATTATATAGTATACTTAGTTATTAACCGTAAGTTATAATAATAATATTAATTTAGTATATGTAATATACTTATGTTAATCGAAAATCATACTAATATATGTTAATTCGAATATTAATTCATTAAATATTATATTTATAATTTTTATAAACTTAGTTAATTATACAATTCAGTAGGATATTTTATAAAAATAATTTTATCAAGTTTTTGTATTTATTTCCCACTTTTCTTTATATATATACTCGGTTTATATTAATCAAATTTAATTAGGTAATAAATATTAAATTGACCTAAATAAATAATTTTATATTTTTTACAGGTTCTATATTATGTAAGAATGTTATAAAAATTATTAAATCAAATTTTATATCAAAATATTATTTATTTAATGTTTTCTAATTATTTAACCATTGTAATCGGCCTATAATTAAATAAATAGGAAAAATAATTTAAAAATAATTTTTATATTTTTTTTAAAGTATCTAGTGATGCTACTAATCATATAAAAATTTTATAAAAATATTTAATACACATTTGTATTTATTTTGTATTTTCTTTATTATTTCTCTCGGTTTAGAATAATGCAAAAGTAAATTCTTTTTAAATACTAATCGTCCCATTTATTTAAGTTTTATAATTTTTGCTTGTTTATAAAAGTATAATAATCTAAAAAAAATTATAATTATTTTTATTACTGTTTAATATTTTATTACGAATTTTATATTATTTTTATGTTTAAATACTACATAATTCGTATTTATTTATAAATAATATTCCATAAATTATCAAAATTATTTTTATACATCATAATACTTATTATACTAATTATAACATCTAAAAATAATTTATATATATTAAATTCAAATTTTTAAAGAATATACAAAAAAATAAAAGCAATTCGATAAAAAATATAGAAAATACCTCAAGTTCTTTTTCAAGTTTGTGAGAGAGTTTTTCCAAAGATTTGATAGAAGTTTTTATGAAATGGAAGTGGGTATTTATAGGAAAAAAATAGTTGGTGAAAAGAAAAAATATAAATAAAATAAAGGTGTCAATTTTGACAAAAAATAAAAACATGTTAAAAATGTTTTTAATAAGTTTTTGTTTTTGAAAATATTTAGTCAAAATTCATGGGCTCATTATTTAATTTATAAAAAAAATTTCTTTTTTTTATAAGCTAAAAATATATATATAATGATTAAAATAACTTATCATTTAAATAATAATTATGTTTCATATAGTTTTAAATGTAATACGCATTAATATTAATATTAACTAAAGTTATTTTATATAATTAGTGTAAACTTTAGTTAAAAAAAAGTGTCGACTAAAAATAAATATTTGATCAATGTCAAATTTAATTATATATTACGTATGGATAACAACCCTATAGTCAAATTAGTCAATTCAGGTATGGAAATATGAGGGTTGTTATAGTACCTACCCGTTAAAAGAAATTTCGTCCCGAAATTTAGTCGTTGCCATTAATCGGTGTTGTTCGTACATAGACGAGGATATTTACGTTTTATTTGGTTTTCACGTTCCCAGGTATGCTCGGGGCCTTGCGTGAATTCCAACGGATAGAATATTGTTCGGTTTCAAGAATTAAAGTCATACAAACCATAATTTCTACAAGTTCTTATAAGAAGTGCATTTTATTATTAATGCGGAGATCATTCAAAATGATGATGTTTTACAAGTCATTTCAGTAAATTAGATACATGAAATATGTTATGAATAATATTGTGCTCATTTAAAACCTTGAGCGTTTATGCCACAATATTGGGGCAGATAAGACAAAGAGGAGTTCGTGAAATCATATTCATGAAATTTGATAGAGATCATCATTGTTACAACAAGAATATCTTAATGATGAATATGAGTTGAAAAATAAAGTTTTATCACTATTTAATAATATGGATAAAACGATTCGATTATGGGAAGCGTATAAACGAAGTTATCGTAAAAGAGTGAATGAGAAAATTAAATGTTCGCCTTAACTTTTGACGTAGTCACGATTGATTTCCGGAATTCAAGGGATTAAAGGAAATCTTCGTAATCTATAAGATTTGATTCTCCGGTATTCACGAAATTTTGAGATTTCTTTGATTAAATGCGGTGAATTGCCTTGATTGACGTGTTTGGAAATTTTGCTATAAATTAGCTTCTTCCGTTTCATTATCCTCACCACTTCTATACTTTCTTCCTAAATTCATACTTTCAAAAGATTTGTTAATATGCTCAATCATGTATTGATACTTGTTATTATATTGACCATATATGCAGTCATTCTTCTTTTTCTTTTACCACCAGAGGAATCTGTTTACTTCTACTATGCTCTTGGGGTTATAGTGTTTTTAATTCTCCCGTGTATTTATATTGCTATACGCATTGATATACACGGTTTGTAGTTTCGGAGTCGTTATCGGGCTGTATATTTTCCCTTATATGTCGGAGCTTTATGCTTTTGTTTCTTCTTCCCGACTTCAAGTCAAGCGAATAATGGTCAAGAACTCGTAGGTATGAAGTTTCGAATGATCATAATTTATAAAGTAGAAAGGAAAGGTAATAGCACGATTTGATTTGTCAAATTACTAGAATATTCGAAAAAGACCGAATCATCAAGAAAAATATTTTCTTGATATATTTAGAGGTTAAATAGAATGTAAGAGTCGTGTAACATGGCGAATGGTGATTTATACAGTCTATGAATCATCATCTTCCATTAAAAATTTAGCGTGACTTACTGTAATATAATCACGTTAGCCTGACGTCATTATATTATACTAACTCATGCTTCAATTTCCAACACTTTTTCAAATCATTCATAATTTAAACTTGAATTTTACAGAATATAAAAACTAATACAGTTTCCTTTATGATGTGATAAAGATATCGCAAAGAGATAATTAATTGCGGACAAGAATCGTTATGATGATATCATCAGAAATATAGAGGATATTTATGATGATATTTTAGAATTTCTAAGTTCGAAAGTTGTTGAAGAAAAATTTTTCGCAAGCTTTTAACATGACTTCGGAGCAAGATATTCTCTAAAGAATTCATCGGATCCAGAATTACCTGGATTCTTTGAATATAGGGTTTAGTCCTTGTATTTATCCTTGGTCTCCTCCATGATTAGCTCAATCCGTTTTTCAGTTCCAAATTTTCTTTTGAGCTTTTCCAACGTACCATTTTTATTATAAAACTTTTGGCCATTGAGACCATCTACAATTTCGCTGTTTCCTCTGCATTTAATGCAGCAATATTTGAATCATTAGTTATCAATCCGAGATGGTTTCAAGAAATTTCGTTTTTAGATGATTAAACGCTAATTGTAATCTTCAACGGATCTAATGGTTGATGAATATGCGTTGTTGATTTCAAAAGAAATGAACGATAATTTCGGTGGTTTGATGTGATAATTCATCATAGAATACGAATGAATATATATATATATATATGAATTTAGTAATCTTTAGGAAGATAACACCTGCTAAAGTTTTACTTAGATTCTGATATGTCAAAATTAGAATATGTAATTGAATTTGTACGAAAATGGTTGTTCTTTAGTGAACGGATACATATATCTTGTGAACGTAAGTAGTATAGTTACTGATTATTGAATCAGAATTGAAGAATGTACAATGCAACATATTAATGTGAGATATAAATATTTCTCGGGTATTACCTACCCGTTAAAATATTTTCACAATTAACAGTTTGTACAAAAGAACTTTAATTACAATCTTTATGGAGATATACGTTCATATATGTATTCTTCAAATATAATATAGATTTAATGAGTTAATATAATATTAAAATCATTTGATTTGCGGTTGGAACAAGAATAAATAATCTTCAAAACTTGAGAGATTACATAATCGTCGCGGAATATTTCTTTAATGGAGTTATGAATCAATACTTCATCGTTCATTGTTATTGATATACCTCGGTATATGATGTTAGTGCTCGTGGAATTCTTGTGAAATTCACAAGACACGTATAATGTTTTCTAAAAAGTTTCGAGTACATCGAAAATGGAAGTGTAAAATCATACATGTATTTGAATAATACACTTGATTTATTATGAAATGGAGTTTATTGTGCTGAAGCAGTGATTAACGATCATTAAATCATTAACGAAGGATGTACATTATAGCATATTAGTGATATGAATTAACCAAGTAGTACATACTAGTTAAGATTTACACGTAATAGCTTAGTACGAAAAGATTTATTATTGTTTCAAACCATATATATATAAAGTATACATATATAATTCTTCAGGAAGAATGAGTCAATACATCTTAACTCATTATTACTAATATTCCTTGGTATCTATGGGGCGTATGATGTTGATATCCGAGGTACTGAGTGTGATGTTGAGGCGTGAAATGCAGATGTTGTTGTTGGTTATGCTGATGCTGTTGGTGGTGATGCTGATGGTACTGGTTATGCTGCTGGTGCTGCCGCTGGTGTTCGTAGGTTTCGCACCATATTCTCCAGAGCCACCACTCGAGCGCGAAGCTCGTTGACTTCTTCTATTATTCCGGGATGATTGGCGGTTCGGACAAGTGGATGAATAAGATCTAGAATTTTAGATATTATATATTCGTGACTGGATATCCTGGAAATGAGGGTGAAAATAGTGTTCCGAACGGGTTCGCCGGTAAGTGCTTCAGGTTCTTCACCAAGAGGTGAATTCGGTTGGTGGAAGGGATTACATTCTTCTTATCTCCATTGATTAATTTTACTACGAACCCATCCCCAATTCATCCAAAATAGATGATGGCTGATTGGTTCGTTTGTTCCGGTTACGCTGCCATTGGAGCTCGAGGAATCGGTTGAGAAATCCATATTATGTGATTTGATTTAGGGTTTGATATGAGATTAGTGTTGAATACTGGATGATATATTCATCTCATTGAATATGTATATGTAGCAAAAAGATTTTCGTAATTTACGGAGGAAATTTAGGAAAAGTGTTAGACAAAGATTATTGGGATAGATACGATAAGATATAATAAGATATGATGTGTCTATACTCTAATAATGGTAGTATGACGTGTCTAGATGATAAGTATGTAATCTGATAATCTTTTGATTAAAGATTTTCAATTCATAATGTCCTATTCAGGTCCAGGGGCTTGAGCTATAGGATCCTTTAAATCAGTAATCCAAACGCTTTCTATTCTATAGTTTCGTAGACGTCATCCGTCAGAAAAATTCAATGATCAAAACAACAAGAAAGCAAAGAAAGTAATGAATATGAATAGTGATGACATTATAATGTCTTTGAGATTCTCGATAACTCAATAACATTTTCTGGTTCGCAAATCGATGCATAAATGCATATAGGTACGTGATATAACAGGGAGCTATATATGTTTGAGTATGAATAGTAACAAATATAGGAGTTTCAAAATTCATGGATAATATTTCATGTAATACATATGTAATACACAAACCATGATAGATGACTTAGGAATGTCAAGAATTTCATAAATCGTAGTGTCGCATTTAAACGCGGTGGCGTAATTGGATAGTACTTAGAAAAGTGAACAGAGTTCTTAGATTGACTTGGCATTCTAAGATAAGTAAAGTTTCTAAAGTATAGTGTAGCATTTAACAATTAAAGGCAACAATTAAAGGCACTATAGTCAAGGAAAGTTGTAGTCCTACATTGCTAAGGTACCTAATTGTATAAGGCACACTTAAAATGCAATCCTGGTTCTCTACAACAGCACTGCTCTGATACCAATCTGTCACACCCCCCAAAATAGACCAGGGGTAATTGTGACCAATCATATCATAACACAGTTGTATAAACAAGAACGACTCTATATGAGACTTTTTAAATAAAACCTTTGTTAATAAAACAGCGGAAGCAGTAATACATGTTTACATTATTATTAAAATGTAAAATAAATGTTTATGAACTAAAATATAATATGCGATGTGGACTCCATGCAAGCATCAAATCTATCATCACAAAGTTGCAAACAGCTAGCTCAATCATCACCTGAGATAAAACATGCTTAAAGTGTCAACCAAAAAGGTTGAGTGAAATTCACAGGTTTATAAATAATATCCAAAGTTTTAGACCACAAGATTTAGTTTAAAGTTGATTGATATAGAAATATCAATCTAAAAGTGTTGCTGCATTTTGTAATATCGCTACTAAACAAGTTTACCCTATGACACCTTGTACTGTCAGTGTCGTGGAATCATTATTATGTAACCAAAGACCAACGATCGAATGGTTAGAGACGTTACTCTCAATAGGCCTACTCACAATAATTAAGTTTGCATTTAAATGTAGCAATTGACGATATTACGGTAGGGATTTAGCATGAATCAAAGCATGACAGCATAGTTAACAATTTAGTACTTGTGTCTAAGTGTAAAACATTTATAAAGCAAGCATGTGTCTCACCCCAAAAGTTATAAATAGTTAAGTAAACAGTAAAAGTGGGGCTATGAAAATCACCTTAGTAGCACAAAAGAGTATTCCACGAAAGAATTGAACGGAAGGACGTGACCGAGATCTCAACCTAGAGATAGAACGTATGATCAGACATTGCCTAACAGACAATAGTATATAGTACTATATGGATAGTAATGGTTCACTAAAGAATTTCCATTTTCGGAAGGTTACTATTTATGGAAAGTTTCCACTTATAGTAATTTTCCAATTTTAGAAATTTCGGGTTAATCTTTAGCAAGACGTTGTATAACTTTACTCAAACTTCGTTGCTATCAAATAAGTCAGGAATGACCAGATGTAACCGGGGGCCCAGGACTCTTGACCAGAATCTAAGTCATGGCATTCGAGATCCACAAGCTTACCCATAAATGGCAACCTAGACATCATTCACTTACGACCGTGAGTAGTGATGAAGTTCATATGAATTATACATTATCTTTGATTAACCTTCACTTTAGGTTTATATGTTATTATATATGTTATATTATATTTATTAATGTATTAACAATTTGATTATCTTATATTATATACTATAAGTTATTATTATTAAATTAGTATAGATATAAAATAAGTGTTTATTAATAATGTATTATTATTAACTTTCATTATCAGCATTATACTTTATTATATAGTATACTTAGTTATTAACCGTAAGTTATAATAATAATATTAATTTAGTATATGTAATATACTTATGTTAATCGAAAATCATACTAATATATGTTAATTCGAATATTAATTCATTAAATATTATATTTATAATTTTTATAAACTTAGTTAATTATACAATTCAGTAGGATATTTTAAAAAAATAATTTTATCAAGTTTTTGTATTTATTTCCCACTTTTCTTTATATATATACTCGGTTTATATTAATCAAATTTAATTAGGTAATAAATAATAAATTGACCTAAATAAATAATTTATATTTTTACAGGTTCTATATTATGTAAGAATGTTATAAAAATTATTAAATCAAATTTTATATAAAAATATTATTTATTTAATATTTTCTAATTATTTAACCATTGTAATCGGCCTATAATTTAATAAATAGGAAAAATAATTTAAAATTAATTTTTATATTTTTTTTAAAAGTATCTAGTGATGCTACTAATCATATAAAAATTTTATAAAAATATTTAATACACGTTTGTATTTATTTTGTATTTTCTTTATTATTTCTCTCAGTTTAGAATAATGCAAAAGTAAATTCTTTTTAAATACTAATCGTCCCATTTATTTAAGTTTTATAATTTTCGCTTGTTTATAAAAGTATAATAATCTTAAAAAAAATTTATAATTATTTTTATTACTGTTAAATATTTTATTACGAATTTTATATTATTTTTATGTTTAAATACTACATAATTCGTATTTATTTATAAATAATATTCCATAAATTATCAAAATTATTTTTATACATAATAATACTTATAATACTAATTATAACATGTAAAAATAATTTATATATATTAAATTCAAATTTTTAAAGAATATACAAAAAAATAAAAGCAATTCGATAAAAAATATAGAAAATACCTCAAGTTCTTTTTCAAGTTTGTGAGAGAGTTTTTTCAAAGATTTGATACAAGTTTTTATGAAATGGAAGTGGGTATTTATAGGAAAAAAATGGTTGGTGAAAAGAAAAAATATAAATAAAATAAAGGTGCCAATTTTGACAAAAAATAAAAACATGTTAAAAATGTTTTTAATAAGTTTTTATTTTTGAAAATATTTAGTCAAAATTCATGGGCTCATTATTTAATTTATAAAAAAAATCTCTTTTTTTATAAGCTAAAAATATATATATAATGATTAAAATAACTTATCATTTAATTAATAATTATGTTTCATATAGTTTTAAATGTAATACGCATTAATATTAATATTAACTAAAATTATTTTATATAATTAGTGTAAACTTTAGTTAACAAAAAGTGTCGACTAAAAATAAATATTTGATCAATGTCAAATTTAATTATATATTACGTATGGATAACAACCCTATAGTCAAATTAGTCAATTCAGGTATGGAAATATGAGGGTTGTTATAATCTCTTCTTCCCATTCTTTAAATATCATTTTCCTGTACTCATATATATCAGTAGCCGCTATAAATAAAATATCCCGGACAAAGCCCGATATATGTTGAAAATTTTTAGCATTTATAGGGGACAAATTTTATATTTTGAACAAGGTCCTATAAATTAATGAGAAGGCCAATATTAAAAATTTAAAATTTTTTAAAAGAATCTATCGAGTCAGAGGCAAAGTAGGATATACGAATAAGAGAGACAATTCACAAAAATTACATCTCAATACAAAAAGTTTCATATGCACATCGTAACTATTTTAAATATAAAAATCATATGAGTTATATAACAACTTACAAATAAGCTTTTTTAAGACAAATCTTCAAGAAATTAGATTAATTCATGCAACGTCGTTTCATAGTCCCATTGAGTAACCTATTAGTAGTGATAATTTGGTTAAAACAATTGCATACTTCGTATACAACTGGATCAAAGAATTAAAAAATTGTATGTATATTTTTTAACAGCAGTTTGAGATCACCCATGGGGACTAAACCACTCACGCTTTCATCTCCCGCAGTTGCCCTGGAGAAAACTCGATCAAATCCGAGGGCATGGGCGGTAAAACCCCCTCCTCCACTGCCCCCGCAACGCGATGTGCGAAAGACACCCTTGGGTTGAATTCAAGGGTTAAAGGGCGACCTTGTGGGCAATGCTGCACTCCACGGGATTCGAACTCCCGACATCTCGCTAAGAGATGCAGACCACTATCACATGAGCTACAACACAAGGTTAAATAAATTGTATATACTAATCATATTTAATGGAGTCTAGTATTCATAATTAAGGGACGTTGATAATTAATTCACAATTTTTAATATTGTATAAATGGCTTATTTGAAGAGTTATGAGTGGCAAAACATCAACGTGCATCCACTTGTCTCTAGGGGCGAGTCTAGAGCTTTAAGGGTGGGGTCCTATGACCCCACTAGTGTGAATTTTTTTATATTTTGTGCTCTTTAAATTGTATAAAAGACCATTAAATTTAACTATAGAATTTCATATATATATTTCATATTTATGAGATTTTTTGGAAGTAACAACCTCTAAAGTGTCCTCTAAATATAAGTTTCTTTGAAATTTTTTTTAGGGCCCTCACAGGACTGATCGAATTCACCACTGCCTATCTCCAACCATGTACTGAGTCATTGGTAGAAGCTTTTGATAAGATTATATGTATCCTAAATGGTGATTAGATGGTCTTGTCCGTTGGCAAAAGTTGTACATTATGTCCTTTTTAAACCGATTGTGATCTTTGATCAATCTCTTTTAGGAGAAGGTTTTATAACATTTCAGCATGACGGAGAATGAGATCCGATTTGGCTCCTAGGTCACTAGTTATACCCTGGTTGATCCCTTGATATGTTGGAGGTTTCGTAATGTGTCATGAACACCAAGCTAAGTGTTGGTGCATTATAGTCCCCGAGTTCATTACGATCAAGTTAATGTGCATTAATGTTTAACTTTCACTGTTGGAAGGCAACCACACGGTTGCAGGTATGCAACCGTACGTGTACACTGGACAACTGCATGGTTGCAGGATGCAACCACACGGTTGCATCCTGCAACCGCACGGTTGCACGTGCTGTAAGTATATAATGGGAATTTCGGGTTCATTATTAAGGTTACGTATCCTAAACATCCCTAAGCGTCTAAACCGATTCTATTGTTCTCTAGCATTGGTTTTGGTCGATCTTATTCATACTAAAGTCTTTTAACAAGTTAAGATCAAAGGTATATTGATAGTTTTGAGTATAAAACCCAATATCGAGTATTTCCACACTCGATATTGAAGATTAGATCGTATAATCCTGTTTACACGATCCTACAGGTGGTATCAGAGCTTGTGTGGGGGATTAAACGATCGATTTTGAGTCAAAATCGATTATCAAGTTTGTGTGGGGGATTAAACGATCGATTTTGAGTCAAAATCGATTATCAAGTTGCGTTTTAGTGTTTTTAATTGAAAAATCACTTAAACTCATAATCTTCACGTGTTTAATTGTGTTATTGTTAAGGGAAACTGTTAATCTAGTCAAAATAAGTGTTTTGGACGTCATAAACATATATTTTGTGATCCAGATCAAGTGCTAGAACCAATTAAACCCAAAACCCCAGTTTTTGTGCAGTTTTCTGCCCAGATTTGACCAAGAATACTGCCGTACGGCTACACTCTGCAATTGTACGGATACATCACCCGGTTACTGCAACCGCATGGATACAAACTTGCATCAATGTACAGTCCAACCGTTCAAACTCCAACCGTGTGTCCCTGCAACCGTACGGATACACCCTGTACCCGTCCGGTTACATATACAACCGTGTTAACTTCACCGGGTTACACATTGCAACCGTGCTATTTGCAACCATGTTAGTGCACCCGTGTGAAACCTTCACCCGTGTTAATTTATTCTCCCATGTAGTGCAATCGTGTTATTTCCTGCTCCCGTGTATTACAACCGTATAGTTACAATGTCAGATCAGTTTGAAACTTCGGAAATTCAGTCTGCTCTATTTGTTGCTTCTTCGTCGGGTCTGCATCAATTGCTTATAACAGAAAATGAGATAGGAAGCTCATATCGTGTACCTAGGCTTGAATCACATGATGACTTTGCAGAATGGAAACCTAGGTTTTTAATCTCACTCAACGGGATAGATTCACGCTTATACAACTTCTTAAAGGTTGAGTACACATTCCCTACTAAGGATCATGGTAAATCTAAGACTCCTATGGAACTTTGGGCATTAGAAAGAAAAGACTACAACTTAGAATGTAAAGCATACATTCATCTTACCCAGGCTCTTTCTAAGAAAATATTTCATCAGTTTGAGACACATCAGACCACATATGCTATGTGGAGTGCAATTGAGAATGGAGTTGAGGGGGTGATGAATACCGAAAAACTAAGGGTAAGGTTCTTAAGAAGGAATGGAAGAATTTTGCGGTTCAGCCTGATGAGTCTTTGGAAGCTGCTGTTGCTAGGTATCGTCACTTGTTGACAGAGCTTAAGCGATTTGATATAGTTTTCACAAATAAGAAGATTGTACAGTGTTTTCGTGAGGGTTTATCGATTAAGTGGGATCCTATTGTGCAAGAAATTGAAAAATCCTGTGTGATTTTGGATAACTCTTTTAGCAGTTTCGTTACTAAGTTACAGGCAAAGGACTTGGAATTGCAGGAGAGGGTGAAAAGTTCAAAACCCCGTAGTTTACAAAGCTCCAGAAATTGGTTCAACATACAAGAAACACGCACCTCCTCAAACAGCTTTCACTTCAAACACTCAGAAGCTAACGTCTAGCTATGTTACTCCAGCTCCAAAAAGTGTTCTTCATCAGACTACTTCCAGCAAGGATGAGAGTACAGAGGTCTTGAAAACAGATAACATTCGCTTGCGTACTATTCTAGGGGTTGAAGAGGATATGGCGTTGGTTGCTATGGTTGTGAATTCATACAATGATTTGTTAAATGGACACATTGGGAACAGTCATTTGGAATAAGAGGATTATGATCAGATATATGAGAATGTGATGGAGAAAATAGACATCCTCTGGCTATGGGTAGTGTTATTCGTAGGGCAAAGAGGTATCTTCAGAAGACCGGTGAGAAGAATTTGGGTGTTAATAAGAACACCAAGTTTGGCTTCTATATGAACAAAGTTAGGTGTCACAATTGTAATGAGTTGGGTCACTTCAAGAGAAACTGTAGTAAGCCGAAGCAACCAGGTTTTCATAATCCATTTCATAATCAGAAGTGAGAACCGAAAGCTACGATCAACATTCCGATAGTAGAAGAGTCTTCAAAGGCCTTGGCTGTTACTTATGATGATGAGGTTTATGACTGGTTTATTGATATGACAGACGCGTATGATCATCATGCGAATGTTGTAAGAGTTCAAATCACTGAAGAGGAAGCTGAAAAAGAAAAGGTTAAGAGAGAATAGATGGGTTGTGTTGGACGAGACAGGTTGTGCAAATACCTAGGATGCAAGATGGAAGAAAGACTTGACTGTCATACTCCGTCCTAATCCATCCGGACGAAGTCCATATCGATTATAAACGATTCACAACAGTTGATTACATCGCGAGGTACTTGACCTCTATATGATACATTTTACAAACATTGCATTCATTTTTGAAAAGACACTCTTTCGTTACATCGAAAGTTGACGACATGCATACCATTTTATAATACATCTAACTATAATTGACTTAATAATAATCTTGATGAACTCAACGACTCGAATGCAACGTCTTTTGAAATATTTCAAGAATGACTCCAAGTAATATCTTTAAAATGAGCAATTGCACAACGAAAGATTTCTTTCGTACCTGAGAATAAACATGCTTTCAAGTGTCAACCAAAAGGTTTGGTGACTTCATAAGTTATACATAAATAATCATTTCCATCATTTTAATAGACCACAAGATTTCATATTTCCATTTCTCATAAATAAACGTCCCATGCATAGAGACAAAAATCATTCATATGGATTGAACACCTGGTAACCGACATTAACAAGATGCATATAAGAATATCCCCATCATTCCGGGATCCTCCTTCGGACATGATATAAATTTCAAAGTACTAAAGCATCCGGTACTTTGGATGGGGCTTGTTGGGCCCGATAGATCTATCTTTAAGATTCGCGTCAATTAGGGTGTCTGTTCCCTAATTCTTAGATTACCAGACTTAATAAAAAAGGGCATATTCGATTTCGATAATTCAACCATAGAATGTAATTTCACGTACTTGTGTCTATTTCGTAAAACAGTTATAAAAACAGCGCATGTATTCTCAGTCCCAAAAATAGATATTGCAAAAGCATTTAAAAAGGAATTAATAAAACTCACCTAATGTATTTTGTAGTAAAAATACATACGACTATATTGAACAACGCAGGGTTGGCCTCGGATTCACGAACCTATATCATTTAAGTATAAATTAAAATGTATAATCGTAATCGAGCAAGTTTATATATTATATCTTAAATTATATATTATACTTATTTAGTTTGTGTATATCTTCAACATGTTTAATATCTATATCTATATATTTAGTTATATTAATATATATATATATATATATATATATATATATATATATATATATATATATATATATATATATATATATATATATATATATATATATATATATATATATATATGGTTAGTACTGTATAAAAGATATCATTAGTTGGTTATATATAAGTATTTATATAAATAATGTTATTATGTAGGTATATAAACTATTAGTATAATTACAATATATGTATTAAGTATATTTTAGTTATAAAACATTTATATGTATCAAAATGATAGTTTCGATAATAATGATTTACTCATAATAATAACTTTCTTAATATCGATGATACTAATAATAATAATGATATTGTTAAAATTTGATACTTATGTTAATAATAATAATAGTAAAACTAATAATTACAAAAATGAGATTAATACTAATATTAGTGAAAATAATAATAACTTGTATTGATTTTATAATAACAATAATAATAAACCTAATCATAATAATACTATTAATCCTAATTGGAGTGCTACTAGAAATTCCTATATTAATAATACTAATAATTCTAAAATTTTAAATAAAAATACTTTTATTGATTTTTAATATAAATAATAATATTAATCATAACAATATCAATGAATGTATACTAATAACAATATTAATAATTGTAACACTAGTAATGTTAATAACATTACTAATGATTAGCATAATATTAATAATTAATATTAATCAACAAATAATAATAATAATAATAATTAGTAAGAAAAAGAATGTATACCCTCTTTAAGGAATTTCTATAAAAAGAATGCACCAAACTAGAATCGAACTCGAGACCACCCGGTTAAACACAAACTCCCAACACCAGTCGTCTGTTTCTTTCTTTCTGAAATTAATCCCTCCCAAAAAAAAAATATAACTCGTTTTCCAGCAGTCATCTTCTTCATCCTATACAAATCGATCCTTATAATCAACCCTTTTCTAAAACGATTTTTGGACTTAGTATGTTAAACAGAGAAAAAAAAAACAATCAATCGTGATTAATTAAATTGAAAAAGAAAAGAAGAGAAAAAAAAAAAGTGTGCAGCTTAGCTGCTCGTCGCAATTTTTAAAAAAAAAAATTATAGCGATTTCGATTATAAGAGCGTATTAGGCAAAAGTTAAAACACGAAATATATTCCAAATCGATCCTATAAACTTTATCAATCATTTAATTCCACAGAAACGTTCTAAAAAGCTTTAATTTGATCGAAGAACACCGGGTTGACTTTTTGTGATTAAACTTTGACTCGAAAATTCGAATTAAATACTAGCAATTGAAAGCCAAGATTTTGAAGAAAGATTAGATAAAGGATTCCTAACACTTTGGCATTTTTACATTTTGAAATTTGATTCGAAAATTGGTTATGGATTAAATGGGTTTACGATTAAAGAAAGAAAAAAAAATATTTTATGTGGTTTTCAATTTGATTCCACAAACAACAGAAGCTGTATGACGTTCAATTAAATGGTTCATATTACAATATCAATTGGTGAAAGGTTGTTTGTAGTGATGATTGAGTCGACAATAGCTCACAAGCAGGGAGAAGAAAAAGCAGAAAATAAGAAGAAGAAAAAAATATCAATACTAGATGCAGATAACACTCGTGATTATAAAACAGATATTGAATCAATAATTAACGCGTGTATATATATCAGTTATATATATCTGTATAATATATTTTATATTTCATATATATTAATAATTAATATAACAATAATACAATTAATAATAATAATAATAATAATAATAATAATAATTAATAATAAAACTGATTTTTATCTGATTTAAAAATGCTGATATATAAATATAATTTAATTATTAATAATATGATATATCTTGTTATTAATTATAAAAGTACTAATAAATAATAATAATAAAATGATAATTTGATAATATGATAATTTTATCAATAACAATAATGATAAATATGATAATACTAATAATAATAAAATAGCATATTACATGTATCAAATCAATTATTAATAATAATAATGAAAATATTAATAATTTTAATATATTAATTATATTCAACTTGTAATCTAATATAATACCATTTATTATTTATGTAAGATTATGTTATATGATGACATTTACTGAACAGCTAAAATTTATATATTCCATATATGTATTTAATAGAAATCATATTTAGTTTCATAATAATGTATACAGAATATTTAATATTTACATAATCCTATAATAGTATGTAATTGTGTTTGCATATTAGTTACATGTAAATATGAATAAATTAATAATGTTTTATATACATAACCATTATATATCCATTTACTATATTATATTATTTCGTAATAGAAATATATATTAAAAGTTTCAACACATAATATTTATATCTCTTATATATATGTATATTACAATATACATATAATGATAGTTATCTATAGAAATCATATATATATATATATATATATATATATATATATATATATATATATATATATATAAACTCATTTTAAATTATACTTAGTTATTTTGTATCTTATTTTATATATTTAATTCAAATGTTTAAATTCCATTTTATAATTTCAAATTATTAAATATATATATATATATATATATATATATATATATATATATATATATATATATATATATATATATACATATTTATTTGCAAACTATGGTTCGTGAATCGTCGGAGATGATCAAAGTCAGATGCATTCATGGAAATAGTTCAAACATTATGAGATTCAGTTTAATAGACTTTTGCTTATCGTGTCGAAATCATATAAGATTAAGTTTAAATTTGGTCAAAATTTCCCGGGTCATCACAGTACCTACCCGTTAAAGAAATTTCGTCCCGAAATTTGAGTGAGATGGTCATGGCTAACAATAAAAATGTTTTCATGACAAATATGAGTTGATAAATAGAGTTTTATCATCAATGAATAATATGGATAAAAATAATTCGATTATTCGAAGAGTACGAATGAAGCTATCACCAAAGAGTGAAATAGGAAAGTAAAGATTCATCTTAACTTTTGACAGAGTCAGGGTTGAATTTAGAAAATATGGTGGGTCATAGCTTTTGACGTAAAGGGTTGAATTCCAGAATTCAAGGAATTTAAGGAAAATCTTCGAAATCTAAAAGATTTGATTCTCCTACGAATAAGGAAATTTAGATTTCTATAATTAAATGCGGTGATCTGTCTCGATTCCTCTGTCTGATATTTTCACTATAAATTTTACTTTTTCCGTTCCATTAATTTTCACCACTTCAATACTCAATTCTCAAATTCAAAAGATTGTGAAAATGCTTAATCCAGTTCTGATCCTTGTCCTTATCCTGACTATCGCAACAATCGTTCTCCTTTTTCAACTTCCACTAGAGGAATCCGTTTATTTCTACTATGCTTTAGGGATTATTGTATTTATAATCCTCCCATGTCTTTATATTGCTATACGCACTGATACCCACGGTTTGTAATTTTGGTGTTGTTGTTGGGCTTTATATTTTCTCTTATATTTTGGAGCTCTTTGCCTTTTTATTATGCTCCCGACCTCTAGTAAAGCGAGTAACGGTCCAGAATTCATAAGTATGGAATTTCGAATAAACATCGTGTTCTAAATAAGAACTAATGTATCAGCACAATTTGATTTTATCAAATTAGTAGAATCACTGAGAATAGAACTATCAAGAATATATTTTCTTGATATGTTCAGAAGTTAATCAGAATGAAAGAGTTATGTAACATAGCACATGATGATGTTATAGTCTGTGAATCACCACGTTCCATTATAAACTCTGCATGACTTACTATAATATAATCACGTTGATCAAGTGTCATTATATTATACTAACTCATGCATCAGTTCCCAACATTACTTCAATAACATTCATATTTTAAGCTCTAAAGTTTACAGAATATAGAAACTAACAGTTTCTATATGATGTAACACTGATAGCACGAAGAGATTAATGATTTCAGATAAGAATAGTTATGAAAATATCTTTAGAAATATGGAGGATATTTATAATGAAAGATACGATGATATCTTGGAATTTCTAATATCAAAGGATGGTGAAGAAAATTTGTTCGCAAGAGTTTGGAGTCAGAAGCAAGGTATTTGCTAAAGATTTCATCAAAAACAGAATCATCAGGATTCTTTGAAGGCAGGTTTTATTCTATGTGATTTGTCCAAAGTCTCCTTCATGGTTTGCTAAATCTGTTTTTGATTACATATTTTCCATTGAGTGTTTCCAACACTCCATCCTTCATCATCAAACTTTCGATTGTTAAAGTCGTTTACGGTTGCCCACAGTTTCTACTGCTTCATTCAGCTTTTTCAAAGTTCAATGTATTGATTCGTAGGCTAGGTGCTTTTCAAAATTTCAGAATTGAAGGTCGTAATTCTAGGAGATAATTGTTATATGTATACATATAACTATTGATGTAGAAATGCTACGAGATTCGAAATACTGATTGCTGATTCTCGATAATTGGTATGACACTACTCGTTACAAGATACGGATGAGTATATGATAGGGTTTCAATGAATATAATGATTTTCAGAAAATCAAAGATCAACGGAGTTGCTGGTACATCTTCTGATAATGTCGTGGAATATAAAAGGTTCCTCGGTAACAATAAAAGAATAAACATATATATCAAGGTTTATAATAAGGTTATTTTGAACGAAAAGTCGAAGTTGACTTGCTGGAGCTGTGATAAAATTTGCTACTTTGAAAGGGATTACCAAATTATTTTGGGTAATAATAATGCTAAAGGAGTTAACACAGATATGGGTTAAACGTTTTACTCAGGTTCTGAGTGTTTTCAGGTGCATAACTATATGCGTCAATCTCTTCTTCCGTAGATGAAGTTCGGTTAGTTCATCCTCTCGATTGAGGTGTTTTCAAGAATCATGAAAGGTTTGAGCGCAGATTGTAATCATCAAGATACAAATGAGGTTTAGAATGAAATCAAGTGGCAAACTTGAAGAATTGTTTAGTTTCATATGTTATAATTAATATTTTAATTCATTTTAATTGTCCAATGTTGGTAGTCCACAGTTAGCAATTCAATAATTCATATATAGTTTAATATATTATATTCGAATTAATTAATACGTATCGTGACCCGTGTACATGTCTCAGACTCGATCACAACTCAAATTATATATATTATTGTAGAATCAACCTCAACCCTGTATAGAGAACTCGATCATTACTGCATATAGAGTGTCTATGGTTATTCTAAATAATATATATAAATGCGTCGATATGATATGTGAAAACCTTGTATACGTTTCCTGATATTTAAAGTGCGTAAAATAAATAACAAAAATTAAATAACGATAAATAAAGTCCGTAAAGTAAATAACAGAAATTAAATGACGATAAATAAAATTGGGAGAATGTAAATTGCGATAATTAAATTGCGATAATATAAAATGTAATCAGTTAGCTAGGAACAATTAGCTAGGAACAGTTAACGTGGATTCTTAACAAAATTTCTCATAGTTAATTTGTTTGTTTCTAACAATTTTTATTTTGTCCAATGTTTTCTTCATTACGCCACTTGTCGGATTCTGATAGGTCAAAATCCAAATATGAAATTAAATGAAAATGGTTATTCTGTGATGAACGGATTCGTATAGATGTGGTTGCAAGTAGGATAGTAAATGACTGTAGAATCAGATTCGAAGAATGTACAGTGTAACTTATTAATGCGAAATCTAAATATCCTCGGGTATTACCTACCCGTTAAAATATTTTCACCATTAACAGTTTGTACAATAAAAATTTTAATTACAATCTTTATGAAAACATATATACATATATATTTTCTTCAGACGTAATTATGGATTTAATGAGTCAATGTGATATTAAACTCATCAGATTTACGGCTAGAACTAGAGTACATAATCTCTAAAACATTAGAGATTACATAATCACCATGAAAGACGAAGATAGTTTATGTAGAACGATTCGTAGAACGATGATTATGCTTGAGGTATAGATTGCGAGGTTGAGACGTGTGATGATGTTGTTGCTGTTGGTACTGGTTATGCTACTGGTGCTGCTGATAGTGGTACTGTTGCTGTCGGTGCTACAAGTGTTGTTGGTGTTGAGGTTAGTGATGATATTGGTGTAGTAAGTATAGCTTGTAGATCACGTACCATTCTTGTCAGGGTTTCTATCCTACCTTCTATCATTTCTATCCATCCACTCATCTGATTTGATAGATCTTGATTATCAATTCGAAGTTCCCTAACTTCTTCTAATATTCCCCTTCGATTAGTATTCGGAAGTAGAGGTTGAATATTTTCTGAGATTGCAGTAATGCGACCTTCGAGGTGAAAAACTTTAGCAATAAGGGTGAATACAGTGTTGCGCATAGGTTCACCGGTAAGTACATCGTTTTCTCCGATGTTAGGAGGTAAGTTTGGTTCCCGGTAGGGCTTGCCTTCTTCATTTCTCAATCGAGTGAGTAAGTCTCGGACCCACCCCCATCTCCTCCAGAAAGAAAAATAGCTAAACGGTGGAGACACTTCGGGTTCATTGACTTCGGAGTCTACTTCAATACGCATTTCGAAATTGCTTTCGGAACTAATGGAATCCAAGCTAGGTGTAGGATCCATTTCTTTAGAGGATTTTCGATATGAAATGATTTTCGGTTATCGGATAATATTCTAATTATATAGAATATCTAATATAGTACAGAAGATACCGTAAATTACGGAGGAAATTAAGGAAACGTGTCAGATAAAGTCTACAGTAATAGATACGCTAAGGTATGGATTTTGTCTATACACTATTCATGCAATCAATGCAGTAAGATGTGTCTAGACTAGGAATGATAAGCAAGTAATTTCCTAAGGATAAGTAGATGATTTTCGACACGAATGATAAGCAAAACTTTTGACATGCAGACACGGTCGAAGTCCAGACTCACTAATGCATCTAAACAACTATCAGTTAGACATACTAATTTCGCTAAGATCACCGCTCTGATACCAACTGTCATACCCCATCCTAATCCATCCGGACGAAGTCCATATCAATTATAAATGATTCACAACAGTTGATTACATCGCGAGGTACTTGACCTCTATATGATACATTTTACAAACATTGCATTCGTTTTTGAAAAGACAATCTTTCGTTACATCGAAAGTTGACGACATGCATACCATTTTATAATACATCTAACTATAATTGACTTAATAATAAACTTGATGAACTCAACGACTCGAATGCAACGTCTTTTGAAATATGTCATGAATGACTCCAAGTAATATCTTTAAAATGAGCAATTGCACATCGGAAGATTTCTTTCGTACCTGAGAATAAACATGCTTTCAAGTGTCAACCAAAAGGTTGGTGAGTTCATTAGTTATACATAAATAATCATTTCCATCATTTTAATAGACCACAAGATTTCATATTTCCATTTCTCATAAATAAACGTCCCATGCATAGAGACAAAAATCATTCATATGGATTGAACACCTGGTAACCGACATTAACAAGATGCATATAAGAATATCCCCATCATTCCGGGATCCTCCTTCGGACATGATATAAATTTCGAAGTACTAAAGCATCTGGTACTTTGGATGGGGCTTGTTGGGCCCGATAGATCTATCTTTAGGATTCGCGTCACTTAGGGTGCTGTTCCCTAATTCTTAGATTACCAGACTTAATAAAAAAGGGCATATTCGATTTCAATAATTCAACCATAGAATGTAATTTCACGTACTTGTGTCTATTTCGTAAAACAGTTATAAAAACAGCGCATGTATTCTCAGTCCCAAAAATATATATTGCAAAAGCATTTAAAAAGGGATTAATGAAACTCACCTAATGCATTTTGTAGTAAAAATACATACGACTATATTGAACAACGCAGGGTTGGCCTCGAATTCACGAACCTATATCATTTGTGTATAAATTAAAATGTATAATCGTAATTGAGCAATTTTATATATTATATCTTAAATTATATATTATACTTATTTAGTTTGTGTATATCTTCAACATGTTTAATATCTATATCTATATATTTAGTTATATTAATATATATATATATATATATATATATATATATATATATATATATATATATATATATATATATATATATATATATATATATATATATATATATATATATATATATATATATATATATATATATATGGTTAGTATTATATAAAAGATACCATTAGTTGGTTATATATAAGTATTTATATAAATAATGTTATTATGTAGGTATATAAACTATTAGTATAATTACAATATATGTATTAAGTATATTTTAGTTATAAAACATTTATATGTATCAAAATGATAGTTTCGATAATAATGATTTACTCATAATAATAACTTTCTTAATATCGATGATACTAATAATAATAATGATATTGTTAAAATTTGATACTTATGTTAATAATAATAATAGTAAAACTAATAATTACAAAAATGAGATTAATACTAATATTAGTGAAAATAATAATAACTTGTATTGATTTTATAATAACAATAATAATAAACCTAATAATAATAATACTATTAATCCTAATTGGAGTGCTACTAGAAATTCCTATATTAATAATACTAATAATTCTAAAATTTTAAATAAAAATACTTTTATTGATTTTTAATATAAATAATAATATTAATCATAACAATATCAATGAATGTATACTAATAACAATATTAATAATTGTAACACTAGTAATGTTAATAACATTACTAATAATTAGCATAATATTAATAATTAATATTAATCAACAAATAATAATAATAATAATAATAATTAGTAAGAAAAAGAATGTATACCCTCTTTAAGGAATTTCTATAAAAAGAATGCACCAAACTAGAATCGAACTCGAGACCACCCGGTTAAACACAAACTCCCAACAGCACTCGTCTGTTTCTTTCTTTCTGAAATTAATCCCTCCCAAAAAAATATAACTCGTTTTCCAGCAGTCATCTTCTTCATCCTATACAAATCGATCCTCATAATCAACCCTTTTCTAAAACGATTTTTGGACTGAGTATGTTAAACAGATAAAAAAAAATCAATCGTGATTAATTAAATTGAAAAAGGAAAGAAGAAAAAAAAATTTAAAAAAAAGTGTGCAGCTTAGCTGCTCGTCGCAGTTTTTTTAAAAAAAAATTATAGAGATATCGATTATAAGAGCGTATTAGGCAAAAGTTAAAACACGAAATATATTCCAAATCGATCCTATAAACTTTATCAATCATTTAATTCCACAGAAACGTTCTAAAAAGCTTTAATTTGATCGAAGAACACCGGGTTGAAATTTGTGATTAAACTTTGACTCGAAAATTCGAATTGAATACTAGGAATTGAAAGCCAAGATTTTGAAGAAAGATTAGATAAAGGATTCCTAACACTTTGGCATTTTTACATTTTGAAATTTGATCCGAAAATTGGTTATGGATTAAATGGGTTTACGATTAAAGAAAGAAAAAAAAATTATTTTATGTGGTTTTCAATTTGATTCCACAAACAACAGAAGCTGTATGACGTTCAATTAAATGGTTCATATTACAATATCAATTGGTGAAAGGTTGTTTGTAGTGATGATTGAGTCGACAATAGCTCACAAGCAGGGAGAAGAAAAAGCAGAAAATAAGAAGAAGAAAAAAATAGCAATAATAGATGCAGATAACACTCGTGATTATAAAACAGATATTGAATCAATAATTAACGCGTGTATATATATCAGTTATATATATCTGTATAATATATTTTATATTTAATATATATTAATAATTAATATAACAATAATACAATTAATAATAATAATAATAATAATAATAATTAATAAAACTAATTTTTATCTGATTTAAAAATGCTGATATATAAATATAATTTAATTATTAATAATATGACATATCTTGTTATTAATTATAAAAGTACTAATAAATAATAATAATAAAATGATAATTTGATAAAATGATAATTTTATCAATAACAATAATGATAAATATGATAATACTAATAATAATAAAATAGCATATTACATGTATCAAATCAGTTATTAATAATAATAATGAAAGTATTAATAATTTTAATATATTAATTATATTCAACTTGTAATCTAATATAATACCATTTATTATTTATGTAAGATTATGTTATATGATGACATTTACTGAACAGTTAAAATTTATATATTCCATATATGTATTTAATAGAAATCATATTTAGTTTCATAATAACGTATACAGAATATTTAATATTTACATAATCCTATAATAGTATGTAATTGTGTTTGCATATTAGTTACATGTAAATATGAATACATTAATAATGTTTTTATACATAACCATTATATATCCATTTACTATATTATATTATTTCGTAATAGAAATATATATTAAAAGTTTCAACACATAATATTTATATCTCTTATATATATGTATATTACAATATATATATAATGATAGTTATATATATATATATATATATATATATATATATATATATATATATATATATATATATATATATATATATATATATAAACTCATTTTAAATTACACTTAGTTATTTTGTATCTTATTTTATATATTTAATTCAAATGTTTAAATTCCATTTTATAATTTCAAATTATTAAATATATATATATGTATATATATATATATATATATATATATATATATATATACATATTTATTTGCAAACTATGGTTCGTAAATCGTCGGAGATGATCAAAGTCAGATGCATTCATGGAAATAGTTCAAACATTATGAGATTTAGTTTAATAGACTTTTGCTTATCGTGTCGAAATCATATAAGATTAAGTTTAAATTTGGTCGAAAATTCCCGGGTCATCACATTGACAGGGCATGGTACTGGGCTAATTACTTGCGACGAGGGATAGTGAACAAAAGGGTACAAGAAAAGTTAAAATGGGCAAAACATATTGATGGTGATGTTTGGAGTGAGAGTGATTCGTCCTCCTCTGATGATGAATCATGGAAGTCTTGTGAAAATTTTGGTCAAACTTCTGGTGGCAGTTCGGGTGTAGATGGTCTTACGACTGGGAATGTTGCTCGAAAGGTAAATGTTGAGAATTTGGGTAAGTTGGAGATAGGTTCTGAGAGCTCAAGTTCAGAATTGGAATCGGAGTTTGAATCAGAATCTGGTGAAGTTAAGGAGAAGATCACACGTCCCTATGCTTTTATGGCAGATTCTTCTAACAAGCTAAGGTAAAATCTGAAACTAATGCTGTTTGTGAAAATTGTGTTAGCTTAGATTTGAAACTTAAAGAACTTAGGGAATATGTGAAGACATGTATTAGATGTGTTACTTTAGAAGAACAGGTTAAGAAACTGAGGATAACTTGATCTTTAAAACTAGAGAGAAAGAGTTTAGGGAAATCATTAAAACCTTAGATGACCAAGTGACTGATTTGAAATCGAATGTGTTGCTGAATACTCAGACCATTATGAGACAGATTGCTGAGATAGAAGACCTTAAGAGAGCAAAAGAATCCTTTAGGATTAGTTATGAAACTGAAAAAGATAAGGCATATATCTATAAGAGGTCTGCTTTTATTTTATAGTATTGTTAAAACGTAGGAGGCAAAGAAACTAGTAGTGACTATAAACAGTGTCCTCCACCATTTGAGCATGATTATAGCTTCTCACCACCAGATAAATAGTTTGGTGAGGATTATGTTCTGATTCAACCTATTGAGACCAAACATGATACGGGTAAAGGGGTAGGTATAACTGAGACTCCTAAAGTGGGGGTAGATAAGACCGAGCAGGTAGAAAAACCTAACCCCAAGCGTGTCAAAATATAGAAAAACCCAGCTAATCAGAGACCAACCAGAATTAGGAACCGTTCTCCCATTAAATTTGTTAAAGGTCCTAATTTTAAGGAGGATGATTTCTTGAAACTAGCGTGTAACTCGCCACTGAAGTATGTTCCTCCACCTAAAAGGTCTCCCGTTAGAATTTCAGAGAGATCACCTGTGCATAGGAGGTCTTAACCAAGAACTCATAGACCTAGATCTCCACCTGCATATAATTCTAGATTTGACTCCTATTTTAGGTATGATGATATAGAAACCACACGTTCATGTTTTCATTGCGGGTTGGGATGTCACAAGGCAATTCATTGTCCCAAACGTTTCATAGTACCCAGGAGGAGGATCGAACTTAGTCCCCCTAAGAAGTTTCACAACTTTAGATCAGCTTCTCCTCCAAAGAATCATATGTCTTCCAGACCTAACTCCGGAAAGTCTGATAAACATGTGATTCCGGTAAATCCGTCCAAGTCTAACAATGATAAAAAGGTTCTACTAAGTAATGTTTATATTAAGAAACCTTTACATAAAATCAAATGTGAAAAGCTAATGAGGGATTTAATGGGGCTAGCAGTTTGGGTACTGCAAATGAGGGAAATTCAGAGGTTACTACTGTTAATGGGAAACCCATTGCTGACAAGGCATGGGTATCCCCCTCAAACTAATCATTTTTCTATTCTTTGTGCTGGTCACCTACAATCCAAATAAAAATACTTGGATTGTTGATAGTGGGGCGTCCCTGCACATGACAGGAAACATGTCTCTGCTTCATGATGTTAAATCAATAAAAGGTGGACCTGTTTCTTTTGTGGGTGATCAAGGAGGGTTTATAACTGCTCAAAGGATGATATCTAATTCTTCGGTCAGTTTTGATAAAGTGAGTTATGTGAAAGAAATGTCGAATAACATGTTGTCCATTTCTCAAGTGTGTAATAAAAGGCATAAAGTTTTATTTAACGAGCAGCAGTGTTATATAATGAGAAAAGATTATAAAGTTCCAGAGAAATGATTCTTATGACGGCACCCAGATGTCAAGACCTATATATTCTGGATATGTCAAAGGCTTATGTTAAGGCAGCAACAAGGCATCAGGCTTTTGTGTCCAAGGCTACTGAACAAGAGCCTATTTTATGGCATAAACGGATGGGTCATTTAAGTTTCAGGAAAATGAATCACTTAGTTCACAACAGTTTGGTGGAAGGTGTTAATGTAAAAGGGTTTCATGTTCCTGATGGATGTTTGCCGTGTAAGAAAAGGAAGCAAGCCAAGAAACCACATAAAGTTAAGAAACATCATTCCATTGATACTCCTCTTGAGCTTCTTCATATGGATCTTTTTGGTCCAATCAACAAGAAGAGTATTACTGGATATTTATATTGTTTAGTGGTTACCGATGAATACTCATGTTTCACGTGGGTAGTGATGCTGAAAAGTAAAGCAGATACGTTTGAGCAAATCAAGTTGCTGATCACGAGACTTGAAACACTATACAAGTTGAGGGTAAGAAGGATCCGAATAGATAACGGGACAGAATTCAAAAATCAGAAGATGGAAGAGTTCTGTAATGAAAGAGGTATTCAACAACAATTCAGTTCACCGTACACCCCACAGATGAATGGTGTAGCTAAAAGAAAGAATAGAACTCTAATAGAGACTTCCAGAAGCATGCTGGCTGACTCAGAATTACTTGTTACATTTAGGAGTGAATCAGTTTCCAATGCGTGTTAGATGATGAATAGGGTTCTTGTTGTGAAACGTCACGGCAAGAAAAGTTATGAGCAGCTTTTGAAAAGAAAACCTAATATCAAACATCTTGAGCCATTTGGTTCTCTTTGTACCATTATGGTTCGAGATACTGGTGGAAAATTCAATCCGAAAGCCGTTATAGGAAGGTTCATGGGTTATGGGAATGCGTGTAAAAGAGTATATAACTTGGATTCTCGGTATGTTGAAGAAGGTACAAAAATTGATGTTCAAAGACATGCAACTATTCCAGCTGGTAAAGGGTATTCATGGCAGTTTGACTATGATGACTTGTTTGAATCATTCCATATACCTGAGGATAACTCTGAGGATAAAGAGATTGCTGCACAAATGATGTATAACATGCGTATCTCCACTGAACGTATGTCTGTTGTGCGCGTGCAATAAAATATACCGATTGTAGCTGAAGAAAGTGCACCGGTGATAGGGACTAATGATGATGAAACATATTCTGATAATTGGGTCCCTGCATTAGAGGAATCGACATTACAAGCTGAGGGAGAGGATTTATATCTTGATGAGGTATACGAGGACATGGTGAACGAGGAACCTACTCAAACTATGAATGAGGAACCTATTCAGACCACCACGGAAGAATCTTCAGAAACCGACGGACTTCGACGGTCTAGTCGAACGGTATATCTCCCTAAACATTTTAATGATTATGTATTTGACCCTGTAGGTATTTCAGATGCTAAGACAGGTGAACCTTCTACTTTGGATGAGCGTGTTACACCCTCTACAAATGTTGTTACTGCTTTCTATACTCAATTGAATCGGACTGGAAGAATCTTCAGGAATGCGCACTGTTGATTTGTGTCTCAAATCGAACCCGAAGACGTCAAAGATGCATTGCAGTATGATGAGTGGGTTTCAGCTATACAGGAAGAACTTCAACAATTCAATCATTTGGGTGTTTAGAGGTTGGTAATTCCACTTTCAGGCTGTAAACCATATGGTCTGAAGTGGGTTTTGAAAAATAAGAAAGATGATCAAGGTATCGTGATCCGCAACAAAGCAAGATTGTTTGTCAAAGGTTATCAGCAGATTCCAAAAGTTGATTATGATGAGGTTTATGGTTAGGTTACTAGACTGGAGGCTATTCGAATGTTCTTGGCTTTTGCTTCATTTAAAGGTTTTAAGGTTTATCAGATAGATGTTAAGAGTGCATTCTTGTATGGCACTCTTCAAGAAACAGTGTATGTGACTCAGCCACTTGGTTTTATTGATCCACATCATTTAGAAAAGGTGTATCTCTTAGAAAAGGCATTGTATGGTCTTCATCAAGCCCCGAGAGCTTGGTATGCTACTCTATCAAACTATATGATATAGGATGGTCTTAGGAGAAGAGTCATCGATTAGACTCTGTTTATCAAAGAAAGGTGTGACGATATAATGTTGGTACAGGTGTATGTGGACGATATCATCTTTGGATCAACAGATCAGAAAATGATTGATGAGTTTCAGGATGTAATGTAGAAACGATTCAAGATGTGTTCACTAGGGGCCATTAATTTCTTCTTAGGGTTGCAGGTTGATCAAACGGAAAAAGGCATTTTTCTACATCAATCGAAGTATGTAGCTGACATCTTGAGCCGATTCAAGATGGAAGATGAATGAATTGCCAAGAATCTTCTATCGGTGATTCACAGGATTACACTAAAAAACACAGGGGAAAAAGTTAATCCAACTCTATATAGGGCTATTATTGGTTCTTTGATGTATCTTACGGCATCACGCCCGGATATCATGTTCGCTACTTGTTTGTGCGCTCATTATCAAGCACAACCGAATGTGAATCATATGTTAGCAGCAAAGAAGATCATGCGTTATCTTAAGGGGACTCCAAGTTGGGGCTTATGGTATCCAAGAAAGGATGTGTTTGAATTAACAGCATACGGTGATTCTGACTACGGAGGATGCCAAAGAGATTTCAAGTCAACCTCTGGGGGTTGTCAGTTTCTAGGTAGCACATTGGTAAGTTGGAAGTGTAAGAAACAAACACCTGTCACACAGTCAACGTGTGAAGCTGAATATATTGCTGCTGCAAGTTGTACATCTCAAGTTGTCTGGATTCAACAACAGTTGCTGGATTACGGTTTGCAAATTTCTAAAACTCATATATATGTTGATAATACTGCTGCTATTGCTATTACTAAAAACCCTGTTAATCATTCAAAGACCAAACACATAGGGATCAAGTACCATTTTATTAGGGACTGCTATGAAAAGAAACTAATAGATGTTTAACAAATAGGTACAACAACCCAACGTGCTAACTTGTTCACTAAAGCTTTTGACCAACCTCGTTTCCTATTCCTGTTAAATGTGTTAGGAGTGAAAGATAGGGTGGAGGTCGTGTAAGATAAGGAGTTATTAAAGTAACCATATAATCTGTATCATTTGTATTTGCATGTACATGTTGCATCATTTTTGCATGTTATTTAGCTTACTTCCTGTTTTGCATGATCATTTTATTTTCTGTTATGCATTTTAAACTAAAAAAACCAAAAAGATTGTGTTTATTTTGCTTTCTGTTTAGTAGAATAGTTGAGAAAATTGATTCACCAGAAAATACAAAAACATAGAAAAAATGGAAAATCCATAAAAATCTGAAAAATCAGAAAATGAGAAGTTGATATGTGAAAAAGGGAAATGATTGTATTACTGAACTTGCATGTTAATCGTTTGGCGAATAAAGTAAGTAATACATGATTAGTTGATGAATGTTGATAAATTTTGAGGATTGAATTTTGTTGATGCATTTTATGTAAGTCCCTAGACATCTACTGCACGTTTGTGATTAGTACTTCAGTTTGTAGGTTACCATGATCGCTCGTCGTTATCCTATCTGTGTTTATATGTGGTTAAAGGTACTGCAGGAATGAGATATAGAAGTTTGACTATCTTAGACTAAGTCAGACGTACGAGTGAAGCCTCACTCGTACGGCTGACAAGCTCATACGCATGAGTGTGCTGAGCTGAGTCACAAACCTAATCTGTTTACATATACACGAGTGAATGATCAACCGTACGGCTGAGCCAGTTAACTCGTACGAGTGAGACCTGACACACGCGGTTGACTCAACAATAGGGGTATATAATGTGTTTATGTTCTTCATTTTAGGTTAAGCCTCTCATTACACACATTCACTCAGATCTGGTAACCTGTCCGATTCTCTCTCAACCCAAATCCTTGCAAAAGGTGAATAATAGCTCTAGATGTTAATCTAATCACTTAATCATTGTTGTGGTTTGACTAAATTAATAACAAAAAGCATTTTCATATTCACTAGAGGGTTTGATTCACTAATTCCGCCTTTGTGTGAGTTAAACCTGTTGATTTCGAAGTTCCTAGTCATGTTTCATCATTGGTATCAGAGCGTTAGTTGTGATTTCAACATCATCCTAGTGATTTTTGGTGATTAAAGAGTTTATTATTTTAGGTTTTTGAGTTTAGAGTGATTTTGATCAAAAAGGAATCATTTTTATGTGTGTAATTGTAATTAGAGAGTGTGTTTATGTTAGTTTAGTGCTAATCCAGCTTGTGGACGAAGAAATTGTGGTTTAACATCATTTTCTAGGGTTTTGGAGTGATTTAGGGTAAACAGCAGGTCACACGAGTGGGTCATCTGAAAATTCCTCACTCGCGCGGCTGAGCCTCACTCGTGATCTCATCCGCACGGTTTAGCATAACCTTAGTTAGGTTAAGTGACTACAGTCTAATCACACGAGTGAACATACGGTTGACTGTGACACATACGAGTGATCACACGGTTGATCCTTACTCGCACGTTTAAGGTTTAGTGTTGGTACTTTTGGTTGTTAAGGTCATACGTACTTCTAAGTTGTAAAACGTAGACTGAGTCTGTGACACGTATGTTTGAGGTTGTGACTCGTACGCCCGAGATTCTGAATCGCACGCTTTACCTGTTTGGTAAGATTGTCAAGATGTTTAATTCGAACGATTATGCGTTAGCTGCACCGTTAGTTCAGAGTATCACGAATATGACTCAACGATTACTCCTTGCTTAGAGAGAATCCGGAAGTGGTACGAAATGTCCAAGATTGATGAATATGGATAACTACTCTACTTGGAAGTCAAGATTTAAAATTTGGTCTGATGGTCAGGACACGAAGCTTTGGAAGTACATTGAAACCGAATTTCAATGGCCACGTTCACCAGTTACGAATGAGTTGTATACGTTGCATAATATGCCTTCGGAAGAACATGAAGAGTATAACTTAGAGAAGAAGATGTACTGTAACTTGACAAGTGCTCTTGATGGTCCAATTTTCCATCAATTCCTATGTCATGATAATTCGTTCAAGATTTGGGAAGCACTCCGTACTTTCAATGAAGGATATACATCTTACAGAACTAGAAAAGGTTTAGAGTTGAAAGCTGTGTTTGATCGTTTTCACTGGCAAGTTGGAGAATCTATTACAGAATTGGTCGAAAGATATCATCATTTGCTAGCTGAAATACACAAGCATGATGAAACCATTGCTGAGAAAGATAAAGCGACATGTCTAGCTGGAGCATTACCATTAGAATGGAATGGTTTTGTACTAACTATGAAAACAAGTGGAGAACTTGCTACTGCTACAGTGAACTCGTTTATTGCAAGACTTCAGGAAGAAGAATTAGAGTTGTTAAACAAAGTTAAGAGGTCTAAACAACTTCAAGACACTAAAATGTATTGTCCAAATGGTTATACACCTCCTAAATTAGCTCATGCACCATTTCAAACTGCTTTTGCTATGAACAATGAGAATATGTATGGTTTAAATGTCAGCAGTGCACCTATTCAACAACCTTTATATCTACCACAAGTTTCACCATGTTCACTCAACACTCAATCACAGCCTACTTCCAATACTACAGAGTCATCTACACCGACTGCATCAGATGTTCTATCTGCCCTTAAGATCGAGAACATAAGGAAAGCTGGGAAAGAAAAGATTAGTGAAGATATAGCTTTACTATCAAGTCTTGTTAATTCTTATGATAGTTATCTTGATGGTCGTGTGGGTAACATTCATCTAACAACTGAAGATTATCATCAACTTGATAAGGACGAAGCAGAAAAGATGGATATCATGTGGGGTATGGTAAATATTGTGAGAAGAGCTAGAGATTACGAAGAGTGAAATGGAAAACCGATTAGTCTGACCAAAGATACAAAACTGGGATTTGATATGAATACTGTTACTTGTTACAACTGTGGAGAATTAGGTCATTTTTAAAGACAGTGTACAAAACAGAAGAAGCAGGGTAATCGAAATCCTTTCAAGAATCAGAACTATAATTCTCAGAGTCAAATAACAAAGCGTGAGATCTACATTACTGATAAACTAAATGAAGCAGAAACAACTGAGAATCCTAATAAAGCTTTGGTTGTCATTCATGGAGATGATGATGATTGGTCTATCAAATTGAATGTAGATGATCAACAACCTAAAGCTAACATGGCAAAGATCACTGAAGTAGAAGAAGACTGTGTCACTGATCGGATTTTAATTGAGAAGTTGACTGCTCGTGCTGAAAGAGCTGAAGAGTTGTCTCGAACCATTCGGAAGGAGAAGATTCAGAAACAGGTTAAAGATAAATTCAAGACGGCACGTGATTCAGTTTCTCGTACACCTGAATCTGGAAGTGTTTCACCAACATCGTCAGAGGACTACTACTTTAATAGTTGGAAGAGTAAATATGGTGATAACTCAGTGTTTGAAGACAGTCTAGAAGCTGATCAACATGAAGAAACCTTATTTGATGCTGACAAGGAACTAGACGAATGGGGTCGAATGATTGCCGTAGAGTTGGAAATGTTAGTTCTTATAGGTGAAGGTTTAGATCTTGAGAGTGTAAATTCAGAAGATGATGATTTAGACCAAAAGTCAGACTCAGAAGTTGAAGTTAAAGCTGATCATACTGGACTTGATCAAACTGATTTTGAAGCTCTGAACAAGCAAGCAGTAGAGTTACTAAAGATGTGCTTATCAAAAAGTGATCTTGAGAAAGTTTCTGGGTTAACAAGAGCTAAAGATATTTGGGACAGACTTGAACAGATTCATTTTGGAAAAGATGCTGATACATCAGAGTTTCTTACAGATTCATCAGAATCAGAAGATGAGTTAGATGATGGGAAGAAGACAAATTACTTTGCATTTATGGCTGAGACTTCTTCATCAAATAATGCTCAACAGGTATCTTCTGATCCATCAACTGATAATGAATGTGTTAAATGCGCTGAATCTAAAATAACAATAGACAATTTAACCAAGGCTTATGCGGAGATGAAAGATAAATGTCAAGCAAACCTTGTGATCACTAAGGTTGAAAACGAGTTGAAAGAGCAGATCAAAGTTTATAAAACGCAACTTCACGATCTTAAATGTTATAACTTTGACATAAATCAAGCTTTAATAAAATGTGTTGACACAATTAATGAGCTAAAGAAAGAAAATGAATGTGTTAAAGCTGATTTAGAAGCTATTTCAATTAAAATGAAATGTTGGGCAAGTGCGTCACAATGGAATGCATTAATGGTGGAAATTAATGACACCAAGGGTAAGGGTATTGGATATAAGTCTGCATCTCCACCTTTTCAGAACACATTTGTTAACGCAAACTTAGTTGATGGTCGACCAGAAGACTGTATTCCTCCTAGTTATGAAGATTATGTTGAAAAGGATAAAAAATGTAGCTCAACTAATAATACAACTTCTGATGATACTGCTGAAGGTGCTTTAGACCATGAGGAAGATAGGAAAACTGGTTTAGGAGATAATTCGAAGAGAAGTAGGGTAATAACACATAAAGGTCCTGTTAAAATTTTAAAAAATCCTAGATTTGCTTACAGACATGTTCCTCCTGTTACCCCTAAGCCTGTTCCAAGAGAAAAATCAAATGATTCTCCTATGTTCGTAAGAACACAAGACCCTTCATCTTCAAACTCTAATAACGTGTATTAATTTAGAGGACATAGGGAGTTTCGTCAATGTTTTAACTGTGCTGTCTTTGGACACATTGCTGCTTATTGTCCAAGAAGAGTTAGTTCCACTAGACATAAGATTGACTTGACACATGATAATTTTAAATCGTCTTATGTTCATAGAACAAATTCACTTGTAAGTAATGAAATTCGTGATAGAGGTTTAAGACAAATGTTGTTTATGGAGATTCTAAGAGAAAGAATTTCAATAGATCGTTTTCACCTGTGAAAGGTAAAATTCCAAAAAGAAGTTTTGAGGAAAATGTAGCCGGGCCTTGTGATCAAGAAAAACCTTTTGAACCAAAGATGAGGTCACCCTCACAAAAAGCAAGTCGTAGAAAATATTTTTCACGAATCAGACCACGGATGAATCACTCAGATTCATAGAGGAATGTCAGCTACCAAAAGCGTGACACCTCTCCTTCCAAATTTACTAAGTTTATGGTTTCAATTGATGAGATTCCTCCCGACTCAAATGGGAAATGGATGGAATTTCAAGCTATGGGTGTTAATGGACAACCTACTACCGTCCGGGCTTGGGTTCCCATTATCAATTAATTCTCTTAATGTGATATCCAGGGAACCAGGGTACCTGCAAATAACACCTGGATAGTGGATAGAGGCGCTTCGAGGCATATGAGTGGACAACTTTCTCTTCTTTCGGATGTACACCCAATAAAGGGAGGTTATGTTGCATTTGCTGGAGATAAAGGAGGTCACATTTCAGCTCAAGGTTTATTGAAGAATGAGAAAGTTAGTTTTGACAAAGTGAACTATTGTCAAGAGCTTGCAAATAATTTGTTGTCGGTTAAATCTGTGAAAAATCATTCAAAGTAGCATTTGATGACGAATTCATCTATATTTTGAAACCAGAGTTTGTGATTCCTCCAGAAATGATTTTGATGAAGGCTCCTAGAAAAGATGACTTATACATGCTGGATATGAATGTTGCTACTTCAACTGCTGAACATCATCAAGTTTTTGTTTCTAAAGCGGCTGGACAAGACTCTATCACATGGCACAAATGCATGGGTCATTTAAGTTTTCAGAAAATGAATCACCTTGTTCACAATAATATTGTAGAAGGTGTTGATCTTCGATCTTTCAGATTCCAGGAACATGTGTTCCGTGTAAGAAGGGTAAGCAGAGCAAGAAAGCTCATAAGCTGGTGAAGTACAATCCAATCTCTGCTCCACTTGAATTGTTACATATTGATGGAAGTAAGTAATGTCTGGTTGTAACTGATGATTATTCAAGATTTTCTTGGGTAATGTTTTTGAAAGAGAAGTCCGATACTTTTAAGAATTTGAAAGTGCTAATCAATCGATTAGAGACATGTTTTAATCTAAAGGTAAGAAAGATTCGTTGTGATAATAGCACAGAATTCAAGAATCAGTATCTCGCAGGTTTCTGTATTGAAAAAGGTATCAATATGCAGTTCATTTATGTATACGCTCCGCAGATGAATGGTGTTGCTGAAAGAAAGAATAGGGTATTGATCGAGACAGCTAGAACAATGCTGGCAGATTCATCGTTACCTGTTCATTTTTGGGGAGAAGCTATTGCATATGCTTATTACACTATGAATCGAGTTCTGACTGTTAAACAACTGGGTAAAACTTGCTATGAGTTATTGCATGGGAGAAAACCATCTTTGAAGCATATAGAACCATTTGGTGCACCGTGTACCATCTTGAAAAGAAAGCCAGGAAGTAATTTTGATTCTAAAGTGGTTATTGGAGTTTTTCTTGGATATAGTTCTCCTAACAAGCGAGTTTTCAACAATGAAACGAGATGTGTTGAAAAATGGTCTGAAGTTGACATCTATAGGAATCAAACGAAGAGTGCTCCTAAGACTCATCCTTGGATTTATAACTATGATGAGCTGATTGACTCATTCAATCTTGCTCCAGATCAGACGGAGAATGAAGTAGAGTTACAAATGCTGTTTGATTACAGAATGAACCTGGAGTGTCTGCACCTACTCCAACTCCAACTCCTTTACTGACAGTCAATGAGCCAGTTCAAGATTCAGATCAAGATGTTGATCCAGTGTACGATACCTGCAGATCTGATATTTCAAGTGAAAGTTCCGACAATCCTGAAGATATTGGAGACACCAAGAATCTACATCATGAGATACCTGTTCCTGCACAACCAGTTCCCAGAACTACAGCTGCTCATCCTAGAGAGAATATTATTGGAGATCCAAATGCATGTGTTAGAACGAGATGACAAATTCAGTTTGATGGTCAAGTTGATACTCATATGACAGCTGCTGCTACTTACTACGAGTAATCATGTCATTTTCCAGAATAGAGCCAAAGACAACAAAAGAAGCATTGAAGCGTGTTGATTGGGTCATGGCCATGCAAGAAGAGATTCAGCAATTCAATCGTTTAGATATTTAGAAGTTATTTACTAAACCACATGGAGCAAAAGTAATTGATCTCAAGTGGGTTTGAAAGTGCAAATTTGACGAAGATGGCAATGTTATCCGTAACAAAGCAAGATTAGTTGCTAAAGGTTATCAGTAAGATCCTGAATTTGATTGCGATGAAGTTTTTGCTCCTGTTGCCAGATTGGAAGCTATTCGCATTTTCTTGACTTTCGCCCCCATTTATGAAGTTCAAAGTGTATAAAATGGATGTCAAGAGTGCATTTCTTTACGGCAAGCTTAATGAAAGAGTATATGTCAGTCAACCACTAGGTTTTGAAGATCATCTTCATCCTGACAAAGTTTACCATTTACAGAGAGCCCTTTATGGATTTCATCAAGCCCCAAGAGCTTGGTATGGACGTTTGTCAAGTTATCTTATCGAAAAAGGTTATCAAATGGGCACGGTAGATTGTACTCTATTCACAAAAGTTAAAGATGATGATATTATCTTAGTCCAGATTTATGTAGACGACATTATTTTTGAAGTCACTAAGTAGGAACTCGTTGACGAGTTTGAGCAGGTTATGAAGGATGAATTTGAGATGAGCAAATTGGGTCTCTTGCACTATTTCCTTGGTCTGCAAGTCGAGCAAACTGAAAATGGAATTTTTCTTCACCAAGCAAAATATGTGAATGATATACTCGTACGTTTCGGTATGACTCAAGAACGTCCTGTGTCGAACCCGCTAGCTGTGAATCATGGTATTTCGTTAGACTGTAAAGGGGAACCTGTTGATCCTACATACTATCGAGCAATCATCGGATCGCTCATGTATCTCACTGCATCTAGGCCGGATATTATGTTCGCAACATGTCTGTGTGTACGCTATCAAGTTAATCCTAATACAGTTCATCTTATAGCTGCCAAAAGAATTCTACGTTATCTGTTACATTCTCTAAATCTCAGCATCTGGTATTCGAATGAAGACAAGTTTGATCTTGTAGCATACAGTGATTCAGACTATGCAGGTTGCGAAATCAACAACAAGTTTACATCAGGAGGATGTCAATTTCTAGGTGAAAGGCTGGTGACTTAGCAATGCAAGAAACAAACTGCAGTTGCTCTTTCCACATGTGAAACTGAATATATTGCTGCTACTAGTTGCTTTTCGCAAGTTGTTTGGATTCAACAACAACTTCGCGATTACGGACCAAGAATCTCTTTCTCTCCTCTTTATATTGATAATACTGCTGCTATTGCAATTACTAAGAATCCTGTTCAACATTCTAAGACTAAGCACATAGGTGTTAAGTATCACTATCTTAGGGATTGCCATGAGAAAAAGATAATTGAGGTTAAGAGAATTGGTACTAAGGACTAGAGGGCTGATCTTTTCACTAAGGCTTTTGATAAACCTAGGTTCTTGCTACTATTAGAGATGAATGACATTGTTGATCGAGACAAAGTAATTTCGGATGTTGATTGTGAGGATTAATCAAGCTTTTAGACTTTGCATGTAGGATGCATGACATATAGATATTAGTTTATAGTTATCTGTACTGCATATTTTTGCTTGCTGTCTGCATTTCCTTGCATGATTTCTTTCATGTTTGCATGCTAGTCTGTAGATATTTTATGTTCCTTTTGTTAAAATGCTAAAAGACAAAAAGATTTTATGTTTTAGTATTTTAGGAGGAGTATTTGTTACAACAGAAAATACCTAAAAAGGGTAAAATGCCTCATCAGAAAATCCTAAAAAGTTGAAAATTCCGAAAATGAGCTTGTTTTGATTAATATGATGGAAATGAAGAAATTACTGTATTAAGAATTGATATATTTGATTAGTAAGGACTGATTTGAACGTTTATGTTTATCTGTTGTGTGATATACTGATAGATGTGACTTATGAATTCTTGGCATTAGACAATCATACTAAGAATAACAATCATCTAAGATTCAGAAGTCATGGACGATCTGTAGCGTTTGAAGGTAATCACCTAATTATCTCCGAATCTATATGAAATGATAATCGTTGAGGAACTCAACAGTCGGTTGATGGTATCCCCTATCATAATTGATAATCATTAGAAAAGGTTGGGGGTAGATTTAAGGTTGAGGATTATCTGTTTGGATGGTGCATACCACGTTGTCACGGGCCTAAGACTTAATAATCGAAACTAAACCCCGAAAATATCAGAGAAAATTAGTTTATGTCAAAGTAATTCTCACTTAAGGTTGAAAAGTATAATTCTTTATTGCGGACCGTTCAAGCACTTAAGGGAGAACACCTTCGAGTGATCTGAGCACACAACAAAGAAACATGAGTTCAAGCATAAATATGGAAAATCCATTCATGATGCAGCTCAAAATCAATATTTCAAAAGACAATGATATGCTGAAAAATAAATATCAAAAGAAAATCAAAGTAAAAAATAATTGGCGTATCAAGATGGCAAAGTCCTGAAAGTTGAAAGAATGAGGAATGCTGATTCATGAAGAGCTCATAAAGAACTCAGATCATTCTTAGTGTGACGCCCCCGCGCATCTTGAATTGTTTAATCACGATGTTCACATTGAACTATCAAGATTCTTGTCGTCTGCGATTTAGAGTTATACCCATTAAGGCTATAAGTTAGGAAGATACTTACCTAGATATACTCTTGTAACGACCCAACCTGTTAAATATCGCAAAACTTTTTTTTTTTTTTTTTTTTTTTTTACAAAATTAGACAGGCCAAGCCTGTCAGGCTAAACCCGCGGAGCGGGTGGTCTAGCCGCGGCGCGGCCTAACAAATTCTCACATGGTCAGAACCATCAAACCCTTAACATCACTTTTACCCTTTGACCCGCGGCGCGCCCATTAGGGCCTCGGCGCGGCTTAACTCTTGGGCTGCTGCTTAATTAGATTTAATTATACAAGTCCCAAATTTTTGCAAGAATCGACAAAACTCAACACAAGGCTTCCCGCCACATAACTAAATAAAGTTTACAGGTTTTAAAGACACCAATTCAAGTATTTCACCACCGAGCTTCATACGCCCATTTACACTTCAAAATATAAGTTTCGACCGACAAGTTTAAATACCAAACAATAACCCGAGCATGGTGTTTGGAGTTAAACTACCCAAATCCTAGGTCAAACTTCAAAAGCAAATCTCTAGCGTAATCATATAGGGAGCCCGCTAGTCCGAACGTATGCCCTTGCCTTTATCCACGCCGGAGTCTAAAAGGTAAACAACGAGAGGGTAAGCAAAACGCTTAGTGAATGCAATAATTATACACATACATATATAAAATACCTACTTCCAAACACTTACTCACATACCGCATACACGCTAGCAATATAATTAGCATACCATCTCAAGTACGAAGCTAATAACCTCCAATACCGCAACTAGCATAATCAATAGCATATAATCAAAACAATACAATATGCTATACTACAACGCATACACAAACCATATGGTTAACCATACTCGCGTCATGGTGCTACCGGCTCTTTGGTTTACACCATACGCATTAGCCATGATGCTACCGGCTCTTTGGTTCACATCACAACTCGATTCATACTCGCGCTTAAGTGCTACCGGCTCTTTGGTTCACACTAACAACACACGTACTACAATGCAACCGGCTCTTTGGTTCACATCGTAGCACACTCGCACATACTATGGCACTACCGGCTCTTTGGTTCATACCATAGCATACAAATAAATACATTATATACCTACGCATATAATTATTCCACTCACCTTGTATCCAAAACGAAGGTAAGCCAACAAGCTCTTCAACCGTCAATGAACAATTACCTATTACATTAGCATAAAATCAACACTTATCTAAGAGAGCTTTCGACCCGCCCAATTAGACACCTAGTGCAAATGTCCACCATTAGCACCCACAACGCCAATTGTAGGTCTAGATCACCACTAATCACTAAAGCTAGTGACCATGGCATTAAACCACCCATCCACACATCACTAGGTCATTAAATTCGTGCTAGTGCACTTTTGACCCAAAAACCCATTTTGACCTAATAATGGGTCAAACCCTAAACTTGTGGTCTCATTCACCAAATCACTAGTAAATCATGTTCATTAGTGAACCTTAACCAAGATTTACTCATATTATCATCAATTTCCACAACTAACTCAAAATCACCAATTTTACGTTAATTACTCTTTCACCCATACCAAAACCCCCAAATTTTACCCAAAATTAGGGTTGATTACTTGCAAGACCCAAATATGAACTCTAAATACAATTACTTACAAAATTCAGTTTAAAGACTTACCACAACACTCACTACTCTCTCTCTCTACTTAAAGTGGAAGATGATAAGGTTGGTGGATGTGAAGTAATGACTCCAACCAGCCTTTTAGTGGCCTTAAATTTGGCCTCAAGTGAAAAGACCAAACTACCCTCTCTTAAAATATAAATAAAACAAGGAATCTTCACCAGGCCGCAGCCGCACCGCGGCCCAAAGCTGAAACTGATGCCGTCAACATTTAATTTTACACAAAATGTACAAATTAGTTTCGGGTCTTACAACTCTCCCCCTCTTGAATCGGAACAAGACGGAAGATAAACTAACACAAACTCTTCGGGCTCCCAAGTAAACTCGGAACCTTTACTACGACGCCATTGAACTTTAAAAGTTCTTGCCTCTTTATTTCTCAACCTTTTCACCTTTTCATCGAGTATAGCAATCGGCTCCTCAACATACTCTAACTTGTTGTTTAGCTCAATCTCGTCTAATGGCACCCATGATGAATCATCCGCAAGACACTTACGGAGATGGAAAACATGGAATGTATTATGGATCCCCGCAAGCTCTTCGGGTAATTCCAAACGATACGAAACTTCATCAATCAAATATTATCAAAAATATGCGCCCCTCTTTCACGAGCTAAAATTCTAAATGACCCAATAAACCGAGGAGCTAACTTTCCCCGTTTTTGAAACCGAATAATACCCTTCCATGGCGAAACCTTAAGCATCACCATGTCACCTTCTTGGAACTCAATTGGTCGCCTACATTTTTCGGCATAAGATTTTTGTCTATCTTGCGCCGCCTTTATTCGAGCCCGAATCATTTCGATCTTACTATTCGTCTCTAAAACCAAATCGGTACTCTGGTTATAAAAATAATGACCAATGCTAGAGACTTGAGACTTTTTGTACGAACTTAATACACTTATATTAACTATTTCATATAGTGTGGGGTGTTCTAACGTGATAATTTTGTATAAGTATAAACCATGTAATTTAAATCGTTCGTTTGGACACTTGACCCATTTAAGCCAAAAAGTATCGAAATGAGTAACAGGCAACTTGGACACGTCCGATATATCAATTTAAGTAAGTTTGAAGATTGCAATGTTTTAAAAATGAGTTTTGGCATGTTTTGGTCAAAATGGGTATTTATGACCCATTTGGGTCATACACGTCTACTTTGACCAATATGCGAAATTTTGAGGATCAAAGGTATGTAACACGTCTAAAATATCATTTTTAAACTTATGACATAATTTTTACATGCTCAAGTATTATGGTTTGAAATTTGAGTTGTCAATGGAAAATTTTTATTATTTTAGTGAAAGTGTCAAAATGACTCTCGGGCTCACTTTGTAGGCTCGTAAATTGTAAATAATTTAGTTATGGTGAAAGCTAGTAATTGGGTCAGAAAGTAGATATGAGATGCTTCAAAATAATATAAGATATGTATGATTTTGTCGATTCAAAACTAGTTTAAAACGAGCATGAAAACAGGATGTTGGGGCTGACTTTTAGTTTTGGTAAAGTGTCAAAAATGACTCTTGGGTCTACTTTGCGGACTCATAAGTTGAAATCAGTTAAGTTTGGATAAAAACTATTAATTGGTATTGAAAGTATTTACGACATGCTTTAAAATGATATTTTATATGTATGAGTTTGTTAAGTCTAAACAGGTTTAAAAGAAGCGAGAAAATGGATAATCGTTGCTGATTTTGAACACTAACAGCATTTTTATCAACATTTTATGTTTCGAGAGACTGTTTTCACGAGGTCATAACTTTAAAACCGTAAGTTCATTTTTGTCAAATAAACTGTCTATAGAAAGGTGGGATGATATACTTTTCAATGGTTACGACCTAAAGTATTATATCAAAGTTGGTGGGATCCGGAATCAGCTGTAAAATACCTAAAAAATACATATATGTAAATAATATTTTTTTCTAAGTAAAAATAGATAACTTAAGTTTGACTTATGTTTGATTATTTGACCAACTTGGGTAATATTATGAGATTGTTTATTTGTGTTGACCATGTTGACTGTGTTTGACTTGCGTTTAACTTACATTTGACTTACTTTGACTTGTGTTGACTTTTGCTAAACTTTGCTAAATTTATGAGTCGGACTTGAGCAATAGGACTATACTTACCCTATGGGCGACCTAGCTTGTTAGACATTTATTGACCAACATATGTTCTCTAGGCTGAGGTCTACGGTTACTTGCATTTCCAGTTTCGGTCACATCTCTGTGAATTGCTTTATGTACTGCTAAGGTGAGTTTCATATGCTCCCTTTTTCAATACTTTTAGAATGTATATTTTTGGGCTGAGAATACATGCACTTTATTTTATATGCAATGGACACAAGTACATATTTAATTCTACACTGAGTTTAAACCGAAAATCCCTTAGCTTTGGTAACTAGTAGCTGCCTGTTATAAGAACTGGTGGGCGCGAATAGTTGTATATGGATCCATAGGGCTTGACATCCCCGTCCGTTCCAGGTATAGAGACCCTAGCCTGAACTTTAAAGCGGACGTATGCTATTTGAGTTAATACACATTGGATTGCGTGTATTGTACATGTTGGTTGCATGTATGTTAAAACAGGGGTACTTATAATATATACATTAATTTTAGTTACCAGGGTGCTCAATTTCGTAGAATATTTTGATAAACGTTTTGGATGAAACAACTGAAATCTTGTGGTCCACCTTTATATACAGATTATGCGCAATGTTAAAACTATGAACTCACCAACCTTTGTGTTGACACTTTTAGCATGTTTATTCTCAGGTCCCTAGAAGTCTTCCGCTGTTTGCTTATACATTTTACAAATTATGTGCATGGAGTCATACATGCTTTATTCGAGAAAACTTTGCATTCACAAAATCATCACCATGTATCTTATTTTGACTGCATTGTCAACGGATGTATTATTGTAAACTATTATTTACGGTAATTGTCTATATGTAGAAATCATCAGATGTCGAAAAACTTGGATTTAGATATTCATTTATGGTGTGCCTTTTCAAAAGAATGCAATGTTTACAAAATGTATCATATAGAGGTCAATACCTCGTAATGAAACCGGTGAATAACGTACTGCGTCAATAGTGATTTTGGCGGGTCGTTACAACTACCATCCTTCTTCTTACGAACAAAACTGGAGCACCCCATGGCGAAGCACTCGGTCGAATAAAACCCTTTTCAAGCAACTCTTGGGATTGATTTAACAACTCTTGCATTTCTGTTAGAGCTAAACGATAAGGAGTTTTAGCAATGGGAGTAGCCCCCGGAACCAACTCAATGCAAAATTCAACTTGCCTTTTCGCCGAAACACCCGGTAAGTCATCCGATAAAATGTCTTGGAATTCATTAACCACCGGAATTTCACGAATAGAGGGTGGCTCATCACGAGTATTAACTACATGGGCAAGAAAAGCCATGCCACCACTACTAAGAAAACGACGTGCCCGTGTATAAGTGCATAATGGCACAAGTCTTCTTCATTTCTCGCCATGAATAATTAACTCTCCCCCACTTGGGGTCTTCACACGAATAGACTTTTTATGGCATGTAATATCGGCTCTATAATGATCGAGCCAATCCATACCCACAAAAATATCAAATTCACCCAAAGTCATCGGGATAAGATCGATCTTGAATGTTTTGGTACCAAACACAACGTCACAATCTTTACAAACATCAACCCCTAGCACCGTCTTACCATCCACTATTTCGACTTCTACCGGATGACTTAACTTAGCTAGCGATTTATCAAGCTTAGACACAAATCGAGGAGACACAAACGATAAATTAGCACCGCTATCAAATACTATCATTGTCGGTTTAGAGTTAACCATGAAAGTACCTGAGACAACTTCGTTGGATTGCTTGGCCTCATCATTAGTCATTAAATAATTTCATCCCCTCGCCGTTCCTGCCGCCTTTTCTAACCTCTTAACTGATCACCCCGCAAATCGGGACATTTCGTCCTTCGGTGACCGTCTTTTTGACAATTAAAATAAACGATTTGTTGGATGATGTTAGGTCTCTAGAAAGAGCTAACTATATTCCTTAGATTGTAAGGGAGGTGTTCTATAGATGATGGCTATATATAGAACATCAAGCCTCCCTTAATCACTAACATTAGCCACCGATTTGTAATGTATTCAAGAGAGCCGTGGAATATAGTTGACTAGTTTGACTAATGCTCTCTACATTCATGTGGTTAATTGTTCACATTCATGGTATTCATGAGATCTAGGATCCTACAATTGGTATAAGAGCTTAGGCCTTCATCACATGAAGGAGATCTTTATGAATATTCATGAATGTTTTCCCTCCACCTTCAAACCTTCAAACACAAACACATATATCTTCAACCCACCTTCATCCAAATCTTCAAACCTTCATCATCTTCATCATGAAGATATGAAGATCTTCGAAATTTTTTCGAAAAATTTTCGATAATTTTTTCGTTACCGAATCTTACCAAAACACATACATCCAAATGAGATTCATATGTTACCGAATCTCATTTTACCGAATCTCACAAATATATCCAAATCACAATAAAATTTACACCGACACTTATTCCAATCAATATCACAATTCCAATAAACAAATCACAACAACTCCTACTGATTTCATAATTCGATTCATTAATTAATCAGATCACATAAATACATCACATATATTTCATTGTTTTGCTACTGTACGAAGTTCATATTCATATTCATGAGCTAAACTTCTCAAATCTCTATATGTTGTGTTATTAAGCAAACTGAATTTAGAAACATGAATTATATCAAATTCCTATGCCTCGTACATCAACTATTCGAATTTACATCAAAAAATTGTAGCAAATCTCATGGAGTTCTTCTCATAACCGATATCATCAAACTCGATGTCTCTGGATCAATCGACAATGAATTAGAAAAATGTAAAATTTCAGATCTCTTCAGATTCATCTCTTGAAACTATATGCAAATTTACAGATCTTAATTCAACAAATCGAGTTCGAATTTTCGAGTCAAAGTTCGGAGTAAAAAGTCAACGAAATTTTCATGAATTAAATTTGACTTTTCTATGATGATTCAGGTTTGATTCATGATCAACGAGCATTATGTGATCAATTTAATACACTTTTCATTAAGGATGCGTGACTCGAAAGTGCTTGATTCAAAAATTCAAAGTTTGAGTTCATATGAAGGTGTTCATCACTGTTCTTCGAGGAATATGTGATTTTTGTTGTTATTTTGATCGAGATTCTTATTTAGAAATTATGATCGCAAACTATGGAGTACTTCTTCATTGATTTTCAGGTTTGATTATTACTTTTGGTGGAAGTCGATGTTCATCAGGTTACATATTTCGGTCAAACTCTTTGAAGAAGATTGATTTCAAGTTTCCTTGAATATGATTCGGTATTTCACATCCTTCTCATTCGGTATGATTGAACAATTTTGATTCGGTATATGTCAGATTTCATGATTCGGTATATGGCACTTGATCATCATTCGGTATATTATTCGGTATATCCTTCGGTAATTGGTGGTTACTAATTCGGTTTTAGTTGATGAACAAACTCGGTATTTGTTGCTGTACATAATGATTATTGATTCGGTATTCTACTGGATCTAATTCGGTTATTATCATCTGCTTTAGCATTTTGGATGATGTAAGTCTTAAGCCCAATAAGCTACAATACCGAATCTGTGAAGGTTAATGTATATTTGGGCCTAACATACCGAATCTGAATCTGCAAGCCCAACAAGCTAAATTCTGTCCAATTACAGAATCTGACATGAAACTATCTAATATTTTCAGTTTCAGTCCCTGCCATGTTTCAGCTTTTTGCAAAGGCAGTCCTCTTACCTAATCTTAGTCAAAATTTGACAGTTTTGGCCCCTGATATTTGACAGATTTTTCAGAGATGGTCTTTTACCGAATCTAGACCTCCAAAGGTATTTTTTCAATATTTTCAAGAATCGAATTTACACGGCTTTTCTCATACGCGTTCTATATGATATTTTGGAGATTTGCCGAGCACGTCAACCATTTTAAACAATGACGCTCTTATTTCATACGATATTCATGCGAGCATCATTGTGGGGGAGATATGTATATGGTTGATGTGCGTGTGACTTCAATACGCGTACGGTATTGGACTCGTACTTCAAAGTGACAAAGTTAAAGCGTTACTTCTTTAACGAGTGAGCACGCGAAACCGAAAGAGACTTCCATATCCTTGGGGGAGTACATGAGACGTTAGGAACTTCGAAGGAGCCAACGATCTATACGCTTTATGTGATGATCATGTGTTTGATTGAAATCAAACTTGATCGGCCGTGCCCCATATACTTTGAAGGGGGAGTTTCTCAAAGTTTTTCGAACTTACTAATCAAGGCAAGTGTTGAGGGGGAGTTGAGTTCTTCATCAACATAAAGTGATGCTTCGATGAATGTCAAGAGAATGTGCATTCCGCTGTGCAAACTCAAAGACCATTGAAGGTAGAAGAACTCCAAGTTTCAAAGATTTACTTCAATGGCCATGCAAGATTCGAGGGAGAGTTAGTTAGAAATAGTTAATTCTTTCTTATTGTAATTTTGTATGCATTTTACCTAGTGAGCAATCTTCGAGACATAGTTATCTCTTAGGGGGAGATTGTTAGGTCTCTAGAAAGAGCTAACTATATCCCTTAGATTGTAAGGGAGGTGTTCTATAGATGAGGGCTATATATAGAACACCAAGCCTCCCTTAATCACTAACATTAGCCACCGATTTGTAATGTATTCAAGAGAGCCGTGGAATATAGTTGACTAGTTTGACTAATGCTCTCTACATTCATGTGGTTAATTGTTCACATTCATGGTATTCATGAGATCTAGGATCCTACAGATGATGAGTTCGTACAATCACGGGCCATGTGCCCTTGTCGCCCATAATTATAGCATGTGGGTTAAAAACCCTTAGAAGCCCCCTTTTTTACACTACCGACACTCTCGGTCACACTCATACTCTTCTTGTTCGAGTGGCTAGTAGCTTCAAATTTTCGTTTGCCAAAGGTGAAGTCACCCTTTCTCGGAGCAAGCGACTCAAAACCCTTAGCTATGTCGAACAAATCATCAAAAGTTTTTGCCGAGTTCCTACTAATATTTTCTTAATAGTTATCATTCAGGGTTCGGTAGAAATCTTCTTTCAACATATGGTCTTTTCCGACATACTCCGGGAAAAATAGGGTCTTTGATTAAAAAGTGGACTTGAGAGTGTTTAAATCCATTGACCATTGCCTCAAAGTACGCAACTCGTCCTTAAGCCTCGAAAGATCGACTGAAGTTCGGTACTCCTTGAAAAAATCCGCCTTAAACTCGTCCCACGTCAAACTCATACTTTATTCTTCTCCATAAAGTTGGATTTTCGCATCCCACCACAACTTGGCATCACCCCTCATCATGCTACTACCATACCTCGTCTTCTTATCGAGAGGGCACTCACTAGTACGAAAAGCCCCCTCCATATTGGAGATCCATCGGGCACTCTTGAGTGGGTCTCGTTCACCCTCAAAGGTAGGAGGTTGAGCATCTTTGAAATTTTTATAGTGAAAGTCTCGCCTTCCAACGTTATCTTCTTAAAGAACAATCTTGACTTGTTCCTTGACTAGATTGACTACTTGCTCATGAATCGAATCTAAGAACATCTTTTTAACATCCTCTAGAAAAGCCGTGTGACACCTTTGCATAATGGCCTCAACCTTGGCCGTAAACTTGGCGTCCTCGTTCGTACCTCCGTCATTGGTGTCGTGTCTGTTTCTCATCTTCATTCTATAGAACAAAATAGGTTAAACAATGAACGAAAAGACATGATACACACATATACACCTCACCGCCCCATCTTGTTCAACAATCATCGTACATCGCTCTTTTGACACGATTTGAACCCGTAACAATGGTAGCTAGTCATTGTTACGCGAGCACGTCGCATTAACTTTCTAGTACAACGTCTATCTCGCTTAATGATTGCAATTACAACACAAAACAATTAGCGCAAGGTTAGTACACATAAACCTAGGCACTAATCAATCCCGGTCCGACCCGTCTCCTACAAGTCCCGCATAAAATGCATACAAGTCTAAGTCTAGGCACCTATCTCAAGTTGCCTAAATCCCTTAGACCATGCTCTGATACCACTTGTAATGACCCAACCCGTTAAACATCGCAAAACATTTTTTTTTATTTTTTTTACAAAATTGGACAAGCCAAGCCTGTCAGGCTTAACCCGCGGCGCGGCCTAACAAATTCTCGCATGGTCCGAACCATCAAACCCTCGACATCACTTTTACCCTTTGACCCGCAGCGCGCCCATTAGGGCCGCAGCGCGGCTTAACTCTTGGGCTGCTGCTTACTTTGATTTAATTATACAAGTCCCAAATTTTTGCAAGAATCGACAAAACTCAACACAAGGCTTCCCGCCACATAACTAAATAAAGTTTACAGGTTTTAAAGACTCCAATTCAAGTATTTGACCACCGAGCTTCATACGCCTATTTACACTTCAAAATATAAGTTTCGACCGACAAGTTTAAATACCAAACAATAACCCGAGCATGGTTTTTGGGGTTAAACTACCCAAATCCTAGGTCGAACTTCAAAAGCAAATCTCTAACGTAATCATATAGGGAGCCCGCTAGTCCGAACGTATGCCCTTGCCTTTATCCACACCGGAGCCTAAAAGGTAAACAATGAGAGAGTAAACAAAACGCTTAGTGAATGCAATAATTATACACATACATATATAATATACCTACTTGCAAACACTTTGTAACGACCCTTCAAAATTGCTATTGACGCGGCACGTTAATCATTGATTCCACAGTGAGGTTTTGACCTCTATATGATACGTTTTGATAAAATATTGCATTCATTAAAATAAGTGACTTTCTAAACATAAAAAGTTATAAACTTGTGGGTGAGTGCTTAAGTATAAGCAAATCCCCAAAATACATAAGTTTTTATCATACAGTTTGACATCACAGTCAAATTATTTATTACACAACGCAGTTTTATTTCAAATGCAATAAAATTTATACAAAGCATGAGAGACTCCATGCAGGCAACAAGCACATCACGGCAGAAGCAGTCTAAGAACCTGAGAATAAAACATGCTAAAAAGGTCAACACGAATGTTGGTGAGTTATAGTTTTAATTGCACGAGTCATAAGTATATAAAGATAGACCACAAGATTTCATCAAAATTTTATCAATAGATTCTATGTAACAGAGCACCCTGGTAACTAAACTTAACGTTATAATGATAAGTACCCTATTCATTTTAATACACGCAAACCAACGTGTCATAAACTCAAATAACATACGTCCGTTAAAAGGCTAGCGCTCTAGCTCAGACGGGGATGTCAAGCCCTATGGATCCATATACAATTATTCACGCCCACCAGTCCATATCCTTTGTACTGGCAGCTACTAGTTACCAAAGCTAAGGAATTTTTGATTTAACTCAGTGTAGAATTTAGTATGTACTTGTGTCCATTGCATTTAAAATAAATTGCATGTATTCTCAGCCCAAAAATATTTAAAGTATTTAAAAAGGGAGACTATAAACTCACGGTTCAATATTGAGATTCAATATTGTAGGCAAAATGCGTAGACGTAATGATGGTAGACGACTGTATGGTTGGTCTTGTATTCAAGAACAATACCCCGAACAATACCCAATATTTCCTTAGTTTAAAACGGTTTGAAACCCGAATTAAAAACACCCTCGTATATACCTTATTATTATTAAACTTAAATTTAAAATTATAATTATAATATAAATATAAATATAGAGAGAAAGAAGCAGAGAGAGGTGTGCATTTTTGTGTCGAGCAAACTGGCGTATTTATAGTACTTTTTCATTTCCTGTAGCCCATGCGATCGCATGGCTAGGCTGGACAGCTCATTTATGCTTTATTTGCTAGTTCGTCAACATAATATTTACTGTAGCAAATAGTGTTTTTGGTTCCCATGCGATCGCATGGGCTTTTGGTGTATCTGTCATGCGCTCGCATGGCTAGTCTGGCTTTTTGTTTGCTAGTTCATCGACAGAATATTACTGTAGCAAATAGTGTTTTACTGTAACAAATAGTGTTTACTGTAGCAAAATGATTTTACTGTAGCAAATAGTGTTTTACTGTAACAAATAGTGTTTACTGTAGCAACATAATTTTTACTGTAGCAAATAGTGTTTTACTTGTACATCTTATAATATATATATATATATATATATATATATATATATATATATATATATATATATATATATATATATATATATATATATATATATATACATAGACATATAATTGTTCGTGAATCGTCGAACGCAGTCAAAGGTAATTGAATATATGAAACAGTTCTAAAATTTTGAGACTCAATCTAACAGACTTTGCTTAATGTGTCAAAATAATAAATTGTATAGAGAATTGGTTTAAATAAGTCGAAATTTTCCGGGTCATCAGAGTACCTCCCCGTTAAAGAAAATTTCGTCCCGAAATTTTGAGTAGTACCTGTTTTATGAGCGATATCAGTGAACAAATGTGGATACTTTTGCTTCATTTGATCTTCACGTTCCCAAGTAAACTCGGGTCCTCGTCTTGCGTTTCAACAAACTCTAACTATCGGTATTTTGCTTTATTTTAATTATTTGACCTCACGGTCCATGATTTCAATAGGTTCTTCGATAAAATGGAGTTTATCATTGATTCGTATTTCGTTAAGAGGAATTACGACGTCCTTTTCAGCTAAACATTTCTTCAAATTTGACACGTGAAATGTGTCATGAACACTACTAAATTCTTGAGGTAGCTTTAATCAATAAGCAACTGTTCTAATTCTTTAGTGATTTCAAAGGGTCCTACGTACCTAGGACTTAGCTTTCCTCGTTTACCGAATCGTACAACGCCTTTCCAGGGTGACACTTTCAACATGACTTTGTCTCCCACTTGAAATTCTAGTGGTTTTCTTCTTACATCAGCATACCTCTTTTGGCGACTCATGGTTGTTTTCAATCATTGTTGTATTTGAATGATCTTTTCGGTGGTTTCATGAATAATTTCTGGTCCAGTAAGTTGTCTTTCTCCTACTTCACTCCAACAAATAGGAGATCTGCACTTTCTACCGTAAAGTGCTTCAAATGGCGCTGCGTTGATGCTCGTATGATAGCTGTTATTGTATGAGAATTTTGCCAAGGGAAAGTGTCGATCCCAACCGGTTCCAAAGTCAATGACGCATGCCCATAACATGTCTTCTAATGTTTGTATTGTTCTTTCACTTTGACCATCCGTCTGTAGGTGATAAGCGGTGCTCATATCTAATTGAGTTCCCAATGCTTTTTGTAACGACTGCCAAAAACGTTATATGAATCGGGTGTCACGATCAGATATGATGGAGATAGGTACACCATGCCTGGAAACTACTTCCTTCAAATATAGGCGTGCTAATTTCTCCATACTGTCTGTCTCCTTTATTGGTAGAAAGTGAGCTGATTTAGTGAGGTGATCAACTATCACCCAAATAGTATCGTGACTACTTACAGTCCTTGGCAGTTTCGTAATGAAATCCATGGTTATTATTTCCCATTTCCATTGAGGAATTTCCGGTTGTTGCAGTAACCCTGACGGCTTTTGATGCTCAGCTTTGACCTTCGCACATGTCAAACATTTGCTTACATAAGTAGCAATTTCTGACTTCATATTAGGCCACCAATAGAACTTCTTGAGATCGTGGTACATTTTCCTGTTCCCTGGGTGAATTGAGTACCTCGTTTTGTGTGCTTCATCCAGTACTAGTTGTCTTAGGTTACCATGTCTTGGTACCCATATCCTGTCAGTAAAATACAGGGTTCCATCAGCTTTTATTTCAAGCTGTTTTTCTAACCCTTTGCTCATTTTGCCTTTTTCGTTTTCTGCTTTTAAAGCCTCTAACTGTGCTGCTTGAATTTTCTTTGTGAGATCAGTACGAATTGTAATGTTCAAAGCTCGGACCCTAAGAGGTTTTACTCTCTCTTTCCGACATAGGGCATCAGCTACTACATTTGCCTTTCCGGGGTGGTAACGGATTTCACAATTGTAATAGTTCAATAACTCTACCCAGTGACGTTGCCTCATATTGAGTTGTTTTTGATCAAAAATATGCTGAAGACTCTTATGGTCGGTGTACACTGTACATTTGGTTCCATATAGATAGTGTCTCCATATTTTGAGTGCAAAAACTACTGCTCCAAGTTCCAAATCGTGCGTCGTGTAGTTCCTTTCGTGAACTTTTAGTTGTCGTGAGGCGTATATGATAACTTTTGTGCGTTGCATTAATACACATCCTAAACTTTGGTGCGAAGCGTCACAATAGATCACGAAATCATCATTTGCTTCTGGTAATGACAAAACGGGTGCAGACGTTAACATCTTCTTTAATAACTGGAATGCGGATTCTTGTTCCGTGAACCAATCATACTTCTTTCTCTTTTTAGTCAATGCAGTTAAGGGTTTGGCGAATTTAGAGAAATCTTGAATGAATCTTCGGTAGTAACCAGCAAGACCTAAGAATTGGCGGATTTGTGTTGGAGTCTTCGGGGTTTCCCATTTATTAATGGCTTCGATCTTGGCGGGGTCAAATTTAATTCCATGTTTACTGACAACATGGCCCAAAAACTATACTTCTTGTAACCAGAAATCACACTTCGAAAATTTTGAGTACAATTCTTCTTTTTTGAGTACCTCCAGTACCAGTCTTAAGTGTTGCTCATGCTCTTCCTTGTTCTTCGAGTAAATCAATATGTCGTCAATAAAAACAATGAAAAATTTATCTAAATACGGTCTACAGATGCGATTCATTAGATCCATGAATACTGCTGGAGCATTAGTCAATCCAAAAGGCATGACTAGAAACTCATAGTGACCGTAACGGGTTCTTAACGCGGTTTTAGGAACATCTTCTTCCTTCACTCTCAGCTGATGATATCCGGAGCGTAGATCAATCTTAGAATAAACACTTGATCCTTGCAATTGATCAAATAAATCATCAATCCTCGGTAATGGGTACCAATTCTTGATCGTTAATTTGTTTAAATCTCGATAATCTATGCACATTCTCATAGATCCATCCTTCTTCTTGACGAACAGAATAGGAGCACCCGAAGGTGAAAAACTGGGACGGACAAATCCACGGTCCGATAATTCTTGCAACTGGTTTTGTAATTCTTGCATTTCTGAAGGTGCAAGTCTATATGGGGATCAGGCTACAGGTGCAGCTCCTGGTACGAGATCAATCTGGAATTCTACACATCTGTGTGGAGGTAGCCCTGTAATTCTTCTGGAAATACTTCGAAATATTCTCTTACAACCGGCACGTCATCAATGCTTCTTTCTTCGGTATTGATGTTCTTCACGTGTGACAGAATAGCATAACAACCTTTTCTTATAAGTTTATGGGCCTTCATACAGCTGATAAGTTCAGCTTCGAGTTGCTCTTCTCCCCATAAATCATTAATGACGTTTCATCCTTTTGAGGGATGCGGATCGATTTCTCAGCGCAAACAACTACCGCTTATGACGACCCGGAAATTTCCAATCAAATTTAAACTTAATCTTATTATGATACCGACGCGATAAGCAAAATCTTTAATGTGAGTTTTAAAATTTTTTTTAACTATTTATATGAATTCATTTGACCTTTAACTATTCCCGACGATTCACGAACAACAAATTGTAAATAGTTATGTGTGTATATACATATATATAGATAGATATAAATAATAATTGAAAATATAATTTGAAATATTATATGTTGTTGATATTAAAATTAATTATGTAAAATAAAATAAAAATATGATATTATGAAATTTTTATTTAAAACACATACATATAAATAAAATATATAGAATATATGTTTTGTGATTTCGAAGTTATTTAGTAAACGACGATAATGCTAATTGTAATTCGATTGATAATAAACGAGGTAAAAAGGAACTTATGTGATTTTAAAATAAACGGTGATTCAAAAATGAGTTATATAAAGTATAAGCTTATTAAAAATATATTTAGAAACTATTTATTGAGTTTAAAATTTTTTTATTTTACTTGGGGTTGGGAGTGAATAATTAATGTAATTTTTATTTAATAGTTAATGCTCGAATTTTATACCATAATGACCAAAAAAAATAAATATACTTAATTTAAAAATATGGGATTTTTCTGAACACTTTTATCCGCCACTGATTAGCAACGGAGTACAATAGACTATCCGAGAAAACTGTCCGCAGTATTATTACAATTAATGATCACGAGAATTTCATTGTTTTACTGTATTTGTTATTTTCCATCTTTGTTATTTTCCATCTACCTAAACTCTAATATATATGTATACACAATACTCACATATAGAGATAGGAAAAACGGTAACCATTGATCACCTCCATCTTCAACCACACCACCACCATCACTGACTACCTCCACCACCATATCATCCCTCCTAGAATTTTTCTCTTTCTTTTCTTTCGGTTTCTTCCAGTCAATCACAACCATCTCTTTCGAGATCAAAACCACCACCACTACACTATGTTAAATTGCTGCTGCTATGATGAGACTTTGGTTTGTTTTGTAGCCCCTCATCGATGCTGCATCTTTCAGATTTTGTTCAGCCCAAAACTCCACCCAACTGCCATATTCAAACACCACAAAACCATCGCGAAATACTACTGCTATTTTTATTTATTTTTTTTCTCGTTCACTCCTGCTATCGTGTGTTTTCTCTTGCTGCAACTACGATAGCTTAAGGAACTCAAACCGTGAAGATCTATATCCATGATGATGAACAACGAAGAAGGAGAGGAATAGTGATAATGGTAATGATGTACGATGAGAAAGGAGATGAAGTGATGACGATAAGATGATGATGGTGAGTTCAACCACCACACGCCACTTTCAAATAAGTTGCTGCCATACTATCCTGTTCTTCCTTGTAATCAATAACCTGTTATATTTTTTTTTTTGTGGTTCATCATAACCCAAAACATAAAACATTCTAGGATTGGGTTGTGAGTAACAACAAACACTGCTTGATCAAACTCTTGATACTCGGTTCTTGATATGGCCAAAACGGACGGTTTTTATTTGCACGGTGTCGTCGGGCCGCGGCTCGCCAGGATCAGCCACTCGTGGGAGAGGGTACTGTTTTAAATTTATATTTAGCGGGGCCTAAATCTTACTACTCCTTATAAGTAAGGGAAGTATGACATAGAGTCGTATTTTTGAGATATCAGTAGAATCGAACCTATATTTAAGCCTAAGATAGTTAGGGAGTAGTGGTTATTTATTTTGGGATTTTCTAATTTATAAGACAGATAAAGTAAATACGATAAATTTTGTAATTCAGATAAGGTTAAAGTGAGTGCATACTATGACTTCATCAGTTATTCTGCTGAGATTATGGAATGCTGGCTCATGAATAGGCAGAGGCCTTGTATTCATTACACTGGTCCTAAACGTCCCTGTCATAAGACATGTCACTGGGTATTGCCTTAGGCTTGAAGATTCTGAATAGACAGCAACGTCCCTTACCCCCGACGCCCGTGCAGTCTGACTACAGGCAAACACGTTCAGACGGCTCATCCAATTGAGCGACTCGGTTAGGTGACGTATTAACATTCCAAAATGGTCTAAACTTTCTTAAGCATAATAGAATACATGGTTTACCATATACGAGAGACGTGATATGTTTCAATGCTTTCGTTAATGATTGGTTTTGAAAGATAGTTAGGCCCTTAAAAAGAGTTCAACCATAAAGAACACCATGGCCAAGTCAAACTGACTTCCATGAACACGTTCGGTTATCCTAACAGTCCAATCCTTTATGTGTCTAAACAAACAGTTTCTTAATTAACTAAGAATCCCTCAAGCGGGTTGCAATGCTTGAGACCGCGTTATGGTGCAGTGTACTGGTCAACACTAACCGGGTTCCATGGCCTTACTTAGCAATGCTTGGAGATGTAGATCTAAAGCAAGTTCTGATTCTGAGCATAGACATCGGCACTCTCAACGGAAAATAGTGAAGCATTAAAGATGAATGCTGGTCTTATTTGGGGTGCCTTTCCATAATCAATTTAGGTCGATAATGCCTTAGTCATGCAATGCTCTATTAGAGATTCCAATCTAACAAGATTTCTTCTTTACTTAAGCCTTATTTTTATTGACAAACATTTCAGGTTTTCAAAAATACTTCTTTCGAAAGGGTTTCTTTTGCAAAAATTTTGAAATTTGGCTTAAGGGCTTGGAATCTTCGTAATGGGTTATTATAATACAGCATAAAAAGATACCAACATCTCACACTTAGACGAACATTGTCCTCAATGTTCCTAGTGTATCCCACACTTAGGAGTTTTAGTTGAAGATTTGGGAGTATTTGTCTAGTGATTTTATTGGGTGTTATCCCACACTTAGTGATAAGCTAGGATGTGGCATATGTAGCGACCCGACAAAACGTCATTGACGGCGCCGTCTACTTAGGTCCCGTTACGTGGTCATAAGTCTTTAAAACAACATTTGACCAAAAAAAATGTCGCATTCATTTCAAATGTATAAGTGTTTCAAGTTTACAAAAGTAGTTCAATGACTAGTTACATTACAATGTTTAACGTACAAATGAAACCTATGCGACACAATTTTAAAGTAGTCCAAAGACACTCCAACTAAGAATGTATACTCGACATCCAAGCAAGTATCAAAAAGAGTGCGGAAGCATGTATCACATAGCGTTCAAGGACCTGAGAAAACATATAGAAAACTGTCAACGAAAAACGTTGGTGAAATCATAGGTGTATTAGTAAACGTGCATTTGAACCACAAGATTTAATATAAGTTGATTATCTAAATCGTTTGCATTCCAAAAGTTGTTGTTTGTATCGCGAGCACCCAATTATCAAGACTTAACTGTTTTGTACCCTATTACGTAGTGTTAGAACATACACTATACTCAAAAATATATTTCATCCGCTAACGGTAGCGAACCGTCCGAATGAGGCTCGTCAAGCCCATGTGATCACATAATATAAGTTCTCGTTTACACCCTGCAAGTGTAACTAATGATAATTAAATTGAGGCTTTTTGTTTAAACTCGCACGTGGAATGTTTGTTTTCGTACTTGTGTTTAAAGCATAAAAGTATGATGCGTATATGTTTCTCATCCCATAGTTTAAAACGTAAAAGTTGTTGAAAAGGTGGGACTATGATCTCACCTTGAGTGCACGAGTAAAAAGTACTTAGCAAGTATACGTGTGCAAAGAATGTAGTGACCCGAACTTTTCCATGTTTATATATATTAAATGAAATTTTTATTTACATGATTAAGTATTTCCAACATGTTAAGCAATCAAACTTGTTAAGACTTGATTAATTAAAATAAGTTTCATATAGACAATTGACCACCCAAGTTGACCGGTGATTCACGAACGTTAAAACTTGTAAAAACTATATGATGACATATATATGGTTATATATATAGTTAACATGATATTATGATAAGTAAACATATCATTAAGTATATTAACAATGAACTACATATGTAAAAACAAGACTACTAACTTAATGATTTTGAAACGAGACATATATGTAACGATTATCGTTGTAACGACATTTAATGTATATATATCATATTAAGAGATATTCGTACATCATAATATCATGATATTATAATAATTTAAAATCTCTTTTGATATTATAAACATTGGGTTAACAACATTTAACAAGATCGTTAACCTAAAGGTTTCAAAACAACACTTACATGTAATGACCAACGATGACTTAACGACTCAGTTAAAATGTATATACATGTAGTGTTTTAATATGTATTCATACACTTTTTAAAGACTTCAAGACACTTATCAAAATACTTCTACTTAACAAAAATGCTTACAATTACATCCTCGTTCAGTTTCATCAACAATTCTACTCGTATGCACCCGTATTCGTACTTGTACAATACACAGCTTTTAGATGTATGTACTATTGGTATATACACTCCAATGATCAGCTCTTAGGAGCCCATGTGAGTCACCTAACACATGTGGGAACCATCATTTGGCAACTAGCATGAAATATCTCATAAAATTACAAAAATATGAGTAATCATTCATGACTTATTTACATGAAAACAAAATTACATATCCTTTATATCTAATCCATACACCAACGACCAAAAACACCTACAAAAACTTTCATTCTTCAATTTTCTTCATCTTATGGATCTCTCTCAAGTTCTATCTTCAAGTTCTAAGTGTTCTTCATAAATTCCAAAAGTTCTAGTTTCATAAAATCAAGAATACTTCCAAGATTGCAAGTTTACTTCCAAGTTTTCTAAATCCATTCCAAGTAATCATCCAAGATCAAGAAACCTTTGTTATTTACAGTAGGTTATCTTTCTAATACAAGGTAATAATCATATTCAAACTTTAATTCAATTTCTATAACTATAACAATCTTATTTCGAGTGGAAATCTTACTTGAAATTGTTTTCGTGTCATGATTCTGCTTCAAGAACTTTCAAGCCATCCAAGGATCCTTTGAAGTTAGATCCATTTTTCTCATTTCCAGTAGGTTTATCCAAGGAACTTGAGGTAGTAATGATGTTCATAACATAATTCGATTCATACATAAAAAGTTGTCTTATTCAACGTTATAAACTTGTAATCACTAGAACATAATTTAGTTAATTCTAAACTTGGTCGCAAATAAAGTTAATCCTTCTAACTAGACTTTTAAAATCAACTAAACACATGTTCTATATATATATGATATGCTAACTTAATGATTTAAAACCCGGAAACACGATAAACACCATAAAACTGGATATACGTCGTCGTAGTAAAACCGGGGGCTGTTTTGGTTGGGATAATTAAAAGCTAAGAAGAACTTTGATTTAAAAGTTATACTTCTGGAAAAATGATTTTTCATATGAACATGAAACTATATCCAAAAATCATGGTTAAACTCAAAGTGAAAGTATGTTTTTCAAAATGGTCATCAAGATGTCGTTCTTTCGACGGAAATGACTACCTATTTCAAAAACGACTTGTAACTTGTATTTCCGACTATAAACTTATACTTTTTCTATTTAGATTCATAAAGTTAAGTTCAATACGAAACCGTGGCCACTGGAATCACTCAAAACGGATTAGAAACGAAGAAATGGCGAGTAAAACAAGATTGATAAAAATTACTCATTTTACCTACGTGAAAGTTAGTAATAAATCTATTCCAACCATAACCTAATCATCTTATATTGTATATTATGTAATCTTGAGATACCATAGACACGTATACAACGTTTCGACCTATCATGTCGACCCATCTATATATATATATTGCGGAACAACCATAGACACTCTATATGTGAATGTTGGAGTTAGCTATACAGGGTTGAGGTTGATTCCAAAATATATATATATATATATATATATTTATATATATATATATATATATATATATATATATATATATATATATATATATATATATATATAGAGTTTGAGTTGTGATCAATATTGAGATACGTATACACTGGGTCGTGGATTGATTCAAGATAATATTTATCGATTTATTTCTGTACATCTAACTGTGGACAACTAGTTGTAGGTTACTAACGAGGACAGCTGACTTAATAAACTTAAAACATCAAAATGTATTAAAAGTTTTGTAAATATATTTTGAACATACTTTGATATATATGTATATATTGTTATAGGTTTGTGAATCAACCAGTGGCCAAGTCTTACTTCCCGACGAAGTAAAAATCTGTGAAAGTGAGTTATAGTCCCACTTTTAAAATCTAATATTTTTGGGATGAGAATACATGCAGGTTTTATAAATGATTTACAAAATAGACACAAGTACGTGAAACTACATTCTATGGTTGAATTATCGAAATCGAATAAGCCCCTTTTTATTAAGTCTGGTAATCTAAGAATTGGGGAACAGACACCCTAATTGACGCGAATCCTAAAGATAGATCTATTGGGCCTAACAAACCCCATCCAAAGTACCGGATGCTTTAGTACTTTGAAATTTATATCATATCCGAAGGGTGTCCCGGAATGATGGGGATATTCTTATATATGCATCTTGTTAATGTCGGTTACCAGGTGTTCACCATATGAATAATTTTTATCTCTATTTATGGGATGTATATTGAAATATGAAATCTTGTGGTCTATTGTTACGATTTGATATATATAGGTTAAACCTATAACTCACCAACATTTTTGTTGACGTTTAAAGCATGTTTATTCTCAGGTGAATACTAAGAGCTTCCGCTGTTGCATATTAAAATAAGGACAAGATTTGGAGTCCATGTTTGTATGATATTGTGTAAAAACTGCATTCAAGAAACTGATTTCGATGTAACATATTTGTATTGTAAACCATTATGTAATGGTCGTGTGTAAACAGGATATTTTAGATTATCATTATTTGATAATATACGTAAAGCTTTTTAAACCTTTATTTATTAAATAAAGATTATGGTTTGTTTTAAAAATGAATGCAATCTTTGAAAAACGTCTCATATAGAGGTCAAAACCTCGCAACGAAATCAATTAATATGGAACGTTTTTAATCAATAAGAACGGGACATTTCAGTTGGTATCCGAGCGTTGGTCTTAGAGAACCAGAATTTTGCATTAGTGTGTCTTATCAAGTTTGTTAGGATGCATTAGTGAGTCTGGACTTCGACCGTGTTTACTTGAAAAAAAAAAAAACTGCTTAACAAATTTTGTTGGAAACTATATATTTTTAACATGTGAATATTATGTGATATATTAATCTCTTAACGTGTTTGATATTATGTGATAGATGTCTACCTCTAGAACTAGTCCCATTGACTCACCTAATAATAATGAAGAGTCAAATGTAAATTGGAATGATTCGTGGACTGATTCACAAGTTCCCGAAGAGGAACCGGAAGAAGAGTCAGAACCGGAAGAAGAGTCGGAACCGGAAGAAGAACCAGTGGGAGAAATAATAAAATGGTTAAGTAGAAGAAAATCCTCAACCAACCGACCAAAGTTAATTATGGTCAACGGTGTTTCTGCTAAGGAAGCAAAATATTGGGAGGATTACCATTTCTCCGATGAATCGGATCCCGACGAGGATTCCGATGATGTTATAGAAATTACCCCAACTGAATTTAAAAAGGCAAAAGAGAATAATAAGGGAAAGGGCATAAAAATAGAGAAATCTGATTCTAACCCCGATGAACTTTAAATGTATCGTCAACACCCGTATTTCTTAAGTTGTAACAATAATCCGGGAACCTCTAAACCACCAGGTTTTTCTAGACCAATGTGGAAAACGACGGCTCGTATTAGGGGAACATCATATATCCCTAAAAACTTTGTAAAAAGAACCAAGTTCGAAAAAGAAGAAATGAGTGAGTCGGAATAAGATAGTTGTATTCGTGTGGTGTAATATATGCAATATAGTGTGCTTATGCTTTATGATATATGTAAAAATTGCTTGTATTAATAAGTATTTTTTTTTATAAATCTAACTCTTGTCTATTTTACAGTATAAAAACACAAAGTGGATAGATAACCCAATATTTTAAGAGACCTACCCGGAGACATGATTGATGAAATCTTGTCTAGAGTCGGTCAGAATTCCTCGGCACAACTATTTAAGGCGAGATCAGTTTGTAAGACATTCGAAGAACGTTCCAAGAATGCCTTGGTTTATAAAAGGCTTTCGTTTGAAAGATGGGGGATATCACATTGGGAAACCCATAAGTTACGATGTGTTTACTTTAAAGCATATATTGCGGGGAACCCAAATGCTATTTTACGCAACGGGTTAAGAAATTATTTTGACTCAATATATCCGAATATAGGACTTCGTGATTTAGAAAAAGCGACAAACATGCAACATAAAGAAGCATGTTATGCTTACGGGTTAGTAATGTTCGCTTCTCACCAAAGTGAGAACAAGAACATCGAGCTACAACTATTAAACAAAACGTTCCCACAAGTGACAGACTCAGTAGTTGGGGTGAGAAACAAGGTTTTTAGGTTATTACGAGACTGTTGGTCATTACGTAACCTTCGCCCTTTTGACGACGTTACAGCACGTTGTCATACTATTGGTCACAACGGTTACGTTCCGCAAGACCAAGGATGGGAAGTGGTATTAGTAAAACCAGAATGCATGACTTGTTTCTGGACGTATGAATTACGTGTCTTTGTTGCCTTTGCTGAACGCCTTATTTATTAACTAGAATTATCTTCGCAACTACTTTGTATCAAAGTTTTATGTGCTATATTTCATGCTATATGTAAAATAGCGGTATTGTAAGTTTGCAAGTTATTGTATAAAGGTTTGAATATGATATATTTTTTTTTTGTTGTGATTAGTTTTTCATATATAATTGTAGTAGTTGAAATGGTATGTTAGCTACTAAGTATGAACTTAACGGGTAGGTACTACCAGAATTAAAGAGTATAAAACGCTAATATGAAGAAAGAGCTTTTATAAATAAGTTCATATTACGCTACGAAATACTATTGACTACTCTTGATATTCTATATGATTAACTCGTTTCATTTGACTATTTTGAAGGAAATGGCACCGACTACTCGACACACCTTGAATATGAGTAAAGAGGAATTTCGTGCCTTTCTTGCTTCAAACATAGCCGCAGTATAGGCTGCGCTACATACCAACAATAACCTTAGATCTAGCAGTACAGGAAATCATGTAGGATGCACCTACAAAGAATTCACTGCCTGCAAACCTTTGGAATTTGATGGAACCGAAGGACCGATCGGATTGAAACGGTGGACCGAGAAGGGCAAATCAGTGTTTGCCATAAGTAAGTGTACTGAAGAGGACAAAGTGAAGTACGCTACGCATACCTTCACAGGTTCTGCGTTAACATGGTGGAATACCTATCTAGAGCAAGTGGGACAAGATGATGCTTACGCACTACCGTGGTCAGCATTCAAGCACTTGATGAACGAGAAGTAACGTCCCAGAACCGAGGTCAATAAGCTCAAGACAGAACTTAGAGGGTTACGAACCCAAGGATTTGATATTACCACGTACGAAAGACGATTCACAGAATTGTGCTTATTGTGTCCGGGAGCGTTCGAAGATGAGGAAGAGAAGATCGACGCGTTTGTGAAAGGATTACCGGAAAGAATCCAAGAAGATATAAGTTCACATGAACCCGCCTCCATACAACAGGCATGTAGAATGGCTCACAAACTAGTGAACCAGATTGAAGAAAGAATTAAAGAACAGACTGCTGAAGAGGCCAATGTGAAGCAAGTCAAAAGAAAGTGGGAGGAAAACGGTGATAAGAATCACCAATACAACAACAACAGCAATTACAACAATAATCGCAATAACTATCCCAACAATCGCAACATCAATCGCAAATACAACAAATGGCCCAACAACAACAACAACAACAGCAACTACAACAATCATCCCAATAACAATAATAACCGCAACAACAACAACAATCAGAAGCAGCTATGCCAAAGGTGTGAAAAGTATCACTCGGGGTTCTGCACCAAATTTTGCAACAAGTGTAAAAGAAATGGTCATAGCGCAGCGAAGTGTGAGGTCTATGGACCAGGGGTTAACAGAACGAAAGGAACAAATGGTGTCGGAACGAGTAATGGCGGAGCAAGTTATGCCAATGTAGTTTGTTATAAATGTGGAAAACCGGGCCACATTATTAGAAATTTCCCGAACCAGGAGAACACGAATGGATAAGGCCGCGGAAGAGTTTTCAATATTAATGCGGCAGAGGCACAGGAAGACCCGGAGCTTGTTACGGGTACGTTTCTTATTGACAATAAATCTGCTTATGTTTTATTTGATTCGGGTGCGGATAGAAGCTATATGAGTAGAGATTTTTGTGCTAAATTAAGTTGCCCATTGACGCCTTTGGATAGTAAATTTTTACTCGAATTAGCAAATGGTAAATTAATTTCAGCAGATAATATATGTCGGAATCGAGAAATTAAACTGGTTAGCGAAACATTTAAGATTGACTTGATACCAGTAGAGTTAGGGAGTTTTGATGTGATAATCGGTATGGACTAGTTGAAAGAAGTGAAAGCAGAGATTGTTTGTTACAAAAATGCAATTCGCATTATACGAGAAAAAGGAAAACCCTTAATGGTGTACGGAGAAAAGGGCAACACGAAGCTACATCTTATTAGTAATTTGAAGCCACAAAAACTAATAAGAAAAGGTTGCTATGCTGTTCTAGCACACATCGAGAAAGTACAAACTGAAGAAAAGAGCATCAATGATGCTCCCGTCACAAAAGAATTTCCCGATGTATTTTCGAAAGAATTACCGGGATTACCCCCACATCGATCCGTTGAATTTCAAATAGATCTTGTACCAGGAGCTGCACCAATAGCTCGTGCTCCTTACAGACTCGCACCCAGCGAGATGAAAGAACTGCAAAGTCAATTACAAGAACTTTTAGAACGTGGTTTCATTCGACCAAGCACATCACCGTGGGGAGCTCCTGTTTTGTTTGTCAAGAAAAAAGATGGTACATTCAGGTTGTGTATCGACTACCGAGAGTTGAACAAACTTACCATCAAGAACCGCTACCCACTATCGAGAATCGATGACTTATTTGATCAACTACAAGGCTCGTCTATTTATTCAAAGATTGACTTACGTTCCGGGTATCATCAAATGCGGGTGAAAGAAGATGATATTTCAAAGACTGCTTTTAGGACGCGTTATGGTCATTAAGAGTTTATGGTTATGCCGTTTGGATTGACTAACGCACCAGCTATGTTCATGGACCTTATGAACCGAGTGTGTGGACCATACCTTGACAAGTTTGTCATTGTTTTCATTGATGACATACTTATTTACTCAAAGAATGACCAAGAACACGGTGAACATTTGAGAAAGGTGTTAGAAGTATTAAGGAAGGAAGAATTGTATGCTAAGTTTTCAAATTGTGCATTTTGGTTGGAAGAAGTTCAATTCCTCGGTCACATAGTGAACAAAGAAGGTATTAAGGTGGATCAAGCAAAGATAGAAACTGTTAAAAAGTGGGAAACCCCGAAAACTCCGAAACACATACGCCAATTTTTAGGACTAGCTGGTTACTACAAAAGGTTCATCCAAGACTTTTCCAGAATAGCAAAACCCTTGACTGCATTAACGTATAAAGGGAAGAAATTTGAATGGAAGGATGAACAAGAGAAAGCGTTCCAGTTATTGAAGAAAAAGCTAACTACGGCACCTATATTGTCATTGCCTGAAGGGAATGATGATTTTGTGATTTATTGTGAAGCGTCAAAGCAAGGTCTCGGTTGTGTATTAATGCAACGAACAAAGGTGATTGCTTATGCGTCTAGACAATTGAAGATTCACGAACAAAATTATACGACGCATGATTTGGAAGTAGGCGCGGTTGTTTTTGCATTAAAGACTTGGAGGCACTACTTATATGGGTTCAAAAGTATTATATATACCGACCACAAAAGTCTTTAACACATATTTAATCAGAAACAACTGAATATGAGGCAGCGTAGGTGGATTGAATTGTTGAATGATTACGACTTTGAGATTCGTTACCACTCGGGGAAGGCAAATGTGGTAGCCGACGCCTTGAGCAGGAAGGACAGAGAACCCATTCGAGTAAAATCTTTGAATATAATGATTCACAATAACCTTACTACTCAAATAAAGGAGGCGCAACAAGGAGTTTTAAAAGAGGAAAATTTAAAGGATGAAATACCCAAAGGATCGGAGAAGCATCTTAATATTCGGGAAGATGGAATCCGGTATAGGGCTGAAAGGATTTGGGTACCAAAATTTGGAGATATGAGAGAAATGGTACTTAGAGAAGCTCATAAAACCAGATACTCAATACATCCTGGAACGGGGAAGATGTACAAGGATCTCAAGAAACATTTTTGGTGGCCGGGTATGAAAGCCGATGATGCTAAATACGTAGGAGAATGTTTAACGTGTTCTAAGGTCAAAGCTGAGCATCAGAAACCATCAGGTCTACTTCAACAACCCGAAATCCCGGAATGGAAATGGGAAAACATTACCATGGATTTCATCACTAAATTGCTAAGGACTGCAAGTGGTTTTGATACTATTTGGGTAATAGTTGATCGTCTCACCAAATCAGCACACTTCCTGCCAATAAGAGAAGATAAAAAGATGGAGAAGTTAGCACGACTGTATTTGAAGGAAGTCGTCTCGAGACATAGAATACCAATCTCTATTATCTCTGATAGGGATGGCAGATTTATTTCAAGATTCTGGCAGACATTACAGCAAGCATTAGGAACTCGTCTAGACATGAGTACTGCCTATCATCCATAAACTGATGGGCAGAGCGAAAGGATGATACAAACGCTTGAAGACATGCTACGAGCATGTGTTATTGATTTCAGAAACAGTTGGGATCGACATCTACCGTTAGCAGAATTTTCCTACAACAACAGCTACCATTCAAGCATTGAGATGGCGCCGTTTGAAGCACTTTATGGTAGAAAGTGTAGGTCTCCGATTTGTTGGAGTGAAGTGGGGGATAGACAGATTACGGGTCTGGAGATAATACAAGAAACTACCGAGAAGATCATCCAAATTCAACAACGGTTGAAAACCGCCCAAAGTCGACAAAAGAGATACGCTGACATTAAAAGAAAAGATATAGAATTTGAAATTGGAGAGATGGTCATGCTTAAAGTTGCACCTTGGAAAGGCGTTGTTCGATTTGGTAAACGAGGGAAATTAAATCTAAGGTATATTGGACCATTCAAGATTATTGATCGTGTCGGACCAGTAGCTTACCGACTTGAGTTACCTCAACAACTCGCAGCTGTACATAACACTTACCACGTCTCGAATTTGAAGAAATGTTTTGCTAAAGAAGATCTCACTATTCCGTTAGATGAAATCCAAATCAACGAAAAACTTCAATTTATCGAAGAACCCGTCGAAATAATGGATCGTGAGGTTAAAAGACTTAAGCAAAACAAGATACCAATTGTTAAGGTTTGATGGAATGCTCTTAGAGGACCCGAGTTCACCTAGAAACAAGAAGATCAGATAAAGAAGAAATACCCGCACTTATTTCCAGAAGATACGTCAACACCTCCAACTGCTTAAAATTTCGGGACGAAATTTATTTAACGGGTAGGTACTGTAGTGACCCGAACTTTTCCATGTTTATATATATTAAATGAAATTGTTATTTACATGATTAAGTGTTTCCAACATGTTAAGCAATCAAACTTGTTAAGACTTGATTAATTAAAATAGGTTTCATATAGACAATTGACCACCCAAGTTGACCGGTGATTCACGAACGTTAAAACTTGTAAAAACTATATGACGAAATATATATGGTTATATATATAGTTAACATGATATTATGATAAGTAAACATATCATTAAGTATATTAACAATGAACTACATATGTAAAAACAAGACTACTAACTTAATGATTTTGAAAAGAGACATATATGTAACGATTATCGTTGTAACGACATTTAATGTATATATATCATATTAAGAGATATTCGTACATCATAATATCATGATAATATAATAATTTAAAATCTCTTTTGATATTATAAACATTGGGTTAACAACATTTAACAAGATCGTTAACCTAAAGGTTTCAAAACAACACTTACATGTAACGACCAACGATGACTTAACGACTCAGTTAAAATGTATATACATGTAGTGTTTTAATATGTATTCATATACTTTTGAAAGACTTCAAGACACTTATCAAAATACTTCTACTTAACAAAAATGCTTACAATTACATCCTCGTTCAGTTTCATCTACAATTCTACTCGTATGCACCCGTATTCGTACTTGTACAATACACAGCTTTTAGATGTATGTACTATTGGTATATACACTCTAATGATCAGCTCTTATCAGCCCATGTGAGTCACCTAACACATGTTGGAACCATCATTTGGCAACTAGCATGAAATATCTCATAAAATTACAAAAATATGAGTAATCATTCATGACTTATTTACATGAAAACAAAATTACATATCCTTTATATCTAATCCATACACCAACGACCAAAAACACCTACAACCACTTTCATTCTTCAATTTTCTTCATCTAATGGATCTCTCTCAAGTTCTATCTTCAAGTTCTAAGTGTTCTTCATAAATTCCAAAAGTTCTAGTTTCATAAAATCAAGAATACTTCCAAGATTGCAAGTTTACTTCCAAGTTTTCTAAATCCATTCCAAGTAATCATCCAAGATCAAGAAACCTTTGTTACTTACAGTAGGTTATCTTTTTAATACAAGGTAATAATCATATTCAAACTTTAATTCAATTTCTATAACTATAACAATCTTATTTCGAGTGGAAATCTTACTTGAAATTGTTTTCGTGTCATGATTCTGCTTCAAGAACTTTCAAGCCATCCAAGGATCCTTTGAAGCTAGATCCATTTTTCTCATTTCCAGTAGGTTTATACAAGGAACTTTAGGTAGTAATGATGTTCATAACATAATTTGATTCATACATAAAAAGCTGGCTTATTCAACGTTATAAACTTGTAATCACTAGAACATAGTTTAGTTAATTCTAAACTTGTTCGCAAATAAAGTTAATCCTTCTAACTAGACTTTTAAAATCAACTAAACACATGTTCTATATCTATATGATATGCTAACTTAATGATTTAAAACTCGAAAACACGATAAACACCATAAAACTGGATATACGCCGTCGTAGTAAAACCGGGGGCTGTTTTGGTTGGGATAATTAAAAGCTAAGAAGAACTTTGATTTAAAAGTTATACTTCTGGAAAAATGATTTTTCATATGAACATGAAACTATATCCAAAAATCATGGTTAAACTCAAAGTGAAAGTATGTTTTTCAAAATGGTCATCAAGATGTCGTTCTTTCGACGGAAATGACTACCTCTTTCAAAAACAACTTGTAACTTGTATTTCCGACTATAAACTTATACTTTTTCTATTTAGATTCATAAATTTAAGTTCAATACGAAACCGTGGCCACTGGAATCACTCAAAACGGATTAGAAACGAAGAAATGGCGAGTAAAACAAGATTGATAAAAACTACTCATTTTACCTACGTGAAAGTTAGTAATAAATCTATTCCAACCATAACCTAATCAACCTATATTGTATATTATGTAATCTTGAGATACCATAGACACGTATACAACGTTTCGACCGATCATGTCGACCCATCTATATATATATATTGCGGAACAACCAGAGACACTCTATATGTGAATGTTGGAGTTAGCTATACAGGGTTGAGGTTGATTCTAAAATATATATATAGTTTGAGTTGTGATCAATACTGAGATATGTATACACTGGGTCGTGGATTGATTCAAGATAATATTTATCGATTTATTTCTGTACATCTAACTGTGGACAACTAGTTGTAGGTTACTAACGAGGACAGCTGACTTAATAAACTTAAAACATCAAAATGTATTAAAAGTTTTGTAAATATATTTTGAACATACTTTGATATATATGTATATATTGTTATAGGTTTGTTAATCAACCAGTGGCCAAGTCTTACTTCCCGACGAAGTAAAAATCTGTGAAAGTGAGTTATAGTCCCACTTTTAAAATCTAATATTTTTGGGATGAGAATACATGCAGGGTTTATAAATGATTTACAAAATAGACACAAGTACGTGAAACTACATTCTATGGTTGAATTATCGAAATCGAATATGCCCCTTTTTATTAAGTCTGGTAATCTAAGAATTAAGGAACAGACACCCTAATTGACGCGAATCCTAAAGATAGATCTATTGGGCCTAACAAACCCCATCCAAAGTACCGAATGCTTTAGTACTTCGAAATTTATATCATATCCGAAGGGTGTCCCAGAATGATGGGGATATTCTTATATATGCATCTTGTTAATGTCGGTTACCAGGTGTTCACCATATGAATGATTTTTATCTCTATGTATGGGATGTATATTGAAATATGAAATCTTGTGGTCTATTGTTACGATTTGATATATATAGGTTAAACCTATAACTCACCAACATTTTTGTTGACGTTTAAAGCATGTTTATTCTCAGGTGAATACTAAGAGCTTCCGCTATTGCATACTAAAATAAGGACAAGATTTGGAGTCCATGTCTGTATGATATTGTGTAAAAACTGCATTCAAGAAACTGATTTCGATGTAACATATTTGTATTGTAAACCATTATGTAATGGTCGTGTGTAAACAGGATATTTTAGATTATCATTATTTGATAATCTACGTAAAGGTTTTTAAACCTTTATTTATGAAATAAAGGTTATGGTTTGTTTTAAAAATGAATGCAGTCTTTGAAAAAGTCTCATATAGAGGTCAAAACCTCGCAACGAAATCAATTAATATGGAACGTTTTTAATCAATAAGAACGGGTCATTTCAAAGAACAATGCTAGTCTTGACCTAAACAATTAGGTCGTATTAATAACGGTAATCACAATTGGTCAAAGATGTTCAATTAGTCCTATGGCTCGTTACGACTCGATTATATAGCATGTGGAATCAAATTGTCAAGTTTCATGCAAGATACTAGTATAGATGCATGTTAGAATGATCGCACAAACATTTGGTTAAGTTTGACAAAAAGTCAAACTTTGGTTAAAGTCAAAGTCAACAAAAGTCAACACGTTCGGGTCGGGTCCCGAACTATTTTTATGAAGTTAGTAATCATATATCAGTATGTTAGAACAAGTTACAAGTGAATCGGAGGTCCCTAGCATAGCAAACATTTTACGTGAAACGAACACATGGGCAGTCTGCCCCAGATGCGCCGCATCTGCAAGAGATGCGCTGCATCTGCAGCAGATACGCCGCATCCAAGGTAGATGCGCCGCATCTGTGTCTGTTTCAGTGAGACTGCCTTAAAAACTTACAAGTCTCGAACCAAACTTCAATTTAACGCAATTTATGATCCGTAAACATCTAAAACATGTATTTTATATCGTTGGAAAGGTAATTTGACAAGGAACACAACTAAACACATTTCAACAAACAATTCAATACTTGCAACAACTCAAATCACATTCAATTCTCATCATTTAATGCATTCAAGTTCATAAATGCAAATCAATGATTCGGGCAACCAATTTACACGAATGATATGCCGTTTCGAAGATAATTAAACATACAATACAACTAAACACTTACTAATAACATCTCATGTCATTCAAAGCATCAAAGGTTCATTTCAAGTTCATCAAACCCTATCCCAAATCCACCAAAATCAATAATCAAGTTTATGAAGTTTTCTAAAGCAACCTACACATCAAATTGGAGCTAGTGATACTAGGAACACATTTAATACTTGCACTTTATCACAACAACAACATTAAATCATCCAAAACTCAAATTCAAACACACACTTCTCATGTTCATGCTAGTTACACTAAAACGACGAGATCGAGCATATAAATCATATATTCATGTTAGACTTGAGCCATAGACACTAATTAACAATTTTATAAGTTAAAAACATCAAGAACACAAAATCTAGTAATTTTAAAAAGTTACCCAAATGTAATAAAATCGGTATGGAATCGAAGAGGAAGTTGCAAGGATTCCTAATATGTAATTTGTTTGGATTATTGTTTGCTTGATTTGAAATATATGGTGATTCTTTGTTTGGGGTGTTAAGAGAAAAAGGAGGAAGTAGTAAAGATGAAGATGATGAAATGAGAGGAGGAGGTTGAAGGTTTGACTAGTTGACCTAGTCAAATCTTTGGCCGCTTGGCAAGTTTAGTCCCTCTATTTTCATTCGGATGCGTGAATTACCAAAATGAAATATTTTAAAACGCATATTAATGGGAGATGTTATAAATATAAAACGGACTTTAAATAAGTAAACGGAAAAGTAAACGGAAAAAGGCGGGATGTTACAGCATAGTTTGAATCTTGAGCTAGTAGCGAAAAGAAAGAAATACCCCTAGCAGATGCGGCTAGCTTCCAATCCTTGCGTCTTTATCGGATCATTTGTCATCTTTTATTCTTCTACTCTAATTTATTGCTCGGGTTTCCTCCAGAGAAGCACTTTTGTTTAAGGTCGTTGGCTCGACCGTAGTGATGCTTTAAAAAGCAAACATTCCTCACTGATAGTTGTGATCTTGGTCTTCTCGAGTGAATGTGAGTCTTGGCGGGTAAATCCTGAGAAAGTGCCGGACCAATAGTGGTAAAAGATCCGGTACTTCTCTTGAAGATCTTCTAAAAGATAAGTAGTGCGCAGTTTTGGCTCTTGATAAGTCTTGAAGTCCGATAAGAATATGATCTATGACTCTGCTGGTTGACCCATGAATGTCAATCATAGAAGCAGTGCTGGTGGTGATTATTTCTCTGATGGGATGCTCATTTCGGAGGTCTTCAAATAATGTCAGAAACTGTATCTTTAGAATTTTGAAGTCTTCGGAACGGTGATCTCCACAGTAGGAGTCTGTAGCTTTACACAGATTTGTTAAAAGATGAAGCTGGAAAGAAGTGAACATCAATCCTGATCCGAGCATTAATGTCACCGTCTTTGAGTATATCTCCCGACATCCAGCTTTAAATGTGAAACTAGAATCCGTAGATTCGTGGAAGATACGTGATAGCTGCTTCGTAACATAGGTGGCAATGTTGACTCGATCTGGTTCAAGATGAGAGAACGGATTGTTTCGCCTTGCTTCCTCCATAACAGCGTCTCGTAACTCTTTGATAATTAGATCAGCGTAGTGATCAATTGTTACGTAAATCACCAGTCTGTCTAGTGTGCTTTCGAAATTATCTCTTTCCAAAAGAGTGAAAAAGCTGTGAATATCCTCGATCATTTGAAATCAGAGTGATAAGTCGGGTGTCCGGTAGAAAGATCCATATGCTTCTGGATGAGAGTCAGTAGTGCTCGTTGGTTTCCTGAGAATAGAAGTGCAGATCCGGCTAAGGCATTGTAAACCTTAGAGTAAATGATCTTCTGATCTCGACAGAATCTTGTCTCAAGAATAGTGCGAACCACTGAATTGTGCTCTCGTTGCCTTTCTTCGTGATAGATATGATCGTGAAGAGAATTGATAAAGTCTTGAATGCGTTCTTCTAGGATTTCAACATCATTGTCTTCTCTTCGGAGATAAAGGTGGTGTTCTTCTCTGATAGCCATGATTCGTTCTGTTAAGCGTAGTGAAAAATCAATGGTTGATTTTCGGATGGCTTCGAGAATGTCCTCAAATTCGTCGGTATCATTGATGAAGGTTATCATGTCTGCGTGTGTGGATATAACCGGAATTCGATCTAAAGAAGATTCCGGCTCCCCTTGATCTGGTTCGATTGGAGAGTGTGAGTTATTCAGAATGTCTTCATGTTGCTCTTCCTCGTCATCATCGGTGTATTTTTCTTCTGAGGATGCGTCTGATGAATGGGTTTCTTCAGTATTCTGATTCTCCACTTTGATACTGGCAGGATCAATTTCTATATCCTTAACCTTAGCCTTGTCGGTGTTTTTCTTAAAGCGAATGATTAAACTGTGATCTTCCGTCTCAAGCCTCATTATTTCTTCATGACGCTCAATGCTTGGAGCGGGTATTTTCGTAGTTTCTTTTACGTCTTCCATTTCCTTTTCCTCCTCAGATTCCTCCTTTTCCTCTATTTCTTCGCTGGGATCCTCTTCTTCCATTTCTGGGTCGTCTACAAACTGTGATTCGACACCCATCTCGATATCATCGGCTGGTGGTGAAAACTCGTCATCGAAAGTGATCCGTCTGGTGGAAATAGCAAACATCTTTGCCTGTCCAGAAAGATCGGTTGGTCGGTCAATTTTGAAGGTAACGCTCTCCCCATGCGATCGTAAGATCAAGGTTTGATTGTACACATCAATGACAGTCCTAGCCGTATTCATGAAAGGTCTTCCTAACACTACTGGGGTGTGTAGGTCTTCTTTAATATCCATTACTACGAAATCCGTAAGATAAAAGAATTTATCGACTTTCACCAAGCCGTTCTCAACTATGCCCTTAGGATATCGAATTGTGTGATCGACAAGTTGGATTGTCAATTTGGTTGGTGACAAGTCTCCTAACTCTAATCTCTTGTAGAGAGAGTAGGGGATTAGGTTGATACTTGCTCCTAAATCTGCTAGCGCATGAATGGTTCCAGATTGGTAGATTGAACCCGGGAAAATGAATCGGCCCGTATCTCCTAGCTTTGGTGGTAGAGAGTTTTTGAGTAATGCAGAGCATTCTTCACTCAGTGGAATTTTGTTAGAGTCTGGTATCCTCTCCTTTGTAGAAAGAAGCCTTCGGATGTATCTCTTCTGGATGGGAAATTTGGACATAGTGTCCAGGTATCTTTCATCAAGTTTGAAGGAATCAAGCTTGGATGGTTCTTCTTGTAGCCTTCCAGGATAAGGTACGTAAACTAGAATTTCAGGGGTCAGCTTCTGAATATTTGTCGATTTGTTCTTGTGCCTAGCTGACCTTCTCCGTGGTTCTTCCTCTGAGATTACGGAATCCATTTGCTTTGCTTCTTCTATGTGGGGATTTTGGATAGTATTACTTGGCAATCTTCCCTGCGATCGGGTTTCAAGGTATTGTGATAACTGTCCGAGCTGCGTTTCCAAACTTTTAAGCAGAGCCAATTGATTTCTTATTAGTATCTCTGTCTGATCTTGTCTGGCTGCAGTTCTCTGATTTAGCTGTTGTTGTCCTTGAATGAACTGAGTCAATTGACCATCAGCTCCGAGAGTGGGGTTAGTGGCTTTTGTAATCTGGGTGGTAGGGGAATTTTCCTCAACTGGGGGACCAGTGAGTGGAAGTGGTTGATCGTAGGTCAATTGAGATTGTTGGGCTAGATAAGGTGGATAGCGATAGCGGAAAGGTTGATTGCTTTGCTGAAATTGATTAACCCTAGGTGGTTGATTGAATCCGGGATTTGGTGGACGAGATGGGTATTGGACGTAACAAACTGAACCGTCAGGGTTTTCGTACTCAACTTGATATTCTTCAGTGGGTTACGGGTTGGTACAATTAACACAAGCCTGAGCTTGGTTAACCTGCTGCGGCTGCGTCTTCAATTCTCCGAGTTGTTTAGTAAGAGATTCCATCTTATCCGTGAGGGATTTCATGGCCTCTGTTTGATTGTTAAGTGCAGAGAGTGGGGCAGATGATGAAGTTGTTTCATCACTGTTCCAGTCATGATGATGCATTGTCATGTTCTCGAGCAATTCCCATGCTTCGTCTGCCGTTTGGTTCATCAGATTCCCTTGAGCTGCTGCATCAATCGTCGTCCTATGATTTACCGTAAGACCATTGTAGAAGGTACAGATTTGGGCTGACCGTTCTAGCTGGTGATTAGGGCATTTCTTCAGCAGGATTTTGAATCGCTCCCATGCAGTGTAAAGAGATTCATCATAACTTTGTTTGAAGTTAATGATGTCATTCTTCAGTTTGGTTTGTTTAGAAGGAGGGAAATATTTGGTTAGGAATTTAGTAGCCATCTCCTTCCATGACGTGATGGAATCTTTTTCCAGTCCTTCAAACCAAGTTTGAGCATGATGGGTGAGAGAATATGGGAACACGTATAGCTGGACTATATCTTGTCCTATCCCTGGCTGTTTGTAGGAGTTTGAAAGAGATATGAATTTATCAAGGTGAGAATTAGGATCGTCGTTCGGTAATCCATGAAACTGACAGCTATTCTGGATGAGCTGGATGATGTAATGTTTTAACTCGAACAAGTGTCCTTGAATCTCTGGAAATCTGATTGGTCCTCCTCGACCTTCAATCGAGGGTTTGGTGTTTTCTACTAAAGTAACACGTAACGCCATTTGATTTTTGATTCGTGCTTCCTTGCGTGCTTTAGAGATTATTGCGTCTGGATCAGGTACGGATAACAACAGCCCTGCTCTAGATCGGGTTTGGGTCATACACTGGGTATGCCTTTTTGTTTTTAATTTTTCGTAAATAAACTAAGATAATCTAAAGTAAGCTAAACTAGTCTAAGGTAATCTAATTCTAAGGTAATCTAATTTTATCTAGTTTGATCTAAGGTAGTCTAAAGTAATCTAAGGTAATCTAATTTAATTAACTAACTATCCAACGGTGGAATATGTTTTAGGTTCTGGCTACTGATTCGGTAACAGAGCTCTGCACGAACTATTCAACAAACCAAGTGGTCAGGCCGACTACGGAGAGGCAGGATCCTTTTGGTCCCAATATAATTGGCGACTGTTCGGAAAATCCAACAACCAAGTCCGTGTATAATTTTCTTTCTTAGACACCACTAAATGCTTGTGAATAAGTTTGATAGAGAGCAGTATTGCCCGATACCAGTTCCCCGCAGCGGCACCAAAAACTTAGTATTCTCCCGTGATATGGCCGAAACGGACGGTTTTTATTTGCGCGGTGTCGTTGGGCCGCGGCTCGCCAGGATTAGCCACTCGTGGGAGAGGGTACTGTTTAAATATATATTTAGCGGGGCCTAAATCTTACTACTCCTTATAAGTAAGGAAAGTATGACCTAAAGTCGTATTTTTGTGATATCAGTAGAATCGAACCTATATTTAAGCCTAAGATAGTTAGGGAGTAGTGGTTATTTATTTTGGGATTTTCTAATTTATAAGACAGATAAAGTGAGTGCATACTATGACTTAATCAGTTATTCTGCCGAGATTATGGAATGCTGGCTCATGAATAGGCAGAGGCCTTGTATTCATTACACTGGTCCTAAACGCCCCTGTCATAAGACATGTCACTGGGTATTGCGTTAGGCTTGAAGATTCTGAATAGACAGCAACGTCCCTTACCCCCGACGCCCGTGCAGTCTAACTACAGGCATACACGTTCAGACGTCTCATCCAATTTAGCGACTCGGTTGGGTAACGTATTAACATTCCAAAATGGTATAAACTTTCTTAAGCATAATAGAATACATGGTTTACCATATCCGAGAGACGTGATGTGTTTCAATGCTTTCGTTGATGATTGGTTTTGAAAGATAGTTAGGCCCTTAAAAAGAGTTCAACCATAAAGAACACCATGGCCAAGTCAAGCTGACTTTCATGAACACGTTCGGTTATCCTAACTGTCCATTCCTTTATGTGTCTAAACAAAAAGTTCCTTTAGTGATATATAATAATTACCTTTAGTGATATATAATAATGATTATATATATATAGATAAATGTGTATAATTGCTTAAGGGAATCACTATCAGTTTCAAGTCTTAATCATACAGTGTTTGCTTTCTGTTTCTGTTTTTAAATTTGTACTAGACGATCTCCATTTCAGTAGCATCCAAAATTTGTTTGCAATCAACATCACTTTTGTTTTTTTTTTTTTTTTATATTTGATTATGTACTGGGAATTTAAACTTGTCGACCCAATTGTTACATAAAACAAACGCAGTCAGTGGAATTAGATGGGAACCAACCTCACGGTATCATTTATCAATTACACAATACAATTAACAGCTTTTAATTATTGAATTTAGGCAGAAAAACACCAAGAACACGTCGCTACCTCTGTTCATCTTACTTTTTCACCATAATCCTTTTTCAAATGAGTTTTAAAAATATAACAATGAGGTTTTGTTAGGAATTATGAACTAAAACTATCTGCAAGAGCTCGACTTTCAATTGTTTTTATCGAACCCGAATTTCGAAGTCAAAGTTTATGTTTCAAAAAGTCAACTTTCGTTCTTCAATCAAATTCGAACTTTCTGTGATGTTTTCAATTAAATTGACGATTTCTATATATTATAAGATTGATTTGAAACTTACTTTGTGTTGTAACTTTTGTCCAAAACGTCCTCAAGATCAAAGTTTAAATTTTTTTTTTGTTACATAACAGCGACAGCAGCAGCACCCTTTAAAGATTTTTTTTATTTTTATTTTAAGTTAATAAACCACTAAATCATTTCTGTTAAATCTATGAATCTTAAAATCAATTTGGAGATTTGTTGTGATGATTGTTTGAACCTTTGATCGAATTAAAGTTTTAAAGAAGAAGATGAAGAACAGGAAAAACAGGTTATAAACAACTGGGAGGTTATAATTTCAGGAAAAACAAAATGGAGGGATGGTCGAGTGTGTTGTGGGTTAAGCGAGAGGTCTCGAGTTCAAGCCCGGTTCGGGGCATTCTTTTTATAAAAAGCTTCTAAGGTAGTCTTCCTTTTTTTTAAGAATCATTATAATTATAATTATTATCATTATTGTTATTATAATTATTATTGTTACTACATTATTATTATTATTATTATTATTATTATTATTATTATTATTATTATTATTATTATTGTTAGAATTAGTATTATAACTAGTATTATAATTATTATTATAAGTATCATAATTGTTGTTAACATTATAATTATAAGTATTATATTTATTCTTATTATTATTATAAGAATTAATCATGATATTATTATTAAATTCAAAACTATAATATTATTATCATGGATAGGTTTATAATACAAATTATTATCATTTTCGTAAATATTATTATTAGCATCTTTTTATAAATAATAGAACTGTTAATATTAACATAAGTATTATTATTTGTATTATCACGAGTATTATTATTATTATGTAAATTACTAAAGTCAGTATTATAACTATCGTTAATACTAAAATTAATATTTTACAAGTATTATTATTAGTATCATTATTACTATCACAAATAAAGTTATTATTAACATAAGTATATTATTAATGTTATTATCATTATTTTTACTATTAATAACTTAGAATAATTAGAACTCCTGTTTTGATAAACAAATGAAATACATAAATATATATATTTAACACATATAATGTGAGGCCCCATACAAAACCATCGTGTACGAATCATCAAGAACAGGATCATTACAAGGTTAAGTACTATATGCGTTTTCAAAAGAGTTTGCATTCATTAATAAAGTGATGTCTAAACCAACATCGAATGTTTTACAATCCAAAAGCATGCTTCACTAAGTAGAAGCAAATAATAAGTGTACATGACCACAACGATCGTTACAAGTCATAGTTTAAAAGTACTAAAGTATGAATACAAGATAAAGTAGTTCATGCGACAAAAACTCTAAGCAGCGGGTGTCTACAGCACGACTAGTACACAGCGGAAACTAACCTCAAGCACCTGAGAAAAACATGCTTAAAAACGTCAACACAAAGGTTGGTGAGATATAGTTTAAGTATAACAGTATGTAAGGTAGGCCACGAGATTTCAGTGCTACAAAGAGCGTTTCAAAATAGTATGATAAAGTATATGTTAATCGTGGGCACTTGGTAACTAACTTAACGTTTATACCCCCTGAAATTACACTTGGCAAGTGCGTATGTCTATGAAGTATTAAACACTCATTAAATGCTAGCGCAACTAGCCCAAGTGGGGATGTCAAACCCTATGGATCCATATCTAAGATTCGCGTTCACGGTTCAAAAACCAATGATTAAACGTTACCGAGCTAAAGGGAATGTTTATGCCGTTGTATAACCCGCACATATATAAGTTTAAGTACTCGTGCCTAGTATGTAAAACATAAAATCCGCATGTATTCTCAGTTCCCAAAATAAGTTAAAGTAAAAAGGGAATGCTATAACTCACAATGATAATGTAGTCGTAAAGTCGGTTCGGAAAAGGTGTGCAAGTAAACGGTCCGAAGGTCCTCAACCTAAGGCAAATAGTACTAAGTCAGTAAATCATCTTAATAGGTTTAAAAGTATGTAAATAAGGTCTTAAGGGTCATCATCATTCATCATTTAACAAAAGGTGTAAAGTAGGTTTCGTTCATGAAAGTAGTTTAAAACAAAAGGTGACTTCGATCAGTCACCACGAACTCTACACCTACTGAAATAAGATGAGAGCAGTGTCCATGGCTCCGTCTATGAGTCCTTTAAGTGTGGTAAAATTTACAAAAGCAAACTCGTCTTCGTTTGACCGTGGTGACGGTCTAAGTGCGAGTAGGTCAGAAATTTCTGCACAACGTTAAAAGGACATAGTGACGATCGGAGGGCCATAAATCCTAAACCGTAACTCGGATTAAGACGAGTCCTATATGAAAAGTTATCTACTCGAAAAGTTCTATCTAAAAATCATGGTCTCTGTAGCCCAGGTCTACTGGTATGTTACAGAAACAGCAGGTCCGTAGGGTTTGGACAGAAACAGTAAGTTTAAGTGAGTTCCGGTGGTCTTGGTGCTTGATGTTCATCATGGTTCTCATCCTTGATGCATATAGCTTCAAGTGTACAACTCGTTGATGTGTTTGCATCATCATGACCAAGATTTGACCATCATAACCCAAGTGCAAGTCTAAGACATGGAGCACAACTCACTTAAGAGTTGCATGAAGTTTGATGAACCTAAGTTACATCAAAGTCTTAGATCTAACACATACATGAACTTTAAAGCTAATAACAAGTTACAAACTTGAAAGTAAACTAACTAATCAAGATCTTAAAATGTAGAACATAGTTCTTAGTTAGATCTTGAAGATCCAAGACTCAAAAGTCTAGATCAAGCAAAAGTATACAAAGTTATATTTAAAGAAAACTTATTTGTGTGTTCTTGAACCTTCAAATTAACTTTTAGTTCAAGATCAATGAGATCAAATTATAACTGCTTACATCATAGCATACACTAAAGATAACTACTCGCTAATCATGGCAACAATATCATAAAACATTATATAAGATAAAGGATAGAAGTACCAGTAGATTAAACGAGTTCTGAATACAAAAGTGACAACTTCAAGACTCCAGACCGCTCCTAATACAATCTTCAGCGTTCTTCTCTGGGTACTAGGTTTCCCGCACGGAGTCGAAGGCCTTGAGAGTATGACTAATATTGTACACGAGAGAGAAAAAAGTGAATTGAAGTGTGTGTTGGAATGAATGACAAAGACCCTTTAAATAAGCAAAGTTTTTGCCTTTAAACGGCTGGCAAGCCGTATGGCAAGCCGTTTCGCAGGCCGTATTTGGCAAGCCGTTTGCTTGGTAGCCCGTTTCTTAGGGCCGTTTGCTGGACCGTTTGGCAGGCCATACCCCATACTGGCAAGCCGTATGGCAGGCCATTTTTGGTGCTGGTCAGCCTTGATTCACTGGATCGTAACTTGATTTCTTGTCTTTCACCGTTTTTGCTCTAGAATCTTCGTTTTAGCTCCGATTCTCCTGATTCTTTTTGCACCGCCTTCGTAATTACTTGTTCTTCAATTTTAACCGACGAAGTGGGTATTTTTCCAAAAAAGTTCGAATCTTTCTTTTTTTTGGGCCTTAATACCGGGGTTAAAACGTGACTTTTTAGCCGATATCAGTTCTTCTATTACTGTATATCACCTGCAAACTTTCGTGAAAACCCTGTTACCATTTTCTCTTATTTTGGTCAACGAACAGAAGCCAAACCGAAACCCTTTTAATTTGTCAATCGAATCAACTGGGTCTATTAAACTGTTATTGGATTGGAGTATTATTGGGCTGCTTTGTGGATCCAGTTAATAAATACAAATGGGCTATATTTTTTTTCCTTTCTTCCTTGGGCTTTGGTCGACGCAAGTGGGGAAGGAGAAAACGAAACAGCAAGAGAAACGGGTTTTATAATCTTGGAATGTTATTAAATACACAAAAACAGAAGTGGTTGGATGGTTATGGGCGTTTGTGGGTTAACAAGAAGTCGTGGGTTCGAGCCCGGGCCGGGGCGTTTATTTTTTATTTTTAAATCTTGTTTTATTAAGGTAGCATTCTTATTATTGTTGTTGTAATTATTATTATTATTATTATTATTATTATTATTATTATTATTATTATTATTATTATTATTATTATTATTATTATTATTATTATTATTATTATTATTGATATAGGTATTATTAGGATTAGGAGTATTATTATTATCATCGTTATTATAAAAAAAATAACACAAATTATTATTATTATCATTAATAATAATATTAATATCATTTTATAATTATTAGTATTATTATTATTATCATTATTTTTATCACTTGTATTATTATTATTATTAAAAGTATTAGTATTACAGTTATTATTATTATTATTATCATTATTACTAAATGTATCATTATTTTTTTAAATTTATAATTTTTGTTAAAATTTATATTATCATTGAAATTAACATTTTCATTAAAGTTATCATTTTCAGTATTAAAATTATCATTATTATTATAATTAGAATTATCATAATTTTTTTTATAATTAGTATTATTTTTATCATTATTATTATTAGTATTATTAATATATCAAATAAAGAATTTTTATATAAATATATATTTATGACATAAGACATAACTATATTAATATCAATATTACATATTAAATAATATTTTAATGAGTAATTACTATATTAAAATTTAATGTGATAAGTATTAGTAATATAAAATATATAGATTAAGTATAAATTTATCTATATAACATATAATATAATAAATATATTATTAATAATAATAATAATATATAAACTTGTTCAATTACTATTTTGTGTTAATATATATACTTAATATAGGTTCGTGAATCCGAGGCCAACCTTGCACTTGTTCAATACCGTCATATGTATTTTTACTACAAAATATAGTATTGTGAGTTTCATTACTCCCTTTTTATATATATTATTGGGACTGAGAATACATGCGCTGCTTTTATAAATGTCTTACGAAATAGACACAATTATTCGAATCTACATTCTATGGTTGGATTATTAAACCGAATATCACCCCTTTTAGCTTGGTAACCTAAGAATTAGGCAGACGAGAGGTTCTGTTCCTAATTGACGCTAATCCTAAAGATAGATCTATTGGGCCTAACAACCCTCATTCAGGTTATAGATGGCTTTAGTACTTCGAGATTATTATTATACAGACGAGAGGTTCTGTTTGGAGATATTCTATGCATTAAAGTTAATGTCGGTTACCAGGTGTTCAATTCATATGAATGATTTTATCTTTATGCAGACGAGAGGTTCTGTTTATAAATACGAATATCTTGTGGTCTATTAAAATTATGGAAATGATTGATTATGATAAACTAATGAACTCACCAACCTTTCGGTTGACACTTTAAAGCATGTTTATTCTCAGGTATGAAAGAAATCTTCCACTGTGCATTTGCTCATTTTAGAGATATTATTTGGAGTCATTCATGACATATTTCAAAAGACGTTTCATTCGAGTCGTTGAGTTCATCAAGAATATTATTAAGTCATTTATAATTGGATATATTATGAAATGGTATGCATGCCGTCAACTTTCGATGTAAAGAAAGTTTGTCTTTTAAAAAACAAATGCAATGTCTGTAAAATGTATCATATAGAGGTCAAATACCTCACAATGAAATCAACTATTGTGAATCGTTTATAATCGGTATGAATGGGTCCTTTCAGTTGGTATCAGAGCAGTGGTCTTAGCGAACCAGGTCTTGCATTAGTGTGTCTAACTGATAGTTGTTTAGTAGCATTAGTGGGTCTAGACTTCGACCGTGTCTGCATGTCAAAAGTTTTGCTTATCATTTCGTGTCGAAAATTACCTGTTTACCATCCTTAGAAAATTACCTGCTTATCATTCTTAGTCTAGACACATCTTACTGCATTGATTGCATGAATAGTGTATAGACGAAATTCATATCTTATCGTATCTGCTAATTTATATCTTAGCGTATATGTTACTGTAAATTTTTCCTGACATATGCCGTAAATTCCTCCGTAGTCTATGAAATATTTAGTACTATATATATAGATATTCTATGTAATTAGAATATCATCCGATATCCGAAAATCATTTCATATCGAAAATCCTTTATCTAACCGTGCAAGATGAATTCTACAACCAGTTCAAGTTCCTCGGATTCTGAAATGGAGTTTCACTCGAGCTCCAAAAGCAGTGTGACCGAAATGGATCAACCAATCAGCCATCATCAATTCTGGATGAATTGAGGATGGGTTCGTAATCAACTTAATCAATGGAGACGAGAAGAAGGCGATCCCTTACACCAACCGAATTCACCTCTTGGCGAAGAACCTGATGCACTTACCGGCGAACCTATCCATAACACCATTTTCAGCCTCATTTCTAGAGTAGCTCGACATGATTATATTCTATCCACAATTCTAAACCTTATTCATCCTCTCGTTCAAACCGACAATCATCCCGGAATAATGGAAGAAGTCAACGAGCTTCGCGCTCGAGTAATCAATTTGGAAAACGTGGAGCAAAACCTACCAGCTTCAGCAACATCACCAGCACCAACAGTACCACCAACAACAACCTCCGCAGCACAAGCCTTAACACTACATATCTCAACATCTTATTATGTACCTCGAGCATAATCATCGATCTACGAATCATTTTATATCATTTATCTTCGTTCGACATGGAGATTATGTAATCTCTAATGTTGTAGAGATTATGTACTCTAGTTCTAACGGTAAATCAAATGAGTTTAATATCACATTGACTCATTAAATCTATGATTATGTCTGAAGAAAATATATATGTATATATGTTTTCATAAAGATTGTAATTAAAAATTCCTTTGTACAAACTGTTAATGGTGAAAATATTTTAACGGGTAGGTAATACCCGAGGAATATTTAGATTTCACATTAATAAGTTACACTGTACATTCTTCGAATCTGATTCAACAGTCAATTATTATCCTACTTACATCTACAGATATATGAATCCGTTCACCACAGAATAACCATTTTCTTTCAAATTCATATCTGGATTTTGACATATCAGAATCCAACAAGTGGCATAATGAAGAAAAATTGGACAAAATAAAATTTGTTAGAAACAAACAAATTAACTATGAGAAATTCTGTTAAGAATCCACGCTAACAAAATCCTAGCTAACTGTTCCTAGCTAACTGTTAACTCCTTATTACATTTATTTATCGCAATTTAATTATCGCAATTTATTTATTACAATTTTAATTCTCGCAATTTTATTTATCGTCATTTAATTTCTGTTATTTATTTTACGCACTTTAAATATTGTCGGGACACGAATACAATGTTTTGACATATAATATCGACGTCATCTATATATATTATTTGGAATAACCATAGACACTCTATATGCAGTAATGCTCGAGTTAGCTATACAGGGTTGAGGTTGATTCTCAAATAATATATATACCTTGAGTTGTGATCGAGTCTGAGACATGTATACAATGGGTCACGACACGTATTAATTAATTCGAATATAATATATTAAACTATATATGGATTATTGAACTGCTAACTGTGGATTATCAACTGTGGACTACTAACATTGGACAATTAAAATGAATTAAAATGAATTAAAATATTGAGCTGCCACATGATTTCATCTTAAGCCTCATTTGTATCTTGACGATTACAATCTGCGTTCAAACCTTTCATAATTCTTGAAAACACCTCAATCAAGAGGATGAACCAACCGCACTTCATCTACGGAAGAAAAGATTGATGCATATAGTTATGCACCTGTAAACACTCGGAACCTGAGTAAACATTTAACTCGTATCTATGCTAGCTCCTTTGGCATTGCTATTACCAAAAATAACATTGCAATTCTTTCTCAAATTAGCCAATTTTGTCACAGCTCCAGCAAGCCAAATTCGACTTACCAGTTGGACTAGCCTTATTATAACCTTGATATATACGTTGCCCTGTATATCATCATTACTGGAGAACCGTTTATATCCCACCACATTAGCAGTCAACTTACCAACAACTTCGTTGATCTTTGACTTTTTGAAAAATTATTATATTTATCAAAACCCTATCCGCATCTTGTAATGATAATTACCATACCAAATATCGGGAGGCATCAATAGATAATCTCGAATTCCTCAACGACTCAACGATAGCAACTATATATATAACTTCTATCTCCTGGATTTACGAACTTCAATTCTGAATTTCTAAAAAATGCTTTAGCCTATGAATCAGTTTTTTGTGTTTTGAAAAAGCTAATGAAGCAGTGTAAACTGAAGACTGCCTTAACAGTCAAAAGTTTGATGATAAAGAATGGAGTGTTGAAAAAGCTCAAAGATTTTGATACTGAAAAATGAATTGAACAAACCATGAAGGAGACTGTGGACAAATCACAAGGACTAAACTTGTACACAATGAATCCTGATGGTTCTGTTTCTGATGAAAACTTTAGCGAATACCTTATTCCTTAATTGCTCTAAATCATTTTGAATGAATTTCTTCATCACATTTTAATTGTAGAATTATAAGATATCATCGTATCTTTCATTATAAATATTCTCAATATTTTTAAAGATATTTTCATCACTATTCTTATCTGAAATCATTTATCTTTTCGCACTATCAGGGTTATATCAGAAAGGAAACTATTTTTGTTTCTAAATTCTGAAAAATTCGAATTTAAAATATGAATGTTTTTGAAGTAGTGTTGGAAATTGATGCATGAGTTAGTATAATATAATGACACTTGATCAACGTGATTATATTACAGTAATTCATGCTGAGTTTATAAATGGAACGTGATGGTTCACAGACCATAGCCTCATCATGTGTCATGTTACATGACTCTTACATTCTACTTAATCTCCAAACATATCGAGAACATATCTTCCTGATAGTTCTATCTTTTCTCCTGAATTCGGATAATTTAACCAATGAAGATTGTGCTATTACAATCTGTCTCTTAGAACGTTAGTCATGTTCATTCGAAACTTTATACCTACAAATTATGGACCATTATTCGATTGACTTAAAGTCGGGAAGAGAAAACAAAAGAATGGAACTCCAAAATGTAAATGGAACGAAGAGGGTGGATTTATAGTGAAAAATCAGACAGAGCAATCAAGACAAATTATCGTATTTAACCAAAGAGATCCTAATTTCCTGAATTACCAAAGAATCAAATCTTTTATAGATTCGAAGATTTTCTTTAAATTCCTTGAATTCCGGAATTCAACAGTGACTACATCAAAAGTCAAGATGAATCTTTATTTCTCATTTCACTCTTTTGTGATAGCTTCACTCGTACGCTTACATAATCGAATTGTTTTATCCATATTTCTCAATAATGATAAAACCCTATGTATCGACTCATATTCGACATGGAAACATACTTATTGTCAGCCATGACCATCCCAATCAAATTTCAGGACGAAATTTCTTTAAAGGGTAGGTACTGTGATGACCCAAAAATTTCCAATCAAATTTAAACTTAATCTTATTATGATACCGACGCGATAAGCAAAATCTTTAATGTGAGTTTTAAAAATTTTTAAACTATTTATATGAATTCATTTGACCTTTAACTATTCCTGACAATTTACGAACAACAAATTGTAAATAGTTATGTGTGTATATACATATATATAGATATAAATAATAATTGAAAATATAATTTGAAATATTATATGTTGTTGATATTAAAATTAATTATGTAAAATAAAATAAAAATATGATATTATGAAAATTATTATTTAAAACACATACATATAAATAAAATATATAGAATATATATTTTGTGATTTCGAAGTTATTTAGTAAATGATGGTAACGCTAATTGTAATTCGATTGATAATAAACGAGTTAAAAAGGAACTTATGTGATTTTAAAATAAGCGGTTATTCGAAAATGAGTTATATAAAGTATAGGCTTATTAAAAATATATTTAGAAACTATTTATTGAATTTAAAATTTTTTTATTTTACTTGGGGTTGTGAGTGAATAATTAATGTAATATTTATTTAATAGTTAATTTTCGAATTTTATACCATAATGACCAAAATAAATAAATATACTTAATTTAAAAATATGGGATTTTTCTGAACACTTTTATCCGCCACTGATTAGCAACGGAGTACAATACACTATCGGAGAAAATTGTCGGTAGTATTATTACAATTAATGATCACGAGAATTTCATTGTTTTACTGTATTTGTTATTTTCCATCTTTTTTATTTTCCATCTACCTAAACTCTAATATATATGTATACACAATACTCACATATAGAGATAGGAAAAACGGCAACCATTGATCACCTCCATCTTCAACCACACCACCACCATCACTGACTTCCTCCACCACCACATCATCCCTCCTATAATTTTCTCTTTATTTTCTTTCAGTTTCTTCCAGTCAATCACCACCATCTCTATCGAGATCAAAACCACCACCACTACACTACGTTAAATTGCTGCTGCTATGATGAGACTTTAGTTTGTTTTACAGCCCCTCATAGATGCTGCATCTTTCAGCTTTTGTTCAGCCCAAAACTCCACACAACTACCATATTCAAACACCACAAAACCATCTCAAAATACTACTGCTATTTCTATTTATTTATTTTTTTTCTCGTTCACTCCTGCTATCGTGTGTATTCTCTTACTTCAACTACGATAGCTTAAGAAGTCAATCCGTGAAGATTTATATCCATGATGATGAACAACAAAGAAGGAGAGGAATAGTGATAATGGTAATGATGTACGATGAGAAAGGAGATGAAGAGATGACGATAAGATGATGATGGTGAGTTCAACCACCACACGCCACTTTCAAATAAGTTGCTGCTATACTATCATGTTCTTCCTCGTCATCAATAACCTGTTATTTTTTTTTGTGGTTCATCATAACCCAGAATATAAAACATTCTAGGATTGGGTTGTGAGTAACAACAAACACTGCTTGATCAAACTCTTGATACTCGGTTCTCCTATTACTGTATATCACCTGCAAACTTTCGTGAAAACCCTATTACCATTTTATCTTATTTTGGTGGACGAACAGAAGCCAAACTGAAACCCTTTTAATTTGTCAATCGAATCAACTGGGTCTATTAAACTGTTATTGGATTGGAGTATTATTGGGCTACTTTGTGGATCCAGTTAATAAATACAAATGGGCTATATTTTTTTTTTCTTTCTTCGTTGGGCTCTGGTCGACGTAAGTGGGGAAGGAGAAGACAAAACAGCAAGAGAAACATGTTTTATAGTCTTGGAATGTTATTAAATACACAAAAACAGAAGTGGTTGGATGGTTAAGGGCGTTTGTGGGTTAACAAGAAGTCGGGGGATCGAGCCCGGGCTGGGGCGTTTATTTTTTTTTTAAAGCTTGTTTCATTAAGATAGCATTCTTATTATTATTATTATTATTATTATTATTATTATTATTATTATTATTATTATTATTATTATTATTATTATTATTATTATTATTATTGATATAGGTATTATTAGGATTAGGAGTATTATTATTATCATCGTTATTATAAAAAAAAATAACACAAATTATTATTATTATCATTAATATTAATATTAGTATCATTTTATAATTATTAGTCTTATTATTATTATCATTATTTTTATCACTAGTATTATTATTATTATTACTAAAAGCATTAGTATTACAGTTATTATTATTATTGTCATTATTACTAAATGTATCATTATTTTTTTTTTTAAATTTATAATTTTTGTTAAAATTTATATTATCATTGAAATTAACATTTTTATCAAAGTTATCATTTTCATTATTAAAATTATCATTATTATTATTCTTAGAATTATCATGATTTTTATCATAATTAGTATTATTTTTATCATTATTATTATTAGTATTATTAATATATCAAATAAAGAATTTTTATATAAATATATATTTATGACATAATACATAACTACATTAATATCAATATAACATATTAAATAATATTTTAATGAGTAATTACTATATTAAAATTTAATGTGATAAGTATTAGTTATATAAAATATATAGATTAAGTATAAATTTATATATACAACATATAATATAACAAATATATAATTAATAATAATATATATAAACTTGTTCAATTACTATTTTGTGTTAATATATATACTTAATATAGGTTCGTGAATCCGAGGCCAACCTTGCACTTGTTCAATGCCGTCATATGTATTTTTACTACAAAATACAGTATTGTGAGTTTCATTACTCCCTTTTTATATATATTTTTGGGACTGAGAATACATGCACTGCTTTTATAAATGTTTTACGAAAGAGACACAAGTATGGTTGGATTATTAAACCGAATATCACCCCTTTTAGCTTGGTAACCTAAGAATTAGGCAGACGAGAGGTTCTGTTCCTAATTGACGCTAATCCTAAAGATATATCTATTGGGCCTAACAACCCCCATTTAGGTTATGAATGGCTTTAGTACTTCGATATTATTATTATACAGACGAGAGGTTCTGTTTGGGGATATTCTATGCATTAAAGTTAATGTCGGTTACCAGGTGTTCAATTCATATGAATGATTTTATCTTTATGCAGACAAGAGGTTCTGTTTATAAATACGAAAATCTTGTGGTCTATTAAAATTATGGAAATGATTGATTATGAAAAACTAATGAACTCACCAACCTTTTGGTTGACACTTTAAAGCATGTTTATTCTCATGTATGAAAGAAATCTTCTGTTGTGCATTTGCCCATTTTAGAGATATTATTTGGAGTCATTCATGGCATATTTCAAAAGACGTTGCATTCGAGTCGTTGAGTTCATCAAGAATATTATTAAGTCATTTATAGTTGGATATATTATGAAATGGTATGCATGCCGTCAACTTTCGATGTAAAGAAAGTTTGTCTTTTAAAAAATGAATGCAATGTTTGTAAAATGTATCATATAGAGGTCAAATACCTCACAATGAAATCAACTATTGTGAATCGTTTATAATCGGTATGAACGGGTCCTTTCACCGTTCTTGTTTTGGACATCCAGTCCATGCCAAGGATTACGACAAAACTTTCTAATTCTACGGGTATCAAATCGATTTTGATGGTTTCATCAGCAAAGTTTATTTCACAACCATGGCAAATTTTATCGACTTTTATCAGTTTACCATTAGCTAATTCAATAGTATATTTATCGTCTAGAGGCAATGATGCACATTTCAGTTTAGAACTAAAGTCTTTACACATATAACTTCTATCAGCACCCGTATCAAACATAATAGAAGGTAGTTGATTATTAACGGTAAACGTACCCGTAACAAGATCAGGTTCATCATGTGCTTCGCTGACATTAATGTTAAATGCCCTCCCACGTGCGGGTTCTTTGTTCTTCTCCTTATCAGTTCCCGCATCCAAAACATTTATTGACATTGGTCAGTTTTGTCTTTACTTCAGAAACAGTGGCATAACAATCTTTCGCCACATGTCCTTTCTTGTTGCACTTATCACAGACCACTTGGCAATAACCTGCATGATGTGTGTAACATCTTTTGCAGAACGGATGGGGTCCCTTATAGTTTGGACTAGCAATTGCCCCATCTTGTTTACCTTTAAAAGTTTCTCGCCTCTTCAGGTGAGTACTTTTGCCCTTATAGTCTTCCCATTTCCTCTTTCCTTCAGTTGTCTTGATTTCGGTAATTGGTGCCTTAATCGAACTCTCTGTGATCTGGTCCATGAGTTGGTGTGCCATTGTCATGGCTTCCTGCATCGTATTCGGTTTGGACGATGTAACATTTCTTTGATATTGATCGATAAACCGTCAATATACATCTCAATCTTTCGTTTCTCTTTTGGCACTAATTCGAGACACAACAAGGCTAGTTCCATGAAACGCTTTTCATAGTTCTTGAGATTCGTACCGAAAACCTTCAGATTACGTAACTCAGATTCCATTTTTCTGATCTCGTTTCGAGGACAGTACTCCTCGATTAGCATCTTTTTCAGTTCTTCCTAAGAGATATCATATGCCGTATCTACTCCTTCTACTTTAGCATAATTGTTCCACCAAGTAAGTGCACCGTATTGCAACGTGCACGAAGCATACTTTGACTTGTCTCCATCCGTACAATTACTGATTTTGAAAACGGACTCTATCTTTTCAAACCATCGGGTTAGACCGACTGGTGCCTCGGTTCCACTAAACGTCTGTGGTTTGCATCCTTGAAATGTTTTGTATGAGCATCCGTTTCGTGAGTTTGTGTTCACGGCTGCTGCTTCAGTTGCTGCTTTTGCTGCCTCGGCTGCAGCAATTCTTTCATTCACACGTTTCTCGACTAGTTCCTCAAACTCAACATCCGACATTTGGGACATGTTTCTTCAATAAACACAACAGGGATAAATTAATCATATAGAATATTATAGGTATAATGAGTAGTTAATAGTTAATCGTAGCATATTAATAATATAAACCAATTATTATAAAAGCTTTTTCTTCTTATTAGCGTTTTATAATTATTTTCAGGGTATTACTTACCCGTTAAAGTTCATACTTAATAGCTTAGTACCACAATTAACTACTACAGTTCAAATAATATTCTATTATGAAAAGCTAATGCATTATCATTTCACGCTTTTTTCTTCAAAGCATTATGGTACAACGATACAATACCACTTATTCACATAAGTTTATTTTACATAAAACATATGTAGAATAAAGTAAAGCACACTAATTAGTATTATACAATACATGAAGTGATGTCGTAGCGTAAATGGTTTTTAAAAGTGGCGAGGCTTCTTGTTATCAAGTACTTGAATATCGCTTATTCGAGCGGTAGGTTTATATTTTTGTCGGGGTTCTGAGGTATTTGATACCTCAATAGAGTTGGTAAGAGAAGGGTGACTAGGGGTAGCAATATTAGGAGCAACAATTACTTTATTAATTATACACATACATATATAATATACCTACTTGCAAACACTTTGTAACGACCCGTCAAAATCGCTATTGACGCGTCACGTTAATCATTGATTCCACAGTGAGGTTTTGACCTCTATATGATACGTTTTGATAAAATATTGCATTCATTAAAATAAGTGACTTTCTAAACATAGAAAGTTATAAACTTGTGGGCGAGTGCTTAAGTATAAGCAAATCCCCAAAATACATAAGTTTTTATCATACAGTTTGACATCACAGTCAAATTATTTATTACACAACGCAGTTTTATTTCGAATGCAATAAACTTTATACAAAGCATGAGAGACTTCATGCAGGTAACAAGCACATCACAGTGGAAGTAGTCTAAGAACCTGAGAATAAAACATGCTAAAAAGGTCAACACGAATGTTGGTGAGTCATAGTTTTAATTGCTCGAGTCATAAGTATATAAAGATAGACCACAAGATTTCATCAAAAGTTTATCAATAGATTCTACGTAACAGAGCACCCTGGTAACTAAACTTAACGTTATAATGATAATTACCCTATTCGTTTTAATACACGCAAACCAACGTGTCATAAACTCAAATAACATACGTCCGTTAAAAGGCTAGCGTTCTAGCTCGGACGGGGATGTCAAGCCCTATGGATCCATATACAATTATTCGCGCCCACCAGTCTATATCCTATGTACTGGCAGCTACTAGTTACCAAAGCTAAGGGATTTTCGGTTTAACTCAGTGTAGATTTTAGTGTGTACTTATGTCCATTGCGTTTAAAATAAATTGCATGTATTCTCAGCCCAAAAATATTTAAAGTATTTAAAAAGGGAGACTATAAACTCACGGTTCAATATTGAGATTCAATATTGTAGGAAAATTGAATAGACATAATGATGGTAGATGACTGTATGGTTGGTCTTGTATTCAAGAACAATACCCCGAACAATACCCAATATTTCCTTAGTTTAAAACGGTTTGAAACCCGAATTAAAAACACCCTCGTATATACCTTATTATTATTAAACTTAAATTTAAAATTATAATTATAATATAAATATAAATATAGAGAGAAAGAAGCAGAGAGAGATGTGCATTTTGGTGTCGAGCACACTGGCGTATTTATAGTACTTTTTCATTTTCTGTAGCCCATGCGATCGCATGGGTTTTCAGTGCTTTTTCCATGCAATCGCATGGCTAGGCTGGACAGCTCATTTTTGCTTTGTTTGCTAGTTCGTCGACATAATATGTACTATAGCAAATAGTGTTTTTGGTCCCCATGCGATCGCATGGGCTTTTGGTGTATCTGCCATGCGATCGCATGGCTAGTCTGGCCTTTTGTTTGCTAGATCGTCGACATAATATTACTATAGCAAATAGTGTTTTACTGTAACAAATAGTGTTTACTGTAGCAAAATGTTTTTTACTGTAGCAAATAGTGTTTTACTGTAACAAATAGTATTTACTGTAGCAAAATGATTTTTACTGTAGCAAATAGTATTTTACTTGGTAGAAGCCAAAGGCTGACAGGGTTATTCAAAACGCCGTGAGAACCATCAGGTTCAATTTGAATGAAGTACATGGATAGAGATAACGGAAAGTTACATGTAATGAATTACCAACCTAATAAAAACGCACAATCATAAGTGATGAAAGAATCAAGGATTAATGAACTTAGCGTGATCTCAAAAATCATTGCTCTTTAATGTTCAAGCAATTAATGGCAACATGATTGTCGAAGTGTCCGGAAGGAATATTTTCATTTTAATGAGGATTGATATCAGTAGTTGCATATAATAGACATAGGCTGGACAATTAGGAATGAACAACAGAAGTTGATTCAATATGTCAGGTCTGATCCATTTTTTTTTAAATTGTTAATCATCTTGCTCACAAAAAGAATGATTTGTATGTTTTTCTTATCTGTTTATTAAATAGTTTGCATTGAAAACTGTAAAACAACAAAAAGATTTTGGTTTGCATGTTATTGCATTTCATGATAGAATGTCTTTCCTTTTCATATTTTTAGTTGCATGACATTATATCTCAGAACGTTCATAAAGATTTTATCTTTCCTTTATTTACTGATTATCCTCTGAATGCACAATGACATATGAAAGAACCTTGTTGAGATCAAGATATTTTTGGCCAACAAATCCATGAGATAAAAGTTTGTAGAGCTTGAGATTGTTTGAAGGATTTTTAATGATTTAAGGTGTTAGTGACTTTAAGATGATATTACACTGTAGGACTTACTCTTGTGAAACAGATTGCTTGGAGTAATAATCTCATTTTGGTTTAGATGTTTGGACTGCCTAAGTGGTAATGATCATTTCTTGATGGATTAGTGATTTATGACTCAAATTGAAGGTGCTAGTTAATTCTAAGATTGTCAAATGAGTCGAAATCCTAAGTTTGTTAAAATTTGAAATTGCCAAAATGCCTCACTCACACGTTTGAAGTGTGAACCGTACATGTTACCACACGACTGAGGTTAACTGTATGGGTGACCATGTTCTAGACTTGTCCATAGTTTTCTAGGTCAATCACACGAGTGACTGTGAAGTGCGCGGTTGGAAGGTGAATCGTGTGCTCAACCGTACAGTTGAGCACGAGAGTATAAATAGGGAGTGTTGAGCACAGTTGTTCACACTTACACCCCACACTCATTTTTACTCTCAAAAGTCGATCATCATCATTTACGATTTCCTCCGTAGAACTTGGTAAGCATCCTAAGCCGATCACAGCGCCACTCATTAGGTATGATTTCATCGTGTTTTACCTAGTTAATTTGGTTTTTGAATGTGTCGAAACCCTAGTGGGTATTAAGTCAAATTTTGTGCAATTGCAATGTGTTTTGATTGTTGTTTGATGTTGTTTTTTGTTAAATGGTATCTACACTTGATATCGTGATGAAAAATTGGGTCCTGAAATACACAAACATGTAATCCTGTTAATTTAAAAATAGCATTTAATATGGTTTCATCAGACATGCACGAGTGACCCTCACTCGCACGAGTGGGACATGACTCGCACGAGTCAGTACACGGTTAAGGCTTAACCGTGTGAACACCTGATCACACTTGTTTGACTTTACTTGTGTTTATTTTTGTTGCTCACTCATATGACTGAGCTGACACGTATGCTTAACAGCACGAGTCACCACACGGTTGACTGTTACTCGCTTATACATGTTGCCTCAATCGTGTACCTTGTCTAAAACCATGTTCTTTCCCAAACGTGTCAACAGTGACACTAGTGACCATGTTACTCGCATGACTGACATCTCAGCCGCACGTATGACAATGTTACTCGTACATTTGTCCTGTTAATGAGTTTATGACACCTTGTTGCAAATGATTTGATGATTTATGATATATGGTTTCTGGTTCTAACTTTTCTATTGATGTTTCAGTTTGTTAAGATACTACCAATGGCAGAACCATAAGCTAATGTCCAGTTATTAATCAAGAAGCTCAGGGGGAGCAAGTATAGAATCCTCCGGTTAATCCTGTTAACCTGCCTGTTCAACCCGAAGTCGTTCTAGAAATGGGTGACCAAAATAATGAGGTTGCTCTCTATGATACTACTCTTGAGAAAGGAGATCACTTTATAGAGATTGTTGATTTTCTGAAGCAATCAAGGATCCATACTGCCATTTCTACTCAGTGTACAACCTACTACAGCCACCAAAGGGAATTCTGGAAGAATGTGGTGCTAGATGTGTCAGAGGCTGAAGCAAAGTTGGTTAGTACCATTCAAGGGAAAGAGGTTGTTGTTTCTAAGACAGTGATTAGAAGGATTCTAGGCTTCAATGATGAGAACTACTCCCACATGACTATCAATAGAGAAAGAATCAATGGATGCTTTAACAGATGTAGATACTCTGGTTACCTGGTTGGTAATTCTGAGCTAATGAAGACTCTTCTGGCTCCACAGTATCGATATCTTGCTCATGTGTTGATGCATTGTTTGAGTGGACGAAAAGCTGGTTTTGATAAGCTTAATGAGAAAGTGCAAAGCATGTTTGTTACACTGGTTCTAAAGGCTCCGTATGATTTTTTTGGATTTGTTTTCCATTACTTCAGAGAAAATTACTTCAGTACCACAAAAAGGTATCTCATCTACGCCCGTTTTCTTTAGATGATTATTAATGATGCTGCACCAAGTTTACCGAAACTTGAACATGACATCATTTCGCTACGTCCAATGAATGTTGTGACTTTTCAAAGAATGGAGCAAACTCGAAATGAGGAACTGAAACCTAATTTCAATAGAAAGCTTGTTTGTCATCTTATCAAGGAGAATTATAGATATCCATCTGGTAATGCTTGGAGAAACGATGATTCCGATTCAAACTATGAAGTTACTAATGAAGAAGAGAGAGAAGGTGATAATCAGAATGCTGCTGGTGAAGCTCAAGGAGGAAACAATGATGATGATGATGAAGCAACTGAGGAAAATACTATTTTGGCTCAAAGGAAGAAAAAAGGGAAGCAACCCATGTCATCTGTGCAACCTAAAAAGAAGGAGAGGAGAACCAAACACCATAATGACTCACCACAGAGATCATCTCACGAAGGTTCAAGGCAACAGACTCAACGCCAACCTTTCGGTTTCATGAAGGATGCTAGAGCCGCTGTTACATCACCTAGAGCTGCCATGACATCACCTCAGGTTACTTTGTCTGAGTTCAAGACACAACAAAACCTCCTGTTGTTGTTGATCACTAAAATAACGAATCTTGAAATCAAGCCGTTGAGGAGAAGAAGGCTAATGTTGTTAAGATTGAGTTGTTGGAGAAGGACAAAAAAAAGTTATGGAGACGTGTTAACCGTGAGAAGGAGAAGTCTGAGAAGATGAAGAAACATATTGTGTCAGTTAAGAATGAGAACGAAGTAAAGTTGAAAGAATTGAATGATAAGATCAAACAGCTCACTGCTGGGAAAACTAAGTTGATAACTGATGGAGGAGAAGCCTATTCCTCTGATTTGGGTGGTGAGGATGAAAAAGATGAAGAAGATGCTGGCACTAGAACTGGAGGACCCTCTTTTGAATATCCGTTAGTGATACCTATTCAAAGTTTCAATTAATATGGTGAGGTGTTTACTGCTGAATATTATATGAATTATTCAAATATTTTTAATGATGCAGAAAAGGGGGACGTTTCGCCAAGTGATTTTCCAATGGAACAACTTGCTGCTCTGGTATATGATAGTGATAATGATACAGAGGATGCAGAGATAGTTGAAGCTGAAAACAAGGCTCCACAAGTAGAGCCAGTTGCTGAAGCCCCTCGCGAATCAATCCAAAATATCGATTTAAGTGATTTTGATAATTTGTTTGAAGATGAAAAGAGTCAAGATTCTGTTGGTGAAGGTAGTGTGAAAGAAGACGTGATTATTGAGTCTGAGGATGAACTTGAAACAGAATATGAGAATGAAAAAGAAGAAGAAGAAGAAGAAGAAGAAGAAGAAGTAGAGATTGTTATACCTTCGCTCGAGCCATACTCAAATCCATCACTCAATACATTAAGTGATTTCTTCAATTTGAGTAGTGAAGTGAAACAAAAGAATTTAATTGATTTAGAAAAGCCGAGGAAGGTATACAAGATGTAAATTAAGGAAGTTGATGTTTTGATGGAAAGGAATAAGAGAATTCGACATGAGAAACTGCTCGTTGAGAAAGAAAGGAATGAGATTGAGATAAAGAAGAAGAAACTCCGAGCCGAGCAAGCTAAGGCCAAGGGATGGAATGAGATTAAGAAATGGTTTGAACGTGATAGGGTTAAAGTGAATAGAAACGTTGAAGAAGACGAGATTCGTCAAAGCTGGTGGAAACAGAACATTGTTAACTCTGATCAGATGGATAAGCCAGAACTCGAGCTGAAGTTTGTTAGTTTCTATGAAAAAGGGAAGAGAACCAAGAAGTATGCCAAGGGTAAAATATTGAGCTGGGGTTACTTCAAGGAGATCAATTGTTTTGCGATCAAAAGAATAGGAGGAGTTGATTACATGGCACATCCTAGTCACTTCAAAACTCTACCTTACTTTGAGATCATGCAACTTGCGAAGCTGAAGATGTTGAACGCTGAAGATAGTAACCTTTCCAGATGGTTTCAAAGAAAACTGAGAATTGAGTACAAAATAGGAAAGTGAGATATCTTCAAGTCAACAGCCGCCAGGTTTTCCATGCACCCGATAAAGCTGAATTCTAAAGGTGGACATGTTCGTGTTGTTAAGTTCCGTCCAGCTAAGTATATGAAACAATCTCTCTTGATGCCATTACCCAAGGACATTTGCAAAAACTTCAGATGGTGGTTCTATGATGAATTATTGGAAGAAATAGTGATCCTTACTGCAATTGAGAAAGATGATGGAAGCATACAGTTCGACAATGTGAGGATTTTGGACCCTATGTGGCTGAGGAACTTGTCGAGATTTGATGTGGAGACACTTCACCGCCATCACATTACATTCAGAGAAGATATGAAAGAGGAAGCTATGAGATATCAGCGTGTGATCGATGTCTACCATGCCTACCTCAACAGAGAAAGTGATGCTCAAAGCTCGAACCAAGCTCAGGCCAATTGAATCTTGTCGGATACTGTGTTGCTAGTTTGTATTTTGTTGATGATGTTTTTATGTGAGAGAGATAATCTGGATTTGTATTGATATGAAACTGATGTTACTCTTGAACTTATATGTATTTCACGAACATTTACTTTATATAATCGATGTTCTAGGTCCTAGGGGGAGTTGTTGATGCATTTTATGTAAGTCCCTAGACATCTACTGCACGTTTGTGATTAGTACTTCAGTTTGTGGGTTACCATGATCGCTCGTTGTTATCCTATCTTTGTTTATATGTGGTTACTGGTACTGCAGGAATGCGATATGGAAGTTTGACTATCTTAGACTCAGTCAGACGTACGAGTGAAGCCTCACTCGTACGGCTGACAAGCTCATACGCACGAGTGTGCTGAGCTGAGTCACAAACCTAATCTGTTTACACATACACGAGTGAGTGATCAACCGTATGACTGAGCCAGTCTACTCGTACGAGTGAGACCTGACACGCTCGGTTGACTCAACAGTAGGGGGAATATAATGTGTTTATGTTCTTTATTTTAGGTTAAGCCTCTCATTACACACATTCACTCAGATCTGGTAACCTGTCCGATTCTCTCTCAACCCAAATCCTTGCAAAAGGTGAATAATAGCTCTAGGTGTAATCTAATCACTCAATCATTGTTGTGGTTTGACTAAATTAATCCCAAAAAGCATTTTCATATTCACTAGAGGGTTTGATTCACTAATTCCGCCTTTGTGTGAGTTAAACCTGTTGATTTCGAAGTTCCTAGTCATGTTTCATCAAATTTTAGAATGTGATGATCACTTAAACATAAAGTAAATAATCTTGGCAAGAAAATCATGGAAAGGTTTACAGCGATTGATGGTAGTCACCCAACTATCACTGAGAAACAATTGTTCATGAACTCAACAGACGGTTGAGGTCTTCCCTAATACGATTTATGCTCTAGTGAAGGATTGCCAAGTAAGTCCACAAGGTAAGTTTACTCTGTTAGAACCTATGCCAGTTTCTATTTACCTTTAATGCTTGGGCTGAAACGCTTCATTAGGTCAGTCAGGTATCTAAAGGGGGTGTTCTCACTATGAACGAGTTAAAAAGTGCAATTATGTATCACAGACAATCATCGGTTTGAGAAAGTATCAACAATGAAAGAAGACTACTTCAACACCAAAGATTAAGGCTACAGTGTGATTCATCTTAATATGTGGTGCATCATCATCAAAGTTGTTATTTTAATTTCATTTATTGTTAATCTTCATTTATGTTGGCAAAAGCAAAAGTGAAACATTAGTATAAAAAAAATGGATTCTTTTATATTTTATTCATGTATAATTGTTATTATGTATCTCAATAAAGATGGTGCACCACATCAACAACAAAGAATCAAAGATATCAGTTTTGAATTACATGTCTATTCATCTAATGTATTATATATTTGAAAGTGAAAGATGATCAAATAATGTGCTGAACAGAACGACTTAAGTTATCTATATCTGAGGGGGAGAAGTGCCAGAGTTTCAGATCTAGAGAACTCAAATCATTATGTCCTTGAAGTTATCATCATTTAGCAGGACTTTACTTCTGTTGTCTGTGATATGGGTTGTGCCGATTAATCTAGATAGCTGGGGACATCTTCTGGAGGGTATTATGACTTAGAATTCCATCACCCCCCAAATACATCATATCATTCCATCATTATTAGCTTTCCGCTCAAGCATGGGGTTTATAACAAATGGTAACTGTGTTCTTTAGAGTATGCAATAAAATTGAGACAAACAAAGCTTTCTGAATCGAAAGGTATAAGTTTAAGGTAGAAGCTCATGGCTGACAGGGTTGTTGGAAACATCATGAGATGCTTCCTGTTCAATCAAATCGAAAGTACATCGAGGTGATAGTGGACAACTTCAATACTTTGTGCTCAATTGACTACCTAAAAAATTTGTGAGATCTCAAGTGATGACTGAGTTTAAGATTATTTACCTAAATGTGCAAGTGATCTTCAAAAAGTCTAGGAGGAAAGTCTAATAAGTTTATTGATATTCAAAGACTAAAGGTGTAGTTACTTGAAATTTAAATCAGAACAAAAAGTTCAAAACAAAAGAAATTAACGATGTTAAAACCTCTAAATATAGTTTAGTTCTGACCCCAAGAAAAATATTGAATATTGATTAAATCATCTTCTCACAAAAATATGTGATTATGCTGCGATAGGTGTATTATTTGTTCTTCATAGATCATTTGTACAAGCTATAAAGACCAGACCTATATATCTTTCAAATGCAATCCCAGGATGATTCTTGCATAACCGAAAGATAAATAGCGAGTTAATTAGTTCTCAAATTCCTGCTTGTGATATTCACTATGTGGTTAGTTTATTGTGTTAATCACCATATTGTATATGTTTACATTTACTTTTAATAGATTGCATCTTAAGGTGAAAAAGACAAAAAGATTTTTAACATTTTTGCATGTTTTATACTGTACATTATTGCATAACATTAGGTGGTTACTTCATAAATTCCGTATGTGTGGACCAGGGGGAGTAAGCAAGTGTGAAAGATCCAAATAAACGGAAAAGGTCAATAAGTCAGTATTAGGTTATTTGATTATTCTAAATTGAAACGGGATCTTGTGAATTTGATTGGTTTGAGAATTCTTGAATAAGAAGGTGTTTTGATTTAGTGGGAATGGATAAATTTGACAAGAAACGAAAGCTAGAAAAGACGGACTTAAAAGTTAAATTTTTATTTCTGGTTTATGCACCCGGACGGTTACACAATACAACCACACGGTTACACCATGTAACCGCCCGGATACAAGAAAAGTAAGGGTTGTTGGACTTAAAGTGCATCCGTACTGGTACACCTTGCACCTGCACGGTTGCATATCTTATGGCCGGTTACACTCCTACAACCGTACGGTTGCAGGATGGGTATAAATACCCAAGATCAGAACCGGGTTTGTTTGTGCATTCATAAGTATTGTGTGTAAATTTCATCAAAAATTATAAAGTGTTAGAACTAGTTTTTGCTTTTATTTTCTACTTTTAGCTTTCAATTGTGAATCTTTTGATCAATTCAGGTACATAATTCGACCACTAAATCTCATGTTTTGATTGTTTTAAGTTTTATTTGAAACTTGGATCAATACTAGTCGATTTAGATCGTTTTAATTAAAATTATTAGTTAGTGTACGTTAGTTGGAGGCTATGAGGCTAATAGAACAGGTTTTTTGATGATCAAAAATTGTTTTGATGGATTTGTGTTTTGAAAACCCTAACAGACAAGATGAATGCAACCACACGGTTGCAACCTGGAACCGCACGATTGAACTCACATCTTGGTCACTATTCAGTGCAACCGCACAGTTGCACTGCAGATTCAATTTTGAACCTGCAATTGTGCATCCGTGTGGATTGGGCCTGCACCCGTACGGTTACACTTGCAACCGGGTTAAACCTTCATGCAACCGTACGGATGCACAACAGAAACCCTAATTTTGAATTTTTGATTAATAACTTTTGTGTTTGCGATATTTTGTGTGTTTTATTTTAGATTTAGCTATGTCTGGAACTCCAGTTTCTAATGCTCCTACTGGTGAGGCTGTCGGCTCTGGTTCCGTTCGTCCTTGTTCTGATAAGAGGTCAAAGCCGAGACGAGTTACTAAGTCTAGGTGAAAGAAGGCCACTGAACATAACAATGAGCTCTAGGTTGGCCCCAACAACAATATGCTGGCTAATTTAAACAAGATAGAGTATCTGATAGACTATCATGGGATCATGGAATTTCTCGAGAGATCTCGCATCTTCAAAGCTGTCTCTCATGATGTGCCTGCTTATATATCATATCCACGTGAGTTCTGGAAGAACGTTTCTCTATATAAGACGATGGATGGTGATCTTCATTTTGATGTTTTAAACAGCACTGTTCAAGGGAGGCCCATTGTTGTTACTGAGGGTTATATCAAAAGGCTATGGAACTTCGCTGACTCAGCTGAGATGAAAACTAGATTGAACATGGGGCTAGTCAAAGGCTATCTTCAGAGGTGCAAGTATATTGGAGATTTGACTAAGTCTAAGGTGATTAAATCAGGCTTCTTTCCAACTTTCTGCTATTTGGCTCATATTATCGTCCACTGTTTGAGCTCTAGGAGGGAAGGACATGACGAATTGAACTCAGCTATGCAATCAATGATGGTTTCTTTGATTCTGACCTTACCATTTAATTTTGCTGGTGTTATCTTCGACTACATCATCGAGAACAACAAGTTTAAGTCTGATCCTTATCTGCTATATCCACAATTTCTTAAGCTTGTTATCAATTCTCAACATAATGAGCCAGGAGGGCTCGGATCTTAATAAGTTGAACGTTATGACTGATGAAGTTGTGAGAAGAATGATCTTTTACAGGGGTAAGCCGGCTCCATCGAACCATCCATTGTTTGGACATCTGTTGAAGGTTGATTATGTAGCTCGGAACCCTAGGATGTGGAGAAACTACGACAGTGAGTCTGGTAAGGAGGACATTGCTCCTGTGTTAACAGATACGGAGGAAGAGGATGAGGTTCAAGAAGTTGATTCTCAGTCAGCTAGGACTAGAGAAAATTTGGATAACTATAGTTTGGAAGAAGAAGATGTTACTGAGGGTGGTGATATTTTATTGTCTTTAAAATGGAAAGAGGTCCCTGAGAATGAACCTTTGAGGAGACCGAAGAGGAAGAGGGCGCATGTGAGAAGGAATGTTGATTCTACGAGTGGTGCTGCTGCTTCTCAAACTGCTACACCAAGACTGACGTCTCGCCAACTCAACAATCTCAGGCACCTCCGGTACCACCAACTCAACCAGCTCAACAAGTTCAAGCACCACCAATTGTTTCAACACAGACTAGCAGTTCCTTGGCTATTGCTGCTACTGATCCTGTTTTTGTGAGCCTCCAGGCTATTGTGCTCGGCCTGGTGAATAAGATTGATGACATGAAGGCTAAAAATAAGGAAAAGAAAAAGGTGGTTGGTGATTTAGAAGCTAAAGTGAATACGCTGACTAGTGAACTTGAGAAATCGAGGAAGGAAGCTGCTGATCTTAAGAAGCTAATGGAGAAACAAGCTAAGAGGATCAGAGGCTTGAATCGTCGAGATTGCAGTTTTAAAGGGAAGTTAGAGGATGATTCCCAAGATGGGACCATTCGTATGAAGATGGAACATATCAATGATGATCTTTTGTCAACCGAAAGCAAATTCTCCTCCCACTCGTCATCTGAGGGGACTGAGAACGAAAGTCAAATCCAGGAGGTACATTTCCCTAAACCTCTGTCTGTTGATATTCATAAGTTAACATATTTTTTGGACAATCAAGGTATAGTGATTAGCACGCTAAACCATGATGTGGAGGAGGGGGAAATTTTACATACAATGACTGATGAGGAGGTATCTAGGATGTTTGGTATTGAGGTTGAACAGTTGATTGCTGCAGAGAAAACGCCAAATACTGCGGGAACGAGAGAAAATAAACATACTGGTGATGACAGTGCTGAAGAAGTTATCATTGAAGATGCTTCTGATGATGAAGAAACTGTTGATAATGTTGATGAGGAAGACTTACCAGAGTTTGCGGATCTCTTTATGCAACAAAATAATGAAGTTTTGAATCGTAAAGTGGATGAGAAGCAAAATGCTGAGGAGGGTGAGTCTTCTGGTGTGACTAAAGATGGTGAGAATCTTGAAACTGTGAACAAACAGAAAAATCAGGAATGGAGGGAGTATCAGAAGTCCTGTAAGAAGGATTGGTTTAAGAAGATACCGTTGGAACCAAAGTATAAGTTGTTTTATGACAGAACGGGAAAGGTTACTGGTGGAAAGATTCTCAGTTGGGCATATTTGAAAGATTTAAACTATTTTGCTGTGAGAAGGGAGAATGGAGTGGATTATTTTAAGCATGCTGTTGATATGAAAACTCTCCCTTACTTTGAGATGATGGAACTGGCTAAACTACCGCTGCTCTATCATGAGTCTGATGGATGGGGCCAGTGGATGCAGTTTAAGATTAGAAAATAGTTTAAGTATGGTTGGTATGTGTTAGAACCTCAGTTCCCGAAGAAGTCGTATCGTATTGATCAAGAAACGGGGAACATGGTTAGAGTTGTCAAGTACAAGCGTGCGAAAACGATGAAGTTGGCTCATGTTCGTAAGTTGCCACAGAACTTTGGTAAGCGTTTTAAGTGGTGGTTCTATGATGGGCGAACAGAAGAATCGGTAATTTTGTTGGAATATGGTGATAAGTTGGACCAGTTTAGGATAATTGATCTGAGATGGATCAGGAATCTGTGCAAGGATAATATCAAGTTGTTGCGACAACAAGATCCACCCAACCTTGATATTGCAGCAAGAATTTCGTCCGCAGGTCCATAAACCCGGCTATACTACCCGCCGGCAGCTTATTAAACCATTCACGAGCAATACCCTGCAGTGTCATTGGAAATATCTGACACGCAACCAGATCCACCCAACCTTGAGTGCGCATTGCGCCTTCAAAACACTGTAAGAAGTCATCTGGATCAATTAAGCCATTGTAAGTACCCAACGTATGAGGTATCTTTGGCGCAATTGGAAATGGATATGCAGTTATATGCGGAGGAAACTTATCGAAAGTAGTTGGTAGCTCAAAAGGTAGTTTAACAGGGTCACCTTTGAGCCCTGCGAAGAAACGCCTCATCATATCCTGAACAAAATTAGGTTGTGAAAATAGGTGGACCATGTCAGGAGGTGCCGCCTGCATAAATTGGCTTGCGAGGTTTGCCTGCCCCTAAATATTTTGCCAAGGCTGCCCTGGCGTCTGCGGATACAACCAAGGCTGATTTGGAAAAGAAGGCAGGCTTGCCGACGCAGAGTACACGGGTATCTGAAAAGGTGCCGAAATATGTGGCGCAGATGCCTGCGAGACCTGAGGATATGCCGCTATAAGCCCAACCGTATGCGCAGTGCTTTGCTGTTCTGCGGTTGTCGGCATCCAATGAGGATTGGCTTCCGGAATGACACCGAACCCCCAACTATTAAGTAATGCCTGCGGATCCGCAGGAGTCAAAAACTGCGAAATTGGACGCGGTGGTTGCCAAGGTTGCAACAGTGTAAACGATGAATTCAGCTGAACACTCTGCGTCTGTAGAGGGATTGAAACTGTGGTACTATAAATAGGTACCTGGCCGCAGCATACTACGTGCGGGCCTACTGTTTCACCGCTAGTGCCTACCAAGATGACCCTTAGATCCACTGCGGAAAAATTCAACCGCGTGGTGGTAACTGGCGAGTTTGCCCTTGGCGGTGTAATCCCATCTGGATATATCGGCTTATACCACTGAAAAGGCTCGCCGGATACAGGTGGAAGATATGGCGCATATCCCGCCCCCGTAGTCATAGCCTGTGTATGCTGACTGCCAGATGGTGTGTTCTGATTATCCGTTTGAGTACGTTCCAACGAGTCCCCGGAAGTCATGATACTATTAAAAGAAAAAATTCAAAAAATTTCGTGAACAATAAGCCTTATAATTCAAAACCTTTTAAAAGAGAAAGAAATTAAACAGTCTTGAACTAATTCGGCTCTCAATGAAAGCACCACTTGATCACGCATATTTTTACCATAGGGTTTAACATGTCTGCTCAATACGTTAGTGGGGTTTAAGGATCTTAGAACGAGGCTCTCCGGTCCGGCTACCGTGAATAACCCTGGCCGACATGATGATGTCGGCGGGGTGGCCAAGTGATTAAGTCCACCTTTTAATGACGATCGTCATTTAAAAGGCCCCAAATAAGGTCGTAGGTGCTAGTTAATCAAGAAACTAACCTGTTAACCTTGAGAAGATGCTAGATGATGTTGATACGTTAGACGTATAGCAGATGATGGTTACGTAATGTGACGATGTTTAGAATGATAGTTAGGGTTTGTATATAGAGGCAAACCCTAATTTTAGAACCATCCGAGATAATGGCAATCCTTTCCATAACAAACTCCCCCGAATCACGGATGTAATTATGGAAAAGATATTTACTTGATAGCTAAGTAATCGCTGTTCCGGGAACAAAGGCATTAGATACGAATCCGCATACCGCATAACGCACATGAGCACACGCATACGCACCCTAGAGGGTGCCCGCATAGATATGGGGTGCGCATGCGGATTGCGGTATCATTACCCGATCTTCCATGAGTTGCAAAACACGTAACAGGCTATTCAGTTCAACATGGCTGTTCGAACGTGTTATGCCTATGATCTTCATACTTAATGTCCATCTTTAGATCATAAACTATCGAACTTTGGACTTGAACGTTTATTTTTATTTATATTTCGATATGGTTGTAATAATGTGACGTGAACGTATTAACTTTCAGTTATTTGAATCGTTTGATCGTGTGTTTGTTTGTTTAAATGCAGGTGAAAGTATATTTTATTGTTTAAGTTAATGAACTGGGTCTTAGGGGGAGTTTGTTGGTGCATTATAGTCCCCGAGTTCATTACGATCAAGTTAATGTGCATTAATGTTTAACTTTCACTGTTGGAATGCAACCGCACGGTTGCAGGTATGCAACCGTACGGGTACACTGGGCAACCGCACGATTGCAGGATGCAACCGCACGGTTCCACGTGCTGTAAGTATATAATGGGAATTTCGGGTCATTGTTAGGGTTACGTATCCTAAACATCCCTAAGCGTCTAAACCGATTCTCTGGTTATCTGGCATTGGTTTTGGTCGATCTTATTCGAACTAAAGTCTTTTAACAAGTTAAGATCAAAGGTATATTGATAGTTTTGAGTATAAAACTCAATATCGAATATTTTCACACTTGATATTGAAGATTAGATCGTATAATTCTTTTTACACGATTCTACACTAAGAGTGAACTTAGATTCCAACTCATTTAACCATATGAGGTGGTAGCCATGTACGTAAGTTGATATATATATGGCATATCAATTTTTGTTACAATTTATTTAGGTATAATTTTAATTTTAATTAGAAGCCAGATTTTTTTCCCAATTCTAAATGTGATACTACATTTACCGAAACATTTAATGATTTATATTACCATTTGAGATATTAACCCTTTCGACAATGTGCTTATATTAAATTCTTAACACACGTGGTAGTGAAGATGCAAATGTTGCATCTAAATCAAGATCTTGAAGGTTTTATATTTAATATTGATGAGTAAATGCAGGATATATAATATAGATGGTGGCATCTCTCATGGCAACAATTGGGTGATTTAGACATGGTTAACATGACCAATGAGATGGCCATGTTTCAATTGAAGATCTAACTGCAAATATAAGCAAGTGCCATTTCTTTATTTGATATACATTCACACAGACATACAAATTGCATAATTAAGTGATAATAGTAGTGGAAAATAAGATAATATGATACTTTATCTGCCGATGTTGTTCAGTAGAGTTGACTTGGTATATAGTATTATACCATTATTGGTAATTAAGATAGTTAACAGTTTTTTATGATGTCTAAACACTCAATGTAGACCAAAAAAAAAAAAAAAAAAATTTTTAAAGTGATGATCTTTACACCATCAATTTTAGTCATTCATTATTAAGTTAACTTTTAAGTAATTTACAATGATTTACTGTAAAACGCCTCGAGAAGACACTATCTGTCATAGACCATTCCAATCTATGAATGACACTATCCATCATTCCTCCATCTTTGTAAAGATTCTTCGTAGCTGTGATAACCGAAGACGAAAACCTAGTGGAGCCATTTTGTTTTTGTTTGTGTCTTGTGCATAAGAAATGTATTATAGTTAAGGGTGGCGTCTAGAAGAATTCATTTTTTTAATCATATATGACATTCTTTGAGAGAAGTGGTAACTCGTAAGAGTTGGAGATAACCTGGTTAGAGGTGTCTCACATCGGATATAAAAATAAACAAATGTTCTTTTATAAGTTTAGGGAAACCTCTCTTTATCACTTATTAGTTTTAGAGCACTTTTGAATTCATTAACTTATATGTTGTACATGTTGTTTCAACCTAAAGCGATACTACACTAACGTGACATTGGGTTGTCCGTCTTTTTATTTCTTCGCTAATGTGTTGTGAGTTGTCTTACAACTCAAACCCGGCAAGTTTTTGTTTATATAATGTTTAATTACTTTTGTGAAGTACATGAAGCAGTGGCGAAGCCAGACATTTGGATCAGTGGTGGCACAAACTATAGCGGGATATATCGATTCACAAAATTTAAATAAGAAATTTTCATTCACTACTAACATAAAAAAAAAAAAAAAACAAGTTACCTTTACAAGGAATGTTCCTTGTGATATTACTTTCGTTGTAAATTATTCATAATTGTTTCTTCCGTAAGAGTAGCTGGTGTCTATTCAAATTTAAGTCCCCGCGATGGTAGTCTAGTGGTTGAGGGACATGCAGCATACCGCGGTGGTCATGAGTTCGATCCCTGCCCCATGTCCCTTTAAGCATGGGTTACGCGATTTTCCTCTCACATGTTGGCCGTGGGACTGGTAGGTGTGGGACCGCCAGAGGGTCGGTTTACTTTATTTTATTTTTATTTTTTTTGTCTATTCAAATTTAGACGTTTCATGTAAATGTTGATTTGTATTAAATAAACAAAATGGGTATCCAAATCGCAAAATCAAAGTATGCCACCATAAATTCGTTGCTCGTGTATATTTCTGAAGCAACAGAGACTTTGCAAAAAAAAGCCTTAAAAATTCGATGGTCATAGATAATGTTTCATTGGTTTTGAAATTAGAATTTCCATTATTATTTATATCTAGATCAACACTTTGATGGCTAGCTTGATTCACATTTATTTAAGTCATTATATTTGTTGGCAAAAAATTAAAAAATTAAAAAGTATATATTTTCGTAATAACATCTTGTGCATTTATTGCCATGTTATCGTCTTATACTTGAGTATATCTTCAATATTTAAATATGGAGGACTAAAGATATTAAATTATAGAACTTAAAGGTTTAAATTGTATACCCATATATTATTACGGGTTCTAAAGAGGATACTTTGTATATTGTTCCCCACATTTCTAAACATTGAAATGAAATTGGTAGGTGAAATGAAATTGGTAGGTGGGGGTCTGGGATAGTCATCTTCTTCCCTCTACCTTTCCCCTGAACATCAATTGCTTTATTTGTTGTTTCTTTCATGGTGCTAAAAAAAATTATATACTAAAAAGAATCACCCGCAAACTGTAGATTGCTTATAAATCAATTTTATAGGTGGGTTACCTGGTAGGCCAGTAGCACCAACTTTTTTTTTTACTGGCTGCACTACTTGAAAGCTCAATTTTTTTACTCACTAGACAACCATGGACAACCATTGAACAACTATTTGACTGGTGGCACGTGCCACCATAGCTTATATGGTGGCTTCGCCACTGACATGAAGTACTCGATCAAATGATCTTAACAAAATTTAAGATTTATATGTTTTTAAAAAAAAAACTAAAAACATATTTACATTACTAAGCTGTCCGGATACGTGCATTATGAACCTCCGCGGTGGTAAGGGTTTTTTTAATGCTTCATTATTTCGAACTCTTCCTTCCCCTTTCTACATTAGTGGAAAATCAAAATCGCCACTTGGTTATCACCTCATGATTGACATACGATATGTTACATGATCTTTTTTAATGCATATAACTAAATTGTGCTCCCTCCGTTTCAATTTAATAGGTTTTTTTCTCTATTGGTTCCAATATAATAGTTGATTTTTAAAAATAGATAAAAACAATAAGATAAAGTTCTTTTATGAGTGATGATATTTCTAACAATGTATTTGATAAATTAACTCACTTGATGCATTAAGTGTACAATCTACCTTTGCTTTATGCATGTAATACAAAAATAAAAAAAAGTTGAAAAGTAAGGGGTAAAAAGAAATAAATAAAAATATATGAGGTGTTGATAATATTTCTTAAACCGTGTTTTTATCTAGAGAAGAAAGTATTATTTATGAGATGTTATCTATGATTGAAGATGCAAAAATATAACATCAACAACTCAAGATTGGAGATTCCCTTTTGAACTACAGACACGAATATGGATAAGGGACAAACTTTGTTGGGAAGTGTGAGTTAACATGATATATATATATATATATATATATATATATATATATATATATATATATTTTGTTATAATTCAGTAGGCTTATAACTACCTTTAGTGAGTTTGTTCTTGAATATAGGCTACTCATAAACTTAAAATAAGAGAGAGAAAGAATGGTGATATATGAAATATATTATATGTGTGCACATTTTGATTACATCCGATGGGGGGTATTTATAATACATAATATACTGTACATTTTTTGACTTATTGAATTAGTTGTCATCCACTCACTTTATCACAACACTCCCCCTTGGATGACAAAATTGTTTTAAAGAGCAACTTAGTACTGCCTCGTTAAAAAACCTTGCTAAAGAAAACCCAGTGGGAAAAAACTTTAGCTAAGGGAAAAAGAGTGCAGCATGGAGTTGACTCCCCCTCAAGTAGACATCGCTGAGTCGTTACATCTTTTGAACATGCCTCATGCTAATATTGTAAACATGCGTTCTGAAAATAGCAGTTGGAAGTGCTTTGGTGAAAAGATCGTCAGAGTTTTTGCTGGATTGAACATATCTCATTTCAATTTAGTTGTCCTTAATGAGATCTTGAGTGTATGAGAATAATCTAGGATGTATGTGTTTTGTTCGGTCACTTTTGATATACCCTTCTTTCATCTGTGTTATGCAAGCTGCATTATCTTCATAGATAGTTGTTGAACTTTTATCGCGTTCTAGTCCACAAGAATCAGTAATGAGTTGTGTCATTGACCTCAACCAAAAACATTCCGGAGTGGCTTCATGTAATGCAATCGCTTCGGCATGATTTGATGATGTTGCAACAAGTGTTTGTTTTTTAGAACGCCATGATATTGAGTGCCTCCATTTAGGAATTCATATCCAATTTGAGATTTAGCTTTATGTGGATCAGATAAATAATCTGCATCTATATAACCAAACAAATCTTGTTTCGAGTTGTTAGAATAAAATAGTTATAAATCAGTAGTTCCCCGAAGGTATTAAAATATATGTTTGATCTCATTCCAATGTCTTTTTGGTAGGGGTTGAGCTGAACCTTGTCAACAAATTAACTGCAAAAGATATGTCAGGTCTTGTACAATTTGTAAAATACATAATAACCCCAATTGCACTAAGATATGGAACTTCTGAACCAAGAAGATCTTCGTGATCTTCTAGAGGATGAAATGGATCAGTATCAATATTGAGATCTAACAACCATAGGAATACTTAATGGTTTTTATCTTGTCCATATTAAAATGTTTTAAAAATCTTTTCGGTATAAGTTGTTTGATGTATAAGTAAGTCATTAGTCATATGCTCAATATGTAAATCAACGTATTACTTGATTTTTTTTTATTTCAAAATCTTTCTCTAGAAGTTGAATGACTTCATAGATTTCTTTATTTAAGATAATTGATATAAACAACTATGTTCACATATCCGAACATTGTTTTTTATAAAACACACATGCAAATAAGTTTATATGTATACCCTTTTCTTATCAAATAGTCATTTAATCGGTTATACCACATACGTCCCGATTGTATAAACCCATTTAGAAATCTTTGTGATTTAATGGAATATATTCCCTTGAGTTTTGCATTAGATGCTTATGATACCTTAACCCTTCAGGTATATTCATATATATCACTATTAAGTGATCCATACAGATAATTAGTAACAACATTCATGAGATGCATTTAAATAACTACCAGGTTGATTAAGTATCTAATAAGTAATTGTATCCATTACAGGAGGATAAGTTTTCCTCCTAATTCATTTCTGGTCTTTGTGGGAAATCTTGAGTTACAAGTCTAGTTTTGCCTTGTAACTTCATTTGCACATTTTTTCGGATAAAAATTCATTTGTATCCCATACGTTTCACATCTTTAAAAGTGATAACGATTGATCCGAAAACTTTCTTTTATCGAGCGATTCTAATTCAGCTCGTATTGCTCCTTTCCATTGAGCTCAATCATGTCTATTTTGATATTCAATGACAGATTTTGGTTCCAGCTCATCATCTTTATTCATGATGTCATTATATGAAAAATTCTCATCAATATTTGTCATTCCATTTCGGTTCCATAATATTGCATAATTTATCGCAATATATGTATTTACATTTATCAATATCCTCTGCAGAAGGAGTATTAATATTTGTTTCTTCTTGAACACTTTATTTTACCTCATTATCAGCTGATTTTCTTTTTCGAGGATTTTTATCTTTGGAACCAATTGATCTTCCACGTTTCAGATGTGGCAAAGACTCATGAGTGACATTATTGCGAGATTTTGAAATTTCAATTCTAGCTGAAGCATTTATTATATATGATTTAGTCACTCCTTTTTGTATCTTTAAATGCATCACGTAATCGATTTGCAATTTCTTGCATATGCATTATTTTTGAACTTTCTTTTCGCATTCTTTTGTGCGAGGATCAACATACATTAATTGATGTTCACACCATGAAACATCATTTTATTTATATTTCATTTCTCCCCCTAATCTAGGGAACAATATTTCATTAAAATGACAATCAGCAAAATGTGCTGTAATAACATCACCCATCATGGGTTCTTATGATTGAAGATGTTTCATATCCAACATACATTCCCATCCTCCTTTGAGGACCCATTTTAATGCGTTGTGGTGGTACAACTAGAACATACACTGTACAACCAAATGTTCTAAGGTGGGAAATATTTGGCTCTCGACCAAAATTAAGTTGATAATGGAGAATATTTATGACTTGCACTTCGTTTAGTGCGAATTAATGTCGCATCATGTAAATTTACATGTCCCCATATAAATATTGAGAGTTTTGTACTCATTTCCAATTGTCTAGTTATTAGCTGCAAGCGTTTATCTATTGATTCAGCTAAATCAATTTGTGTATGCACATGAGCAACTGGATATTCAACAACAATCCCTGTAGACATATAATAATCATTAAATGCTTGAGATGTTAACTCACCAGCATTATCAAGTCTCACCCTTTTAATGGTGTAATTAGAATAATGTGTTCTCAATTTAATAATTTGTGCAAGAAATTTTGCAAATGCCATATTATGGCTTGATAACACACAAACATGAGACCATCCGCTAGATGCGTCTATTAGAATCATGAAATATCAAAATGGTCCACATGATGGATGAATTGGTCCATATATATAACCTTGAATTCTTTCAAGAAACATTGGTGATTCATTCTCAATATTCTTTTCATTAATCACCATATGTGCTTTTCATTAATCACCATATGTGTTTTTCATTAATCACCATATGTGCTTTTTCATTAATCACCATATGCGCTCTTAATCATATGCGCTCTTAATCATATGCGCCTTTTTTATCATATGCACTTTTTATCATATGCACTTTTTATCATATGCGCTTTTAATCATATATCTTTTTCACCATATGCGTTTTTAATCATATGCGCTGTGTTTTTCATTATATTAGCTTTTCAGTGCTACATAGATATTTCTCATTTCCGATTATCATTGACTGATAATCATATCCATTATGATATATATCAGAGAAACTTAACAAATTTCTCTTTGATTTGGGAGAAAACAAGACATTGTTTATCAGAAAATTCGTACCATTTGGTAATATGAATTTTATCTTTCCATTTCCTTTTGCAGGACCTAATATAGTATTTATAATTCTTTCAGATGATTTCAAATCAATGAAATATTTCTTAGATTTGAGTATAGTGTGTGTGTTACCACTATCTGCAATACATAGGTCTTTACCATTTAATTGATGTTGTATTTCAGCAGGATTCATACTAAAACTTCAAATAAGATAAGCAAATAATGAGTTATATTTCAGCAAGATAATCAAATTATATTACCTGCAAACAAGTTATAATCTGAAGTACATAAAAGATAACACTTAATAAAACTTATGCGTTATGGTCTAAAACCATTTATTTATGAGTGGTATATAACAAGCTAGGCATCTTAGAAAATTCTAACCATTCAAGTCTCAAGGTAGCTCGGGGTTTATTTAATCAAGATTTTTTTCAACAAATTCACTCTCGTTTTCTTTTCTTTTGGGACTTATTTGTAGAGCTAAACAAGATGTTCATGTATTCAAGAAATACTAGACTGATGATCCATGTTACCAGATCATTAATAAGAATCTCCGGGATTCTTATAAGAGCGTCTACTAACATCTTCAATTTTATTCTTTCATGGATCACCGTTATTTCTTGATAATTAATATCGTATCTATCTTTGAGTATTTTCCCTAATACACTTGGATCTTCGATCATATAATATGTAGATTCTAAGGACTCATCAATATGTTTGCTAAGAAAAATACTTGCCATTGCTTTCTCTTGTTCGGAACAATTGTTATTTTCATTCAGGGTTTCTAAAATACCGATTGACTCGAGATGTTTTTCTACATTCATAACCCATGTTAAGTAGTTGTTCCCACTTGATTCTAAAGGAGCAAATTTAAGCCTTTTCAAATTCGACATTTTCTATTATCAAAAAGATGAATAACATAAATCATAATCATAATCAACTTCTATTCATAGACAAATAATAAAATGAAATTAGAATCATTTTAAATTCATAAGTAGCAAACAACAGAATAATGGTATGATTACAAATAATAAAACCACAAGGGCAGGATAGAATATAGGTTCACCCGGTGGTATATTAGCAACAATGATGATAGTTAATATGACCAATACAATAGGAAAAATCATCCTTGTGTGAATCATCTTTACAAAAACTTTTTGAGAGTAGTAATCTGAAAAAAATGAAGATTGATTTGTGAAAAAATGAAAACGGAGATGTTTATTTTATATCTGAAAAATATAGTTGTTGTACGTCGTCAGTTGACGTTAACAACCCTTATGTATATATGAGCGTTGTAACGTCGTTAGTTGACGTTAACGAATAAAGTCACTATATCAAAACGCGTATGAGTAATATAAAGGACAAGATTTTTTTCTTTCTTTTATATCAAACGTAAGGAAAAAAGAACAAAAGACAAAATCTTTCAAAAAGATACGGAGTATATATATGAGATCAATTTATCAACTTGTTGATTTTGAAAATCTTATGTATTTAAAAAGACGTATTTATCAAATACTTTAGGGGTATGTTATGTAACTTATAATTAATAATTTCTATCATGTCACTTTCATGTGAATAGTAAATTAATTAATTTCGTTTCATTTACTATTCATATGAATAGTAAATGAATTAATTTCGATTTACTATTTTTCAATCTTATGTATTTAAAAAGACGTATTTATCAAATACTTTAGGGGTATGTTATGTAACTTATAATTAATAATTTCTATCATGTCACTTTCATGTGAATAGTAAATTAATTAATTTCGTTTCATTTACTATTCATATGAATAGTAAATGAATTAATTTCGATTTACTATTTTGTTACTTGAGTAATATATATACATCATATATATATATATATATTATTTGACGTCTCGGTGTATATGTGACACCGAAGGCTCAAATGAAAATAAACATTAGTATGCATGAAATAAATAATGATTAATTGCATAAGTAATTATAAATGTTAGATAACATAAATATAAATGTTAGTGAAGTTAATAAGAGTTAGATTACAAAAATATAATTCAGGCGGTATAACCGACCATGTATAACATAAATATAAATGTTAGTGAAGTTAATAATAGTTAAATTACAGAAATATAGTTCAGTCGGTATAACCGACCATAAATATAAATGTTAGTGAACATAACTGTAAATGTTAGATAACATAAATGTAAATGTTAGTATACATAAATAAATGTTAGATAACATAAAATGTAAATTAGGCGACAGTGTCGACCATATATCATTTAGGTGGTATAACCGACCATATTAGTTAGGTGGCAGAGCCAACCATATTTAGTATAAATGTTGAGATAATCGTGCTGATAACGTGTTATAATTCAGTAGGCTTATAACTACCTTTAGTGGGTTTGTTCTTGAATATAGGCTACTCATAAACTTAAAATAAGAGAGAGAAAGAATGGTGATATATGAAATATATTATATGTGTGCACATTTTGATTACATCCGATGGGGGGTATTTATAATACATAATATACTGTACATTTTTTGACTTATTGAATTAGTTGTCATCCACTCACTTTATCACAACATATATATATATATATATATATATATATATATATATATATATATATATATATATATATATATATATATATATATATATATATATATATGTATAAAAGCAAGCAATAATATAGATCAATCAAAGTTAGATTGCATCTTTATTGCGAGTATATTTGGCAAAACAAGCTGTCAACTGCTAACTTTTGGGTTGTAGCTGATAACTTTTATATGATAGGTGTTAGCTGTTAGTTTTTAAGATATATTTTGGTATTCGGTAGAGTAACTGAATCTCTTAAATAAGTAGTAAATAACAAAAAACTAGAAGCTAAATGTTAAACACTAGTTCTAGTAGCTTTTAGCTTTTTTCTATGTTAGGACCTGATCACATCATAACTCAGTAAGAGCGAGGAATTGTGAAGGATGAATAACTCCAGACTGTGAAATCCGGATAGATCTCAAATCCGGACGTATAACCATCAACAATACTCCATTTAACAATGACTAAATTACACAATTTACACTATTATATTCTAAGAACTAGGATTTTAAAAATCTCCCCCTTAGTGCAAGTTGTAGATCTTATGTGCTCCTAATAAAGCATCTTCTAGGAACTTTGTTCCTGGGAAGTTTACTTTTGTCTTGAAGCCTTTCAGCTTCTCATACCGTCTCATATTTGTGTGAATGTGTAACACCCCGTTTTTTCGTAATGTGTTGCTTGTGGTGGTGTTTAGGTTTCTAGATTATAAGTTGGGTTTGTAAACGTTAAAATTTAGACGTCATGTAAGTTACAAGGTATGTAAACGTATCTTTTAATCCTAAATAAATTTTGAGTTAATGTTTTAGAACCTTACTATTGGAAAGTAGACCTTATTAGGTTTCCACCGATATTTGATTCATCAAAAACGGAGTTACGGTCAAAAAGTTACGACCAAAACAAGTGTAAAAAAATGGAAAAATGGACCAGGCGTAAATTACGGCCGGTAGGCATAATTTATGACGGGTTGGGGTTCCTCAGCACCCAAATGGGCGCATTTTTACGGCTCACATTTGCGGCCTGGCCGTAATTTACGGCCAGGAGGCGTAAATTACGGCTGTAGCGTATTTTTGGTGATTTTCTTGATATTTTGAGTTTTAATGAGGGGCTTAATGGTCTTTTCACTTTAGAGTCAGATTTTAGAGCACAAAACTGGTCTCAAGGCTTCCTTAGAGCTCATTCTTATCCAATTAAACATTTTCAATTTAGAGAGAGAGAGCTTGAAATCCTAGAGTGAGAAAGTTGGGGTTTATAGAAGAAAAGCTAGTTTCCATCAAATCGAGTTGTGTTCTTGTTGAATCTACCTACTAATCACCTCTTGGTGTTGTGGCAAGTGTTAATTCCAACTCTTAATGTTTAATTGGATTTATGACTAGTGATTTGTTTATGGGTTGGGTGTAAACTTCATTTTCATGAAAAATGGGTGATTTTGGGTATGATGCTAGTAACTAAACTTAAAGATTTAAAATCTAAGGTTTTTAGGTTACAAAGTGGTGTTGTAAGCTTTGAGTGTTGATGAGAACACTAACTCACTTAGTTGTTAGTGAAATGGGTGTATTAGGTTTATGGGTGACCCAAATACTTTACAGCCTTTGAAATGGGTCAAATGGGTCAAAGGGGTGTATTGTAACCCAAACTAACATAGTGAGATGTTTATTACTCAAAATTGTATTAGTTGGTGTAGTTAGACCTTAATCACTAGCCATTAGTGATTTAAAGTGGTCTTGACCTATGATGGGTGTCATTAATGCCAATGGGTCATAATTGCACTTTGAGTCATTAATGCACTAGGATTATGAGTTGGTAATGTAGTCGAACGTATTTATGTTAATAGGTACTTTACATTGAAGCTTGCGGAATTATTTAATCTTCACCTTGGCGATAAAGTGAGTGGAATAATTATACGTGCATGTATATAATGTATTTATTTGGGTAGCGTGAGATGTGAAATGTCGATGTGTTAAGACACCGCATTTCACGTGAAGAGTGAAGTGTCGACGTGTTTAGACACCACTCCGGGAAGTATGATGGGTGAAGTGTCGACATGTTAAGATACCACCCAGGGGGTTAGTGATATGACGTGTTAAGTACACTAACGGATGTTGTGAACAACGATGGTCTTTCGCGAGCACCATTCCTTTGTACGATTGGTTAACCATGGTTATGTGTTGTAGTTTAGCATATATTATAGTATCGACTATATGCTATTGGTTATGCTAGTCTGCGGTATTGAAGATTATTAGCTTTATACTTTGAGATGGTATGCTAATTAGTTTGCTAGCATGTATACAGAAATTGTGTAGGTGATTGCAAGTAAGTAGATTATATACGTATATGTATAATTGTTGCATTCACTAAGCGTTTTGCTTACCCTCTCGTTGTTTACACTTTTAGGTTCCGGCGTGGACAAGGGCAAGGGTATTCTTTTGGATTAGAGACCTCCATCTAGTGGGCTATTGGAGGGTATTTATGGATGCGACCTTGTTGGGTAGTTTAACCACAAACACCATGCTCGTGTTTTGTTTGGAAATTAAACTCATGGGTCGTTATTACATTTTGCATTGTACTAAACTTTAATACTTGAAACTTGTACAAAACCTTTTATGTTATGGTGGTTGTTTACTATTCAAGAAACGTATTTGAATGTTGTACAATGTCACTAATGTTTTCAAAAAAAAAAAATTTGTCGGGTTAAAAACGGGATGGGTTGTTTTAGAATGCCAAGTCGGCTTCGAATGTTGAACATGAATGACTTGGTGATCTCTGTGTAAGCCCTAGTTCCAAAATCAGTACAACTATGCGCCTCACAGTATTTTTGTACGTCGCGCAGTAAAGCTGGCAGGTCAGGGACTGTTTAGCAATTTCTGAAAATTTGAGGATTTGGGTGCTATATTACATGGATCGTTTTTGGGGCTAGAAACAAAGCTGGAAACATTTTCTTCTTCACTTTTCATCAAACTCAACACACACATAGTGAGAGAAAGTTACTTCTAGTGAGAGAAGGCTTGAATTGTGAAGAAGGAAGCTAAGTCTACCCAAATTGGAACCCTATCCTTGTGTTGCAGCCTTCTAGCTCGATTTTGGCTCTTGAGGTAAATCCTATTTCAAATTTTAATGTTTGATTTCAAGTTTGGGTTCGGGTTTGAGTTGGTGGTGCATTATAAACCCCATTTCCTTGAAAATTTAGGGGTTTTGGTGTAAGTTTGGGTATGTAAATTCTAATGTTATGGGTTTAGGGTTTGTTGACGAAATTCGGGAAGTTAGTCTTGGATTATGGGTGTTAATCACTTGATTGCTTGTGTATGATTGTTCTAGATGTTCATAAAACATGTTTGTTAGTCAAAATTGGGTGTTGACTTTAATTTAGTGTCAAACTAAAGTTGGGTCAAGTTTTGTTGAAATAAGTACATAAGTACTTGGATTATTTGTGATAATTGGTGTTTTAGAAACATAAAAACTAGCCATTAGTGATTATGGGTGTTTTTAACTTGTGTCAATTTGGGTCAAGTGCCATTTGGGTCAAATTGGACATGTATGGTTTAGAGTTGGAAAAGTGGTTAGTGTATAATCACTATCTTGTTAGTAATCGTGGGGTTTTACGCATGTTGGTCTTTTTAGGTCAAGTACGATTTAGGTTAAAATTGTATTTGTTAGAATGGGTTAGAATTACCACCCGTAGTGGCAATTTGATTGTGTCTGTTGTAAGTGTTTAAATGGGAGGTTGTGGGTGACCAAGGTGTAATTCCTCGATTATGGGATGAGGCATCGGATTCTCTTACAGAAAATAATCTTTATGTGTTGTATTCCTATGTGTGCATAGGTCTTCTTGAGAAGGGGGATCGGGAATCACCAAAGTGTGGTATGAGACCTAAAGTGATCCCTTGGAATCCCGAAGTAAAGGTGTGGGTATACCCTAAAAGGGTACATCCATAGCGCAAATTCGAGAAGCTGTAAATCTCGGATGGTGTTAGTAAGCGATTCTAAGTTTTGTGTCGAGGGGACTGCTTTGTTTACCCTCTTTGGTAAGCGTGCATGTGGGGAATCTTTAGTGGATTATTTCACTTTACGGATGACTATGAAGTGCGAGATGCCAGTTCTGAATGCTTCATTTAAAGGCACACGGTTGCGGATTAATTCTCGAGGGTGTTACCTTGTATCGTGAGAACACGAATGTGTTGGAATGCCGAGTCCTTCCTTAAAGGATGGTCAAGGTGCAATGCTCATTCGGTGTTGGTAGGCATATTGGGATTGTGTGGCAGATTGTGGAGTTGGTCAAGACGGATACACATTATGGATGAAATGCTTGTACACTATTGGCTTCCATGCCAATAATAGGAAGCCGACTTGTGTAATTAGAGTAGCATATTTTCGAGAGCGAGGTATATTGATGACACCCTGGAATGAGTCCAAAGACGGGCAGATCAGTTGCGAGTAGGTAGAAAGGACTGCTAGAGTTCCAAGAGTGATTGTATGGTGATACTTGAGAGTTCACCGTGGAAAGGAACAATCTGATTTACCAGAGCTAACTTGGTTTCTTGCCAATAGTGGAGTTCCATTACAATGATTGACGTGTGCTAGTATTGGAGCGTCACCATCAAGAGGGCTCATTTGGGGAGTGTAATGGCTATCTTGCTTGCATCAAATTGCCAATTTGATAATTACCGAGTGTAGTTTGCGGAAGACAAACACTTGCGCATAAGCGGGAGTGTGACCGATTGAGTGGTGATGGTGTGAGTCGTTAAGTTACGGGGTATTATCGCGACAAGAATCCTTCTTGATTTTGATTAATGCAAGATATGGTTTACGTTCTACTGAGCCTATTGGATCGCAGTTGATGTTATATTTATGGATGTAGCTTGCTGTGGGATTGTAGCCTGAAAGATATTTGTAGGGATACATGGTGTCTTCCTTGTTTCCTAAGTGGACATATTGGATTTTGGGTGTACTAAATACCACTTGTTGTGGTGATACAAGTTAGTGAATGTTAGCGAGTGGTGAGATCTTTGGTTTATCGAAAGATGTTATAGACGTCGGGCTTAGTTGTATTTTGTAGGATTGGTGAGCGTAGTTCCAAGTTGTAAGTAAGTAAGTGTGAAGGCGTTGAAGAACTTACCTCATGGTAAATGACGAGGATCACGGGGACGTGATCCAGTTTAAGTGGTTGATAGTTGTAAGGCTTGGTTTTCAAAACTAGTACAATTGCGCGTCGCGAAGTATTTTTGCGCGCTGCGCAGTAAAGCTGGCAGGTCAAGGACTGCTTATCAATTTCTAAAAATGTGATGATTTGGGTACAAGTTTGCATGCTCATTTTTGGGGCTAGAAACATATCTGGAAGCATTTTCTTTTTGTCTTTTCATCAAACTCGACACACAATTAGTGAGAGAAGGCTTGAATTGTGAAGAATGAAGCTAATTCTACCCAAAGTGGAACCCTATCCTTGTGTAGCAGCCTTCTAGCTCGATTTTAGCTCTTGAGGTAAACCCTATTCCAAATTTTAATGTTTGATTTCGCGTTGGGTTAGGGTTTGATTTAGTGTTGTGTTATAATCCATTTCTGTGGAAATTTGGGGGTTTGGGTGTAAGGTTGGGTATGTAAACCCTAATTTTATGAGTTTAGGGTTTGTTGACAAAATTGGGGAAGTTAGTCTTGGATTGTGGGTGTTAATCACTAGATTGCATGTGTATGGTTGTTCTAGATGTTCATAAAAACATGTTTGTTAGTCAAAATTGGGTGTTGAATTTGATTTGGTTTCAAACTAGAGTTGGGTCAAGTTTTGTTAAAATAAGTACATAAGTACTTGGATTATTTATGATAAGTGGTGTTTTAGAAACATAATCACTAGCCATTACTAATTATGGTTGTTTTTAACTTGTGTCAAATTGGGTCAAGTGCCATTTGGGTCAAATTGGACATGTATGGTTTACTGTTGGAAAACTGGTTAGTGTATAATCACTATCTTGTTAGTAATTGTGGGGTTTTACGCATGTTGGTCTTTGTGGGTCAAGTATAATTTAGGGTAGATTTGTACTTGTTAGAATGGGTTAGAATTACCACCCGTACTGGTAGTTTGATTGTGTCCATTTTAAGTGTTTAAATGGGCGGTTGTGGGTGAATAAGGTATAATCCCTCGGTTATGGGATTGGGGCGTCTGATTATCTTATAAAGAATGAGCTTTATGTGTTGTATAGGTGATTACTTGCTCAGATGCGGTGATGGTGGTTACGCATACATGACTTGTGCGTGCCTTCCAAGGTGAGTGGAATAATTACATGTGTATGTACATGATTTTATTTTCTTATGTAGGGTGTGGTTAGTGATTCTGTGCGTGAGGTTACACTATAGTGTTATCCGTGCGTGAGGGTCTCACTACTCCTTGATGGAGGCAACATTATGTGTCATTGGTGTTGGTGGTTTTATCATCACTTCGTCGACAACATCATGACATGTGGTGATGGGTAGTTGTGACCGATTTCATCGGTTCACTCTATGCCACCATCAAGAGTAACATTGTATCATGCACATTATAAGGTTATCGGGAAATGCGAGTACTGGTGGGAAATATGAGTACCATTCCCGTGTTTGTGTGAATATGGATCCATATTGCTATGTGTTGTTATTGCTTAGCTTATTATTATTATTATTATTATTATTGTGATTATATGTTAGTGTGAAACTTGTATGCTTGGTATGCGGTTTGCGATGTAGTGCAAGTAACTAAGTTGTATACGTGTATGTATAATTATTGCATTCACTAAGCATTATGCTTACCCCTCGCGTTGTTTACCTTTTTATAGGTACCGTTGACACGAAGATATCTAGTTGCTAGACTAGATGATTTATTGTTGCTTGTGTTCATAGGGAGGTGGCTTCTTGCTTGATGAATTTGGGATTGGGATGGATGGTCCCCGGGATCACGCTCATGGTATTGGTTTGGGTTGTTGAGTGTCAAACATTTGATTTCGCATAATGGGTCGGATTTGTCACTATGTGTTGTTAACTAACGCATTTTGAGATTAAATATACAATTGTTGTAATGGTGTTATAAGCTGAGTTTGTTAGACTTGTTTGGGTAGTGGTGTAATTTACGTTTTAAAAAAGTTCAAGAATGAAGGGCGTTTGGGTTTAAGTTGCATACACTTAAACGGGTCAAAAATGGTTTCAGCTCCAGTTGCTGCATCTGCTTTCTATTTCATATTTACTGCGTGTTGCGTAGTGTTTATGCGCGCCGCACATTATAAAGGGAAAATGGACCTACTATAAAAAAAGGTGTCATTTTACAGTAAACGGATTTGAGTCGTTTCACTCTGTCTCTTCAAAATTGTCACAACCATACTCAATCTTGAGATTTAAATAAACTAGAGCATACTTCAATGTTCCGTCACAGTATCTCCTTATGTCAAATGTTCGTACGAAAATCTTCGTATATCCAGAATTTGCAAGCACAAATTCTCCAGGTTCTGCAAGAATATGGAATAGAGGCATGTATTCTAGATCGTCAACATATTGATGTGCTTCCATAAGCCCAATTTTGCTCTTTAAAGCCTCAAGGCCCATTAAAATCATCAATAACTATCCATCTCATGGAGTCTTTTATTAACCTTTGTACTGCTTTCATGGCTATACCGTGTTGAACTCTTACGTCTTCAAGCTCAACCAAGCAGTTGTAGATGAACCTGATGTCTCTGCTTCTGAGATCTTATAGTCATTTCCATCTGCTCGAGTAACATGAAATTGAGGCATTTTGATTTGATTTCGATAAAAAATTATTATTTTATTGATCATCGTTAACTCATTACTTCTTTGCTCTTGAAGATCATCTTCGTCTCTGATTATGTAAATCTCTCTGATGGATAAATAAGCAGACATGAACTTTGGTTCTTTCTAGAACTGACATTCACCCAAAACTTTCATTGTTTCTGGCTTTTTAAGATTCTCATCACTGAATATCCGGAATGCTTATTCTTCTAAACACGGCGCTCTAAGTATCCTTCCTTCCTCTTTAATACTCATATCAAAATTAGCATCTCTTGTTAGTTCAATCTTAGTTGTCTAGAAAGAACTTCTGAATTTAGTGGAAATGTAGATTATTTGCAGGAGAAAATTTCATCTTCAAGTGTCAGGCAAAATTCAGTAGACAGAATCCTCGAGTTGACAAACTGATGAAGTGTGAATTCATTTAATATTCCTGAACTTTCTACTTCCTCTTCTTGCCTTTTTTTGTATTTTCTCTTCATATGTTCCATCAAATTCATGTACTGAGCTTTTATCTTTATTCTCTTCATCTTCTAAGCGCAGTTCATTTATCTTTATTGGTTCACTATCACCCACCCTATCATAAATAACATCTTCTAAGAGTGATCAATATCATCATGATAACCACCCGCATCTTTTCGTAAAGTACCAGCATCCTCCTGTTGCTGAGTAGACAAAGTATCCATTTCAAAAGTAGAGACACCGATTTTATCCTCACCCTCACGACGATTCTCATGATCAGAATTATCATGATTATCTTGTTGTAATATGACATGTGATCTGCATGGAGAGTTAGGATATTTATATCGCCTCATTTACACGTATTATTATTCATGATATTGGGCTATTTTGGTTGTATTTTGGTGAAGATTGAAGACTTTGACTTGTGGTTATGATAGAAATATTGTTTTTAGCTCGGGAAGTCTTCTTGTTGGTTCGTTGAATGTTTTTAGTGAGGTTTTAGAAGCAATTGGTCAAGATAAAGCAAAAAGACAAAATTTAACTCGAGATGGTATTGCTACAAGCATCTCGCAGTCCTGAGATTGCAGATCATGGTCGCGAGCTACTAGATCCAGGGCGCGAATTTGTTATTACGAGCGCGAAGTTTAAAAAGAAGTTCGGATAAGAAAATTGTAATTTTGCTGGCACCACATGAAACATCATGGTCATGATCTCGGTTTTTGAAGTCCTCACGGTCGCGAGGTATGGGGTCATGGTCGCAAGTTTGGTGTCGGTCAGCAGGTCGGATTTCCCCTATAAATACCATATTAAACCCCAAATTTTAGACAGCTTCTCTTTACAAATTGTTTAGTTAGGTTTACGTTTCTTACAGCTTTTTATGGTGGTTTGGAGCATCTAAACACTAGGATTTCGATTGTTAATCATTGGTACATCTTTATTCTTTATTTTAAATTTTATAATGGTTGACTATTGTTTATCCCTATGCTTGTTTGCTTTTATTACTACTATGTCTAGCTAAATCTTTTGTATTCACTTAGATGATTGACCATAGGTCATGGATTGCTAAATATTTTGTTTGTTTAAATAATTGCTCTTGATCCATGATTTATTATTACTCCCATTGATCGATCCTCTTAATTACTATTCTATTGATTGAAGTAACGATAGTTATTAAATTGATAAACTCATCTAGTTATTGAAAGATAATTTAGATTAATTGAATTAAATGCAGGAAACTAGTAATTAGACTTGGTGATTAAACTATCAATCAAGTAGGTAATTGTGAAGCTAAAAAGGGACACATATTTATCCTTCAATTGAATCACCATCTTGAGTAATTAGATTTATTGATTGTGTTCTTATGAAGCGTGAAGGAAACCATCGTTATTAACTTACACTTTCATGATAAAATTAGTATCTAAGTGAGGGAAACCAGCTTATCATGGTAATTAGTAAATTGATTAATGAACTAGGTTAACGAAAATTACACTTAGGGAATTGATTAAAATGGTTGTAATAAAAGCAATCCGGATCCTAGGAAATTGAATCTAAATGAATACCCTTATCTCATCCGAATTCTTATTTGTTAATTTTCGTTTTCTTAGTTTAATTAGTTTTAAATCAAAATTATCCCAATTTCTTTAGAATAACAATTAGTTTTAAATGCTTAAATTCAAATACTCCCTGTGGAACGAACTAGTCTTTTACTTATTACGTGCTATACGAACGGGTTTTAGTTGCATATTTTGTGTGCTATTTTAGAAAATTTGCCTAGTAAATTTTGGTTATATTTTAGCACATCAACCTTTTTTGGTGCCGCTGCCGGGGAGTTGTCTTATTTGAGTTTTTAAGTACTTCTAGTTATCCGATCCTTTCGTGGGAACTTGTTTATGCGAAAGTTAGTTTTGTTATTTTATTTTGTTATGGTTTCACGCTTGTGTTTGTTTTGGTGTGATCGTAGGTTAGGTGCAACTAAACTCTGGAACCATCTAGAGTTTATCACACGGGCAAAAACGTTAAAGAAGAACAGTCAATCTTAGAGGGTTTTGCTGCATTACCCCGCTATATTTCAGACTCAGAATTTCTTAAAAAGGAATCAGTCATGGGTATGAATCCTAATGACCAACCAATGTGAAATATCAGGAAAACTGCACCGCTAGCATTACCACCTCCTATTCATACACCAGATATATTAAGGCAGATTCGTTTGTGGTCAAGCCTCAATTTATTCATATGTTCCGGGAGAATTTTTTTGATGGAAAGAAGAAAAATATGTTTGAGCATATTGAGCAATTTGATAAATTATGTGGGTTGTATAAGAACAAGGATGTGAGTATGGATGCGTTCAAGTTAAGACTATTCCCTTATTCTCTAACGGGGGACGCAAAGGATTGGTTGTAATCTCAACAATCCAATTCCATCACTACCTTCACGGAACATCGCAACAAGTTTATTGATATTGCGCGTTTTGGACATGTTTATCCTTGCAATATCGGGTTTATTTTGCTCAGTTGCTGCTATATTGAAGACTTATTTGCATATAATCGTTAAAGCCTGAGATTCAGAGTTGGTTGGCACAAATCACTGATAATTGCTATAAATTAATGGTTTATTGAACCTTTAAGTGTTCGCGTAAGAACAGTTTAAGTGTTACAAGTGAAACAAAAAGCTGGAGTCCTTTCCTTATTTACTACGCACCACCTCGATTTCGGCGCGTCACCCCGTATAAAGGGAATTGAAGACAGAAACCAATTAAGCAAGAGACCAGTTTTCGCAGTACTACGGACCAATTTGGAGCAGGGAATGAAGAGAAAGAATTACAAGTGGATTGTGATTGATAACAGATTCTATTGAAATTGCTGTAGTGTTAATGGAGTCGTCCAAGAATCTTGAGCAGGGAAGGAAGGACAAGAAAAAAATTTAAAACAGATAGTGACCTTCAACAAATTTTGTATCTTTCTGTTAATTGAGTTTATCATGTACTAAGTAGATAAAGAAAGATTTCTTGATTGAAACTTGCAACTGAGTTTGTTTTATCCCTTTTGATTGGATTCAGTTTGTAACCAGATAAGACACAAGGATCAAATCAAATATAGTATGATCGTGATATGAAACAGAATAGTTGATATATATATATATATATATATATATATATATATATATATATATATATATATATATATATATATATATATATATATATATATATATATATATATATCTGCATTTATTTTATATAGTGTTAATAAACAAATAAGTATATTAATAATAATAATAATAATACAAATAATAGTAATAGTTATATAAATAATAATAATAATCTTAATAATAATGAAAATAATAATTTATCACTAAATAATGATAAATGGTGTTATTTTTATAATAATGTTTATTTTCTTAATAATAATTCTAATGATAATGGTATATATTAAAATTAAAAATAATAATAATAAAAATCTTAATAATAACTAAAATCATCATTTTTACTACTATATATAATAATACTGATATTAATAATGATAACAATAATATTAGTAATTAAATGTATCAAATTTTATATAATAAATTAAATCATATAATATTTTAAATTATATTTTTAATTACCATGTATATTATATACACACATATCAATTTACAATTAATTATTCGTGAATCGTCGGAAATGGTCGAATTTAAATGAATGCAAGATAAACAGTTCAAAATTTTTGAGACTCAACATTACAGACTTGGCTTATCGTGTCGAAATCGTAAAAGATCAAGTTTAAATTTGGTCGAAAATTTCCGGGTCGTCACAGTACCTACCCGTTAAAGAAATTTCGTCCCGAAATTTGATCGAGGTCGTCATGGCTAACAATAAAAATGTTTTCATAAAGAATATGAGTTGATAGATAGAGTTTTATCATCATTGAGTAATATGGATAAAAACACTTCGATTATTTGAAGACTACGAACGAAGCTATCACAAAAAAGTAAAATTAGGAATTAAAAATTCGTCTTAACTGTTGATGTGGTCATGGTTGATTTCCGGAATTCAAGGAAATTAGAGAATATCTTCATAATCTATATAAGATTTGATTCTTTGGTAATTAAGGAAATTAGGATCCTATTTAATTAAATGCGGTCATCTGTCTTGATTGATATGTCTGATATCTTACTATAAATTCATCCCTTTCGTTCCATTATTTTCACCACTCCTCTACTTCCTTCTATTTTAAAGCTTCATGCTTTTGTTTTCTTCCCGACTTAAAGTAAAGTGATCAAGACGCTTCGGATTTGTTGATTAAATCTTTGAATTTCGAATGATTATGGCTAACGTTTTAAGAAAGAAGTGGTAATAGCACGATCTGATTTGTTAAATTACCAGAAATCACGGAAAGATAGAAATATCAAGAAAATATTGTCTTGATATGTTTAGAGGTTAAGTAGAATGAAAGAGTTATGTAACATGACAAATGATTACTGTAATATAATCACGTTGGCCAAGCATCATTATATTATACTAACTCATGCTCTAATTCTTAACACTTCCAGAATTCATTCATAATTTATACTTAGGTTTTACAGAAGTTTCCAATATAATGTAATACTGATAGCACGAAGAGGCATATAATTTCGGACGAGAATATTTATGAAAATATCTTCAGAAGCATCGAAGATATTTATGATGATATTTTGGAATTTCTAAGTTCGAAAGTTGATGAAGAAAAATTTTCCGCAAGATATTAACATGCATCTGGAGCAAGATATTCGTTGAAGACTTCATTGGATACAGAATTACCTGGATTCTTTGAGTATAGGGTATGGTCCTTGTATTTATCCGCAGTCTCCTTCATGGTTTGCTCAAACTATTTTTCAGTACCAAATTTTCTATCGAGCGTTCCCATCACTCCATCCTTTATCATCAAACTTTTGGCCATTTAGACCATCTATAAATTTGATGTTTCCTCTTCATTTAATGCTACCATATCTGAATCATCGGTTATCAATCCGAGGTGGTTTCAAGAGAATTGTGTTTTTAGATGATTAAACGCTGATTGTAATCATCAAGATACAAAGGATGTTTAAGATGAATTCAAGTCGCAAACTCGAAGAAATGTTTAGTCTAATGTGTTATAATCAATATTTTAATACCTTTTAATTGTCCAATGTTAGTAATTCAATGTTGGTTGTCCACAGTTAGTAGTCTAATAGTCTAATATATAATCTTAGAATTTAAATTTATTTAAGATCAGAAGATGATGAAGAAATATTACGTAGTTACTTAATTGATTACAAATCAATTTTATTTGTCCATTATTTTCTTCATTATGCCACTTGTCAAATATTGACTTTGATTCTGATAGGTCAAAATCCGAATATGAAATTGAATTTGAATGAAAATAGTTGTTCTTCAGTGAACAGATACGTATATGTGTGGATTTGAACAGTATTGTTAATGACTGCTGAATCCGAATTGAAAAAATGTACAGTGCAACTTATTAATGTGAAAACTAAATATTCCTCGGGTATTACCTACCCGTTAAAATATTTTCACCATTAACAGTTTGTACAGAAGAACTTTTAATTACAATCTTTAGGAAAATATATATACATATATTTTTTCTTCAGATGTAATCATGGATTTAATAAGTCAATATAATATTAAACTCATTTGATTTTCCGTTAGAACTAGAATACAAAATCTCTAAAACATAAGAGATTACATAATCGTCATGTAGATCGAAGATAATGATGTAGAACGATATGTAGAACGATATGTAGAACGAAGATTATACTCGAGGTATAGATTGTAATGTTGAGGCGTGTGATGTTGAGGCTTGTGTTGTTGGTGGTACTGATGCCGATGATGTTGCTAAAGCTGGTAAGTTTTGCACCATATTTTCCAAGCTATTACTCGAGTGCGAAGTTTGTTGACTTCTTCTATTATTCTGGGGTGATTGGCGGTTTGAATAAGGGGATGAATAAGGTTTAGAATTGTAGATATTATGTAATCGTTGTGAGATATCCTGACAATGAGGGTGAAAATGAGGTTTCGGACTGGTTCGCCGGTAAGCGCTTCAGGTTCTTCGCCAAGAGGTGAATTCGGTTGGTGGAAGGGATCACCTTCTTCTCGTCTTTATTAATTAAGTCGATTACGAACCCATCCCCAATTCATCCAGAATTGGTAATGGCTGATTGGTTGATCCATTCCGGTCACACTGCTTTCGGAGCTCGAGTGGAAATCCATATCGAAACAGCTGTCAGAATTCGAGGAACTTGAACTAGTTTAGAGACCCATCTCGTACGATAAAGGAAAATGAATTTTGTTTTGATATGAGATAGATTATAGGACTTAGATTGGTATACATAGTTTTCATATGTATATATAATACCAAAAATCCCATAAGTTACGAAGGAATCTTCGAAAGTTATCAGGCAAAGTTTATAGTAACAGATATGCTAAGATATGAATTTTTGTCTATACACTATCGATGCAGTAAATGCAGTAAGACGTGTCTAGACTAAGAATGATAAGCAGGAATTTTTCGACACAAAATGATAAGCAAAACTTTTAACATGCAGACACGGTCGAAGTCCAGACTCACTAATTCATTTAAACAACTATCAGTTAGACACACTAATGCTAGACCTGGTTCGCTAAGACCACCGCTCTGATACCAACTGAAATGCCCCGTTCATATCGATTATAAACGTTACATAATAATTGATTTCATTGCGAGGTATTTGACCTCTAAATGGTATATTTTACAAACATTGCATTCGTTTTTAAAAGACAAACTTTCATCACATCGAAAGGTGACGACATGCATACCACTTCATAATATGTCCAACTATAAATGACTTAATAACATTCTTGATGAACTCAACGACTCGAATTCAACATCTTTTAAAATATGTCATAAATGACTCAAAGTAATATCTCTAAAATGAGCAAATGCACAACGGAAGATTTGTTTCATACCTGAGAATAAACATGCTTTCAAGTGTCAACCAAAAGGTTGGTGAGTTCATAGGTTTCTCGTAAACAATAAAATTCATCATTTTGATAGACCACAAGATTTAAATACAGTACACCTATCTCGTGTACGAAACCATTTTTCATAATTCTTAGCAGAGTACGTTCATATCCTTTTTCTCTCCCGTAGGTTGCCTTGTGATTTTTAAATAATCGTGCACATATCTCGTGCACAAAACTAATACACATAACCTGTGTATAAAAATCATTCTCTCGATACATAACATTCATTTCGATTTCATTGCTCAACATGGTAACCGACCTTAACATATATTGTACATCAATAATATCCCCAAAACAAAACATCTCGTCTGTATAATATATAAACTTTAAAGTACTAAACACCACGCCCACTAGCTCTTCCGTCTAGTGAACATTCTGGGTGGGGGTGTTAAACCCGGTAGCTACCTTTAGGATTCGCTTGAATTAGGGCCATACCCGTTTCTAATTCTTAGGTTACCAAGCAAAAATAATCAGGGGAAAAATATTCACAATAATTAGTGGCAATTATCACGTCCAACTAATTCAATAATAATCCACAGAACTTCTGTCTGCATAATAATTCATTCGAGAAATGTTTTGCTTGTGTCTATCTCGTCAAACATTTATAAAAGTATTTCATGTATTCACAGTTCAAAATATATTTCAAAAGCATTTAATTAAGCAGTTATAAAAACAGCGCATGTATTCTCAATCCCAAAAATGTAAAGAGTAAAAGGGAATCAAATGAACTTACACATATAAATATTGTAAAACAGTTAATAAAGCATTTGCATGTATTCTCAGCCCAAAAACGTAAAGAGTAAAAGAGAGGGCAAATGAACTCACAATACGATATTTTGCAGTAAAAATATGCATACGACTGAACTGAACAATGCAAGGTTGGCCTCGGATTCACGAACCTATATAAGCTGTATATATATTAACACATATAATGGTAATCGAACAATTTATATATTATGAGTGACATGATATATATGCTTCATTGATTCTTTTATTAATATTAAAATAATAAACTTAAGGTAGTTTAAGAATTTATTTGTAATTATAATATTTATCCTTCATTAATAATAAGAACTTATTTTAAGGTTTATTTGATAAATATATATATATATATATATATATATATATATATATATATATATATATATATATATATATATATATATATATATATATATATATATATATATATATTAACATAATTTATATATAGTTTAATTAATATCATTTTAATGATAACATATAGTATTATGTATTATAATTGTAATGTATTTTTAGATAAAATATATATTTGCAATAATAATAATAATAATAATAATAATAATAATAATAATAATAATAATAATAATAATAATAATAATAATAATAATAATGAAATGTTCGTTGCTGTAAAAACAGTCGGTAACAAGTCAGTTCCCATTCTTATCGGCTAAATAAAGAAAACGACCCATAGGCCTAACAAAAAAAACTAATCCTCGGCCCAAGTTGCTAAAATAAATGAAAATTCATTTTTCTTGGATTCCTTACCATTTGGAACGTTAAAAAAATTAGTGAGCTGGAAGTGGGATCCGTTAATTTCGTAAGCTTCCTTGAATAAAAAATTTGGCACGTCCTAAAAGCTAGTTCCATTGTCGGCCATCACGACCTTGATCCTCATGCTTTAATTAGTACTCCGTAATATTATATATCTATGTTCTAACTTAAATTTTGTGATCCCTCATTATATTTATATTGGTTATCATTATCAACTTTCCTTGTTATATTCATGGAGAGCAGAAAAAGTTTTTTTTTAGCAGCACAATGGATGGAGGTTGGGTTACGAATAGCAATAACAGAAAAACAGTCGTTCAAAAATAGTAGAAATGGTTTTATGGGTTGGGTTAGGGTTTGTTCGGCATTAGCAGAAAAATTAATGATGGGAGTGGCGGTATTTCGCTACTGTAGTAGTAGCATAAAAATATATGGTGCATGTGGTGTTATCGTATAACAGAAATCGATAGAAGGTTGCAGGTTCTATAGAGTTCGTGGGTGTTTGTTGATAGGTTTGATGTGGGTGTTGATTAATCATGCATCATTTTCTTAAATCATAATCATTTAACAAATCATCACCTTCTTTATTGTTGTGCAGGAACGAACGAAAAAAATGCAACAGAACGTTGTAAAAATTGGTGTGTTGGTTTGTTTTCGAGAGAGAGACAGAAGAAGATGAGAGAGAGATGGTAGAAGGTGTCGTGGAGCTATGATGATGGTTCAAAGTGTCTCCCGTTTGAAGGTGATTGAGTTTAGTCCAGCAGGTAAGGTGTTTAATTTGTAAGGTTGTGGTGGTCTCGCGGTGTTTAATTTGTAAGGTTGTGGTGGTCGATCACTACAAGAATAATAGTAGTAAACGATTATGAGTGTTAAGATGTAATGGTCATAGTGGTTTCTTGGTTCAATCAATAATCAGGACAAAACCTCAGAAACATGGAACATGATTAGTATGATTGTTGAAGTGTGAAGATGACAGAGGTGGATGATAGTTTGTAAGTGTGTTTCATTTATGTCTCTCGGTAAGTCTAAACTTATGTATATATCTATCCTATATTCTTATGTGTACATACTTATGTGAATATATATGTATATATAATAGTATACATAATATTATTGATGGTAATCAAATGATTGATTGGAACTATATCTGGATTGTTTTACAGTGAATGAAGTTGACACTCGTGGAGTAAAGAACAGAGAAAGGAGGATAAAAGTTTAAAGCTGATCTTGATATCTAACTGCATTTATTTTGTAGTGATTTGGAGTCGACAGAATGAGATTCGGGAGCAGGGAATGAAGAGAAAGAATTACAAGTGGATTGTGATTGATAACAGATTCTATTGAAATTGTTGTAGTGTTAATGGAGTCGTCCACGAATCTTGAGCAGGGAAGGAAGGACAAGAAAAAAATTTAAAACAGATAGTGACCTTCAACAGATTTTGTATCTTTCTGTTAATTGAGTTCATTATGTACTAAGCAGATAAAGAAAGATTTCTTGATTGAAACTTGCAACTGAGTTTGTTTTATCCCTTTTGATTGGATTCTGTTTGTAACCAGATAAGAGACAAGGATCAAATCAAATATAGTATGATCGTGATATGAAACAGAATACTTGATATATATATATATATATTTATATATATATATATATTTATATATATATATCTGCATTTATTTTATATAGTATTAATAAACAAATAAGTATATTAATAATAATAATAATACAAATAATAGTAATAGTTATATAAATAATAATAATAATAATCTTAATAATAATGAAAATATAATTTATCACTAAATAATGATAAATGGTGTTATTTTTATAATAATGTTTATTTTCTTAATAATAATTCTAATGATAATGGTATATATTAAAATTAAAAATAATAATAATAAAAATCTTAATAATAACTAAAATCATCATTTTTACTACTATATATAATAATACTGATATTAATAATGATAACAATAATATTAGTAATTAAATGTATCAAATTTTATATAATAAATTAAATCATACAATATTTTAAATTATATTTTTAATTACCATCAATAATATATACACACATATCAATTTATAATTAATTGTTCGTGAATCGTCGGAAATGGTCGAAGTTAAATGAATGCAAGAAAACAGTTCAACATTTTTGAGACTCAACATTACAGACTTGGCTTATCGTGTCGAAATCGTAAAAGATCAAGTTTAAATTTGGTCGGAAATTTTCGGGTCGTCACAGCAGACGACAAGAATCTTGTTAGTTCAGTGTGAACGTCGTTATTAAACAATTCAAGCTTCGCGGGGGCGTCACACTAAGAATGATCTGAGTTCTTTATGAGCACATCATGAATCAGCATTCTTCATACTTTCAGGACTTTGCCATCTTGATACGCCAATTATTTTTGACTTTGATTTTCTTTTGATATTTCTTTTTCAGCACATCACTGTCTTTTGATATATTGATTTTGAACGCCGTCATGAATGGATTTTCCATTGTTATGCATGAACTCATGTTTCTTTGTTGTGTGCTCAGATCACTCGAAGGAGTTCTCCCTAAAATGCTTAAACGGTCCGCAATAGGAATTATACTTTTCAACCTTAAGCGAGAAGGGACACTTATTTTCGACATAAACTAATTTTCTCTGATATTTTCGGGGTTTTAGTTTCGATTATAAAGTCTTAGGCCCGTGACAACGTGGTATGCACCAGCCAAACAGATAATCCTCAACTTAAAATCCACCCCCAACCTTTTCTAGTGATTATCAATTATGATAGGGGTTACCCTCAACCGACTGTTGAGTTCCTCAACAATTATCATTAGATAAAGTTTCAGAGATAATTAGGTGACTACCTTCAAACGCTACAGATCGTTCATGAATTCTGAATCTTAGATGATCGTTATTCTTATTATGATTGTCTAATGCTAAGAATTTATAAGTCACATCTATCAGTACATTACACAACAGATAAACGTAAACGTTTAAACCAGTCCTTACTAATCAAATATATCAATTCTCAGTACAGTAATTTCTTCATCTCCAACATATTAATCAAAACAAGCTCATTTTCGGAATTTTTCAACTTTTTAGGTATTTTCTGTTAAAACATATACTCCCCCTAAAATACTAAAACATAAAATCTTTTTGTCTTTTAGCATTTTAACAAAAGAAACAGAAAATAACTACAGACTAGCATGCAAACATGAGATAAATCATGCAGAGAAATGCAAACAGGAGGCAAAATATGCAATACATATAATAAGAAACTAAAATCTATATGTCATGCATCCTACATGCAAAGTCTAAAATTTTGATTAACCCTCACAAACAACATCCGAAATCACTTTGTCTCGATCAACAATGCCATTCATCTCTAAAAGTAGCAAAAACCTAGGTTTATCAAAAGCCTTAGTGAAAAGATCAGCCCTCTGGTCCTTAGTACCTATTCTCTTAACCTCAATAATATTTTTCTCATGGCAATCCCTAAAAAAATGATATTTAACACCTATGTGTTTAGTCTTAGAATGTTGCACAGGATTCTTAGTAATTGCAATAGCAGCAGTATTATCAATATAAAGAGGAGAGAAAGAGATTCTTAGTCCGTAATCGCGAAGTTGTTGTTGGATCTAAACAACTTGCGAATAGCAACTAGCAGCAGCGATATATTCAGCTTCACACGTGGAAAGTGCAACTACAGTTTGTTTCTTGCACTGCCAGGTCAACAGCCTTTCACCTAAAAATTGACATCCTCCTAATGTAGATTTGTTGTTGATTTTGCAACCAGCATAGTCTGAATCACTATATGCTATAAGATCAAACTTGTCTTCGTTCGAATACTAGATGCCGAGATTTGGAGAATGTAACAGATAACGAAAATTCTTTTGGCAGCTGTAAGATGAACTGTATTCGGATTAACTTGATAACGAGCACACATACATGTTGCGAACATAATATCCGACCTAGATGCAGTGAGATACATGAGCGTTCTGATGATTGCTTGATAGTATGTAGGATCAACAGGCTCCCCCTCACAGTCTAACGAAATACCATGATTCACAGCTAGCGGGGTTGACACAGGACGTTCTTGAGTCATACCAAAACGTTTGAGTATATCATTTACATACTTTACTTGATGAAGAAAAATTCCATTATCAGTCTGTTCGACTTGCAAACCATGAAAGTAGTGTAAGAGACCCAATTTGCTCATTTCAAATTCGTCCTTCATAACCTGCGCGAACTCATCGACGAGTTCCTGCTTAGTAGAACCAAAAATAATATCATCTACATAGATCTGGACCAAAATAATATCATCATCTTTAACCTTCATGAACAGAGTACAATCTACCATGCCCATTTGATAACCTTTTTCGATCAGATAACTTGACAAACGTCCATACCAAGCTCTTGGGGCTTGATGTAAACCATATAAGGCTCTTCGTAAACGGTAAACTTTGTCAGGATGAAGATGATCTTCAAAACGCGGTGGTTGATTCACATATACTCTTTCATTTAGCTTGCCATAAAGAAATGCACTCTTGACGTCCATTTGAAACACTTTGAACTTCATAAATGAAGCAAAAGTCAAGAAAATGTGAATAGCTTCCAATCTGGCAACAGGAGCAAAAACTTCATCATAATCGAATTCAGGATCTTGCTGATAACCTTTAGCAACTAATCTTGCTTTGTTATGGATAAAATTGCTATCTTCGTCAAATTTGCACTTCCAAACCCATTTGAGATAAATTACTTTAGCACCATGCGGCTTAGTAACTAGCTTCCAAATATCTAAACGATGGAATTGCTGAATTTCTTCTTGCATTACCATGACCCAATCAACATACTTCAAGGCTTCCTTTATTGTCTTTGGATCTATTCTAGAAATATGACATGAGTACTCGTAGTATGCAGCAACAGCTGTCATGTGAGTATCAACTTGACCATCAAGCTGAACTTGCCTTCTTGTTCTAACACATGCATTTGGATCTCCAATAATATTCTCTCTAGGATGATCAGCTGTAGTTCTGGGAACTGATTGTGCAGGAACAGGTATCTCATGATGTAGATTCATAGTATCACCAATATCTTCATGATTATTAGAACTCTCACTTGAAATATCAGATCCACAGGTATCGTACACTGGATCAACATCTTGATCTGAATCTTGAACTGGTTCATTGACAGTGGGTAATGGAGTTGAAGTTGGTGTAGATGCAGATACTTCTAGTTCATTTTGTAAATCAAACAGCATTTGTAACTCAACTTCATTCTCCGTCTGATCTGGAGCAAGATTAAATGAGTTAATCAGCTCATTATAGTTATAAATCCAAGGATAACTCTTAAAAGCACTCTTCGTATAATTCCTCTGGACATCAACTTCAGTCCATTCTTCAACACATCTTGTCTCATTGTTGAAAACTCGCTTATTAGGAGAACTATACCCAAGAAATACTCCAGTAACCACTTTTGAATCAAACTTACTTCCTGGTTTTCTCTTCAAGATGGTACACGGTGCACCAAATGGTTTTAGATGCTTCAAAGATGGTTTTCTCCCATGCAATAGCTCATAACAAGTTTTACCCAGTCATTTAACATTCAGAACTCGATTCATAGTGTAACATTCACAACAGCTTCACTCTAAAAATGAACAGGTAACGATGAATCTGCTAGCATTGTTCTAGCTGTCTCTACCAATACCCTATTCTTTCTTTCAGTAACACCATTCATCTGAGGAGCGTATGCAGAACTGAACTGCATATTGATACCCTTTTCGATACAAAAACCTGCAAGATACTGATTCTTGAATTCTGTACCGTTATCGCAATGAATCTTTCTTACCTTTAAATTAAAACCTGTCTCTAATCGATTGATTAGCACTTTCAAGTTCTCAAACGTATCAGACTTCTCTTTCAAAAACATTACCCAAGAGAATCTTGAATAATCATCAGTTACAACCAGACAATACTTACTTCCATCAATGCTTTCAAAACGAATTGGACCGAAAAGATCCATATGTAACAATTCAAGTGGAGCAGAGATTGGATTATACTTCACCAGCTTATGAGCTTTCTTGCTCTGCTTAAACTTCTTACACGGAACACATGTTCCTGGAATCTGAAAAGATCGAAGATCAACACCTTCTACAAGATTGTTGTGGACAAGGTGATTCATTTTCCGAAAACTTAAATGACCCATGCGTTTGTGCCAAGTAATAGAATCTTGTTCAGTCGCTTTAGAAATAAAAGCTTAATGATGTTCAGCAGTTGAAATAGCAACATTCATATCTAGCATATATAAATCAGCTTGTCTAGGAGCCTTCATCAAAATCATTTCATGAGGAATCACAAACTCTGACTTCAAAATGTAGCTGAATTCGTCATCAAATGCTACCTTGAAAGATTTTTCACAGATTTGTGAAACTGACAACAAATTGTTTGTAAGCTCTTGACAATAGTTCACTTTGTCGAAACTAACTTTTTCATTCTTCAATAAACCTTGAGCAGAAATGTTACCTCCTTTATTTCCTGCAAATGCTACATAACCTCCCTTAATTGAGTGTACATCCGAAAGAAGAGATAGATGTCCAGTCATATGTCTCGAAGCGCTGCTATCCACTATCCAGGTGTTGTTTGCAGGTACCCTGGTCCCCTGCACATCACATTAAGAAAATTAATTGATAATGGGAACCCAAGCCCGGACGGCAGTAGGTTGTCCATTAACACCCATAAATTGAACTTCCATCCATTTCCCGTTTGAGTCCGGTGGAATCTCATCATTAGAAACCGTAAATTTAGACAGTTTAGAAGTAGCAATATTGCTCTTCTGGTGTGACACCGCTATTTTTTTTAAATATGTGGCAGAAGCATTTATTTATTTATTACCAAATACACTTTATCAGTGTCACATGACAACATCACAAAATACATGTTTTGAATGGAAGAGACGTAATTACATTCGGTTTACAAAAGAACACAGTTCATATGATAAAAGATTCCATCAGAGTTAAACACTGTCAAACATAACATTAGCATGCCCGTCTTCTCCCAAAAGCAATATCTACAAAGCTACAACCTGCAGGGAGGAGATAGAGGGGAATTAGCACGAAGCTAAGTGAGTACGACTAACTACAGGCCATAGCATACAGAAGTGTTATACTAATCATGTCACATAGTCTAACACACAAACATCACCCAAGTGCCGTCTACAGAGACTCTGGCGGCTCGGCCAAACCATTAACCACCAGCTGATCGGACTGGGGCTTACCAGAAGTTCCTCCACTACCGTGTTGTATATACATAATACACACGCGACGGACGCGTCATTCACATGTATATATACACCACGATTATCTAGGCTACCACAGAGGAACCCAACCCGCAGGTTGATCTCTCCTACCGAGGCTACCACACAATAGGGACGCACTGGGCTCCAGCAGACAAGCATCAACTAACATGCAGTCATCACCACAGACTAACTAACAGTATCAGTAAGTATATCTAACAAGTATAGCAATCATAATATAACATGCTACTATATACTATATACTCCAGTTAGTCCCACTCATCGATTACCAGCAAATGAGAAGGTGTTCAGCTGTCTAATCACTGAACCTTCTCTTTCTCCTTTTCTCCTGAGAAAGACATATACACAAGTTAGTTATAATGTCTCGATAATAACCCGACAACAAAACAATAACATTAAATACCAACACTTAAGCATTTAACAACTGGTCTGTCAACCGTACGACTAACACTCTCAATCGTACGTTTGAGAACACTCAACCGTACGGGTGACAGCTTACTCGTACGTTTGGTCTATGACTAAACATCCTACAGTGACTAATCTGATCCGTACAGTTCACCACACGAGTGACCGGTGACTCGTACGAGTCACATCTCAACCGTATGTATCATCATAATTAAATCATAAGTTTCCATCACCACTCACTCGCACGGTCCACCACACGGTTGACTACCTCAACCGTACGAGTGAAGGCTCACTCATGCAAGTGATGAAGAACAGTAGCAGCAATTATTTATACGAGTTTCAACCAAAAAGCACAACGTCAAACATCAATTCATACACTAAATTAATACCTACAATCATGTAATCTGAAAGGACCCGTTCATATACATTATAAACTATTCACAATAGTTGATTACATTGCGAGGTATTTGACCTCTATATGATACATTTTACAAACATTGCATTCTTTTTTAAAAGACAAACTTTCTTTACATCGAAAATTGACAGGCATGCATACCATTTCATAATATCCACTATCCAACTATAAATTGATTTAATAATAATCTTTGATGAACTCAATGACTCGAATGCAACGTTCTTCGAAATATGCTATGAAAGACTCCAAGTAATATCTTTAAAATGAGCAAATGCACAGCGAAAGATTTCTTTAACACCTGAGAATAAACATGCTTTAAAGTGTCAACCAAAAGGTTGGTGAGTTCATTAGTTTATCAAAATCATTTATTTCCATCATTTTAATAGACCACAAGAATTTCATTTCCAGTTCTCATAAATATACGTCCCATGCATAGAGACAAAAATAATCATTCATATGGTGAACACCTGGTAACCGACATTAACTAGATACATATAAGAATATCCCCTATCATTCTGGGATCCTCCTTCGGACATGATATAAATTTCAAAGTACTAAAGCATCTGGTACTTTGGATGGGATTTGTTAGGCCCAATAGATCTATCTTTAGGATTCGCGTCAATTAGGGTGTCTGTTCCCTAATTCTTAGATTACCAGACTTCAATAAAAAGGGGCATATTCGATTTCGATAATTCAACCATAGAATGTAGTTTCAATTACTTGTGTCTATTTCGTCAAACATTTATAAAAGCGCATGTATTCTCAGTCCCAAAAATATAAAGGGTAAAAAGGCAAATGAAACTCACCATACTGTATTTCGTAGTAAAAATACATATAACGTCATTGAACAAGTGCAAGGTTGGCCTCGGATTCACGAACCTAAATTAATTATATATAATTATGTGTTGATCAATATTTGTCTAACAAATTAGGTCAAGTCATAGTGTACCACAATCCTAATGCTCGAGACTAATATGCAAAAGTCAACAAAAGTAAATTTGACTCAAAATAATTTCCAAAAATCTATACATGATTAATATATAGTTTAAATATCGTCGTTTTATATTTTTAAATATTTTTAAAAGATTTATTAGAGTAAATAATATAATTTATTTATTTATAAATAAAATTTTTATATTAAATTTATATAATAAAATATACTTTTATATATATTAAGTAATAAAATTTATAGGTTTCATTTAATATCATAAAGATAATATGATAGGTATTATTAAAGTAAGTTATTACACGTAGTAAAATATGTTTGTATCACATATTTATTTGATAAAATAATATCTATAATGATGATAGTAAGTAAAAGTTGTATTATTTTGTAATAATAATTATTATTATAAAAATATCAATATTTATAATTACTAAGATGACATTATGATAAAACGATAATTCTAATTATGAAAACTTTAATATTTACAATAATTTTTAATATTATCTTTAAAATAATATTTCTATTTAAAATAATAATAATAATGATATTTTATAGTAACAATGACATTTCTATTAAAATAATAATTTTTGTTAAAATGATAGTTTTAATACTAACGATACTTTTAATAATAATAGTAATGATAAAAATAATAAGAACGGTAATTTTATCTAAATCAATATCTTATAATATTTTAATTTCATCATGATACTCTTACTCATTATTTCCTAATCGTTTCGTTTAATAGCTTTTGATCGTCTTTTATATCGTGTTCATAATTATGATAATAATAGTAATCAAAATAATTAGGTGTTACAAATATTTGTTTTAATTACACTAATATTAATAATGATAGTTACTATAACATTATTAACGATAATACTAATAATTATCTTAATGATAATATAGTAATAATAACAATAACAATAACCATTTTTAAATAATGATATATATATTAATAATGATAATAATAATAATAATACTAATAATAATAATAATAATAATAATAATAATTGGATAATAATAATAATACTAATTATAACTTTAACGATAATAACGATAGTAATAATAAAAAAAAATAACAATTTTTAACGATAAATCCCTTTTATTGATAAAGATAATAATAATGATAATAATAAGATAAAACTAGAACGACGATAAAAACGACGATAATAATAATCATTTTTAATAAAAATGTCAAAAATTCAATTGATTATAACTTCTAATCCGTTCATCGAAACCATTCGATATCTAAAGGAAAAGTTCTTAATTTTTCGCTAGCTTTCCAAGGACATGCATATCTTATACCTTATCTCAACCGCAAGTGTAACTAATTCAATATTTAACCTAACCCGTCTAAGGGCAATATCAAAAGTACAAGCATGCATAATCCTAAATACTCGAGCACTAGTCAGGGATACACTATTAGTATGTAAAAGTTAAATTATGAGTACTCACGTATCAATATTGAGATTCAATATTGCAGGAAAGGTATGTAGACGCAACGGAAATGATAAACACTATATTGACCTCATAAGCATACCCATGAACCATACTCAATCACCTCCATAGATATAACCCATAATTTCCTTAATTCTATCCTACTCGAAAAACAATTTCAAAATCACTCGGACAGCACTCCGTCGTAATATTTTATGTATACTTATAATATCTTGAAATAATACGGAGTAAATATATATATGTAAATCGATTGAGAGAGTTTAGAGAAAAATATTTTCAAGTTTCTATGAAATAATGAAACCTATTGAATTCTATTTATAATAGATTTTTGAATTATTAAAGTGAATTATTAAAGTATGAATTATTAAAGTGAATTATTAAAGTGAATTATTAAAGTATAAATTATTAAAGTGAATTATTAAAGTTAAAGTAACGTAAAAATAAAGTAAAGGTAAAGTTTAAGTATAATAAAAGTATAAAGCTATGTACGTATAATACGCGTATAAATATATATAATATTAATTTAAATCGTTATATATATTTAATAAAATAAAATATAAATATCGTTATCTTTATCATACTAGTTAAGTAATGAGTTATCAAAAGTGGTTCTAGATATTTATAAAAGTTATATACGTTTTAATAATAAAGTTCTTTTTAAACTGAAAACGTTTTTGTACGTTTGAAACTAAATAGATCAATCGAGTCTTTATGAGATTCAATCTTCCACTATCCTTTGTCTAGTTCTCAATGATTGACAATTTGTTCTTATTTATAAATCACTTTACCATTTTCCGAATATTGTTAAAATGGAAAGATTTCTCAAATCAACGTGGGCCTTTCAACAGAGACTTGTAATCATAATTCAATATATCTGATAATTCAATCATTTGATCTTATCTTCTAATTCCATTGATAAACATTTTGAAACAGATTCAATCATATAAAGTATTTAATCTAATATTTTGTTTACGTTTCAAGTTATAATATATATACACATATACATATATAATCATATTCGTTTAATGGTTCGTGAATCGTTGGAACTTGGTCGAGGTTGAATGAATGTATGAACATAGTTTAAAATTCTTGCAATTTAACTTAACAAATATTGCTTATCGTGTCGGAAACATATAAAGATTAAAGTTTAAATTTGGTTGGAAATTTCCGGGTTGTCACAGTACCTACCCGTTAAAGAAATTTCGTCCCGAAATTTGAGTGAAATAGTCGTGAATGATAATAAGTATGTTTTCATGATGCATACGGGCTGAAAATTAAAGTTTTATCATCAGCGAATAATTTGGATAAACAATCCATTTATATGAAGAGTACGAATGAAGGTAACATAGAAGAGTGAAATGAGTAAGTGTAGATTCATCTTATCATTTGACGTAGATATGATTGATTCCCAGATTTCAAGGGATTTGAAGAAAATCTTCTTAATAAGATTTGACTCTCCGGTAATCAGGGGAATTAGGATCCGTTTTAAATGCGATCGTTCATTTTAATTGTTCTGTCAGAGATTTTCTTATAAATTCACCTCCTTCGTTTCCTTACAACTCACACCTTCTGTTGATGCATTTTATGCAAGTCCCTAGACATCTACCTACGTCCATTGCAGGTACAACAGTTTACAGGCCACCATGATTGCTCGTTATTATCCTATCCGTGTTTGTATGTGGTTACAGGAACTGCAGGAACGAGATTTAGATGTTTGACTATGTTAGACTTAGTCAGACGTACGAGTGAAGCCTCATTAGTACGGCTGACAGGCTCATACGCACGGCTGATGCTGAGCTAAGTCACAATTACAACCTAAATGAGAAGACACGAGTGAGTGATCACCCGTACAGCTGATGAAGTCAACTCGTACGTGTGATGAATGAATCGTATGGGTGATTCAACAGCAGGGGTATATAAAGTCTTATGTTCTTCATTTTAGGTTACGCCTCTCATGTGTTACACACACTCAGATCTAGTGAGCTCCTCCGATTCTCTCTCAGTCCAAATCACCCAGGTGGTGAATAATAGCTCTAGGTGTTAATCTAATCACACTTGATTTAGTTGTGGTTTGACTAAATTAATCAAAAAACTTAACCTATTCACTAGAGGGTTTGATTCACTTATTCCGTCATTGTGTGAGTTAAATCTGTTGATTTCTAAGTTCCTAGTCATGTTTCATCACCTTCTATTCTTTCCCCCAACTCATATTTTAAAGTATTCATCAATATGCTCCATCCAGTTCTGATTCTCGATATACTTCTAACTTTCATATCGGTCATTCTTCTTTTTCATCTACCGCCAGAAGAATCTATTTACTTCTACTATACTCTTGGGTTTATAGTGTTTCTAGTTCTCCCGTGTCTTTATATTGCTATATGCATCGATATATATGGTTTATAATTTCTGGTTTGTCGTTGGGATTTATATGTTCCCTTATATTTCAAAGTCTCTGCTTCTGTCTTCTATAATCATTATCATTCACAGTTAATGCTCTCTTTTATTTGCTGCAATTTATACCCCAATTTCTATTTCGGAGTTTTGTCCTTTCGTTTCTTCTTCTTGCGATTAAGCACCGCTTGTAATGGTCCAAAATTCACAGATATGAATTTCGGAATGAACATTGTTAATGTTCTAGGAAGGAAATCGTGATGGCACGATCTTGACTTGTCAAATTACTAGAATACCTTGGAAAAGGCCGAATCATCAAGAAATATTTTCTTGATATTTTAGAGGTTAAATAGAATACAAGAGTCGTATAACATGGCACATGATGATGTTATGATCTGTGAATCATCACGTTCCATTTAGAAACTCAGCATGACTTACTGTAATATAATCACATTGATCAAGTGTCATTATATTATACTAATTCATGCTTCAGTTCCCAACATTACTTCAAAATATTCCTATTTTAAACTTGAATGTTTCAGAATTTAGAAACTAAAATAGTTTCTTTTATGATGTAATACAGATAGCGCGAAGAGGTAAATGATTTCAAAAAAGAAAAATTAAGAAAATATCTTCAGAAATATGGAGGATATTTATAATGAAAGATATGATGATATTTTAGAATTTCTAATATCAGAGGATGAAGAAGAATATTGTCCGCATGGGTTTAGAGTCAGGAGCAAGGTATTCGTTAATGACTTCAGTAGGTACTGAATCATTTGGATCCTTTGAAGTCAGGTTCAGTCTTTGTAATTTGTCCACAGCCTCCTTCCTACTTTGCTCAATCCGTTTTCCAGTTCCAAAACTTCTCTTTTTTCTGCGCTTTTCCAGCACACTTCATCATTATCATCCAGCTTTTATCGTTTAAAGTCATTTATAGTTTTTGCTGCTTCATCAGCATTTTTTTTTTCCATTTTCGGAGAACCAATTCGTAGTTCGGAGTGTTTTTCAGAAACTTCACATTCAAATTAAGTCCAGAAGATAGACGTTATATATACACATATAACTGTTGGCGTAGACATCCTGCGAGATTTCAAAATACTGATTGCTAATTTCCAATGATTCTTATGGCAATTCTCATTACAAGATGCGAATGAGTAAATGATGGGGTTTCAATGAATAATTATACTGACTTTTTGGAGAGGCTAAAGTCAAAGGGTAATGAAGTTGTTGGTACATCTGCTAAAAATGTGGTGGAATGTAAAAGGATCCCTGGTAACGATGGTGTATATCTCAAGGTTATAATAAGGTTAGTCTGACTGAAAAGTCAAAGTTGACTTGCTGGAGCTGTGACAAAACTGGCTACTTTGAATAGGAGTCGCAAAGTTATTTTTGCTAATAAATGCCAAAGAATCTGACGCGGATACGTTGTTTAAATTTTTACTTTGGTTTCAAGAGTTTTTCGGGTACATAACTGTGGGTAACATGTGGTTGGATCATCATCTCGATTACTCATCATTCGAAGTGTCTTCAGAAATTTTTGAAGGGTTTGAACACAGATTGTAATCGTTAACATACATTTGATGCTCTAACACAGTTTTGAAGTCAAAATATAGCTTGTGAAAGATGTAAGGATCTAAAAGTGATGATTTTGGTCATATCTCAAGTTGAATTTTGAGATTTCAAAATCAGAATATGTAATTAAATTTTGAATGAGTATGGTTGTTTTGATTTCTATAAAAGAATGTATATTGTTGTGAAAGTAGGGAGTATAATGGATGATTTGCTGAATCAGATTCGAAGAATGTAACATATTAATTGTGAATTTATATATCTCTCGGGTATTACCTACCCGTTAAAAAAATTTTCACAATTAATATTTTGTACAAAAGAATTTTATTACAGTCTTTATGAAAATATATATATGTATATTTTCTTCAGATGTAACATAGATTTAATGAGTTAATATTAAATTAAACTCATTTGATTTACGGTTGAAACTAGAATTGAATAATCCCTAAAGGCTTTAAAAAGTACATAACTTTTACGCAGTATTTCTTTAATGACATTGAAATTATGAATCAATACTTCGTTATTTGTTGATGTATGATGTTTGGTTCGTGGAATTCTTGTGAATTTCGCAAAGTACGAATGATGTTATCTGAAAAGTTTCGGGTACATCGATGATGAAAGTGTAAAATCAAATATATACTTGATTTATTATGAATTGAAATTTGTTGAATTGCGACAGAGATTGTAGTTAACGCTGGTTAAGTTGCGGCCGAAGGACGTACATTATTGCATATTTGTAATATGAATTAACCGAGTAGTTAAGATTCACACACAATAGCTTAGCACGAAAAGATTTATTTCAAAATATATATATATATATATATATATATATATATATATATATATATATATATATATATATATATATATATATATATATATATATATATATATATATAATATACATATAATTTCTTCAGAGGGAATGAGTTAATTCTTCATAACTCGTTGATACAATATACACGTTATTGATTCGTAATGATGTCCACAGTGATTCTTGAACTGGCGGAGTTTGTGATGTTATCGGTGTTGTTGATTCGGATGTTGACTGTACTGACGATGCTTGTAACGCTAACGGTACTGTTGATGCTGTTGGTAAAGCAAGTTTAGCTTGTTAATCATACACCATTTTTGTCAGGGTTTCTACTCTTCCTTCTATCTTTTTGGTTCATTTAACTGATTTATGGTTAGGGCTAGATTAGATAATCTCTAAGACTTTAGAGATTACATAATCGCCGCGGAATGTTTCTCCAATGAAGTTATGAATTAATACTTCGTCAGTTATTGTTGTTGGCACTCCTTGGTATCTATGGTGCGTATGATGTTGATGCTCGTGGGACAGATTGTGAAGTTGAGGATTACTACACGGTTGTGGTCGGAGGTGGTAATGGTACTGTTGGCGTTGATGATGGTGGTACTGGTTATGCTGCTGATGCTGCTGCTGGTGTTTGTAATCTCTGCACCATATTCTCCAAAGCCACTACCCGAGCGCGAAGATCGTTGACTTCTTCTATTACACCGGGGTGATTTTTGGTTCGAACGAGCGGATAAATAAAATCTAAAATTTGATGTAATATATAATCGTGACGAGATACTCTGGAAATGAGCGAGAAAATGGTGTTTCGGACAGGTTCGCCGGTAAGTGTAGTGACCCGAACTTTTCCATGTTTATATATATTAATTGAGATTGATATTTACATGATTAAATGTTTCCAACATGTTAAGCAATCAAACTTGTTAAGACTTGATTAATTGAAATATGTTTCATATAGACAATTGACCACCCAAGTTGACCGGTGATTCACGAATGTTAAAACTTGTAAAAACTATATGATGACATATATATGGATATATATATAGTTAACATGATACTGTGATAAGTAAACATATCATTAAGTATATTAACAATGAACTACATATGTAAAAACAAGACTACTAACTTAATGATTTTTAAACGAGACATATATGTAACGATTATCGTTGTAAAGACATTTAATGTATATATATCATATTAAGAGATATTCATACATGATAATATCATGATAATATAATAATTTAAAATCTCATTTGATATTATAAACATTGGGTTAACAACATTTAACAAGATCGTTAACCTAAAGGTTTAAAAACAACACTTACATGTAACGACTAACGATGACTTAACGACTCAGTTAAAATGTATATACATGTAGTGTTTTAATATGTATTTATACACTTTTGAAAGACTTCAATACACTTATCAAAATACTTCTACTTAACAAAAATGCTTACAATTACATCCTCGTTCAGTTTCATCAACAATTCTACTCTTATGCACCCGTATTCGTACTCGTACAATACACAGCTTTTAGATATATGTACTATTAGTATATACACTCCAATGATCAGCTCTTAGCAGCCCATGTGAGTCACCTAACACATGTGGGAACTATCATTTGGCAACTAGCATGAAATATCTCATAAAATTACAAAAATATGAGTAATCATTCATGACTTATTTACATGAAAACAAAATTACATATCCTTTATATCTAATCCATACACCAATGACCAAAAACACCTACAAACACTTTCATTCTTCAATTTTCTTCATCTAATTGATCTCTCTCAAGTTCTATCTTCAAGTTCTAAGTGTTCTTCATATATTCTACAAGTTCTAGTTACATAAAATCAAGAATACTTTCAAGTTTGCTAGCTCACTTCCAATCTTGTAAGGTGATCATCCAACCTCAAGAAATCTTTGTTTCTTACAGTAGGTTATCATTCTAATACAAGGTAATAATCATATTCAAACTTTGGTTCAATTTCTATAACTATAACAATCTTATTTCAAGTGATGATCTTACTTGAACTTGTTTTCGTGTCATGATTCTGCTTCAAGAACTTCGAGCCATCCAAGGATCCGTTGAAGCTAGATCCATTTTTCTCTTTTCTAGTAGGTTTATCCAAGGAACTTAAGGTAGTAATGATGTTCATAACATCATTCAATTCATACATATAAAGCTATCTTATTCGAAGTTTTAAACTTGTAATCACTAGAACATAGTTTAGTTAATTCTAAACTTGTTCGCAAACAAAAGTTAATCCTTCTAACTTGACTTTTAAAATCAACTAAACACATGTTCTATATCTATATGATATGCTAACTTAATGATTTAAAACCTGGAAACACGAAAAACACCGTAAAACCGGATTTACGCCGTCGTAGTAACACCGCGGGCTGTTTTGGGTTAGTTAATTAAAAACTATGATAAACTTTGATTTAAAAGTTTTTATTCTGAGAAAATGATTTTTATTATGAACATGAAACTATATCCAAAAATTATGGTTAAACTCAAAGTGGAAGTATGTTTTCTAAAATGGTCATCTAGACGTCGTTCTTTCGACTGAAATGACTACCTTTACAAAAACGACTTGTAACTTATTTTTCCGACTATAAACCTATACCTTTTCTGTTTAGATTCATAAAATAGAGTTCAATATGAAACCATAGCAATTTGATTCACTCAAAACGGATTTAAAATGAAGAAGTTATGGGTAAAACAAGATTGGATAATTTTTCTCATTTTAGCTACGTGAAAATTGGTAACAAATCTATTCCAACCATAACTTAATCAACTTGTATTGTATATTATGTAATCTTGAGATACCATAGACACGTATACAATGTTTCGACCTATCATGTCGACACATCTATATATATTTCGGAACAACCATAGACACTCTATATGTGAATGTTGGAGTTAGCTATGCAGGGTTGAGGTTGATTCCAAAATATATATAGTTTGAGTTGTGATCAATACTGAGATACGTATACACTGGGTCGTGGATTGATTCAAGATAATATTTATCGATTTATTTCTGTACATCTAACTGTGGACAACTAGTTGTAGGTTACTAACGAGGACAGCTGACTTAATAAACTTAAAACATCAAAATATATTAAAAGTGTTGTAAATATATTTTGAACATATTTTGATATATATGTATATATTGTTATAGGTTCGTGAATCAACCAGTGGCCAAGTCTTACTTCCCGACGAAGTAAAAATCTGTGAAAGTGAGTTATAGTCCCACTTTTAAAATCTAATATTTTTGGGATGAGAATACATGCAGGTTTTATAAATGATTTACAAAATAGACACAAGTACGTGAAACTACATTCTATGGTTGAATTATCGAAATTGAATATGCCCCTTTTTTATTAAGTCTGGTAATCTAAGAATTAGGGAACAGACACCCTAATTGACGCGAATCCTAAAGATAGATCTATTGGGCCTAACAAACCCCATCCAAAGTACCGGATGCTTTAGTACTTCGAAATTTATATCATATCCGAAGGGTGTCCCGGAATGATGGGGATATTCTTATATATGCATCTTGTTAATGTCGGTTACCAGGTGTTCACCATATGAATGATTTTTATCTCTATGTATGGGATGTGTATTGAAATATGAAAATCTTGTGGTCTATTATTATGATTTGATATATATAGGTTAAACCTATAACTCACCAACATTTTTGTTGACGTTTTAAGCATGTTTATTCTCAGGTGATTATTAAGAGCTTCCGCTGTCGCATACTTAAATAAGGATGAGATTTGGAGTCCATGCTTGTATGATATTGTGTAAAAACTGCATTCAAGAAACTTATTTTGTTGTAACATATTTGTATTGTAAACCATTATGTAATGGTCGTGTGTAAACAGGATATTTTAGATTATCATTATTTGATAATCTACGTAAAGCTTTTTAAACCTTTATTGATGAAATAAAGGTTATGGTTTGTTTTAAAATGAATGCAGTCTTTGAAAAACGTCTCATATAGAGGTCAAAACCTCGCAACGAAATCAATTAATATGGAACGTTTTTAATCAATAAGAACGGGACATTTCAATTGGTATCCGAGCGTTGGTCTTAGAGAACCAGAATTTTGCATTAGTGTGTCTTATCGAGTTTGTTAGGATGCATTAGTGAGTCTGGACTTCGACCGTGTTTACTTGAAAAATGATTGCTTAACAAATTTTGTTGGAAACTATATATTTTTAACATGTGAATATTATGTGATATATTAATCTCTTAACGCGTTTGATATTATGTGATAGATGTCTACCTCTAGAACAAGTCCCATTGACTCACCTAATAATAATGAAGAGTCAAATGTAAATTGGAATGATTCGTGGACTGATTCACAAGTTCCCGAAGAGGAACCGGAAGAAGAGTCGGAACCAGAAGAAGATTCGGAACCGGAAGAAGAATCGGAACCGGATGAAGAAATAGAACCGGTGGGGGAAATAATAAAACGGTTAAGTAAAAGAAAATCCTCAACCAACCGACCAAGGTTAATTATGGTCAATGGTGTTTCCGCTAAGGAAGCAAAATATTGGGAGGATTACCAATTCTCCGATGAATCGGATTCTGACGAGAATTCCGATGATGTTATAGAAATTACCCCAACTGAATTTAAAAAGGCAAAAGAAAATAATAAGGGAAATGGCATAAAAATAGAGAAATCTAATTCCAACCCCGATGAACTTTATATGTATCGTCAACCCCCGAAGTCCTTAAGTTGTAACAATGACCCGGGAACCTCTAAACCACCAGGTTTTTCTAAACCAATGTGGAAAATTACGGCTCGTATTAGGGGAACATCATATATCCCTAGAAACTTGACAAAACGAACCAAAACCGAAGAAGAAGAAACAAGCGAGTCGGAATAAGATAGTTGTATTCGTGTGGTGTAATATATGTAATATAGTGTGCTTATGCTTTATGATATATGTAAAAATTGCTTGTATTAATAAGTATTTTTTTTTATGAATCTAACTCTTGTCTATTTTACAGTATAAAAATACAAAATGGATAGACAACCCAATATTTTAAGAGACCTACCCGGAGACATGATTGATGAAATCTTGTCTAGAGTCGGTCAGAATTCTTCGGCACAACTATTTAAGGCGAGATCAGTTTGCAAGACATTCGAAGAACGTTCCAAGAATGCCTTGGTTTATAAAAGGCTTTCGTTCGAAAGATGGGGGATATCACATTGGGAAATCCATAAGTTACGATGTGTTTACTTTGACGAATATATTGCGGGGAACCCAAATGCTATTTTACGCAATGGGTTAAGAAATTATTTTGACTCAATATATCCGAATATTGGACTTCATGATTTAGAAAAAGCGGCTAACATGCAACATAAAGAAGCATGTTATGCTTACGGATTAGTAATGTTTGCTTCTCACCAAAGTGAGAACAAGAACATCGGGCTACAACTATTAAACAAAATGTTCCCACAAGTGACGGAGTCGGTAATTGGGGTAAGAAATGAGGTTTTTAGATTGTTACGGGACTGTTGGACATTACGTAACCCTCGTCCCTTTGATGACGTTACAACACGCTGTCTTATCAACGGCCATAACGGTTATGTTCCACAAGACCAAGGATGGGAAGTAATCCTAGTAAAACCAGAATGCATGACTTGTTTCTGGACGTATGAATTACGTGTCTTTATTGCCTTTGCTGAACGACTTGTGTACTAGCTAGAATTATCTTCACAACCATCTTGTATCAAATTTATTGTATGCTATATTTCATGCTATATGTAAAATAAGCGGTATTGTAAGTTTGTAAAATATTGTGTAAAAGTTTGAATGCGAAATATTATTATAATCAGTTTTTCATATAGAATTGTAGTAGTTGAATTGTATATTAGCTACTAAGTATGAACTTAACGGGTAGGTACTACCCGAATTTAAACTTATAAAACGCTAATATGAAGAAAAAGCTTTTATAAATGAGTTCATATTATGCTACGAAATACTATTAACTACTCTTAATATTCTGTATGATTAACGTGTTCCATTTGACTATTTTGAAGGAAATGGCACCGACTACTCGACACACCGTGAATATGAATGAAGAGGAATTCCGTACTTTTCTAGCTTCAAACATAGCCGCAGTACAGGCTGCGCTACATACCAACAATAACCTTGGATCTAGCAGTACAGGAAATCGTGTAGGATGCACCTACAAAGAATTCACTGCCTGCAAACCTTTGGAATTTGATGGAACCGAAGGACCGATCGGATTGAAACGGTGGACCGAGAAGGTCGAATCGGTGTTTGCCATAAGTAAGTGTACTGAAGAGGACAAAGTGAAGTACGCTACGTATACCTTCACAGGTTCTGCGTTAACATGGTGGAATACCTTTCTAGAGCAAGTGGGACAAGACGATGCGTACGCACTACCGTGGTCAGCATTCAAGCACTTGATGAACGAGAAGTACCGTCCCAGAACCGAGGTCAATAAGCTCAAGACAGAACTTAGAGGGTTACGAACCCAAGGATTTGATATTACCACGTACGAAAGACGATTCACAGAATTGTGCCTATTGTGTCCGGGAGCATTCGAAGATGAGGAAGAGAAGATCGACGCGTTTGTGAAAGGATTACCGAAAAGAATCCAAGAAGATATAAGTTCACACGAGCCCGCCTCCATACAACAGGCATGTAGAATGGCTCACAAACTAGTGAACCAGATTGAAGAAAGAATTAAAGAACAGACTGCTGAAGAGGCCAATGTGAAGCAAGTCAAAAGAAAGTGGGAGGAAAACGGTGATAAGAATCACCAATACAGCAACAACAGCAATTACAACAATAATCGCAACAATTATCCCAACAATCGCAACATCAATCGCAACTACAACAAACAGCCCAACAACAACAACAACAACAACAACAACAACAACTACAACAATCATCCCAACAACAATAATAACCGCAACAGCAACAACAATCAGAAGCAGCTATGCCAAAGGTGTAAAAAGTATCACTCGGGGTTCTGCACCAAATTTTGCAACAAGTGTAAAAGAAATGGTCATAGCGCGTCGAAGTATGAGGTCTACGGACCAGGGGTTAATAGAACGAAAGGGGCAAATGGTGTCGGAACGAGTAATGGCGGAGCAAGTAGTGTCGGAGCAAGTTATGCCAATGTAGTTTGTTATAAATGTGGAAAACCGGGCCACATTATTAGAAATTGCCCGAACCAAGAGAACACGAATGGACAAGGCCGCGGAAGAGTTTTCAATATTAATGCGGCAGAGGCACAGGAAGACCCGGAGCTTGTTACGGGTACGTTTCTTATTGACAATAAATCTGCTTACGTTTTATTTGATTCGGGTGCGGATAGAAGCTATATGAGTAGAGATTTTTGTGCTAAATTAAGTTGTCCATTGACGCCTTTGGATAGTAAATTTTTACTTGAATTAGCAAATGGTAAATTAATTTCAGCAGATAATATATGTCGGAATCGAGAAATTAAACTGGTTAGCGAAACATTTAAGATTGACTTGATACCAGTAGAGTTAGGGAGTTTTGATGTGATAATCGGTATGGACTGGTTGAAAGAAGTGAAAGCAGAGATCGTTTGTTACAAAAATGCAATTCGCATTATACGAGAAAAAGGAAAACCCTTAATGGTGTACGGAGAAAAGGGCAACACGAAGCTACATCTTATTAGTAATTTGAAGGCACAAAAACCAATAAGAAAAGGTTGCTATGCTGTTCTAGCACACGTCGAGAAAGTACAAACTGAAGAAAAGATCATCAATGATGTTCCCGTCGCAAAAGAATTTCCCGATGTATTTCCGAAAGAATTACCGGGATTACCCCCACATCGATCCGTTGAATTTCAAATAGATCTTGTACCAGGAGCTGCACCAATAGCTCGTGCTCCTTACAGACTCGCACCTAACGAGATGAAAGAACTGCAAAGCCAATTACAAGAACTTTTAGAGCGTGGTTTCATTCGACCAAGCACATCACCGTGGGGAGCTTGTTTTGTTTGTCAAGAAGAAAGATGGTACATTCAGGTTGTGTATCGACTACCGAGAGTTGAACAAACTTACCATCAAGAATCGCTACCCACTACCGAGAATCGACGACTTATTTGATCAACTACAAGGCTCGTCTGTTTATTCAAAGATTGACTTACGTTCCGGGTATCATCAAATGCGGGTGAAAGAAGATGATATTCCAAAGACTGCTTTCAGAACACGTTACGGTCATTATGAGTTTATGGTCATGCCGTTTGGTTTAACTAATGCACCAGCTGTGTTCATGGACCTTATGAACCGAGTGTGTGGACCATACCTTGACAAGTTTGTCATTGTTTTCATTGATGACGTACTTATTTACGCAAAGAATGACCAAGAACACGGTGAACATTTGAGAAAGGTGTTAGAAGTATTGAGGAAGGAAGAATTGTACGCTAAGTTTTCAAAGTGTGCATTTTGGTTGGAAGAAGTTCAATTCCTAGGTCACATAGTGAACAAAGAAGGTATTAAGGTGGATCCGGCAAAGATAGAAACTGTTGAAAAGTGGGAAAACCCGAAAACTCCGAAACACATACGCCAGTTTTTAGGACTAGCTGGTTACTACAGAAGGTTCATCCAAGACTTTTCCAGAATAGCAAAACCCTTGACTGCATTAACACATAAAGGGAAGAAATTTGAATGGAATGATGAACAAGAGAAAGCGTTTCAGTTATTGAAGAAAAAGCTAACTACGGCACCTATATTGTCATTGCCTGAAGGGAATGATGATTTTGTGATTTATTGTGACGCATCAAAGCAAGGTCTCGGTTGTGTATTAATGCAACGAACGAAGGTGATTGCTTATGCGTCTAGACAATTGAAGATTCACGAACAAAATTATACGACGCATGATTTGGAATTAGGCGCGGTTGTTTTTGCATTAAAGACTTGGAGGCACTACTTATATGGGGTCAAAAGTATTATATATACTGACCACAAAAGTCTTCAACACATATTTAATCAGAAACAACTGAATATGAGGCAGCGTAGGTGGATTGAATTATTGAATGATTACGACTTTGAGATTCGTTACCACCCGGGGAAGGCAAATGTGGTAGCCGATGCCTTGAGCAGGAAGGACAGAGAACCCATTCGAGTAAAATCTATGAATATAATGATTCATAATAACCTTACTACTCAAATAAAGGAGGCGCAACAAGGAGTTTTAAAAGAGGGAAATTTAAAGGATGAAATACCCAAAGGATCGAAGAAGCATCTTAATATTCGGGAAGACGGAACCCGGTATAGGGCTGAAAGGATTTGGGTACCAAAATTTGGAGATATGAGAGAAATGGTACTTAGAGAAGCTCATAAAACCAGATACTCAATACATCCTGGAACGGGGAAGATGTACAAGGATCTCAAGAAACATTTTTGGTGGCTGGGTATGAAAGCCGATGTTGCTAAATACGTAGGAGAATGTTTGACGTGTTCTAAGGTCAAAGCTGAGCATCAGAAACCATCAGGTCTACTTCAACAACCCGAAATCCCAGAATGGAAATGGGAAAACATTACCATGGATTTCATCACTAAATTGCCAAGGACTGCAAGTGGTTTTGATACTATTTAGGTAATAGTTGATCGTCTCACCAAATCAGCACACTTCCTGCCAATAAGAGAAGATGACAAGATGGAGAAGTTAGCACGACTGTATTTGAAGGAAGTCGTCTCCAGACATGGAATACCAATCTCTATTATCTCTGATAGGGATGGCAGATTTATTTCAAGATTCTGGCAGACATTACAGCAAGCATTAGGAACTTGTCTAGACATGAGTACTGCCTATCATCCACAAACTGATGGGCAGAGCGAAAGGACGATACAAACGCTTGAAGACATGCTACGAGCATGTGTTATTGATTTCGGAAACAGTTGGGATCGACATCTACCATTAGCAGAATTTTCCTACAATAACAGCTACCGTTCAAGCATTGAGATGGCGCCGTTTGAAGCACTTTATGGTAGAAAGTGCAGGTCTCCGATTTTTTGGAGTGAAGTGGGGGATAGACAGATTACGGGTCCGGAGATTATACAAGAAACTACCGAGAAGATCATCCAAATTCAACAACGGTTGAAAACCGCCCAAAGTCGACAAAAGAGCTACGCTGACATTAAAAGAAAAGATATAGAATTTGAAATTGGAGAGATGGTCATGCTTAAAGTTGCACCTTGGAAAGGCGTTGTTCGATTTGGTAAACGAGGGAAATTAAATCCAAGGTATATTGGACCATTCAAGATTATTGATCGTGTCGGACCAGTAGCTTACCGACTTGAGTTACCTCAACAACTCGAGGCTGTACATAACACTTTCCACCTCTCGAATTTGAAGAAATGTTTTGCTAAAGAAGATCTCACTATTCTATTAGATGAAATACAAATCAACGAAAAACTCCAATTCATCGAAGAACCCGTCGAAATAATGGATCGTGAGGTTAAAAGACTTAAGCAAAACAAGATACCAATTGTTAAGGTTCGATGGAATGCTCGTAGAGGACCCGAGTTCACCTGGGAGCGTGAAGATCAGATGAAGAAGAAATACCCGCATCTATTTCCAGAAGATTCGTCAACACCTTCAACAGCTTAAAATTTCGGGACGAAATTTATTTAACGGGTAGGTACTGTAGTGACCCGAACTTTTCCATGTTTATATATATTAATTGAGATTGATATTTACATGATTAAATGTTTCCAACATGTTAAGCAATCAAACTTGTTAAGACTTGATTAATTGAAATATGTTTCATATAGACAATTGACCACCCAAGTTGACCGGTGATTCACGAATGTTAAAACTTGTAAAAACTATATGATGACATATATATGGATATATATATAGTTAACATGATACTATGATAAGTAAACATATCATTAAGTATATTAACAATGAACTACATATGTAAAAACAAGACTACTAACTTAATGATTTTTAAACGAGACATATATGTAACGATTATCGTTGTAAAGACATTTAATGTATATATATCATATTAAGAGATATTCATACATGATAATATCATGATAATATAATAATTTAAAATCTCATTTGATATTATAAACATTGGGTTAACAACATTTAACAAGATCGTTAACCTAAAGGTTTAAAAACAACACTTACATGTAACGACTAACGATGACTTAACGACTCAGTTAAAATGTATATACATGTAGTGTTTTAATATGTATTTATACACTTTTGAAAGACTTCAATACACTTATCAAAATACTTCTACTTAACAAAAATGCTTACAATTACATCCTCGTTCAGTTTCATCAACAATTCTACTCTTATGCACCCGTATTCGTACTCGTACAATACACAGCTTTTAGATGTATGTACTATTGGTATATACACTCCAATGATCAGCTCTTAGCAGCCCATGTGAGTCACCTAACACATGTGGGAACCATCATTTGGCAACTAGCATGAAATATCTCATAAAATTACAAAAATATGAGTAATCATTCATGACTTATTTACATGAAAACAAAATTACATATCCTTTATATCTAATCCATACACCAACGACCAAAAACACCTACAAACACTTTCATTCTTCAATTTTCTTCATCTAATTGATCTCTCTCAAGTTCTATCTTCAAGTTCTAAGTGTTCTTCATATATTCTACAAGTTCTAGTTACATAAAATCAAGAATACTTTCAAGTTTGCTAGCTCACTTCCAATCTTGTAAGGTGATCATCCAACCTCAAGAAATCTTTGTTTATTACAGTAGGTTATCATTCTAATACAAGGTAATAATCATATTCAAACTTTGGTTCAATTTCTATAACTATAACAATCTTATTTCAAGTGATGATCTTACTTGAACTTGTTTTCGTGTCATGATTCTGCTTCAAGAACTTCGAGCCATCCAAGGATCCGTTGAAGCTAGATCCATTTTTCTCTTTTCCAGTAGGTTTATCCACGGAACTTAAGGTAGTAATGATGTTCATAACATCATTCGATTCATACATATAAAGCTATCTTATTCGAAGGTTTAAACTTGTAATCACTAGAACATAGTTTAGTTAATTCTAAACTTGTTCGCAAACAAAAGTTAATCCTTCTAACTTGACTTTTAAAATCAACTAAACACATGTTCTATATCTATATGATATGCTAACTTAATGATTTAAAACCTGGAAACACGAAAAACACCGTAAAACCGGATTTACGCCGTCGTAGTAACACCGCGGGCTGTTTTGGGTTAGTTAATTAAAAACTATGATAAACTTTGATTTAAAAGTTGTTATTCTGAGAAAATGATTTTTATTATGAACATGAAACTATATCCAAAAATTATGGTTAAACTCAAAGTGGAAGTATGTTTTCTAAAATGGTCATCTAGACGTCGTTCTTTCGACTGAAATGACTACCTTTACAAAAACGACTTGTAACTTATTTTTCAGACTATAAACCTATACCTTTTCTGTTTAGATTCATAAAATAGAGTTCAATATGAAACCATAGCAATTTGATTCACTCAAAACGGATTTAAAATGAAGAAGTTATGGGTAAAACAAGATTGGATAATTTTTCTCATTTTAGCTACGTGAAAATTGGTAACAAATCTATTCCAACCATAACTTAATCAACTTGTATTGTATATTATGTAATCTTGAGATACCATAGACACGTATACAATGTTTCGACCTATCATGTCGACACATCTATATATATTTCGGAACAACCATAGACACTCTATATGTGAATGTTGGAGTTAGCTATACAGGGTTGAGGTTGATTCCAAAATATATATAGTTTGAGTTGTGATCAATACTGAGATACGTATACACTGGGTCGTGGATTGATTCAAGATAATATTTATCGATTTATTTCTGTACATCTAACTGTGGACAACTAGTTGTAGGTTACTAACGAGGACAGCTGACTTAATAAACTTAAAACATCAAAATATATTAAAAGTGTTGTAAATATATTTTGAACATACTTTGATATATATGTATATATTGTTATAGGTTCGTGAATCAACCAGTGGCCAATTCTTACTTCCCGACGAAGTAAAAATCTGTGAAAGTGAGTTATAGTCCCACTTTTAAAATCTAATATTTTTGGGATGAGAATACATGCAGGTTTTATAAATGATTTACAAAATAGACACAAGTACGTGAAACTACATTCTATGGTTGAATTATCGAAATTGAATATGCCCCTTTTTATTAAGTCTGGTAATCTAAGAATTAGGGAACAGACACCCTAATTGACGCGAATCCTAAAGATAGATCTATTGGGCCTAACAAACCCCATCCAAAGTACCGGATGCTTTAGTACTTCGAAATTTATATCATATCCGAAGGGTGTCCCGGAATGATGGGGATATTCTTATATATGCATCTTGTTAATGTCGGTTACCAGGTGTTCACCATATGAATGATTTTTATCTCTATGTATGGGATGTGTATTGAAATATGAAAATCTTGTGGTCTATTATTATGATTTGATATATATAGGTTAAACCTATAACTCACCAACATTTTTGTTGACGTTTTAAGCATGTTTATTCTCAGGTGATTATTAAGAGCTTCCGCTGTCGCATACTTAAATAAGGATGAGATTTGGAGTCCATGCTTGTATGATATTGTGTAAAAACTGCATTCAAGAAACTTATTTTGTTGTAACATATTTGTATTGTAAACCATTATGTAATGGTCGTGTGTAAACAGGATATTTTAGATTATCATTATTTGATAATCTACGTAAAGCTTTTTAAACCTTTATTGATGAAATAAAGGTTATGGTTTGTTTTAAAATGAATGCAGTCTTTGAAAAACGTCTCATATAGAGGTCAAAACCTCGCAACGAAATCAATTAATATGGAACGTTTTTAATCAATAAGAACGGGACATTTCAGTAAGTGCTTCAGGTTCTTCGTCAAGAGGGCAATGTGGTGGATGGAAGGGATCACCTTCTTCTTGTCTCCAATGATTGAGGAGGCTACGAACCCATCCCCAATTCATCCAGAATAGGTGATGACTGATTAGTTGATCTATTCCGGTCACACTGCTTTCGGAGCTTGAATGGTATTCCATTTCGGAATCTGAGTGACTTGAACTGATGACGAATTCCATTTCGTACGATTGGATAAAGGATTTTTTTTTTGATATGAAATGATTTTGGCTAACGGATGGTATTCTAATTACATAGAATATATATATATATATATATATATATATATATATATATATATATATATATATATATATATATATATATAAAAAATTTCGTACATTACGGAGGACTTTGCGGGATATGTCAGGCAAAGTTTAAAGTAACAGATACGATAAGATATGATTTAGCAGATATGCTAAGATATGAATTTTTGTCTATACACTATTCATACAATCAATGCAGCAAGACGTGTCTTAGACTAAAAATGATAAGCAGGTAATTTCCTGAGAATGATAAGTAGTTAATTTTCGACACAAAATGATAAGCAAAACTTTTGACATGCAGACACGGTCGAAGTCCAGACTCATTAATGCATCCTATCGACTTATCAGTTAGACACACTAATGCAGACCTGGTTCGCTAAGACCACCACTCTGATACCAACTGAAAGGACCCGTTCATATACATTATAAACGATTTACAATAGTTGATTACATTGCGAGGTATTTGACCTCTATATGATACATTTTACAAACATTGCATTCGTTTTTAAAAGACAAACTTTCTTTACATCGAAAATTGACAGGCATGCATACCATTTCATAATATCCACTATCCAACTATAAATTGATTTAATAATAATCTTTGATGAACTCAATGACTCGAATGCAACGTTCTTCGAAATATGCTATGAAAGACTCCAAGTAATATCTTTAAAATGAGTAAATGCACAGCGGAAGATTTCTTTAACACCTGAGAATAAACATGCTTTAAAGTGTCAACCAAAAGGTTGGTGAGTTCATTAGTTTATCATAATCATTTATTTCCATCATTTTAATAGACCACAAGAATTTCATTTCCAGTTCTCATAAATATACGTCCCATGCATAGAGACAAAAATAATCATTCATATGGTGAACACCTGGTAACCGACATTAACTAGATACATATAAGAATATCCCCTATCATTCCGGGATCCTCCTTCGGACATGATATAAATTTCGAAGTACTAAAGCATCCGGTACTTTGGATGGGGTTTGTTAGGCCCAATAGATCTATCTTTAGGATTCGCGTCAATTAGGGTGTCTGTTCCCTAATTCTTAGATTACCAGACTTTAATAAAAAGGGGCATATTCGATTTCGATAATTCAACCATAGAATGTAGTTTCAATTACTTGTGTCTATTTCGTCAAACATTTATAAAAGCGCATGTATTCTCAGTCCCAAAAATATAAAGGGTAAAAAGGCAAATGAAACTCACCATACTGTATTTCGTAGTAAAAATACATATAACGTCATTGAACAAGTGCAAGGTTGGCCTCGGATTCACGAACCTAAATTAATTATATATAATTATGTGTTGATCAATATTTGTCTAACAAATTAGGTCAAGTCATAGTGTACCACAATCCTAATGCTCGAGACTAATATGCAAAAGTCAACAAAAGTAAATTTGACTCAAAATAATTTCCAAAAATCTATACATGATTAATATATAATATAAATATCGTCGTTTTATATTTTAAATATTTTTAAAAGATTTATTAGAGTAAATAATATAATTTATTTATTAATAAATAAAATTTTTATATTAAATTTATATAATAAAATATACTTTTATATATATTAAGTAATAAAATTTATAGGGTTCATTTAATATCATAAAGATAATATGATAGGTATTATTAAAGTAAGTTATTACACGTAGTAAAATATGTTTGTATCACATATTTATTTCATAAAATAATATCTATAATGATAGTAAGTAAAAGTTGTATTATTTTGTAATAATAATTATTATTATAAAAATATCAATATTTATAATTACTAAGATGACATTATGATAAAAAGATAATTCTAACTATGATAACTTTAATATTTACGATAATTTTTAATATTATCTTTAAAATAATAATTCTATTTAAAATAATAATAATAATGATATTTTATAGTAACAATGACATTTCTATTAAAATGATAATTTTTGTAAAAATGATAGTTTTAATACTAACGATACTTTTAATAATAATAGTGATAATGCTAAAAACGAACATATATTTCATAGCATTATCCCTAAAGAAAGACAACCTTTTAGTTGCAACTGTTCTATTTACAAGTGATATTCGTTTAAATGATAAAAGGTGAAGACAAAAGAAAGATTCGACAAATTGAAGACGCAAACGACCAAAAAGATCAAAAGTACAAAATAAAATCAAAGAGGTTCCAATTATTGATAAGAAACGTCTCGAAATTACAAGAGTACAAGATTCAAAACGCAAAGTACAAGATATTAAATTGTACGCAAGGACGTTCGAAAATCCGGAACCGGGACCAGAGTCAACTCTCAACGCTCGACGCAACGGACTAAAAATTACAAGTCAACTATGCACATAAATATAATATAATATTTAAATAATTCTTATAATTATTTATATATTATATTTATTTAATTAAAACGTCGACAAACAAGAAAACAAGAATTTTGAGCTGTCACCTACCACCATGCGATCGCATGACCTGGAGGCACAAAAGCCATGCGATCGCATGGCCAACTTTTTCAGTTCACAGGCCTATAAATTTCGAGCTTTGGTGCACCATATATCCATATCTTTCTCTCTATCTCGTAAACATATATATATATATATATATATATATATATATATATATATATATATATATATATATATATATATATATATATATATATATATATATATATATATTATAATTTTAATTTTAATTTTAATTTTAATTCTAATAATAAGGGTATGTTAGCGAATGTTGTAAGGGTGTAAGTCGAAATTCTGTTCGTGTAACGCTACGCTATTTTTAATCATTGTAAGTTATGTTCAACCTTTTTAATTTAATGTCTCGTAGCTAAGTTATTATTATGATTATTTAATCCGAAGTAATCATGATGTTGGGCGAAAAATTTTAAAATTGGGTAATTGGGCTTTGTACCATAATTGGGGTTTGGACATAAGAGCGACACTTGTGGAAATTAGACTATGGGCTATTAATGGGCTTTATATTTGTTTAACTAAATGATAATTTATTAATTTTAATATAAAGATTTACAATTGGACGTCCCTATAAATAACCATATACACTCGATCGGACACGATGGGCGGGGTATTTATATGTACGAATAATCGTTCATTTAACCGGACACGGGAATGGATTAATAGTCACTAGAATTATTAAAACAGGGGTGAAATTATGTACAAGGACACTTGGCATAATTGATAACAAAGTATTAAAACCTTGGGTTACACGCAGTCGATAACCTTGTGTAATTATTAAACAAAGTATTAAAATCTTGCTACAGTTTAAGTCCCCAATTATTTGGAATATTTAACTTCAGGTATAAGGATAATTTGACGAGGATACTCGCACTTTATATTTATGACTGATGGACTGTTATGGACAAAACTAGACGGACATATTAAATAATCCAGGACAAAGGACAATTAACCCATGGGCATAAAACTAAAATCAACACGTCAAACATCATGATTACGGAAGTTTAAATAAGCATAATTCTTTTATTTCATATTTAATTTCCTTTATTTTATATTTAATTGCACTTCTAATTATCGCACTTTTATTAATTGTTATTGTATTTAATTGCACTTTTAATTATCGTACTTTTTAATTATCGCAAGTTTATTTTATCGCACTTTTATTTATCGCAATTTCATTATCGTTATTTACTTTACGCTTTAAATTAAGTCTTGTATTTATTTTTAATATTTTACATTTGGTTTTAACTGCAACTTAAGTTTTTAAAATCGACAAACCGGTCATTAAACGGTAAAAACCACCCCTTTATAATAATAATATTACTTATATATATATTTGTATTTTTATAAAATAAAACTAATATAGCGTTAAGCTTTGTTTAAAGATTTTTTTCCCTGTGGAATGAACCGGACTTACTAAAAACTACACTACTGTACGATTAGGTACACTGCCTATAAGTGTTGTAGCAAGGTTTAAGTATATCCATTCTCTAAATAAATAAATATCTTGTGTAAAATTGTATCGTATTTAATAGTATTTCCTTGTAAAATTTAATAGTATTTTATACCCCTTAGCTTTAACATCAAGTATTTTTGGCGCTGCTGCCGGGGACCAAAATCTAGCTTAAAAGCCGGAAGCGCAACGCTAAATAAAAAAAAAGATTTTTATTTTTAGTTTACTTTTATAAAAAAAATACACTTTTGTAAAAATACGTTTTAATATATTCAAAAATATAAAAACAAAAACAAAAATATAAATATTTTTAAGAGTTTGTTAAATTTATAAGTTCTATAAAAGTTTCTTTATCTTTATTTTATAAAAATATAAGTTTTTTTTTTAATTTATATTAATATATTACATAAATTTATAAAACAGAAATATAATACAGCAGAAAAAAATAAAAAAAAAATAAAAACACTCGAGTCCAAGTACTGTAGCAGCCCAGTGTCTGGCCCGAAACCCTAGCCCATGCGATCGCATGGCCGGGTAACTAAGAACTCATGCGATCGCATGAGCTCTGCAGACACGCCAGAATTGACTGAAATCAGCATTTATTACGGATAATAATTATTATTATTTAACTTAAAACCCTAATTAGGGTTGTATTTTTTATTATTTAGTTTTAGTTTTTATATTTAATTTGTATTATTTAGTTAAATTAGTTTAATTAGTTTTTAAAATTAATATTTTTATAAAATAAATAATATAAAAATAATATTTTTATAAAAATTGTAATTTTTACAACTTTTAGTATTTTTTTATATTTTGTTCCTTTTTATTTGTTTTAGCGTAATTTTTAATTTTTATATTTTTTTTCGCTCGTATTTAGTTTTAATCCATAGTTTTTGCCGTAGCTAATTTTTATTTCTAGATTTTTAGGTTTTGCCGTAAAATCCCTTAAGTGCTTTTTCTTTAGACTAAGATCTAGGTGCTTTAGAATTTTGCGACGCCTTTTTAAGTTTTAGTTCCTTTTTAAGATATTGCCATTTGGGATATACTTTTACTTGTAAGCTTTAATATTTTTAGACGCAACTTTTAGTTTTTAGTTTTTAGTTCATTTTTAAGTTTCAACGCGCTACTTTCTTATTTTTATTTTTCGATGCCTTTTACCTATGTATCAATTATCACTCCAATTAGTAATCTCAATTTGCAATTTTAATTTTAAGTTAGTGATAGTAATAAGGTTGGGTTAGTCGAGTGTTTTTAAAATTTTATAAGTCGCTCTTTTTCTTTTCTTTTTCGACCTTTTTCGACGCGCTCTTTTTCTTTCTTATTTCTCGCTATTCTAGTTTTAGGACATAGATTTTTATTTTACTTCTTATCTAAATTTCTTAAAATTACGAAAATTTATTTTAAGTGGTTAAATTGATAGACATCAAAATTTTCTGGTTCGTAGTAATAGTTGGATTTGTACGTGGACCTGGTTATTGGAGCCAAACAGTACTCAATTATATTGAGACCAAACGAATCCTGCCCCTCTGCTGCATCTTTTGGCTATTCGAAACGTGGGCAAAATCAGAAAAGTCTATTAATTGGATAACTTATATAATTTTTCTTTCCTTTTAAAAACTAATAGGATATTCAGTTAATGCACCGAGCAAGACGTTCACCACCTTTTGTACGTTCACCACCAGTAACCAGATCAAGACATCTTGCAAATATTGTCGCCGTTGATTTTCCTTCAGAATCGTCATCCAGTCGACCAAGTACTCCAATTCAAATTTTCGATAATCTATTTTTTGAACCCGACCTCACAATTGAGAATCCGGAGAATATTCAGGGACGATTCATAGATCCTAAACCATTAATTTTTCCTCCGGAACCACCAATCATTCAAACAGAGATTGTTGAGGAACGAACCATTAAATCAGAATCCTCTAGTGATTCAGATTCAACAAATTCAATCATGAAAAATCTAGAACCTTTAAGTATGGAAGACCGAATGAAAGCTAAACGCACTGGCCAAGGTCACGCAATTACTCATCCAGACATTAATGCGCCAGATTATGAAATCAAAGGACAAATTCTACACATGGTGACTAATCAATGCCAATTTAGTGGTGCGGCGAAGGAAGATCCAAATCAACATCTTCGTACCTTTAATAGGATCTGCACACTATTTAAAATAAGAGAAGTGGAGGATGAACAGATATATCTCATGTTATTTCCCTGGACTTTAAAGGGAGAAGCCAGAGATTGGTTGGAATCGTTACCTGAAGGGACGATTGATACATGGGATGTTTTAGTTGAAAAATTTCTTAAACAATTCTTTCCGGCATCTAAAGCCGTAAGACTTCAAGGAGAAATTGTTACGTTCACACAGAAACCAAATGAAACTCTATATGAGGCTTGGACCAGATTTGGAAAGTTATTGAGAGGATGTCCGCAACATGGTTTAGACACCTGTCAAATAGTACAAATATTCTACCAAGGATGCGACATCACTACAAGGAAAGACATAGATATAGCAGCTGGTGGTTCTATTATGAAGAAAACTGAAACTGATGCTTATAAAATTATTGATAACACTGCTTCCCACTCACCTGAGTGGCATCAAGAAAAAGATATCGTTAGATCATCTAAAGCAGCTAGAGCCGATTCTAGCCATGACTTAGATTCCATTTTTGCAAAGATAGAAGCTGTCGAGAGACGAATGGAAAAGATGACTAAAGATATCCACTCAATACAAATTAGTTGTGAGCAGTGTGGAGGACCACATTTGACAAAAGATTGTCTCAGTATTGAACTAACAATGGAACAAAGAGAGAATATTTCATACATAAACCAAAGGCCTGGAAATAATTATCAGAATAATTATCAACCGCCAAGACCGATTTACAATCAAAACCAGAATTATAACCGAAATGTTCCATACAACAACCAACAAGGTCCTAGCAATCAACAAGTATCCAATAATACTTACAACCAGCAAAGACCTAATTTTCAAAACAAACCACCACAAACCGATGATAAAAAGCCGAATTTAGAAGATATGATGACGAAGCTAGTTGAAACTCAAACGCAGTTTTTCACATCTCAGAAACAAACGAATGAACAAACTGCTCAAGCATTTAGAAATCAACAAGCTTCTATTCAAAATTTGGAACAAGAAGTAAGTAACCTAGCAAGGTTAATAGGTGAAAGAAAACCGGGAAGTTTACCTAGTGATACAAATGCAAACCCCCGGAATGAAACAGCTAAAGCCATTACCACAAGAAGTTGTACAACACTTAAACCACCTGAAATACCTGAAACTTCTGATGAAACTATTCCTAATCCACAAGAACCACAACCTGATCAAGATAAGGAAAAAGAACCGGTAGTTTAAAAGGTTAATGAAGATAACACAGTTAAGGCTAAACCTTATGTTAAACCATACCAACCACCACTTCCTTACCCGAGTAAAATGAAAAAAGAGAAACTTGAAGCCGAGCAATCCAAATTCTTGGATATGTTTAAACAGATAAATGTAAATCTTCCTTTCATTGATGTGATTTCAGGAATGCCTAGATATGCTAAATTTCTGAAAGATCTAATCTCAAATAGAAAGAAAATGGAAGAACTCTCGGCTGTTACTATGAATGCTAATTGTTCAGCAGTGCTGTTGAATAAGATACCAGAAAAATTATCTGATCCAGGAAGTTTCATAATTCCATGTTTTCTGGATAGTCTTAGCTCAATAGAAGCATTGGCAGACTTAGGTGCTAGTATAAATTTAATGCCGTATTCACTATACGCTAAACTAGACCTTGGAGAATTGAAACCAACAAGAATAAGCATACAACTAGCCGATCGATCAATAAAATATCCTAGAGGGATAATGGAGAACATGCTAGTTAAAGTTGGTACTTTAGTATTTCCAGTAGATTTTGTTGTTCTGGACATGGAAGAAGATTCTCAAGTTCCTCTCATATTAGGAAGACCATTCTTAAACACGGCTAAAGCAATGATAGACGTGTTTGGTAAGAAACTGACCCTAAGTATAGAGGATGAGAGTGTTACCTTTTCAGTTGATAAAGCAATACAACAACCGCAATCTGCAGATGATACATGTTATTATATTCAAACTATAGATTCACATGCAGAATTGTTAGAAGAATTTCCAGAATTACAAGGAACAGGAGAATGTTCTTTAGGAGAAGGAACTGAACCAATTGATGAAGCTGAAATATTAGCTACACTTATGGCTAATGGATATGAACCAACAACAGAAGAAATTCAAATGCTAAAAGAAGAAGACAGGTATCGATATAAATCATCGATAGAAGAACCTCCGAAATTAGAGTTAAAGCCACTTCCAAACCATTTGGAATACGCTTATTTACATGGTGAATCTGAATTACCTGTAATAATATCGTCTTCTCTTACTGAAAATGAAAAATCTCAACTCATTTCTGTGTTAAAAGCTCATAAACCAGCCATTGCATGGAAGATTCATGATATTAAAGGAATAAGTCCTTCGTATTGCACACATAAAATCCTTATGGAAGAAGGTCATAAAACGTATGTGCAACGCCAACGAAGACTAAATCCTAATATGCAAGATGTTGTTAAAAAAGAAATAATTAAACTGCTAGAAGCAGGTTTAATTTATCCAATTTCTGATAGTCCATGGGTAAGCCCAGTTCAATGCGTGCCTAAGAAGGGTGGCATGACTGTCATTACAAATGAGAAAAATGAGCTTATTCCTACTAGGACTATAACAGGATGGCGTGTATGTATTGATTATAGAAAATTAAATGACGCCACCAGAAAAGATCACTTTCCCTTACCTTTTATTGATCAAATGTTGGAAAGATTAGCCGGAAATAGTTACTATTGTTTTCTTGATGGATTTTCCGGATATTTTCAAATTCCAATAGCACCCGAAGACCAAGAAAAAACCACATTCACGTGCCCTAATGGTACTTTTGCTTACAAACGCATGCCATTTGGACTTTGCAACGCCCCTGCAACCTTTCAAAGGTGCATGATGGCGATTTTTCACGACATGATAGAAGAATGCATGGAAGTTTTCATGGATGACTTTTCAGTCTTCGGTGATACATTTGAAACATGTCTAGTTAATCTTGAACGAATTCTTATTAGATACGAACAATCAAATCTAGTACTTAATTGGGATAAATGTCATTTCATGGTTAAAGAAGGCATCGTTCTTGGACATAAAATTTCAAAGGAAGGAATTGAAGTGGATAGAGCTAAAGTAGATGTAATTGCTAAACTTCCACATCCCACCAATGTTAGAGGAGTTAGGAGTTTTCTAGGGCATGCCGGTTTTTACCGACGTTTCATAAAAGATTTTTCTAAAATTGCCACTCCTATGAATAAACTCCTAGAAAAGGATGCTCCATTCATCTTTTCGGATGAATGCATCAAATCTTTTAATATTCTTAAAGAGAAACTCACTAATGCGCCGATCATGATAACACCAAATTGGAATCTACCGTTTGAACTTATGTGCGATGCAAGTGATTTTGCAATGGGAGCCGTTTTAGGACAAAGGATTGAAAAACGATTTCAACCTATATATTATGCTAGTAAGACGTTACAAGGAGCACAAACGAATTACACAACTACTGAAAAAGAACTCCTTGCTATTGTCTTTGCTTTTGACAAATTTCGTTCATATCTCGTTCTAGCAAAAACGGTGGTCTATACCGACCATTCTGCTCTTAGATACCTATTTTCGAAACAAGATGCTAAACCACGATTAATCTGTTGGATCTTACTCTTACAAGAATTCCATATTGAAATCCGAGATAAAAGAGGAGCAAAAAATCTCGCCGCTGATCATCTTTCTCGTCTTGAAAATTCCGAATTAGAAGTTCTAAATGAATCGGCCATACAAGACAACTTTCCTGATGAATATCTATTGAAGATAGATTATAATGAAATACCATGGTTTACAGACTATGCAAACTACTTAGTATGTAGATTCCTTGAAAAAGGATTATCGTACTAAAAACGAAAGAAATTCTTCAGTGATATAAAACACTATTTTTGGGAAGATCCACATTTGTTTAAAAGTTGTCCAGATGGAATAATACGCCGATGTGTATCTGGAGATGAAGCTAGTAAAATTTTAAACCATTGTCACACAGGACCAACAGGAGGGCATTATGGGCCTCAACTAACAGCAAGAAAAGTTTATGATGCTGGATTCTATTGGCCTACAATTTACAAAGACGCACACCTTCTTTGCAAATCCTGTGATGCTTGTCAAAGGGCCAGAAAAATAAGTCAACGTGATGAAATGCCACAAAATGTCATTCAAGTATGTGAAGTATTTGACATTTGGGGTATTGACTTTATGGGTCCATTTCTAAAATCTCATAATAATCTATATATTCTCGTAGCCATTGATTATGTATCTAAATGGGCGGAAGCACAAGCTCTCCCAACTAATGATGCACGAGTTGTAGTCAACTTTTTAAAACGTCTTTTTGCAAGGTTTGGAACACCGAAAGCTTTAATAAGTGATCGGGGAACTCATTTCTGTAATAATCAACTTGAGAAAGTTCTTAAAAGATATGGAGTAACTCATAAAATCTCCACTGCTTATCATCCACAAACAAGTGGACAAGTTGAAAATACCAATCGAGCTTTAAAACGTATTCTAGAAAAAACCGTAGGATCAAATCCGAAGGAATGGTCCATAAAATTGGAGGATGCACTTTGGGCTTTTAGAACAGCCTACAAAACTCCAATTGGAACCACACCTTTTAGACTCGTTTATGGAAAAGCATGTCCTCTTCCAGTAGAAATTGAACACAAAGCATTTTGGGCTTTGAAGACATGTAATCTTGATTTACATGAAGCTGGACGTCTACGGTTAGGTCAACTAAACGAATTAGAAGAATTAAGACATGAAGCATACGAAAATTCGTTAATCTATAAAGAAAGAACGAAGAAATGGCATGATAAAAGAATCAGAAGTTCAAAAGAATTTAAAGAAGGAGATAGAGTTCTTCTTTTCAATTCACGATTCAAGCTATTTCCTGAAAAATTGAAATCAAGATGGTCTGGACCATTCATAGTCAAAAGAGGTTTCCCATACGGAACAGTAGAATTAATAAATTCAAATGGGATTGAATTTAAAGTTAATGGTCACAGAGTTAAACATTACATAGATAGTCCAATGGAAGTTGACAACGAAGTTAATCACAATTTCGATACCATAGCTAACTAAGTGTGGGGAGAATCAAGTCTTTAAAGGATAATATGTATTTCTGTTAGAGTTAGATTTTTTGTTTTCGTGTAGTTCTCGAAAATGGAACCCGAATGGTCTTTCCCTAGCAGACCCTAAAGAACTAGTCTTCTCCCCCCCATTCTGAATTTTTATTTTTTTAGGTTTTTACGAAATGAAGACTTCCTGTGAACTAAACCATGGTCTAATGCTACACGCTTTGATCACTAAACGTAATAATGACACACTTCCAAGTGAAATAGTATCATTAGTCAGAGGTAAATTGGACGGAGTAAGAAAAGAATCCAGATGCGAAGATAATAAGTCACAATTTGGTAAAGGAAAATCAAAATCCGCAGCGAAAAGAAGAGCACGGCACCTTGAAAAATGTCACAAATGCGGAAAATGGTCACACGAAGGTAAATGTTCAAATAATCAAACCTATTCAAATACCGAATTTGTTACTTTATGCAGAGACGGACCGTTCATATGTTTAGAAGAAAAAACATTAAATGCTCGAGGTTACGCTACGCCTATGTAGCCATGGAAAATCAATTAGTCCGACTATCTTATGAGTGGGCTAGAGCATATCACTAAGAAATATATTTCACAGGTAAGTCTGTACAGTTTTTATTTTTTTATTTTTATTTTTAACCTTTTGATAATAAACGCTAATTTGTTTGCTATAAAGTATTAAATTGGTATTCGATGAAATTAGGTCTTGCGACCAAAATTATTGATATCATACAAAAATTTATTACATCACTGCGAAATTTAACGTTTATTCTTAAGGTATAAATATCTTTAATCAATCAAAATAAAATATTTCAAAAATTTGTCATGAGTTAAATTAGGTCATGGAACCGAAATTACTTTACCGAAAAGAGAGGCGTATATTTTTGATAATATTTGATTGATTAAAGTGGGATAAAAGCCAAAAAGATTTTTAATTTTATTTTTACCATGTTTTTACAATTAATATATAATTATTAATTTAATATTGTAAACTTATTTAAAATTGTAAATATTTGAAAAATTAATATTTTTAATATAAGTATTGTATGTATAAAAATAAAAATATAATTTAAGTTTGGTGTGATTTTTTTTTTATTTTATGCATTTTTAATTTAAGTTTGGTGTGAATTTAAAAACAAAAATTTACTTTATTTCGCTAAGTTAAAAATATGATTTTTAAAATTCGTCGTAAGTTGAAGACTAGGTCTTTGAACCGAAATTGCTTTACCCGAGGAAGGGACGAGAACTTTTATTATCATTATTTTTAATCTTATTGAATTAAAGTATGCCAAAAACATTAAAAACCCAAAAATCTTTACTTTTAAAACGCGCTTTGATTTGACAAATTTTAAAATTTTGTCGAGGGACAGACTAGGACAACGATCCGAAACGCCCTCGCTCCTAAATGAAAACAAAATTTTTAGAATTTTATTAATTATATGTTTTATAAAGTATAAGGTTTTACATATACAAAAAAAAGCTGAAAGTACTGTAGCCGGCACCCCATGCGATCGCATGGGGTTGCACTTGGAACCCATGCGATCGCATGGGGACCAAATGCAGGTCAGAATGATAACAGCCAGCGAGCTGCTCTTCTCTTTTCACAAAACACACACACAAACACGAAACTCTCTCAAATCTTCACCAAATTTCATCATTTTTCCACCGTAATTCGTCATTTTTCTTGCTCTAATCATGCCTAGATTCTCATTCTTCAGCAAAATGGTAAAAATTACACCCCTAAACTCATAAATTTGCTAGTTTTTGTGATAATTACCTATATTTTACCTAATGCAATTTTGTTAATTTCTAGTGTAATTAATGTTAAATTATTAGTATTTGATGCATGTATAACCTAGATTGATGCTATTTAACATGATTTGAAGCCAAAAACTTCAAATTTTTTAGAAATCTAGGGTTTGTGTTCTTGAGCAATTTGGGGCTTTTTGATATAAACAGGTTATGGCCGATTTTTGTCGCGAATTATTGCTAAATTGAGTAGTGTAACATGTTTAGGTAGTTAAATGATCCAAACATTGATCCTAAACATGATTTTTGGAGATTAAAGTGGACTTTTTAAGTCCAAAATTCATGAACTTGATTAATTTGATTTTATTGCATTTGAGACTTGTTTAATTATTAGTAATGACTATTTTGACATGTTATTTGAGTTAAATACTTATGAACTTTGTATACATTTTCATATGTGCTTATTTGAAAAGTGTAGAATTGTGAAAAATTGTGAAAATGTGTATAAGTTTAATTTTGATTTAACATGTTATAGTGATTGTTTTAAGTTGTTATTTTGCTAACACTAATGCATATTTGGATGCACAAATTTTGTGTTTAATGTGTTTTGCAGAAAGTCGATATGGGAGGTTCAGGAGCATCATCATCTAGACGACCAGCACCAGCACCAGCACCAGAACCAGAACCAGAAATGCAACACGAACAAGAACCACAACAACAGCCTGATCAGCACATACCTTATTATGATCCGGTACAGTTTGTTGATGAATTCATAGTATTTCCAATGAGGCCGCCAGTAGAATTCCCAACGATTCCTGAGCACACTCTGCATCCTAATCTGAGATTTGATAGGAGATGGAGAGATTACGAGACATATCAAAGGAACAAATTTAAATTGGTAACAAAAAATGTAGAGGTGCCAAGGGTAATCGATTGGGTTCCTTTGGAAACGGTCCATCTAGCTGACCGTGTTAAATAGCTTTTAGTTCAAAGGTATGGCAGTTCTTCTTTTACAGATTAGGAACGTCTTTTCACCATTCGTAGACCTGTATATAAGGAATGGTGTGTTGAGTTGATGAGTACTGTATCACTTGATACAAATATAGTTAGAATAGATGATAGAAGATTTCTTAGGTTTATCCTTGGCGGTAGGATGTACAGAATGTCCATGCTGGACATGGCCAGGGCTTTACAGATATATACTCCTGGTGAGTTGCTACTACCCGATTGTACAAACTTGATTCATTATGGTGAAAGGGTAGATAGCAACTTTGATGCTGACGCCATTTGGAGGCGTATGTCACATTTTGATGTTTTTACACGAGCAGGAGGACACTCTTATACACATATTGACAGAGCCGAGCTTTGTATTATTCATAGATTTTTGGCTAACTCGATTACACAGAGAGGTCACAATAAAGAAAAAATTACCTTACATGATTTATTCTACCTAAAGTGTATTCGGGATCCTAGAAGCTTTGTCAATATCCCTTACTGTGTTGCTTTTTATTTATCTAAAATGGTAGAGGGAATGCAGGACGGGAGTATAATAGGAGGAGGTATTTTTGTTACTCTCATTGGAGAGTATTTAGGTGTTGATAGGAACCAAGGGGGTCCATTACAGCTTTGTAGAGAACAGGTTGAGCCCTTAGGATTGAAAGTTTATGTGGGTGCTAAGCTATTGAAAAGTAGACGTAACCAGGCAGTACCCTATGAGGGACCTCATCCACAGGTAGAAAGGGGCTCAGACGAGGAAATGGAGGAAGCGGAAGACATTAGGGATGTCTTTCGAGATGCTATTCTTGACGTCCACGTTCGCATAGATGAGGAATCAATGACGAACACGGCCAGACATAGTACGTATGAGCAGTGGAACTCCGAGCGAGTATACGAGGATTATAGGCGACGCCAACACGATAGCTGGTTAGTTCATTAGCACCAAATCATGAGCCAGCTATCATATCAGGTACCAAATAACTATGTACCTACTCGACCTGCTTATTTTCCGCCACACAGCCCCGAGATCCGACCACCCTTTAACCGGTATGACTATAACCAAGCCTATCAGAACACCTATAACCAACAATGGAACCCACCTGACGAGATGAACTGGAACCCATATCCAGACTGATTTAGTTCCATTTGGTTATTTTTATGATTTTTATGTTTTTATCTTTTTAATTATTCATGTTTAAACTTATGTTATTAGATATATTTGTGTAATTTTTATCATTTTTATTATTATTGTGTACTAATATTTTACATTTAGGATTTGAAAGTGGGATATTAAGTCCCATTTCAAATTGCCATGCATGTTTATATTTGTATGTATGTATATTGTCGATTGTACAAAACCGGGTAAAATAGCGCATTTTCAAAGACTGGCATTAAGTTCAGCAAAAGCTAGTTTTGACGACAAAACGAAAAACAAATGTGATGTAACAACAAGAAGGAATGAACAAATGATGTGCACCATTTATCATTCAGCAAAAAAACGCCAATATGTTTGGAAACTTTGGTAAAATTTAATCATTTTTCTACGCTAATCACCCTCAATAATTTAAATTGTTACTGATTTCTTGCAAATGAGGGCATTGCAGGATCTTAAGTGTGGGAAGGGGTTAAATTCTTTCGGATTTTTAAATTTTTTACTTTAAACACTTGGTTACTATTAAAAATACTAGTAACGTAGTAGTTGTATTAGAATCCAGTGCTCTCTGGTAATAAAGAACAGCCCTAGTCTTATATACTGACTACCCAATTCTAGTAAAAATTTTCAAAATTTTCAATTAAATGAACTCAAAATCATGTTTATACATATTTATGAACGATAAAACTAGGTGTTAACACCGAAATTATTGTTACCTCGGAAAGGACATAAATTGAGAAACAAACCAAAATGTTAAAATTCATTTAAAATGAAATAGAGGACAATAAAAAGGAAAATAAAAGCCAAGTGTGGGAAAAATTACCAAGTTATCTTAAACATATGTCACATATTTCTGTAACAAATAATTGAAGATACTTTTGCTTTGGACTAAACTAAACAGTTTTACCCGATTTACTGTAACATATTTAAAAGAAAGATGGATCTACACGATGAATCAATTCCATCGTTAAAAGGAAGTAAAGTCTTCTGTAAAATAAACGCGCTTCTTGATTTAGGTCATGAAGTTGTCGTCCAGACCAGCTGTAGGTTGACGAAAAATCTAGAAAAGTCATCTCTAAAATCAGCAGGAAATCCACGGACCTCAGCATCAAACAGGGTCGCCATGTGGTCAGACTTATCCTAACCATGAGAGGATCTGTCTCGTAAAATGGGGAGGGCGCCGTGCAAATTAGCTTGATAAGACTAATGAATCAGACCCCAGAAAGGATAATCTCCTTAAAGATTAAAAATCAGCTTTTAAGCCAGATATTACTCAATCCTTGAGATTGACTTTAAAGATTGAGAATTACAAACTCATGGAATTCGATGATATCTAAACTCGAGCTTGAACGAGAAAATATTTTGATCAAAATTAAAGCCGATTTGTATTCTGAAAACCCATTTTTCAATGCGTTCATTACCATTGAACGTAAAATCCTAGGAATTCACCTGGAATTCATTAGGTCACCTGAACCAAATCGGGTGTCATCCGTAAGAACGGTGGTTGCATAGCATGGTCAAAGACAGGACCTTGTGCCAGACCGAAAAATTATAAGGGTGAGCTTTACTATTGCTCCTACCAAGGGTAGTAATTGTGTCCGACACATTATAGACCATAATTAAAAGCATGTCAGGGGACATTGCCTTAACAGTTGCTTGTTCAACGCTTTCCTTTACAACCGGACGGTAGTTTACCGAAATGTAATATTTGGAGCAAGTATACTGGACGTGTTGCTTTCCCAATACAAGGATAGCAAGTGGGTGATACAAAACCGTAAGTTTTGAGCTAAAATTTTCAAATATGAAACCCACCAAACCCACAAAAAGAATTTGCAAACACCGGTGAAGGGTTATTCCGGAAAACTTATCTAGGGTAAAAGCTAGATTGAATTTTCAAAAACATCAAATATTTTCATAAAGATCCAATTTCTTAAAGGATCTAAATTTTTATAGTCATATGGGACTGTAACCACATCGTTACTACCATTGTTTATACCGCCGTAAAGAAATCACTGATGTACAAAGTGTGAAGAATAAAGAAGTGATTCTAGTATTTCAAGACGATATTGCTTGAGGACAAGCAACGCTCAAGTGTGGGAATATTTGATAATGCTAAAAACGAACATATATTTCATAGCATTATCCCTCAAGAAAGACAAGCTTTTAGTTGCAACTGTTCTATTTACAAGTGATATTCGTTTAAATAATAAAAGGTGAAGACAAAAGACAGATTTGACAAATTAAAGACGCAAACGACCAAAAAGCTCAAAAGTACAAAATACAATCAAAGAGGTTCCAATTATTGATAAGAAACGTCTCGAAATTACAAGAGTACAAGATTCAAAACGCAAAGTACAAGATATTAAATTGTACGCAAGGACGTTCGAAAATTCAGAACCGGGACCAGAGTCAACTCTCAACGCTCGACGCAACGGACTAAAAATTACAAGTCAACTATGCACATAAATATAATATAATATTTAAATAATTCTTATAATTATTTATATATTATATTTATTTAATTAAAACGTCGACAAACAAGAAAACAAGAATTTTGAGCTGTCACCTACCACCATGCGATCGCATGGCCTGGAGGCACAAAAGCCATGCGATCGCATGGCCAACTTTTTCAGTTCACAGGCCTATAAATTTTGAGCTTTGGTGCACCATATATCCAAATCTTTCTCTCTATCTCGTAAACATATATATATATATATATATATATATATATATATATATATATATATATATATATATATATATATATATATATATATATATATTATAATTTTAATTTTAATTTTAATTTTAATTCTAATAATAAGGGTATGTTAGCGAATGTTGTAAGGGTGTAAGTCGAAATTATGTCCGTGTAACGCTACGCTATTTTTAATCATTGTAAGTTATGTTCAACCTTTTTAATTTAATGTCTCGTAGCTAAGTTATTATTATGCTTATTTAATCCGAAGTAATCATGATGTTGGGCTAAAAATATTAAAATTGGGTAATTGGGCTTTGTACCATAATTGGGGTTTGGACAAAAGAACGACACTTGTAAAAATTAGACTATGGGCTATTAATGGGCTTTATATTTGTTTAAGTAAATGATAATTTTTTAATTTTAATATAAAGATTTACAATTGGACGTCCCTATAAATAACCATATACACTCGATCGGACACGATGGGCTGGGTATTTATATGTACGAATAATCGTTCATTTAACCGGACACGGGAATGGATTAATAGTCACTAGAATTATTAAAACAGGGGTAAAATTATGTACAAGGACACTTGGCATAATTGATAACAAAGTATTAAAACCTTGGGTTACACGCAGTCGATAACCTGGTGTAATTATTAAACAAAGTATTAAAATCTTGCTACAGTTTAAGTCTCCAATTAGTTGGAATATTTAACTTCGGGTATAAGGATAATTTGACGAGGATACTCGCACTTTATATTTATGACTGATGAACTGTTATGGACAAAAACCAGACGGACATATTAAATAATCCAGGATAAAGGACAATTAACCCATGGGCATAAAACTAAAATCAACACATCAAACATCATGATTACGGAAGTTTAAATAAGCATAATTCTTTTATTTCATATTTAATTACCTTTATTTTATATTTTATTGCACTTCTAATTATCGTACTTTTATTTATTGTTATTGTATTTAATTTCACTTTTAATTATCGTACTTTTTAATTATCGTAAGTTTATTTTATCACACTTTTATTTATCGTAATTTCATTATCATTATTTACTTTACGCTTTAAATTAAGTCTTGTATTTATTTTTAATATTTTACATTTGGTTTTAACTGCGACTTAAGTTTTTAAAATCGACAAACCGGTCATTAAACGTTAAAAACCCCCCCTTTATAATAATAATATTACTTATATATATATTTGTATTTTTATAAAATAAAACTAATATAGCGTTAAGCTTTGTTTAAAGATTTTTTTTCCCTGTGGAACGAACCGGACTTACTAAAAACTAAACTACTGTACGATTAGGTACACTGCCTATAAGTGTTGTAGCAAGGTTTAAGTATATCCATTCTCTAAATAAATAAATATCTTGTGTAAAATTGTATCGTATTTAATAGTATTTCCATGTAAAATTTAATAGTATTTTATACCCCTTAGCTTTAACATCAAATAGTAATGATAAAAATAATAAGAACGATAATTTTATCTAAATCAATATCTTATAATATTTTAATTTCATCATGATACTCTTACTCATTATTTCCTAATCGTTTCGTTTAATAGCTTTTAATCGTCTTTTATATCGTGTTCATAATAATGATAATAATAGTAATCAAAATAATTAGGTGTTACAAATATTTGTTTTAATTACACTAATATTAATAATGATAGTTACTATAACATTATTAACGATAATACTAATAATTATCTTAATGATAATATAGTAATAATAATAATAACAATAACCATTTTTAAATAATGATATATATATTAATAATGATAATAATAATAATAATACTAATACTAATACTAATAATAATAATAATTGGATAATAATAATAATACTAATTATAACTTTAACGATAATAACGATAGTAATAATAAAAAAATAACAATTTTTAATGATAAATCCCTTTTATTGATAAAGATAATAATAATGATAATAATAAGATAAAACTAGAACGACGATAAAAAAGACGATAATAAGAATCATTTTTAATAAAAATAGCTAAAATTCAATTGATTATAACTTCTAATCCGTTCATCGAAACCATTCGATATCTAAAGGAAAAGTTCTTAATTTTTCGCTAGCTTTCCAAGGACATGCATATCTTATACCTTATCTCAACCGCAAGTGTAACTAATTCAATATTTAACCTAACCTGTCTAAGGGCAATATCAAAAGTACAAGCATGCAAAATCCTAAATACTCGAGCACTAGTCAGGGATACACTATTAGTATGTAAAAGTTAAATTATGAGTACTCACGTATCAATATTGAGATTCAATATTGCAGGAAAGGTACGTAGACGCAACGGAAATGATAAACACTATATTGACCTCACGAGCATACCCATGAACCATACTCAATCACCTCCATAGCTATAACCCATAATTTCCTTAATTCTATCCTACTTGAAAAACAATTTCGAAATCACTCGGACAGCACTCCGTCGTAATATTTTATGTATACTAATAATATCTTGAAATAATACGGAGTAAATATATATATGTAAATCGATTGAGAGAGTTTAGAGAAAAATATTTTCAAGTTTCTATGAAATAATGAAACCTATTAAATTCTATTTATAATAGATTTTTGAATTATTAAAGTATGAATTATTAAAGTGAATTATTAAAGTATGAATTATTAAAGTAAATTATTAAAGTGAATTATTAAAGTATGAATTATTAAAGTGAATTATTAAAGTTAAAGTAAAGTAAAAATAAAGTAAAGGTAAAGTTTAAGCATAGTAAAAGTATAAAACTATGTACGTATAATACGCGTATAAATATATATAATATTAATTTAAATCGTTATATATATTTAATAAAATAAAATATAAATATCGTTATCTTTATCATACTAGTTAAGTAATGAGTTGTCAAAAGTGGTTCTAGATATTTATAAAAGTTATATACGTTTTAATAATAAAGTTCTTTTTAAACTGAAAACGTTTTTGTACGTTTGAAACTAAATAGATCAATCGAGTCTTTATGAGATTCAATCTTCCATTATCCTTTGTCTAGTTCTCAATGATTGACAATTTGTTCTTATTTATAAATCACTTTACCATTTTCTGAATATTGTTAAAATGGAAAGATTTCTCAAATCAACGTGGGCCTTTCAACAGAGACTTGTAATCATAATTCAATATATCTGATAATTCAATCATTTGATCTTATCTTCTAATTCCATTGATAAACATTTTGAAACAGATACAATCATATAAAGTATTTAATCTAATATTTTGTTTACGTTTCAAGTTATAATATATATACACATATACATATATAATCATATTCGTTTAATGGTTCGTGAATCGTTGGAACTTGGTCGAGGTTGAATGAATGTATGAACATAGTTTAAAATTCTTGCAATTTAACTTAACAAATATTGCTTATCGTGTTGGAAACATATAAAGATTAAAGCTTAAATTTGGTTGGAAATTTCCGGGTTGTCACATAATCATTATATGATAAGTCTACATCATAAGTTCAACCCATAACGACACTCAAAAGCGTGCACAACAAGGCATACACTTAAAAATCCCTAATTCTGACCAAAATAAAGTTTTATATAGCTTCTTAAAACCTTATCATTGTAAAGTAAACTTCAAGACGAGTCTAACAATAGTTTATTCATCGAAAACGGAGTTAAGGTTTGAAAGTTACAGCCTTTTCAAGTTTACCAAAAACTGACCAGTGCTCACTCGCGCGGACGAGACCTCACTCGTGCGAGTGAGTCATCAACCGCGTGGTTGAGCCTCAAACGTGTGGTCACACGTACGGGTGACCTGTCAGAAGTGTGGGAGCTGTTAGAACATTCCAGCTCGCTGATTTTTGCCATTTTGGCCCAAAAACTCGATTTTTGCAAGATTTAACACCAAAACCACTCTCAAAACATCATATAAACTATATAAAATATATTTCTAACATCAATTAGGCACAACAAACACTTAAGATTAGGATTCAAGCATCAAAATCTAACTTTTATTCAAGAACACAAAAACCCCATTTAAGCAAGAATCAAAGTGATGCTTACCTTAAAATGATAACAAAATCACAAAGAACAAGAAGATGTGAATAATTTAAGCTCTAGATCAAAGATTAGATTTTAGGGTTTAAAGTAGGTGAAGGAGATGAAGAACAGTGTGTGTTTGGGAATAATCTAAAAAGTGAGAGAAATGGCCAGCTCTAGACACTTAATTATGGATAATTTCCACACTGTGCAACACACGGGTATTTATCAGTTATCTGATATCTTTCGTACATCATTTGACAACCCAAACGAAGTCCAAATTAAATAAACAAACCTGTTATGTGACCCTTGTCACAAACTGTTCCTAACCACATTATTATTTAATAATAAATATTAACTTAAAATTAAAACATATATTTAATCAACACGAACTTAAGGGCAAATTAGTAATCTTACAGCTAGGCCCGATTGAGGATGTTACAAATCTACCCCCTTAAGAAGATTCCGTCCTCGAAATCTGGTCAAGGTCAAACAACTGGGGATAGCGCGCCCTCATTAACTCCTCGGTTTCCCATGTTAGGTTAGAACCTAAGCTGTGTCGCCACTCCACTAATACCATTGGAATCTGCTTCTTTCTTAACTTGGTGACCTTTTTATCCACTATTCGAATTGGCTCTTCTACTAATTTCTTAGTCAAATCAACTTTCAAATCTTTTAATGGAAGAATCTGAATTTCATCATCTACTTTGTACTTTCTCAGATAACACACATTGAACGTATTGTGAATTCATGCTAACTCTGAAGGAAGATCTAAAACAACAGTTTGATCATTCAAATATTCTTTGATCGGAAATGGTCCAATAAATCTCGGCGCTAGCTTACCACGTTTACCAAATCTGATTACCCCTTTCCACGGCGAAACTTTCAAATGCACACGATCACCTACATTAAATATCATTGGACGTCTATGCGGATCAGCATACATCTTTTGTCTATCTCTAGCTGCTTTTAACTTCTCACGTGCAATTTCAACCTTTTCTGCGGTTATATGAACAATTTTGGGACCTGCAAATTGTTTCTCACCTGCTTCTAACCAACACGTCGGCGTTCTGCAATTGCGACCATACAACATTTCATACGGTGGCATACCGACACTCGAATGATATGAATTGTTGTAAGCAAACTCTATTAATGGAAGATGCGAATCCCAAGAACCACCATATTCTAAGACACATGCTCTCAACATGTCTTCTAATGTCTGAATTGTTCGTTGACTCTGACCGTCTGTCTGTGGATGATATGCTGTACTCAGATTTACACGTGTACCCAAATAAAGTTGTAAAATGTTCCAGAAGCTCGATACAAACCTAGTATCTCTATCGAAAACTATTGAAAATGGTATACCATGTCGACTAATGATTTCTTTCAAGTACAACTCTGCCAAATCACTCAACGAAGCTGTTTCACGAGTAGCTAAGAAGTGAGCACTCTTAGTTAGACGATCCACTATCACCCAGATCATGTCGTGACCTTTCTGAGTTCGGGGTAACTTGGTTACAAAATCCATCGTTTTATGATCCCATTTCCACTGAGAAATTTCTAACTGTTGTAGAGACCTATACAGCTTCTGATGTTCTGCTTTAACTTGAGCACATATATGACACTTTTTGACGAAACTTGCAACATCTGTCTTCATTGTCAGCCACCAATACAGTGTTTTCAAATCTCTGTACATCTTTGTACTGCCTGGATGCACTGCCAGTCTAGATTTATGTGCTTCTGTAAGGATTAAATCCCTCAAATCTCCAAGCAAAGACACCCAAATACGGTCATTATAGGTCTTTAATCCTCTAGAATCATTGCATAGGTCCAATTTTCTTTTAGTCATTTGCTCAGTCTTTAGGTTTTCATCATTCAAAGCTGCTAACTGAACGGTTTTCAAATGATCGATCAAGTCTGAAACTATCTCAATTCTCATAAATATGACATTTTCGCCGATTTTCTTTCAACTCAGAGCATCCGCGACCACATTTTCTTTACCGGATGGTACTTAATCTCACAATCGTAGTCTTTAATTAATTCTAAACATTGACGTTGACGCATATTTAATTCTTTCTGCGAAAAGATATATTGAAGACTCTTATGATCTGTATAGATTTCACAATGTGTACCATACAAATAGTGTCTCCAAAGCTTCAAGGCAAACACAACTGCAGTTAACTCTAAATCATGAGTAGGGTAATTTCGTTCATGATTCTTCAACTGTCGTGAAGCATACGCTATAATTTTATTTATTTGTATCAAAACACAACCCAGACCTGCATGTGACGCATCACAGTAGGCCACAAAATCTTCTGTTCCCTCTGGTAAAGCTAAAACCGGCGCTTGGCATAACAACTGTTTGAGAGTCTGAAAAGCCTTTTCTTGTTCATCAGACAAGTCAAAAGGCTACATCTTTTCTGGTTAACTTATTTAATGGGCCTGCTATTTTGGAAAAATCTTTGATAAATCTGCGGTAATAACCTGCTAAACCCAGAAAACTCTTAATTTCTGTCGGCATTTTTGGCGAGTTCCAATTCATTACAGCTTCTATCTTAGACTGATCCACTTTGATACCCTATTCACAAATCACATGACCCAGAAACTGTACTTCCCGCAGCCAAAATTCACATTTGGAGAACTTAGCGTACAACTGTTCCTGTTTCAGAAGTTCTAACACTAACCTCAGATGTGTAGCATGATCCTTCTCGGTTTTCGAATATATCAAGATATCATCTATGAAGACAATCACAAACTTGTCAAGATACTGACGAAACACCCTGTTCAATAAATCCATAAACACTGCTGGCGCGTTGGTTAACCCGAATGGCATAACTAAAAATTCATAATGACCATATCTAGTTCTGAACGCTGTTTTCGGTATATCGTTCTCTGCAACACGTACCTGATGATACCCTGAACGTAAATCAATCTTTTAAAAATAGGAAGCACCCTGTAACTGATCAAATGAATCATCTATTCTTGGTAACGGATACTTATTCTTGATTGTTCTCTTATTCAAATCGCGGTAATCTATACACATTCTAAGCAACCCATCTTTTTTTTCACAAACAAAACAGGAGCACCCCACGGTGAAGAACTTGGTCGAATAAACCCTTTATCTAACAGTTCCTGAATCTGAGACATCATTTCTCAGATTTCTGACAGAACTAATCTGTAAGGAGCTTTTGCAACTGGTGTAGCACCTGGAACTAAATCAATTTTATACTCTACTTCACGTACTGGAGGTAACCCTGGTAGATCATCTGGAAACACTTCTGGAAATTCTGACACAACAGGGATATCGGTTACCTGTTTCTTTTCTTTCTTAACATCGATCACGTAGGCTAAGAATGAATCACACCCTTTCGATATTGACTTCTGAGCTTTCATTAGGGAAACCATAGGAAAGTTAAATCCACTGCGCTCTCCCCTAGCTATCACTCGGGATCCGTCGGCCAAACGGAAAGAAATCATCTTCTTATCACACTTAATATTAGCCCTATTAGCTCTTAACCATTTCATGCCTATGACTACATCAAAGCTAGGTATAGGCATCAACAAACAGGTTAAAGGGAAGGAATGGTCGTTGATTTCAATGGTAATTCTAGACACAGATGATGTGCATGGAACCATTTTACCATCAGCTACTTCTATTCCCAAAGGCGCATCTAACATCCTAACAGGCAACTTCAACTTATCACAGAAGCCTAAGGACATAAAAGAATGATTCGCTCCTGAATCAAACAATACACGAGCTGGCAAGGAATTAACCAAGAACATATCGGTAATGACATTATCCGTAGCGGTTGCAGCGTCTACCGTAATCTGAAACGCCCTTGCTTCTGCTGTTGGAGGATTCTTTCTCTTCTGCCCGGCAGTAGAAGCAGAAGATCCCCCAGAAGTTGCTGACCTCGCCCCTGACCCTGCCCCAGAACCGGCTCTTGACGCAGATGGACAATTTTAAGATCTATGCCCCTCTTGATGGCAATTCCAACAAACATTAGACTTAAAAGAACAAGTTGTTGATTTATGACCTAACACTCAACATTTCAAACACATTCTGGTCATTGGAGAACACGGACCGACATGGGTTGACTTACAAACATTACACCACCCAGACTGAGTTGAACCCGATCTACTAATACCAGACTTACTTTTCTGTTTAAACCCGCCTGACTTTTTACCACGAAAACCGGATTGCTTACTCGACTGTTGAGTCGACTGCCCACCCGATTGACTTTCTGATTTTTCCCCAAAAGATCCACCTCTTGAACTTTCTATTTTTGTTGCCATTACATCACCCTCAGTAACCTTAGCCATCTCATGAGCCTGCGCTAAGGTTGTTGCAAATCTCGCAACTGTTCTATACTCTGGCTTAATCACCCACATGAAATGCTGAATTTTATCCTTCTCAGTCGGTACCCACTGTTGGACGAACCTCAACTTAGATGTAAAGTCTCTAAAAACCTCATAAATAGTCATACTTTCTGTCATTCTCATATCTAGAAACTCGGTTTTCAACCTTTCCATTTCATATTCAGAACAGTACTGCTCACAAACTTTAGCAGCAAACTGTTCCCAGGTTATTTGGCTAATCTGTTCCTTGGGAAAATATGCTGTAATAGAGTCCCACCATTCCATCGCCTCACCTTTCAAAAGTCTACTAGCGAACACCACTCTAGACTCAGGTTCAAAAAAACGGGCTTCTAATGCTCTCTCCACTTCTCTCAGCCAATTAAGGGTCATTGTAGGGTTTGTGTGACCATGATATTCTGAAGGTTTGCAATCAAGAAACTATTTATAGGTACACTTCTTCTTCGTCTAGGGAACTTGAAATGGGTACATCATTTAGTTTGGAAATGCCTGGTTAAACGGGAATGGCATTTGGAGGTTTTGATAGGTGGTTTGAGGAAACTGTGACTGAGAACTGCCACCGGCTTGGGTATAAAGGTTTGAAGGAAAAGTTGTGTCTAACGCAGTGGTATTGGGGTTCCATTGCGCCCGTTCTTGTTCTAATTCCTTAATTTTATCCTGAGCCTCTAGTAATCGACTCTGAAGGTTTATAACTTCTTGTGAGGTTTCCTCTTCCGATGAAACATGTCTATCTTCCTCAGGAGCTCTGAAAATACCAGTTCAAGGGACAGTGGGTCCAGTAGCATTTGCTTCATTATCTGCCATTACTGCACTACCACAACACTCACACCAAAGCTTAGTATAAACATTGTTAGTACTATCAACTAACACATAACCTGTCCTAATACTCACTTAACCCATCCCCAGCATGTTATGTTTGACATGACTCTACTAACTTTGGGAACATGACATTCAGATCACAATGCGCATGCTGCCAAACCAAGTTCTGATACCAACTTGTGACACCGCTATTTTTGTATTTTTTATTTTTTTTAAATATGTGGCGGAAGCATTTATTTATTTATTACCAAATACAATTTATCAGTGTCACATGACAACATCACAAAATACATGTTTTGAATGGAAGATGAAAGGACCCATTCATATACATTATAAACGATTCACAATAGTTGATTACATCGCGAGGTATTTGACCTCTATATGATACATTTTACAAAAATTTCATTTGTTTTTAAAAGACAAACTTTCTTTACATCGAAAATTGACAGGCATGCATACCATTTCATAATATCCACTGTCCAACTATAAATTGACTTAATAATAATCTTTGATGAACTCAATGACTCGAATGCAACGTTCTCGAAATATGCTATGAAAGACTCCAAGTAATATCTTTAAAATGAGCAAATGCACATCGAAAGATTTCTTTAATACCTGAGAATAAACATGCTTTAAAGTGTCAACCAAAAGGTTGGTGAGTTCATTAGTTTATCATAATCATTCATTTTCATCATTTTAATAGACCACAAGAATTTCATTTCCAGTTCTCATAAATATACGTCCCATGCATAGAGACAAACATCATTCATATGGTGAACACCTGGTAACCGACATTAACAAGATGCATATAAGAATATCCCCTATCATTCCGGGACATCCATCATACATGATAAAACAACATCGAAGTACTAAAACATCCGCAACCATGGATGGGGTTCGTTAAGCCCAATAGATCTATCTTTAGGATTCGCGTCAATTAGTAGATTGGTTTACTAATTCTTAGGCTACCAAGCAAAAGGGGCATATTCGGCTTAGATCATTTACCCATAGAATGTAGTTTCAATTACTTGTGTCTATTTCGTAAAAAATTTATAAAAGTTGTGCATGTATTCTCAGCACAAAAATATAAAGGGTAAAAAGGCAAATGAAACTCACCATACTGTATTTCGTAGTAAAAATACTTATAACGTATTTGAACAAGTGCAAGGTTGGCCTCGGATTAACGAACCTATATTAATTATATATATTTATATGTTGGTCAATATTTGTCTAACAATTTTGGTCAAGTCGTAGTGTATCACAATCCTAATGCTCGAGACTAATATGCGACAGTCAACAAAAAGTCAAAATGACCCAAAATGATTTCCAAAATCTATACATGATTATTATATAGTTTAAATATCATCGTTTTATATTTTTAAAAGATTTATTAGAGTAAATAATATTATTTATTTATTAATAAATAAAACTTTATATATGATAATGCTAAAAACGAACATATATTTCATAGCATTATTCCTCAAGAAAGACAAGCTTTTAGTTGCAATTGTTCTATTTACAAGTGATATTCGTTTAAATAATAAAAGGTGAAGACAAAAGACAGATTCGACGAATTGAAGACGCAAATGACCAAAAAGCTCAAAAGTACAAAAGACAATCAAAAAGGTTCCAATTATTGATAAGAAACGTCTCGAAATTACAAGAGTACAAGATTCAAAACGCAAAGTACAAGATATTAAATTGTACGCAAGGACGTTCGAAAATCCGGAACCGGGACATGAGTCAACTCTCAACGCTCGACGCAACGGACTAAAAATTACAAGTTAACTATGTATATAAATATAATATAATATATAATTAATTATATTAATTATATATATATTATATTTATAAATAAATCATCGGCAAGAAAGACTCCAAAAGGATGTGAGCTGTATTTTCAATCTCCGCGACTCGCGGAGTTTGAAGGCAAAAATGCCGCGAGTCGCGGAGCCCCAATTTCTGAAAATCCCTATAAAAGCAAACGAATTCTGATCGAAAAAACCACCAAATATATCTCTCTCTCTCTCTCTCTCAATATATCGTATATATTTATATTTATATTTTAATTTTAATTTTAAATTTAATCCTAATAATAAGGGTATGTTAGCGAATGTTGTAAGGGTGTAAGTCAAAATTCTGTCCGTGTAACTCTACGCTATTTTTAATCATTGTAAGTTATGTTCAACCTTTTTACATTAATGTCTCGTAGCTAAGTTATTATTATGCTTATTTAATCCGAAGTAAACATGATGTTGGGCTAATTACTAAAATTGGGTAATTGGGCTTTGTACCATTATTGGGGTTTGGACAAAAGAACGACACTTGTGGAAATTAGACTATGGGCTATTAATGGGTTTTATATTTACTAAACAATACCTTGTTAATTTAATATACAAACTTATAATTCGACGTATTTATATATAACCACATACGCTTGACTGGATACGGTGGGCGGGATATCTATAAATACCAATAATTATTCATTTTACCGGATACGGAACTGGATTAATAGTTAATAGACTTGTTGAAACAGGGGTGAATTACATTCAAGGGTAATTGGTGTAATTGTTAACAAAGTAGTAAAACCTTGGTTTACACGCAGTCGATAACCTGGTGTATTCATTAAACAAAGTATTAAAACCTTGTTACAATTCGAATCCCCAATTAGTTGGAATATTTAACTTCGGGTATAAGAATAATTTGACGAGGACACTCGCACTTTATATTTATGACTGATGGACTGTTATGGACAAAAACCAGACGGACATATTAAATAATCCAGGACAAAGGACAATTAACCCATGGGCATAAAACTAAAATCAACACGTCAAACATTATGATTACGGAAGTTTAAATAAGCATAATTCTTTTATTTCATATATAATTTCCTTTATTTTATATTTAATTGCACTTCTAATTATCGCATTTTTATTGTTATTTTATTTAATTGCACTTTTAATTATCGTACTTTTTAATTATCGCAAGTTTATTTTATCGCACTTTTATTATTCGCAATTTCATTATTGTTATTTACTTTACGCTTTAATTTAAGTCTTGTATTTATATTTATTATTTTACATTTGGTTTTAACTGCGACTAAAGTTTTAAAATCGACAAACTGGTCATTAAATGGTAAAAACCCCCCTTTATAATAATAATATTACTTATATATATATTTTGATTTTTATAAAAGTAAACTAATATAGCGTTAAGCTTTGTTTAAAAAGATTCCCTGTGGAACGAACCGGACTTACTAAAAACTACACTACTGTACGATTAGGTACACTGCCTATAAGTGTTGTAGCAAGGTTTAAGTATATCCATTCTATAAATAAATAAATATCTTGTGTAAAAATGTATCGTATTTAATAGTATTTTCTTGTAAAAATTAATAGCTATTTTATATACACCTCGCACGACATCAAGTTATTTTTGGCGCCGCTGCCGGGGAAACTCTTAAACGCCGGAAGCGCAACGCTAATAGAAAAAAAAAAAATTTTTAGATTACTTTTATTAAATTTCGTTTTTATAAAAATACGTTTTAAATATTCGAAAATATAAAAAGAAAAACAAAAATTTATATATTTTTAAGAGTTTGTTAAAAGTTTTATAAGTTTCTTTATTTTTATTTTAGTTTATAAAAATATAAGTTTTATTTAAATATCTTTTATTTATATATATAAAAAAAAACGTCAAATTTAAACTGTTCCAGAGTTGAAAACTGGAACCCCGCGACTCGCGGGGTTTGAAGCTTCGATTACCGCGACTCGCGGAGCCGTCTGACACGGGCACACAGCAACCCTAATTTGGCATTTATTACGGAATTTTAATTATTATTATTAATTAATTATTATTTAGGGTTAATTAATTTATTATTTAGTTTAAAGATTTAATTAATTTGTAATAATTATTTTTAATTAGTTTAATTAAAATATAAAATTAATAGTTTTAATAAATAAATAATATAAAAATAATATTTTTATAAAAATTGTACTTTTTACAACTTTTTGTATATTTTTATATTTTGTCCCTTTTTAATTGTTTTAGCGTAATATTTGTATTTTCGGTCATATTTAGTTTTAAACTTAGTTTTTGCCATAGTTATTGTTATTTCTAGATTTTTAGGCTTTGCCGTAAAATCCCTTAAGTGCTTTTTCTTTAGACTAAGATTTAGGTGCTTTAGAATTTTGCGACACCTTTTTAAGTTTTAGTTTCTTTTTAAGTTATTTCCATTTGGGATTTAGTTTTTATTGTAAGCTTTAATATTTTTAGACGCCTTTTACCTATGTATCAATTATCATTCCAATTAGTAATCTCAATTTGCGATTATAATTTTAAGTTAGTTGTAGTAATAAGGTTAGGTTAGTCAAGTGTTTTAAAGTTTTATAAGTTTCTTTTATTTTTCCGTCACCTTTTATTTTTCAACCATTTTTCTTTTTCGACCTTTTTCCGACGAACTCTTTTTCTTATTTCTCGCTATTCTAGTTTTTAGGACATAGATTTTTATTCTACTTCTTATCTTAATTTCTTAAAATTTCGAAAATTTATTTTAAGTGGTTAAATTGATAGACATCAAAATTTTCTGGTTCGTAGTAATAGTTGGATTTGTACGTGGACCGGGTTATTGGAGCCAAACAGTCCTCAATTATATTGAGACCAAACGAATCCTGCCCCTCTGCTGCATCTTTTGGCTATTTGAAACGTGGGCAAAATCAGAAAAGTCTATTGATTGGATAACTTATTATAATTTTTCTTTCCTTTTAAAAACTAATAGGATATTCAGTGAATGCACCGAGCAAGACGTTCACCACCTTTTGTACGTTCACCACCTGTAACTAGATCAAGACATTTAGCAAATATAACCGCCGTTGATTTTTCTTTAGAATCGTCATCCAGTCGACCAAGTACTTCAGTTCAAATTTCCGATAATCCATTTTTTGAACCCGACCTCACAATTGAGAATCCGGAGAATATTCAGGAACGATTCGTAGATCCTGAACCACTAAATTTTCCTCCGGAACCACCAATCATTCAAACAGAGATTGTTGAGGAACGAACCATTAAATCACAATCCTCTAGTGATTCCGATTCAACAAGTTCAATTATGGAGAATCTGGAACCTTTAAGTATGGAAGACCGAATGAGAGCTAAACGCACTGGCCAAGGTCACGCAATTACTCATCCAGACATTAATGCGCCAGATTATGAAATCAAAGGACAAATTCTACACATGGTGACTAATCAATGCCAATTTAGTGGTGCGCCGAAGGAAGATCCAAATGAACATCTACGTACCTTTAATAGGATCTGCACACTATTTAAAATTCGAGAAGTTGAAGATGAACAGATATATCTCATGTTATTTCCCTGGACTTTAAAGGGAGAAGCCAAAGATTGGTTGGAATCGTTACCTGAAGGGGCGATCGATACATGGGATGTTTTAGTTGAAAACTTTCTTAAACAATTCTTTCCTGCATCTAAAGGCGTAAGACTTCAAGCAGAAATTGTTACGTTCACACAGAAACCAAATGAAACTCTATATGAGGCGTGGACAAGATATGGAAAGTTGTTAAGAGGATGTCCGCAACATGGTTTAGACACCTGTCAAATAGTACAAATATTCTACCAAGGATGCGACATCACTACAAGGAAAGACATAGATATAGCAGCTGGTGGTTCTATTATGAAGAAAACCGAAACTGATGCTTACAAAATTATTGATAACACTGCTTCCCACTCACATGAGTGGCACCAAGAAAAAGATATCGTTAGATCATCTAAAGCAGCTAGAGCCGATTCTAGCCATGACTTAGATTCCATTTCCGCAAAGATAGATGCTGTGGAGAGACGAATGGAAAAGATGACTAAAGATATTCACTCAATACGAATTAGTTGTGAGCAGTGTGGAGGACCACATTTGACAAAAGATTGTCTCAGTATTGAATTAACAATGGAACAAAGAGAGAATATTTCATACATAAACCAAAGGCCTGGAAATAATTATCAGAATAATTATCAACCGCCAAGACCAATTTACAATCAAAACCAGAGTTATAACCGAAATATTCCATACAACAACCAACAAGGTCCTAGCAATCAACAAGTATCCAATAATACTTACAATCAGCAAAGACCTAATTTTCAAAACAAACCACCACAACAAACCGATGATAAAAAGCCGAATTTAGAAGATATGATGACGAAGCTAGTTGAAACTCAAACTCAATTTTTCACATCTCAAAAACAAACCAATGAACAAAATGCTCAAGCATTTAGAAATCAACAAGCTTCTATTCAAAATCTGGAACAAGAAGTAAGTAACCTAGCAAGGTTAATAGGTGAAAGAAAACCGGGAAGTCTACCGAGTGATACAAATGCTAACCCTCGGAATGAAACAGCTAAAGCCATTACCACAAGAAGTGGTACAACACTTAAACCACCTGAAATACCTGTAACTTCTGATGAAGCTATTCCTACTCCACAAGAACCACAACCTGATCAAGATAAGGAAAAAGAACCGGTAGTTGAAAAGGTTAATGAAAATAACACAGTTAAGGCTAAACCTTATGTTAAACCATACCAACCACCACTTCCTTACCCGAGTAAAATGAAGAAAGAGAAACTTGAAGCCGAGCAATCCAAATTCTTGGATATGTTTAAACAGATAAATGTAAATCTTCCTTTCATTGATGTGATTTCAGGAATGCCTAGATATGCTAAATTCTTGAAAGATCTAATCTCAAATAGAAAGAAAATGGAAGAACTCTCGGCTGTTACTATGAATGCTAATTGTTCAGCAGTGCTATTGAATAAGATACTAGAAAAACTATCTGATCCAGGAAGTTTCACAATTCCATGTTTTCTGGGTAGTCTTAGTTCAATAGAAGCATTAGCAGACTTAGGTGCTAGTATAAATCTAATGCCGTATTCACTATACACTAAACTAGACCTTGGAGAATTGAAACCAACCAGAATAAGCATACAACTAGCCGATAGATCAATAAAATATCCTAGAGGGATAATGGAGAACATGCTAGTTAAAGTTGGTACTTTAGTATTTCCAGTAGATTTTGTTGTTCTGGACATGGAAGAAGATTCTCAAGTTCCTCTCATATTAGGAAGACCATTCTTAAATACGGCTAAAGCAATGATAGACGTGTTCGGTAAGAAATTGACCCTAAGTATAGAGGATGAGAGTGTTACCTTTTCAGTTGATAGAGCAATGCAACAACCACAATCTGCAGATGATACATGTTATTATATTCAAACTATAGATGCACATGCAGAATTATTAGAAGAATTTCCAGAATTACAAGGAACAGGAGAATGTTCTTTAGGAGAAGGTAATGAACCAATTGATGAAGCTGAAATGTTAGCTACACTTATAGCTAATGGATATGAACCAACAACAGAAGAAATTCAAATGCTAAAAGAAGAAGACAGATATCGATACAAATCATCGATAGAAGAACCTCCGAAATTAGAGTTAAAGCCACTTCCAAACCATTTGGAATACGCTTATTTACATGGTGAATCAGAATTACCTGTAATAATATCGTCTTCTCTTACTGAAAATGAGAAATCACAACTCATTTCTGTGTTGAAAGCTCATAAACCAGCCATTGCATGGAAGATTCATGATATTAAAGGAATAAGTCCTTCGTATTGCACACATAAAATCCTTATGGAAGAAGGTCATAAAACGTATGTGCAACGCCAACGAAGACTAAATCCTAATATGCAAGATGTAGTTAAAAAAGAGATTATTAAACTGCTAGATGCAGGTTTAATTTATCCAATTTCTGATAGTCCATGGGTAAGCCCAATTCAATGCGTGCCTAAGAAGGGTGGCATGACTGTCATTACAAATGAGAAAAATGAGCTTATTCCTACTAGGACTGTAACAGGATGGCGTGTGTGTATTTATTATAGAAAATTAAATGACGCCACCAGAAAAGATCACTTTCCCTTACCTTTCATAGATCAAATGTTGGAAAGATTAGCCGGAAATAGTTACTATTGTTTCCTAGATGGATTTTCCGGATATTTTCAAATTCCAATAGCACCCGAGGACCAAGAGAAAACCACATTCACGTGCCCTTATGGTACTTTTGCTTACAAACGCATGCCATTTGGACTTTGCAACGCCCCTGCAACCTTTCAAAGGTGTATGATGGCGATTTTTCACGACATGATAGAAGAATGCATGGAAGTATTCATGGATGACTTTTCAGTCTTCGGTGATACATTTGAATCATGTCTAGTTAATCTGGAACGAATGCTTATTAGATGCGAACAATGAAATCTAGTACTTAATTGGGAGAAATGTCATTTCATGGTTAAAGAAGGCATCGTTCTTGGACATAAAATTTCAAAAGAAGGAATTGAAGTGGATAGAGCTAAAGTAGATGTAATTGCTAAACTTCCACATCCCACCAATGTTAGAGGAGTTAGGAGTTTTCTAGGGCATGCCGGTTTTTACCGACGTTTCATAAAAGATTTTTCTAAAATTGCCACTCCTATGAATAAACTCCTAGAAAAGGATGCTCCATTCATCTTTTCCGATGAATGTATCAAATCTTTTAATATTCTTAAAGAGAAACTCACTAATGCGCCGATCATGATAACACCAAATTGGAATCTACCATTTGAACTAATGTGCGATGCAAGTGATTTTGCAATGGGAGCCGTTTTAGGACAAAGGATTGAAAAACGATTTCAACCTATATATTATGCTAGTAAGAGGTTACAAGGAGCACAAACGAACTATACAACTACTGAAAAAGAACTCCTTGCTATTGTCTTTGCTTTTGACAAATTTCGATCATATCTCGTTCTAGCAAAAACGGTGGTCTATACCAACCATTCTGCTCTTAGATACCTATTTTCAAAACAAGATGCTAAACCAAGATTAATCCGTTGGATCTTACTCTTACAAGAATTTGATATTGAAATCCGAGATAAAAGAAGAGCAGGAAATCTCGCCGCTGATCATCTTTCTCGTCTTGAAAATCCCGAATTAGAAGTTCTAAATGAATCGGCCATACAAGACAACTTTCCTGATGAATATCTATTGAAGATAGATTATAATGAAATCCCATGGTTTGCAGACTATGCAAACTACTTAGTTTGTGGATTCCTTGAAAAAGGATTATCGTACCAAAGACGAAAGAAATTCTTCAGTGATATAAAACACTATTTTTGGGAAGATCCACATCTGTTTAAAAGTTGTCCCGATGGAATAATACGCCGATGTGTATTTGGAGATGAAGCTAGTAAAATATTAAACCATTGTCACACAGGACCAACAGGAGGGCATTATGGGCCTCAACTAACAGCAAGAAAAGTTTATGATGCTGGATTCTATTGGCCTACAATTTACAAAGACGCACACCTTCTTTGTAAATCCTGTGATGCTTGTCAAAGGGCCGGAAAAATAAGTCAACTGATGAAATGCCACAAAATGTCATCCAAGTATGTGAAGTATTTGACATTTGGGGTATTGACTTTATGGGTCCATTTCCAAAATCTCATAATAATCTATATATACTCGTAGCCATTGATTATGTATCTAAATGGGCGGAAGCACAAGCTCTCCCAACTAACGATGCATGAGTTGTAGTCAATTTTTTAAAACGTCTTTTTGCAAGGTTTGGAACACCGAAAGCTTTAATAAGTGATCGGGGTACTCATTTCTGTAATAATCAACTTGAGAAAGTTCTTAAAAGATATGGAGTAACTCATAAAATCTCCACCGCATATCATCCACAAACAAGTGGACAAGTTGAAAATACCAACCGAGCGTTAAAACGTATTCTAGAGAAAACCGTAGGATCAAATCCGAAGGAATGGTCCATTAAATTGGAGGATGCACTCTGGGCTTTTAGAACAGCCTACAAAACTCTAATTGGAACCACACCTTTTAGACTTGTTTATGGAAAAGCATGTCATCTTCCAGTAGAAATTGAACACAAAGCATTTTGGGCTTTGAAGACATGTAATCTTGATTTACATGAAGCCGAACGTCTACGATTAAGTCAACTAAACGAATTAGAAGAATTAAGACATGAAGCATACGATAATTCGTTAATCTATAAAAAAATAACGAAGAAATGGCATGATAAAAGAATCAGAAGTTCAAAAGAATTTAAAGAAGGAGACAGAGTTCTTCTTTTCAATTCACGATTCAAGCTATTTCCTGGAAAATTAAAATCAAGATGGTCTGGACTATTCATAGTCAAAAGAGTTTTCCCATACGAAACGATAGAATTAATAAATTCAAATGGGATTGAATTTAAAGTTAATGGTCACAGAGTTAAACACTACATACATAGTCCGATGGAAGTCGACAACGAAGTTAATCACAATTTCGACACCACAGCTAACTAAATGTGGGGAGAATCAATGGGTTTATGTATTTCTGTTAGAGTTAGATTGTCTGTTTTCGTATAGTTCTCGAAAATGGAACCCGAATGGTCTTTCCCTAGCAAACCCTAAAGAACTAGTCTTCTCCCCCCATTCTGAATTTTTATTTTTTTTAGGAAATGAAGACTGCCTGTGAACTAAACCATGGTCTAATGCTACACGCTTTGATCACTAAACGTAATAATGACATACTACCGAGTGAAATAGTATCAGTAATCAGAGAAAGAATGGACGGAGTTAGAAAAGAATCCAGATGCGAAGATAATAAGTTACAATTTGGTAAAGGAAAATCAAAATCCGTAGCGAAAAGAAGAGCACGACACCTAGAAAGATGTCACAAATGCGGAAAATGGTCACATGGAGGTAAATGTTCAAATAATCAAACCTATTCAAATACCGAATTTGTTACTTTATGCAGAGACGGACCGTTCATATGTTTAGAAGAAAAGACACTGAATGCTCGAGGTTACGCCTATGTAGCTATGGAAAACCAATTAAACCGACTATCTTATGAATGGGATAGATCATATAACTAAGAAATCTATTTCACAGGTAAGTCTGTACAGTTTTTATTTTATTTTTTTTCTTATTTTTAACCTTTTGATAATAAACGCTAATTTGTTCGCTATAAAGTATTAAATTAGTATTGAATAAAATTAGGTTTGGCGACCGAAATTATTGATATCATTCAAAAAATTTATTACATCACTGCGCAAATTAATGTTTATTCTTAAGGTATAAATATCTTTAATCAATCAACCCAAAATATTTCAAAAATTCGTCATGAGTTAAATTAGGTCTTGGAACCACCGAAAAGAGGGGCACATATTTTTGATAATATTTGATTGATTAAAGTGGGATAAAAAGCCAAAAAGATTTTTAATTTTATTTTTGCCATGTTTTTAAAATTAATATATAAATCTTAAATTAATATTGTAAACTTTGTAAAATCAATATATTTAAAATTGTAAATATTTGAAAAATTAATATAAGTTTGGTGTGAATTTTTAATTTTATGCATTTTAAATTTTAAGTTTGGTATGAATTTTTAATATTAATTTTGAATTTTATATTTAAGTTGTGTGAATTTAAAAACAAAAATTTACTTTATCTCATTAAGTTAAAAATATGATTTTTAAAATTCGTCGTAAGTTGAAGACTAGGTCTTTGAACCGAAATTGCTTTACCCGAGGGAGGGACGAGAACTTTTATTATCAGTATTTTAAATCTTATTGAATTAAAGTATGCCAAAAACATTAAAAAAAAAACAAAAAATCTTAGCTTTTAAAACAATCGCTACAAAAAGACAAATTTTAAAATTTTGTCAAAGGACGGACTAGGACATCGATCCGAAACGACCTCGTCCTAAATAACAAGGGAAACAAAATTTTAAAATTAATTACTTAATTGTTTTAATTAGTATAAGTTATAAAAAAAAATACCAAACTCCGCGACTCGCGGAGTTTGAAGGGTCCAAACACCGCGAGTCGCGGAGGGATCGAAATACAGAAAAAAATAAAATCGAGCTAAACAGCTCAGTCCACACACCACAAGTAAAATACAGCAAAGAACAGCCGAAAAAACTGCACAAAAACCTGAAAAATACACCCCAAAATCACAATTTTTAACCGTTAATCATCAAATCTTTTACTAAAATCATGTTGAGAAGGATGCTATCAAGGAATTACTCAAGAAAAACGGTAAATTTCTACACCTAAACACCATTTAATTCGAAAATTAGTGTTCTTGAGCAATTTTTTCCCCAATTTGATTTTGATGCTTTTTAGTGTAATTAAGCTTAAATTGTTTATGTATTATGCTTGTATAACCTAGATTGATGCTGTTTAACATGATTAGAAGCCTTAAACTTCAAATTTTGAGTAATCTAGGGTTTGTGTTCTTGAGCAAATTTGGGGCTTTTTGATATAAACAGGTTATGGCCGATTTTTGTCATGAATTATTGCTAAATTAAGTAGTGTAACATGTTTAGGTAGTTAAATGATCCAAACTTTGAGCCTAAACATGATTTTGAGAATTAAAGTGGACTTTTTCAAGTCTAAAATTCATGAACTTGATTTTTGAGAGATAATGCCATTTGAAACTTGTTTAATTGCTAGTAATGATTATTTTGACATGTTATTTGAGTTGAATGCTTATGAACTTGGCGAACATTTTCGTATATGCTTATTTGAAAAAGTGTAGATTTGATAAAAATGTGAAAATGAGCTTAAGTTTGATATAAATTGATCATGTCATTGTAATTATTTTGATTGATGATTTTGCTGACACTAATGCATATTTGGATGCACAAAAATTGTGTTTGATGTGTTTTGCAGACTGAAAGGGGTGAATCTTCATCCCAAGCCCACAATGCTCCTGCTGAGAATGCGAAACAACAGGAGGTAGATAACTACTACAAGCAAGATATACCTCATCCAGTCATGACCTTTTCTGATATGCACTTGGAAGATTTGCACCCGAACCTGAGATTTGACAGACTTTGGATAGATTATCCAAAATATCAAAGGGGTTTGCATACTCTTGATTCTAAGGTTGTTGAGGTACCTAGGGTCATAGAATGGGGACCCTTAGAAGCTGTAGAATTGGCCGGGCCAATTAGGGAATTACTTGTACAGAGATATGGTAATTCTACTTTTAATGACTGGGTACGTTTATTCACCATGCGTAGACCTGTATATAAAGTATGGTGTGAAGAATTGTTGTGTAGTATAGAGTTGAATGATCGGGTAGCTAGTTAAACCGACCGATCATTTATTAGATTTTTGTTAGGCGGTTCGATGCGCCACATGTCTTTACTAGACATGGCTCAGGCTTTACGTATATATACGCCTGAGGAGTTAGCATCTGCCGATTGTAGAGGGTTGATACTAAATGGTAGAAAGATAGATGAAAATTTTGATACACACGGTGTATGGAGTCAAATGACAAGCCATCACCGTTTCAAAGGGGGAAATTACTCTTATTTGGATATAGATAGAGCTGAATTAAGAGTGATTCATAGGTTTTTAGCTAATTCGATTACACAAAGAGGTAAGAACAAGGAAAAGGTAAATGAACAGGATTTGTTTTACCATATGTGTATTCGAGACCCACAAAGCGCTGTAAGTATACCTTATTGTGTGGGTTATTATTTATCAGCTATGGTTAGGGGGATGAGACCGCATAGCATAATAGGAGGTGGTATTTTTATTACTTTGATTGCTGAATATCTCGGTGTGGATATAAGTCGGGGGGGATTATTAGTCGAAGAACCAGAACCCCGCGATACGATAGGTTTAAATGTATACCATGGTGCGAAAGTTTTGAAGAGGCGAAATAACGCGCAGTACAATACCATGGTAGACATCCACAGGTTAAGAGAAACCAACAGCAAGGTAATGTAGGAGGGGGAACTGAAATGCAAGAAATGCAAAGGTTTATAGCTTCACAGGAGTACGAAAATGCTAGACAAAGAGCATTTGAAGATTGGCAAGTTCATCAAAACCAAATCATAGCTCATTGCCAACATATAGGTAGAAACTATATTCCTACACCAAAACCCATCTTCCCTCCCTGGTCTATAGAGATGCAACCACCGTATCCTATGTATAACCCTGCCGAAGCATTTTATAGCACCTATGGTTATGCTTGGAACCCCTATTGGTACCAGTATCATCCTTAGTCTACTTAGTTTTATTTATTTTGTAATTTGTAATGTTGATACGTTTAATACTTGTGTTAATATTGTAATAGTTTTTATAATTTTTTAACTTTTATTCTTAGATTTTAATAATTTTTGAATGTGGGGTAATATACCAAACTTCAAAAATATGTATATATGTTTGCAGTTTATCTTATGTACACAACAGGGTAAAACAACGCATTTTCAAAGACTGGCATTAAGTTCAGCAAAAGCAACTAATTTTGACGACAAGATGCAAAATATATGTGAAATAACAACAAGACGGAATGAACAAATGATGTGCACCATTTATCATTCAGCAAACAAACGCCAATATATTTGGAAACTTTGGTAAAATTTAATCATTTTCACACAAATCACCCTCAATAATTTAAATTGTTACTGAGTTCTTGCAAATGAGGGCATTGCAAGATCTTAAGTGTGGGAAGGGGTTAAATTCTTTCGGATTTTAAAATTTTTATCTTAAACACTTGGTTACCATTAAAAATACTAGTAAAGCAGTAGCTGTATTAGAATCTAGTGCTCTCTGATAATAAAGAACAGCCCTAGTCTTATATACTGACTACCCAATTCTAGTAAAATTTTTCAAAATTTTCAATTAAATGAACTCAAAATCATGTTTATACATATTTATGAACGATAAAACTAGGTTTTAACACCGAAATTATTGTAACCTCGGAAAGGACATAAATTGAGAAACAAACAAAAATGTTAAAATTCATTTAAAATGGAATAGAGGACGATAAAAAGGAAAATAAAAGCCAAGTGTGGGAAAATTTACCAAGTTATCTTAAACATATGTCACATATATCTGTAACAAATAACTGAAAATACTTTTGCTTTGGACTAAACTAAACTGTTTTACCCGATGAAAGAAAAGAAGAGATGGATCTACACGATGAATCATTTTCATCATTAAAAGGAAGTAAAGTCTTCCGAAAAAGACACGCGCTTCTTGATTTAGGTCATGAAGTTGTCGTCCAGACCAGCTGTAGGTTGACGAAAAATCTAGAAAAGTCATCACTAAAATCAGCAGGAAATCCACGGACCTCAGCATTAAACAGGGTCGCCAAGTGGTCAGATTTATCCTAACCATGAGAAGGATTTATCTCGTAAAATGGGGGGCACCATGCAAATTAGCTGGATAAGACTAATGAATCAGATCCCCAGAAAGGATAATCTCCTTAAAAGATAAAAAAATCAGCTTTTAAGCCTGATATTACTCAATCCTAGAGATTGACCTTAAAGATTGAGAATTCAAACTCATGGAATTCAATGATATCTAAACTTGAGCTTGAACGAGAAAATATTTTGATCAAAATTATAAACCGATTTGTTTTCTGAAAACCCTATTTTCAATGCGTTCATTACCTTTGAACGTAAAATCCTAGGAATTCACCTGGAATTCATTAGGTCACCTGAACCAAATCGGGTGTCAACCGTAAGAACGGTGGTTGCATAGCATGGTCAAAGACAGGACCTTGTGCCAGACCGAAAAATCATAAGGGTGAGCTTTACTATTGCTCCTACCAAGGATAGTAATTGCGTCCGACACGTTATAGACCATAATTAAAAGCATGTCAGGGGACATTGCCTTAACAGTTGCTTATTCAAACGCTTTCCTTTACAACCGGACGGTAGTTTACCGAAAGGTAATATACGGGACAAGTAAACTGGACGTGTTGCTTTCCAAATACAAGGTTAGCAAGTGGGTGACACAAAACCGCAATTTTTGAGCTAAAATTTTCAAATCTGAAACCCACCAAACCCACAAAAATATTTTGCAAACACCGGTAAAGGGTTATTCCGGAAAACTTATCTAGGGTAAAAACTAGATTTAATTTTCAAAAGATCAAATGTTTTCATAAAGATCCAATTTCCTTAATGGATCTAAATTTTTATAGTCATGTGGGACTGTAAGCCATATCGTTAGTACCATTGTTTATACCGCCGTATAGAAATCACTGATGTACAAAGTGTGAAGAATAAAGAAGTGATTCTAGTATTTCAAGACGATATTGCTTGAGGACAAGCAACGCTCAAGTGTGGGAATATTTGATAATGCTAAAAACGAACATATATTTCATAGCATTATTCCTCAAGAAAGACAAGCTTTTAGTTGCAATTGTTCTATTTACAAGTGATATTCGTTTAAATAATAAAAGGTGAAGACAAAAGACAGATTCGACGAATTGAAGACGCAAATGACCAAAAAGCTCAAAAGTACAAAAGACAATCAAAAAGGTTCCAATTATTGATAAGAAACGTCTCGAAATTACAAGAGTACAAGATTCAAAACGTAAAGTACAAGATATTAAATTGTACGCAAGGACGTTCGAAAATTCAGAATCGGGACATGAGTCAACTCTCAACGCTCGACGCAACGGACTAAAAATTACAAGTTAACTATGTATATAAATATAATATAATATATAATTAATTATATTAATTATATATATATATTATATTTATAAATAAATCGTCGGCAAGAAAGACTCCAAAAGGATGTGAGCTGTATTTTCAATCTCCGCGACTCACGGAGTTTGAAGGCAAAAATGCCGCGAGTCGCGGAGCCCCAATTTCTGAAAATCCCTATAAAAGCAAACGAATTCTGATCGAAAAAACCACCAAATATATCTCTCTCTCTCTCAATATATCGTATATATTTATATTTATATTTTAATTTTAATTTTAATTTTAATTTTAATCCTAATAATAAGGGTATGTTAGCGAATGTTGTAAGGGTGTAAGTTGAAATTCTGTCCGTGTAACGCTACGCTATTTTTAATCATTGTAAGTTATGTTCAACCTTTTTACATTAATGTCTCGTAGCTAAGTTATTATTATGCTTATTTAATCCGAAGTAAACATGATGTTGGGCTAATTACTAAAATTGGGTAATTGGGCTTTGTACCATAATTGGGGTTTGGACAAAAGAACGACACTTGTGGAAATTAGACTATGGGCTATTAATGGGTTTTATATTAACTAAAAAATACCTTATTAATTTAATATACAAACTTATAATTCGACGTATTTATATATAACCACATACGCTTGACTGGGTACGGTGGGCGGGATATCTATAAATACCAATAATTATTCATTTTACCGGATACGGAACTGGATTAATAGTTAATAGACTTGTTGAAACAGGGGTGAATTACATTCAAGGGTAATTGGTGTAATTGTTAACAAAGTAGTAAAATCTTGGTTTACATGCAGTCGATAACCTGGTGTATTCATTAAACAAAGTATTAAAACCTTGTTACAATTCGAATCCCCAATTAGTTGGAATATTTAACTTCGGGTATAAGAATAATTTGACGAGGACACTCGCACTTTATATTTATGACTGATGGACTGTTATGGACAAAAACCAGACGGACATATTAAATAATCCAGGACAAAGGACAATTAACCCATGGGCATAAAACTAAAATCAACACGTCAAACATTATGATTACGGAAGTTTAAATAAGCATAATTCTTTTATTTCATATTTAATTTCCTTTATTTTATATTTAATTGCACTTCTAATTATCTCATTTTTATTGTTATTTTATTTAATTGCACTTTTAATTATCGTACTTTTTAATTATCGCAAGTTTATTTTATCGCACTTTTATTATTCGCAATTTCATTATTGTTATTTACTTTATGCTTTAATTTAAGTCTTGTATTTATATTTATTATTTTACATTTGGTTTTAACTGCGACTAAAGTTTTAAAATCGACAAACCGGTCATTAAACGGTAAAAACCCCCCTTTATAATAATAATATTACTTATATATATATTTGTATTTTTATAAAAGTAAACTAATATAGCGTTAAGCTTTGTTTAAAAAGATTCCCTGTGGAGCGAACCGGACTTACTAAAAACTACACTACTATACGATTAGGTACACTGCCTATAAGTGTTGTAGCAAGGTTTAAGTATATCCATTCTATAAATAAATAAATATCTTGTGTAAAAATGTATCGTATTTAATAGTATTTTCTTGTAATAATTAATAGCTATTTTATATACACCTCGCACGACATCAATATAAAAATATACTTTTATATATTTTAAGTAATAAAGTTCATTAATATCATAAAAAATATTATGATAGGTTTTATTAAGGTAAATATATTATTTGTATTAAATATTTATTTGATAAAATAACATTGATAATAATAAAAAGTAAAAGTTGTATTATTTTGTAATAATAATAATAATTATTATTCTATTAATAAAAATATCAATATTTATATTCACTAAAAATGATATTATGATAAAATGATAATTCTAATTATAATAATTTTAATATTTACGATACTTTTTAATATTAACTTTAAAATAATAATTTTATTTAAAATGATAATAATAATGATATTTTATAATAACAATGACATTTCATTTAAAATGATAATTTTTGTTAAAATGATAGTTTTAATACTAACGATACTTTTAATAATAATATTAATAATAAAAATAATAAGAACGATAATTTTATCTAAATCAATATCTTACAATATTTTAATTTTATCAAGATACTCATACTCATTATTTCCTAATCGTTTCGTTTAATAGCTTTTAATCGATTTTTATATCGTGTTCATAATAATGATAATAATAGTAATCAAAATAATTAGGTGTTACTAATATTAGTTTTAATTACAATAATACTAATAATGATAATTACTATGACATTATTAATGATAATACTAATAATTATTTTAATGATAATATAATAATAATAACAACAATAACAATAACCATTTTTAAATAATGATATATATATTAATAATGATAATAATAATAATGATGATAATAATAATAATAATAATAATAATAATAATAATAATAATAATAATAATAATAATAATAATAATAATAATAATAATAATAATAATAATACTAATAATTAGATAATAATAATAATACTAATTATAACTTTAACGATAATAACGATAGTAATAATAATAAAAATAATAATTTTTAATGATAAATCCCTTTATTGATAAAGATAATAATAATAATATTAATAATAAGATAAAACTAGAATGACGATAATAACGACGATAATAATAATCATTTTTACAAAAATTCAATTGACTATAACTTCTAATCCGTTCATCGAAACCATTCGACATCTAAATGAAAAGTTCTTAATTTTCGCTAGCTTTCCAACGACATGCATATCTTATACCTTATCTCAACCGCATATGTAACTAATTCAGGATTCAACATAACCTATCTACTGGCAATATCGAAAGTACAAGCATGCATAATCCTATATTCTCAAGCACTAGTCAGGGATGCACTATTAATATGTAAAAATTAAATTATGAGTACTCACGTATCAATATTGAGATTCAATATTGCAGAAAAGGTACGTAGACGCAACAGAGATAATAAACACTAGATTGACCTCACGAGCATACCCATGAACCATACCCATCACATCCATAGCTATAACCCATAATTTTCTTAGCCCTATCCTACTCGAAAACCAGTTTTGAAATCACGCGAGCAGAACCTCGTCGTAGTATTTTATGTATAATTCTAATAATATCGCTCTTAATAATACTAATACTAATAATAATAAAATTAATATTTATAATCTTAATATTAATAATAATAATAATAATATTAATAATTATAAATATAAATATAGAGAGATTGAGAGATGTGAAGTAACAAATGAATCAGGAACCGAGTACGATCGAGTCTTTATGCATTTTTGCCCACCTAACACCCCATGCAATCGCATGGGGTTTGTAAGTTATAACCATGCGATTGCATGGATAAAGAATTGTGGCCACAATCGATTTTTCTAACCTACCGACACACACGTTTTAGTTTAATTAATTTATAATATATTTAATCATTATAATTAATTAAATATTATATTATATTTACGTGCGTAGTAAAAATGTAATTTTTGTTCAAATGACTCATACGTTGTCACTCAACTCATGTACCACTTTCGGTTTTTCGAGCGCACTTTCGTACGTTTAGAAAACTAGCCATTTACGTTACGCGACGTGTACCATTATTAATAATTTGACTTACTTGTCAATAAATCACTTTAATAAAAATGTAACTTATAAAATTGAGCGTTGTGGTCATTTGCTTCTATAAATCAGTGACTCGTTGTATATCAAAATAAATTATTTTAAATCAGGACGTTTTATGACTAAGTTAAAATATATATATATTTTTATTATAAATTTGTACAATATATATATGTTTGAAATATTTATCTAATGATATAGTATTTAGTCTTTCAAACCAATTACATTTCAAAGTCCGTTTTATATAATTTAACTCGTTTTATATAATAGTAGTTATTTTACCAAATAATGTTTTTAATACGAAAACTAACTAGTTGATTTATCAAAGGACGTGAGTTAATCATAGTAAAGTACACCTTTGAAATTTAAACGAAAATGATTACTAACTTTTGACTATCTCTCGTTAATGATATTTTTGTAAATCACTTCTACCAGAGATTCCGAATGCCGTTAAAAAAAGGTTTTCTAAATCAAAGTGGACCTCTTAATAGAGACTCGTAATCATAATTCAATGTAACTGTTAAATCACTCATTTGATAACATCTTCTAATTCCATCGATAACTATTTGAATATATATATTTTGAAACAATCACGTTTATGTAAAGTATTATACGGTTAATACTTTGTTGACGTTTTCAAGTTATAATATTTACACATAACCATATCTAATCATATACGTTCATTTAGTGGTTCGTGAATCATTGAAATTTGGTCGAGGTTAAATTAATGTATGAACATAGTTTAAAATCCTTGAGATTTAATTTAACAAACTTTGCTTATCGTGTCGGAATAATATAAAGATAAAGTTTAAATTTGGTCGGAAATTCCCGGGTCGTCACAGTACCTACCCGTTAAAGAACTTTCGTCCCGAAATTTGATCGTGGTCGACATGGCTAATCATAAAAATGTTTTTATGACGAATATGAGTTGGTATATAGAGTTTTATCACTATTGAGTAATATAGATAATACTATTCGATTACTTGAAGAGTACGAGTGAAGCTATCACAAAAGGAATGAAATGAGAAATAAAGTTTTGTTTTAACTTTTGACGTTGTCTTGGTTGAATTCCAGAATTCAAGGGATTTAAAGAAAATCTTCGAAATCTAAAAGATTTGATTCTTCGGCAAATAAGGAAATTAGGATCTCTCTAAATAAATGCAGAGATCTGCCTTAATTTCTCTATCAGAAATTTCACTATAAATTAACTTCTTCCGTTCCGTTACTTTTATCATTCCTATACCCAATTTCCAAATTCAAAAGATTATGAAAATTCTTAATCCAGTTCTGATTCTTGTCCTTATTCTTACTATCGCAACAATCATTCTCCTTTTCCATCTTCCACCAGAGGAATCTTCTTACTTCTACTTTGCCTTTGGGGTTATAGTGCTTTTAATTCTCCCGTGTCTTTATGTTGCGATAAACATTGATATACACGGTTTGTAATTTATGTGTTGTTATCGGGCATTTATATCTCCCCTTATATTTCACTGTCCCTATTTCTGCTTCCTATAATCATTGTCATCCATAGTTAATACTCCCTCTTATTTGCTGTGATTTATACTCCAATTTCTATTTCGGAGCTTTGTCCCATCATTTCTTCTTCTTGCGATTGGGCATCTCTTGTAATGGTCCAGAATTTGCAGATATAAGTTTCAGGATGAACATTGTTAATGTTCTAAGAAGGGAATGGTAATGACACGATCTTGATTTGTTAAATTACCTGAATACCCTGAAAAAGACCGAATCATCAAGAAATATTTTCTTGATATTTTAGAGGTTTAAATAGAGTACAAGAGTCGTGTAACATGGCACATGATGACGTTAGAGTTTGTGAATCATCACGTTTCATTAGAAACTCAGCATGACTTACTGTAATATAATCACGTTGATCAAGTGTCATTATATTATACTAACTCATGCTTCAGCTAACAACACTACTTCAAAAATATTCTTATTTTAAACTCGAATGTTTCAGAATTTAGAAACTAAAATCGTTTCTTTTATGATGTAATACAGATAGCACGAAGAGGTAAATGATTTCAGATAAGAAAATTTATGAAAATATCTTCAGAAATATGGAGAATATTTATAATGAAAGATACGATGATATCTTAGAATTTCTAATATCAGAGGATGATGAAGAATATTGTCCGCAGGGGTTTAGAGTCAGGAGAAAGGTATTCGTTAATGACTTTAGCAGGTACTAAATCATTTGGATTCTTTGAAGGCGGGTTTAGTCTTTGTGATTTGTCCACAACCTCCTTCACACTTTGCTCAATCCTGTTTCCAGTTCCAAAACTTCACTTTTTCTGAGCTTTACCAATACACTATTCTTTATCATCAAACTTTTTTTTACTGGTAAGAACATTTACAGTTGTTGCTGCTTCGTCAGCATTTCAAGAACTAGTTCGCAGTTCAAGGTGTTTTTCAGAAACTTCACATTCAAAGTATGTAAGTCCAGGAGATAGACGTTGTACGTACACATATAACTGTTGGCGTAGACATGCTGCGAGATTTCAAAATACTGATTGCTAATTCCCGATGATTCATATGGAAATTCTCGTTACAAGATACGAATGAGTAAATGATGGGGTTTCGATAAATATAATGATTCTTCAGAAGGTCAAAGATCAGTGAAGTTGTGAATAAGTTTATTGCTAATGTGGTGGAATATGAAAGGTTCCCTAGTAACAATAAAAGAGCACGCATATATCAGGGTTATAATAAGGTTCTGTCGAATGAAGAGTCGAAGTTGACTTGCTGGAGCTGTGACAAAACTGACTACTTTAGAAAGGAATTGAAAAGTCATTTTTGCTAATAAATGTCAAAGGATTTGACACAGATATGTGTTGAATTATGACTTTGGTTTGGAGAGCTTTTTAAGTACATAACTGTGGTTAATATATGGTTGAATCATCATCTCAATTGCTCATTATTTAAAGTGTCTTCAGAAATTTTCGAAGGGTTTGAACACAGATTGTAATCGTTAATATACATTTGATGTTCTAACACAATTTTGAAGTCAAAGCATAGCTTTGAAGGATGTAGGAATCTAAAAGTGATGGTACCGGTTATATCTCGAATTGAATTCTGAGGTTTCAAAATCAGAATATGTAATTGAGTTTGAATGAATATGGTTGTTTTGATTTCTATGAAAGAATGTATATTATTGTGAAACTAGGAAGTATAGTTGATAATTTGCTTAATCAGATTCGAAGAATGTAACATATATATATATATATATATATATATATATATATATATATATATATATATCAGGTATTACCTACCCGTTAAAAAAATTTCAAAATTAATATTTTGTACAAAAAAATTTATTACAGTCTTTATGAAAATATATATGTATATATTCTCTTCAGATGTAACTTAGATTTTAATGAGTTAATACTATATTAAACTCATTCGATTTACAGTTGGAACTAGAATTGAATAATCCCTTGAAGGCTTTAGAGATTACATAAGTATTTCTTCAATAATATTGAAATTATGAATCAATACTTCATTATTTGTTGAGGCGTGATGTTGGTTTTCGTTAAATTCTTTTGAACTTTGCAAAGTACGAATGATGTTATCTGAAAAGTTTCGGGTACATCGATGATGAAAGTGTAAAATCAAATATATACTTGATTTATTATGAATTGGAATTTGTTGAATTGAGACAGAGATTGTAGTTAACGGTGGTTAAGTTGCGGCCAAAGGACGTACATTATTGTGTATTTGTAATATGAATTAACCGTGTAGTTAAGATTCACACACAATAGCTTAGCACGGAAAGATTTATTTTTATTTCAAAATATATATATATATATATATATATATATATATATATATATATATATATATATATATATATATATATATATATATATATATATATAAAATATACATATAATTTCTTCAGAGGGAATGAGTTAATTCTTCATAACTCGTTGATACAATATACGCGTTTTTGATTCGTAATGATGTCCACAGTGATTCTTGAACTAACGGTGTTTGTGATGTTATAGATGTTTTTGATTCTGATGCTGACTGCACTGACGATGCTGGTGACGCTGACGGCACTGATGATGCTGTTGGTAAAACAAGTTTAGCTGGTTAATCACACACCATTTTTGTCAGGGTTTCTACTCTTCCTTCTATCATTTTGGTTCGCTTAACTGATTTATGGTTAGGGCTAGATTAGATAATCTCTAAGACTTTAGAGATTACATAATCGCCGCGGAATGTTTCTCCAATGAAGTTATGAATTAATACTTCGTCAGTTATTGTTGTTGGTACTCCTTGGTATCTATGGTGCGTATGACGTTGATGCTTGTGGGACAGATTGTGAAGTTGAGGTTTATGACGCGGTTGTGGTTGGAGGTGGTAATGGTACTGTTGGCGTTGATGATGGTGGTACTGGTTATGCTGCTGGTGCTGCTGCTGGTGTTTGTAATCTCTGCACCATATTCTCCAAAGCCAATACCCGAGTTCGAAGCTCGTTGACTTCTTCTATTACACCGGGGTGATTGTCGGTTCGGACGAGTGGATAAATAAAATCTAGAATTTGATGTAGTATATAATCGTGACGAGATACTCTGGAAATGAGAGAGAAAATGGTGTTTCGGACAGGTTTGCAGGTAAGTACTTCAGGTTCTTCGTCAAGAGGGCAATCGGGTGGATGGAATGGATCACCTTCTTCTTGTCTCCAATGATTGAGGAGGCTACGAACCCATCCCCAATTTATCCAGAGTAGATGATGGCTGATTGGTTGATCCATTGCAGTCACACTGCTGTCGGATCTTGAGTGAGATTCCATTTCGGAATCTGAGTGACTTGAACTGATGACGAATTCCATTTCGTACAATTGGATAAAGGATTTTTTGATGTAAAATGATTTTCCGGCTATCGGGTGGTATTCTATTTACATAGAATATGTATATATATAGAGCAAAAGATTTCATAGATTACTGAGGAATTTACGGAATATGTAAGGCAAAGTTTACAGTAATAGATATGATAAGATATGATTTAGCAGATACGCTAAGATATGAATTTTGTCTATACACCATTCATGCAATCAATGCAGCAAGACGTGTCTAGACTAATAATGATAAGCAGATAATTTCTTAAGGATGGTAGGTAGATGATTTCTGACTATAAATGATAAGCAAAACTTTTGACATGCAGACACGGTCGAAGTCCAGACTCACTAATGCATCCTAACGACTTATCAGTTAGACACACTAATGTAGACCTGGTTCGCTAAGACCACCGCTCTGATACCAACTGAAAGGACTCGTTCATATACATTATAAACGATTCACAATAGTTGATTACATCGCGAGGTATTTGACCTCTATATGATACATTTTACAAAAATTTCATTTGTTTTTAAAAGACAAACTTTCTTTACATCGAAAATTGACAGGCATGCATACTGTGACGACTCCGTCAAAACACTTAATGGCTCCGTCACTTGGTCCCACAGCTTGATCGAAACTCTATATGAATTTAATAAAACAACCTTGCATTCTTTATTTAAAAATGATTTCCTATAAAAAAAAAATCTACTAAATTGTATAAGTTTAGAAAAACTATACATAAATACTTTAACCAAATGTTGACCAAACAAAGTCAACAACATCCACTTTTTAATGTAACAAAATAGAATGCAAGTTAATGTTTAACAAAAGCTGCCATCATAAATATGCAGACCCTCTAAGCACAGCGGAAGCAGTCAATCATAAACCTGAGAATAAAACATGCGAGTAACTATCAACAAAAAATGTTGAGTGAATTATAGGTTTAATATTGCAAACAATATTTAATTTAAACAATAAAAATTTATGTTTGAAAACATAAAACTCCTTTTTAAACCACCAAATTATATGCTAGAAAACATATAATAAAACATTATTCCATTTTCCGTGAGCCACCTGGTAACCACTTAACCCTTTATTTACCCTTGCCAAACACAATAAATAATATACACCGAACAAGTGTATCTACAACAAAATACGAAGTACTAAACATTCCGATAACAAATTGCTAGCGCGACTAGCTCGAAATGGGGTTGTCAAACCCGATAGATCTATCCATAGGATTCGCGTTCACCAGTAGAAACCAGTGATTACAGTTACCAGACTAGGGAATATTTTTGTTCAACCCACAATGAATAATTTAAACCAACTTCCACTTGTCCAAAATATAAATTAAATTGCATGTATTCTCATCCCAAAAGATTTAAATAGAAAAATGGGACTATAACTCACCTTAATAGCAAACGAAGTAACCACACAATTATGCGAACAGCAAATGAAGTAAAGTGATCATGAATGATCACAACGCCGACCTATAAATAAAGCAGGTCGATATAAATAACTAACTTAGGTCAAGTCTTAGTATGATAGCTATTGTACATGTTGCAAGTAGACATAGAACAACACTCAACATGCATCGGTTTGATCGGAACAGCGTACGGACACACTTTCTATTTTTAGAAAGTTTCTATTTTTAGCAGGTTTCCATTTTTGGAAAGTTTTCTATTTTAGGAAAGTTTCTATTTTTAGCAGGTTTCCATTTTTGGAAAGTTTTCTATTTTAGGAAAGTTTCTATTTTTGGAAAGTTTCTATTTTTGGAAAGTTTCCAAATTTAGAAAGTGCTATTTTTAGAAAGTTTTGAAGTTAGGAAAGTTTCCTTATTTAGAAAGTCAACAGAAGTCAACTGAAAGTCAAAGTCAACCGAAAGTCAACTCAAAAGTCAACCTTGGTCAAACATAGTCAACATTAATTTTAAAAGTGTAAAGTATAATAATAACATAAGTTATAATGTTAATTAAAGTTAAATATGTATAATTATGTCATAACATAAGTTTAATTAAATAAAAATGAATTATTAAAGTTAAGATAAGTTTAAATGATATGATTAATATAACATAAGTATTTAATTAATTAATTAAATATTAGTCATAATAAAAGTATTATTAATTAATAATAAATTTTAAAACATATCATAAGTATTATTAATTATAATGAATTATTAATCATTTCATAAGTTTCTAATTAAAATTATTAGATCATAAGTATTTAATAATTAGATCATAATTAAATAATAATTAAGTCTTATAATAATTAAATAATTATTTAATCTTTATTATAAGTCTTAAAATAATATTCTCATAAAATAAATTTAATACTTATCATAAGTATTTTTCATTAATAATAAAAGTATTATTAATCATAAGTTTAATTAAAACGTTAATTAAATCATAAGTAATAATTAAATGATATATAAATATATATCATAAGTCTTAAATGATAATAATTACTTCTTGTATCATAAGTAATTAATCAATAATGAAAATCATTATTTTTATCATAAGTTTCAATATTTAACCATAAGTTTTAATTCAAAAGTTCATCGGGTCATAACTTGAGCCCCGGGAATCAGTTTTCGGCGAGCCTTATATATATCTTCGCCTAACCAACCCACCCGACACATTAGTGTGCTCAAGAACATCCCAAGAACAGTCACCAAGTCGTGACTTACAGCTCTAAATCAGTTTGTACCTTTAATCCGCTCAAAAACGTATTTTAGTCATGACGGGTGATCCGTGGCTCGGATTTCGATGACCCGAACATAAAAGTTCATCCCATCATCAATCCTAACACACTAGTACACCCTAAAGACTCCAAAAATGGTCACAAAGTCGGACCATAACTGAACCAATTCGTTTTCACCATTTAATCTTTACAAAACACCATTTTAATCATATCTTAAGCTCCGAGAATCGAAACGACATGAATCCCGAGTCTAAAATTAATGTCTTGATGAGAGGAACTCATCTAAACACTTTAATTTCACTTTTATATCAGTTACATAACCAGAAAAGAACGAATAAGCTGCTGTCCCAAATTAATCAAACCGAAAACATGTATAATCGAGTAATTCTACGCATACAATCAACAATACAATAACACATAATCATCATACTACTAATATAACATGTAAAATCAAAAAAATAAATGAAAAATTGAAAAGTTAGGGTTAGGGTTTATACCCTAATCAAGAATCGAAGGATATGAACGTGTAGAGAACGATTAGTAGAATCCGATTGTGTTGAAAGCCCTAAATTCCAAGCAAGAAATCAATTGATGGTGATGATGTTTTGGGTGGTGGTAGGCGACGGCCTAGAGAGGAAGGAGAGGAGAAAACACAAAAAAATTAGAAGGTGAAATGAGGGAAATGAAGAGTGAAATTAGGTTTTGTTCCATAAAACTCCAAGTTTAGAAAAATGGCACAATACCCCCCTCCATGAGGGTTTAGGCCGGCTCTAGCAAGAGGGTGGGCCCCTTTTATGGCCCAAAATTGATAAATGACTAATTGCTTGTGGCCCGAATGCCCGATCGAAGCCCGAAACGCGAAAACGCTACTACGCGATTGATTTTTCGGAGAGATAACAACTACGCGACGGATAAAATATATAAACACTATATATGATCATATGACATTAAAATATCATATTTAAAATATTTAGGACTTAAAAATCCCAAAAGCTCGACCGTTGGTTTGAAAACTGAAAAGATTCGCCGGATAGAAATCCGCGACACGTAGAAACGTACAACTTGAAATATGAATACAAATATTCATATATCACATAATAATTAATATATTATTACAAAAATAATAATATATGTCATAGAAATGACGTGTCACGAATAACAATTAACGGTCGTTAAATAATTAACGGCAAAGGATAACGGAAAAAGTAGGGTCGTTACAGTACCTTCCCGTTACGGAAATTTCGTCCCGAAATTTAAGCAGGTGCAGGGGTTGACTCAGCATCTGAGAACAAATGCGTGTACTTCTGCCTCATCTAGTCTTCATGCTCCCAAGTGAACTCGGGACCGCGTCTGGCGTTCCATCGAACTCGAACAATAGGAATTTTGCTCTGCTTGAGAGTCTTAACCTCTCGGTTCATAATTTCGACAGATTCCTCAATAAAATGGAGTTGTTTATCAACATGAAGTTCCTCCAAAGGAATAGTTTCACCGGCCTAGGCCAAACACTTCTTCAAATTCGATACATGAAAAACATCGTGAACAGCACTGAGTTCTCGTGGCAACTTCAAACGATAAGCCGCCGGTCCAACTCTCTCAATAATCTCAAAAGGTCCAACAAAACGAGGACTCAACTTTCCCTTTTTACCAAAACGTATCACACCCTTCCAAGGTGAAACCTTTAACATAACACGGTCACCGACCTGAAATTCAATATCGTTCCTTCTCTTATTGGCATAACTCTTTTGCCGACTTCTGGCGGTTCTCAATCTTTCCTTAATCTGTACGATCTTCTCGGTAGTCTCATGAATAATTTCTGGACCTGTGAGTTGAGCATCCCCAACCTCATTCCAGCAGACAGGAGACCTACACTTTCTACCATACAGAGCTTCAAATGGTGCGGCTTTAATACTTGCATGATAACTGTTATTATAAGAAAATTCAACCAGTGGAAGGTACTTATCCCAACCATTACCAAAATCAATGATGCATGCTCGTAACATGTCTTCCAACGTTTGAATGGTCCTTTCACTCTGACCATCTGACTGTGGATGATAAGCGGTGCTCATATCCAATTTAGTTCCCAAAGCATCTTGTAAGGACTGCCAAAACCTCGATGTAAATCGACTGTCTTGGTCTGAAATAATAGATACGGGAACACCATGCCTCGAAACAATTTCCTTCAAATATAGACGGGTAAGCTTCTCCACCGAATCAGTTTCCTTAATCGGTAAGAAATGAGCTGATTTTGTGAGTCGGTCAACAATCACCCAAATGGTATCATAACCACCCACAACTCTCGGTAACTTTGCAATAAGTCCATCGTAATACCTTCTCACTTCCACTCGGGAACTTCAGGTTGCACCAAAAGTCCAGACGGTTTTTGATGTTCAGTTTTAACCTTAGCACAGGTCAAACACTTAGCCACATACGTAGCCACATCAGCTTTCAAATTAAACCACCAATACAGCTCCTTAAGATCGTGATACATCTTTCCTGAACCAGGATGAATAGAGTACCTAGACTTATGAGCTTTATCTAAAACAAGTTGTCGTAGATCACCAAACTTCGGAACCCAAAGGCGTCCCGCAAAGATACCGAGTGCCATCGGTTCGTACCTCAAACTGTTTACTTAAGCCTCGGACCTTCCCGTTACAAAATTTTCCTCTCTCAAGGCTTCTTGTTGAGCTGCAAGAATCTGCCTTGCGAGGTTTGTTCGAATGGTCATATTCAAGGCCCTAAACCTACGAGGTTCAACTCTCTCTTTTCGACTTAAAGCATCAGCCACGACATTGGCTTTTTCCCGGAATGGCTAAAGGAGTTCACAATCATAATCGTTCAATAATTCAACCCATCTTCACTAATTCATATTCCACCGTCTTTGATCAAATATATGTTGAAGACTTTTGTGATCAGTGTACACTGTACATTTGACCCCATATAAGTAATGTCTCCAATTCTTGAGTGCGAACACAACAACTCCCAACTCTAAATCATGGGTTGTATAATTCTGTTCATGGATCTTCAACTGACATGACACATAAGCGATGACTTTCTTTTGTTGCATCAAAATGCAACCAAAGCCCTGACGCGATGCATAATAATAGACAACAAAATCGTCATTACCCTCAGGTAGTGACAATATCGGAGCGGAAATTAACTTCTCCTGCAGAGTTTGAAAAGCTGCATCTTGTTCATACTTCCACTCATACTTTTTCCCTTTGTGCGTTAAAGCAGTCAGAGGTTTAGCTATTTGAGAGAAATCTTGAATGAACCTTTTATAATGGCCTGCTAATCCTAGAAACTGACGAATTTGAGTAGGAGTTTTCGTAATTTCCCACTTTTCAATTGCCTCAATCTTGGCGGGATCAACTAGTATTCCTTGTTTACTAACAATATATCCAAGGAATTGAACTTCTCTTAACCAGAAAGTACACTTAGAGAACTTAGCATACAACTCTTCTTTTCTCAATAAATCAAGCACCAACTTCAAATATTCTTCGTGCTCTTCATCACTCTTAGAATAAATAAGGATGTCGTCGATAAAAATAATAACGAATTTGTCCAGATAGGGTCTGCACACACGGTTCGTGAGGTCCATGAACACAGCAGGTGCATTTGTCAATCCGAACGGCATAATAAGAAATTCAAAGTGACCGTAACGGGTGCGAAAAGCTGTTTTCGAAACATCAGTTTCTTTAGTGCGTAGTTGGTGATAACCGGAACAAGGATCAATCTTAGAATAAACGGGCAAACCTTGAAGTTGATCGAACAGATCATCAATTCTCGGAAGAGGATAACGATTCTTAACAGTGAGCTTGTTCAACTCGCGATAATCAGTACACAATCGGAACGAACCATCTTTCTTCTTAATAAACATAATAGGGTCTCCCCCAAGGGGACGAACTAGGACGAATGAAATATAGTTGCAGCCAACAAAGGAAGAAATATAGAGAGTAACCATATCAGTGGTAACGGTGTTTAAGACAATTCCTTCAAAGGGAATAACGAGGATCATGAACTTCAAAGTAAGTTTTCATTACATTTCTGAAAGTAAGATGTACAAAAGGTGTGATATTTCAATGACAATAAACTTCCTCGCACAATGAGCGAGTCAATCTAGGATTCATCCTTATTCTTCAATTTATATGCGGATGAAAGGAAACGTGAATCATGGGTTATAAAGAATGGCCGACTCCAGGTGAGATGAATCTCCAAAAGAAATTTCGTGTACCTCAAAGTATTGAGTCCTAGGATTGATGTTTACGAGGGTGTTGCGGTTGACAGCGAAAATTGAGAGTAGAAACTCCTCAAACGGTCTAGTGTAATATATATCCATGATACCCATTAGAATAACAGTCGGGGTAGAAATCCATCTAGCGCCTTTTCTACAATAGGGTGGGCACCGAGTGTACCCCAGAAAATTGATTTATCGGTCCGCGTTTCGGCCATGTCCAACCATAAGAGGGAAAAATTCTATGGGCGCAAAGACTTTCCGACAAATTTTATAAAACTGGCATCCAAACTGGTGTAAGAACTTCTATCAATGAACTTAATGGTGAATTTTATCCTTAAACGGAGAATGAGAAGAACGGTGATCCAAACACTCTGTAGAGTAATGCGAAAATTCTAATGTAATCAATCAAAGAAGTTTTGAAAAAGCTTTAAACGTCTAATGTAACCCCATAAATGGAACAAAGCTCTTAGTAAATTTAGAAGTATGTACAACGTGTACCATTTTACGTAAAACAATTTGAGTTAACTAAACAACTCGACAAGAGTGGTTTTAAAATAATTTTGAAGGTATAATTTAGTGTATACTAGCCAAAATAGGTAAGGGTAAATTTATCCATTTGAACTCATACGTACATATATGATTTTATAAATAGTATACATGACAAAATATTTCATTACTTCTATTCGCCCATAAATCTCGCGAGAACCGCCCAATTACACAAATGTGTAAAGATTTTAATGAAAAGCGGGGTATCCGCATTACAGAGGTTACGAGTTGAAGTAAGATCGTTGAAGCTCGGGTGAAGGACTTGAATCGTCTTGCGACATCTAATCAATAAATGCTACGAGGTCATGAAAACCAACGAGTTAAATATTGTTTTGACTTTTATCAGGACACAAGTCCTTGGGTTAAAACTATTCACGTGCGAAGCTGTCACTAACAAGCGAGTTATGAATGATAAAACATGGGGTAGGTAGTTCGGTTAAGACGAGTCTCTCGTATATCAACAAATAAGAAAATGAGTATCTTCCTTACTCATGTAATAACGTTAGAATTTCCGAATGAGTGGTGTACAAATTTTCTTTGACTCATTTTCTATTCCTCATGTCACAATACTGGGACTTTTTATGAATTAACGTAATATAATCACGTTGGCCTGACGCCATTATATTTCACTAACTCATAGTTCCATTCCAATATCACTACATAAGGTCAGGACACGTGGTTAACCTCGAATTTCAACAAAATTTTCCCTAAAATAATTTCTTAACAATGTGCTAAGGATAGCACAAGAGACAAAGACATCAAAAGTAATGAATAGGAGTAACGATGACATAAAAATGTCTTCGGAGTACCAAGAATCTCTAAAAGTCAAGAATTACGTTTTCCGTTTCAAAAACCAAAGCACATAGGCACAACGGCACAAAGGCACGTAATATAACAAAAATGTTATATACCCAAACACAATAGCTGACATTGAAATGCCGAGCCTTTAGAAGTCAATAATGACTTCTCGCGTAATATAACTCGAAAGTCATATACATAACCATAATAGATGACATAGAAATGCCTAGAATTCTAGAACACGTAATGTAACTCAAACGTTATATCAATAAGCACAAATTATGACATAGAAATGTCGAGAATTTTAGAAGTCAAGAATGACACCCCCTCGGTTTCACTAACCGAGGTGTTCCTTTAAAAGATGAACTCGCATGAGTCGGAGAATACGTTTAAATCGGAATGGGAGTTCCTCCCAGATTCAGAACATAATACAAATGTATGTATGATAACAATACACATACCAACACGATACAAATAATTACATATAATAATATATAATAGGCTGGGCTATAGACTAGACTCACTAATGCACCCTATTGACTCGGGTAAAGACATCAATGCAGCCTAATTCCCTACAACCAAAGCTCTGATACCAACTGTGACGACTCCGTCAAAACACTTAATGGCTCCGTCACTTGGTCCCACAGCTTGATCGAAACTCTATATGAATTTAATAAAACAACCTTGCATTCTTTATTTAAAAATGATTTCCTATAAAAAAAAAATCTACTAAATTGTATAAGTTTAGAAAAACTATACATAAATACTTTAACCAAATGTTGACCAAACAAAGTCAACAACATCCACTTTTTAATGTAACAAAATAGAATGCAAGTTAATGTTTAACAAAAGCTGCCATCATAAATATGCAGACCCTCTAAGCACAGCGGAAGCAGTCAATCATAAACCTGAGAATAAAACATGCGAGTAACTATCAACAAAAAATGTTGAGTGAATTATAGGTTTAATATTGCAAACAATATTTAATTTAAACAATAAAAATTTATGTTTGAAAACATAAAACTCCTTTTTAAACCACCAAATTATATGCTAGAAAACATATAATAAAACATTATTCCATTTTCCGTGAGCCACCTGGTAACCACTTAACCCTTTATTTACCCTTGCCAAACACAATAAATAATATACACCGAACAAGTGTATCTACAACAAAATACGAAGTACTAAACATTCCGATAACAAATTGCTAGCGCGACTAGCTCGAAATGGGGTTGTCAAACCCGATAGATCTATCCATAGGATTCGCGTTCACCAGTAGAAACCAGTGATTACAGTTACCAGACTAGGGAATATTTTTGTTCAACCCACAATGAATAATTTAAACCAACTTCCACTTGTCCAAAATATAAATTAAATTGCATGTATTCTCATCCCAAAAGATTTAAATAGAAAAATGGGACTATAACTCACCTTAATAGCAAACGAAGTAACCACACAATTATGCGAACAGCAAATGAAGTAAAGTGATCATGAATGATCACAACGCCGACCTATAAATAAAGCAGGTCGATATAAATAACTAACTTAGGTCAAGTCTTAGTATGATAGCTATTGTACATGTTGCAAGTAGACATAGAACAACACTCAACATGCATCGGTTTGATCGGAACAGCGTACGGACACACTTTCTATTTTTAGAAAGTTTCTATTTTTAGCAGGTTTCCATTTTTGGAAAGTTTTCTATTTTAGGAAAGTTTCTATTTTTAGCAGGTTTCCATTTTTGGAAAGTTTTCTATTTTAGGAAAGTTTCTATTTTTGGAAAGTTTCTATTTTTGGAAAGTTTCCAAATTTAGAAAGTGCTATTTTTAGAAAGTTTTGAAGTTAGGAAAGTTTCCTTATTTAGAAAGTCAACAGAAGTCAACTGAAAGTCAAAGTCAACCGAAAGTCAACTCAAAAGTCAACCTTGGTCAAACATAGTCAACATTAATTTTAAAAGTGTAAAGTATAATAATAACATAAGTTATAATGTTAATTAAAGTTAAATATGTATAATTATGTCATAACATAAGTTTAATTAAATAAAAATGAATTATTAAAGTTAAGATAAGTTTAAATGATATGATTAATATAACATAAGTATTTAATTAATTAATTAAATATTAGTCATAATAAAAGTATTATTAATTAATAATAAATTTTAAAACATATCATAAGTATTATTAATTATAATGAATTATTAATCATTTCATAAGTTTCTAATTAAAATTATTAGATCATAAGTATTTAATAATTAGATCATAATTAAATAATAATTAAGTCTTATAATAATTAAATAATTATTTAATCTTTATTATAAGTCTTAAAATAATATTCTCATAAAATAAATTTAATACTTATCATAAGTATTTTTCATTAATAATAAAAGTATTATTAATCATAAGTTTAATTAAAACGTTAATTAAATCATAAGTAATAATTAAATGATATATAAATATATATCATAAGTCTTAAATGATAATAATTACTTCTTGTATCATAAGTAATTAATCAATAATGAAAATCATTATTTTTATCATAAGTTTCAATATTTAACCATAAGTTTTAATTCAAAAGTTCATCGGGTCATAACTTGAGCCCCGGGAATCAGTTTTCGGCGAGCCTTATATATATCTTCGCCTAACCAACCCACCCGACACATTAGTGTGCTCAAGAACATCCCAAGAACAGTCACCAAGTCGTGACTTACAGCTCTAAATCAGTTTGTACCTTTAATCCGCTCAAAAACGTATTTTAGTCATGACGGGTGATCCGTGGCTCGGATTTCGATGACCCGAACATAAAAGTTCATCCCATCATCAATCCTAACACACTAGTACACCCTAAAGACTCCAAAAATGGTCACAAAGTCGGACCATAACTGAACCAATTCGTTTTCACCATTTAATCTTTACAAAACACCATTTTAATCATATCTTAAGCTCCGGGAATCGAAACGACATGAATCCCGAGTCTAAAATTAATGTCTTGATGAGAGGAACTCATCTAAACACTTTAATTTCACTTTTATATCAGTTACATAACCAGAAAAGAACGAATAAGCTGCTGTCCCAAATTAATCAAACCGAAAACATGTATAATCGAGTAATTCTACGCATACAATCAACAATACAATAACACATAATCATCATACTACTAATATAACATGTAAAATCAAAAAAATAAATGAAAAATTGAAAAGTTAGGGTTAGGGTTTATACCCTAATCAAGAATCGAAGGATATGAACGTGTAGAGAACGATTAGTAGAATCCGATTGTGTTGAAAGCCCTAAATTCCAAGCAAGAAATCAATTGATGGTGATGATGTTTTGGGTGGTGGTAGGCGACGGCCTAGAGAGGAAGGAGAGGAGAAAACACAAAAAAATTAGAAGGTGAAATGAGGGAAATGAAGAGTGAAATTAGGTTTTGTTCCATAAAACTCCAAGTTTAGAAAAATGGCACAATACCCCCCTCCATGAGGGTTTAGGCCGGCTCTAGCAAGAGGGTGGGCCCCTTTTATGGCCCAAAATTGATAAATGACTAATTGCTTGTGGCCCGAATGCCCGATCGAAGCCCGAAACGCGAAAACGCTACTACGCGATTGATTTTTCGGAGAGATAACAACTACGCGACGGATAAAATATATAAACACTATATATGATCATATGACATTAAAATATCATATTTAAAATATTTAGGACTTAAAAATCCCAAAAGCTCGACCGTTGGTTTGAAAACTGAAAAGATTCGCCGGATAGAAATCCGCGACACGTAGAAACGTACAACTTGAAATATGAATACAAATATTCATATATCACATAATAATTAATATATTATTACAAAAATAATAATATATGTCATAGAAATGACGTGTCACGAATAACAATTAACGGTCGTTAAATAATTAACGGCAAAGGATAACGGAAAAAGTAGGGTCGTTACACATACCATTTCATAATATCCACTGTCCAACTATAAATTGACTTAATAATAATCTTTGATGAACTCAATGACTCGAATGCAACGTTCTCGAAATATGCAATGAAAGACTCCAAGTAATATCTTTAAAATGAGTAAATGCACATCGGAAGATTTTTTTAATACCTGAGAATAAACTGAAATGTCTCATTCGTATTGATTATAAATGTTCCATATTAATTGATTTCGTTGCGAGATTTTGACCTCTATATGAGACGTTTTTCAAAGACTGCATTCGATTTTAGAACAAACCATAACCTTTAAAATATTACGACAATTATCAAATAATGATAATCTAAAATATAGCATTTTTCACACGACCATTACATAATGGTTTACAATAATATTACACATCAGCATAAGTCTTCGAATGCAATTTTTAAACAATATTATACAAGCATGGACTCCAAATCTTGTCCTTAATTTAGTATGCAACAGCGGAAGCTCTTAATAATCACCTGAGAATAAACATGCTTAAAACGTCAACAAAATTGTTGGTGAGTTATAGGTTTAACCTACATATTATCAAATCATAATAATAGACCACAAGATTTCATTTTTATAACACATCTCATATCAGGCATTTCGCAAACTGCATAGAGATAAAAATCATTCATATGTTGAACACCTGGTAACCGACCTTAACAAGATGCATATAGAATATCCCCATCATTCCGGGACTCTCATCGGATATGATAAATCGAAGTACTAAAGCATCTGTAACTCGGATGAGACTTGTTGGGCCAAATAGATCTATCTTTAGGATTCGCGTCAATTATGGGCCATTTCCCTAATTCTTAGGCTACCAAGCTAAAAAGGGGCATATTCGGTTCGATAATCCAACATAGAAATTATTTTCGATTACTTGTGTCTATTTTGTAAAACATTTATAAAATAGCATGTATTCTCATCCCAAAAAAAATAATAGATTTTAAAAGTGGGACTATAACTCACTTTCACAGATTTTTATTTCGTCGGGAAGTAAGACTTGGTCCCTGGTCGATTCACGAACCTATAACAAATATGTACATATATATATCAAAGTATGTTGAAAATATATTTACAACATTTTTAATACGTTTTAATGTTTTAAGTTTATTAAGTCAGCTGTCCTCGTTAGTAACCTACAACTAGTTATCCATAGTTAGATGTACAGAAATAAATCGATATATATTATCTTGGATCAATCCACGACCCAGTGTATACACGTCTCAGGCTAGATCACAACTCAAAGTATATATATTTTTGGAATCAACCTTAACCCTGTATAGCTAACTCCAACATTACTGCATATAGAGTGTCTATGGTTGTTCCAAATAATATATATACATGGGTCGATATGATATGTTAAAACATTTGCATACGTGTCTATGGTATCCCAATATTACATAATATATTAGAATACATGTAATACAATATAAGTTAGCTAGGATATGATTAATATAGATTTGTTACCAATTTTCACGTAGCTACAACAAGAAAAATTATCCAATCTTGTTTTACCCATAACTTCTTCGTTTTAAATCCGTTTTGAGTGTTTCAAGTTGCTATGGTTTCATATTGAACTCAAGTTTATGAATCTAAAAAGAAAAAGTATAAGTTTATAGTCGGAAATACAGGTTACAAGTCTTTTTTGTAAAGGTAGTCATTTCAGTCGAAAGAACGACGTCTAGATGACCATTTTGGAAAACATACTTCTACTTTGAGTTTAACCATGATTTTTGGATATAGTTTCATTTTCATAAGCAAAATCATTTTCTCAGAAGAACAACTTTTAAATCAAAGTTTATCCTAGTTTTTAATTAACTAACCCAAAACAGCCCGCGGTGTTACTACGACGGCGTATATCCGGTTTTACGGTGTTTTTCGTGTTTTCAGGTTTTAAATCATTAAGTTAGAATATTATATAGATATAGAACATGTGTTTAGTTTATTTTAAAAGTCAAGTTAGAAGAAGTAACTTTTGTTTGCGAACAAGTTTAGAATTAACTAAACTATGTTCTAGTGATTTCAAGTTTAAACCTTCGAATAAGGTAGTTTTATATATATGAATCGAATGATGTTATGAACATCATTAATACCTCAAGTTTAGTAGGTAAACCTACTTGAAGTGACAAGAAATGATCTAGCTTCAAAAGATCTTGGATGGCTTGAAAGTTCTTGAAGCAGAATCATGACACGAAAACAAGTTCAAGTAAGATTATCACTCGAATTAAGATAGTTATAGTTATAGGAATTGAATCAAATTTTGTATATGAATATTACATTGATTTAGAAAGATATCTTACTGTAAATAAGAAATATTTCTTGAGGTTGGATGATCACTTTACAAGATTGGAAGTAAGCTAGCAAACTTGGAAGTATTCTTGATTTTATGAAACTAGAACTTATAGAATTTATGAAGAACACTTAGAACTTGAAGATAGAACTTGAGAGAGATAAATTAGATGAAGAAAAATGAAGAATGAAAGTGTTTGTAGGTGTTTTTGGTCGTTAGTATATGGATTAGATATAAAGGATGTGTAATTTTGTTTACATGTAAATAAGTCATAAATGATTACTAATATTTTTGTAATTTTATGAGATATTTCATGCTAGTTGCCAAATGATGGTTCCCACATGTTTTAGGTAACTCACATGGGCTGCTAAGAGATGATCATTGGAGTGTATATACTAATAGTACATATATCTAAAAGCCGTGTATTGTACGAGTACGAATACAGGTGCATACGAGTAGAATTGTTGATGAAACTGAACGAGAATGTAATTATAAGAATTTTTGTTAAGTATAAGTATTTTGATAAGTGTCTTGAAGTCTTCCAAAAGTGTATGAATACATATTAAAACACTACATGTATATACATTTTAACTGAGTCGTTAAGTCATCTTTAGTCGTTACATGTAAATGTTGTTTTGAAAGCTTTAGGTTAACGATCTTGTTAAATGTTGTTAACCCATTGTTTATTATATCTAAAGAGATGTTAAATTATTACATTATCATGATATTATGATATATTAATATATCTTAGTATGATATATATACAGTTAAATGTTGTTACAACTATAATCGTTACATATATGCCTCGTTTCGAAATTCTTAAGTTAGTAGTCTTGTTTTACATATGTAGTTCATTGTTAACACACTTAATGATATAATTAATTATCATTTTATCATGTTAAATATAGTGTATCAATATCTTAATATGATTCATATGTATTTAGTAAGACGTTGTTATAACGATAATCGTTATATATATCGCTTCGAGTTTCTTAATTCAATAAACTCATTTTTATGTATATCACTCATTGTTAATATACTTAGTGAGATACTTACTTATCATAATCTCATGTTAACCATATATATATCCATATATATATCATCATGTAGTTTTTACAAATTTTTAACGTTCGTGAATCGCTGGTCAACTTGGGTGGTCAATTGTCTATATGAAGCACATTTCAAATAATCAAGTCTTAACAAGTTTGATTGCTTAACATATTGAAAACATTTACTCATGTAAATATACCAATTTCATTTATTATATATAAATATAGAAAAGTTCGGTTCACTACATAAACATGCTTTAAAGTGTCAACCAAAAGGTTGGTGAGTTCATTAGTTTATCATAATCATTCATTTTCATCATTTTAATAGATCACGAGAATTTCATTTCCAGTTCTCATAAATATACGTCCCATGCATAGAGACAAAAATCATTCATATGGCAAACACCTGGTAACCGACATTAACAAGATGCATATAAGAATATCCCCTATCATTCTGGAACATCCATCGGACATGATAAAACAACATCGAAGTACTAAAGCATCTGCAACCATGGATGGGGTTCGTTAGGCCCAATAGATATATCTTTAGGATTCGCGTCAATTAGTAGATCAGTTTACTAATTCTTAGGCTACCATGCAAAAGGGGTATATTCGGCTTCGATCATTCATCCATAGAATGTAGTTTCAATTACTTGTGTCTATTTCGTAAAACATTTATAAAACTTGTGCATGTATTCTCAGCCCAAAAATATAAAGGGTAAAAAGGCAAATGAAATTCACCATACTGTATTTCGTAGTAAAAATACTTATAACGTCATTGAACAAGTGCAAGGTTGGCCTCGGATTCACGAACCTATATTAATTATATATATTTATATGTTGGTCAATATTTGTCTAACAATTTTGGTCAAGTCGTAGTGTATCATAATCCTAATGCTCGAGACTAATATGCGACAGTCAACAAAAAGTCAACATGACCTAAAATGATTTCCAAAATCTATACATGATTATTATATAGTTTAAATATCGTCGTTTTATATTTTTAAATATTTTTAAAAGATTTATTAGAGTAAATAATATTATTTATTTATTAATAAATAAAACTTTATATAAAAATATATAATTTTATATATTTTAAGTAATAAAGTTCATTAATATTAAAAAAATATTATGATAGGTTTTATTAAGGTAAATATATTATTTGTATTACATATTTATTTGATAAAATAACATTGATAATAATAATAAGTAAAATTTATATTATTTTGTAATAATAGTTATTATTATTCTATTAATAAAAATATCAATATTTATATTCACTAAAAAAATGATATTATGATAAAATGATAATTCTAATTATAATAATTTTAATATTTACGATAATTTTTAATATTAACTTTAAAATAATAATTTTATTTAAAATGATAATAATAATGATATTTTATAATAACAATGAAATTTCATTTAAAATGATAATTTTTGTTAAAATGATAGTTTTAATACTAACGATACTTTTAATAATAATATTAATAATAAAAATAATAAGAACGATAATTTTATCTAAATCAATATCTTACAATATTTTAATTTTATCAAGATACTCATACTCATTATTTCCTAATCGTTTCGTTTAATAGCTTTTAATCGATTTTTATATTGTGTTCATAATAATGATAATAATAGTAATCAAAATAATTAGGTGTTACTAATATTAGTTTTAATTACAATAATACTAATAATGATAATTACTATGACATTATTAATGATAATACTAATAATTATTTTAATGATAATATAATAATAATAATAATAACAATAACAATAACCATTTTTAAATAATGATATATATATATTAATAATGATAATAATAATAATGATAATAATAATAATAATAATAATAATAATAATAATAATAATAAAAATAATAATAATAATAATAATAATAATAATAATAATAATAATAATAATAATAATAATAATAATAATAATAATAATAATAATAATAATAATAATAATAATTAGATAATAATAATAATACTAATTATAACTTTAACGATAATAACGATAGTAATAATAATAAAAATAACAATTTTTAATGATAAATCCTTTTATTGATAAAGATAATAATAATAATATTAATAATAAGATAAAACTAGAACGACGATAATAACGACGATAATAATAATCATTTTTACAAAAATTCAATTGACTATAACTTCTAATCCGTTCATGGAAACCATTCGATATCTAAATGAAAAGTTCTTAAATTTTCACTAGCTTTCCAACGACATGCATATCTTATACCTTATCTTAACCGCATATGTAACTAATTCAGGATTCAACATAACCTATCTACTGGCAATATCAAAAGTACAAGCATGCATAATCCTATATTCTCGAGCACTAGTCAGGGATGCACTATTAATATGTAAAAATTAAATTATGAGTACTCACCTATCAATATTGTGATTCAATATTGCAGGAAAGGTACCTAGATGCAACGGAGATAATAAACACTAGATTGACCTCACGAGCATACCCATGAACCATACCCATCACCTCCATAGCTATAACCCATAATTTCCTTAGCCCTATCCTACTCGAAAACCAGTTTTGAAATCACGCGAGCAGAACCTCGTCGTAGTATTTTATGTATAATTCTAATAATATCGCTCTTAATAATACTAATACTAATAATAATAAAATTAATATTTATAATCTTAATATTAATAATAATAATATTATTATTATTATTAATAATTATAAATATAAATATAGAGAGATTGAGAGATGTGAAGTAACAAATGAATCAGGAACCGAGTACGATCGAGTCATTATGCATTTTTGCCCACCTAACACCCCATGTAATTGCATGGGGTTTGTAAGTTATAACCATACGATTGCATGGAAAAAGAATTGTGGCTACAATCGATTTTTCTAACCTACCGACACACACGTTTTAGTTTAAATAATTTATAATATAGTTAATCATTATAATTATTTAAATATTATTTTATATTTACGTGCGTAGTAAAAATGTAATTTTTGTTCAAATGATTCATACGTTGTCACTCGACTCATGTACCACTTTCGGTTTTTCGAGCGCACTTTTGTACGTTTAGAAAACTAGCCCTTTACGTTACGCGACGTGTACCCTTATTAATAATTTGACTTACTTGTCAATAAATCACTTTAATAAAAATGTAACTTATAAAATTGAGCGTTGTGGTCATTTGCTTCTATAAATCAGTGACTCGTTGTATATCAAAATATATTATTTTAAATCAGGACGTTTTATGACTAAGTTAAAATATATATATATATATATATTTATTATAAATTTGTACAATATATATATGTTTGAAATATTTATCTAATGATATAGTATTTAGTCTTTCAAAACCAATTACATTTCAAAGTCCGTTTTATATAATTTAACTCGTTTTATATAATAGTAGTTATTTTACCAAATAATGTTTTTAATACGAAAACTAACTAGTTGATTTATCAAAGGACGCGAGTTAATCATAGTAAAGTACACCTTTGAAATTTAAACGGAAATGATTACTAACTTTTGACTATCTCTCCTTAATGATATTTTTGTAAATCACTTCTACCAGATATTCCGAATGCCGTTAAAAAAAAGGTTTTCTAAATCAAAGTGAACTCTTAATAGAGACTCGTAATCATAATTCAATGTAACTGTTAAATCACTAATTTGATAACATCTTCTAATTCCATCGATAACTATTTGAATATATATATTTTGAAACAATCACGTTTATGTAAAGTATTATACGGTTAATACTTTGTTGACGTTTTCAAGTTATAATATTTATACATAACCATATCTAATCATATACGTTCATTTAGTGGTTCGTGAATCATTGAAATTTGGTCGAGGTTAAATGAATGTATGAACATAGTTTAAAATCCTTGAGATTTAATTTAACAAACTTTGCTTATCGTGTCGGAATAATATAAAGATAAAGTTTAAATTTGGTCAGAAATTCCTGGGTCATCACAGAAGAGACGTAATTACATTCGGTTTACAAAAGAACACAGTTCATATGATAAAAGACTCCATCAGAGTTAAACACTGTCAAACATAACATTAGCATGCCCGTATTTTCCCAAAAGCAATATCTACAAAGCTACAACCTGCAGGGAGGAGATGGAGGGGAATTAGCACGAAGCTAAGTGAGTACGACTAACTACAGGCCATAGCATACAGAAGTGTTATAGTAATCATGTCACATAGTCTAACACAAAAACATCACCCAAGTGCCGTCTACAGAGACTCTGGCGGCTCGGCCAAACCATTAACCACCAGCTGATCAGACTGGGGCTTACCAGAAGTTCTTCCACCACCGTGTTGTATATACATAATCCACACGCGACGGACGCGTCATTCACATATATATACACCACGATTGTCTAGGCTACCACAGAGGAACCCAACCCGCAGGTTGATCTCTCCTACCGAGGCTACCACACAATAGGAATGCGCTAGGCTCCAGTAGACAAGCATCAACTAACATGCAATCATCACCACAGACTAACTAACAGTATCAGTAAGTATATATATCAATCATGGCAATCATAATATAACATGCTACTATATACTATATACTCCAGTTAGTCCCACTCACCGATTACCAGCAACTGAGAAGGTGTCCAACTGTCTAATCACTGGACCTTCTCTTTCTCCTTTTCTCCTGAGAAAGACATATACACAAGTTAGTTATAATGTCTCGATAACAACCCGACAACAAAACAATAACACTAAATACCAACACTTAAGCATTTAACAACTGTTCTGTCAACCGTACGAGTAACACTCTCAATCATACATTTGAGAACACTCAACTGTACGGGTGACAGTTTACTCGTACGTTTGGCCTATGACCAAACATCCTACAGTGACTAATCTGATCCGTACGGTTCACCACACGAGTGACCGGTGACTCGTACGAGTCACATCTCAACTGTACGTATCATCATAATTAAATTATAAGTTTCCATCATCACTCACTCGCATGGTCTACCACACGGTTGACTACCTCAACCGTACGAGTGAAGGCTCACTCGTGCGAGTGATGAAGAACAGTAGCATCAACTATTTATACGAGTTTCAACCTAAAATCACAACATAAAACATCAATTCATACACTAAATTAATACCTACAATCATGTAACCACTATATGATAAGTCTACATCATAAGTTCAACCCATAACGACACTCAAAAGCGTGCACAACAAGGCATACACTTAAAAATCCCTAATTCTGACCAAAATAAATTTGATCTAGCTTCTTAAAACCATATCATTGTAAAGTAAACTTCAATACGAGTCTAACGATAGTTTATTCATCGAAAACGGAGTTACGGTTTGGAAGTTACAGCCTTTTCAAGTTTACCAAAAACTGACCAGTGCTCACTCGCGCGGACGAGACCTCACTCGTGCGAGTGAGTCATCAACCGCGTGGTTGAGCCTCAAACGCGTGGTCACACGTACGGGTGACCTGTTAGAAGTGTGGGAGTTGTTAGAACATTCCAGCTCGCTAATTTTTTCCATTTTGGCCCAAAAACTCGATTTTTGCAAGATTTAACACCAAAAGCACTCCCAAAACATCATATAAACTATATAAAACATATTTCTAACATCAATTAATCACAACAAACACTTAAGATTAGGATTCAAGCATCAAAATCAAACTTTTACTCAAGAACACAAAAACCCCATTTAAGCAAGAATCAAGACATGAATCAAAGTGATGCTTACCTTAAAATGATCACAAAATCACAAAGAACAAGAAGATGTGAATAATTTAAGCTCTAGATCAAAGATTAGATTTTAGGGTTTGAAGTAGGTGAAGGAGATGAAGAACGGTGTGTGTTTGGGAATAATCTGGAAAGTGAGAGAAATGGCCAGCTCTAGACACTTAATTGTGGATAATTTCCACACTGTGCAACACACGGGTATTTATCAGTTATCTGATATCTTTCGTACATCATTTGGCAACCCAAACGAAGTCCAAATTAAATAAACAAACCTGTTCTGTGACCCTTGTCACAAACTGGTCCTAACCACATTATTATTTAATAATAAATATTAACTTCAAATTAAAACATATATTTAATCAATACGAACTTAAGGGTAAATTTGTAATCTTACAGCTAGGCCCGATTGAGGATGTTACATCTGGTTTTTCACATTTTGCTCATTTTCAGAGCGATTCACTCATGGTCTGGTACGAGAAAAGTATTTTTGACGACTAGCTTTTTGCGAAGGAGATCGTGCCTTTGGTTCAAAAGCTCTACTATGATCACTTAATTTGGCAACTCTTGCCTCAGTATCCTGTTTAGGAACCTTAATCTTCACAGGAGAAATTGACCTATTGAAGTTCTTTCTCTTATACTCTCCATAGACAACATTTGTCGTATGATTTTTAACACGAACTTCATCATTAACAGTTGAACATGTTTTATGAGCATAAGATGATATGCGATCATCATATGTGAGATCAATCTTCTGTAATGACCCGGAATTTTTCGACCAAATTATACTTATGAGATTAATATTTACATAAATTAAACCATACCAACATGATAAGCAATCCAAATTGTTGAGACTTGTGTTTTTGAAAGGAGTTTTACACAACGTTTGACCGTCCAATATAACCGATGATATCACGAACTATATAACATACGATAATTATACGTTTGTGTATATATATGTATTTATATATATTTAACATGATTTAAGGATGGTTTAACATCTCATTGTGTACTAATGACAATGAGTTATAAGTATATTTTGAAACTACTAACTTAAATTTTCAAAACGATAACTATACGTAACATTCTTTGATATATATACTTATAATCTATAATGCTTATACATGTATCGTATATATAATGTATTTAATCACTTTTTAAGGACTTAAATACATAAAACAATATAAGTATATTCACAAAAGATAGCTATATTTGAATTCTCGTTTCGTTTCCTCAAGATTTCTATACGTATATCTAGGGTATATGTACCCGTATCATATCCAGCTTCTATACATATTTACTATTGGTATATACACATCAAATCAACATCCTAATCAACATTATTACTGCCCTAGATATGAGGTAACTAGGATTTGTCAAGTAGTATGAATTATTAGTAAGAAAACAAAATTAGGAATCCTTTTCTTTCTTTATAAACTAAAAACGTTTTTATAAATGAACACCATTTCTTCACTCCATTTTCTCATATCTACACCCTCATTTATCTCTCAAAATACTCCTAACTTCATACTGATTATCTCCAAGCATTTTCCCCATCATTTAGCTTCAATTACAAGCCTTAAACACCATAAGAAAACTCTTTCAAGAACATATCAAAATAACCACCCATTTGAAGAAGTTTACTTCCAACCTTTTGATCTAACTCCACCACTCTTTGATTCCAAGATTATTTCTTATCTTTTGCAGTAACTTTGTCCAAGTAACTTGAGGTAGTAACCTTGTTCATAATCTTATTCAATTCATATTCATATAGCTATCTTATTTTGTGGTATAAAATTTTAACAACAAGAACATAGTTTGAATGATTTCAAACTTGTTCGCAAACTAAATAGATCCTTCTAACTTGACTTTTAAAACACTTCAAGACATGTAATATATCATAATGATATGCTAACCTAACAAGATATAACTTGGTTTTACAAAGAACATCTTAAAAACTGAATCTACATCGTCAGAGTGCAACCGGGGGCTGTTTTGGGTTGGATAATTAAAAACCATCTTGAACTTTGAATTGGAAGTTCATGTTCTGAAAGAATGATATTTCTTATGAATATGTTAACACATAAAAATTTCATGGTTTAACTCAAAGTGTAAGTATTTTTAGAAAAATGATCATTAAATGTTGTTTTTATGATGGAAAATGATCACTTTCATAAGTTTCACCAAAGTTTGACCTATAACCTATAATTTTGAATACAAACTAAGGTATTTTCAGTTCATATTCTTAAAATTTGACTCGATCCAAGGAAGTGGCAAGTTGAACCAACAAAAATGGAGTTGTAATGAAGTAAATACGACTAAAACAAGATTGGGTATCCGAAGCTAGTTTAGCTACGAAAATATTTGGAGAAAAAGTAAATTAATCATATCTTTTCTAATTAATATGATATTTTATATATAATTACTTATGATTTGATTTTATATATTTCAGGACCACCCGTAAACAACACGAGAAGATTAATCATAAGACCTCATGATTGTACGCAACACGTCATTTGACAACATGGTACCATGGGTCGAGATTAATTCTGATCAATACGAATATGATGGGGTCTTTATTTATTTTATTTAAGCAACTAATTGTGGACCAATAACATCGGACTACTAACTACGGACTAAGAAAATATTAAAAGTATTAAAAGTATATATATATGTAACGATTACTTAAAAAGAAATTATGTTGATATATTATATATATGGTTAGGTTCGTGATATCTATCGGAGATCAAGTCGAATTAAATACCTTCAAGGCAAAAGTGAGTATATAGTCCCACTTTTAAACTCTAAATATTTTGGGATGAGAATACATGCATTTTATGATTTACGTTATGGACACAAGTGATTAAAAATATATATTCTACGTTGAGTTGTACCACTGGCATACTTCCCTGTAACTTGGTAACTACTATTTACATGAGGTATTGTAAACGCGAATCCTGTTGATAGATCTATCGGGCCTGACAACCCCAACCGGACTGGACGACCAGTATTCAACGGTTGCACAGTACTTCGTATTGGTGACTACACTTGGTACGGTGTAGTGAGATTTCATAATAAAGGGAATATGCGACATTGATTAAATGTTAAGTATGGTTACCAAGTGCTCAACCACTTAGAATGCTTTACATACACTTGCGAGTGTATTATGTTTATGATTATGAAATCTTGTGGTCTATTAACATATTGAAATGATTGTGATGATAAACCTATGAACTCACCAACCTTTTGGTTGACACTTTAAAACATGTTTATTCTCAGGTACGAATTAAGTCTTCCACTGTGCATTTGCTCAATATAAGGACATTACTTGGAGCCGATCATCGCAATGGGACCAAATGTTGATGACTTTGTCCAGGTGGATTAGGACGGGTACTTTCAGTTGGTATCAGAGCGGTGGTCGTAGCGAACCAGGTCTTGCATTAGTGTGTCTAACTAGTAGTTGTTAGGATGCATTAATGAGTCTGGACTTCGACCGTGTCTACATGTCAAAAGTTTTGCTTATCATTTCTAGTCAGAAATCATCTGCTTATCATCCTTAGGAAATTACCTGCTTATCATTCATAAGTCTAGACACGTTTTACTGCATTGATAGTGTATAGACGAATTCTTACCTTAGCATATCTGTTATTGCGAACTTTGACTGATATCTTTTCAAAGATTCTCCGTAATTTATGGGATTTTGGTATTATATATACATATGTAAATTATGTATTGAAGAGTACGAAATCTAATTCTTATTATCTATTCCATACCAAAAATTCATTTTCCCCATTATACAAGATGGATTCCGCAACTAGTTCGAATTCTTCAGATTCCGACAGTTATGCCGATATGAATTTCCATTCGGGTTCCGAAAGCAGCGTCATCAGAATGGATTAACCAATTTCCCATCATCTATTCTGGATAAATTGGGGATGGGTTCGTAATATACTAAATCACTGGAGACAAGAAGAAGGTGATCCATTCCATCCACCAAATTGCCCTCTTGGCGATGAACCTGAAGCACTTACCGGCGAACCTATTCGAAACACCATTTTCTCTCTCATTTCTAGAGTATCTCGTCACGATTATATACTATCCCATATTACAAATCTTGTTCATTCGCTCGCTCCAACCGCCAATCATCCCGGTGTACTAGCAGAAGTTAACGAACTTCGCGCTCGCGTAACGGCTTTGGAGAATATGGTGCGAAGGTTACAAACACCAGCAGCAGCAGCAGCAGCAGCAGCAGCAGTATAATCAGCACCACCATCAATAACATCAATAATACCATCATCACCACTAACAAACAACATCCGCATCACACGTCTCGACATCATAATCTGTCCCACAAACATCAACATCATACGCACCATTGATACCAAGGAGTACCAACTATAATGAACGATGAAGTATTGATCCATAACTTCATTGATATTCTGCGAAGAATATGTGGTTTCAAAAAGTTTTAGAGATTTCTTATTCTGGCTCAAACCGAAAAGCAAATGAGATTAATATCATATTAACTCATTAAATTCATGATTTCATCTGAAGAAAATATATATGTATATATGTTTTCATAAAGATTGTAATTAAAAGTTCTTTTGTACAAAATATTAATGGTGAAAATTTTTTTTTAACGGGTAGGTAATACCCGAGGAATAATTAGATTTCATCTTAATAAGTTACATTGTACATTCGTCGAAGCTGATTCAACAGTCATTTACTATCCTACTTACAACCACCGATATACGTATCCGTTCACCGCAGAATAACCATTTTCATTCAATTTCATATTTGGATTTTAACTTCCCAGAATCCAACAAGTGGCATATGAAGAAAACATATGACAAAATAAAATCTGTTAGAAACAAACAAATTAACTATGAAAATTTTTGTTAAGAATCCACGCTAACTGTTCCAGCTAACTGTTCCTAACTAACTGATTACATTTTATTTATCGCAGTTTATTTATCGCAATTTAATTATCGCACTTTTATTTATCGTCATTTAATTTCTGTAATTATTTTACGCACTTTAAATATCGAGACACGTATACAATGTTTTGACATATCATATCGACGCATCTATATATATTATTTGGAATCACCATAGACACTCTATATGCAGTAATGATCGAATTCTCTATACAGGGTTGAGGTTGATTCTACAATAATATATATAGTTTGAGTTGTGATCGAGTCTGAGACGTATACGGGTCACGACACGTATTAATTAATTCGTATATTATATATTAAACTATATATGAATTATTGGACTGTTACTGTGGACTATCGACTGTGGACTAATGACATTGGACAATTAAAATGAATTAAAATATTGATTATAACATATGAAACTAAACATTTCTTCAAGATTGCCACTTGATTTCATCTTAAACCTCATTGTATCTCGACGATTACAATCAGCGTTCAAATCTATCATGATTTTTAAAAACAACTCAATCGAGAGGATAAACCAACCGCACTTCATCTACGGAAGAAAAGATTGATGCATATAGTTATGCACCTGAAAAACCCTCAGAAACTGAGTAAACGTTTGACACGTATCTGTTCTAGTTCCTTTGACATTGTTATTACCGAAGATCGTTTTGCAATCCCTTTCCAAAGTAGCTAATTTTGTCACAGCTCCAGTAAGTCAACTCCACCTTTTCATCCGAAACAACTTTATTACAACCGCGATATATACGCGTACTCTTTATTGTTACTGGGGAACCTTTTTTATTCCACAATATTACCATCAGCGATTAATCATTCAAAAAACACAATTCTCCTGAAACTACCTCGGTTTGATAACCGATGACCCAGATCAGTTAACTTTGAAAATGCTGACGAAGCGGCATGTTGTAGATGATCTTAATGGCCAAAATTTTTATGATAAAGAAAGGAGTGTTAGGAACGCTCGATAGAAAATTTAGTACCAAAAAGCGGATTATGCGAAACTATGAAGAAAGCCGTGGACAAATCACAAAGAATAAGTTTGCCTTCAAAGAATCCAAATGATTCTGTGCCTGCTGAAATCGTTAGCAAACATCTTATTTCTCATTCTAAACCTTCACAGACAAATCTTCTTCATCATCCATTGATATTAGAAATTCTAAGATATTCTCGTATGTTCTATTATAAATATCCTCCATATTTCTGGCGATATTTTCACAACTATTCTTATCTGAGATCATTTATCTCTCTGTAATATCTGCAACATAAAAGAAACTGTGTTAGTTTCTAAATTCTGAAACCTTCGAGTTTAAAATATGAATGTTTTGAAGTAATGTTGGGAACTGAAGCATGGATTAGTATAATATAATGACACTTGATCAACGTCATTATATTACAGTAAGTCATGCTGAGTTTCTAATGAAGCATGATGATTCACAGGACCATCATCATGTGCCATTTACACGACTCTTACATTCTATCTAATCTCTAAACATATCAAGAGAATATTTTTCTGGATGACTCGGTCATCTCCAGGGTATTCTGGTAATTTAACAAATCAAAATAGTTCTATTACCATTTTCTTCTTAGAGCATTAGCTATGTTCATTCTGAATTTCATATCTACGAATTCCGGACCATTACTCGCTTGACTCGAAGTCGGGAAGAGAAAACGAAAGCATGAAGCTCCGAAAAATAATGAAGAATATAAACTCCGATAATAACCCCGAAATTACAAACCATGTATATCAATGCAGATAGCAATATAGAGACACGGGAGAATTAGAAACACTATAAACACAAGAGTATAGTAGAAGTAAATAGATTCTTCTGGTGGTAGATGAAAAAGAAGAATGACAGATATAAAAGTTAGGAGTATATCAAGAATCAGGACTGGATGGAGCATATTGATGAATGCTTTAAAGTAAGAATCAAGGGAGAAAGAATAGAAGGTGTCAGTCGTGAAAAATAAGGAAACGAAGGGGTGAAGTTATAGTGAAATATCCGACAGGGCAATCGAAACAGATTATTGCATATAATCAAAGAAGATCCTGATTTCCTTAATCACCAAAGAACCAAATCTTATTACGTAAGATTCTCTTTAAATCCCTTAAATCCCGGAAATCAATCATAACTACGTCATCGGTTAAGACGAATATATTTTACTCATCTCACTCTTTTACGATAGTCTCATTTATATTCTTCGCATAATCGAATCGTTTTATCTACATTACTCAATGATGATAAAACTCCATTATCACCTTATATTTGTCATGAAAACCTTCTTATTGTTATCCATAACAACCTCTATCAAATTTCGGGGACGAAATTTCTTTAACGGGTAGGTACTGTAATGACCCGGAATTCTCCGACCAAATTATACTTATGAGATTAATATTTACATAAATTAAACCATACCAACATGATAAGCAATCCAATTTATTGAGACTTGTGTTTTTGAAAGGAGTTTTACACAACGTTTGACCGTCCAATATGACCGATGATATCACGAACTATATAACATACGATAATTATACGTTTGTGTATATATATGTATTTATATATACTTAACATGATTTAAGGATGGTTTAACATCTCATTGTGTACTAATGACAATGAGTTATAAGTATATTTTGAAACTACTAACTTAAATTTTCAAAACGATAACTATACGTAACACTCTTTGATATATATACTTATAATCTATAATGCTTATACATGTATCGTATATATAATGTATTTAATCACTTTTAAGGACTTAAATGCATAAAACAATATAAGTATATTCACAAAATATAGCTATATTTGAATTCTCGTTTCGTTTCCTCAAGATTTCTATACGTATATCTAGGGTATATGTACCCGTATCATATCCAGCTTCTATACGTATTTACTATTGGTATATACACATCAAATCAACATCCTAATCAACATTATTACTGTCCTAGATATGAGGTAACTAGGATTTGTCAAGTGGTATGAATTATTAGTGAGAAAACAAAATTAGGAATCCTTTTCTTTCTTTATAAACTAAAAACGTTTTTATAAATGAACACCATTTCTTCACTCCATTTTCTCATATCTACACCCTCATTTATCTCTCAAAATACTCCTAACTTCATACTTGATCATCTTCAAGCATTTTCCCCATCATTTAGCTTCAATTACAAGCCTTAAACACCATAAGAAAACTCTTTCAAGAACATATCAAAATAACCACCCATTTGAAGAAGTTTACTTCCAACCTTTTGATCTAACTCCACCACTCTTTGATTCCAAGATTATTTCTTATCTTTTGTAGTAACTTTGTCCAAGTAACTTTAGGTAGTAACCTTGTTCATAATCTTATTCAATTCATATTCATATAGCTATCTTATTTTGTGGTATAAAATTTTAACAACAAGAACATAGTTTGAATGATTTCAAACTTGTTCGCAAACTAAATAGATCCTTCTAACTTGACTTTTAAAACACTTCAAGACCTGTAATATATCATAATGATATGCTAACCTAACAAGATATAACTTGGTTTTACAAAGAACATCTTAAAAACCGAATCTACGTCGTCAGAGTGCAACCAGGGGCTGTTTTGGGTTGGATAATTAAAAACCATCTTGAACTTTGAATTGGAAGTTCATGTTCTGGAAAAATGATATTTCTTATGAATATGTTAACACATAAAAATTTCATGGTTTAACTCAAAGTGTAAGTATTTTTAGAAAAATGATCATTAAATGTTGTTTTTATGATGGAAAATGATCACTTTCATAAGTTTCACCAAAGTTTGACCTATAACCTATGATTTCGAATACAAACTAAGGTATTTTCAGTTCATATTCTTAAAATTTGACTCGATCCAAGGAAGTGGCAAGTTGAACCAACAAAAATGGAGTTGTAATGAAGAAACTACGACTAAAACAAGATTGGGTATTCGAAGCTAGTTTAGCTACGAAAATATTTGGAGAAAAAGTAAATTAATCATATCTTTTCTAATTAATATGATATTTTATATATAATTACTTATGATTTGATTTTATATATTTCAGGACCACCCGTAAACAACACGAGAAGATTAATCATAAGACCTCATGATTGTACGCAACACGTCATTTGACAACATGGTACCATGGGTCGAGATTAATTTTGATTAATACGAATACGATGGGGTTTTTATTTATTTTATTTAAGCAACTAATTGTGGACCACTAACATCGGACTGCTAACTACGGGCTAAGAAAATATTAAAAGTATTAAAAGTATATATATATATATGGAACGATTACTTAAAAAGAAAATATGTTGATATATTATATATATGGTTAGGTTCGTGATATCTATCGGAGACCAAGTCGAATTAAATACCTTCAAGGCAAAAGTGAGTATATAGTCCCACTTTTAAACTCTAAATATTTTGGGATGAGAATACATGCATTTTATGATTTACGTTATGGACACAAGTGATTAAAAATATATATTCTACGTTGAGTTGTACCACTGGCATACTTCCCTGTAACTTGGTAACTACTATTTACATGAGGTATTGTAAACGCGAATCCTGTTGATAGATCTATCGGGCCTGACAACCCCAACCGGACTGGACGACCAGTATTCAACGGTTGTACAGTACTTCGTATTGGTGACTACACTTGGTACGGTGTAGTGAGATTTCATAATAAAGGGAATATGCGACGTTGATTAAATGTTAAGTATGGTTACCAAGTGCTCAACCACTTAGAATGCTTTACATACACTTACGAGTGTATTATGTTTATGATTATGAAATCTTGTGGTCTATTAACATATTGAAATGATTGTGATGATAAACCTATGAACTCACCAACCTTTTGGTTGACACTTTAAAACATGATTATTCTCAGGTACGAATTAAGTCTTCCGCTGTGCATTTGCTCAATATAAGGACATTACTTGGAGTCGATCATTGCAATGGGACCAAATGTTGATGACTTCGTCCAGGTGGATTAGGACGGGTCCTTTCATCTTTTGTCTGGGTGATCTATATCTTCTAGGACAATTAGAAGCAATATGTCCAAAAATAGCACAATTAAAACATTGATGAAACTCCCTATGTCCTCTAAATTCATACACATTATTAGAGTTTGAAGATGACGGATCTTGTGTTCTTACAAACACAGGAGAATCATTTGTTATATTTCTTCGAATAGGCTTAGGTGTAACAGAAGGAACTGGTCTGTTAGCAAATCTAGGATTTCTTAAAATTTTAACAGGACCTTTCGGTGTTCTAACTCTACTTGTCTTGGAGTTATCTCCTAACCCAGTTTCCTATCTTCCTCATGATCTAGAGCACCTTCAGCAGTATCATCAGAAGTTGTATTCTTAGTTGAACTACATTTTTTATTCTTTTCAACATAATGTTCATAACTAGGAGGGATACAATCTTCTGGTCGATCGTCAATGATGTTTGCATTAACAAATGTGTTCTGAAAAGGAGTAGATGCAGAACTATATCCAATACCCTTGCCCTTGGTGTCATTAAGTTCCACCATTAATGCATTCCATTGTGATGCACTTGCCCAACACTTCATTTTAATTGTCATTGCATCTAAATCAGCTTTAACGCATTCGTTTTCTTTCTTTAGTTCATTAATTCTGTCAACATGTTTAATCAAAGCTTGATTTATATCAAAATTATAACATTTAAGATCGTAAAGTTGTTTTTTATAAACTTTGATTTGCTCTTTCAGTTCATTTTCAACCTTAGTGGTCACATGGTCTGCGTGCCATTTTTCTTTCATCTCCACATATGCCTTTATTAAATTATCTATTGTTACCTTAGATTCAGCGCATTTAACACATTCAATAATAGTAGATGGATCAGAAGATACCTGTTGAGCGTTATTTGATGAAGAAGTCTCAGCCATAAATGCAAAGTAATCTGTCTTCTTCCCATCATTGAGCTCATCTTCTGATTCTGACGAGTCTATAAGGAACTCTGATATATCAGCATCTTTACCCAAATGAATCTGTTCAAGTCTGTCCCAAATATCTTTGGCTTTAGTTAACCCTGATACCTTCTCAAGATCACTTTTTGATAAGCAACTCCTTAGAAAGTCTACTGCTTGCTTGTTCAAAGCTTCAAAATCAGTTTGGTTAACTCCAGTAATATCAGTTTCATTTTCAACTTCTGAGTCTGAGTTCTTGTCTGAATTATCATCTTCTGAGCTTTCGCTCTCAAGATCTGAACCTTCACCCATAAGAACTAACATTTCCAACTCTTCGGCAATCATTTTACCCCATTCGTCTAGTTCTCTATCAGCATCAACCAATGTTTCTTTACTTTGATCAGCTTCTAGACTTTCTTCAAACACTGAGGTATCACCATATTTATCCTTCCAACTGTTGAAGTAGTAGTCCTCTGACGATGTTGGTGAAACACTTCTAGATTCAGGTGTACGAGGAACTGAATCACGTGCCTTCTTGAATTTGTCTTTAACCAGTTTTTGAATCTTCTCTTCCCGAATTGTTTGAGACAATCTTTCAGCTCTTTCAGCACGAGCAGTCAGCTTCTCAACTAAATTTTGATCAATAACACAATCTGCTTCAGATTCAGTGATCTTAGCCATGTTAGCTTTAGGTTGTTGATCATCTACATTCAATTTGATAGACCAATCATCATCGTCTCCATGAATGACAACCGAAGCTTTATTCGGACTTTCTGCTGTTTCAACTTCATTTACTTTATCAGTAATGTAAATCTCACGCTTTGTAATTTGACTCTGAGAACTGTAGTTCTAATTCTTGAACGGATTACGATTACCCTGCTTCTTCTGTTTTGTGCACAGTCATGAAAAATGACCTAATTCTTCACAGTTGTAACAAGTAATAGTATTCATATCAAAACCCAGTTTTGTATCTTTGGTCAGACTGATTGGTTTTCCAGTTCGCTCTTCGTAATCTTGCTCTTCTCACAATATTTTCCATACCCCACATAATATCCATCTTTTCTGCTTCATCTCTATCTAGTTGATGACAATCTTCTGTTGTTAGATGAATGTTACCCACACGACCATCAAGATAACTATCATAAGAATTAACAAGGCTTGACAGCAAAGCTATATCTTCACTAATCTTATCTTTCCCAGCTTTTCTCATGTTTTCAATTTTAAGTGCAGAAAGAACATCTGATGCAGTTGGTGTAAATGACTCTGTAGTGTTGGAAGTAGGCTGTGATTGAGTATTGAGAGAACATGGTGAAGCTTGTGGTGGATACGAAGGTTGTTGAATAGGTGCACTGTTAACATTCAAACCATACATATTCTGATTGTTCGTAGCAAAAGCTGTTTGAAATGGTGTATGAGCTAAATTAGGCGGTGTGTAACCATTTGGACAATACATTTTTGTGTCTTGAACTTGTTTAGACCTCTTGAGTTTGTTTAACAATTCTAGTTCTTCTTCCTGAAGTCTTGCAATAAATGAGTTCATTGTAGCAGTAGCTAGTTCTCCACTGGTTTTCATAGTTAATACAAAACCATTCCATTCTAAAGGTAATGCTCCAGCTAGACATGTTACTTTGTCTTTTTCAGCTATGGTCACATCATGCTTGTGTAGTTCAGCTAGCAAATGACGATATCTTTCAACTAATTCTGTAATAGATTCTCCGACTTGCCAATGAAAACGATCAAACTCAGCTTTCAATTCTAAACCTTTTCTAGTTTTGTAAGAAGTATTTCCTTCATTGAAAGTACGAAGTGCTTCCCATATCTTGAATGAGTTATCATGACACAGAAATTGATGGAAAATCGGACCATCAAGAGCACTCGTCAAGTTACAGTACATCTTTTTCTCCAAGTTATACTCTTCACGTTCTTCCGAAGGCATATTATGCAACGTATATAATCGGACCATCAACAGGTGAACGTGGCCAATGAAATTCGGTTTCAATGTACTTTCAAAGCTTTGTGTCCTGACCATCAGACCAAATCTTAAATCTCGACTTCCAAGTGGAATAGTTATCCATATTCATTAACCTCGGACATTTCGTACCACTTTCGGATTCACTCTCAGCAAGTAGTAATCGTTGAGTCATATTCATAATACTCTGAACTAACGGTCCGGCCAACGCGTAATCGTTTGAATTAAACATTTTAAAAATTTTACTAAAGGGTAAACCGTGCGGTTCATGATATCAACCGTACGTGTCACGAATCAAGCGTGCGTGTCACTACTTAAGCGTACGTTTGACTAAACCAACCAAAAGAACCAATCACTTAATCTCAGATGTGCGAGTGATGATCACCTGTGTGATTACTCGTACGTGTCAGAGTCAACCGCTTGATCACTCGTGTGATCAGACTGTAGTCACTTAACCTCAAAAGGTTATACTAAACCGTGCGTGTGAGTTCACGAGTGATGTCAACCATCTGGTCAACCGTACGTGTGAGCAAGAAATTTGACCCATTCGTGTGAACAGTTGTTAACCCTAAATCACTCTAAAACCCTACAAATTGATGCTAAACCTCAAATTCTTCGTCCACAAGCTGGATTAGCATTAAACTAACATAAACACACTCTCCAATCACAATTACACACGTAAAAATAATTCCTTTTTGATCAAAATCACTCTAAAACTCAAAAACCCAAAATAACAAAACTCTTTAATCACCAAAAATCACTAGATGATGTTGAAATCACAACCAACGCTCTGATACCAATGATGAAACATGACTAAGAACTTCAAAATCAACAGGTTTAATTCACACAAAGGCGGAATTAGTGAATCAAACCATAACTAGTGAATATGTGAAGCTTTTTGGGATTAATTTAGTCAAACCACAAAATGATTGTGATTAGATTAACACCTAGAGCTGTTATTCACCTCTTGAGTAATTTGGGTTGAGAGAGAATCGGATAAGGCAAACCAGATCTGAGTGATGTGTGTTTAAAATGAGAGGCTTAACCTAAAATGAAGAACATAACACTTATATACCCCTGTTGTTGACTCACCCATGCAAGTCATCCATCACTCGTACGAGTTGGCTTCCTCAGCCGTACGTGTGATCACTCACTCGTGTCATATCATTTAGGCTATATTTGTGACTTAGCTCAGCATCAACTGTGCGTATGAGCCTGTCAGCAGTACTAGTGAGGCTTCACTCGTACGTCTGACTAAGTCTAACATAGTCAAACATCCTTATTGCATTCCTGCAGTACCTGTAACCACATACAAACACAGATAGGATAATAATGAGCGATCATGGTAGCCTGTAAACTGTAGTACCTGCAATGGACGTGGGATATATATATATATATATGTATATATATATATATGTATATATATATATATATGTATATATATATATATATATATATATATATATATATGTATATATATATATGTATATATATATATATATATATGTATATATATATATATATACACACACACACACACACACATAAAATGCATCAACAAGTATATCAACTGTAATGCTGTATAATGTTTGAACTGATATGATCTCATTAGTATGATGGAATGGTTATTAGTTTTCATTTAAGGTTTTTCCAACTTAAACCGACGGACTCCTTCCGTTTGTGATCAGTGTTCAATCAACACGGCACGTTGTTATTCAGTTAACCAAACTGATAACGAGGGTTAGGATTAGAGCTCAACTCACTAATAAACCTAGTACTTTACTGAGGATAACCTTCGAGGTATCTCTACCTTTCAGTTATACAACCAAGTGACATACTTCTCACTGCTCAAAGAGAACTCCGAGAGTTTAGAAACAAGTAGGCATGTGTAATTGGCTCATCCAACCAGATCTACATCATTCCAAGCATAGCCTTAACATAACGCATAATTACCTTTCCGTAACCCAATACTAATATCTTGGTCAACATTTCCTTGATCTGCATACTCCGGATATCCTTCCACTTATTTACCTTTCCGCACTTAGAACTTTTAGCTTAAACCAACTATTATCCTTATCTAGGTAATTTAAATAAAAGACAATTATCCACTTGATTTTCAATTCGTTAATCTATTCAAAAATACGAAACTATGTTAACTTACACCTTCTACACCTTAGAAAGTAAAAGTAAATTTAGGCCCCGCATAATATAAATAAACAAAACAACTGTGCGCTACCTTGATCAACTGAATCTGACGTCCTGCGGCATAACGACACCGCACGAATAAAACCGTCCATTTCAACCGTATCTTTGTAGTGACATCAACCGCATTATAGGGATCCAAACCTTAAACCATCTCGAGGCTCAGGAGGTTAGACCTTAGTCCTGAATACGGGTCGGTAAAACCTTCTCCGGGGCAATCCGGCTTTCAGGAAATAAATTCCACAGATATATTTTTGGGGAGAGACTCGAACTTGAGACATCCCCACCCCCATCCCAATGTACAAGTGCAAAGGGGTGAACCACTTGACCACTAGGGTGGGTTCAAGTAATGGGGACATTACTTGATCTTAAGTGTGGGGTGGAGATATAAATTCCTTCATGTTGGTATTACATGTGTTTGAAATTGAAGTCTTGGTTTACATATGGCTTTGTATTTTGGACATTAAAAAGAGTGAAACATCGCGAGTTAGGCCATTTGTGGTAAATTTTAAAATTTTTATGGGCTAATTTGTTATTTCTATGAAAGCCAGTTTGTTTTACATGTTCATTCTTTTGGACATGAAATCCTATGAGGTCGGGGAACTCAATTGCAGGTTACCTGCACCAAGTCGGGTGTAAACCATGAGAGAGCGGTGATTTCATAGCTTGGTCAGAAACCGGACCTCGCGCCAGATCAAAACCATTACGGTGATCTTCTTTATTCATAACCAGTACAATGTTTGCGCCCGACCACTTAATTACCCTTAAAGTTGAGAGGAATTAAGTCTTCCTAGGTTGTTCCATCTAAAACTTGAAAGTAAAGTCTTTCAAGTTTCATTTCACTTGGTATAACATCTTCCTAAACTATACAATTTCATACTAACATCTTATTCAGATGTAAAAGTACTGTTGGAAGAGAAAGTCTTGAACTTTCGAAAATTGACAAGTGCTACCCCATCACTAACTCTACTATAATGAACGTTTGTCTACGGCGGTAGCATTTTGTCCGTGCGGTTGTTCAATACAAGAACGACCTTGAGTGCACATGACCTAGTAAGAAAACATGCTGGAATACTGGTTACTGTAAATGCTAGCTTATTTCCTTTTCAATGATAAAATGTTTTCATAAGGCTAGGGATGGCAATGGGTGTAAAAAACCCCGTCACCCGCGGGTATCCGTGCCCGAGACGGTCGGGTAAACTTCAAATTTTACATCCGCGGGTGCGGGGCGGGTAAAAAGTTTTACCCGTTGGCGGGTCGCGGGCGGGTGATGGATGTAGTAGATCCGTTGCAGGTAAAATCCGATCCGTGAATCCGCAATACCAGTTTAACAACCCGTGGTATAGCCCCTCAAATTCTTCGTGAACTGTGATGATTAATTGTAGGTTTAATATACTTACCTTTTCAATACATCTAATCTAATAGTAAATAAATGCCTAGGCCCTAGCACACTGTTTTCCTTTAAATGAATAGTCACCCATTCATTCACCTAACAATCTAATCACTTAATACTCTGTCCTTTCATTTACCTAAGTCATTCAACGGCTTCAATATTCTCTATGTATATCTCTAAAGTTTAGAATTATTTACAAATACAAATGTTCTGGCTTCTAGTTCGTATCCACAACAATCAACTCCATCTCTCAATGAATCGACTGCAACTTCAAGTCAGTTGAACTCAAAGAAAAGAAAGAGACGATGAACATGTGTATGATCAAGGCAATATTCACTCAAAGAAAAGAAAGAAGTCGAGTGATATACGTATATGGAACTAATTACATTGGCATGATTCACTTATTAGTTGGTATACATTGTTTTTCAAGTTTTATTTGTCCAGGTTGCCATGAGTGTATGAGTGTTTGATTTTCAAGTTTTATGTCCTCTTTTTTTTGGTTTGCAACCCACTGTCCAGTTCCTATCAGTAATCTATTTGCAAGTTTGCTTCTTAACCTACTGTCTAGTTCGTATTTGCAAGTTTGACTTTTGTGGTGAACTCTATGTATCTTATTACTTTATTTAGTTATTCTAATAGTTAATTGTTTCTCAATGGACTACTATTACAATCAATCTACTTACTATGTGCTAGAATCATGCTCTGATGGACATGTGAATTGTTGTACTTATTATGAAGACTTGAAAGATGAAGAAGAGGAGGTAAAAAAATTATTAGTGATGTTTATATTATTACTAATATGCATTTTATTATATACATATACATTAACTATGATAACTAAAAAAAATTTATTTCATGTTAACAGGTAGTTGTTGATCTCGCCTAGGAGTTGTTAAAAACGATGATGCTAAAGATCACTTGCAATTTGAGGATGTTTTATTAGTATTTGGCTGTTAATTTATGTTTTCTCATTTCATTTTATTCTATCATAAACTTGAGCATGTAATGAACTTGAGCATGTAATGAGCTTGAGCATTTAACTGATTAAGGATTTTGATATCATTTTTTTTTAATGATGTAATGGTATACTATTTGTTTTTGAACCCTTTAGATTTATCTTATAATTTTGGTTATTTTGTTAGAATGGTTTCATTAGTTAGGTTTTCCTTACCCGTGGGTTTGTCCGCGGGTTGCGGATATCCGCGGGTGCGGGTAAAAAGAATCAACCCGTTGACGGGTAAATGGGCCCCGCGGTAAAATAAAATTGTAGGATCCACGTCCGTCGCCCGCGGGTGCCATCCCTACATAAGGTCCTGTATTCTGTAAGGCCAAATGTTTCGGCAACTCGCCTTCTTATTATAAGTCACGTGGGACATAAATTCCACGACCCTCCTTCAATTGTCCACCCTACTCTAGAGTCACTAGAGTAGTCATTAGGGCATGAGATGAGTGCTGCCATCCCGAAACACAAGGAGAACAAAAGGGATATTCCCGGATATCCCGACACACCTACCTTTTTCAACGAAGATGGAATTGACGATAACACTTCTAGTTTTACAACTTGAGTGTAGAATGTAATGAGTACCCTGATCTATTGTCATGTTTTCATCTTGGTGTTGGGCTCCAATTTGTTTCCCGGTTTGCTTTGAAGACTATATATTAAGGTTTGAGACTCTTTACCTCATTATTATGGTGTGCTTTTTGCTAGATGTTATTTGGATACTTTGTTCACTATATTTCTTGAGGTTTGAGAAGTTAGATTTGGAGGAATGCAAGTGGGAGCCATATTGTTATTTACTTAAAATTCGTGCCCACGCTAGTTACATATTTGGTTGGTGGTTCGTTTGGTTCTACATATATTTTGAAGAGTTATCCTTTGGTAGACGATTATTTTCGAGTCATAGTTCTTGAGGACAAACAAGACTCTAGTGTGGGGTGATTTGACATTGCGCATTTCGAACTTGTTTATCTTGTTATATCGAGTTTATTTTGCTTAGTTGCTGCTATATTGAAGACTTATTCGCATATAATCGTTAAAGACTGAGATTGAGAGTTGGTTGGCGTAAATCACTGTGATATTACTCAAAAAGTCGGTTTTGTTTGTCGTGTAACAAGGTTGATAGAACGATTCTCAATAGAGGGGGCAGATGATTTATATTTATAGTAGCATGGCCTAAATCTACTTCTTACTTCCTAACATAGCAAGCATAAGTTGACCTAGGGTCATTCTTTCTTTTTTTGATGGTTTCACCAATTGAAAATCAAGGGTATAATAGTCTTGGGTTGAATTGACTGAATAGAGAATTAATAGTGGTTTTGATAAAACTAAAGTCTTATTTGTGGAAAAGTAAAGGTGGTTGATAAATATCCGAAGTATGCATATCAAGGAAATGCTGACCAAGATATGGGTTTAGGCTAGGGAAGGGTAGTTAAGTCTAGATTATGGATACGATTAGAATAAAGTAGACCTGGTTGAATGAGCTAATTATAGAAACCTAGCTATCTCTAGACTCTCGGAGGTCTCTTTGAGCAAGACAAGTATATCACTAGGGTTGTACAACTAGAGTGTATCTAAACATCGGAGGTTATCCTCAGAAAAGTACTAAGCTTTTGTTAGGGGTTAGGCTCTAATCTTGACCCTCATTATCAGTTAGGAGACTAAATAACAACATGTCGTGTTGATTAAAAATAGTCACAAACAGAAAGAATTTGTCGGGTTAAGTTGACCAAACATTAAACTAATAACCTTATCATCATACTAGTGAGATCATATTATTCTACACATTATATAGTATTACAGTGTTAAATCGATAGTAAGACAGATAAGAACCTACTAGATACCTACAATACACAGTATGACTAATCCTAAGGCAACAATCAAAAAAGAACATGCAATAGGAATGGGATATACAGTGGAGGCACTATATCGATCATAACAGGTCCTAAGATGTCTCTTTAAAATAGTTAGCAAGTATACTAGGTCATTCATGCCTCAATTCCTAAGTTCCGTGTCCTGAAAGCACATTTAGAAGCCTCTCGAGAACACCGACCATACCGAGTTCTTAGATGCTTCAGATATTATATAACCAAGGGTCTTAATCCTATGAAGTAGCTAAGTTCATATAGGTGGAAAAGTCCTGGTCACAACTTAGGTTGGTCAATCCCCAAGATTCTAGCGTACAAGCCTAAAGGTGTTACTGATTCAATATAACAACAGTAACCATACTATATTAACATAATTACGCTAGCCAATACTTCTAGAATGGCAACATATAGTTAATATAAGCTATCATGGTAATATCATAACGTATATTTAAACATAGATAATAACACTACATGTTTAAATAAAGATAAAAGTGTTACAGATAAGAACCTGAAAGTTTACAGAAATATGCCCGACATTGCAGTGACTCATGGAGTATCCTCCGAAATAAAGCTAAAACTAACTACTAGCTTCTAAATATAATGTTTCTACTAATGAAATTAAAAATTGAATGTGTGGAATGTGTTGGAAAGTGGAGCAAAGTGCCCTTTAAATAGGCCACCCGGACCCTGGCAGGCCGTGGGCTTGACCTGGCAGGCCGTGGGTCTAGGCCGCGGGCAGGTAGCAGCCAGTATGACTAGGTCATGGGCTAAGATCATGTCAAGCCGTGGTTTATGGCCGTGGGATGGCTATTCAGCTCTGTTTCCTAGATCGTAAAGTCTAATTTTAGAGATCATAACTTGGTCTTCACCGTTTTCACTCTAGATTCTTCATTTTAAGTCAGATTTCTTCGATTCTTCTTGCATTATCTTTGTAATTAATTAATCTACAAAATAAAGTGAATAAGTGCTTAAATTGGCGATAAAGTTTATATCTTTATTAATTTGGGGCCTAATATCGGGGGTAAAAACATAATTTTTTGGCTAATATCAAATATCTCACACTTAAACTTTGCTTGTCCTCAAGCAAAAACTGGCAACATCAGGAATCTTTTACTAGACTTCACTTAATCAAACATCAGGATCTTTTATTATGCCTTGGTCGGTAATCATGACATCGTTTGAAAGTATTAGAGAAAGTTTTGAACATTATGTTCCTATTGCCGAGTTTCGCTCGTTTCATGGGTACAAGGAATACTTTCCAAATCTCAGATGTAGAATATACATGACTAGGCTTCTCACTGACAGATCACTCTTTTCATTCTCAAGTGTTTAGGGTGCCCCATTCTATTGTATTGTCGCTCAGAAGCCAGTCGTGTAACGATTTTCGTCCTAAGCTTGGTCAAGAACCCTATTGGTTAGATAAGGACGACACTGATCTTCTTCCTAGGCATTCTTTCAAGAGGAAGACGGTTTAAGGTTGGTTGGCAGAGAAAAGTGAAGGTTTTGTGAAGGGGTGAACATAGGTATTCTTTCTTTGAATTTAAGAGAATCGATAGATTATAGTTTCTTAGAATACCCCTTTTTTCTATAGGATGATTGGATCTTCATTTTTGTGAAGAGTTTCTCGAAAGGCACGATTTTTATGAAGACTTTGTCTAGAATCAGCTCAGCTCTTTCGACAGCTCTTATGGGTTACACTTCTTGATCAGGGATTTTCATGCCTTTATTTGAAACTTTGCTCATCAATATTTTTTTTGGCACACCCCATCTTCATGACATTTGTATTTTCTTCTCGTTCCCAGAGAGGAAGCGATATTTCACTTTGTAAATAGGTCTTTGACCTATAAAAAACAATCAGGGGTTTGGAATCTTTTGACAAATGCTTTTGAAGAAAACTTTTATTGATCTATCTATTTTGATCTCTGGTGTTCGGAAAATGAAGAGGGAAGGAAGGTGAATAGGTAGTGAATTTTTGGTGGTGGATTTTGGATAGTTGTTTTCATGAACTCTTTCTTTGACGTGAGTTGGCAGGGGTTGAATTATGAGATGGGATGGTTTTTATCTTCTCTATTCAGAATAATTTCGGAAGGAGTATCGCACCTACACCACGTATGTCGCTTACTAATCATTGGTCTTGAAACGTATGTAAAGAACAAGTTCTAACTCAAACTGTACACCGACACGTTCATCAAATAAAATAACAAGGCATTGTAGAGAGTAATGTTCATACAAGTACTTTGTGCCCAAGTCCTCACTATATGTTGGTAGGGGGCATGCTTGGTCATGCGTAGCCTTGTTACACATTCTTTCGAGACAAAAAATTATTTTGATAAAAGCATACATTTTGGCTTAATCGTTCCATTCTAATAGATGTTTGAAAACTGATTTTTGGCAATTTTATAGAACCTTTTGGTGTTCAAAATAAAAATTTTCAAATTTTCCCAATGTTTATTGCTGTTTCTTTTAAAAACAGAAGAATTTTGAAAATATCAGCGTTTGCGATTTTATTATAATCTTAGTGAACCCTGCCCAATTACTACCATCCCACACTTATAAAAACATTGTCCCTAATGTTCTCAAAAGGAAGTTTTTAATAATTTTATAAATTAAGAACAACATTGCTCTTAGAATCTAAGTTTATTGTGGCTTTATCCCACACTTAGAGGTTTGGGTGCACTAATGTAAAATCTCGAAGCTTTATGGGGCATATTCCACACTTAGAGATTTTACTATATATTTGAAAATGGGTAACTAAGGACAAAGTACTTCCCTAAGGTCAGGTGGTGCTCTGAAATTACCAGGCTTGATCCAATGTAATTCTGCTATAGTAAGAAACACAATTTCCACTAGACAAAATTTTTAGTACAATCTTTTTTCAAATATAAAGTAAATAGACTAAAATAAAAAGGATCTATGATGAACTATCCTGGCCAATTGATCGTGCGACATTCGCAAAATCAAACCCTGTGAAATCTAAGTCATCAAGTTTGTGAAGATCCTCTAATCCATGCTCTGCAGCTATCTCGGGGTCAAAGAATCCATCAAGACATAAGTCTGAAGGTATCTGTAATCCTGAGAAATCTGCAAATGGGTCACCCTATGCTGGGATAATCAAAGTCATCTCAAAAGCTTGAGCAACTGGCGACTTAATAGTGATAGGAACAACAAGCTGAAAGTCAGTAGGTAGCTCGTGAATAGGACCGTGTATGATCGTCTGGTGCGTAAGACTAGGGGTCTCAATGGCAGTAAGAGGTGGGATAACATGTGCAGTACCTCCTAGAGTGACAGCAGAGGCAATAGATAGCACCGGTGCAGGATTGGGAGGCGGAGGAGCTCTATGAATAGGTGGAGCATGATGCTCTAGCCTAAATGAAGAGGGTCTCAACGTACCACTAGGCATCTTATAATGATCAAAGAATGCCTTACAAGCACTGTACCAACTCTCATGGTCCTTGAGAATGTACCAAGTAACATCTGGGTCTGACATGGCAATTCCATATCTGAAATGCTGACTAGTGGCTATGGCTTTGAATACTATGAAGGCTCTCTGTGATGAATGAGTCGAGAAGCGAGGCGTGTTGAACGTCTCAAAGGTACATCGGGGGCTATAACTCTCGTATTTGCTTTCCAGAATCATACGACGAGGTCGGAGCTGTCCTGTGAAAGGTTTATGGTGATATGTGCGGGAACCAGAATTATAGATACACGCAGTCCTCTTCCTTTTTACAGGAAGGCAGAGTGATGATGCAGTATCTTTATAACAACCCGGAAATTTCCGACTAAATTTAAACCTAACTTTTATATGATTCCGACAATTCACGAACAACCGACTATAAAAAGTTATATAAATATATATGTGTGTATATATATATCATTTACAATCATTATTATTATCAGTATTAGTATTAATATTAATAATTATCATTATCATAATTACTAATATTATTAGTATTATCACTTTGACTAAAATTATTAAAATTATTATAAATATCATTATTGTTAAATTAATACAACTTATTATTAATAATATTGTTATGATTAATAATTATCGTTAAACTTGTATTTAACATTATTATTATTATAAGTATTATTATTATCAATACTACAATCTATTATTATTATTAATATCATTATTAACATTTGTACTAATTATTATTATGCATATTATCAATATTATTATTATAAAATAAATACAATCTAATATTATTATTATCATTAATAATATTATTATTATCATTTTTTTATTATTAATTAGGATTATTATTATTAAAATAATAATAATTATTATTAATATATTTATTAATTATTAATATTAATAAAAATAAAAATAAAATAAAGGTACAGACAGATACCTAATTAGGTCAAGATCATTATTTTTTATTAACCATCATGATTTCCATATCTGCATCCCACATTTTTTCTATTTATAATTTTTTATACATATCGTGAATTCCTACTAGCCTGAATTTTGTATTTGTCGATCACAGCCACATTGAATCAATTATATATACTACATCAATCATTCAACTAATCACACAATCACATTATATAAATTTATTGAGAAATTAAAAACAAAAAATAGAAGTCGACTCTGTCTTGAGTCAATTTTCAAAAACCTCTAATTCGAATCGTTTTTAAAAATGTGTTAATGCAGAGTTGTTGGTAATTAATCCTTCAAACTATCTGCAAAATCTTGAGTTCCAATTTCTATTATCAAATCCAAATTTTCGAGTCAAAGTTTTTTAAAGTAAAAAGTCAACAGGTTGTTCATCACGAAATTCGTAATCTTTGTGATGTTTCCTGTCAAATTAATGATTGAGAAACGTTCTAGGAATGGTTTGAAACATATTTCATTTTATAAGCATCATCTAAAATGTTCAAAAAAATGGAAATAATTTTTTTTTTTAAAACTAGCTGCGACAGTAGCAGCACTCTTAAATTTTTATTTTATTTTATTTTATTTTTTTGCTATTCTTGTTAATCAACAACACCACTTGAAATTTTTTTGGTTGTTTTCAAGTCTTAAACAAAACTATAAATTCGTTATTATAATTGATGTTTGATTGGGTTCTTGTCAATTTGTGAAGAAGAAGATGAAAACATAAATCGGGTTAAATTAAATTAATTATGGCATTAATTCGGAAAAAGCAAGGACAGAGGGACGGTTCTGAGTGTTGTGGGTTGAGCGAGAGGTCTCGGGTTCGAGCTCGGTTTGGGGCATTTTTTTAAAAGGGGCTTATTTTGAGGTAGTTTTCATTTCCTAAATTTTTTTAATATTATTATTATTATTATTATTACTACTATTATTATAAGTTAATGAAAATGCTTTAAATTAAAATTAATTTATAATTTAAATGAATTAGTATTATTAAAATTAGTATTATAGTTATTATTATTAATTTGTATTATTAACATAAATATTATTATTAATATTATTAATAAGATTATAATTAGTAGTATTAAAATTACTATCATTATCACCATTATTACTAAAAGTAACCGTACTTTAAATTCTATCAAAATTTTTTGTAAAATTAGTATTATTATTGAAATTAATATTTTTAATAAAATTATCATTTTTATAATTATCTTTATTAAAAAGTTTCATTATTAAAATTAACTTATTAACAATACTATTATTATTATTTTTACATATCACTATATTCTTATTATTAAAAGGATATTAATTAAACTATATATAAAAGATATCAACTAATATATTTTATATATTCTTTATCATAAATAAACTTTAATATATTATAATGTCATAACGAATGATAAATATTAGTATATATAAAATATATAAATTAAATATATTAAATTTATCTAATATAACACATAAAAATAACAAATAAAGTCATTAATAATATATAAACTTGTTCAATTACAATTATACATGTTAATATATATACTTGATATAGGTTCGTGAATCCGAGGTCAACTCTGTACTTGTTCAGTGCCATCCTATGCATATTTACTACAAACTATCGTATCGTATCGTGAGTTCATCTGCTCCCTTTTTATATATTTTTGGGCTGAGAATAAATGCAATATTTTTATGACGGATAGACACAAGTGCAAACTATTATGCGACCAACATGAGTACTTTTATTGTGTTGATATGTAACATGCAAATCCCTGCATTGTAATATCATTAATTGCTAGATGAACTAAAGTGGCAAACGGAATTATTATAGATAGCGCTATTGGGAGTAACGTCCCGCACTGTTGACCTCAGGTCAATTGGTGGTATAATAATGATCTCGACAATTACATATGTATTGTCTCGGGGTAAAATCGTTTAGTTTTGATATTATACGCTCATGGAATACTTTTGATATACATGATATATCGTCTTTTATTAAATCTTGTGATCTATTTCTGAAAATCATTATTTATGACAAACCTATGAACTCACTCAACCTAGTGTTGACTTTTTAAAGCATGTTTATTCTCAGGTACTTAAATATTGCTTCCGCTGTATATCTGCTGCTTTGATGATGATTGCTTGCTATGCTTGGAGTCTTCATTACATATCATATCAATTAAGAACATTTAATGCTCTAAATACAATGTAATCTATTTATCTTCCGCTGCAAAACTCAATAAAACGTCTCATATAGAGTTGTTCTCGTTTATACAACTTTTATTTGATATAATTAGTCACAAATACCCCAGGCCCTATTTGGGAGTGTGACAGAAATGGTATCAGAGCAGTTTGTTGTAGAGAACCAGGATTGCATTTTATGTGTGCCTTATACAATTAGGTACCTTAGCAATGTAGGACTACAACTTTCCTTGACCACAGTGCCTTTAATTGTTGCCTTTAATTGTTAAATGCTACACTATACCTTAGAAACTATGCTTATTAAATTCTTTAATCTTTCTTAGAATGCCAAGCCAATCTAAGAACTCTGCTCACTCTCCTAAGTACTATCCAAATCCGCCACCATATTTAAATGCGACATCATGATTTCTGAAATTCTCGACATTCCTTTGTCATCTATCATGGTTTTGTATATTACATATGTATTACATGAAATGTTATCCATGATTTTTGAAATCTCTACTATTCATATTCATTATCTTTGCTTTCTCATTGTTTTTGATCATTGAACTTTCTTGACGAATGGCGTCTACGAAATTCTAGAATGGAAGGGTTTGGATTACCGATTTAAAGGATCCTATAGCTCAAGTCCCTAGACCTGAATAGGCCATTATGAATTGAAAGTCTTTAATCGAAAGATTATCTGATTACATACTTACCAATTCTTATCTCGACACGTCAAGCTGCCATTATTGCATAAATGGAGTATTGAGACATCATATCTTATCATATCTTATCATATCTTATCATATCTTATCATATCTATCCCAATAGACTTTATCTAACACTTTTCCTAAATTTCCTCCGTAACTCACGAAAATCTTTTTGCTATATATACTATTCAAGGAGACGAATATATCAATCAGTATTCAACACCCATTTCATATCAAACCCTATTCCAAACACATAATATGGATTTCCCACCTAATTCCTCAATTTCCTCTAGCTCCGAAGATAGCGTGACGGGAGCACACCCACCGATCAATTACCGTGATTTCTTCAAAAAATGGGGATGGGTTCACGAAATACTCACCCTATGGAGAAATGAAGAAGGTACTCCTTATCACGAGCCAAACTTACCACCAAACGTCAGAGTACTCGATCTGCTTACTGGCGAACCTGTTCGCAATACCATGTTCACTCTTTTCACAAGGATTTTCTGCCTCGAAGGTCGACTCGATGTAGCCCAAGACAGTATTCGTCCTCTACTCCCGAATTTTAACCAGATAGGGTTATTAGAAGAAGTTAGAAGACTTCGAACTAAATATCAAGAATTGACAAACCTTATGGAAGAATGGGTAGAACAAATCCATAGACACGGGCGTAAAGTAGAAACCCTGGAGGAAACAGTGCATGATTTGGAAGCTAGGCTCACACCTACTACCCAAGTACCACAAGCAACACCAGCAACATAACCATTACCTTCAGTACTACCAACATCACCAACACCACAAGCAATACCAACATCAACCACAACACCACCAGCAGTATCGTCAACATCACCAGCACCGATGACACTACCAGAATCAGCAAAAGCCTCAACAGTACCGCCAACATCATCAACACAGTAAGCATTATAAGAACCAACAGTTGCATCAGTATCAGCAACAGCATCAGCACCATCAGCTTCATCAACAACAACATCCGCATCACAAGCCTCAACATCACAATCTATGCCACGAGCATCAACATCATACGCACCATAGATACCAAGGAATACCAGTAACAACAAAAGAAGAAGTATTGATTCATAACTACATTGAAGAAATACTCTGCAGAGAATATGTAGTTTCTAAAAGTTTTTGGATATTATTTATTCTTGTTCCAACCTTAAATCAGATGAGACTAATATGATATTAACTCATTAAATTCATGATTTACATCCGAAGAAAATATATATGTGGGTATATATTCAAATTCTTTTGTACAAACTGTTGATGTTAAAAATATTTTAACGGGTAGGTAATACCCAAGAAATATTTAGAATTCACATTAATATGTTACACTGTACAATCTTCAATTCTGATTCAGCAGACATTAACTATCCTACTCACATCCACAGATATATATATATATATATATATATATATATATATATATATATATATATATATATATATATATATATATATATATATATATATATATATATATATATATATATATATATATATATGTTCACCGAAGAACAACCATTTTTATTCAAATTCAATTGGACATCCAAAGCTTTAGCATGTGTTAGCTTCCTAAGATCACTACATTCGTAAATTATATTCATTCGCATTCTTATCACATCAAACCACTGAAATTATCATTCATTACTTTTGAAATTTACAACATTTCTTCGTCAACCGATAGATCCATTGATGGATACATTCTACGCATAAACACTTCAACTACAAATTCTTGAAAACTTAGGATTGATTACCAATGATTCAGATATGAGAATGCTGATGAAGCAGCAAAAGCTGTAGATGGTCTGAATGACCAGAAGCTTAATACTCATAATAAAGAATGGAGTATTGGAAACGCTCAATGGAAAATTTGGAACTGAAAAACGGATTGAGCAAACCATGAAGGAGACTGTGGACAAATCACAAGGACTAAACCTGCCTTCAAAGAATTCAAATGATTCAATACCTGCTGAAGTCATTAATGTATACCTTGATCCTGACTCTAAACCTTTACGGATAAATCTTTTTATCATCCTTCGATATTAGAAAATCTAAGATATCATCGTATCCTTCATTATAAATATCCTCGATATTTCTGAAGATATCTTCATAATGATTCTTGGCCGCGATTAATTATCTCTTTGCGACATCTGTGTTACATAATAAAGGAAACTGTTTTAGTTTCTATACTTCGTTAACATTCAAGTTAAATTATGAATATTTTGAAGTAGTGTTGGGAATTGAAACATGAGTTAGTATAATATAATGACGTCAGGCCAACGTGATTATATTACAGTAAGTCATGCTAAATTTTTAATGGAAGATGATGATTCATAGACTTTATAATCATCATTTGTCATGTTACACGACTCTTACATTCTACCTAATCTCTAAGCATATCAAGAACATATATTCTTGATAATTTGACAAATCAAGATCGTGCTATTGCTTTCTTAAGAACATTAATTATGTTCATTCAAAACTTCATACCTACGAATTCTGGACCATTACTTGCTTTATAAAAGCATGAAGCTTCGACATATAAGGGAAAATATAAAGCCCGATAACAACACCGAAATTACAAACCGTGTATATCAATGCGTATAGAAATATAAAGACACGGGAGAACTAAAAACACAATAAATCCAAGAGCATAGTAGAAGTAAACTGACTCTTCCGGCGACAGATGAAAAAGAAGCACGATAGATATAAAAGTCAGGACTATATCTAGAATTAGAATTGGATAAAGCATACTGACGAATCTTTTGAATAAGAATTTAGGAAGAAAGTATAGAAGTGGTGAAGATAATGAAACAGAAGAAGCTAATTTATAGCGAAATTCCAGACACATCAATCGAGGCAATTCACCGCATTTAATTATAGAAAATTCTAATTTCCTTAATTACCGGAGAATCAAATCTTATAAATATTATGAAGATTTCTTTAAATCCTTAATTCCGGAAATCAACTTTAACTATGTCAAAAGTTAAGACGAACATTTAATTTTCTCATTTCAATCTTTTACGATAGTTTCTTTTATACTCATCCTGTAATCGAATCATTTCATCCATATTACCCAATGTTGATAAAACTCTATTTTTCATCTCATATTCATCACTCTTGTTGTAAAGAATGACGATCTCTATAAAATTTCATGATTATGATTTTCATGAACTCCTCTCTATTTTGTCTACCCTAATATGGTGGCATAAAGGCTCAAGGTTTAAATAAGCTCACTATTATTCATAACCCATTTCATGTGTATTGAAATGCTTGTATAACGTCATCATCTCTTTCTGAGAAAACCTAATCAATGACACTCTTGTTAAATCCTTTAGATAACATCCGCATTCATAATAAAATACACTTCGTATCGTAAGATTTAAACGCTATAAACAAAACAATATTCTATCCGTCGGAATTCACGCAAGGCCCCGAGTATACCTGGGAACGTGAAAACAAAATAAAACAAAAATATCCTCACCTATTTACAAACAACGCCGACTGATGGCAATAAATAAATTTCGGGACGAAATTTCTTTTAACGGGTAGGTACTATAACAACCCAGAAATTTCTGACTAAATTTAAACCTAACTTTTATATGATTCCGACAATTCACGAACAACCGACTATAAAAAGTTATATAAATATATATGTGTGTATATATATATCATTTACAATCATTATTATTATCAGTATTAGTATTAATATTAATAATTATCATTATCATAATTACTAGTATTATTAGTATTATCACTTTGACTAAAATTATTAAAATTATTATAAATATAATTATTGTTAAATTAATACAACTTATTATTAATAATATTGTTATAATTAATAATTATCGTTAACCTTGTATTTAACATTATTATTATTATAAGTATTATTATTATCAATACTACAATCTATTATTATTATTAATATCATTATTAACATTTGTACTAATTATTATTATGCATATTATCAATATTATTATTATAAAATAAATACAATCTAATATTATTATTATCATTAATAATATTATTATTAGCATTTTTTTATTATTAATTAGGATTATTATTATTAAAATAATAATTATTATTATTAATATATTTATTAATTATTAATATTAATAAAAAATAAAAATAAAATAAAGGTACAGACAGATACCTAATTAGGTCAAGATCATTATTTTTTATTAACCATCGTGATTTCCATATCTGCATCCCACATTTTTTTCTATTTATAATTTTTTATACATATCGTGAATTCCTACTAGCTTGAATTTTGTATTTGTCAATCACAGCCACATTGAATCAATTATATATACTACATCAATCATTCAACTACTCACACAATCACATTATATAAATTTATTGAGAAATTAAAAATGGAAAATAGAAGTCAACTCTGTTCTTGACTCAATTTTCAAAAACCTCTAATACGAATCATTTTTAAAAATGTGTTAATGCAGAGTTATTGGTAATTAATCCTTCAAACTATCTGCAAAATCTTGAGTTCCAATTTCTATTATCAAATCCAAGTTTACGAGTTAAAGTTTTAAAAGTAAAAAGTCAACAGGTTGTTCATCACGAAATTCGTAATCTTTGTGATTTTCATGTCAAATTAATGATTGAGAAACGTTCTAGGAATGGTTTGAAACATATTTCATTTTATAAGCATCATCTAAAACGTTCAAAAAATGGAAATCAATTTTTTTTTTAAAAAAAACTAGCTGCGACAGCAGCAGCACTCTTTATTTATTTATTTATTTATTTTGATATTCTTGTTAATCAACAACACCACTTGAAAATTTCTTGGTTGTTTTCAAGTCTTAAACAAAACTATAAATTCGTTATTATAATTGATGTTTGATTGGGTTCTTGTCAATTTGTGAAGAAGAAGATGAAAACATAAATCGGGTTAAATTAAATTAATTATGGCATTAATTCAGAAAAAGCAAAGACAGAGGGACGGTTCTGAGTGTTGTGGGTTGAGCAAGAGGTCTCGGGTTCGAGCTCGGTTTGGGGCATTTTTTTTTAAAAGGGGCTAATTTTGAGGTAGTTTTCATTTCCAAAATTTTTTAATATTATTATTATTATTATTATTATTATTATTATTATTATTATTATTATTATTATTATTATTATTATTATTATTATTATTATTATTATTATTATTACTACTACTATTATTATAAGTTAATGAAAATGATTTACATTAAAATTAATTTATGATTTAAATGAATTAGTATTATTAAAATTATTATTATAGTTATTATTATTAATTAGTATTATTAACATAAGTTACTATTAATATTATTAATAAGGTTATAATTATTAGTATTAAAATTACTATAATTATCACCATTATTACTAAAAGTAACCGTACTTTAAATTCTATCAAAATTTCTTGTAAAATTAGTATTATTATTGAAATTAATATTTTTAATAAAATTATCATTTTTATAATTATCTTTATTAAAAAGTGTCATTATTAAAATTAACTTATTAACAATACTATTATTATTATTATTATTACATATCCCTATATTCTTATTATTAAAAGAATATTAATTAAACTATATATAAAAGATATCAATTAGTATATTTTATATATTCTTTATCATAAATAAACTTTAATATATTAAAATGTCATAACAAATGATAAATATTAGTATATATAAAATATATAAATTAAATATATTAAATTTATCTAATATAACACATAAAAATAACAAATAAAGTCATTAATAATATATAAACTTGTTCAATTACCATTATACATGTTAATATATATACTTGATATAGGTTCGTGAATTCGAGGTCAATTCTGTACTTGTTCAGTGCCATCCTATGCATATTTACTACAAACTATCGTATCGTATCGTGAGTTCATCTGCTCCCTTTTTATATATTTTTGGGCTAAGAATAAATGCAATATTTTTATAACGGATAGAAAGTGCAAACTATTATGCGACCAACATGAGTACTTTTATTGTGTTGATATGTAACATGTTATTGTGGTCATATGAAACATGCAAATCCCTGCTTTGTAATATCATTAATTGCTAGATGAACTAAAGTGGCAAACAAAATTATTATAGATAGCACTATTGGGAGTAACGTCCTGCACTGTTGACCTCAGGTCAATTGGTGGTATAATAATGATCTCGACAATTACATATGTATTGTCTCGGGGTAAAATCATTTAGTTTTGATATTATACGCTCATGGCATACTTTTGATATACATGATATATCGTCTTTTATTAAATCTTGTGATCTATTACTGAAAATCATTATTTATGACAAACCTATGAACTCACTCAACCTAGTGTTGACTTTTTAAAGCATGTTTATTCTCAGGTACTTAAATATTGCTTCCGCTGTATATCTGCTGCTTTGATGATGATTGCTTGCTATTCTTGGAGTCTTCATTACATATCATATCAATTAAGAACATTTAATGCTCTAAATACAATGTAATCTACTTATCTTTCACTGCAAAACTCAATAAAACGTCTCATATAGAGTCATTCTCGTTTATACAACTGTGAATTGATATAATTAGTCACAAATACCCCAGGCCCTATTTGGGGGTGTGACAATCTTTCATCTTTCTATTTAAAGCATGTGAGTCTAAGATATTTCATAAACTCAATAACATGGTGCATGGGCATACTTAGGGTTAGTAAATATGATATAGTAAATCATAGGTAAAATAAGGTAAAATAAAAGATAGGCTTGGGGTGCCTCCCAATAGCTCTTTGTTTAAGAAGTCCTTACAGCTGGACTTTCCAAAAATTCCTGGGAAACTTAGAGTCAAGATGGGTAAAGGGAGTAATCTTCCCTTGGGTGGTCTTCTAAATATGTTTTCAGTCGGTGGCCATTGACTTTGAATTTCCCAGTGGGTCTTTCTACTTTTTAGCTCCGTACGAAAAGATTTGTACGATTTTGAACGGTCCACTCCATCTTAAATTAAACTTACCTGAAAATTTCTTGAATCGAGAATTGAAGAGTAGAACTTTATCTACATGAGCAAACTTTCTTAGAATCAATTTTGCATCGTGTAAGAGCTTAGTTCATTCCTTGTAGATTTATTAAGTCTCATATGCTTGATCTCTCTATTCAGCAAGTTCATTCATTTGCATCTTACGATGTTTACTTGTAACTGAAGGATCATGGTACAGGTCTTCAATGCCCAGAGAGCTTTGTATTCCAACTCTAGCAGAAGATGGCCAGATTTTCCATAAATCATTCTGTAAGGTGTAGTACCTAGAGGATTCTTCTAAGCAGTTTGGAATGCCCATAGAGCATCGTCAAGCTTATCGACACATTTGTTTCCATGGTGGTCGCAGTACGTTCTAAAATTCTCTTAAGTGCCCTATTCGTGACTTCTGCCTATCCGTTAATATACGAATGATAAGCATTGGACATCTTGTGGGTAACTCCATATTGTTGCATCACCTTCATGAATTGAGTATTATAGAAGTGTGTGCTTCTATCACTAATAATAGCACGGGGAGGTCCAAATCGGCAAAACGGTCTTTTAAGGAAATTGGTGACCACCTTGGCATCGTTTGTTGGGAAGGCTTGAGCTTCTACCCATCTAGAGATGTAATCTACTTCTATGAGAATGTACTCTTTCCCATTAGATTTAGGGAATGGTCCCATAAAGTCTAATCCATATATGTCAAAATTTTGCAGGCTTGAATAGTCGTCCGAGGCATCTCATTCTTTTTTGAGATGATTCCTTGTCTTTGGCAAGCGTCCCATCGTTTTACAAGTTCTTACGCATCTCTAAATATAGGTGTCCAGTAAAATCCTGAATCGTATACCTTGCATGCATTTAGATTTGCTCCATGATGACCTCCAGTTAGTTCGTGGTGACTGATATTGCTCAAATACATCATATATATATCTCGCAATATCGTGTGAAATACTCTCGAATCAAGGATAGTTAAGGCGGTTTCTACAAGTAACACATAAAGTTATGTAAAGTGTATCGGAAAGTGGTTTATAAAGAGTTTTGATGAATTATGACCGTTCTATAAGTTGTGATTTCATCATAGTTGATTCCGATACAAGTTATGGTCAATTTAGCGCTCTAAAATGATAAAACGAGGCTGCAGATATGTTGGACGCCGTCCAAAATGATTGGGACGCCGTCCAAATGAAGGGAGATTTGGAAAAAATGAGACAGTAAAATTCATCACAACTGGACGCCGTCCAGCCCTTCACAACTGGATGCCATCCAGAAATCTGGACGCCATCCAGGCCTTTACAACTGGATGCCGTCCAGAAATCTAGACGCCGTCCAGAAGTAGGTTTCAGCCTACTTTTGCTTTTTGACCAATTTTAACTGCTTTAAAACCAAATAATTGAGAGGGATACGAGCAGATACGAACCAGAGGAGTTAGAAGACGATTTTAGGAGCAAAATTGGAGAACTCCAAGCTCTTGCAAGTGATCTAACATCCAAGAATCAAGAAACCAATCCTTCTCCATCCAAGATTCAATCTCTATTAGGTTGATTTATTGTTCTTAACAATGAATTCTACTTATCAATTGATTGCTATTTTGTTTGTTAATATGATTGTTGGCTAAACTCTATAATGTTTGTCTAGATTAATAATTTAGGTATTGGATGGAATCTTATGGATTGAATGTATTATGTGTGATAGATTAGAACTTGAATTAAAGAACCATGCTTATTGATGTCAAATCATTTGTATCTAGTTAATTGATATGTTGTTGATAAAGAGAACTCTTGTTGATGTATCATATTGATTTACAATCAACTTGTCTTAGATTGATTATTTACTAAACCGGACCAAGGGGGTAAATTAGATCAAAATGGTTAGACGATATAGGGATGAATTATGTAGAGCGAACGCAAAAGACAATTGGTATTCAAGTCTTTGATCTAGCTAATCAACTAGTCACAAACAAAAAGGTCTAGGTGATAGGGAACCCTCCACTTAGTAATTCTAGTTTGAGTACTTGCTAAAGAGAACTCTTAGCAAGTCGATTTAGGTGATTAGCATATATATCATAGTTATTTGGTTACAAACACGAGAACTATAGAGAAAAGGGAACCCTTGATCTTGTAATCGAGTTTGCGTATTTACTAAAGAGAACTCTTGGTAAATCTATTAGGTAACTTACACACATATTCATTCAATCGGGTCTTAATAATATAACTTACATCCAATACCGAGGGTAAAATATCTAGATGAACATTTCGTATCTTTGATTTTAATCAAACTATCTTATTTGCTTTCTTTGCACTTGTTTTCGTTATATAAACTTAAATAACCAAAAATATTGTTTTTAGTTTTAATTTTCTCTGATTTGGCTAAATCGTTAAATAGCCATAAAAACATAATATCTTGTACCTTTAAGTTTCATTTACTTAGTAATCATAATATAGTTTCTAATTCTAGTTTGACTAATACAACTGTCCTTGGAACGATACACGGAACTAAACCATTATTTATACTACTACACGATCGGGTACACTGCCCGTTAGTATGTAACAATCTTTAATCGGTATTTTTCCATACTATTTCATACAACAATTCATATACCACGTTCCACACATCAGTGACATTGGCGCCGCTGCCGGGGACAGTTTTGTGTCAAAATAGAATTGTTAACTAATTTGTGATTAAGTAGTTTCTTAATTATTTTAAATTATTAATAGTCTTTGATTTTTAAACTTATAGAATCGGTGCATTTAATAGTTTTGTTAGTCGTGTGATTGACATATTTTAGGTTGCATATGCCACATACCCGAAGTTCAGATTCTCCATTACTTACACCGCTTACAGAACCTGATAGAAAGCTTGGTAGGATCCCAAAAGAAGTACTTGAACTTTTTGAATCTTCATCAAAGCAAGAAACTTTTGATTCAGAATCAAGTACAACCAAGCCAAGATACTCTGAATTTGGTGAAACCGTTCATCCTCCAAATTTTGAAATGGAAGGAGAGGCAAGGCAGGTGGTACCAAGACAATCAATGGCGGCCAAGATGAAAGCAACCCGAACCGGACAAGGTAGTGCCATTACTCCGCCCACAGGTGAGGAAAAATTTGAAATAAAAGGACCTATTCTCCAAATGATTAACAACAGATGTCAATTTGGTGATGGTCCGAATAAAGATGCAAACGAATATATTCATCTTTTTCAAGAGATATGTCTTCTTTTCAAACTTAAACCAGACACTGACCAGGCCATATTTTTAAAACTTTTCCCGTGGACACTCCACGGGGAAGCACGAAGTTGGTTAGATTCATTGGCCGAGGCTACGATAGAAACTTGGGATGGTATGATGGAAAAATTTCTTAAGAAATATTTTTCAGCTTCTAAGTCCGCGAGACTCCAACAAGAAATTACCCAATTCTGTCAAAAGTCGATGGAAACCTTATATGAAGCATGGAACCGATTTTCCAAAATGCTAAGAGGTTGTCCAAACCATGGTCTGGATACCTTCCAACAAGTTCAAATTTTTTACAAGGGTTGTGATGTTGCAACCCGAATTTTCATTGATCAAGCGGTCGGAGGTTCACTCATGGACAAAATCGAGCAAGAGGCTTATGAGATAATCGAGAAGCAAGCTGATTATTCTCATGAGTGGCATCAAGAATGACCAATTACTCGTAATGCTCAAGTCCATAGCGCCGGTGCTTATGATGACCTTAGTTCCCTAAGTGTGAAAATAGACGGTGTTGCTCGAAACATGGACAAAATCACCAAGGAAATTCATAGTATGAAAGTAGGTTGTGAATACTGTGGTGGTCTCCATTTAAGAAAAGATTGTGATGCCAGTTTAACAATGGCTCAAAAAGAAGAAGTGGCTTTCATAAGCCAAAGAAATAATAATCAATTTCAAGGAAGAGCCCAATTTAACCGAAACTTCAACAACCCCTACAACCCTCAAGGTCAAAATTCCAATTACCAACAAGGGTCAAGTAGTGGGTTCCAATAACAAACTCTGGGTTTTTATCAAAAACCCCAACAAAAAGAGAAAAAGTCAAATATGGAGAGTTTGTTGGAGAAGTTAATTGCATCTCAAACCCAGCTTGTCACAAATATAAGCCAAACAAACGAGAAGAACGAACACCAATTTAAAAACCAACAAGCTGCAATTCAGAATCTGGAAAAGCAAATGAGTGGTTTAGCTAGTTTACTTAGCGAAAGAAAACCAGGGAGTTTATCGGGGGATACTAATACGAACCCCCGATATGAACACGCCAATGTTATCACCACACGGAGTGGTCTAGCATACGAAGCTCCAAAAATGCCTGAAGATTCTGATTTTAGTGTTCCGTTGAACAAAAATGACGAACCGGTTAAGGAGCTGGAATAAGTGGTTGAGAAGGAAGAACGGGAGAAACCCGTAGTTAACCCATATCAACCACCGCTCCCATACCCAAGAAAGCAACAACAAGAAAGGCTCGAAGCCGAAAGGTTAAAATTTCTAGATATGTTTAAACAAATTAACATAAATATGCCTTTTATTGATGTGATTTCAGGTATGCCCAAGTATGCTAAGTTCTTAAAAGACTTACTTACTAACCGCAAGAAGATGGAAAGCGTTTCATCAGTCACTTTAAATGCTAGATGTTCAGCGCTGGTGTCCAACACACTTCCTGAAAAGCTTCAGGATCCAGGTTGTTTTACTATTCCATGTCTAATGGGTGACCTCGACTGTATGAGGGCATTGGCCGATTTGGGGGCTAGTATCAATTTAATGCCCTATTCGATTTACCTTAAATTAGCCCCTGAGGAACTCAAGATCACACGAATGGCTATTCAACTAGCTGATCACTCTATAAAATTCCCTCCAGGAATAATAGAGAATTTGTTAGTTAAGACCGGGAATCTGATTTTTCTTGCAGACTTTGTGGTTTTAGACATGGAAGTTGATGAAAGAATACCAATTATTTTGGGTCGACCATTTTTGAATACTACTAGATAGGTCATTGATGTTTATGACCAACAGTTGACCCTTAGAATTGGTGAAGCTAGTGCGACTTTTGCAATTGACAAGTCATTAAAATATCATGAATCTTCAGATGATACTTGTTATTTTATGCAAAGCATAGACTCGCATTATAAGTTCTTGCAGGAATTTCCCGAATCAGATGAAACAGGTGTACACGATTTGGCGAGTGGAGATGAAGAATTTTCCGTTGAAGAAATGGATGTGATAGCCACTTTGATGGCAAATGGGTATGAACCAACTGAGGAGGAGATAGAACAACTGAACAAGGATAGCGAGTACCAGAGTAAATCCTCAATTGAGGAACCTCCAATTTTGGAGCTTAAGCCGCTCCCTGATCATCTTGAGTACGCTTTCCTTTAGGAAGATTCGAAGCTTCCGGTAATTATTTCCTCACTTCTTTCTAAACATGAAAAAGAACGTCTTGTTTCCTTGTTACAGGCCCACAAACTGGCCATTGCATGGAAAATACATGATATAAAAGGAATTAGTCCTTCTTATTGCACGCACAAGATCTTGATGGAAGAAAATTCCAAACTAGTGGTGCAACGTCAAAGGAGACTAAATCCTCATATGTAAGATGTTGTCAAGAAGGAAATCATTAAATTGCTAGATGCAGGTCTAATCTACCCAATCTCAGACAGTCCGTGGATAAGCCCGGTCCATTGTGTTCCTAAAAAGGGTGGTATAACTGTTATCACCAATGATAAAGATGAGCTTATCACAACACAAACTGTCACGGGGTGGCGAGTTTGTATAGATTATCGTGAGCTAAACGATGCCACGAGAAAAGACCATTTTCCGCTACCATTCATTGATCAAATGTTAGAGAGACTAGCAGGAAATAGCTTTTATTGTTTCCTAGATGGTTTTTCAGGGTACTTTCAAATTCCCATCTCCCCCGAGGATCAAGAAAAGACTACCTTCACGTGTCCCTATGGCACCTTTTCATACCGCCGAATGCCCTTTGGTCTATGTAATGCTCCCGCAACATTCCAAAGGTGCATGATGGCCATTTTCCACGATATGATTGAAGAATGCATGGAAGTGTTCATGGATGACTTTTCATTCTTCGGTGACACGTTCGATTCATGCCTTCTAAATTTGGAGAAAATGCTAATTAGGTGTGAGAAATCAAACTTAGTGCTAAAATGGGAGAAATGCCACTTTATGGTTAAAGAAGGCATTGTATTGGGGCACAAAATCTCAATTGTTGGTATTCAGGTGGATCCAGCAAAGGTTGACGTCATTGCCAACCTTCCACCTCCTTCAAATGTGAAGGGTGTGAGAAGTTTTCTTGGGCATGCCGGGTTTTACTGGCGATTTATTAAAGATTTCTCGAAAAAGATGCACCCTTTGTTTTCACAAGTGAATGCACTAAGGCATTCAATGTTTTAAAACAAAAACTTGTCAACGCACCAATAATCATAGCTCCAAATTGGTTACTACCATTCGAGCTAATGTGCGATGCATCGGATTTTCAGTTTTGGGCCAACGGGTTGAGAAACGTTTTCAACCCATTTATTATGCAAGTAAGACTTTACAAGGAGCTCAATTGAACTACACAACCACAAAAAAAGAGCTCCTTGCTATCGTCTTTTCTTTTGACAAATTCTGATCATATCTTGTCCTATCGAAGACAATTGTCTTCATCGATCATTCGGCATTGAAATACCTTTTCTCTAAGCCGGATGCAAAACCTCGATTGCTAAGATGGGTCTTGCTTTTGCAAGAATTTGATATCGAGATTAAGGACAAGAAAGGTGCCGAAAATCTCGCAGCTGACCATCTTTCTAGACTTGAAAATCCCAATCTTGAAGTACTCCATGAATCGAGTATTAAAGATGATTTTCCCGGTGAATACCTCATGCGAGTAGAGAAGGTGGAAGACTCGTGGTATGTTGACTTCGCTAATTACATTGTTGGGGGGTACCTAGAAACCGGTTGGTCACATCAGAAAAGAAAGAAATTCTTTAGTGACCTAAAATACTATTTTTGGGAAGACCCTTATCTATTTAGGCGATGTGCGGATGGAGTTATTCGCAGATGTGTTTCGGGGAAGGAATGCATCGAAATTCTGCTTGATTGTCACCTTGGTCCAACAGGTGGGCACTTTGGTCCCCAAATCACGGGGAGGAAAGTTTATGAGGCTGGTTTCTATTGGCCTACAATATTCAAAGATGCCTACACTGTTTATAAGGCTTGTGATGCGTGCCAACGGGCTGGTCAAATCACTAAACGGGATGAAATACCTCAACAAAGCATCCAAGTATGTGAGGTGTTCGATGTGTGGGGAATTAACTTTATGGACCCCTTTCCAAAGTCTCTATCTTACCTCTACATACTTGTTGCCATAGACTATGTTTCCAAATGGTCGGAGGCAAAACCTCTACCAACAAATGATGGCCGAGTTGTAGTAACCTTTTTGATGGAACTTTTCTCAAGGTTTGGCACACCAAAAGCCCTAATCAGTGACCGGGGAACCCACTTTTGCAATAAGCAATTAGAAAATGTGTTGAAAAGATATGGAGTGGTCCATAAAATTTCAACATCCTATCATGCCCAAACAAGTGGGCAAGTGGAAAATACCAAGGTCGTTAAAACGCATACTTGAAAAGACCGTTGGTGCAAATCCAAAAGAGTGGTCAGTTAAGTTAAACGATGCATTGTGTGCCTTTCTCACGGCCTACAAAACACCTATTGGAACCACTCCTTTTCGTATGGTATACGGAAAAGCATGCCATCTCCCGTTGAAGATTGAACACAAAGCGCATTGGGCGCTAAGGGCATGTAATTTGGATTACCAAGAGGCGGGTCGGTTACGTTTAACCCAGTTGAATGAATTAGACGAGTTGAGGCTTGAAGCCTATGACAACTCTCTAATGTATAAGGAAAAGACCAAACAATGGCACGACAAGAGATTGAAAAGTCCAAAAGAATTCATGGAAGAAGACCGTATCCTTTTTTATAATGCCCGTTTCAAGTTATCATCAGGAAAGCTTAAGTCCCGATGGTCGGGACCATTTATTGTTAGAAGGGTGTACCCTTATGGTACAATTGAAGTGGTGAACTGGAAGGGCGATATTTTTAAAGTGAATGGCCACCTGGTCAAACACTATGTCGATGGTCCCCTGGAAATCGAAGACGAGGTTAGCCTCAACTTCAAGAACAAAGCCTAAATCAAAATAGGGACGAGTTGGGTGAACGACTCATTAAAGAAAGTTCACGCGTGTAAATAGTGTGAATTGAGTGTTTTATGATTGGTTTGATTATTTTTAATGTACAAAATGATCTATGATGATGATATGAGCTTTTGTGTGTTGAAAATGGGAGTTTTTATGAGTTTTATGAAATTTTTGAGCCACCAAACCAGTGGGACAGCGTCCAAAATTCCTTGGACGCCGTCCAATTTCAAAGAGTTTTCTCAAAATGAGGTCAGTAGAATTTAGTGTAATTGGACGCCGTCCAGATTTCTAGACGCCGTCCCATCTTTCTTTACTGGATGCCGTCTAGATTTTTGGACGCCGTCCAGCTCTTCTTTACTGGACGCCGTCCAGAAATTTGGACGCCGTCCAGAAGCCTTCCCAGAAAAAAAACGCGTTTTATATTCATTCTAACCCAATTTTCAACCACAAAACACACTTCTCTTTTATTTTCTCTCCCAAACACGAACCAACACTCTAAAAACCCTAATTTCTTCCTTCAAATTCGTGAATTCTTCCTTCAAATCCAAGCTTGAATCATGTTTTCTAGGGTATTGCTAATCTCTTTTCATACTTTTCTTTCTTAATTCCTTGATTTTAGTGTCTATATGTATAATTAGGTGAAAGACAAGTGTGGGGTGTTTGATTTGCATGATTCTTGTTTAGATTAACATGCCTTAGTTGTTTAATTTCCCATTATGTCTTGATTTTTCAATAATTATATGTTTGATGGGTATATCCATGATTCTAGGGTTTGTAGTGATGAAATCCGAAATTAGGGTAATTAATTCAAGATATTGAGTTTGTTTGTGTTGTTTATGAAGCTTGTAAAGTGTTTAATTGTTATTGATGATGTAGATGTTAATTTAGCCGGGTCATAAATTGAATGTTCTTGAATTTTTAGCATGCTTTGAATTATAATGATCTTATGAAAGATGTATGCTTGATTTTCATTTGTTTAAGCCTATTGAAGTGGATTGATGGTATGGAATGCTATAATGTAGTGGCGTTATAATGATCATTTTGAACTAAATTATGATAACTAGTGCTGTGATTGTAATGAATATCATTAGAATGCAAGTTTAAATGTCATGACCTATGAACGCAATATGCTTGAGTCCTAAGTTGATGCCTAATTGTAAATTTTGTGATCCACATTTTTGTGAGAGTGTATTTGCTAGTTTATGTTGACTTTGGTTGACTGTAATCAATTATTCTAAACATACACTTTTGCTTATATGAATCACAATGCTTATGAACTTTGAATGGAATGACTAATTCTCCTTGCTACTCGGTTATGTTTTTAGCTAACATTAACACAACGGTTTCTATGTTCTTTGGTTTGGTGTTATTATGTTTTGCAGGGACAATCTAGCAGAGGTGGACAACCAAAAAGAGGCAGAACATCAAGAAACGCACCACCACCACCGGTTCAACAACATTCATCATCATCATCTGGTGAAGAAGAAGACGCTCAAAATAATCCAATAGTATGGTTAGAACATCTTCGGGACAATGATGATTACGGAGAAACTTTTTCTCGAATTACCCGTAGGCCAATTAATGCTACATGGTATTTGGACTGGGCTCCTTTGATTGAGGCGGGTATGCAAATCCATGTCACTAGTTTGTCAGCTATACCATATAATAACATATTGACCCACGCATGGGAACACATTTTCAATCTACATGATCAAGTGTTTCCCGTGCTATGTAAAGAATTTTACTCAACTTTCCGATTCAATAATGTTCGCGATCCACTATCGGATGCTTTCTTTAGATTCCGACTATGGGGTGATGAAAGAAGTTTGAGTAGTTTTGGGTTATGTAGAGTTTTGGGTATTTTTAACGAGCTTACTGACGCACAATTAAGGCAATATTTGATAAGCTCAGAGTATCATGGGAGAGTGGGTTTTAATGAACAATCCTTTTGGAGAAGGATTAGGGGGCCAAATGCTTCTAGCCTGTTCAAATCAAGCAGACACAGGTATACAGAAATAGCAACCCCGGATGATAAGCTTCTCCATCGACTTATCGCATGTACTTTTAATGCGAGAGTCGAAGGACATGAAAAGGTAAAATCTCTGGATCTATGGATAATGGAACAAATAAAACGGGGTTGTCACACCGATATACCGGGGTTAATTGGGAACTATTTGCTGGGTATCGCTACGGATGCACGAAGAGACAAACCGCTTCTAGGGGGCCACTACATTACGCGGATTACTCGTCACTTTAATATTGATCTTAATCGCCTGATAGAACGTGACCATGCAATGAAACCCTTGAAAAAGGTTTCTTATGTTAACGCTGAGATTTTGATGTACGACGCAAATAGACGTTTGGTACCTTTTGTGGTAGGTGGCGCGAGTGGTAGTGGAGCGAATGTACAACAGGAACAACAAGAGGAAGAAGAAGCGAAAATGGAAGCCCAGACAAATGTTCAAGATCAAGGTCATTGGTATCCGTCCCAATCTGGTTGGGATAATTTGGTTGATAGTGTAAATAATATGAGGTTGAGTCAGCAAGGAATGGAGCAACGCCAGATTGCTCAAGTGCATAATCAGGGATGGAACAGTTATGGTATTGATTGGAATAACCATAACACCGAGTTATTTTATTCCAACCCCGATCAGTACTATGGAACAACACGTCTGACACCTCAATATTACACTGATCCTCAAAACCCACCTCTGCTTTACCCAATTTATAATACTAACGATGCGATGCAGGATGCCAGGAACCGATTTGAGCAGGAATACCCGTAGGGACGCCGAAGCAGAGATGGCTCAGAAAACTACTTTTGGCCTTACGATAACTGAAGGCCTGCGAGCCTATGATCCTTTTGTTACATTTTCAAACAATCTATTTATTTATTATGGTGTGTATTAAAACAATATTGGTTTGTATTTTTAAACTAATTTTGTGGTTTGATAATGGTTGTGGTTGTGGAAACACCGTTATTTTTATTATTATTTGTGTGGTTTGTTATTTTGTGCAGCGTGGTTTAACTTCAAAGACTGGCATTAAGTTCAGCAACATTTGATATTATGATGTATGTATATTGATAATCGAGGAATGGATGATGCTCTTATGCTGGCAGTAAGTTCAGCGGCATTCGTCTACATTTTCCACGATTTACAGGTTAAAAATTTGAAAATTTCTACAATCACCCTATCACTTTGCCCTCTAAATTTAATCATTTTTCTGATTTCATGCAATGAGGGCCTTGCATGATCTCAAGTGTGGGGTGGGAGATAGAAATTTATTGGGAATTCGTTTTACAAAAATTAAGGAGTTTATGATCAAAATTTTAAAATTTTCAGGTAGCCTTAGAAACGAAAAAAAAAATTGTCCAAAAACCATTTTTCATACATTGTGTTCTAAAACTAGAAAAGAAATGTTGAGTTATGTTTTAAATTATTAATAATCTTTGAAGTTGTACTATCATTCAATTATTTGAATGAAAATCCTATTAGTTTAGTAAAACTAACTTGTAGGTCACTTGTACCAAAACGAGTGTAAACCGTGAGAGAGCGGTGATTGCATAGCGTGGTCGGAAACCGGACCTCGCGCCAGATCGTAAACTAAAACAGGACGATCCTCATTGTTTCTCCTAACAATGACAATGTTGCGTCCGACCACTTTATTATTACCCATAGGATGTATCAATTCCATCCTCAAGGAAGTAAAGTCTTCCGAACGACACACTTGCTGATTTGTTTCAGAAGTTGTAGTCCAGACCAGTTGTAGGGTGACGAAAAATCTCGAAAAGTCATTGCTAAAATCGACTGGAAATCTACCAGCCCTCAACGTCAAACAGGGAAACTGGTAGTCAAAGCTTATCTCAATGAGGGAAATTTGCTGGCCAAATGGGAAGCGCACCATGATACACAAAATGTCAGTGATTGATCAGATTCCCAGTGGATAACCTCTGGAAAGGTAAGATATCAGCTTTTAAGCCTGATGAACCTCAATCTTTATGGTTGACTTAACGGATTAGATGATTACCTCATGATTATCAATGATATCCGGACATAATGTGAATCCTCCTAAACACATTATTTTCTTACCAACATCTAGCGATGTTAGGTACTGTGGGAGGGATTGGCTTGACCAATAGCGGGAAACCCGCACTCATTTTTTTTCAAAATTCAGAAAATCCGACTAAATTGAAAAAACGTGCCTAGTGTTAAAACTAGCATGATATTTTCAAAACCATAAAATGTTTTTCATTGAGGTCCTGATTTCCCTAGGACCAAATTTTTCGGATACTTGGCTCTAATCTCTCAAAAATGTGTGCGTGTGTTCTCATTGTGTATATAGCGTGAGGGTAATTACAATAAAGGTGTGTTGTACTTAAAACGTGTGTTTCATATAGCGTGAGTTTGCGTTTCAAATAAACGTGTGTGTTTCATGTGTTTCGCGTGACTTGTGTGATTTGTGTACTCTATATTGTGTAAGTGTGTTTGATAGTTTTCTACTTTGTAAGAATGAATTGCTTGAGGACAAGCAAGGTTTAAGTGTGGGGTGTTTTGATATTGCTCAAATACATCATATATATATATATATATATATATATATATATATATATATATATATATATATATATATATATATATATATATATATATATATATATATATATATATATATATATATATATATATATATATATATATATATCTCACAATATCGTGTGATATACTCTCGAATCAAGGATAGTTAAGGCGGTTTCTACAAGTAGTGGTTTATAAAGAATTTTGGTGAATTATGACCGTTCTATAAGTTGTGATTTCATCATAGTTGATTCCGATACAAGTTATGGTCAATTTAGCGCTCTAAAATGATAAAACGAGGCTGCAGATATGTTGGACGCCGTCTAAAATGATTGGGACGCCATCCAAAATAAGGGAGATTTGGAAAAAATGAGACAGTAAAATTCAGCACAACTGGACGCTGTCCAGAAATCTGGACGCCGTCCAGCCCTTCACAACTGGACGCCGTCCAAAAATCTGGACGCCGTCCAGGCCTTTACAACTGGACGCCGTCCAGAAATCTGGACGCCGTCTAGAAGTAGGTTTCAGCCTACTTTTTCTTTTTGACCAACTTTAACTGCTTTAAAACCAAATAATTGAGACGGATACGAGCAGATACGAACCAGAGGAGTTAGAAGACGATTTTAGGAGCAAAATTGGAGAACTCCAAGCTCTTGCAAGTGATCTAACATCCAAGAATCAAGAAACCAATCCTTCTCCATCCAAGATTCATTCTCTATTAGGTTGATTTCTTGTTCTTAACAATGAATTCTACTTATCAATTGATTGCTATTTTGTTTCTTAATATGATTGTTGGCTAAACTCTATAATGTTTGTCTAGATTAATAACTGAGGTATTGGATGTAATCTTATGGATTGAATGTATTATGTGTGATAGATTAGAGCTTGAATTAAAGAACCATGCTTATTGATGTCAAATCATTTGTATCTAGTTAATTGATATGTTGTTGATAAAGAGAACTCTTGTTGATGTATCATATTGATTTACAATCAACTTTTCTTAGATTGATTGTTTACTAAACCGGACCAAGGGGGTAAATTAGATCAAAATGGTTAGACAATATAGGGATGAATTGTGTAGAGCGAACACAAAAGATAATTGGTATTCAAGTCTTTGATCTAGCTAATCAACTAGTCACAAACGAAAAGGTCTAGGTGATAGGAAACCCTCCACTTAGTAATTCTAGTTTGAGTACTTGCTAAAGAGAACTCTTGGCAAGTCGATTTGGGTGATTAGCATATATATCATAGTTATTTGGTTACAAACACGAGAACTATAGAGAAAAGGGAACCCTTGATCTTGTAATCAAGTTTGCGTATTTACTAAAGAGAACTCTTGGTAAATCTATTAGGTAACTTACACACATATTCATTCAATCGGGTCTTAACAATATAACTTACATCCAATACCGAGGGTAAAATATCTAGATGAACATTTCGTATCTTTGATTTTAATCAAACTATCTTATTTGCTTTCTTTGCACTTGTTTTCGTTATATAAACTTAAAAGACCAATAATATTGATTTTACTTTTAATCTTCTCTGATTTGGCTAAATCGTTAAATAGCCACAAAAACATAATATCTTGTACCTTTAAGTTTCATTTACTTAGTAATCATAATATAGTTTCTAATTCTAGTTTGACTAATACAACTGTCCTTGGAACGATACACGGAACTAAACCATTATTTATACTACTACACGATCGGGTACACTGCCCGTTAGTGTGTAACAATCTTTAATCGGTATTTTTCTATACTATTTCATACAACAATTCATATACCACGTTTCACACATCAGTGACACTGGTGAAGGATCCATGCTGCTTGTTTTTCATTAACACATCTTTAAATATTTGATCAGGACAAATCTTGAACAAGTATGGGTCTTCCCAGTAGTAAAACTTTGCAACCCGAAAGAACTTACTTCTTTGGGATGTGCTCATTCCTTTTTGTACTACTAGAACAACTAAACAGTTGGCTATGTCAGTGTACCAAGGGGTATCAGTGAATTGTGATCCTCTTTCGGCTTGTCCTATACTCATAAGTTGTTTTTCCAGAAATGTTTCTCTGATATTTGTCCAGCAATCTGTTCCATCGTCGGGTTTTCTAGGCGATTGAGATGATCTGCTGTGACGTTCTCAGCTCCTTTCTCACCCTTAATCTCGATATCGAATTCTTGTAGGAGTAAGATCCATTGTAGGAGTCTTGGTTTAAAATCTTGCTTAGTGAACAAATATTTAAGGGCTGAATGATTCGTGTAAACTGTATTTTTTGACAGGATTAGATATGATCGGAATTTTTCGAAGGCAAATACTACCTGCAAGCAGCTATTCTTCCGTGGTAGTGTAATTCTCTTGAGCTCCTGTTAAGATTTTGCTTGCGTAGTAGATCAGATGAAAGTGCTTATCCCTTCTTTGGCCTAGCACTGCTCTAACAGCAAAGTCACTGGCATCACACATTATCTCAAATGGTAGACTCCAATCGGGGGCTATCATTACTGGTGCATGCCTGAGCTGATCTTCGAACACATTCGTCAGTGAAGACAAACGGGACTTATTTTCCTAAAAGATGAGTGATAGTTCGAGTAATTTTTTAGAAGTCTTTTATAAAGCATCGCTAGAATCCTGCATGTCCTAAGAAACTCCTAACAGGTTTTACGGTGGTAGGTTCGGGAAGTTCGGATATGGTTTCTATTTTGACTTTATCAACTTCTCTTTCTGACTTTGATATCTTGTGTCCTAAAACTATTCCTTCTTTGACCATGAAGTGACATTTTTCCCATTTTAGAACGAGGTTTAATTCTTCACACAGAGTGAGCATCTTGTCGAGGTTGGAAAGGCACGAGGCAAAGGTACTTCCAAAAACGGAGAATTTATCCATGAAGACTTCCATACAACGTTCAATCATCTCATGGAAAATTACCACCATGCATCGCTGGAATGTAGCTGGTGCATTACATAGCCCGAAGGGCATGCGGCGATAGGAAAATGTTCCATAGGGACAGGTGAATGTTGTATTTTCTTGATCCTTTGGGTCGAGAGGGATTTGAAAATATCCAAAAAACCATCGATGAAACAATAGAACTCGTTCCCTGATAATCTTTCTAGCATTTTTTTCAATGAACGGGAGCGAAAAATGATCTTTTCGAGTTGTGTAATTTAATTTGCGATAGTCTATGCAAACCCTCCAACCAGTGACTTCACGAGTTGGTATTAGATTTTCATTTTCATTCTTAACCACGGTCATCCCTCCGTTTTTTGGGATAACCTGTACAGGACTAACCCATGATGAATTGGAATTAGGATGAATCAGACCGGTGTCCAGAAGTTTAATTACTTATTTCTTGATGACTTCTTGAATCATTGGATTTACTCCCCGCTGCCTTTGAACCGATGGCTTGAAATCTGAAATTTCCCATTCATATTGATTATAAACGTTCCATATTAATTGATTTCGTTGCTAGGTTTTGACCTCTATATGAGATGTTTTTTAAAGACTGCATTTATTTTTAAAATAACCATAAGCTTTACTTTATCAATAAAGATTTTAAAAGCATTACGTAGATCATCAAATAATGATAATCTAAAATATACTGTTTACACATGACCATTACATAATGGTTTACAATAGAAATATATTACATCGACATATGTTTCTTGAATGCAGTTTTTACACAATATCATACAAACATGGACTCCAAATCTTGTCCTTATTTTAGTATGCAACAGCGGAAGCTCTTAGTATTCACCTGAGAATAAACATGCTTTAAACGTCAACAAAAATGTTGGTGAGTTATAGGTTTAACCTATATATATCAAATCGTAACAATAGACCACAAGATTTCATATTTCAATACACATCCCATACATAGAGATAAAAATCATTCATATGGTGAACACCTGGTAACCGACATTAACAAGATGCATATATAAGAATATCCCCATCATTCCGGGACACCCTTCGGATATGATATAAATTTCGAAGTACTAAAGCATCCAGTACTTTAAATGGGGTTTGTTAGGCCCAATAGATCTATCATTAGGATTCGCGTCAATTAGGGTGTCTGTTCCCTAATTCTTAGATTACCAGACTTAATATAAAAGGGCATATTCGATTTCGATAATTCAACCATAGAATATAGTTTCACGTACTTGTGTCTATTTTGTAAATCATTTATAAAACATGCATGTATTCTCATTCCAAAAATATTAGATTTTAAAAGTGGGACTATAACTCACTTTCACAGATATTTCCTTCCTCGGAAATAAGACTTGGCCACGGATCGATTCACGAACCTATACAAATATGTACATATATATCAAAGTATGATCAAAATATAATTACAACCATTTTTATTATTTTTTAAAGATTTAAGTGTATTAAGTCAGCTGTCCTCGTTAATAACCTACAACTAGTTGTCCACAGTTAGATGTACAGAAATAAATCGATATATATATATATATTATCTTGAATCAATCCGTGACTCAGTGTATACACGTCTCAGGCTAGATCACAAATTAAAGTATATATATTTTTGGAATCAACCTCAACCCTGTATAGCTAACTCTAACATTACTGCATATAGAGTGTCTATGGTTGTTCCAAATAATATATATACATGGGTCGATATGATATGTCAAAACATTTGCATACGTGTCTATGGTATCCCAAGAGTACATAATATATTAGAATACATGTATAATACAATATAAGTTAGCTAGGATATGATTTGTATAGATTTGTTAAACATTTCCCGTAGCTAAAAATATCAAAAATATCCAAACTTGTTTTACGAATAACTTCTTCATTTTAAATCCGTTTTGAGTGAATAAAATTGCTATAGTTTCATATTGAACTCTAATTTAAGAATCCAAACAGAAAAAGTATAGGTTTATAGTCAGAAATTTAAGTTACATGTCAATTACTAAAGAGGTAGTCATTTCCGTCGAAAGAACGACATCTTGATGACCATTTTGAAAAACATACTTTCACTTTGAGTTTAACCAAGATTTTTGGATATAGTTTCATGTTCATATGAAAAATCATTTTCCCAGAAGAACAAATTTTTAAATCAAAGTTTATCATAGTTTTTAATTATCCAAACCAAAACAGCCTCCGATTTCACTACGAAGGCGTATATCCGATTTTATGGTGTTCATCGTGTTTCCAGGTTTTAAATCATTAAGTTAGCATATCATATAGATATAGAACATGTGTTTAGTTGATTTTAAAAGTCAATTTAGAAGAATTAACTTTGTTTGCGAACAAGTTTAGAATTAACTAAACTATGTTCTAGTGATTACAAGTTTAAACCTTCGAATAAGATAGCTTTATATGTATGAATCGAATGATGTTATGAACATCATTACTACCTCAAGTTTTCTGGATAAAACTACTAGAAATGAGAAAAATGGATCTAGCTTCAAAGGATCCTTGGATGGCTTGAAAGTTCTTGAAGCAGAATCATGACACGAAAACAGTTCAAGTAAGATTTTCACTCGAAATAAGATTGTTATAGTTGTAGAAATTGAATCAAAGTTTGAATATGAATATTACCTTGAATTAGAAAGATAACCTACTGTAAATAACAAAGGTTCCTTAATCTTAGATGATTACTTGGAATGGATTAGAAAGCTTGGAAGTAGACTAGCAAACTTGGAAGTATTCTTGATTTTTATGAAACTATACTTATGGAATTTATGAAGAACACTTAGAACTTGAAGATGGAACTTGAGAGAGATCAATTAGATGAAGAAAATTGAAGAATGAAAGTTTTTGTAGGTGTTTTTGGTCGTTGGTATATGGATTAGATATAAAGGATATGTAATTTTGTTTTCATGTAAATAAGTCATGAATGATTACTAATATTTTTGTAATTTTATGAAATATTTCATGCTAGTTGCCAAATTATGGTTCCCACATGTGTTAGGTGACTCACATGGGCTGCTAAGAGATGATCATTGGAGTGTATATACTAATAATACATACATCTAAAATCTGTGTATTGTACGAGTACGAATACGGGTGCATACGAGTAGAATTGTTGATGAAACTGAACGAGGATGTAATTGTAAGCATTTTTGTTAAGTAGAAGTACTTTGATATGTCTCTTGAAGTCTTTCAAAAGTGTAAGAATACATATCAAAACACAACATGTATATACATTCTAATGGAGTCGTTAAGTCTTCGTTAGTCGTTACATGTAAGTGTTGTTTTGAAACCTTTAAGTTAACGATCTCAATTAATGTTGTTAACCCAATGTTTATTATATCAAATGAGATGTTAAATTATTATATTATCATGATATTATGATGTATGAATATCTCTTAATATGATATATACATTATAATATCGTTACAACGATAATCGTTACATATAAGTCTCGTTTCGTAATGCTTGGGTTAGTAGTCTTGTTTTTACATATGTAGTTCATTGTTAACACACTTAATGATATATTTAAATATCATTTTATCATGTTAAATATAGTGTATCAATATCTTAATATGATACATATGTATTTAGTAGACGTTATCATAACGATAATCGTTATATATATCATTTCGAGTTTCTTAACTTAGTAATCTCATTTCTTATGTATATCACACATTGTTAATATACTTAGTGCGATAATTACTCATCATAATCTTATGTCAACCATATATATATGTCTATAAATACCACAACATGTAGTTTTTACAATTTTGTAACGTTCTTGAATCGCCGGTCAACATGGGTGATCAATTGTCTATATGAAACTTATTTCATTTAATCAAGTCTTAACAAGTTTGATTACTTAACACGTTGGAAACATTTAGTCATGTAAATATCAATCTAAATTAATATATATAAACATGGAAAAGTTCGGGTCATTACAGTACCTACCCGTTAAATAAATTTCGTCCCGAAATTTTAAGCTGTTGAAGGTGTTGACGAATCTTCTAGAAATAGATGCGGGTATTTCTTCTTCATCTGATCTTCACGCTCCCAGGTGAACTCGGGTCCTCTACGAGCATTCCATCGAATCTTAACAATCAGTATCTTGTTTTGCTTAAGTCTCTTAACCTCACGATCCATTATTTCGACGGGTTCTTCAATGAATTGAAGTTTTTCATTGATTTGGATTTCGTCCAACGGAATAGTGAGATCTTCTTTAGCAAAACATTTCTTCAAATTCGAGACGTGGAAAGTGTTATGTACAGCCGTGAGTTGTTGAGGTAGCTCCAGTTGGTAAGCTACTGGTCCGACACGATCTATAATCTTGAATGGTCCAATGTACCTTGGATTTAGTTTCCCCAGTTTACCAAATTGAACAATGCCTTTCCAAGGTGAAACCTTAAGCATGACCATTTCTCCAATTTCAAACTCTATATCTTTTCTTTTACTGTCTGCGTAGCTCTTTTGTCGACTCTGACAGTTTTCAATCGTTGTTGAATTTGGATGATTTTCTCGGTAGTTTCTTGTATTATCTCCGGACCCGTAATCTGTCTATCCCCCACTTCATTCCAACAAATCGGAGACCTGCACTTTCTATCATAAAGTACCTCAAATGGCGCCATCTCAATACTAGAATGATAACTGTTGTTGTAGGAAAATTCTGCTAACGGTAGGTGTTGATCCCAACTGTTTTCGAAATCAATAACACATGCTCGTAGCATGTTTTCAAGCGTTTGTATCGTCCTTTTACTCTGCCCATTAGTTTGTGGAAGATAGGTAGTACTCATGTCTAGACGAGTCCCCAATGCTTGTTGCAACGTCTGACAGAACCTTGAAACAAATCTACCATCCCTATCAGAGATAATAGATACGGGTATTCCATGTCTGGAGATAACCTCTTTCAAATACAATCGCGCCAACTTCTCCATTTTGTCATCTTCTCTCATTGGCAGGAAGTGTGCTGACTTGGTGAGACGATCAACTATTACCCAAATAGTATCATAACCACTTGCAGTCCTTGGCAATTTAGTAATGAAATCCATGGTAATTTTTTCCCATTTCCATTCAAGGATTTCAGGTTGTTGTAGTAGACATGATGGTTTTTGATGTTCAGCTTTGACCTTAGAGCACGTCAAACATTCTCCTACATATTTAGCAATATCGGCTTTCATACCCGGCCACCAAAAGTGTTTCTTGAGATCTTTATACATCTTCCCCGCTCCGGGATGTATTGAATATCTGGTTTTATGTGCTTCCTTAAGTACCATTTCTCTCACATCTCCAAACCTTGGTACCCAAATTCTATCAGCCCTATATCGGGTTCCGTCTTCCTGAATATTAAGATGTTTCTCTGATCCTTTGGGAATCTCATTCTTCAACTTTCCTTCTTTTACAACCCCCTGTTGCGCCTCCTTTATTTGAGTAGTAAGGTTAGTACGAATAATTATATTCATAGCTTTTACCCGTATAGGTTCTCTGTCCTTTCTACTCAAAGCGTCAGCTACCACATTCACCTTCCCTGGGTGGTATCGAATCTCAAAATCATAATCATTCAACAGTTCAATCCACCTGCGTTGTCTCATATTCAGTTGCTTCTGATTAAATATATGTTGGAGACTTTTGTGGTCGGTATATATAATACTTTTGACCCTATATAAATAATGCCTCCAAGTCTTTAATGCAAAAACAACAGCACCCAATTCCAAATCGTGAGTCGTATAATTTTGCTCGTGAATCTTCAATTGTCTAGACGCATAAGCAATCACCTTCGTTCGTTGCATTAATACACAACTGAGACCTTGCTTTGATGCGTCACAATAAATCACAAAATCATCATTCCCTTCAGGCAATGACAATATAGGTGCCGTAGTTAGCTTTTTCTTCAATAACTGAAACGCCTTCTCTTGTTCATCCTTCCATTCAAATTTCTTCCCTTTATGCGTTAATGCAGTCAAGGGTTTTGCTATTTTAGAGAAATCTTGAATGAATCTTCTGTAGTAACCAGCCAGTCCTAAAAATTGACGTATATGCTTCGGAGTTTTTGGGGTTTCCCACTTTTCAACGTTTTCGATCTTTGCCGGGTCCACCTGGATACCTTCTTTGTTCACTATGTGACCGAGGAATTGAACTTCTTCCAACCAAAATGCACACTTTGAAAACTTAGCGTACAGTTTTTCTTTCCTCAATACTTCTAGCACTTTTCTCAAATGTTCTTCGTGCTCTTGATCATTCTTTGAGTAAATAAGTATGTCATCGATGAAAACAATGACAAACTTGTCAAGATATGGCCCATACACTCAGTTCATAAGGTCCATGAACACAGCTGGTGCGTTAGTCAATCCAAACGGCATAACCATAAACTCGTAATGACCATAACGCGTCCTAAAAGCAGTTTTTGGAATATCATCCTCCTTTACTCGCATTTGATGATATCCAGAACGTAAATCGATTTTCGAATAAACCGACGAGCCTTGTAGTTGATCAAATAAGTCGTCACTTCTCGGCAGTGGATAACGGTTTTTGATGGTAAGTTTATTCAACTCTCTGTAGTCAATACACAACCTAAATGTACCATCCTTCTTCTTGACAAACAAAATAGGAGCTCCCCATGGTGATGTGCTTGGTCGAATGAAACCACGTTCTAATAGTTCTTGCAGTTGGCTTTGCAGTTCTTTCATCTCGCTGGGTGCGAGTCTTTAAGGAGCACGAGCTATTGGTGCAGCTCCTGGTACAAGATCTATTTGAAATTCAACAGATCGATGTGGAGGTAGTCCCGGTAATTCTTTCGGAAATACATCGGGAAATTCTTTTACGACGGGAACATCATTGATGCTCTTTTCTTCAGTTTGTACTTTCTCGACGTGTGCTAGAACAGCATAGCAACCTTTTCTTATTAGTTTTTGTGCCTTCAAATTACTAATAAGATGTAGCTTCGTGTTGCCCTTTTCTCCGTACACCATTAAGGGTTCTCCTTCTTCTCGTACAATGCGAATTGCATTTTTGTAACATACGATCTCTGCTTTCATCTCCTTCAGCCAGTCCATGCCAACTATTACATCAAAACTCCCTAACTCTACTGGTATCAAATCAATCTTAAATATTTCGCTACCCAGTTTAATTTCTCGATTCCGTCATATATAATCTGCTGAAATTAATTTACCGTTTGCTAATTCGAGTAAAAATTTACTATCCAACGGCGTCAATGGACAACTTAATTTAGCACAAAAATCTCTACTCATATAGCTTCTATCCGTACACGAATCAAATAAAACATAAGCAGATTTATTGTCAATAAGAAATGTACCCGTAACAAGTTTTGGGTCTTCCTGTGCCTCTGCCGTATTAATATTGAAAACTCTTCCGCGGCCTTGTCCATTCGTGTTCTCCTGGTTCGGGAAATTTCTAATAATGTGGCCCGGTTTTCCACATTTATAACAAACTACATTGGCATAACTTGCTACGACACTACTTGCTCCGCCATTACTCGTTCCGACACCATTTATTCATTTCGTTATGTTAACCCCTGTTCTGTAGACCTCACACTTCGCCACGCTATGACCATTTCTTTTACACTTGTTGCAAAATTTGGTGCAGAACCCCGAGTGATACTTTTCACACCTTTGGCATAGCTGATTCTGATTGTTGTTGTTGTTGTGGTTGTTATTGTTGTTGGGATGATTGTTGTAGTTGTTGTTGTTGTTATGCCGTTTGTTGTAGTTGCGATTGATGTTGCGATTGTTGGGATAGCTATTGTTGTATTGGTGTCTCTTATCACCGTTTTCCTCCCACTTTCTTTTGACTAGCTTCACGTTGGCCTCTTCGGCCGCCTGTTCTTTAATTCTTCCCTCAATCCGGTTCACTAGTTTGTGAGCCATTCTACATGCCTTTTGTATGGAGGCAGGCTCGTGTGAACTTATATCTTCTTGGATTCTCTCCGGTAACCCTTTCACAAACGCGTCGATCTTCTCTTCCTCATCTTCGAACGCTCTCGGACACAATAGGCACAATTCTGTGAATCGTCTTTCGTACGAAGTAATATCGAATCCCTGTGTTCGTAACCCTCTAAGTTCTGACTTGAGCTTATTGACCTCGGTTCTGGGACGGTACTTCTCGTTCATCAAGTGCTTGAATGCTGACCACGGTAGTGCATAAGCGGCATCTTGTTCCACTTGCTCTAGATAGGTATTCCACCATGTTAACGCAATACCTGTGAAGGTATACGTAGTGTACTTCACTTTGTCTCCTTCAGCACACTTACTTATGGCAAACACCGATTCAACTTTCTCGGTCCACCGTTTCAATCAGATTGGTCCTTCGGTCCCATCAAATTCTGAAGGTTTGCAGGCAGTGAATTCCTTGTAGGTGCATCCTACACGATTTCTTGTGCCGTTAGCTGTATTGCTAGATTCAGAGTTATTGTCGGTATGTAGCGCGGCTAGGGATGGCACCCGCGGGTAATGGGCGCGGATCTTATATATCCGTGACCCGCCCGTCGTGTTGTTTTTTTCCTCGTTGACACCCGTTACCCACCAGCGGGTAAAAATATTTCGCCCATGCCCGTGACCCGCGGATACCCGTGACCCGCGGGTAATAAAAATATACAACTGAGTAAAAAAATATATATTAAAAAGTCAAAAATTTTATTAATTTTAAATCATATATATACAAACTACATGTAAAATGACTTAAAAATTATTATTTTTTACTTATATGTAATATTTTATATCTAATAATTATTATATTATAACTAAAACCACTTTTAAATTTAATAATTGTATGTATAAACTCACGGATAATTTAAAAAAAGTAGACGGATTTGCGGATCGGGTTTTACCCATGGCGGGTAGTATAAACCCGCGACCCGCCCGCGACCCATCGGCGGGTATAAATTTTTACCCGTACCCGTGCCCACGGGTAAGAATTTATGATGTTACCCACCCGTCGTGGATCGGATACCCGCGGGTCACCGGTTTTTTTTCGCCCGTTGCCATCCCTAAGCGCGGCCTGTACTGCGGCTATGTTTGAAGCAAGAAAGGCACGAAATTCCTCTTCGCTCATATTCAAGGTGTGTCGAGTAGTCGGTGCCATTTCCTTCAAAATAGTCAAATGAAACAAGTTAATCATACAGAATATTAAGAGTAGTCAATAGTATCTCGTAGCATAATATGAACTCATTTATAAAAGCTTTTTCTTCATATTAGCGTTTTATAAGTTTAAATTCGAGTACTACCTACCCGTTAAGTTCATACTTAGTAGCTAATATACAATTCAACTACTACAATTCCATATGAAAAACTGATTATAATAATATATCACATACAAATATTCTTCAAACTTACAACTTCGCTATATTACATATAACATGAAATATAGTACACTATGATACATGACAGTTTTGAAGATAAATCTAGTTAATACGCAAGTTGTTCAGCAAAGAAAATAAAGACAAATAATTCATAAGTCCAGAAACAAGTCATGCATTCTGATTTTACTAAGACGACTTCCCATCCTTGGTCTTGTGGAAAATAACCGTTATGACCATTGGCTAGGCAGCATGTTGTAATGTCGTCAAAAGGACGAGGGTTTTGTAATATCCAACAGCCCCGTAATAATCTAAAAACCTTGTTTCTCACCCCAACTACTGAATCCGTCACTTGTGGGAAAGTTTTATTTAAAAGCTGCAATCCGATGTTCTTTTTCTCACTTTGGTAAGAAGCGAACATCACTAACCCGTAAGCATAACATGCTTCTTTATGTTGCATGTTAGATGCTCTTTCTAATTCACGAAATCCTATTTTGGGATATGTTGAGTCAAAATAGGTTCTTAACCCGTAGCGTAAAATTGCATTTGGGTTCCCCGCATTTAACGCTTTAGAGAAAACACGGCGTAACTTAAAGTCTCCCCAATGTGATATACCCCACCTATCAAAGGAAAGCCTTTTATAAACTAAGGCATTTCTGGAAAGTCTTTCAAATGTTTGACAAGTTAATTTCGCCATAACTAAATGTGCTGATGAATTCTGACCGACTCTATACAAGATTTCCTCAATCATATCCTCTGGTAGGTCTTCTAAAATATTCGGTTGTCTACCCTTAACGTCCATTTTGTTTTTATACTGTAAAATAGACAAGGATTAGATTCGTAATAACAAACAATACAAGCAATTTTTACATAGAACATAAAAGTACAAGCACACTACAATACATTTATTACACAACATGCTCACACCCCTTTAATCTGAATCACTGGTTTCTTCTTCTTCGGACTTGGTTCTTTTACCTAATCTTCTAGGGATATATGATGTTCCTCTAATACGAGTCGTCGTTTTCCACATTGGTTTAGAAAAACCTGGTGGTTTAGAGGTTCCCGGGTTATTGTCACGATATTGAAAATACGGGTGTTGACAGTACATATAAAGTTCATCGGGGTCAGAATCAGATTTCTCTATTTTGATGCCTTTTCCCTAATTATTTTCTTTTGCCTCATTAAATTGGGTCGGGGTAATTTCTATAACATCATCGGAATCCTCATCAGGATCCAATTCATCGGAAAATTGGTAATTTTCCCAATATTTTGCTTCCTTAGCGGAAACACCATTGACCATTATTAACTTTGGTCCATTGGTTGAGGATTTTCTTTTATTTGACCAGTTTTCTGTGGTTCCTACTATTCCCCCCTCCGGAACCTCTTCTTCTTAAGATTCCACTTCTTCTGGTTCCTTGATGTTATGCGAGGTGTATATAAAATAGCTTATATTTTACAAGGAAATACTATTAAATACGATACAATTTTACTCAAGATATTTATTTATTTATTGAATGGATATACTTAAACCTTGCTACAATACTTATAGGCAGTGTACCTAATCGTACAGTAGTGTAGTTTTTAGTAAGTCCGGTTCGTTCCACAGGGAAAATCTTTTAATCAAAGCTTAACGCTATATTAGTTTTATTTTATAAAAATACAAATATATATATAAGTAATATTATTATTATAAAGGGGAGTTTTTACCGTTTAATGACCGGTTTATCGATTTTAAAACTTTAGTCGCAGTTAAAACAAAATGTAAAATATTAAATAAATAAAAGACTTAATTTAAAGCGTAAAGTAAATAACGATAATGAAATTGCGATAAATAAAAGTGCGATAAAATAAACTTGCGATAATTAAAAAGTACGATAATTAAAAGTGCAATTAAATACAATAACAATAAATAAAAGTGCTATAATTAGAAGTGCAATTAAATATAAAATAAAGGAAATTAAATATGAAATAAAAGAATTATGCTTATTTAAACTTCCGTAATCATGATGTTTGACGTGTTGATTTTAGTTTTATGCCCATGGGTTAATTGTCCTTTGTCCTGGATTATTTAATATGTCCGTCTGGTTTTTGTCCATAACAGTCCATCAGTCATAAATATAAAGTGCGAGTGTCCTCGTCAAATTATCCTTATACCCGAAGTTAAATATTCCAACTAATTGGGGACTTATACTGTAACAAGATTTTAATAATTTGTTTAATAATTACACCAGGATGTCGACTGAATGTAACCCAAGGTTTTAATACTTTGTTATCAATTATGCCAAGTGTCCTTGTACATAATTTCACCCCTGTTTTAATAATTCTAGTGGCTATTAATCCATTCCCGTGTCCGGTTAAATGAACGATTATTCGTACATATAAATACCCCGCCCATCGTGTCCGAACGAGTGTATATGGTTATTTATAGGGACGTTCAATTGTAAATCTTTATATTAAAATTAACAAACTATCATTTAGTTAAACAAATATAAAGCCCATTAATAGCCCACAGTCTAATTTCCACAAGTGTCGTTCTTTTGTCCAAACCCCAATTATGGTACAAAGCCCAATTACCCAATTTTAATATTTTTAGCCCAACATCATGATTACTTCGGATTAAATAAGCATAATAATAACTTAGCTACGAGACATTAAATTAAAAAGGTTGAACATAACTTACAATGATTAAAAATAGCGTAGCGTTACACGGACAGAATTTCGACTTACACCCTTACAACATTCGCTAACACACCCTTATTATTATAAATTAAAATTAAAATTATAATATAAATATAAATATTATACGTTGAATGAGGAGAAGAAAAAGATGTGTTTTTGTGGTGCACCAAAGCTCGATTTTTATAGGCATGTGGGCTGGAACTGTGCACCATGCGATCACATGGATTTATGCCTTCCAGGCCATGCGATCGCATGGCCAGCTGGGGAGACTCAAAAGTCTTTGTTTTTTTATGCCGACGGTTTTTAAATATAATATAATATATATATTAATTTTAAGAATTAATTATATATTATATTATATTCATGTGCATAGTTGACTTGAAATTTTTAGTCCGTTGCGTTGAGCGTTGAGAGTTGATTCTGGTCCCGGTTCCGGATTTTCGAACGTCCTTGCGAATAATTTAATATCTTGTACTTTACGTTTTGAATCTTGTACTCTTGTAATTTTGAGACGTTTCTTATCAATAATTGGAACCTTATTGATTGTATTTTGTACTTTTGAGCTTTTTTGTCGTTTGCGTCTTCAATTCATCGAATCTGTCTTTTGTCTTCACCTTTTATTATTTAAACGAATATCACTTGTAAATAGAACAATTGCAACTAAAAGCTTGTCTTTCTTGAGGAATAATGCTATGAAATATATGTTCATTTTTAGCATTATCAAATATTCCCACACTTGAGTGTTGCTTGTCCTCAAGCAATATCGTCTTGAAATACTAGAATCACTTCTTTATTCTTCACACTTTGTACATCAGTGATTTCAATACGGCGGTATAAACAATGGTAGTAACGATGTGGTTTACAGTCTCACATGACTTATGAAAATTTAGATCCTTTAGGAAATTGGATCTTTATGAAAACATTTGATTTTTTTTGAAAATTAAATCTAGCTTTTACCCTAGATAAGTTTTCCGGAATAACCCTTCACCGGTGTTTGCAAAATATTTTTGTGGGTTTGTTGGGTTTTAGATTTGAAAATTTTAGCTCAAAACTTGCGGTTTTGTGTCACCCACTTGCTAACCTTGTATTGGGAAAGCAACACGTCCAGTTTACTTGCTCCGTATATTACCTTTTGATAAACTACCATCCGGTTGTAAAGGAAAGCGTTGAACAAGCAACTGTTAAGGCAATGTCCCCTGACATGCTTTTAATTATGGTCTATAACGTGTCGGACGCAATTACTATCCTTGGTAGGAGCAATAGTAAAGCTCACCCTTATGATTTTTCGGTCTGGCACAAGGTCCTGTCTTTGACCATGCTATGCAACCACCGTTCTTACGGTTGACACCCGATTTGGTTCAGATGACCTAATGAATTCCAGATGAATTCCTAGGATTTTACATTCAATGGTAATGAACGCATTGAAAATGAGTTTTCAGAAAACAAATCGGTTTGTAATTTTATCAAAATATTTTCTCGTTCAAGCTCTAGTTTACATATCAAGAAGCGCTGCTGATTTTAGAGATGACTTTTCTAGATTTTTCATCAACCTACAGCTGGTCTGGACGACAACTTCATGACCTAAATCAAGAAGCGCGTTTCTTTTTCGAAAGACTTTACTTCCTTTTAACGATGGAATTGATTCATCATGTAGATCCATCTCTTCTTTTCTTTCATCGGGTAAAACTGTTTAGATTAGTCCAAAGCAAAAGTATCTTCAATTATTTGTTACAGAAATATGTGACATATGTTTAAGATAACTTGGTAATTTTTCCCACACTTGGCTTTTATTTTCCTTTTTATTGTCCTCTATTCCATTTTAAATGAATTTTAACATTTTGGTTTGTTTCTCAATTTATTTCCTTTCCGAGGTAACAATAATTTCGGTGTTAACACCTAGTTTTATCGTTCATAAATATGTATAAACATGATTTTGAGTTCATTTAATTGAAAATTTTGAAAAATTTTACTAGAATTGGGTAGTCAGTATATAAGACTAATGTGACGATCGCTCCAAATCCATATGGACGAACACGTCATTCATCGATTTCATTGCTAGGTATTTGACCTCTATATGATACGTTTTGTAAACATTGCATTCTTTTGAAAAGGCACACCATAAATGAATATTTAAATCAAAGGTTTTCGACATCTGATGATTTCTACATATAGACAATCACCGTAAATAATAGTTTACAATGGTAATTCCATTGACAATGCAGTCAAAATAAGATACATGGTGATGATTTGGTGAATGCAACGTTTCCTTGATAAATATGCCATGTAAGACTCCATGAACATAGCTTGTCTAACATATAAGCAAACAGCGGAAGACTTCTAGGGAACCTGAGAATAAACATGCTAACAAATGTCAACACAAAGGTTGGTGAGTTCATAGTTTTAGTGTTTCGCATAATCTGTATATAAAGGTGGATCACAAGATTTCAGTTGTTTCATCCAGAAACGTTTATCAAAATATTCTACAAAATTGAGCACCCTGGTAACTAAACTTAACGTATATATAATTTATACCCTTTGTATAATCATCTTAATAATACACGCAAACCAACGTGTACGCTTCTCAAATAGCATACGTCCGTTAAAAGGCTAGTGCTCTAGCTCGGACGGGGATATCAAGCCCTATGGATCCATATACTACTACTCGCGCCCACCAGTTCTTATAACTGGCAGTTAACAGTTACCAAAGCTAAGGGATTTTCGGTTCAAACTCAGTGTAGAATTTAGTATGTACTTGTATCCATTGCGTTTAAAATAAAGTGCATGTATTCTCAGCCCAAAAAAAAATTTAGATTGCAAAAGCAATTAAAAAGGGAGCAAATGAAACTCACGCATATAAATATTGTAAATCAGTTAATAAAGCATTTGCATGTATTCTCAGCCCAAAAATGTAGAGAGTAAAAGGGATCATATGAAACTCACCTTAGCAGCACATAAAGTTGTTCATCGTAATGTGACCGAAACTCGAATTACCAAATAATCGTAGATCTCAACGTATCAATATTGTGATTCAATATTTCAGAAAAGTACGTAGACGCAACAGAGATGATAAACACTAGGTTTGACTCACAAATATACCCCCGAACATTACCCATAACCTCCTTGGCAATAACCCATAATTTCCTTAGCTCTATCCCGCTTGAAAACCATTTTGAAAGTGACACGCTCATAACCTCGTCGTAGTATTTTATGTATAATACTAATTAGTAATATTAATAATAATATTAATCTTAATAATAATAATAATAATAATAATAATAATAATAATAATAATAATAATAATAATAATAATAATAATAATAATATAAATAATAATAATACAGAGATAGATAGTAGATATGTGTGCTGAAATGAAATGAAATCGCTCGAATTTATAGATGTGGCCTGGATATGACTGCCATGCGATCGCATGGCTTTACAGCCCATTTCCCATGCGATCGCATGGGATGGGTTTACAGCTCACAATGTTTTGGCCTCTAGTTTGTAGACATATTTTAATATAATATTTATAATATATAATAATTTATATAATTAATTATATATTATATTAAATTCACGTGCATAGTTGATTTGTAATTTTAGTTCCGATAAGTCGTACGTCATCACTCGACTTATGTCCCGGTTCCGGTTTTTCGAACGTCCTATCGTATACTGAGAAAACTTGTACTTTACGTTTCGTGAATCGTACCTTTGTCAAAATATAGTCTTAAATCATCCATAAACTATACCACTCAAGGTATAACTTATACATTTAAGTGTTTTGGTCATTTACTTCATATCAAAAATGGCTTTACTGTAGCAATTCACTGTAGCAAAGTCAATTTCACTGTAGCAAATAGTGATTATCGAAAACACTGTAGCATTTTGGGTACTGTAGCAATTTGAAAATACTGTAGCAAATTAGTGTTTTAGTGGTTCATCTTAAATGCTTTAGTTAACTTATCTAAATATCAATCAAATCAATAAACGAATGTTACTATCATTTACTAAATAACTTGAAATTATATATATGTATATATCTTTTTAATATATAAATCAGTTTTTAAATACACATTGAAAGTTATATATAAATAAATTTTAATAATAAATATTTCAACTTATCATATATATTCAACTAGATATTTAAACCAATAAGTTTAATGTACGATATCAAATAATTAATACATTGTTACCTTTTCAAGTTATAGTATATATGTATCTATTTACATATAATTGTTCGCGAATCGTCGAAAACAACCGAAGGGTATTTAAATATATAAAAGTAGTTCAAAAATTTTGAGATTCAGTTTTACAGACTTTGCTTATCGTGTTGGAAATGTTAATCATACAAAGATTAAGTTTAAATTTGGTCAGAAATTTCCGGGTCATCACAGTACCTACCCGTTAAAGAAATTTTGTCCCGAAATTTGAGTGAGGTTGTCATGGCTAACAATAAAAATGTTTTAATGACGAATATGAGTTGATAATAGAGTTTTATCTCTGTTTGAATAATATGGATAAAATAATCCAATTACTCGAAGCGTATGAGAGAAGTTATAGTAATCAAGTGAAATGGAGAATAGAGATGCGTCTTATCTCTTGATGTAGTAACGATTGATTTCCAGATTTTAAGGAATAGAAAATCTTCATAATTTAAATAAGATTTGATTTTTTTTGAAATTTGCGGAAATTAGGATTTTCTTTGATTAAATGCGTAATCTGCCTCTATTGCTGCGTCCGATATTTTACTATAAATTGACCTCTTCCATTTCATTATTTTCACTACTCCTACATCTTCTTCCTCATTTCATACTTTCAAAAGATTGTGAAATGCTTCATCCAGTTCTGATTCTTGATATTTTTCTGGCTATCGTATCCTTCATTCTTCTTTTTCATCTGCCACCAGAGGAAGTTATTTTCTTCTACTATTACCTTGGGGTTATAGTGTTTTTCATTCTCCCGTGTCTTTATATTGCTATACGCATTGATATACACGGTTTGTAATTTCGGGGTTGTTATCGGGCTTTATATTCTCCATTATATTTCGGAGCTTCATGCTTTCGTTTTCTCTTCCCGACCTTAAGTCAAGTGGATAATGGTCCAGAATTCGTAGGTATGAAGTTTCAGATGAACATAACTAATGTTCTAAGAAAGAAATGGTAATAGCACAATCTGACTTGTCAAATTACCAGAATACCTCAAAAAAGACCGAATCATTAAGAAAATATTTTCTTGATATATTTAGAGATTATATAGAATGAAATAGTTATGTAACATGGTTCATGATGAGGGTGTGATCAGTGAACCTTTATCATGTTCCATTAGAAACTCAGCATGACTTACTGTAATATAATCACGTTGATCAAATGTCATTATATTATACTAACTCATGCTTCAGCTCCCAACACCACTTCAAAAATATTCATATTTTAAACTCGAAGGTTTCAAAATTTAGAAACTAAAATAGTTTCTTTTATGATGTTACACAGATATCGCAAGGAGAAAATTGATTTCCGATAAGAATGACTATGGAATTATCTCCAGAAATATGGAGGATATTTATAATGAAAGATACGATGATATCTTAGAATTTCTAATATCAGAGGATGATGAAGAATATTGTCCGCAAGGGTTTAGATTTGGAGGCAAGGTATTCGTTAATGGCTTCAGCAGATACTGAATCATTTGGATTCTTTGAAGGTAGATTTAGTCTTTGTGATTTGTCCACAGCCTCCTTCATACTTTGCTCAATCCGTTTTCCAGTTCCAAACCTTCTATTTTTCTCAGCTTTACCACCATACTATTCTTTATCATCAAACTTTTGACTGTTAAGGTCGTTTACAGTTTTTGCTGCTTCATCAACATTTTTCCAAAATTCGGAGAACTAGTTTCGTAGTTTGGGGTGTTTTTCGAAAACTTCACATTCGAAGTATGTAAGTCCAGGAGGTAGACGTTATATGTACACATATAACTGTTGGCGTAGACGTGCTGCAAGATTTCAAAATACTGATTGCTAATTCTCGATAGTTGGTACGGCAATTGCCGTTACAAGATGTGGATGAGTACATGATACGGTTTCAATGAGTATAAGGATTTTTTGAAAGATCAAGGATCAATGAAGTGGTTGGTAAATTTACTGCTAATGTGGTGGAACATAAAAGGTTCCTCAGTAACAAAAACGTATATGCCAAAGTTACAAGTCTGAAAGGTCGTCGTTGACTGGTTGAACGGTTGATAATACTGGATACTTTTGAAAAGGAATTGCAAGGTTATTTTTGGTAAAAACAATGCTAATGGATCTTGCACAGATTTAAAGTCAAAGTATAGCTTTGAAAGATGTAGATATCTAAGAATGATATCACTTGTTAAATCTTGACTTGGATTCTGATCCGTCAATATCAGAATATGTAATTGAATTTGTATGGAAATGATTGTATATCGCTGTGAGCATAGTTAATAATTTTTGAATCAAAGTTGAAGAATGTACAGTATAACATATTAATTGTGAACTTATATATTTCCCGGGAATTACCTACCCGTTAAAGATTTCACAAGTAATATTTTGTACAAAAGAATTTTCATTACAGTCTTTATGAAAATATATGTATGTATATTTCTTCAGATGTAATACGGATTTAATGAGTTAATATCATATTAAGCTCATTTGATTTTCGGCTTGACTTAGAAATGATTAATCTCTAAAACATTAAAGATTATATAATCTTTGCGGAGTTTTTCACTAATGAAATCAATAATTCATTATTTATTCTTGTTGATATTCCTCGGTGAAGAATGTTGATGCTCGTGGAATTTTTGTGAACCTTATAAGGTACAGATGATGTTTTCTGGAAGGTTTCGAGTATATCGAAATTGAAAATGTAAAATCAATTATGTAATTGATTAATACACTTATTTTATTATGAAATGGAATTCATTGGGTTGAAACAGATATTGTAGTTAACAATGGTTAAGTTGTTAAGGAAGGATGTACATCATTGCATATTAGTAATATGAACTAACCGAGTAGTAGCTACCAGTTAAGATTCACATGTAATAGCTTAGTACGAAAAGATTTATTTTGATTTCAAAATTCATATATATTAAATATACATAAAATTTCTTCAGGGGAAATGAGTTAATACTTCATCGGTTATTGTTGCTGGTATTTCTTGGTAACTACGGTGCGTATGACGTTGATGCTCGTGGAACAGATTTTGAAGTTGAGGTTTGCGATGCGGATGTTGTTGGTGGTGGTAATGGTACTGTTGGTGTTGTTGTCGGTGGTACTGTTGTTGCCGGAGATTCTGCTGGTGCTTGTAACCTTTGCACCATATTCTCCAAAGCCACTACCCGAGCGCGAAGCTCGTTGACTTCTTCTACTATACCGGGATGATTGGCGGTTCGGACGAGCGGATGAATAAGATCCAGAATTTGAGAGAGTATATGATCATGACGAGATATTCTGGAGATGAGAGAGAAAATAGTATTACGAACAGGTTCGCCGGTAAGTGCTTCAGGTTCTTCGCCAAGAGGGCAATGTGGTGGATGGAAGGGATCGCCTTCTTCTTGTCTCCAATAATTAAGTAGGCTACGAACCCATCCCCAATTCATCCAGAATAGATGATGGCTAATTGGTTGATCCATTCCGGTCACACTTTCTTCAGAGTTCAGGTGAATATCCATATCGGAATAGCTGTCAGAGTTTAAGGAATTTGAACTAGATACGGGATCCATCTTGTATAATTAGGGAGATGATTTTTTTTTATATGAATTAGATTATAGAATTTAGTTTGGTATTCTTCAATACATAATTTACATATGTATATATAATACCAAATTCCATAAATCACGGAGAAATTTTCGGAAGATGTCAGGAAAAGTTTACAGTAACAGATACGCTAAGATATGAATTTTGTCTATACACTATTCATGCAATCAATGCAGTAAAACGTGTCTAGACTAGGAATGATAAGCAGGTAATTTCCGACAAAAAATGATAAGCAAAACTTTTGACATGCAGACACGGTCGAAGTCCAGACTTACTAATGCATCCTAACAACTATCAGTTAGACACACTTATGCAAGACCTGGTTCACTAGGACCAACGCTCTGATACCAACTGTGACGATCGCTCCAAATCCATATGGACGAACACGTCATTCATCGATTTCATTGCGAGGTATTTGACCTCTATATGATACGTTTTGTAAACATTGCATTCTTTTGAAAAGGCACACCATAAATGAATATTTAAATCAAAGGTTTTCAACATCTGATGATTTCTACATATAGACAATCACCGTAAATAATAGTTTACAATGGTAATTCCATTGACAATGCAGTCAAAATAAGATACATGGTGATGATTTGGTGAATGCAACGTTTCCTTGATAAATATGCCATGTAAGACTCCATGCACATAGCTTGTCTAACATATAAGCAAACAGCGGAAGACTTCTAGGGAACCTGAGAATAAACATGCTAACAAATGTCAACACAAAGGTTGGTGAGTTCATAGTTTTAGTGTTTCGCATAATCTGTATATAAAGGTGGATCACAAGATTTCAGTTGTTTCATCCAGAAATGTTTATCAAAATATTCTACAAAATTGAGCACCCTGGTAACTAAACTTAACGTATATATAATTTATACCCTTTGTATAATCATCTTAATAATACACGCAAACCAACGTGTACGCTTCTCAAATAGCATACGTCCGTTAAAAGGCTAGTGCTCTAGCTCGGACGGGGATATCAAGCCCTATGGATCCATATACTACTACTCGCGCCCACCAGTTCTTATAACTGGCAGTTAACAGTTACCAAAGCTAAGGGATTTTCGGTTCAAACTCAATGTAGAATTTAGTATGTACTTGTATCCATTGCGTTTAAAATAAAGTGCATGTATTCTCAGCCCAAAAAAAATTTAGATTGCAAAAGCAATTAAAAAGGGAGCAAATGAAACTCACGCATATAAATATTGTAAATCAGTTAATAAAGCATTTGCATGTATTCTCAGCCCAAAAATGTAGAGAGTAAAAGGGATCATATGAAACTCACCTTAGCAGCACATAAAGTTGTTCATCGTAATGTGACCGAAACTCGAATTACCAAATAATCGTAGATCTCAACGTATCAATATTGTGATTCAATATTTCAGAAAAGTACGTAGACACAACAGAGATGATAAACACTAGGTTTGACTCACAAATATACCCCCGAACATTACCCATAACCTCCTTGGCAATAACCCATAATTTCCTTAGCTCTATCCCGCTTGAAAACCATTTTGAAAGTGACACGCTCATAACCTCGTCGTAGTATTTTATGTATAATACTAATTAGTAATATTAATAATAATATTAATCTTAATAATAATAATAATAATAATAATAATAATAATAATAATAATAATAATAATAATAATAATAATAATAATAATAATAATAATAATATAAATAATAATAATACAGAGATAGATAGTAGATATGTGTGCTGAAATGAAATGAAATCGCTCGAATTTATAGATGTGGCCTGGATATGACTGCCATGCGATCGCATGGCTTTACAGCCCATTTCCCATGCGATCGCATGGGATGGGTTTACAGCTCACAATGTTTTGGCCTCTAGTTTGTCGACATATTTTAATATAATATTTATAATATATAATTATTTATATAATTATTTATATATTATATTAAATTCACGTGCATAGTTGATTTGTAATTTTAGTTCCGATAAGTCGTACGTCATCACTCGACTTATGTCCCGGTTCCGGTTTTTCGAACGTCCTATCGTATACTGAGAAAACTTGTACTTTACGTTTCGTGAATCGTACCTTTGTCAAAATATAGTCTTAAATCATCCATAAACTATACCACTCAAGGTATAACTTATACATTTAAGTGTTTTGGTCATTTACTTCATATCAAAAATGGCTTTACTGTAGCAATTCACTGTAGCAAAGTCAATTTCACTGTAGCAAATAGTGATTATCGAAAACACTGTAGCATTTTGGGTACTGTAGCAATTTGAAAATACTGTAGCAAATTAGTGTTTTAGTGGTTCATCTTAAATGCTTTAGTTAACTTATCTAAATATCAATCGAATCAATAAACGAATGTTACTATCGTTTACTAAATAACTTGAAATTATATATATGTATATATCTTTTTAATATATAAATCAGTTTTTAAATACACATTGAAAGTTATATATAAATAAATTTTAATAATAAATATTTCAACTTATCATATATATTCAAATAGATATTTAAACCAATAAGTTTATTGTACGATATCAAATAATTAATACATTGTTACCTTTTCAAGTTATAGTATATATGTATCTATTTACATATAATTGTTCGCGAATCGTCGAAAACAACCGAAGGGTATTTAAATATATAAAAGTAGTTCAAAAATTTTGAGATTCAGTTTTACAGACTTTGCTTATCGTGTCGGAAATGTTAATCATACAAAGACTAAGTTTAAATTTGGTCAGAAATTTCCGGGTCATCACAACTAGGGATGTTCTTTATTATCAGAGAGCACTAGATTCTAATACAACTACTACTTTACTAGTATTTCTAATGGTAACCAAGTGTTTAAAGTAAAAAATTTTAAAAAATCGAAATAATTTAACCCCTTCCCACACTTAAGATCTTGCAATGCCCTCATTTGCAAGAAATCAGTAACAATTTTAAATTATTGAGGGTGATTAGCTTAGAAAAATGATTAAATTTTACCAAAGTTTCCAAACATATTGGCGTTTGTTTGCTGAATGATAAATGGTGCATATCATTTGTTCATTCCGTCTGTTGTTACATCACATTTATCTTGTCGTCAAAATTAGTAGCTTTTGCTGAACTTAATGCCAGTGTTTGAAAATGCGATGTTTTACCCTGTTTTGTACAATTTACAATATACATACATACAAATATAAACATGCATGGCAATTTGAAATGGGACTTAATATCCCACTTTCAAATCCTAAATGTGAAATATTAGTACACAATAATAATAAAAATGATAAAGATTACATAAGTATATTCAATAACATAAGTTTAAACATGAATAAGTAAAAAGATAAAAACATAAAAATCATATAAATAACCAAATGGAACCAAATCAGTCTGGATAGGGGTTCCAGTTCATCTCATAAGGTGGGTTCCATTGTTGGTCATAGGTGTTCTGATAGGCTTGGTTATAGTCATACCGGTTAAAGGGTGGTTGGATATCGGGGCTGTGTGGTGGAAAATGAACAGGTCGAGTAGGTACATAGTTATTTGGTACCTGATATGATAGTTGGCTCATGATTTAGTGCTGATGAACTACCCAGCTATCATGTTGGCGTCGCTTATAATCCTCGTATACTCGCTCGGAGTTCCACTGCTAATACATACTATGTCTGGCCGCGTTCGTCATTGCTTCCTCATCTATACGAACGTGAATGTCAAGAATAGCATCTCGAAAGACATTCCTAATGTCTTCTGCCTCCTCCATTTCCTCGTCTGAGACTCTCTCTACCCGAGGATGAGATCCCTCATAGGGTACTGCCTGGTTACGTCTACTTTTCAATACCTTAGCACCCACATAAACTTTCAATCCTAAGGGCTCAACCTGTTCTCTACAAAGCTGTAATGGACCCCCTTGGTTCCTATCAAAACCTAAATACTCTCCAATGAGAGTAACAAAAATACCTCCTCCTATTATACTCCCGTCCTGCATTCCCTCTACCATTTTAGATAAATAAAAAGCAACACAGTAAGGGATATTGACAAAGCTTTTAGGATCCCGAATACACTTTAGGTAGAATAAATCATGTAAGGTAATTTTTTCTTTATTGTGACCTCTCTGTGTAATTGAGTTAGCCAAAAATCTATGAATAATACGAAGCTCGGCTCTGTCAATATGTGTATAGGAGTGTCCTCCTGCTCGTGTAAAAACATCAAAATGTGACATACGCGTCCAAATGTCGTCAGCGTCAAAGTTACTATCTACCCTTTCACCATAATGAATTAAATTTGTACAATCGGGTAATAGCAACTCACCAGGAGTATATATCTGTAAGGCCCTGGCCATGTCCAGCATGGACATTCTGTACATCCTACTGCCAAGGATAAACCTAAGAAATCTTCTATCATCTATTCTAACTATATTTGTATCAAGTGATACAGTACTCATCAACTCAACACACCATTCCTTATATACAGGTCTACGAATGGTGAAAAGACGTTCCCAATCTGTAAAAGAAGAACTGCCATACCTTTGTACCAAAAGCTGTCTAACATGGTCAGCTAGATGGACCGTTTCCAAAGGGGCCCAATCGATTACCCTTGGCACCTCTACATTTTTTGTTACCAATTTGAATTTGTTCCTTTGATATGTCTCGTAATCTCTCCATCTCCTATCAAATCTTAGATTAGGATGCGGAGTGTGCTCAGGAATCGTTGGGAATTCTACTGGCGGCCTCATTGGGAATACTATGAATTCATCAACAAACTGTACCAGATCATAATAAGGTACGTGCTGATCAGGCTGTTGTTGTTGTTCCTGTTGTGGTTGTTGTTCGTGTTGCATTTCTGGTTCTGGTTCTGGTGCTGGTGCTGGTCGTCTAGATGATGATGCTCCTGAACCTCCAGTATCGGCTTTCTGCAAAACACATTAAATACAAAATTTGTGCATCCAAATATGCATTAGTGTTAGCAAAATAACAACTTAAAACAATCACTATAACATGTTAAATCAAAATTAAACTTATACACATTTTCACAATTTTTCACAATTCTACACTTTTCAAATAAGCACATATGAAAATGTATACAAAATTCATAAGCATTTAACTCAAATAATATGTCAAAATAGTCATTACTAATAATTAAACAAGTCTCAAATGGCAAATATATCAAATTAATCAAGTTCATGAATTTTAGACTTAAAAAGTCCACTTTAATCTCTAAAAATCATGTTTATGATCAATGTTTGGATCATTTAACTATCTAAACATGTTATACTACTCAATTTAGCAATAATTCATGACAAAAATCGGCCATAACCTGTTTATATCAAAAAGCCCCAAATTGCTCAAGAACACAAACCCTAGATTTCTAAAAATTTTAAAGTTTTTGGCTTCAAATCATGTTAAATAGCATCAATCTAGGTTATACATGCATAAAATACTAACAATTTAACACTAATTACACTAGAAATTAACAAAATTGCATTAGGTAAAAAATTAGAATTTATCACAAAAACTAGCAAATTTATGAGTTTAGGGGTGTAATTTTTACCATTTTGCTGAAGAATGATAATCTAGGCATGATTAGAGCAAGAAAATGATGAATTACGGTAAAAAAAATGGCGAATTTTAGAGAGGATTTTGGGGTTGGTTCGTGTAAATGTGTGTGTTTGTGTTGAAGAACAGACTCGCTGTCTGTTTTGATCTGGCCAGAAATTTGCCTCCATGCGATCGCATGGAGGTATAGGGTGATTCCCATGCGATCGCATGGGTACCCGGCTACAGTGTTTTGCCCTTTTTTTTATAAATAAAACCTTATACTTTATAAAACTTATAATTAATTAAATTTTAAAAATTTGTTTTCCTTTAGGAGCGAGGGTGTTTCGGATCGATGTCCTAGTCTGTCCCTTGACAAAATTTTTAAAATTTGTCAAATCAAAGCGCGGTTTTAAAAGTAAAGATTTTTGGGTTTTTTAATGTTTTTGGCATACTTTAATTCAATAAGATTAAAAATAATGATAATAAAAGTTCTCGTCCCTCCCTCGGGTAAAGCAATTTCGGTTCAACGACCTAGTCTTCAACTCACGACGAATTTTAAAAAACATATTTTTAACTTAGCGAAATAAAGTAAATTTTTGTTTTTAAATTCACACCAAACTTAAATTTAAAATGCATAAAATTTTAAATTCACACCAAACTTAAATTTAAAATTCATAAAATTAAAAATTCACACGAAACTTAATTAAAAATTTATATTATAAAGTCACACCAAACTTATATTATATTTTTGTTTTTATACATACAAACTTATATTAAAAAGATTAATTTTTCAAATATTTACAATTTTAAATATATTAATGTTAAAAAGTTTACAATATTATTTTAATTTTTATATATTAATTTTAAAACATGGTAAAAATAAAATTAAAAATCTTTTTGGCTTTTATCCCACTTTAATCAATCAAATATTATCAAAAATATACGCCCCTCTTTTCGGTAAAGTAATTTCGATTCCATGACCTAATTTAACTCATGACGAATTTTTGAAATATTTTGGGTTGATTGATTAAAGATATTTATACCTTAAGAATAAACGTTAAATTTCACAGTGATGTAATAAATTTTTGAATGATATCAATAATTTCAGTCGCCAAACCTAATTTTATTCAATACCAATTTAATACTTTATAGCGAACAAATTAGCGTTTATTATCAAAAGGTTAAAAATAAAAATAAAAAATAAAAACTGTACAGACTTACCTGTGAGATAGTATTCTTAGTGATACGATCTATCCCATTCATAAGATAGTCGGTTTAATTGATTTTCCATGGCTACATAGGCGTAACCTCGAGCATTCAGTGTTTTTTCTTCTAAACATATGAACGGTCCGTCTCTGCATAAAGTAACCAATTCGGTGTTTGAATAGGTTTGATTATTTGAACATTTACCTCCATGTGACCATTTTCCGCATTTGTGACATCTTTCAAGGTGTCGTGCTCTTCTTTTCGCTACGGATTTTGATTTTCCTTTACCAAATTGTAACTTATTATCTTCGCATCTGGATTCTTTTCTTACTCCGTCCAATCTTTCTCTGATTACTGATACTAGTTCACTCGGAAGTGTGTCATTATTACGTTTAGTGATCAAAGCGTGTAGCATTAGACCATGGTTTAGTTCACAGGAAGTCTTCATTTCCTAAATAAAAATAAAAATTCAGAATGGGGGGAGAAGACTAGTTCTTTAGGGTCTGCTAGGGAAAGACCATTCGGGTTCCATTTTCGAGAACTACACGAAAACAGACAATCTAACTCTAACAGAAATACATAAAATCCTTAAAAGACTTGATTCTCCCCACACTTAGTTAGCTGTGGTATCGAAATTGTGATTAACTTCGTTGTCGACTTCCATCGGACTATCTATGTAATGTTTAACTCTGTGACCATTAACTTTAAATTCAATTCCATTTGAATTTATTAATTCTATCGTTCCGTATGGGAAAACTCTTTTGACTATGAATGGTCCAGACCATCTCGATTTCAATTTTCCAGAAAATAGCTTGATTCGTGAATTGAAAAGAAGAACTCTGTCTCCTTCTTTAAATTCTTTTGAACTTCTGATTCTTTTATCATGCCATTTCTTCGTTCTTTCCTTATAGATTAACAAATTTTCGTATGCTTCATGTCTTAATTCTTCTAATTCTTTTAATTGACTTAATCGTAGACGTCCGGCTTCATGTAAATCAAGATTACATGTCTTCAAAGCCCAAAATGCTTTGTGTTCAATTTCTACTGGAAGATGACATGCTTTTCCGTAGACGAGTTTAAAAGGTGTGGTTCCAATTGGAGTTTTGTAGGCTGTTCTAAAAGCCCAGAGTGCATCCTCCAATTTAATGGACCATTCCTTCGGATTTGATCCTACGTTTTTTTCTAGAATACGTTTTAAAGCCCGGTTGGTATTTTCAACTTGTCCACTTGTTTGTGGATGATATGCGGTGGAGATTTTATGAGTTACTCCATATCTTTTGAGAACTTTCTCAAGTTGATTATTACAGAAATGAGTACCCCGATCACTTATTAAAGCTTTCGGTGTTCCAAACCTTGCAAAAAGACGTTTTAAAGAGTTGACTACAACTCGTGCATCGTTAGTTGGGAGAGCTTGTGCTTCCGCCCATTTAGATACATAATCAATGGCTACGAGAATGTAGAGATTATTATGAGATTTTGGAAATGGACCCATAAAGTCAATACCCCAAATTTCAAATACTTCGCATACTTGAATGACATTTTGTGGCATTTCATCACGTTGACTTATTTTTCCGGCCCTTTGACAAGCATCACAGGATTTGCAAAGAAGGTGTGCGTCTTTGTAAATTGTAGGCCAATAAAATCCAGCATCATAAACTTTTCTTGCTGTTAGTTGAGGCCCATAGTGCCCTCCTGTTGGTCCTGTGTGACAATGGTTTAAAATTTTACTAGCTTCATCTCCAAATACACATCGGCGTATTATTCCATCGGGACAACTTTTAAACAAATGTGGATCTTCCCAGAAATAGTGTTTTATATCACTGAAGAATTTCTTTCGTTTTTGGTACGATAATCCTTTTTCAAGGAATCCACATACTAAGTAGTTTGCATAGTCTGCAAACCATGGAATTTCATTATAATCTATCTTCAATAGATATTCATCAGGAAAGTTGTCTTGTATGGCCGATTCATTTAGAACTTCTAATTCGGGAATTTCAAGACGAGAAAGATGATCAGCGACGAGATTTTCTGCTCCTCTTTTAACTCGGATTTCAATATTGAACTCTTGTAAGAGTAAGATCCACCGGATTAATCTTGGTTTGGCATCTTGTTTCGAAAATAGGTATCTAAGAGCAGAATGGTCGGTATAGACCACCGTTTTTGCTAGAACGAGATATGAACGAAATTTGTCAAAAGCAAAGACAATAGCAAGGAGTTCTTTTTTAGTAGTTGTATAGTTCGTTTGTGCTCCTTGTAACGTCTTACTAGCATAATATATAGGTTGAAATCGTTTTTCAATCCTTTGTCCTAAAACGGCTCCCATTGTAAAATAACTTGCATCGCACATTAGTTCAAACGGTAGATTCCAATTTGGTGTTATCATGATCGGCGCATTAGTGAGTTTCTCTTTAAGAATATTAAAAGATTTGATGCATTCAACTGAAAAGATGAATGGAGCATCCTTTTCTAGGAGTTTATTCATAGGCGTGACAATTTTAGAAAAATCTTTTATGAAACGTCGGTAAAAATCGGCATGCCCTAGAAAACTCCTAACTCCTCTAACATTGGTGGGATGTGGAAGTTTAGCAATTACATCTACTTTAGCTCAATCCACTTCAATTCCTTCTTTTGAAATTTTATGTCCAAAAACGATGCCTTCTTTAACCATGAAATGGCATTTCTCCCAATTAAGAACTAGATTTGATTGCTCGCATCTAATAAGCATTCGTTCAATATTAGCTAGACATGATTCAAAAGTATCACCGAAGACTGAAAAGTCATCCATGAAAACTTCCATGCATTCTTCTATCATGTCGTGAAAAATCGCCATCATGCACCTTTGGATACTTGTTGATTGCTAGGACCTTGTTGGTTGTTGTATGGAATATTTCGATTATAATTCTGGTTTTGATTGTAGATCGGTCTTGGCGGTTGATAATTATTCTGATAATTATTTCCAGGCCTTTGGTTTAGATATGAAACATTCTCTCTTTGTTCCATTGTTAATTCAATACTGAGACAATCTTTTGTCAAATGTGGTCCTCCACACTGCTCACAACTAATTCGTATTGAGTGGATATCTTTAGTCATCTTTTCCATTCGTCTCTCGACAGCATCTATCTTTGCGGAAATGGAATCTAAGTCATGGCTAGAATCGGCTCTAGCTGCTTTAGATGATCTAACGATATCTTTTTCTTTGTGCCACTCATGTGAGTGGGAAGCAGTGTTATCAATAATTTTGTAAGCATCAGTTTCGGTTTTCTTCATAATAGAACCACCAGCTGCTATATCTATGTCTTTTCTTGTAGTGATGTCGCATCCTTGGTAGAATATTTGTACTATTTGACAGGTGTCTAAACCATGTTGCGGACATCCTCTTAATAACTTTCCAAATCTTGTCCACGCCTCATATAGAGTTTCATTTGGCTTCTGCGTGAACGTAACAATTTCTCCTTGAAGTCTTACGGCTTTAGATGCCGGAAAGAATTGTTTAAGAAATTTTTCAACTAAAACGTCCCATGTATCAATCGCCCCTTCAGGTAACGATTCCAACCAATCTTTGGCTTCTCCCTTTAAAGTCCAGGGAAATAACATAAGATATATCTGTTCATCCTTCACTTCTCGGATTTTAAATAGTGTGCAGATCCTATTAAAGGTACGAAGATGTTCATTTGGATCTTCCTTCGGTGCACCACTAAATTGGCATTGATTAGTCACCATGTGTAGAATTTGTCCTTTGATTTCATAATCTGGCGCATTAATGTCAGGATGAGTAATTGCGTGACCTTGGCCAGTGCGTTTAGCTCTCATTCGGTCTTCCATACTTAAAGGTTCCAGATTCTCCATAATTGAATTTTTTGAATCGGAATCACTAGAGGATTCCGATTTAATGGTTCGTTCCTCAACAATCTCTGTTTGAATGATTGGTGGTTCCGGAGGAAAATTTAATGGTTCGGGATCTATGAATCATCCATGAATATTCTCCGGATTCTCAATTGTGAGGTCGGGTTCAAAAAATGGATTATCGGAAATTTGAACTGGAGTATTTGGTTGACTGGATGACGATTCTAAAGAAAAATCAACGGCGGTAATATTTGCTAGATGTCTTGATCTAGTTACAGGTGGTGAACGTACAAAAGGTGGTGAACGTCTTACTCGGTGCATTCACTGAATATCCTATTAGTTTTTAAAAGGAAAGAAAAATTATATAAGTTATCCAATTAATAGACTTTTCTGATTTTGCTCACGTTTCGAATAGCCAAAAGATGCAGCAGAGGGGCAGGATTTGTTTGGTCTCAATATAATTGAGGACTGTTTGGCTCCAATAGCCCGGTCCACGTACAAATCCAACTATTACTACGAACCAGAAAATTTTGATGTCTATCAATTTAACCACTTAAAATAAATTTTCGTAATTTTAAGAAATTTAGATAAGAAGTAGAATAAAAATCTATGTCCTAAAACTAGAATAGCGAGAAATAAGAAAGAAAAAGAGCGCGTCGAAAAAGGTCGAAAAATAAAAGGCGTCGAAAAATAAGAAAGAAAAAGAGTGACTTATAAAACTTAAAAATACTTGACTAACCCAACCTTATTACTATCACTAACTTCAAATTATAATCACAAATTGAGATTACTAATTGGAATGATAATTGATACATAGGTAAAAGGCGTCTAAAAATATTAAAGCTTACAAGTAAAACTGTATCCCAAATGGCAATATCTTAAAAAGGAACTAAAACTTAAAAAGGCGTCACAAAATTCTAAAGCACCTAAATCTTAGTCTAAAGAAAAAGCACTTAAGGGATTTTACGGCAAAGCCTAAAAATAAAAATAACTATGGCAAAAACTATGTTTAAAAACTAAATACGAGCGAAAAATACAAATATTACACTAAAACAATTAAAAAGGGACAAAATATAAAAATATACTAAAAGTTGTAAAAAGGACAATTTTTATAAAAATATTATTTTTATATTATTTATTTTATAGAACTATTAATTTTATAAACTAAATAAACTAATTATACTAAATAATACAAATAATAAAATAACTAAACTAAATAAAAAAAACAACCCTGATTAGGGTTTAAGAAAAATAATAATAATTATTATCCGTAATAAATGCTGGCTGCAGTCAACTGTGGCGTGTCAGACGAGCTCATGCGATCGCATGAGTTCTAAGCTACCCGGCCATGCGATCGCATGGGCTAGGGTTTCGGGCCTCAGAGTGGGCTGCTACAGTATCGGACTTCGAGTTTTAATATATTTTTTTTTGCTGTATAATATATTTATAAAATATATTTATAAATTAAATAAAACTTATATTTTTTCAAACTAAAAATAGAAATAAACAAACTTTATAAAACTTAAATATTTACCAAATTCTTAAAAATATTTATATTTTTGTTTTTCTTTTTATATTTTTGAATATTTAAAACGTATTTCTACAAAAGCGTATTTTTTTTTATAAAAGTAAACTAAAAAGAAAAATCTTTCTTTTATATATATTAGCGTTGCGCTTCCGGCTTTTAAGCTAGATTGTCCCCGGCAGCGGCGCCAAAAATACTTGATGTTATGCGAGGTGTATATAAAATAGCTTATATTTTACAAGGAAATACTATTAAATACGATACAATTTTACTCAAGATATTTATTTATTTATTGAATGGATATACTTAAACCTTGCTACAACACTTATAGGCAGTGTACCTAATCGTACAGTAGTGTAGTTTTTAGTAAGTCCGGTTCGTTCCACAGGGAAAATCTTTTAATCAAAGCTTAATGCTATATTAGTTTTATTTTATAAAAATACAAATATATATATAAGTAATATTATTATTATAAAGGGAGGTTTTTACCGTTTAATGACCGGTTTGTCGATTTTAAAACTTTAGTCGCAGTTAAAACAAAATATAAAATATTAAATAAATAAAAGACTTAATTTAAAGCGTAAAGTAAATAACGATAATGAAATTGCGATAAATAAAAGTGCGATAAAATAAACTTGCGATAATTAAAAAGTACGATAATTAAAAGTGCAATTAAATACAATAACAATAAATAAAAGTGCTATAATTAGAAGTGCAATTAAATATAAAATAAAGGAAATTAAATATGAAATAAAAGAATTATGCTTATTTAAACTTCCGTAATCATGATGTTTGACGTGTTGATTTTAGTTTTATGCCCATGGGTTAATTGTCCTTTGTCCTGGATTATTTAATATGTCCGTCTGGTTTTTGTCCATAACAGTCCATCAGTCATAAATATAAAGTGCGAGTGTCCTCGTCAAATTATCCTTATACCCGAAGTTAAATATTCCAACTAATTGGGGACTTAAACTGTAACAAGATTTTAATACTTTGTTTAATAATTACACTAGGATGTCGACTGAATGTAACCCAAGGTTTTAATACTTTGTTATCAATTATGCCAAGTGTCCTTGTACATAATTTCACCCCTGTTTTAATAATTCTAGTGGCTATTAATCCATTCCCGTGTCCGGTTAAATGAACGATTATTCGTACATATAAATACCCCGCTCATCGTGTCCGATCGAGTGTATATGGTTATTTATAGGGACGTTCAATTGTAAATCTTTATATTAAAATTAACAAACTATCATTTAGTTAAACAAATATAAAGCCCATTAATAGCCCATAGTCTAATTTCCACAAGTGTCATTCTTTTTTCCAAACCCCAATTATGGTACAAAGCCCAATTACCCAATTTTAATATTTTTAGCCCAACATCATGATTACTTCGGATTAAATAAGCATAATAATAACTTAGCTACGAGACATTAAATTAAAAAGGTTGAACATAACTTACAATGATTAAAAATAGTGTAGCGTTACACGGACAGAATTTCGACTTACACCCTTACAACATTCGCTAACACACCCTTATTATTATAAATTAAAATTAAAATTATAATATAAATATAAATATTATACGTTGAATGAGGAGAAGAAAAAGATGTGTTTTTGTGGTGCACCAAAGCTCGATTTTTATAGGCATGTGGGCTGGAACTGTGCACCATGCGATCGCATGGATTTATGCCTTCCAGGCCATGCGATCGCATGGCCAGCTGGGGAGACTCAAAAGTCTTTGTTTTTTTATGCCGACGGTTTTTAAATATAATATAATATATATATTAATTTTAAGAATTAATTATATATTATATTATATTCATGTGCATAGTTGACTTGAAATTTTTAGTCCGTTGCGTCGAGCGTTGAGAGTTGACTCTGGTCCCGGTTCCAGATTTTCGAACGTCCTTGCGAATAATTTAATATCTTGTACTTTGCGTTTTGAATCTTGTACTCTTGTAATTTTGAGACGTTTCTTATCAATAATTGGAACCTTATTGATTGTATTTTGTACTTTTGAGCTTTTTGGTCGTTTGCGTCTTCAATTCGTCGAATCTGTCTTTTGTCTTCACCTTTTATTATTTAAACGAATATCACTTGTAAATAGAACAATTGCAACTAAAAGCTTGTCTTTCTTGAGGAATAATGCTATGAAATATATGTTCGTTTTTAGCATTATCATTCCTCTTCTTCCGGTTCCGTTTCCTCTTCTTCTTGTTCTTCGAGAACTTGTGAATCTTGCCAATATATATTCGACTCTTTGTTATTATTAGGTGAGTCAATGGGATTTGTGCTAGAGGTAGACATCTATCACACAATATCAAACATGTTAAGAGATTAATATGTCACATAATATTTACATGTTAATAATATATAGTTTCCAACAAAAATGGTAAGCAATCATTTTTAAAGAAAACACGGTCGAAGTCCAGACTCACTAATGCATCCTAACAAACTTGATAAGACACACTAATGCAAATTTTATGGTTCTCTAAGACCAACGCTCGAATATCAACTGAAATTTCCCGTTCATATTGATTATAAACGTTCCATATTAATTGATTTCGTTGCGAGGTTTTGACCTCTATATGAGACGTTTTTCAAAGATTGCATTCATTTTTAAAATAACCATAACCTTTATTTTATCAATAAAGGTTTTAAAAGCATTACGTGGATTATCAAATAATGATAATCTAAAATATACTGTTTACACATGACCATTACATAATGGTTTACAATAGAAATATACTACATCGACATATGTTTCTTGAATGCAGTTTTTACACGATATCATACAAACATGGACTCCAAATTGTGTCCTTATTTTAGTATGCAACAGCGGAAGCTCTTAGTATTCACCTGAGAATAAACATGCTTTAAACGTCAACAAAAATGCTGGTGAGTTATAGGTTTAACCTATATATATCAAATTGTAACAATAGACCACAAGATTTCATATTTCAATACACATCCCATACATAGAGATAAAAATCATTCATATGGTGAACACCTGGTAACCGACATTAACAAGATGCATATATAAGAATATCCCCATCATTCCGGGACACACTTCGGATATGATATAAATTTCAAAGTACTAAAGCATCCAGTACTTTGGATGGGGTTTGTTAGGCCCAATAGATCTATCTTTAGGATTCGCGTCAATTAGGGTGTCTGTTACCTAATTCTTAGATTACCAGACTTAATAAAAGGGGGCATATTCGATTTCGATAATTCAACCATAGAATGTAGTTTCACGTACTTGTGTCTATTTTGTAAATCATTTATAAAACCTTCATGTATTCTCATCCCAAAAATATTAGATTTTAAAAGTGGGACTATAACTCACTTTCACAGATATTTCCTTCCTCGGAAATAAGACTTGGCCACGGATCGATTCACGAACCTATACAAATATGTACATATATATCAAAGTATGTTCAAAATATAATTACAACCATTTTTATTATGTTTTAAAGATTTGAGTGTATTAAGTCAGTTGTCCTCGTTAATAACCTACAACTAGTTGTCCACAATTAGATGTACAGAAATAAATCGATATATATTATCTTGAATCAATCCACGACCCAGTGTATACAAGTCTTAGGCTAGATCACAACTCAAAGTATATATATTTTTGGAATCAACCTCAACCCTGTATAGCTAACTCCAACATTACTGCATATAGAGTGTCTATGGTTGTTCCAAATAATATATATACATGGGTCGATATGATATGTCAAAATATTTGCATACGTGTCTATGGTATCCTAAGATTACATAATATATTAGAATACATGTATAATAAAATATAAGTTAGCTAGGATATGATTTTTATAGATTTGTTAAACATTTCCCGTAGCTAAAAAGATCAAAAATATCCAATCTTGTTTTACCCATAACTTCTTCATTTTAAATCCATTTTGAGTGAATCAAATTGATATGGTTTCATATTAAACTCTATTTTAAGAATCCAAATAGAAAAAGTATAGGCTTATAGTCAGAAATTTAAGTTACATGTCAATTACTAAAGAGGTAGTCATTTCCGTCGAAAGAACGACATCTTGATGACCATTTTGAAAAACATACTTTCACTTTGAGTTTAACCAAGATTTTTGGATATAGTTTCATGTTCATATGAAAAATCATTTTCCCAGAAGAACAACTTTTAAATCAAAGTTTATCATAGTTTTTAATTATCCAAACCAAAACAGCCTCCGGTTTCACCACGACGGCGTATATCCGATTTTATGGCGTTCATCGTGTTTCCAGGTTTTAAATCATTAAGTTAGCATATCATATAGATATAGAACATGTGTTTAGTTGATTTTAAAAGTCAATTTAGAAGGATAAACTTTTGTTTGCGAACAAGTTTAGAATTAACTAAACTATGTTCTAGTGATTACAAGTTTAAACCTTCGAATAAGATAGCTTTATATGTATGAATCGAATGATGTTATGAACATCATTACTGCCTAAAGTTTTCTGTATAAAACTACTGGAAATGAAAAAAATGGATCTAGCTTCAAAGGATCCTTGGATGGCTTGAAAGTTCTTGAAGCAGAATCATGACACGAAAACAGTTCAAGTAAGATTTTCACTCGAAATAAGATTGTTATAGTTGTAGAAATTAAATCAAAGTTTGAATATGAATATTACCTTGAATTAGAAAGATAACCTAGTTTAAATAACAAAGGTTCTTTGATCTTAGATGATTACTTGGAATGGATTAGAAAGCTTGGAAGTAGACTTGCAAACTTGGAAGTATTCTTGATTTTTATGAAACTATACTTATGGAATTTATGAAGAACACTTAGAACTTGAAGATGGAACTTGAGTGAGATCAATTAGATGAAGAAAATTGAAGAATGAAAGTGTTTTTAGGTGTTTTTGGTCGTTGGTATATGGACTAGATATAAAGGATATGTAATTTTGTTTTCATGTAAATAAGTCATGAATGATTACTAATATTTTTGTAATTTTATGAGATATTTCATGCTAGTTGCCAAATTATGGTTCCCACATGTGTTAGGTGACTCACATAGGCTGCTAAGAGCTGATCATTGGAGTGTATATACTAATAGTACATACATCTAAAAGCTGTGTATTGTACGAGTACGAATACGGGTGCATACGAGTAGAATTGTTGATGAAACTGAACGAGGATGTAATTGTAAGCATTTTTATTAAGTAGAAGTACTTTGATATGTGTCTTGAAGTCTTTCAAAAGTGTAAGAATACATATCAAAACACAACATGTATATACATTCTAATGGAGTCGTTAAGTCTTCGTTAGTCGTTACATGTAAGTGTTTTTTTGAAACCTTTAAGTTAATGATCTCAATTAATGTTGTTAACCCAATGTTTATTATATCAAATGAGATGTTAAATTATTATATTATCATGATATTATGATGTATGAATATCTCTTAATATGATATATACATTAAAATATCGTTACAACGATAATCGTTACATATAAGTCTCGTTTCGTAATTCTTGGGTTAGTAGTCTTGTTTTTACATATGTAGTTCATTGTTAATACACTTAATGATATATTTAAATATCATTTTATCATGTTAAATATAGTGTATCAATATCTTAATATGATATATATGTATTTAGTAGACGTTATCATAACGATAATCGTTATATATATCATTTCGAGTTTCTTAACTTAGTAATCTCATTTCTTATGTATATCACACATTGTTAATATACTTAGTGCGATACTTACTCATCATAATCTTATGTCAACCATATATATATGTCTATATATACCACAACATGTAGTTTTTACAATTTTGTAACGTTCGTGAATCGCCGGTCAACATGGGTGATCAATTGTCTATATATGAAACTTATTTCATTTAATCAAGTCTTAACAAGTTTGATTGCTTAACATGTTGGAAAAATTTAGTCCTGTAAATATCAATCTCAATGAATATATATAAACATGGAAAAGTTCGGGTCACTACAAAATCGTCTTCCATGAAGATCTTATGAGTGCAATAGTTAGGACTGATTCCTTTGATGTAGGAGATCTTCCATGCTATTGTCTTTTTATGTGACTTCAGCACTTTTATGAGTTTAGCTTTTTCTTGTGGCGTAAGCTCCTTAGAGTTGATTACTGGAACTTTTGATTCCTCTTCTAGGAATGCATGTACCATATGTTCAAGTAATTCCTTCAACTCTAGTTCTGGTGGTTTATCGATAGATGGCTTCATTTTAGAAATTTCCTTTCGATCTAATGAGTTGTAGCCTTCTTGGAATTCTGATTCTTCTTCTTCTTCTATTAAAGCGGTCACTGATGCTATTTTTTCTCTTATTCTAGAAATTTTCCTTCTTAGTGACTCATCTTCTAAAACTTATTCTTTCGTTTTGAAGGTTGGTTCAGGAATTTCATCACATTTATCTGGTAGCCGTGATTTCTGAAATACTGACACGAAGTCTGTCTTTTCATGTGGTCTTCTCCTTAACAGAGGTAATGGAATGCCTACTCCTAGTGGTGCTATAATTGTGGTTGTGCCAATGGGTTTACTTTCGAATATCGGAGATGATTGTTGGTTTAACATCCCGTCAAAGTCCATTAACGGTGATGTTAACTCTGGTCCCAGTGCTTGGCTTGACTTCTATGTAACAGCAAAGTTCTACAGCGAAAGCAATAAGTACCTGAGAATAAACATGCTAAAAGGTCAACACAACGAGTGGTGAGTTATAGGTTTAGTTCCACAATAGTAATAAAGATAGACCATAAAAGTTTCGTAGTTCAAAGGTATGTAGACAACAAAATGTCATAGTTTCAAATCTTTGTAGATAATAAAGTGTCTTAGTTTCAATCTTTGTAGACAACAAAATGTCTTGTTTTAAGTTTTTGTAAACAAAACCATGTCCTGTTTCAAATATTTTTTGACAATATCATGTCCTGTTTCAAGTTGGGAAACCATATGTTTAAGTAGTATAAAGTAGAGTCTGAAAAATAGTATTCAGAGTAATGATTTCTGGTTTTAGACCACGAGATTTTCTGCGTACAACCCAAGTGTTGTAAAAAGTTTATAGATCTATTATGAGTACTTGAATATAAAACTTTAACCCGCGAATAGCTTAGCGCTACGTGACTTCCTTTACCCGATAATAGCATACACCGATCAAGTGTACAAGTTACGAAGTAATAAGCACCCGTTCGTTAGGTGAGGCTGTTAGACCTAACGGATCCGTCTCTATGATTCGAGCTTACGTATGTAATGAATTGTGACAACCCGGAAAATTTTGACCAAATTTAAACTTAATTCTTAATATAGTTTCGACACGATAAGCAAAGACTGTAATGTTAAGTCTTCAAAATCTTGGAACTGTGTTAATACATACATTTAATCTTTGAACTGCTTACATGGATACGATTAAACCTTTGACCAATCCCGATGATTCACGAACAATTTGTTTGTAACTAAATATGTAATTAAATATAAATATTTATATATAATTGAAAGTGAGAATGATAATTAAAAATAATAAAATATAAGTTAATCATTTGAAATAAAAATATAAAGTAATAATACAGAATCGTTGAGTTGCTAATAAAAGTAAAGCTATATATAAATATATATGACCCTTAATATATTGTAATATATATAAATTTTTTTTATAGTTAAGTGCAATTAAAATGAATATATATGTATATATATATATATATATATATATATATATATATATATATATATATATATATATATATATATAAATTTGTAAAAGCTATATGTACAAGTATTATTGATATTATTAATATGATTATTATTATTATTCCTATTATTATTAAAAATATTAGTTAAGTATTGTTATTAAAATTAATATTTGATGTTTGTATAATGAATGATATTAAGTTTCCTTATATATTTAATATACATATACAAATATAGTCAATATAAATAGTTATAAAAAAATAGATATATATAAATACAAATATTTATATAAATTTCAGTTGTACAAATACAAATATATAAACAAATACATATATATAGGTAGATACGTATTTATATTTATAAGATCCAGAATCAGTTTTTAAATCACTTTCATACTATGTTAAATTGATTCCCTATCGTAATCATCAGTACAAATCAGAGAAAACTGAAATTGATTTATTTGTATTTTTACGAAATTTCCTGTTCTAAAATTGTCTGATTGAGAAAAATTAAGTACCACAGTCTGTATATAATCGACTTTCCTCCCTCAATAACAATTACATTTATTTTATATAGAGTCTAATTTTAAAATTTATACAGAATATATTTTAATGGCTCGTACCTCTGTCCTTACACTTTTTGATCATATTTCGATTTCGAGAGAATTTTCAAAAAGTAAAAATACAAAGTTATTAGGAATGTTTTACTCAAACTTTCTTCAAAATCTCAAGACTCAATTTTTCGTATCAAAATCAAATTGTGGAGTCAAAGTTTCAAGTTTTAAAAGTCAAACATGTGTTCTTGAATCGAATTGAAGTTTTGGAAATCGATTCTGTTAAAATTAAGGGTTTATAAAGCTTTTACGAATCATTTTAAACACAATTTGTGTTATAAGGTTTTTCTAAAACGTTCTAATAATTGAAAACATTTTTTTTTCTCAAATGGCTGCGATAGCAGCAGCACTCTTGTACACAAATTGTTTTTCGTTTTCCACACACAATTAGCTATAATTCGATTTATTATGTTTCGTTTGTAATTAATAAACCTATTTCGAAGTCTTGAAGGTTAGGGTTGATAAGTGTTTGGCCGTGTGAGTTTTTGGGGAAGAAGATGAAAAACAGACACATATATCTAATATATAGATTTACGTGGAGTAATAAATCAGAAAAACAAGAGTGGTTTGATGGTTAGGGGATGTGTGGTAAACCGAGAGGTCTTGGGTTCGAACTCGGGCCAAGGCAGTTTTTTCTATTTTTGGCTCTTTCCATTTGAGGTAGTTATTGATTCATTTTATTATTATTATTAATATTAATATTATTATTATTATTATTATTATTATTATTATTATTATTATTATTATTATTATTATTATTATTATTATTATTATTATTATTATTATCATTATAAGTATTATTATTAATATTATCATTATTATTCATATAAGAATTAGTATTATTATTGTTATAGTTATGATTATAAATATTCATTATTGTTAAAAATTAACATTTTTACTAAAAGTATTATTTATTAAAGTTATCATTTTTTATCAATATTATTAAAAGTATCTTATTTTAAATTTATCATTTTTTTTATTACTATTATCATTATTATTATTATTATTATTATTATTATTAATTAGTATTACTACTATCATAATAGATAAATATTTTTACATATATTATAGATATTAATATAATTATGTATGTAAGTATTAATTTTAGCACATAATAGATAAAGATAAAACATTAATATATATATATATATATATATATATATATATATATATATATATATATATATATATATATATATATATATATATATAACACTATTAAATCATAATAAATAATAATTAATAAGAATATATAAATTTTGTTTGAGTGCGATTATGTGTATTAATATATATACAAATGATTTAGGTTCGTGAATCCGAGGCCAACCCTACACTTGTTCAATGATGTTATATGTATTTTTACTACAAAATACAGTATGGTGAGTATATAGTCCCACTTTTAAACTCTAAATATTTCGGGATGAGAATACATGCATTTTATGATTTACGTTATGGACACAAGTGATTAAAAATATATATTCTACGTTGAGTTGTACCACTGGCATATTTCCCTGTAACTTGGTAACTACTATTTACATGCGGTATTGTAAACGCGAATCCTGTTGATAGATCTATCGGGCCTGACAACCCCAACCGAACTGGATGACCAGTATTCAACGGTTGCACAGTACTTCGTTTCGGTGACTACACTTGGTACGGTGTAGTAAGATTTCATAATAAAGGGAATATGCGACGTTGATTAAATGTTAAGTATGGTTATCAAGTGCTCAACAACTTAGAATATTTTTATTAAAACGTTTATATATGAAATCTTGTGGTCCATAGTTATAACGCTGCTAGCATTAAACTATATCTCACCAACTTTATGTTGACGTTTTAAAGCATGTATTCTCAGGAATTAAAGAAATCTTCCGCTGTTCATTAGCTCATACTAAGGATATTACTTGGGGTCATTCATGCCATATTCAAAAGACGTTGCATTCGAGTCATTGAAGTTCATTAGAGATTATTATTAAGTAAATGACAGAATAGGTCATTTGGATACTAAGAAATGATACGCATGCCTGTCAACTTTTGATGTAATGAAAGGATGTCTTTTAAAAACAAATGTAACGTTTGTAAAATGTATCATATAGAGGTCAATACCTAGCGATGTTATCAACTATTGTAAATCGTTTATAATCGATATGGACTTCGTCCGGATGGATTAGTAGCGGTCCTTTCAGTTGGTATCAGAGCGGTGGTCTTAGCGAACCAGGTCTTGCATTAGTGTGTCTAACTGATAAATGTTTAGATGCATTAGTGGGTCTGGACTTCGACCGTGTCTGCATGTCAAAAGTTTTGTTTATCATTTAGTGTCAAAAATTATTTGCTTATCATCCTTAAGGTCTAGACACATCTTACTTCCTCTATTGCATAGACAGTGTATAGATAAATTCATATCCTAGCGTATCTGTTATTGTTACCATGGCCTGACAGCTTCCGTAGATTCCTCCGTAACTTATGGGATTTTAGTATTATATATGCATATGTAAATTATGTATTGCAGGGTACTAATCTACATCCTATAATCTAATTCTTATCGAAAATCTTTCATCTGATCGTACGAGATGGAGTCCTCCACCAGTTCGCATTCCTCAGATTCCGACAGCTATTCCGACATGGATGTTCACCTAAGCTCCGAAAGCAGTGTCACCAGAATGAATCAACCACTCATCCATCCCCAATTCATCTGATGAGTTCGTAGTCGACTTAATCAATAGAGACGCAAAGAAGGAAATCCTTTCCACCAACCAAATTACCCTCTTGACGATGAACCTGAAGCACTTACCGGCGAACGTGTTCGAGACACCATTTTCTCTCTCATTTTCAGAGTATCTCGTTACAATTATATTCTATCCACAATTCTAAACCTTATTCATCCACTCGTTCCGACCGACAATCATCCCAGAATAATAGAAGAAGTCAACGAACTTCACGCTCGAGTAATCAATTTGGAGAATATGGTGCAAAACTTACCAGCTTCAACAACATCACCAGTACCAACAGTACCATCAGCAACAGCACCAGTATCATCAACAATCCATGCCTAACATCTCATTCTGTACCTCAAGCATAATCATCATTCTACATGATGTTCTACATCATTTATCCCCGTTCGACATGGCGATTAAGTAATCTCTAAAGTTTTGGAGATTATCCATTCTAATTCTAACGGTAAATCAAATGAGATTAATATTATTAACTCATTAAATTCATGATGACATCTGAAGAAAATATATATGTAAGTATATTTTCATAAAGATTGTAATTAAAAATTCTTTTGTACAAACTGTTAATGGTGAAAATATTTTAACGGGTAGGTAATACTCGAGGAATATTTAGATATCACATTAATAAGTTACACTGTACATTCTTCGAATCTGATTCAACGGTCATCTACTATCCTACTTACAATCACCGATATACGTATCTGTTCACCACATAATAACCATTTCCATTCAAATTTCATATTTGGATTTTGACCTATCAGAATCTAACAAGTGGCATAATGAAGAAACTTTGGACAAAATAAAATTTGTTAGAAATAAACAAATTCACTACGATGAATTTGTTAAGAATCCACGCTGACAAAATCCTAGCTAACTGTTCCCAGCTAACTGTTAATTCCGTATTACATTTTATTTATTGCAATTTAATTTATCGTTATTTAATTTCTGTATTTATTTTACGCACTTTAAATAATGGGACACGTATACAAGGTTTCGACATATCATATTGACCCATCTATATATCTACCTTGGAACAACCATAGACACTCTATATGCAAATGACGGAGTTAGCTATACAGGGTTGAGGTTGATTCCAAAATATATATATATAGTTTGAGTAGTGATCAATACTGAGACCGGTACACGGGTCCCGATACGTATTAATTAATTCGAATGTTATATATTAAACTATATATGAACTATTGGACTATTGGACTACTAACTTTGGACAAATAAAATGAATTAAAATATCGATTATAACATATCAAACTAAACAATTCTTCAAGTTTGCCACTTGATTTTCATCTTAAACCTCATTTGTACCTTGACGATTACAATCCGTGTTCAAGCCTTTCATGATTCTTGGAAATGCCTCAATAGAGAGGTTGAACCAACCGTACTTCATCTACGGAAGAAAAGATTTATGCATATAGTTATGCACCTAAAAAACTCTTGAACCTAAAGTCATAGTTTAACACGTAATCGCGTCGAATTCTTTAGCATTTATTAGCAAAAACAACCTTACGATTCCTTTTCAAGGTAGCCAATTTTGTCATAGCTCCAGCAAGTTAACTTCGACTTTTTAGTAAGACTAGTCTTATTATAACCTCAATACATATACGTTATCTTTTCGCCATTGTTACAGGAGAACCTTTTTATATTCCACGACATCATTAGTAGATGTACTAGCAGCCCGTCATCTCTTTGGCGGAATCCGTAATCAGTATTTTAAAAATCTCGCAGAACTTCTCCAGTTATACCTATAACGTATATAGCTTGTACTTACATATTTCTAATGTAAAGTTTCTGAAAAACACCCGGAACTGCGAACTAGTTTACGAAATGCTGATGAAGCAGCAAAAACTGTAAACGACCTTAATAGTTAAAAGTTTGATAATAAAGAATGGAATGATGGTAAAGCTGAGAAAAAGAGAAGGTTTGGAACTGGAAAACGGATTGAGCAAAGTATATAAGAGACTATGGATAAATCACAAGGACTGAACCTGCCTTCAAAGGATCCAAAAGATTCAGTGTTTGCTGAAATAGTTAGCAAATACATTACGCCTTATTCTAAACCTTTCCAGATGATATTCTTCATCATCATCTTACCTTAGATATTATAAGATATCTTCGTATCTCCCATTATAAATATTCTCCATATTTCTGGAAATATTTTCACAACTATTCATATCTGAAATCATTTAACTCTCCGTAATATCTGCGTTGCACCATAAAAGAAACTGCATTAGTTTCTAAATTCTGAAACCTTCAAGTTTAATATATGAATGTTTTGAAGTGGTGTTGGGAACTGGAGCATGAGTTAGTATAATATAATGACACTTGATCAACGTCATTATATTACAGTAAGCCATGTTGAGTTTCTAATGAAATGTGATGATTTACAGTACTATCATCATGTGCCATATTACACGACTCTTACATTCTATTTAACTTCTAAAAATATCAAAAAAAAACATTTCTTGATGGTTCGGTCTATTCCAGGATAATCTGGTAATTTGACAAATCAAAATCGTACCATTACCATTTCTTTCTTAGAGCGTTAGCTATGTTCATTCCGAATTTCATAACTACGAATTCCGGACCATTACTCGCTTAATTTGAGGACGGGAAGATATAAAAAAAAACCAACAACAACTCAGAAATTACAAACCGTATATATCAATGCACATAGCAATATAAAGACACGGGAGAACTAAAAGCACTATAAAACCAAGAGTATAGTAAAAGTAAATAGATTCTTCCGGTGGTAAATGAAAGAGAAGAATGACAGATATGAAGGTTAGGAGTATATCAAGAATCAGCACCGGATGGAGCATATTGATGAATACTTTAAAGTATGAGTTGAGGGAGAAAGAATAGAAGGTGTGAATTGTAAGGATACGAAAGGGGTGGATTTATAGTAAAATATCCGACAGAGCAATCAAAAGAGATGATCGCATTTACAGCGGATCCTAATTCCCTTGATTATCGAAGAATCAAATCTTATTACGAAGATTTTCTCTAAATCTATTGAACTAGGAAATCAACCCTATTTACGTCAACAGATATGACGAATCTATACCTACTCATTTCACTCTTTGGTGATAGCTTCACTCGTATTCTTCACAAAATCAAATGGTTTTATCCATACTACCTAATGATGATAAAACTCTATTTATCCACTCATATTTGTCATGAAAACATTTCTATTGTTATCCATGACGACCTCTACCAAATTTCAGGGATGAAATTTCTTTAACGGGTAGGTACTGTGACGACCCGAAAAATTTCGACCAAATTTAAACTTAATTCTTAATATAGTTTCGACACGATAAGCAAAGACTGTAATGTTAAGTCTTAAAATCTTGGAACTGTGTTAATACATACATTTAATCTTTGAACTGCTTACATGGATACGATTAAACCTTTGACCAATCCCGATGATTCACGAACAATTTGTTTGTAACTAAATATGTAATTAAATATAAATATTTATATATAATTGAAAGTGAGAATGATAATTAAAAATAATAAAATATAAGTTAATCATTTGAAATAAAAATATAAAGTAATAATACAGAATCGTTGAGTTGCTAATAAAAGTAAAGCTATATATAAATATATATGACCCTTAATATATTGTAATATATATAAAAAATTTTTATAGTTAAGTACTATTAAAATGAATATATATATATATATATATATATATATATATATATATATATATATATATATATATATATATATATATATATATATATATATATATATATATATATAGAAATTTGTAAAAGCTATATGTACAAGTATTATTGATATTATTAATATGATTATTATTATTATTCCTATTATTATTAAAAATATTAGTTAAGTATTGTTATTAAAATTAATATTTGATGTTTGTATAATGAATGATATTAAGTTTCCTTATATATTTAATATACATATACAAATATAGTCAATATAAATAGTTATAAAAAAATAGATATATATAAATACAAATATTTATATAAATTTCAGTTGTACAAATTCAAATATATAAACAAATACATATATATAGGTAGATAAATATTTATATTTATAAGATCCAGAATCAGTTTTTAAATCACTTTCATACTGTGTTAAATTGATTCCCTATCGTAATCATCAGTACAAATCAGAGAAAACTGAAATTGATTTATTTGTATTTTTATGAAATTTCCTGTTCTAAAATTGTCTGATTGAGAAAAATTGAGTACTACAGTCTGTATATAATCGACTTTCCTCCCTCAATAACAATTACATTTATTATATATAGAGTCTAATTTTAAAATTTATACAGAATATATTTTAATGGCTCGTACCTCTGTCCTTACACTTTTTGATCATATTTCGATTTCGAGCGAATTTTCAAAAAGAAAAAATACAAAGTTATTAGGAATGTTTTACTCAAACTTTCTTCAAAATCTCAAGACTCAATTTTTCGTATCAAAATCAAATTGTGGAGTTAAAGTTTCAAGTTTTAAAAGTCAAACATGTGTTCTTGAATCGAATTAAAGTTTTGGAAATCGATTCTGTTAAAATTAAGGGTTTATAAAGCTTTTATGAATCACTTTAAACACAATTCGTGTTATAAGGTTTTTCTAAAACGTTCTAATAATTGAAAACATTTTTTTTTCTCAAATGGCTGCGACAGCAGCAGCACTCTTGTACACAATTTTTTTTTTGTTTTCCACACACAATTAGCTATAATTCGATTTATTATGTTTCATTTGTAATTAATAAACCTATTTCGAAGTCTTGAAGGTTAGGGTTGATAAGTGTTTGGCCGTGTGAGTTTTTGGGGAAGAAGATGAAAAACAGACACATATATCTAATATATAGATTTAGGTGGAGTAATAAATCAGAAAAACAAGAGTGGTTTGATGGTTAGGAGATGTGTGGTAAACTGAGAGGTCTTGGGTTCGAACTCGGGCCAAGGCAGTTTATTTCTATTTTTGGCTCTTTCCATTTGAGGTAGTTATTGATTCATTTTATTATTATTATTAATATTATTATTATTATTATTATTATTATTATTATTATTATTATTATTATTATTATTATTATTATTATCATTATAAGTATTATTATTAATATTATCATTATTATTCATATAAGAATTAGTATTATTATTGTTATAGTTATGATTATAAATATTCATTATTGTTAAAAATTAACATTTTTACTAAAAGTATTATTTATTAAGGTTATCATTTTTTTATCAATATTATTAAAAGTATCTTATTTCAAATTTATCATTTTTTTTTATTACTATTATTATTATTATTATTATTATTAATTAGTATTACTACTATCATAATAGATAAATATTTTTACATATATTATAGATATCAATATAATTATGTATGTAAGTATTAATTTTAACACATAATAGATAAAGATAAAACATTAAAATATATATATATATATATATATATATATATATATATATATATATATATATATATATATATATATATATATATATAACACTATTAAATCATAATAAATAATAATTAATAAGAATATATAAATTTTGTTTGAGTGCGATTATGTGTATTAATATATATACAAATGATTTAGGTTCGTGAATCCGAGGCCAACCCTACACTTGTTCAATGATGTTATATGTATTTTTACTACAAAATACAGTATGGTGAGTATATAGTCCCACTTTTAAACTCTAAATATTTCGGGATGAGAATACATGCATTTTATGATTTACGTTATGGACACAAGTGATTAAAAATATATATTCTACGTTGAGTTGTTCCACTGGCATATTTCCCTGTAACTTGGTAACTACTATTTACATGCGGTATTGTAAACGCGAATCCTGTTGATAGATCTATCGGGTCTGACAACCCCAACCGGACTGGATGACCAGTATTCAACGGTTGCATAGTACTTCATTTCGGTGACTACACTTGGTACGGTGTAGTAAGATTTCATAATAAAGGGAATATACGACGTTGATTAAATGTTAAGTATGGTTATCAAGTGCTCAACAACTTAGAATATTTTTATTAAAACGTTTATATATGAAATCTTGTGGTCCATAGTTATAACGCTGCTAGCATTAAACCTATATCTCACCAACTTTATGTTGACGTTTTAAAGCATGTATTCTCAGGAATTAAAGAAATCTTTCGCTGTGCATTAGCTCATACTAAGGATATTACTTGGGGTCATTCATGCCATATTCAAAAGATGTTGTATTCGAGTCATTGAAGTTCATTAGAGATTATTATTAAGTAAATGACAGAATAGGTCATTTGGATACTAAGAAATGATACGCATGCCTGTCAACTTTTGATGTAATGAAAGGATGTCTTTTAAAAACAAATGTAACGTTTGTAAAATGTATCATATAGAGGTCAATACCTAGCGATGTTATCAACTATTGCAAATCGTTTATAATCGATATGGACTTCGTCCGGATGGATTAGTAGCGGTCCTTTCATGAATATATTCAAGCTAAGGGATTTTTGATCAAACTCATATGTATATTAGTTTAATTACTCGTGTCATTCATAAAGCAGTTTAAAAACAGCATGTTATCTCATCCCAAAAAGAAAAGTGTATGGGACTGTAGACTCACGCAATACAAAGTTTGTTTCTAAATCATCGTGTCTGGTTGTAAATCTGTTTCAACAACGTGTATTCACATCCTGAGTAAAAACAATAAAAGTTTAATATAAAGTAGGAGTGTGAACTCTTGTATAGTAAACTTTTGGAAAACTAGTAAGCATGTATTCTCACCCCAAAAACAGTATAGAAAAAGGGGGATATAACTCACCATTAGTGCAGCTACAAATAGAACAATAGATAAACATGATGTAGGTCCTTAACCCGTAGACTCAACCTAGAGATTATAAGTTAGTCAATATGTGTCTAATAAGCTAGGTCGGTCCATGGGGTGCACATAGTCCTAATGCTCAAGTCCGACGCGATTGTATAGCAAAAGTCAACTAGTTCATGCAAGTCAACAAAAATAAAACATGGTCAAGTTGGTAAACCTAAGTCAACTTCATCAGTACATCATCTCAATGATGTCACAAGGTCAATTCATAAGTTTCAAACACTAGTTTAGCATTTTTCACATTTTCTAGTTTGGTTATCGTAAGTGTTCACGGAAGTCATGCAAACAAACAAACATTATTCACAAATGATAAATCATGAAAATATGATAAGCTCTAGATCATGATTATATGTCATTATCTTTATAAATAGACCAATCACATTATCATACGATTTCTATAACTCATGTAGCATGCAATTTACACCAATTCAGTTTCTACACGCGCACCAGATTTGTAAATTCCACCATTTATAGTAGAAAAATGTAAGTCATACAATACCAATGGGAGATGTTCACAAACATCTCAAATTGTAATCTATAAAAATTTCAAAGATTTTTATCTATCCAGTTTGCACATTTTTTCATCTCAAGTCGGACATTCTGATTTGAACAGAATCCAGACATACCATTGTGACGCACATATAGCATATAACATATAAGGCTTTCAGATGTTGGCATTCAAATTAAATATGTTTTGTAACATGCAAATACCAACATATCAGAAGATCAAGTTCCCAATCAATTTCTAATTCATGCTAGACCAATTCTTGTGCATACGAGACAGTTAGACTCTAATAAGGTAGTCATTTTCGGAGGCGATTATCCGGATAACTAGGAACAATTAACATGCATGATCTATATGAAAAGCAAAGTAATAATTATGAAATTTCCAAATCTCAAAATCCTATTTTCCAGAAATCAAGTTAAGTAGTCGTTTACATTAGTTCAAAAGTGTTGATTAACGAGTTTTACCATAAACAATCAATTGAGCATAAAACGAGTTTTACAATTCCAAATGACAAGATATCTAGCCCAAATTGAGTGTTTTTCAATTATATTTCTAATGTTACTCAGCTCATAGTTCAATTAATAACACAACAATCACAGTTTTCTTATTAGTGCACATAAACATGTCGAAAATTCGAATAGCCATAACTAGAGCATTACATAACGAAATCAAGCGATTCTTGCAAGCAAAGTTATTAATTTTTCACAAGCTATTAAATAGTAACCACATTAGGATCATTAGTACATCATGTTATCACAGAAAAATCAGATTCATCAACAATTCACAATGAAACCCTAATTGCACACATCTTGTTAACCGTTTATCGAAATCGCGCGTTATCTATGTGCAAAATTAATAGTTTTTCAATGGAAATCAAATCATGTAATAATATCATTCATATTTGGAGTGAAAAATACAGATTGGGTCTGATCAAGTTCGTGGATTCATTAAAGTAGTGCATACGATCAATTAACAACCGAATTAAACATACACAAATCAAGACTTGAGCATTAGAAAATCTAGAAACCGTATAAATGTATAATAACAATTAAATCTGGTAAAATAGAGGTTTTAGATCATACCCTAAGAAAACAATTAGTGGTATAGATGTGTAGAGCACGACGAGTGGAGCAAGAATTCGTAAACGAGTTAGCAAACGAGAAAGCAATTGATGAGCTTTTGTTCCTTAAAGATGTCGACAATAATGGAGGGTTTTGGGGCTGTATTATTTATTGGCTTTGGGAGGGAGGAAGAGTATGTATGTATTATTTTGTTAAATGAATGTTTACGGCTATGTTAAGTCATTAAATGGATCCATTATCAACGGGGCCATAATTAAATCCAAAAGAATGGGATAGGGGGGGGGGGGTTGCGATTGGGGCTAGAATGAGATGTCCATAGACTTATTTTGTTTAGCCAATAATTCTATTGTGTAGCCCGCTAAATGTCGATAACCGAAAATTCGAACCGAGTCTCTAAGCGTTAAATCCTTCAGATTCTTGAATTAAATTAAATTATCTTATTTGTAAAAGAGTTCTAATTTTATAAAATACATGGAATAATTATTTTACTTAATAATTATTTATTCCGTTGCTAAGTGTCGTTAACCGAAACCGAAAGCTGGAACGTTAACCGAGCATTTTAGCGAATTCTACGTGTTTTAAATTTATAAAACTTCTAATAAATTAAAAGTATTTTAAAAACTTAATAATTATATAAAATAATTATTAAAAGTGAATTATATTTCGTTTCGTTGCCTAAAAAGACGTTTTCCTGGTTTTCACTAACCGTACATTTTTCTTGCATTTTCTAAGTCTCTTGCATACTTCTAGACCAAAGTATGAAATCAAGTAATATTTAGCACATATTAAAAATAATTTTTTTAAATAAAGTTCTGGCGTATAAATTCATAGAATTTAACTAACGATCGTTAAGTATTTAACCAAAAGTAAACGAAAGGTAACGGAAAAAGTCGGGTTGTTACAGTTGGTCAGGTTGAGTGTCGTTGGTTTCTGATGAATAGAATTTTCCAAAAGTTTGACCTTTACTACATATGGCCATGGTTTCTTCCAGATATTCGTTGACGAATTCTTGTACAGAGTCTATCAGACCGACTTCTTCTTCCTTAGGATGTTTCATGATTTGGTCAATATTGAAAGTAACTTCCTCAGATCCAACTCTTAGTTTCAAAGATTTTTCGTGTACGTAGATCACGACCTTGGCAGTGTTTAATAATGGCCTACCAAGTATGAGGGGAACCTTGGTGTCTTCCTCAATTTCCATGATGACGAAATCTTCGGGAAATGCAAACTTATTCACTCTGACTAGGACATCCTCAGTAATTCCTCGAGGTATTTTAGCTGATATGTCCGCGAGTTGGATAGTCATTCTGATTGGTCTTAAATCCTTGAGTCCTAATTTATGAAACAGGGAGTAGGGCATTAGATTCACACTGGCTCCCAAGTCTGCCAAAGCATTACGGATCTGAACATCTTGCAAATAGCAAGGCACAGTAATCTTCCTGTATCTCCTAGCTTTAGGGGAATACCATGTTGTAACACTAATGAGAATTCCTCACTTAAGGAAACTAACTATCTCTCTTAATATCTCCTTATTTGAAAGTAATTCTTAAAACAATTAGCGCAATTTGACATTTCAACCAGAGAATCAATTAATCGTACATTCAAATGTAAATTTTTAATAATATCCCAATATTTTGCAAACATGGCTTCATACCATTCCTTCCTAAGTCTTCCTGTAAAAGGTATACGTACTCGCGGAATAATTTTCGGAGGTTTGGAAAGCGCGGGGTTTGGTGAGTTAATCACGGGTTCCGTTTGCGAAGGGTTTGGTGTGGAAATATCCTCTTGATTAACAGGAATATTACGGTTGTTTCTTTTCCTCCTCTAGTTATGACTAGAGCATCAAAATCCTCATACTCTACTTCAATTTAATCTTTTAGTTGTTTAAGAGTGAGTTGAAAATTGGTTATTAATTCTTCAAAAGTTTTTATTAGAGCTTTTAACTTATTTTATGTAACGACCCGACTTTTTCGACTTGCTTTTGTGCCATGTGTTTTTGCGAAACTGTGTATTTGTGCGTACTGTGCTATCTTATACTCTGAAATCTTAATACACGTGGTTTACTTTCATTTATATGTTAAAACGTGTCTTTGAGTACGTAGGATACATAACTTGATCACTGGAAGCCTTTATGACCGTTAGTGTCACTTGACGTTTCGAACAAACTGCGTACTGCGTACATGTTTAACTTTTGTCGTAATCGGAATATTATGACTACGAAATATTAATTGTTATTTTATAATAGCAATTACTTAGGTTTTTGGATGCTTAATTACGCTTAGTAATTTACTTATGCTTACTAGTTAGTCTTGTTGGACTTTCTACCTTGTTGGACTTTAGCCCACCCTACACTAGTTAGTGGACTATTTAATTAGCCCAATTATTATTAGTTAGTGACCCATTAATATGTAAGACAAATGCCCATTTATTAGAGGGAACATGCTAGCATTTATGTCAAGTATTATCCTTAATGTTGCATGAGATCCTAACATAAGCACCAACTTTAGACAACCATTTACCAAAATCAAAAGTTGGTCTCCTTTATCCCCCCCTCCAATTCACGGCCACAACCCCCCTCCCACACCCTCATTCACCTATAAATACAAGCCTCATTCCATCCATTTTACACTTGCTTTCATTTGTAATTCACACACACTCACTCTCTAATCCTCTCTCTAGTCTTTCTCTCTCTAAAAAGTGTAAGTATTTTGAATTTCTCTTCTTATTCTCCTTCTCATCATCACGAATTCATCATCATCATCACGGGTCTAGCTTTTTAGCTTTTGATCTTGATTACATCTTGTAGATTCAAACATGGATTTGAATCCTTCAAGAACATGGAAGATTCAAGCTTTCTAGCTTTGAATCTTCACCCACTTTGTAGATCTATATCTTTTAACTTTAATCTTGTTATTTTGTTGTAAAGATTCAAACTTGTGTTTGTAATCTTCGTGTAACTTAAAGATCCAAGCTTTATGCTTCAAGATCTTCAAGAACAACCAAGATGCAAGCTTTCTAGCTTGAATCTTCATATCTTTTGTTGGATCTAAGTTTCCTAACTTATGATCTCATTACTTTGCTATAAAGATCAAAACTTGTGTTTATGGTCTTCATATAACTTAAAGATCCAAGCTTTATGCTTCAAGTTCTTCAAGAACACTAAAGGTTCAAGCTTTCTAGCTTTGTGAGCTTATAACTTGTGTGAAAGGGATCCAAGCTCTCTAGCTTAGGCTTCCATCACTTTATTTGACTTAGATTATGTTCATACTTGCTTGATTGAAGTAAAGTTTGTAGCTTTAGTTGTAAATGTAACTTGTAATTGTGTTAAGACTAAGGATATTATGTAACTTCGGTTCATCATCCATCTAAGACTCTTAAATGAGTTGTGTTCTTACTTGGTCTTAACATATTGTGTGTTGATGGTAGAATCTTGGTTAAGGTGATGCTAACCCATCAACGAATTGTACACTTGAAGCTACAAGCATCAAGGATGAGAACCGTGATGAGCATCAAGCACTAAGAACCCCACCTGAGCACCTTGCTTACTGTTTTCTGGATCTGATCAGACTACCTGGACTACTGTAAAGTTAATTTTCAGTTATTTCGTTTCGAGTAGATGATTTTCCGTTTAGACCTCGTCCTAATCCGAGTTACGGTTTAGGATTTATGGCCTTCCGAAAGTCACTACACCCTATTAACGTTGTGCTGAAATTTCTGACCTACTCGCACTTAAACCGTCACCACGGTCAAATGAAGACGAGTTAGGTTCTGAAAATTGGTCAGCAGTTACGGAACCATAGCTAATGATTACGCATCTTTTCGATTTACGTAGACGTCGTAGAAGCTGACCGAAGTCAGCCTATTGTTTCGATCTCTATTCTTGTCAAACTTACTTAGCTTTTATGATGATGAACGATGATGATGATGCCACTTAAACTTAATTTATTCACTTTTACACTTATTGGGATAACATACTAACCTAGCAACCTTTGACTTAGGTTGACGACCTTTTGGACCGACTTACTACTTGCATACTTTCATTATCGACTTTACCGCTCGTATCACTGTGAGTTATAGCTTCCCTTTTTACTCTACTATTTTTGGGACTGAGAATCATGTGCTTTTTATGTTTTACATACTAGACACGAGTACTTAAAACTTTATATATGTGTGGGTGATATAACGGCACAAAGATTCCCCATAGCCCGGTAACGTTTAACAATTGGTTTTTGAACCGGTAGACGCGAATCTTAGATATGGATCCATAGGGTTTGACATCCCCACTCGGACTAGTCGCGCTAGCATTCAATGGGTGTTTAATACTTCGTAAACAGACGCACTCGCCAAGTGTACTTTTAGGGGGTTATAAACGTTAAGTTAGTTACCAAGTGCCCACGGATAAGCATATACTTTATCATACTGATTTGAAATACTGATTTGAAATACTGATTTGAAATGCTGGTTTAAAGCAATGAAATCTCGTGGCCTACCTTACATTACTATTACAACTTAAACTATAGCTCACCAACATTATTGTTGAAATTTTTAAGCATGTTTTTTCAGGTGCTTAGAGGTTTGTTGCTTCCGCTGTTTAGACTTGCTGTCTTGGTGTTTAAACTTGCTATTAAGGACCTGTTGTGCTAGAATTCCGCTGCATAATCTTTGAGATGTCTCAATCATGGAACTTTTTCTTTTGCATTCGTAGTTTATGTTATTTTTAAATAATGACTTTGTAACGACCTTTGTGTCTCATTATCTTTTGTAGACGCTATCTTTTATGAATGCAAAACTGGTTTTCAAATAGAATGTAGTACTTGACAGTGTAAAGATAATGTTGTTGACGAATCGTACAGGATGGTTTTGTACGGGGCGTCAAATTTGGCATCAGAGCATTGGCTGTAGGGAATTAGGTTGCATTAGTGAGTCTTGACCGAGTCGAGTAGGATTCGCTAATAGGACTAATCTACAACTTGCTCGTTTACTAGTTTCTGCGGACTGTTGCATGCTACTGTTAGATCTTACTGCATGCTACTGCTTATTACTACTGCATGATACTGCTTACTTTACCGCTATGTGAACTTTCTGTATGCTATTGCTTATTCTCCCTACTGCATGCTATTGTCTGCTTTTGATTGCATGTTACTTCTGATTAATACTGTTACTATTGCCATGCTACGTACTGTTGTAGACGATCTAGGCTGATGTAGTTGTTATGCCTGATTACGTGCTTGCTACCCATCTGCTTTTTGCTGTACCGACTTAGAGAATTTATCTTTCCTAGTTCAGATGTTTTTCTGAACCCTTTACCCACTCGTCTAACCCTGAGGACTAGTATTGTAATTTACCTATTACTACCGTTCCACCGTCCCAGAGATCGAAGCATTACTTCACGCAATCTAGGAAGAGTACCCCTCGGATTACACGCCCACTAAAGTTGATCCTCGGAGGAGGGGATATGTGAGGACTTGTCAGAGTAACCGCACCCCGAGTTCACCCAAATTAGCCACGTACGACGTATGAACATTAGAAGGTTGTTCCGTTTCCGCAAGTTGACCCGTATTCCGTACGCTTTCATGACCGTCACTTATCTCTTTCATTCTACACTACTACTCAACGATCTAACGACACTTCTGGACTTAGGTCCCCAACTCTCTTAGGAATTAGAGAAGTCGGGAGGACATCTCCTTTCACAAGGTCAGAATGCCTTCTACTGATGCTCGACCATACCCGAAGACTTGGAAGTCGCCTCAAAACATATCGTATTACTACTTGCTACACGTACAACTCGACGCGAGACACCAGATTGAATTTCGAGAAAGGAATCTAACGACATTACCTAAACCCGAACATTTTGGAGAAATTTCGAGACATTTAGGCATTGATGCATGACCTGCGGAACCTACACGCCCACACCGAGATAATCATGAGATTAATTATGTAGATTTTGTTTTGAGATGGCATAGATAAAAGCACCGTTAGATGAAATTGAGTAGAACTTGAAGTGATCACGTTACGTTGACCATATGGAGCGATATTGGAATGAACGTACGATTTAGTACAATATAATGACGCCAGGCCAGCGTGATTATATTGAAGTAAATCATGCAGAAGTTCCAATGTTATTACATGAGGAATATGAAGTGATTTAAAGAAAAATTTGGTAGGAACCACTTGAGTATACGCATTATTGTCTGTTAGAGGTAGGGAAAGAATAACCACGTAGCCCAGATATTGTACAAATAGGACCTTGATTTCAGATTGATAACCCGACAATATGTTATAGATATAGACACCCTGGACACTTAAGGGAACAGTTCTCAAATAGGAAAAACTTTGGACTTACTTGCGGTAGAGCAATCATTACCTCAGTTATGGAGACTCGCATAGATCCTGATTTTAGTTAGGGTACATTTCTTCACAATGTTTACTGTCTCGAAGTTGTTTAATACTAGAGCGATAGAAACCTTATATCTAAGAACCTCAGTGTTATGACTAATAAGCCATTAACAACCATGAGAGTTAAGTATTCTATAGGACAAGCTAATGGTGAGCTGGCAGTGATAGAGGAGTAATTTAAGGTAGTACCTTAAAATTTATAGGTGGGTCATTTGGAGATGACCCCATGCCAACAGAACTTGGAAGTTTTATAGTAGTAGTTGGAAAGGATTAGTTACTTGCGCACAAGCAGATGTTATTTGAGAAGGTTGATAAAATTTTCACCGCAGTATAATAAGATTTGGTTGGAATGGACCTTAAGATTAACCTAATACTCATCAAGTTAGGAACCTTGATGTAAAAGTTGGAATGAACTTTAGGGTTAACCTAATACTCATTGAGTTAGGAAGCTTTGATGATATAGTTGGAATGGACTGGCTTTCAAGGATGAAAGCGAAAGTTATTTATAGTAAGAAGATTATTCGTATACCTCGCGAGGATGGTGAGCCAAAAGCCATCTGGGTTACTTCAACAACCCGAGATCCCACAATGGAAATGGGAAGGGATGACGATTGATTTCATCCCGAAGCTATCGAAAACAATAGACAGTTATGACACTATCTGGATCATCGTTGACCGCCTCACCAAATTTGCTCACTTTCTAACCATGAAATAAACCGATACAATGGACAACAATACACAAAGGAAATTGTATCCCGTCACTTCAGCAATTTAGATTCTATACTACCCAAGAATCATATTTGATGCTCATTCTTATGCGACTCTGAATCCTAACTTTAGTGACCCGCAAAATTTCGACTAATTTTAAACCAAACTCTCAATACGATTTAATATCTTTGACACGATAAGCAAAGTCTGTAATGCTGAAATCTCAAAAACTTTGAATTAGGTTCATATGACTAATTACCCTTACACTGTTCTCGATGATTCACGAACAATTATGTGTAAATAAATATGTAAATAAAATATAAGTGTATATATTAATTTGAATGAATATGATACCATTTAATCATTTGAATTAAAAGTGTAAAGTAATATACAAAATAAATAAGATGTTATTAAATAAATATATATATACATATGAATTATGTACACAATTTATATTATATGTATGTTCTAATATATCTGTAATATACATACAAATATTAAATATGTTATCATAAAATAATAAGTGTTGCATAATTAATAATATTTAATATTATTATGTTAAATTTAATTACAAGTTAAAATATAGTTGTTATATTACTTTTATTATTATTATTGATTTCAGAATTATTAATATTCAATATATATATATATATATATATACATAAGATTTGATAAGCATAACTAGTTATATCAATCTTATTATTATTATCAATAGTAATATTAATATTATAGATATAAAAATTTAAACATGTAAATTGATATTACTAGTATTATTATTATTATTATCTTTGAGAATCAGTATTATTGTTATATATTATCATTATTATTATGAATATAATAAAAGTTATTATTTTAATAGTTAGTATTATTATTATAAATAATAATAGAGTTATATATTTCATAATAATTATTAACATTATTATTAGTAATATTATTATTATTATTTTCTTATTTATTATTAAAAGTATTTTATTAATAATAGTTAATATAATTATTATTAATAAGTATTAATATTATTATTCTATTATTACTTTTTATAATATTAAGTGTAATATTCATACAAGTATATAAAAATGATTAATTATATTTATTATACCGATATATATATACAGACTAATATATATAAAGGAACAAATTGTTGCATTATATATAAAAGAACAGATAAATATATATTTCGTTAATTATACAGATACATTATAGAATTCAGTTTTACATCTCTTTCTTACAGCAAAACAATTTTGTCTTATCTCTGGAGTTGTTACATAATCAAAACCAAATTATATATAATCAAATTCTGTTGGATGAATTATCTGCTTTATTTTCTCTTTTCTTCATCTGCTACATGATAGAAGTACTTCTTGTCTGCTATATGGTTACACGTCTCAATCCAACTCAAGGTAAACAAATTAAGATCGAATATAAGTATTCTAATTCGTACACCACTCAAACAGATTCAATTAACCCAATATTTCTAGAATTAAACCACAAAATAAAGAACTATCCCCTGTTCTTAAACTTTTTGTCAAAACCCGTTTTTGAATCATGTTTAAATAATGTAAAACTGCAGTTAGGTTAGAAATCTTGTATCTAAACTAACTGCAAAGTTTGAAACTCCAATTTTATAAATTGAATCCGAATTTCATAGTCAAAGTTTCGTTTTGAAAAGTCAACAGTTTGTTCTTTCAACGAAATTCGAATTCCCTTTGATGTATTACTTCAAATTGATGATCCAAGTAGATTATAACAATGATTTGAGAACGTTTTCATGTTATAAGTTAAGTCCAAAACGTTTTCAAAATTTAATTTGGCATTTGAGTTCATATGTATTTTTTTAACATCGAATTTCTTATTTTATTTTTCTGCTGTGTATGATTAATCAAAACAAATAAATACAGGTCAATCTCGTTTTGATTGCAAGTCATAATTAAGACTTTAATTCCCTGGAAACATGTGTTAATTGTATTTGATCGATTTCTTTTGAAGATGAAGAAGATAGCACTGTAAATTAAGCAGGTTATATATTTAATAAATGAAATAAAAACAGAAAGACAGGATTGGAGGGATGGTTTGTATGGGAGTCGGGTTAGCGAGAGGTCTTGTGTTCAAACTCGGCTTGGGACCTTTCTTTTTATGAAAGGTCTAAGAGGTAGTTTTCTTGTTATTTATTTATTTATTTATTTATTTATTTATTATTATTATTATTATTATTATTATTATTATTATTATTATTATTATTATTATTATTATTATTGTTGTTGTTTGTTGTTATTATTAATTATTACTAATATTACTAGTATTATAACTATAGTTATTATTTTTATTATTATTAATACAGGTATAATTATCATTTATTATTATTATCATGATATAATTATAATTACAATTACGATTATTATTATTATTATCATTGCTAATATTGGTATTATTATTATAACCATCACTAGTAGTAAAAATCATCATTTTAGTTATTATTATTATCATTATTATTATTATTATTATTATTATTATTATTATTATTATTATTATTATTATTATTATTATTATTATTATTATTATTATTAGTATTAAAATCAGTATTATCATTAAGGTTAAAAATTTAGTATTATTATGATTAAATCAATATTTTGCAATATTATCGTTAATAATACAATAATTGATATTATTAAAAATTTACATTCATAAGTAGTAATGTTACTAAAAGATTCATTTTATTTGAAATTATCATTTATCAGATTTATTAAATATCTGTCAATCTTAAAAGTTGTATTTTATTAAAATTAACATTTTCTTTATTTACTATTATTAATAGCATTACTAATATTATTATCAATATCTTTACAAACAAAATGACTAATGATATTACCAAAATAACTATTTTCAACATCATTTAAATCTAAGTAATAGCATTATTATCATTAATTTAACGAACAAATGATATTATAAAAATATATTTACTATACATATATTAATATCTCTATATATAGAAATAAAAATTTAAATAATAAAACTCATTTAATTATTTATATATATACAAATAAAATACAACACTAACAACAATATAAATATGTTCGATTACAATTACGTGTGTTAATATATATACAAATGATATAGGTTCGTGAATTGAAGGCCAACCCTGTATTGTTCAGTTGTTTAATGTCGTTATATGTATTTTTACTACAAAATACAGTATGGTGAGTTTCATTTGCTCCCTTTTTAAATGCTTTTGCAATATATATTTTTGGGACTGAGAATACATGCGCTGCTTTATAAATGTTTGACAAAATAGACACAAGTACTTAAAACTACATTCTATGGCAGGATTATTAAACCGAATATGCCCCTTTTTAGTCTGGTAATCTAAGAATTAGGGAACAAGACACCCTAATTGACGCGAATCCTAAAGATAGATCTATCAGGCCCAACAAGCCCCATCCAAAGTACCAGATGCTTTAGTACTTCGAAATTTATATCATGTCCGAAGGAGGATCCCGGAATGATGAGGATATTCTTATATGCATATTGTGAATGTCGGTTACCAGGTGATCAATCCATATGAATGATATTTTTGTCTCTATGCATGGGACGTATGTTTATGTGAAATGGAAATATGAAATCTTGTGGTCTATTAAAATTATGAAATGATTATTTTTGTTAAACTAATGAACTCACCAACCTTTTGGTTGACACTTTAAAGCATGTTAATTCTCAGGTACGAAAGAAATCTTCCGCTGTGCATTTGCTCATCTTAGAGATATTACTTGGAGTCATTCAGGACATATTTCAAAAGATGTTGCATTCGAGTCGTTGAGTTCATCAAGATTATTATTAAGTCAATTATAGTAGGATATATTACGAAATGGTATGCATGTTGTCAACTTTCGATGTAATGAAAGATTGTCTTTTCAAAAACGAATGCAATGTTTGTAAAATGTATCATATAGAGGTCAAGTACCTCGCGATGTAATCAGCTGTTGTGAATTGTTTATAATCGATATGGACTTCGTCCGGATGGATTAGGATGGGTCTCTATAGTTGGTATCAGAGCGGTGGTCGTAGCGAACCAGGTCTTACATTAGTGTGTCTAACTAGTAGTCGTTAGGTTGCTTTAGTGAGTCTGGACTTCGACCTGGTCTGCATGTCAAAAAGTTTTGTTTATCATTTTGTGTCAAAAATTATCTGCTTATCATTCTTAGTCTAGACACGTCTTGCTGCATTGATTGCATGAATAGTGTATAGACAAAATTCATATCTTAGCGTATCTGTTACTGTAAACCTTACCTGGCGTATCCCGTAAATTCCTCCGTAATCTACGAAACCTTTTGTTCTATATATATGGATGTTCTATGTAATTAGAATACCATCCGTTAGCCAGAAAATCATTTCATATCTAAAAATTCATTATTCAATCGTACGAAATGGAATTCGTCATTAGTTCAAGTCACTCAGATTCCGAAATGGAATCCCACTCAAGCTCCGAAAGCAGTGTGACTGGAATGGATCAACCAATCAGTCATCATCTATTCTGGATGAATTGGGGATGGGTTCGTAGCCTCCTCAATCATTGGAGGCAAGAAGAAGGTGATCCTTTCCATCTGCCACATTGCCCTATTGGCGAAGAACCTGAAGCACTTACCGGTGAACCTGTTCGAAACACCATCTTTTCCCTCATTTCCAGAGTATCTCGCCACGATTATATACTATATCAAATTCTAGATTATATTTATCCGCTAGTCCGAACCGAAAATCACCCCGATGTAATAGAAGAAGTCAACGAGCTTCGCGCTCGGGTAGTGGCTTTAGAGAATATGGTGCGAAGGTTACAAACACCAGCAGCAGCACCAGCAGCATAACCAGTACCACCACCAACGCCAACAGTACCATTACCACCACCAAAAACAACCGCATCGCAAATCTCAACTTCACAATCTGTCACACGAACATCAACGTCATACGCACCATGGATACCAAGGAGTACCAACAACAATGAATGATGAAGTATTAATTCATAACTTCATTGAAGAAATATTCTGCGAAGAATATGTGGTTTCTAAAAGTTTTAGAGATTATTTATCTTAGCTCAAACCGAAAATCAAATGAGTTTAAAATCATATTGACTCATTAAATCCATGGTTACATCTAAAGAAAATATATATGTATATATGTGTTCATAAAGATTGTAATTAAAAATTCTTTCGTACAAACTGTTAATGGTGAAAATATTTTAACGGGTAGGTAATACCCGAGGAAATATTTAGCTTTCATATTAACATGTTATACTGTACATTCTTTCAATCTGATTCAACAGTAATTTACTATCCTATTTACAACCACAGATATACGTATCCGTTCACCGCAGAATAACCATTTTCATTCAATTTCATATTTAGATTTTGACCTATCAGAATCCAACAAGTGGCAAAGAAATATTTGACAAAATAATATTTGTTAGAAATAAACAAATTAACTATGAGGAATTTTGTTAAGAATCCACGTTAACTGTTCCTAGCTAATTGTTCCTAGCTAACTGATTACATTTTATATTATCGCAATTTAATTATCGCAATTTACATTCTCGCAATTTTATTTATCGTCATTTAAATTCTGTTATTTACTTTACGCACTTTATTTATCGTTATTTAATTTCTGTTATTTATTTTACGCACTTTAAATATCGGGACACGTATACAAGGTTTTGACATATCATATCGACGCATATATATATTATTTGGAATAACCATAGACACTCTATATGCAGTAATGATCGAGTTCTCTATACAGGGTTGAGATTGATTCTCAAATAATATATATATACTTTGAGTTGTGATCGAGTCTGAGACATGTACAAGGGTCACGATATGTATAAATTAATTCGAATATTATATATTAAGCTATATATGAAATATTGGACTGTCAACTGTGGACTATCAACTGTGGACTGCCGACTTTGGATAATTAAAATGAATTAAAATATTGATTATAACATATGAAACTAAATAATTCTTCAAGTTGCCACTTGATTTCATCTTAAACCTCATTTGTATCTAGACAATTCCAGTCTGTGTTCAAACCTTTCATGATTCTTGAAAACACCTCAATCGAGAGGATGAACCAACCGCACTTCATCTACGAAAGAAAAAGTTAATGCATATAGTTATACACCTGAAAACACTCGGAACCTGAGTAAACGTTAAACACGTATCTGTGTTAAAAAATTTTTGGCATTGTTATTACCAAAAATAACTTTGCAATTCCTTTCTAAAATTAGTCAATTTTGTCACAGCTCCAGCAAGTCAACTTTGACTTTTCGTTCGAAACAACCTTATTATAACCTTGATATATATGTGTGCTCTTTTATCGTTACCGGGGAACCTTTTATATTCCACCACATCACCAGCAGATGTACCAACAACCTCGTTGCTCCTTGGCTTAAATCTCTCCGACAAATCACTATATTTATCTATTGAAGACTTATCATGAACTCATCTGCACCTTGTAACGAGAATTGCCATACCAATTACCATAAATCAGCGTTTAATCATCTAAAACAAAACTCTCCTGAAATCACCTCAGATTGATAACCAATGATTCAGATATCGTAGCATTAAATGCAGAGGAAACAGAAAAATTGTAGATGGCCAAGATGGCCAAAAGTTTGATGATAAAGAAAGGAGTGTTAGGAACGCTCGACAGAAAATTTAGTACTGAAAAACAGATTGAGCTAACCATGAAGGAGACTCTGAACAAATCACAAGGACTAAACTTGTACATATAGAATCCTGATGATTCTGTATCTGATGAAATCTTTAGCGAACGCCTTGCTTTTGAATCTAAACCCTTACGGATAAATCTTCTCTATCATCCTTCGATATTAGAAATTACAAGATATCATCGTATCTTTCATTATAAATATCCTCCATATTTCTGAAGATATTTTCATAACTATTCTTATCTGAAATCATTAATCTCTTCGTGCTATCCGTGTTACATCATATAGAAACTGTTAGTTTCTATATTCTGTAAACCTTCGAGCTTAAAATATGAATGTTATTGAAGTAACGTTAGAAACTGATGCATGAGTTAGTATAATATAATGACACTTGATCAACGTGATTATATTACAGTAAGTCATGCTGAGTTTCTAATGGAACGTGATGATTCACAGATTATAACGTCATCACGTGCCATGTTACATAACTCTTTCATTCTGCTTAACTTCTGAACATATCAAGAAAATATATTCTTGATAGTTCTATTCTTAGTGATTCTGGTAATTTGACAAATCAAATCGTGCTGATACGTTCTTTCTTGTTTAGAACATGATGTTCATTCAAAAATCCATACTTACGAATTCTGGACCACATGCGATGCTTAATCGTAAGAAGAGGAAACGAAAGAATGAAGCTCCGACATAGAAATGGGAGTATAAATCACAGCAAATAAGAGAGAGCATTAACTGTGAATGACAATGATTATAGAAGACCGAAGTGGGGACTACGAAATATAAGGGAGAATATAAAGCCCAACAACAACACCGAAATTACAAACTGTGGATATCAGTGCGTATAGCAATATAAAGACACGGGAGGATTATAAATACAATAATCCCTAGAGCATAGTAGAAATAAACAGATTCTTCCGGTGGGAGTTGGAAAAGAAGAACGATCATTGCGATAGTCAGAATAAGAACAAGGATTAGAACCGGATTAAGCATTATTAAAATCTTTTGGATATATGAACTGAGAAAGAAAGTATAGAAGTGGTGGAAACTAATGGAATGAAAAAGGTAAATTTATAATGGAAATATCAGACAGAGTAATCGAGGCAGATCACCGTATTTAAATATAGAGAGATCTTAATTCCCTTATTCGCCGAAGAATCAAATCTTTTAGATTTCGAAGATTTACTTTAAATCCCTTGAATTTAGGAATTCAACCCTGGCTATGTCAAAAGTTAAGAAGAATCTTTACTTCTCGTATTTCAATCTTTTGTGATAGCTTCACTCGTACTCTTCGAGTAATCGAATTATCTTATCCATATTACTCAACAGTAATAAAACTCTATTTATCGACTCATATTCATCATGAAAACACTTTTATTGTTAGCCATGACCGCCTCACTCAAATTTCGGGACAAAATTTCTTTAACGGGTAGGTACTGTAGTGACCCGCAAAATTTCAACTAATTTTAAACCAAACTCTCGATACGATTTAATATCTTTGACACGATAAGCAAAGTCTGTAATGCTGAAATCTTAAAAGCTTTGAATTAGGTTCATATGACCAATTACCCTTAGACTGTTCTCGATGATTCACGAACAATTATGTGTAAATAAATATGTAAATAAAATATAAGTGTATATATTAATTTGAATGAATATGATACCATTTAATCATTTGAATTAAAAGTGTAAAGTAATATACAAAATAAATAAGATGTTATTAAATAAATATATAAATATATATATACATATGAATTATGTACACAATTTATATTATATGTGTGTTCTAATATATCTATAATATACATACAAATATTAAATATGTTATCATAAAATAATAAGTGTTGCATAATTAATAATATTTAATATTATTATGTTAAATTTAATTACAAGTTAAAATATAGTTGTTATATTACTTTTATTATTATTATTGATTTCAGAATTATTAATATTTAATATATATATATATATATATATATATATATATATATATATATATATATATATATATATATATATATATATACATAAGATTTGATAAGCATAACTAGTTATATCAATCTTATTATTATTATCAATAGTAATATTAATATTATAGATATAAAAATTTAAACATGTTGATAATGCTAAAAACGAACATATATTTCATAGCATTATTCCTCAAGAAAGACAAGCTTTTAGTTGCAATTGTTCTATTTACAAGAGATATTCGTTTAAATAATAAAAGGTGAAGACAAAAGACAGATTCGACGAATTGAAGACGCAAACGACCAAAAAGCTCAAAAGTACAAAAGACAATCAAAAAGGTTCCAATTATTGATAAGAAACGTCTCGAAATTACAAGAGTATAAGATTCAAAACGCAAAGTACAAAATATAAAATTGTACGCAAGGACGTTCGAAAATCCGGAACCGGGACCAGAGTCAACTCTTAACGCTCGACGCAACGGACTAAAAATTACAAGTTAACTATGTATATAAATATAATATAATATATAATTAATTATATTAATTATATATATATTATATATATATATTAAAAACCGTCGGCAGAGAAAACTCCAAGGACTGAGCTGTAATTTCTATCTCCGCGACTCGCGGAGTTTGGAGAGGCTTTTGCCGCGAGTCGCGGAGCCCCAAAATTCGACTCTGGCTATAAAGCAACCCGAATTCTGATCAAAAATCATCATCTTTTTCTTCCTCTTCATACGTAAAATTTATATTTATATTTATAATTTATATTTTAATTTTAATTATAATTCTAATAATAAGGGTATGTTAGCGAATGTTGTAAGGGTGTAAGTCGAAATTCTGTCCGTGTAACGCTACGCTATTTTTAATCATTGTAAGTTATGTTCAACCTTTTTATATTAATGTCTCGTAGCTAAGTTATTATTATGCTTATTTAAAACGAAGTAATCATGATGTTGGGATAATTACTAAAATTGGGTAATTGGGCTTTGTACCATAATTGGGGTTTGGACAAAAGAACGACACTTGTGGAAATTAGACTATGTGCTATTAATGGGCTTTATATTTGTTTAACTAAATGAAAGTTTGTTAATGTTAATGTAAAGATTTACAATTGGGCGTCCCTATAAATTACCATATACACTCGATCGGACACGATGGGCGGGGTATTTATATGTACGAATAATCGTTCATTTAACCGGACACGGGAATGGATTAATAGCCACTAGAATAATTAAAACAGGGGTGAAATTACATTCAAGGGTAATTGGTGTAATTGTTAACAAAGTAGTAAAACCTTGGTTTACACGCAGTCGATAACCTGGTGTATTCATTAAACAAAGTATTAAAACCTTGTTACAATTCGAATCCCCAATTAGTTGGAATATTTATCTTCGGGTATAATAATAATTTGACAAGGACACTTGCAATTTATATTTATGACTGATGGACTGTTATGGACAAAAACCAGACGGACATATTAAATAATCCAGGACAAAGGACAATTAACCCATGGGCATAAAACTAAAATCAACACGTCAAACATCATGATTACGGAAGTTTAAATAAGCATAATTCTTTTATTTCATATTTAATTTCCTTTATTTTATATTTAATTGCACTTCTAATTATCGCACTTTTATTTATTGTTATTTAATCGCACTTTTAATTATCGTACTTTTTAATTATCGCAATTTTATTTTATCGCATTTTTATTATTGGCAATTTCATTATCGTTATTTACTTTACGCTTTAATTTAAGTCTTGTATTTATTTAATATTTTACATTAGGTTTTAACTGCGACTAAAGTTTTAAAATCGACAAACCGGTCATTAAACGGTAAAAACCCCCCTTTATAATAATAATATTACTTATATATATTTGTATTTTTATAAAAGTAAACTAATATAGCGTTGAGCTTTGTTTAAAGATTTCCCTGTGGAACGAACCGGACTTACTAAAAACTACACTACTGTACGATTAGGTACACTGCCTATAAGTGTTGTAGCAAGGTTTAAGTATATCCATTCTATAAATAAATAAATATCTTGTGTAAAATTGTATCGTATTTAATAGTATTTCCTAGTAAAATAATAACTATTTTATATACACCTCGCTTCACATCAAGTTATTTTTGGCGCCGCTGCCGGGGACTTATCTTAAAAGCCGGAAGCGCAACGCTAATAAAAAAAAAAAGATTTTTTAGTTACTTTTATTAAAAGTCGTTTTTGTAAAAATACGTTTTAATTATTCGAAAAATATAAAAAGAAAAAACAAAAATATAAGTATTTTTAAGATTTTGTTAAATATTTAAGTTTTATAAGTTTCTTTATTTTTTTTAGTTTATAAAAATATAAGTTTTAATATCTTTTATTTAATTAAAAAACAGAAAACAGATATAAATAAAATAAACAGAAAATAAAAAAAAATAAATAAAGAAAAACGCGTAAAAAGATAAATCTGTCAGCTGAAATTCTGAACCCCGCGACTCGCGGGGTTTTCTTCTTTAATTGCCGCAACTCGCGGAGATCATCTGACACGCGCACAGGAAGCCCTAATTCAGCATTAATTACGGAAATTATTAATTTTAATTATTATTAAACCCTAATTATGTATTATTATTATAATTAGTTTTATTTTTAGATTTACTTTTTATTTTTATTTAATTTGTTTTATGTAGTATTAATTAGTTTTATTAAATTGTAAAATTAGTAGTTTTATAAAATAAATAATATAAAAATAATATTTTTATAAAAATTGTACTTTTTACAACTTTTTGTATATTTTTATATTTTGTCCCTTTTTAATCGTTGTAGCGTAATATTTGTATTTTTAGCTCATATTTAATTTTAAACTTAGTTTTTGCTATAGTTATTTTTACTCCTAGATTTTTAGGCTTTGCCGTAGAATTCCTTAAGTGCTTTTTCTTTAGACTAAGATTTAGGTGCTTTAGAATTTTGCGAGGCCTTTTGAAGTTTTAGTTTCTTTTTAAGTTATTTCCATTTGGGATTTAGTTTTTCCTTGTAAGCTTTAATATTTTTAGACCTTTTACTATGTACCAATTATCATTCCAATTAGTAATTTCAATTTGCGATTATAATTTTAAGTTAGTTGTAGTAATAAGGTTAAATTAGTTAAGTATTTTTAAGTTTTTATAAGTTTCTTTTATTTTTCCGTCACCTTTTATTTTTCAACCATTTTTCTTTTTCGACCTTTTGCGACGAACTCTTTTTCTCTCTTATTTCTCGCCATTCTAGTTTTTATGACTTAGAATTTTTTCTACTTCTTATCTAAATTTCTTAAAATTACGAAAATTTATTTTGAGTGGTTAAATTAATAGACATCAAAATTTTCTGGTTCGTAGTAATAGTTGGATTTGTACGTGGACCGGGTTATTGGAGCCAAACAGTCCTCAATTATATTGAGACCAAACGAATCCTGCCCCTCTGCTGCATCTTTTGGCTATTCGAAACGTGGGCAAAATCAGAAAAGTCTATTGATTGGATAACTTATTATAATTTTTCTTTCCTTTTTAAAAACTAATAGGATATTCAGTGAATGCACCGAGCAAGACGTTCATCACCTTTTGTACGTTCACCACCTGTAACTAGATCAAGACATCGTTTAACAAATATAACCGCCGTTGATTTTTCTTTAGAATCGTCATCCAGTCGACCAAGTACTTCAGTTCAAATTTCCGATAATCCATTTTTTGAACCCGACCTCACAATTGAGAATCCAGAAAATATTCAGGAACGGTTCATAAATCCTGAACCACTAAACTTTCCTCCGGAACCACCAATCATTCAAACAGAGATTGTTGAGGAACGAACCATTAAATCAGAATCATCTAGTGATACCGATTCAACAAATTCAATTATGGAGAATCTGGAACCTTTAAGTATGGAAGACCGAATGAGAGCTAAACGCACTGGCCAAGGTCACGCAATTACTCATCCAGACATTAATGCGCCAGATTATGAAATCAAAGGACAAATTTTACACATGGTGACTAATCAATGCCAGTTTAGTGGTGCGCCGAAGGAAGATCCAAATGAACATCTACGTACCTTTAATAGGATCTGCACACTATTTAAAATCCGAGAAGTGGAGGATGAACAGATATATCTCATGTTATTTCCCTGGACTTTAAAGGGAGAAGCCAAAGATTGGTTGGAATCGTTACCTGAAGGGGCGATCGATACATGGGACGTTTTAATTGACAAATTTCTTAAACAATTCTTTCCTGCATCTAAAGCCGTAAGACTTCAAGCAGAAATTGTTACGTTCACACAGAAACCAAATGAAACTCTATATGAGGCGTGGACAAGATATGGAAAGTTGTTAAGAGGATGTCCGCAACATGGTTTAGACACCTGTCAAATAGTACAAATATTCTACCAAGGATGCGACATCACTACAAGGAAAGACATAGATATAGCAGCTGGTGGTTCTATTATGAAGAAAACCGAAACTGATGCGTACAAAATTATTGATAACACTGCCTCCCACTCACATGAGTGGCACCAAGAAAAAGATATCGTTAGATCATCTAAAGCAGCTAGAGCCGATTCTAGCCATGACTTAGATTCCATTTCCGCAAAGATAGATGCTTTCGAGAGACGAATGGAAAAGATGACTAAAGATATTCATGCAATACGAATTAGTTGTGAGCAGTGTGGAGGACCACATTTGACAAAAGATTGTCTCAGTATTGAATTAACAATGGAACAAAGAGAGAATATTTCATACATAAACCAAAGGCCTGGAAATAATTATCAGAATAATTATCAACCGCCAAGACCTATTTACAATCAAAATCAGAACTATAACCGAAATGTTCCATACAACAACCAACAAGGTCTTAGCAATCAACAAGTATCCAATAATACTTACAATCAGCAAAGACCAAATTTTCAAAACAAACCACCACAACAAACCGATGATAAAAAGCCGAATTTAGAAGATATGATGACGAAGCTAGTTGAAACTCAAACGCAGTTTTTCACATCTCAAAAACAAACTAATGAACAAAATGCTCAAGCATTTAGAAATCAACAAGCTTCTATTCAAAATCTGGAACAAGAAGTGAGTAACCTAGCAAGGTTAATAGGTGAAAGAAAACCGGGAAGTCTACCGAGCGATACAAACGCTAACCCCCGGAATGAAACAGCTAAAGCTATTACCACAAGAAGTGGTACAACACTTAAACCACCTGAAATACCTGTAACTTCTGATGAAACTATTCCTACTCCACAAGAACCACAACCTGATCAAGATAAGGAAAAAGAACCGGTAGTTGAGAAGGTTAATGAAGATAACACAGTTAAGGATAAACCTTATGTTAAACCATACCAACCACCACTTCCTTACCCGAGTAAAATGAAGAAGGAAAAACTTGAAGCCGAGCAATCCAAATTCTTGGATATGTTTAAACAGATAAATGTAAATCTTCCTTTCATTGATGTGATTTCAGGAATGCCAAGATATGCTAAATTCTTGAAAGATCTAATCACGAATAGAAAGAAAATGGAAGAACTCTCGGCTGTCACTATGAATGCTAATTGTTCAGCAGTGCTGTTGAATAAGATACCAGAAAAATTATCTGATCCAGGAAGTTTCACAATTCCATGTTTTCTGGGTAGTCTTAGTTCAATAGAAGCATTGGCAGACTTAGGTGCTAGTATAAATCTAATGCCGTATTCACTATACGCTAAACTAGACCTTGGAGAATTAAAACCAACAAGAATAAGCATACAACTAGCCGATAGATCAATAAAATATCCTAGAGGGATAATGGAGAACATGCTAGTTAAAGTTGGTACTTTAGTATTTCCAGTAGATTTTGTTGTTTTGGACATGGAAGAAGATTCTCAAGTTCCTCTCATATTAGGAAGACCATTCTTAAACACGGCTAAAGCAATGATAGACGTGTTCGGTAAGAAACTGACCCTAAGTATAGAGGATGAGAGTGTTACCTTTTCAGTTGATAGAGCAATGCAACAACCGCAATCTGCAGATGATACATGTTATTATATTCAAACTATAGATGCACATGCAGAATTGTTAGAAGAATTTCCAGAATTACAAGGAACGGGAGAATGTTCTTTAGGAGAAGGTAATGAACCAATTGATGAAGCTGAAATGTTAGCTACACTTATAGCTAATGGATATGAACCAACAACAGAAGAAATTCAAATGCTAAAAGAAGAAGACAGATATCGATATAAATCATCGATAGAAGAACCTCCGAAATTAGAGTTAAAGCCACTTCCAAACCATTTGGAATACGCTTATTTACATGGTGAATCTGAATTACCTGTAATAATATCGTCTTCTCTTACTGAAAATGAAAAATCACAACTCATTTCTGTGTTGAAAGCTCATAAACCAGCCATTGCATGGAAGATTCATGATATTAAAGGAATAAGTCCTTCGTATTGCACACATAAAATCCTTATGGAAGAAGGTCATAAAACGTATGTGCAACGCCAACGAAGACTAAATCCTAATATGCAAAATGTAGTTAAGAAAGAGATTATTAAACTGCTAGATGCAGGTTTGATATATCCAATTTCTGATAGTCCATGGGTAAGCCCAGTTCAATGCGTGCCTAAGAAGGGTGGCATGACTGTCATCACAAATGAGAAAAATGAGCTTATTCCTACTAGGACTGTAACAGGATGGCGTGTATGTATTGATTATAGAAAATTAAATGACGCCACCAGAAAAGATCACTTTCCCTTACCTTTCATAGATCAAATGTTGGAAAGATTAGCCGGAAATAGTTACTATTGTTTTCTAGATGGATTTTCCGGATATTTTCAAATTCCAATAGCACCCGAAGATCAAGAGAAAACCACATTCACGTGCCCTTATGGTACTTTTGCTTACAAACGCATGCCATTTGGACTTTGTAACGCCCCTGCAACCTTTCAAAGGTGTATGATGGCGATTTTTCATGACATGATAGAAGAATGCATGGAAGTTTTCATGGATGACTTTTCAGTCTTCGGTGATACATTTAAATCATGTCTAGTTAATCTGGAACGAATGTTAATTAGATGCGAAAAATCAAATCTAGTACTTAATTGGGAGAAATGCCATTTCATGGTTAAAGAAGGCATCGTTCTTGGACATAAAATTTCAAAAGAAGGAATTGAAGTGGATAGAGCTAAAGTAGATGTAATTGCTAAACTTCCACATCCCACAAATGTTAGAGGAGTTAGGAGTTTTCTAGGGCATGCCGGTTTTTACCGACGTTTCATAAAAGATTTTTCTAAAATTGCCACTCCTATGAATAAACTCCTAGAAAAGGATGCGGCATTCATCTTTTCAGATGAATGTATCAAATCTTTTAATATTCTTAAAGAAAAACTCACTAATGCACCGATCATGATAACACCAAATTGGAATCTACCATTTGAACTAATGTGCGATGCAAGTGATTTTGCAATGGGAGCCGTTTTAGGACAAAGGATTGAAAAACGATTTCAACCTATATATTATGCTAGTAAGACATTACAAGGAGCACAAACGAACTATACAACTACTGAAAAAGAACTCCTTGCTATTGTCTTTGCTTTTGACAAATTTCGATCATATCTCGTTCTAGCAAAAACGGTGGTCTATACCGACCATTCTGCTCTTAGATACCTATTTTCAAAACAAGATGCTAAACCAAGATTAATCCGTTGGATCTTACTCTTACAAGAGTTTGATATTGAAATCCGAGATAAAAGAGGAGCAGAAAATCTCGCCGCTGATCATCTTTCTCGTCTTGAAAATCCCGAATTAGAAGTTCTAAATGAATCAGCCATACAAGACAACTTTCCTGATGAATATCTATTGAAGATAGATTATAAAGAAATCCCATGGTTTGCAGACTATGCAAACTACTTAGTTTGTGGATTCCTTGAAAAAGGATTATCGTACCAAAGACGAAAGAAATTCTTCAGTGATATAAAACACTATTTCTGGGAAGATCCACATTTGTTTAAAAGTTGTCCCGATGGAATAATACGCCGATGTGTATTTGGAGATGAAGCTAGTAAAATTTTAAACCATTGTCACACAGGACCAATAGGAGGGCATTATGGGCCTCAACTAACAGAAAGAAAAGTTTATGAAGCTGGATTCTATTGGCCTACAATTTACAAAGACGCACACCTTCTTTGCAAATCCTGTGATGCATGTCAAAGGGCCGGAAAAATAAGTCAACGTGATGAAATGCCGCAAAATGTCATCCAAGTATGTGAAGTATTTGACATTTGGGGTATTGACTTTATGGGTCCATTTCCAAAATCTCATAATAATTTATATATACTCGTAGCCATTGATTATGTATCTAAATGGGCGGAAGCACAAGCTCTCCCAACTAACGATGCACGAGTTGTAGTCAACTTTTTAAAACGTCTTTTTGCAAGGTTTGGAACACCGAAAGCTTTAATAAGTGATCGGGGTACTCATTTCTGTAATAATCAACTTGAGAAAGTTCTTAAAAGATATGGAGTAACTCATAAAATCTCCACCGCATATCATCCACAAACAAGTGGACAAGTTGAAAATACCAACCGAGCTTTAAAACGTATTCTAGAGAAAACCGTAGGATCAAATCCGAAGGAATGGTCCATTAAATTGGAGGATGCACTCTGGGCTTTTAGAACAGCCTACAAAACTCCAATTGGAACCACACCTTTTAGACTTGTTTATGGAAAAGCATGTCATCTTCCAGTAGAAATTGAACACAAAGCATTTTGGGCTTTGAAGACATGTAATCTTGATTTACATAAAGCCGGACGTCTACGATTAAGTCAACTAAACGAATTAGAAGAATTAAGACATGAAGCATACGATAATTCGTTAATCTATAAAGAAAGAACGAAGAAATGGCATGATAAAAGAATCAGAAGTTCAAAAGAATTTAAAGAAGGAGACAGAGTTCTTCTTTTCAATTCACGATTCAAGCTATTTCCTGGAAAATTGAAATCAAGATGGTCTGGACCATTCATAGTCAAAAGAGTTTTCCCATACGGAACGATAGAATTAATAAATTCAAAAGGGATTGAATTTAAAGTTAATGGTCACAGAGTTAAACATTACATACATGGTCCGATGGAAGTCGACAACGAAGTTAATCACAATTTCGACGCCGCAGCTAACTAAGTGTGGGGAGAATCAAGTCTTTAAAGGATAATATGTATTTCTGTTAGAGTTAGATTGTCTGTTTTCGTGTAGTTCTCGAAAATGGAACACGTATGGTCTTTCCCTAGCAGACCCTAAAGAACTAGTCTTCTCCCCCCATTCTGAATTTTTATTTTTTTTTAGGTTTTTACGAAATGAAGACTGCCTGTGAACTAAACCATGGTCTAATGCTACACGCTTTGATCACTAAACGTAATAATGACATACTACCGAGCGAATTAGTATCAGTAATCAGAGAAAGAATGGACGGAGTTAGAAAAGGATCCAGATGCGAAGATAATAAGTTACAATTTGGTAAAGGAAAATCAAAATCCGCAGCGAAAAGAAGAGCACGACACCTAGAACGATGTCACAAATGCGGAAAATGGTCACATGGAGGTAAATGTTCAAATAATCAAACCTATTCAAATACCGAATTTGTTACTTTATGCAGAGACGGACCGTTCATATGTTTAGAAGAAAAGACACTGAATGCTCGAGGTTACGCCTATGCAGCCATGGAAAATCAATTAAACCGACTATCTTATGAATGGAATAGATCATATAACTAAGAAATCTATTTCACAGGTATGTCTGTACAGTTTTTATTTTTATTTTTATTTTTAACCTTTTGATAATAAACGCTAATTTGTTCGCTAAAAAGTATTAAATTGGTATTGAATAAAATTAGGTTTGGCGACCGAAATTATTGATATCATTCAAAAATTTATTACATCACTGCGAAATTTAACGTTTATTCTTAAGGTATAAATATCTTTAATCAATCAACCCAAAATATTTCAAAAATTCGTCATGAGTTAAATTAGGTCTTGGAACCGAAATTACTTTACCGAAAAGAGGGGCGCATATTTTTGATAATATTTGATTGATTAAAGTGGGATAAAAAGACAAAAAGATTTTTAATTTTATTTTTACCATATTTTTAAAAAATTAATATTTAAATCTTAAATTAATATTGTAAACTTTGTAAAAACAATATATTTAAAATTGTGAATATTTGAAAAATTAATATAAGTTTGATATGAATTTATAAATTTTTAAATTAAGTTTGGTGTGAATTTTTAATTTTTAAAATATTAATTTTTAATTTTATGCATTTTAAATTTTGAGTTTGGTGTGAATTTTTAATTTTTAATTTTGAATTTTATATTTAAGTTGTGTGAATTTAAAAACAAAAATTTACTTTATCTCATTAAGTTAAAAATATGATTTTTAAAATTCGTCGTAAGTTGAAGACTAGGTCTTTGAACCGAAATTGCTTTACCCGAAGGAGGGACGAGAACTTTTATTATCATTATTTTTAATCTTATTGATTTAAAGTATGCCAAAAACATTGAAAAAACCCAAAAATCTTAGCTTTTAAAACAATCGCTACAAAAAGACAAATTTTAAAATTTTGTCGAGGGACGGACTAGGACATCGATCCGAAACGACCTCGTCCTAAATAACAAGGGAAACAAAATTTTAAAATTAATTACTAAATTGTTTTAATAAGTTAAAGATTATAAAAAAAAAAAAAAAAAAAAAAATACCAAACTCCGCGAGTCGCGGAGTTTGGAGGGTAAATCCCCGCGACTCGCGGAGAGACCGGATTACAGAAAAAAAAATAAGAGCTGCAAACGATCAGTTCACTCACCCACACACAAAACAGAAATATACTGCGAAAAAACACCCCGAAAAAACCCGAAAATCACCCCCAAAAATCCCAATTTTTAACCGTTAATCGCCAAATTTTTTGCTAAAATCATGTTAAGAAGGATGCTATCTAAGAATTTCTCAAGAAAAACGGTAAATTTCTACACCTAAACACCATTTAATTCGAATTTTAGTGTTCTTGAGCTATTTTTTCCCCAATTTGATTTTGATGCTTTTTAGTGTAATTAGACTTAAATTGTTTATGTATTATGCTTGTATAACCTAGATTGATGCTGTTTAACATGATTAGAAGCCTTAAACTTCAAATTTTGAATAATCTAGGGTTTGTGTTCTTGAGCAAATTTGGGGCTTTTTGATATAAACAGGTTATGGCCGATTTTTGTCATGAATTGTTGCTAAATTAAGTAGTGTAACATGTCTAGGTAGTTAAATGATCCAAACTTTGAGCCTAAACATGATTTTGAGAATTAAAGTGGACTTTTTCAAGTCCAAAATTCATGAACTTGATTTTTGAAAGATAATGCCATTTGAGACTTGTTTGATTGCTAGTAATGATTATTTTGACATGTTATTTGAGTTGAATGCTTATGAACTTGGCGAAAATTTTCGTATATGCTTATTTGAAAAAGTGTAGATTTGATAAAAATGTGAAAATAAGCTTAAGTTTGATATAAATTGATAATGTCATTGTAATTATTTTGATTGATGATTTTGCTGACACTAATGCATATTTGGATGCACAAAATTTGTGTTTGATGTGTTTTGCAGAATGAAAGGGGTGAATCTTCATCCCAAGCCCGCCATGCTCCTGCTGAGAATTTGGAACAACAGGAGGTAGATAACTACTACAAGCAGGATGTACCTCATCCAGTCATGACCTTTTCCGATATGCATTTGGAAGAATTGCACCCGAACCTGCGATTTGACAGACTTTGGATAGATTATCCAAAATATCAACGGGGTTTGCATACTCTTCACTCTAAGGTTGTTGAGGTACCGAGGGTCATAGAATGGGGACCCTTAGAAGCTGTAGAATTGGCCGGGCCAATTAGGGAATTACTTGTACAGAGGTATGGTAATTCTTCTTTTAATGACCTGATATGTTTATTCACCATACGCAGACCTGTATATAAAGTATGGTGTGAAGAGTTGTTATGTAGTATAGAGTTGAATGATCGGGTAGCTAGTTTAACCGATCGTTCTTTTATTAGATTTTTGTTAGGCGGTTCGATGCGCCACATGTCTTTACTGGACATGGCTCAGGCTTTACGTATATATACGCCTGAGGAGTTAGCGTCTGCCGATTGTAGAGGATTGATACTAAACGGTAGAAAGATAGATGAGAATTTTGATACACACGGTGTGTGGAGTCAAATGACAAGCCATCACCGTTTCAAAGGGGGAAACTACTCTTATTTGGATATAGATAGAGCCGAATTAAGAGTAAGACATAGGTTTTTAGCTAATTCGATTACACAAAGGGGTAAAAACAAAGAAAAGGTAAATGAACAAGATTTGTTTTACCATATGTGTATTCGAGACCCACAGAGCGCTGTAAGTATACCATATTGTGTGGGTTATTATTTATCAGCTATGGTTCGGGGGATGCGACCACATAGCATAATAGGAGGTGGTATTTTTATTACTTTGATTGGTGAATATCTCGGTGTGGATATAAGTCGGGGGGGGATTATTACTAGAAGAGCCGGAACCCCGCGACACTATAGGTTTAAATGTATACCATGGTGCGAAAGTTTTGAAGCGGCGAAATAACGCCGCAGTACGATACCATGGTAGACATCCACAGGTGGAGAGAAACCAGGAACAAGGTAATGTAGGAGGGGGGAATGAGATGCAAGAAATGCATAGGTTTATAGCTTCTCAGGAATACGAAAATGCTAGACAGAGAGCATTTGAAGATTGGCAAGTTCATCAGAACCAGATCATAGCGCATTGCCAACATATAGGTAGAAACTATATTCCTACACCGAAACCCGTCTTCCCTCCTTGGTCGATAGAGATGCAGCCACCATATCCTACGTATGACCCTGCCGAAGCATTCTATAGCACTTATGGTTATGCGTGGAACCCCTATTGGTACCAATATCATCCTTAGTTTACTTATTATTTTTTTATTTTGTAATTTGTAATTATTGATACATTTAATATTTTTGTTAATATTGTAATCATTTTTATAATTATCTAACTTTTATTCTTAGATTTTAATAATTTTTGAATGTGGGGTAATAAACCAAACTTCAAAAATATGTATATATGTTTGCAGTTTATCTTATGTACACAACAGGGTAAAACAACGCATTTTCAAAGACTGGCATTAAGTTCAGCAAAAGCAACTAATTTTGACGACAAGATGCAAAATATATGTGAAATAACAACAAGACGGAATGAACAAATGATGTGCACCATTTATCATTCAGCAAACAAACGCCAATATATTTGGAAACTTTGGTAAAAATTTAATCATTTTCACACAAATCACCCTCAATAATTTAAATTGTTACTGATTTCTTGCAAATGAGGGCATTGCAAGATCTTAAGTGTGGGAAGGGGTTAAATTCTTTCGGATTTTAAAATTTTTATATTAAACACTTGGTTACCATTAAAAATACTAGTAAAGCAGTAGTTGTATTAGAATCTAGTGCTCTCTGATAAAAAAGAACAGCCCTAGTTTTATATACTAACTACCCAATTCTAGTAAAATTTTTCAATTAAATGAATTCAAATCATGTTTATACATATTTATGAACGATAAAACTAGGTTTTAACACCGAAATTATTGTTACCTCGGAAAGGACATAAATTGAGAAACAAACTAAAATGTTAAAATTCATTTAAAATGGAATAGAGGACGATAAAAAGGAAAATAAAAGCCAAGTGTGGGAAAATTTACCAAGTTATTTTAAACATATGTCACATATATCTGTAACCAATAACTGAAAATACTTTTGCTTTGAACTAAACTAAACTGTTTTACCCGATGAAAGAAAAGAAGAGATGGATCTACACGATGAATCAATTCCATCATTAAAAGGAAGTAAAGTCTTCCGAAAAAGACACGCGCTTCTTGATTTAGGTCATGAAGTTGTCGTCCAGACCAGCTGTAGGTTGACGAAAAATCTAGAAAAGTCATCACTAAAATCAGCAGGAAATCCACGGACCTCAGCATTAAACAGGGTCGCCAAGTGGTCAGATTTATCCTAACCATGAGAAGGATTTATCTCGTACAATGGGGAGGCACCGTGCAAATTAGCTTGATAAGACTAATGAATCAGATCCCCAGAAAAGGATAATCTCCTTAAAGATTAAAAATCAGCTTTTAAGACTGATATTACTCAATCCTAGAGATTGACCTTAAAGATTGAGAATTACAAACTCATGGAATTCAATGATATCTAAACTCGAGCTTGAACGAGAAAATATTTTGATCAAAATTACAAACCGATTTGTTTTCTGAAAACCCTATTTTCAATGCGTTCATTACCATTGAACGTAAAATCCTAGGAATTCACCTGGAATTCATTAGGTCACCTGAACTAAATCGGGTGTCAACCGTAAGAACGGTGGTTGCATAGCATGGTCAAAGACAGGACCTTGTGTCAAACCGACAAATTATAAGGGTGAGCTTTACTATTGCTCCTACCAAGGATAGTAATTGCGTCCGACACGTTATAGACCATAATCAAAAGCATGTCACGGGACATTGCCTAAACAGTTGCTTGTTCAACGCTTTCCTTTACAACCGGACGGTAGTTTGCCGAAAGGTAATATACGGAACAAGTAAACTGGACGTGTTGCTTTCCAAATACAAGGTTATCAAGTGGGTGACACAAAACCGCAAGTTTTGAGCTAAAATTTTCAAATCTGAAACCCACCAAACCCACAAAAATATTTTGCAAACACCGGTAAAGGGTTATTCCGGAAAACTTATCTAGGGTAAAAACTAGATTTAATTTTCAAAAGATCAAATGTTTTCATAAAGATCCAATTTCCTTAATGGATCTAAATTTTTATAGTCATGTGGGACTGTAAACCATATCGTTACTACCATTGTTTATACCGCCGTATAAAAATCACTGATGTACAAAGTGTGAAGAATAAAGAAGTGATTCTAGTATTTCAAGACAATATTGCTTGAGGACAAGCAACGCTCAAGTGTGGGAATATTTGATAATGCTAAAAATGAACATATATTTCATAGCATTATTCCTCAAGAAAGACAAGCTTTTAGTTGCAATTGTTCTATTTACAAGAGATATTCGTTTAAATAATAAAAGGTGAAGACAAAAGACAGATTCGACGAATTGAAGACGCAAACGACCAAAAAGCTCAAAAGTACAAAAGACAATCAAAAAGGTTCCAATTATTGATAAGAAACGTCTCGAAATTACAAGAGTATAAGATTCAAAACGCAAAGTACAAAATATAAAATTGTACGCAAGGACGTTCGAAAATCCGGAACCGGGACCAGAGTCAACTCTTAACGCTCGACGCAACGGACTAAAAATTACAAGTTAACTATGTATATAAATATAATATAATATATAATTAATTATATTAATTATATATATATATTATATATATATATTAAAAACCGTCGGCAGAGAAAACTCCAAGGACTGAGCTGTAATTTCTATCTCCGCGACTCGCGGAGTTTGGAGAGGCTTTTGCCGCGAGTCGCGGAGCCCCAAAATTCGACTCTGGCTATAAAGCAACCCGAATTCTGATCAAAAATCATCATCTTTTTCTTCCTCTTCATACGTAAAATTTATATTTATATTTATAATTTATATTTTAATTTTAATTATAATTCTAATAATAAGGGTATGTTAGCGAATGTTGTAAGGGTGTAAGTCGAAATTCTGTCCGTGTAACGCTACGCTATTTTTAATCATTGTAAGTTATGTTCAACCTTTTTATATTAATGTCTCGTAGCTAAGTTATTATTATGCTTATTTAAAACGAAGTAATCATGATGTTGGGATAATTACTAAAATTGGGTAATTGGGCTTTGTACCATAATTGGGGTTTGGACAAAAGAACGACACTTGTGGAAATTAGACTATGCGCTATTAATGGGCTTTATATTTGTTTAACTAAATGAAAGTTTGTTAATGTTAATGTAAAGATTTACAATTGGGCGTCCCTATAAATTACCATATACACTCGATCGGACACGATGGGCGGGGTATTTATATGTACGAATAATCGTTCATTTAACCGGACACGGGAATGGATTAATAGCCACTAGAATAATTAAAACAGGGGTGAAATTACATTCAAGGGTAATTGGTGTAATTGTTAACAAAGTAGTAAAACCTTGGTTTACACGCAGTCGATAACCTGGTGTATTCATTAAACAAAGTATTAAAACCTTGTTACAATTCGAATCCCCAATTAGTTGGAATATTTATCTTCGGGTATAATAATAATTTGACAAGGACACTTGCAATTTATATTTATGACTGATGGACTGTTATGGACAAAAACCAGACGGACATATTAAATAATCCAGGACAAAGGACAATTAACCCATGGGCATAAAACTAAAATCAACACGTCAAACATCATGATTACGGAAGTTTAAATAAGCATAATTCTTTTATTTCATATTTAATTTCCTTTATTTTATATTTAATTGCACTTCTAATTATCGCACTTTTATTTATTGTTATTTAATCGCACTTTTAATTATCGTACTTTTTAATTATCGCAATTTTATTTTATCGCATTTTTATTATTGGCAATTTCATTATCGTTATTTACTTTACGCTTTAATTTAAGTCTTGTATTTATTTAATATTTTACATTAGGTTTTAACTGCGACTAAAGTTTTAAAATCGACAAACCGGTCATTAAACGGTAAAAACCCCCCTTTATAATAATAATATTACTTATATATATTTGTATTTTTATAAAAGTAAACTAATATAGCGTTGAGCTTTGTTTAAAGATTTCCCTGTGGAACGAACCGGACTTACTAAAAACTACACTACTGTACGATTAGGTACACTGCCTATAAGTGTTGTAGCAAGGTTTAAGTATATCCATTCTATAAATAAATAAATATCTTGTGTAAAATTGTATCGTATTTAATAGTATTTCCTAGTAAAATAATAACTATTTTATATACACCTCGCTTCACATCACATGTAAATTGATATTACTAGTATTATTATTATTATTATTATTATTATTATTATTATCTTTGAGAATCAGTATTATTGTTATATATTGTCATTATTATTATGAATATAATAAAAGTTATTATTTTAATAGTTAGTATTATTATTATAAATAATAATAGTGTTATATATTTCATAATAATTATTAACATTATTATTAGTAATATTATTATTATTATTTTCTTATTTATTATTAAAAGTATTTTATTAATAATAGTTAATATAATTATTATTAAGAAGTATTATTATTATTATTCTATTATTACTTTTTATAATATTAAGTGTAATATTCATACAAGTATATAAAAATGATTAATTATATTTATTATACCGATATATATATACAGACTAATATATATAAAGGAACAAATTGTTGCATTATATATAAAAGAACGGATAAATATATATTTCGTTAATTATACAGATACATTATAGAATTCAGTTTTACATCTCTTTCTTACAGCAAAACAATTTTGTCTTGTCTCTAGAGTTGTTACATAATCGAATCCAAATTATATACAATCAAATTCTGTTGGATGAATTATCTGCTTTATTTTCTCTTTTCTTCATCTGCTACATGATAGAAGTACTTCTTGTCTGCTATATGGTTACACGTCTCAATCCAACTCAAGGTAAACAAATTAAGATCGAATATAAGTATTCTAATTCGTACACCACTCAAACAGATTCAATTAACCCAATATTTCTAGAATTAAACCACAAAATAAAGAACTATCCCCTGTTCTTAAACTTTTTGGCCAAAACCCGTTTTTGAATCATATTTAATAATGTAAAACTGCAGTTAGGTTAGAAATCTTGTATCTAAACTAAAGTTTGAAACTCCAATTTTATAAATTGAATCCGAATTTCATAGTCAAAGTTTCGTTTTGAAAAGTCAACAGTTTGTTCTTTCAACGAAATTCGAATTCCCTTTGATGTATTACTTCAAATTAATGATCAAAGTAGATTATAACAATGATTTGAGAACGTTTTCATGTTATAAGTTAAGTCCAAAACATTTTCAAAATTTAATTTGGCATTTGAGTTCATATGTATTTTTTTAACAGCGAATTTCTTATTTTATTTTTCTACTGTGTATGATTAATCAAAACAAATAAATACAGGTCAATCTCGTTTTGATTGCAAGTCATAATTAAGACTTTAATTCCCTGGAAACATGTGTTAATTGTATTTGATCGATTTCTTTTGAAGATGAAGAAGATAGCACTGTAAATTAAGCAGGTTATATATTTAATAAACGAAATAAAAACAGAAAGACAGGATTGGAGGGATGGTTTGTATGGGAGTCGGGTTAGCGAGAGGTCTTGTGTTCAAACCCGGCTTGGGACGTTTCTTTTTATGAAAGGTCTAAGAGGTAGTTTTCTTGTTATTTATTTATTTATTTATTTATTATTATTATTATTATTATTATTATTATTATTATTATTATTATTATTATTATTATTATTATTATTATTATTGTTTGTTGTTATTATTAATTATTACTAATATTACTAGTATTATAACTATAGTTATTATTATTATTATTATTAATACAGGTATAATTATCATTTATTATTATTATCATGATATAATTATAATTACAATTACGATTATTATTATTATTATCATTGCTAATATTGGTATTATTATTATAACCAACACTAGTAGTAAAAATCATCATTTTAGTTATTATTATTATCAATGTTATTATTATTATTATTAGTATTAAAATCGGTATTATCATTAAGGTTAAAAATTTAGTATTATTATGATTAAATCAATATTTTGCAATATTATCGTTAATAATACAATAAATGATATTATTAAAAATTTACATTCATAAGTAGTAATGTTACTAAAAGATTCATTTTATTTGAAATTATCATTTATCAGATTTATTAAATATCTATCAATCTTAAAAGTTGTATTTTATTAAAATTAACATTTTCTTTATTTACTATTATTAATAGCATTACTAATATTATTATCAATATCTTTACAAACAAAATGACTAATGATATTACCAAAATAACTATTTTCAACATCATTTAAATCTAAGTAATAGCATTATTATCATTAATTTAACGAACAAATGATATTATAAAAATATATTTACTATACATATATTAATATCTCTATATATAGAAATAAAAATTTAAATAATAAAACTCATTTAATTATTTATATATATATACAAATAAAATACAACACTAACAACAATATAAATATGTTCGATTACAATTACGTGTGTTAATATATATACAAATGATATAGGTTCGTGAATCGAAGGCCAACCCTGCATTGTTCAGTTGTTTAATGTTATTATATGTATTTTTACTACAAAATATAGTATGGTGAGTTTTATTTGCTCCCTTTTTAAATGCTTTTGCAATATATATTTTTGGGACTGAGAATACATGCGCTGCTTTATAAATGTTTGACGAAATAGACACAAGTACTTAAAACTACATTCTATGGCTGGATTATTAAACCGAATATTCCCCTTTTTAGTCTGGTAATCTAAGAATTAGGGAACAAGACACCCTAATTGACGCGAATCCTAAAGATAGATCTATCGGGCCCAACAAGCCACATCCAAAGTACCGGATGCTTTAGTACTTCGAAATTTATATCATGTTCGAAGGAGGATCCCGGAATGATGGGAATATTCTTATATGCATATTGTGAATGTCAGTTACCAGGTGTTCAATCCATATGAATGATATTTTTGTCTCTATGCATGGGACGTATGTTTATGAGAAATGGAAATATGAAATCTTGTGGTCTATTAAAATTATGAAATGATTATTTTTGTTAAACTAATGAACTCACCAACCTTTTGGTTGACACTTTAAAGCATGTTAATTCTCAGGTACGAAAGAAATCTTCCGCTGTGCATTTGCTCATCTTAGAGATATTACTTGGAGTCATTCATGACATATTTCAAAAGACGTTGTATTCGAGTCGTTGAGTTCATCAAGATTATTATTAAGTCAATTATAGTAGGGTATATTACGAAATGGTATGCATGTTGTCAACTTTCGATGTAATGAAAGATTGTCTTTTCAAAAATGAATGCAATGTTTGTAAAATGTATCATATAGAGGTCAAGTACCTCGCGATGTAATCAACTGTTGTGAATCATTTATAATCGATATGGACTTCGTCCGGATGGATTAGGATGGGTCTTTACACTAACTTATTCCGAGAGAATTCTTAATCGATGATAATCACACCATCACCCTTCTTACGTCGATATTAGTCATACCAGTTCGAGATTTCCAAAATTAATGGGTAGTTAATTCCCATTCTCATACTCCCCCTTTCGTATCTCACTTATAAGCAACAACTTTACAATTAAGCATTTTTGGTCAAAAGACTTATACCCTACCAATAGTCATCAACCACATTTAAACTCAATGGTTTTTATTACCTCAAAGATCACCCGAAATTTTTAAAATTCTTTTACTCAATCCTCATCAATCTTTTTCCAACTTGTAACCTCCGAAATATGAAAATTTTGTTTGCCAAAATTTTTCACACACTATTTTACGGTACGATCCTCTCAAAGTTTTATAAAAGTAAATTTATTTTATTTGCCATTCGTGCAAATTTTTGAAATCGTATATGTTATATAAAATAACTTAAATGATTACTTATTTTTGACAAATACATATGAAATTTTACTTTCACTTTTACAAATCAAATCTTCTATTCAAAAGATATCTTACTTTGAATGGTACTTGTTGTACATAACTCCAGTTTACTAAGAATTTCGTTTCTTTTCTTACGTTGTCACCTTAAAAGATTTCTATAAAATTTTTGTTGCTTATTATATAAAATTTTTTGTGGCTTATTCGTATCCAAGTCATCGTGAAGACTTTACAACCGTCGAAACCTAGAGATTCATGTGTGTGTGTATATGTGATGAAGGCACTTACTATCACGTCATGCAGAGCCTTCGGGCATCCACTAACACTTAAACCATTGAAAATTATTGCGTCACCCCAAGGATACTATTTGCCACACCTGTTAGAATGATGCTCTTTCTTACATAACTCTAAGTCCTAACATATTATAAGGGATTCTCATCTAGCGATATTAACACCATTAGTTTTCCGACTCTAGTATTAGTCATAACCCGTTTGGCATTTTGCAAAGTCAAGAAGCGATTAACTTCTCATCCTCATTCTCTATCCTTCATACCTCACTTTTTAGCAACGGCTTCGCACGTGAATATTTTTGACCCAAAGACTTGTGTCCTGATAATTATCAAAACTACATTTAATTCATTAGTTTTCATTACCTAGTAACATGTCACCCGACGATTCAAAGATTTTTCACTCAATCTTTTTCAACTCGTAACCTCTGAAATACAAAAAACTTTGTTTATCAAAATTTTTACACGTTGCTTATTTGTGCGGTCCTCACGAAATTTATGGACAAATGAAAGTACTAAAAACTTTTTTGTCACTTATGCAATTTATAAAATCATATATGTATAAATCTACCCTTACTTATTTTGGTTAGTACATACCAAGTTATGCATCCAAATTCTTTAAAAATCACTCCTTTGTTGAGTTGTTTAACTTAAGACAAATAGTTTTGAGCAAAATGGTACACGTTATGCATACTTCTAAATTTACTAGGAACTTCGTTCCATTCATGTTATCACATCGAACGTTTAAAGGTTTTTCAAAACTTCCTTGGTTGATTTTATTAAAGGTTTTCGTATTAGACTACACCATATAGGGATCACACTTCTTCTCGCCCTCCGTTAGGGATGAAGTTTACTATTAAAATCTTTGTTAAAAACGCTTGAGCCACTTTGGGTGACAGATTTATAAAATTTGTTAGAAAGTCTTTGAGCTCGTAAAATGTTCCTTTTAAGGTTAGACATGGCAAAAACGCGGGCCGATGAATCAGTAGGTTGAGGTACAAGGAATCGTTTTTGAGATTCTTTTCACTTAGAGTAAACTGTTCTTTATGACCAAGGGTTCACATATCTTCTCATCCGCGCATCCCCTTAAGTATAAGGATAAATTCAGAACAAACCGCTCGAAGAGTTCACCCTGGTTCAAAGATCACACCTTTCGTTCGAATTTCTTTCGGAAATGAAATGTGGAATACTTTAGGAATCTAGTAATCTTGTTATCCTCTTGGAAAAGGACTGCTTAAAACATCTACGACACTGATATGGTTACTCTACGTATTCCTTCCTTCGTTGGTTGCAACTATATGTTGTTCTAGTTGATGTTAACCATGACTTTAACATGTAACTGAATGGATAAAGTTACATTATGGAACTGTGCTTTCATTCCATCCAAGGATAAGTTCACATGCAGTATGTTGTGATCACCATGTTTCCCATTCTATCAGTAAGCTTTGTATAACGACATAAGCATTCAATGTTCTAGATGAGTTTGGTAACATTCATGATGCATTTTACGCATCCAGCTTACTGAAGATGCCTGTAAGGCTAAAAACATCATATTTCCTTTTGTGGGTATATATTCGGATGACATATTCATGATAGCAAGAAACGAAATCAATTTGTGGATCTCTTAGGACAAGAGACTTAATTAATAGCATATACCTGTTCTTCCTTTTATACGCCCGAGTACCTTTCAAGGTAAATAACTCACTTTTGAGCCCACGAATCTTTCGGAACATTGATACGCTACTTCTTATTTAAATAAGGTACCATTTTTAGTCACTCCACAAATTTCGGGATGAAATTTCCATTAACAGGTGGGTAATGTAACGACCTGACTTTTTTGACTTGCTTTTGTGCCATGTGTTTTTATGAAACTGCGTATTTGTGCGTACTGTACTATCTTATACTCTGAAATCTTAATACACGTGGTTTACTTTCATTTATATGTTAAAACGTGCCTTTGAGTACGTAGGATACATAACTTGATCACCGGAAGCCTTTATGATCGTTATTGTCACTTGACGTTTTGAACAAACTGCGTACTGCGTACACGTTTAACTTTTGTCGTAATCGGAATATTATGACTACGAAATATTAATTGTTATTTTATAATAGCAATTACTTGGGTTTTTGGATGCTTAATTACGCTTAGTAATTTACTTATGCTTACTAGTTAGTCTTGTTGGACTTTCTACCTTGTTGGACTTTAGCCCACCCTACACTAGTTAGTGGACTATTTAATTAGCCCAATTATTATTAGCTAGTGACCCATTAATATGTAAGACAAATGCCCATTTATTAGAGGGAACATGCTAGCATTTATGTCAAGTATTATCCTTAATGTTGTATGGGATCCTAACATAAGCATCAACTTTAGACAACCATTAACCAAAAAGCAAAAGTTGGTCTCCCTTGTCCCCCCTCCAATTCACGGCCACAACCCCCCCTCCCACACCCTCATTCACCTATAAATACAAGACTCATTCCATCCATTTTACACTTGCTTTCATTTGTAATTCACACACACTCACTCTCTAATCCTCTCTAGTCTTTCTCTCTCTAAAAAGTGTAAGTATTTTGAATTTCTCTTCTTCTTCTCCTTCTCATCAACACGAATTCATGATCATCATAGGTCTAGCTTTTTAGCTTTTGATCTTGATTACATCTTGTAGATTCAAACATGGATTTGAATCCTTCAAGTACATGGAAGATTCAAGCTTTCTAGCTTTGAATCTTCACCCACTTTGTAGATCTGTATCTTTTAACTTTAATCTTGTTATTTTGTTGTAAAGATTCAAACTTGTGTTTGTAATCTGCATGTAACTTAAAGATCCAAGCTTTATACTTCAAGATCTTCAAGAACAACCAAGATGCATGCTTTCTAGCTTGAATTTTCATATCTTTTTTTGGATCTAAGTTTCCTAACTTATGATCTCATTACTTTGTTATAAAGATCAAAACTTGTGTTTATGGTCTTCATATAACTTAAAGATCTAAGCTTTATGCTTCAAGTTCTTCAAGAACACTAAAGGTTCAAGCTTTCTAGCTTTGTGAGCTTATAACTTGTGTGAAAGGGATCCAAGCTCTCTAGCTTAGGGTTCCATCACTTTATTTGACTTAGATTATGTTCATACTTGCTTGATTGAAGTAAAGTTTGTAGCTTTAGTTGTAAATGTAACTTGTAATTGTGTTAAGACTAAGGATATGATGTAACCTTGGTTCATCATCCATCTAAGACTCTTAAATGAGTTGTGTTCTTACTTGGTCTTAACATATTGTGTGTTGATGGTAGAATCTTGGTCAAGGTGATGCTAACCCATCAACGAGTTGTACACTTGAAGCTACAAGCATCAAGGATGAGAACCGTGATGAGCATCAAGCACTAAGAACCCCACCGGAGCACCTTGCTTACTGTTTTCGGGATCTGATCAGACCACCTGGGCTAATGGAAAGTTGATTTTAAGTTATTTCGGTTTGATTAGATAATTTTCTGTTTAGACATCGTCCTAATCCGAGTTACGGTTTAGGATTTATGGCCTTCCGAAAGTCACTACTCCCTATTAACGTTGTGCTGAAATTGCTGACCTACTCGCACTTAAACCGTCGCCACGGTCAAAAGAAGACGAGTTAGGTTCTGAAAATTGGTCAGCGGTTAGGGGACTCATATACGGAGCCATAGCCACTGATTAACCGTCTTTTCAATTTACGTAGAGGTCTTAGCAGCTGACCAAATTCAGCCTATTGTTTCGATCTCTATTCTTGTCAAACTTACTTAGCTTTTATGATGATGAACGATGATGATGATGACACTTAAACTTAATTTATTCACTTTTACACTTATTGGGATAACATACTGACCTAGCAACCTTTGACTTAGGTTGACGACCTTTTGGACCGACTTACTACTTGCATACTTTCATTATCGACTTTACCGCTCCTATCACTGTGAGTTATAGCTTTCCTTTTTACTCTACTATTTTTGGGACTGAGAATCATGCGCTTTTTATGTTTTACATACTAGACACGAGTACTTAAAACTTTATATATGTGTGGGTGATATAACGGCACAAAGATTCCCCTTAGCTCGGTAACGTTTAACTATTGGTTTTTGAACCGGTAGACGCGAATCTTAGATATGGATCCATAGGGTTTGACATCCCCACTCGGGCTAGTCACGCTAGCATACAACGGGTGTTTAATACTTCGTAAACAGACGCACTCGCCAAGTGTACTTTTAGGGGGTTATAAACGTTAAGTTAGTTACCAAGTGCCCACGGATAAGCATATACTTTATCATACTAATTTGAAATACTGATTTGAAATACTGATTTGAAACGCTGGTTTGAAGTACTGAAATCTCGTGGCCTACCTTACATTACTGTTATAACTTAAACTATAGCTCACCAACATTATTGTTGACATTTGTAAGCATGTTTTCTCAGGTGCTTAGAGGTTTGTTGCTTTCACTATTTAGACTTGCTGTCTTGGTGTTTGAACTTGCTGTTAAGGACCTGCGTGCTAGAATTCTGCTGCATAATCTTAGAGATGTCTCAATCATGGAACTTTTTCTTTTGCATTCGTAGTTTATGTTATTTTCAAATAATGACTTTGTAACGACCTTTGTGTCACGTTATCTTTTGTAAACGCTATCTTTTATGAATGCAAAACTAGTTGTCAAATAGCATGTAGTACTTGACCGTGTAAAGATCCTGTTGTTGACGAATCGTACACGATGGTTTTGTACGGGGCGTCACATTTTAGCATTCTATGACATGAAGGTTCGTAACGTATTGTTTGGCCATAAAATTTGCTAAAATCTTTTTAGAGTATGGAGGCTTTTATGGGAAAACTTATGTTGCAGTTCGAGCTATTATGCTGTTTATATGCCCATCTAGGGTAAAGATACCTTAAATTGGTTTAGTAGCTTAAGGATTTTGTGTGGGAACTGAAAAGTTTTGAAATGCTAGGTTGAGACTTTCTAACCTGGATTCTAATAGCTTTAGAGCCAGAGTAGATATGTTGTTTTCCTTAACAGCTTCATTACTACAGTCTTCTTGTTGTGCTACATTTGTTTCTAGGATATTCCATGCTTCGTCTGATGTCCTCATCATGAAATTTCCTAGCAAGGCAATATCGAGGAGAGATTTGTCATCTCTGGTCAACCCCCTTGTGAGGGAGCAGATTATATATCCCTGACTTAAAGAGTGATTTGCACATCTTTTAAGCATCACCCTATATCTATTCCAAGCTAGAAGCAATGACTCATTTTCTTTTTAAGAAAAGATGATGATGTCGTTTCTAAACGGGTTTGTAGGGAAGGAGGATAAAATTTGTTTAAAAACCTTGTGGCTAATTCTTCCCAAGAGTGTATTGAATTTGAGTTAATTTCATTAAACCACGTTAAAGCGTGCGTAGATAGAGAATATTGAAAAAGGTGAGGTTACAAAATATTTGTATCAGTTTCTTCTTTTCTAAAAGAATTAACTAGACTGATGAACTTGCTTAGATGAAAGTTCAGATCATCAGTTCGGAGACCTTGGAACTTACAGATCATACTGACCATGTGTGAACTGATTTTTAAAGTTCTTTCGGTTTCAAAAATAATTGGTCCTCCTTTTGTCTCTAAACATGGAGTTTGCGTAGAAGCGAGAGTGACTTAGTGTTCCATTTTTATTATTTTCTGGTTTAACTAAAATTAACTTTCAGAAAATGTTAATTAACTAAAAGGATCGACAATTTAACTAAAACAATTATCCTTAAGATTTGGTCGCTAACCTTATCGATATAATAATTAATAGAGTTTTTCTTAGATTACTTCGTACTTAGGTAGCCAGATTGACTACGGAGAGGCAGGATCCTTTTGATTTCAATAAAATTAGAGACTGTTCAGAAAATCCAACAACCAAGTCCGTGTATAATTGTCTTTTTGGCACCACTAAATGGTACTAGGTTATCTGATTAAAGCTTTTCTTAATTACAATATTCGTTCCCCGGCAGAGACGTCAAAAACTTACTCTCTCTAATGATATTGCTCAAAAAGTCGGTTTTGTTTGTTGTGTAACAAGGTTGATAGAATGCTTCTTGATAGAGGGGGAATATGATTTATTTTTATAGTAGCGGGGCCTAAATGTACTTCTTACTTCCTAAGGTAGCAAGCGTAAGTTGACCTAGGGTCGTTCTTTTTTTGATGGTTTAACGAATTGAAAATCAAGGGTATAATTGTCTTGGGTTGAATTTTCTGGATAGAGAATTAGTAGTGGTTTTGATAAAACTAAAGTCCTATTTGTGGAAAAGTAAAGGTGGTGGATATATATCCGAAGTATGCAGATCAAGGAAATGCTGACCAAGATATGGGTTTAGGCTAGGGAAGGGTAATTATGTCTAGATTAGGGATACAATTAGAATAAAGTAGCCATGTTTGGATGAGCTAATTATACAAACCTACCTATCTCTAGACACTCGGAGGTCTCTTTGAGCAAGATAAGTATGTCACTAGGGTTACACAACTAGAGTGTATCTATACCTCAGAAGTTATCCTCAGTAAAGCACTAATCTTTGGTTAGGAAGTTAGGTTCTAATCATTACCCTCGTTATCATTTAAGAAACTGAATAACAACATGTCGTGTTGATTAAACATAGTCACTAATAGTAAGAATCCTTCGGGTTAATTTGACCACACATTAAATAAGAAACCTTATCATCATACTAATTAGATCATATTATTCTAAACATTATACATCATTACAGTGTTAAACTGATAGTAAGACAGATATAAACCTACTAGATACCTACAACACACAGTATGACTAATCCTAAGACAGCAATCAAACAAGAATATGCAATAAGAATGGGTTATAGAGCTGAGGAATTATATATATTTTAACAAGTCCTAAGAGGTCTACTTGGAATAGTTATCAAGTATACTAGGTCATTCATGCCTCAATTCCTAAGTTCCATCTCCTGAAAGCACATTTAGATGCTTCTCAGGAACACCGACCATACTGAGTTCATAGATGCTAAAGATATGATATAACCAAGGGTCTTAATCCTATGAAATATCTAAGTTCATATAGGTGGACAAGTCTTAGTCACAACTTCGGTGGGTCAATACTGAAGATTCTAGCATACAAGCCTAACGGGGTTACTAATTCAGTATAACAATAGTAACCGTACTATATGAATATAATTATACTAGCCTAAACTTATATCATGGCAATATACAGATTAGTTTAAGCTATCATGGTAATATCATAAGGAATATTCAAACATAGATAATAACAAAACATGTTTAAATAAAAATAAAAGCATTACAGATAAGAACCTGAAAGTTTACAGAAATCTGCCCGAGACTGCAGTGACTCCAGGAGTATCCTCCGAAATAAAGGTAAAACTAACTACTAGCTTATAAATCTATTGTTTCTATTAATGAAATTGAAAATTGAATTGTGTGGAGTGTGTTGAAAAGTGGAGCAAAGTGCCCTTTATATCGGCCATCCCAGACCCTAGCAGGTCGTGAGTAGGTGGTAGCCAGTGTGACCAGGCCGTGGCCTGAGATCATGGAAAGCTGTGGGGCTGGCTGGCTGGCCGTGGTCCATGGTCGTGGGCTGGCTGGTCAGCTCTATTTCTTGGATCGTAAATTCTAATTTCCGAGATCGTAACTTGGTCTTCACCATTTTCGCTCTAACTTTTTCATTTTAAGTCCGATTTCTACGATTCTTCTTGCATTGTCGTTGTAATTACTTAATCTACAAAATAAAGCGAATACATGCATAAATCAACAATAAGTTTTATATCTTTCTTAATTTGTGGCCTAATATCGGGGGTAAAAATATTAATTTTTGGCCGATATCACATGGATAATTGCTCTAAAATGATGATTTATTGATCTTTTAAGTGTTCTTGTGAGAAGAGTTAAAGTGTTACAAGTGAAACAAAAAGCTGGAGTCAATTCCTGCTTTACTGCGCGCCACCCCTATTTCAGCGTGCCACCTCGTATAAAGGGAATTGAAGATAGAAACCAATTAAGAAAGAGACCAGTTTTCGCAGTACTCCAACGCCTTGCCGAATTTGGTACGCTGCGTCGATTTAGATGTGGGGAAGTTAACTTGCACTTTATTATATAAAAGAAAAACCCCATTGTCTCATAACTTCTTCTGGCCATTTTTGGAGAGCAAAGGTGCGAATTTTAGTTATTTTTGGGGAATTCCAAGGTCATTAAATTAGTTCAATCATTCTGGAAACAAGCTTTGATCCGATCAACATTCAAGATTCTTCATTTATTTAGGTTGATCTCTTTGTTCTAAACAATGACTTCTACTTTTATTATATGTTTAATTTTGATTGAAGCCATGATTGTTGGCTAAACCATTTATGTTTGTCTAGTTTAATAAATCTATGTATTAGATGTAATTTTTATCAATTGTTTAACTTTCGTATGATGATTTGAAGCTTGGGTAAAAGAACCATTCTTATTGAAACTTTTCTATTCGATTTAATTGATTGTGTTTGTTTGATAGGACGAGAATTCATCAATATAATGCATATATTTTTGATTGGTTTAGTTAATCGCGTAATCGAAGATGATAGTAAATTGAATTCAACAGGCTAGATGATATAGGGGTGAATCATACACAACGAGAGTTGGTGTGATTGTTGATTACTACGAGAGTGGAGTCACAATTCGAGTCTTCATCTTAGTTGAGATATTTAGTCACATTTAGGAGGTCTTAAGTAATGAGGAATTCCGTGCTGTGTAATTTTGATTGAAGTGTTTACCCTTGGGAATTCCATGTGGACCGATTAGATAATTCACATACATTAATTGACAACTAGGTCTTAATTCACATAAATTTGGTTTTTTTTTTGTTTTTGTGTTTGTTTGTGTGTGTGTGTAAAGGAAGTAAAGTTTTTCGAGTTAAAAGTTGTTCCATCTTAATACTTGGAAGTAAAGTCTTTCAAGTTTCATTTCACTTGGTAGCATCTTCCTAAACTATATCATTTCATACTAACATCTTTTTAAGATGTAAAAGTACTATGGAAAGAGAAAGTCTTAAAATTTCAAAGCCGAAAATAAACTCGGTAGGTTAAATACGGGTCGTTGTCCAGTTCATGATTGATTACAATGTAAAGCTGGAATACGATATGTCCCACGCGATAGCTTAGTCTTCACAGATTGTTACCCCTGAATTGAAATTGTAAAAAAATTCATTCTTGTATCATTCCCATCTTTCTCTTATCCCGAAGAGATTTCGTTAGTGTTTAATACCTGCTCTTTTGTTGCTGATCATTATCAGGTTGGTTGTGGATGACACCAAACTCTCACACAAAAATAGGGCTTTTCGGAGCTAAATCTGAAAAACGAGAGCTACTTGGGGCTAAATCTAAGAAAACTATCTATCTATCTCATTATAAGTCACGTGGGACTTAGATTCCACGACATTCCTTCATTTGTGCACCCTAATTTAGAGTCAACAAAGTGGTCTTTGGTACACTTGATGAGTGCCATTGTCCTGAACACGAGGATAACCATCTTGGCACACCCACCGGTTTAACTGAGTTTCACCCAGGAATTGACGGTAACGCTTCTAGTTTAACTACTAGTGCATATTATGTAAATTGTACCTTGTTCTCCTTTCATGTGTTACATTTGGTGATTTTTCGGGCTTATGGTACTATATACACTTTGAAGAACTTGAAGAGTTGAACCTTACAATTCTATATTGAAGATCACATATTTTGGTTATGTTTGTTTGTGATGATAACGATGGTGTATCTTGGTTATTATTGTTGAAGACAAGTTTCGGGTATGTTTGTTCTTACATTGTAATTATTTGAACATAAACTTACTTGAGGACAAGCAAGGTTCAAGTGTGGGGGAAATTGATATCTCCTCATTTACACATATTTATTCTCGATATTGGGCTATTTTGGTGAAAATTGAAGACTTTGGCTCGCGGTTATGTTAAAAATAATGTTTTCAGCTGAGGAAGTCTTCGTGTTGGTATGTTGGATGTTTTTAGCAAAAAGACAAAATTTAACTCGAGCTCGTATTATGAGCACGAAGTTTAAACAGAAGTTGGGATAAGAAAATTTTAATTTTACGATCACCACATGAAACATCGTGGTCGCGATCTCGGTTTTTGAAGACCTCGCGTTCGCGAGGTATGGGGTCACGTTCGCGAGTTTGTTGTCGGTCAGCATGCCGAATTTTCCCCTATAATACCAAATTAAACCCCAACTTTTAGACAGCTTTTCCTTAAGAATTTTTGAGTTAGGGTTACGTTTTTTCAGCTTTTTATGGTGGTTTGTGTGATGACCCGGAAATTTCTGACCAAATTTAAACTTAATCTTTAACGTTTCCGACACGATAAGCAAAGTCTATGAAGTTGAATCTCAAAATTTTGAACTATTTAATTACCCTTCGATTGTTTTCAATGATTCGCAAACCATTATATGTAAATAGATACATATATATACTATAACTTGAAAACGTAACAACATTTTAATTGTTTAATACCGTACATTAAACTTATTGGTTTAAATATTTATTTGAATATATATGATAAGTTGGAATATTAATTGTATGAATAAATTGCGACGTATATTTAAAACGTGTTTATGAATGTTGAAAATATATATTAACTTGGTCATAAAACGATTTGTTATTATATATCAACAAATAGCGAGACAATGATTTATAGAAGTAAATGACCAAAACACTCGAAAGTTTAAGATACACTTTAAATGATATAGTTTATTGATAACTTAAGACTATATTTTGACAAAGGTACGAGTCACAAAACGTAAATTGCGAGTTTTCTAAGCGTACGAAAATGCGTTCGAGAAACCGAAACCGGGACATAAGTCGAGTGACAACGTACGAGTCATCGAAACGAAAATTACAAGTCAACTATGCATGTGAATTTAATATAATATATAATTAATTATAGAAATTAAATATATTATATATATTATATAAAATTATGTCGACAAACAAAAAGTTAAAAGTTTGTGAGCTGGATCAGAGGGTCATGCGATCGCATGGCCTTGAAACACAAATCCCATGCGATCGCATGGGGTACTTTTTCAGAAAAGGTTCTATAAATTGCTCAGTTTTCACACATCTTTCTCTAAATTATATATTACTCCGTATTTATTTTATTTATTTTATTTATTATTATTATTATTATTATTATTATTATTATTATTATTATTATTAAGATTAATATTATTATTAATCTTATTATTATTAATATTATTAATTAGTATTATACATAAAATACTACGACGAGGTTATGAGCGTGTCACTTTCAAAAATGGGTTTTTGAGCGGGATAAAGTTAAGGAAATTATGGGTTATAGCTATGGAGGTTATGGGTAATGTTCATGGGTATTATTGTAACAACCCGTCCTTATCCATCTTGATGAAATCATCAACATCTGGTCCCATTGCAATGATCGACTCCAAATAATGTCCTTAAAATGAGCAAATGTACAGCGGAAGACTTAATTCGTACCTGAGAATAACATGCTTTAAAACGTCAACATAAAGTTGGTGAGATATATAGGTTTGATGCTACCAGCGTTATAACTATGGACCACAAGATTTAAAGTTTATACATAATACACTCCTCGTGTATAGAAAAGACGTTGAGCACTTGGTAACCATACTTAACATTTAAATCACAGCAGCATACTCTTAAATAAACCCTACACCGTACCAAGTGTAGTAACGAAACGAAGTACTGTGCAACCGTTAAATGCTGGTCGTCCAGCCCGGTTGGGGTTGTCAGGCCCGATAGATCTATCAACAGGATTCGCGTTTACGCTCCTCACGTAAATATTAGCTACCAAGTATAAAGAGATATGCCATGGTACAACTCAACGTAGATTTTATTTTTGATCACTTGTGTCCATAACGTAAATCATTTATAAAAACAGCGCATGTATTCTCAGCCCAAAAATATTTAGAGTTTAAAAGGGACTATATACTCACCATACTGTATTTTGTAGTAAAAATACATATAACATCATTGAACAAGTGTAGGGTTGGCCTTGGATTCACGAACCTATATTATTTACATATATATATTAACACATTGTAATCGATCAAATTTATATATTATTAGAGATCTAATTGTTATTTTACTTAGGTTTTTTTTTATTAATAACATTATTAATTATATTTATTAATATTTATTATAAAAGTATTAATATACTTATGTTATGTGTAGTAAATATAGTTTTATATAACTAATAGTTATTTGATAAAATAATATTGATAATAATAATAAATAAAAGTTGTTTTATTTTACAATAATAATAATAATAATAGTTATTATGAAAATAATAATATTAATGTCAAAATAATAATAATAATGATAGTAATAGTAATAATTTTAATAAAATGATAATTCCTCTAATAATAATTTTTAATAAAAATGATACTAATAAAAATATTAATGAAATTATTATTAATTTTGATAATAATAATAATAATAATAATAATAATAATAATAATAATAATAATAATAATAATAATAATAATAATAATAATAATAATAATGGAAATAATAGTAATATTAATTATACCTTTGTAGTATTAAAAAGAGTTAAACTACCCAAGACGGGACTCGAACCCTTGACCTCTTGCTAACCCTCACACCCATCAAACCACTCTTCTGTGCTGTTTTTATCTACTTATCCATAATCCAATTTATATATATCACGTTCTAATTGTCTTAACCCAACAACAATTTAAAGTGAAACACGGCCCAATACATTTTTACTTCAAGAATTTCGGCCCAAACGAATAACTTCGGCCCACAAAAAAATAAATATTTGGCCTAACAGCAAAATAAGCCCAAGGTGATAAAGGGTTTCGGTTCTTTTTAAGAAAAATCACCACCGACGTTTATACAAAAGGGATGATTCCAGCAGGTACCTATCATACACGCACCCTCTTTATTTTTACAGCTCATCATCATTAATCATTAAATATTTGCTATTTATTCATCATCACTATCGTCTTCCTCCTTTCATTATCGTGATAGGGTTTTAAAGGTTCACCAAATCATTCAATATCATTTCCGGTTTTGATAGAGTAGAGAATAGAAAGGATCATAGCAGCAGGTAGCGAAAATAAAGGATGCAAGTTGTGTTTTGGGTATTGATCGGTTGTGAAAAAAAAATAGAAGTGAACGATAGTGATGGTGATATGGTTGTAAAGTGGGCTGTGAACCAGAAACCAAACGGTATTAGGAGCTGCTATGATCCTGGGTTTTACGAATTGAAGGTAAGGTTTCGGTTTTATGTGGTGGTCTGGGGGTTTGTACGAATACAGATAATTTACGCTTAGCAGTAGCATGTAGTAGTTGCAAGAATAAACCATAGCTGTAGCAGCAACAAAAGTAGATCGATGATGGTTGTTGTCGAACAAAACAGAAGAATAGCTAATGGTAGTAGTGTAAATGGGTTGGGTTTCGATTTAGTTTTGTGTTTAATAAAGAAGTAGTAGTTTGTAGTATTTGGTTTGGGTGATGGTTTTGGCGGTTTTTAAAAGGAACAAAAGTGGCGGTGATGGTTTGAAAAGGAAACAAAAATAGTTACCGGTGGTGAACCTTTGTGGTGGAGGTGTATGGTGGACAACGGTGGTGATCGAGGGTGGTGTTTTACCGAAGGTGTTTGGTTTATGAGGGTTGTAATCGGGTAACTAAACGAGTAGCAAGAAACACAATAGCAATTTGAAAGTCGAGTAAACATATGCAGGTTCACAAGGAAGGAAGAGAGAGAAAAATGTAGAGAGAGAGAAAAGAAGAGGGTGGTAGTTCGTGGTGGTGCAAGGTGGTTATAGGAGCCGGAGGTGGTGATTCACGGTTAGAAGAGAGATTCAAGGTGATGGTGGTTGTCACAGAAAACACTAAGTTAAAGAGAGAGAAGAACGATGGCGGTTTATGGTGTTCTACGGTGGTGATGAGGGTGTTATGTTTGAGTTAGTGTATGTGTGTGTTGTGAGGATTATACAGAACACAGAAAACTATAGATCATTGATTTAATTCTCTAAAATCTGAAGCAAACGTCTGTTATATATCAGAAAAGAGATGGACAAATACCCTCAGTCAAAACTAGACAAAACTAGTACAGAAATAAAAAAAAAAAAAAAATATCAAGTTGATCTTGATTGGTAACCATATTTGTATGTTTATGTAATCGAATCCGTCTGTAAATATGTGTAGGGACAGAAGAATCCCTTTAATTGAATAAAGTTAGTAATCACACAGTTGAAAACAACATATTGGTAAAATTTTAATAAAGGAAACCGAATCATTTATAGATTGAAAGTGATATGAGACTGTATATGTCCGTATTTGTATATACATTGTAATTTACAGTGTTTATATATATATATATATATATATATATATATATATATATATATATATATATATATATATATATATATATATCTGTTCTTGTACATATATTATCCATATTATATAATTAATCCTATTATTAATGTTAGTAACTATAAAAGGTATTATTTTCTAATGGATTTTAAATATAACACTAATAATTAATTTAATAATAATTATAATAATACAAATAATAATACAATCATTTACACACAACGGTTCGTGAATCGTCAGACATAGTCAAAGGGTAACTAATCATCCAATATAGATTTCAAACTTTCTAGACTCAATATTACAGGTTTTTGTTTATCGTGTCGGAAACATATAGAGTTTAAGGTTTAAATTTGGTCGGAAATTTCCGGGTCGTTACAGTACCCACCCGTTAAAGAAATTTCATCCCCGAAATTTGGTAGAGGTTGTCATAAATAACAATAAGAATGTTTTCATGACGAATATGAGGTAATAACGGAGTTTTATCATTATTGATAGATATAGATAAAACATTTCGATCATGTGAAGCGTACGAGCGAAGCTATCACAAAAGAGAGTGAAATGAGTAATATGATATCGTTTTAACTGATGACGTGGTTATGATTGATTTTCGGAATTCACGAGATTTAAAGAAAATCTTTCGTAATAAGATTTGGTTCTTCGACGATTTAGGAAACAGGATCTCCTTTGATTTAATGCGGCAAATCTGTTGTGATTTCTTTGTCGGATACTTATAAAACTACCCCCTTCGTTCCCTTATTTCCATATCCCACATCTTCTACTCTTTCTCCTTAATTCTTACTTAAATCTATTTGCCAATATGCTCCATCCTATTCTAATCCTTGATATATTCTTAATTTTCACATCTGTCATCCTTCTTTTTCATCTACCACCAGAAGAATCTATCTACTTCTACTATACTCTTGTGTTTATAGTGTTTCTAATTTTCCCGTGTCTCTATATTGCTATTTGTATTGATATACATGGTTTGAAATTTCTGGGTGGTTATTGAGTTTTATATCTTCCCTTATACTTCGATGTTCATACTCCTTTCTTCTATAATCATTGTCATCCACAGTTAATGCCTTCTCCTATTTGCTGCGATTTATACTCTAATTTCTATTTCGTGGCTTTATCCCTTCGTTTCTTCTTCCCGTTCTCGAGTCAAGCGAGCAATGATCCGGAATTCGTAGGTATGAGATTCGGAATGAACATAGCTAATGTTCTTAGATAGAAATGGAAATGACACGATTTTGATTTGTCAAATTACCAGAATATCCGAAAAGATAGAACTATCAAGATGATATGTTCTTTATATGTTTGGAGATTGGGTAGAATGTAAGAGTCGTGTAACATGGCATATAACGACGGTACTGTGAATCATCACATTCCATTAGAAACTTAACATGACTTACTGTAATATAATGAAGTTGATCAAGTTTCATTATATTATACTAATTCATGCATCAGTTCCCAACACTACTTCAAAACATTCATATTTTAAACTTGAAGATTTTGGAACTTAAAAACTAACACAGTTTCTTTTATGTTGTAACGCAGATGTTACGGAGAGATAAATGATCCCAGATAAGAATAGTTGTGAAAATATCTCCAGAAATATGGAGAATATGTATGACGGAAGATACGAAGATATCTTATAGTATCTAAGATAAGATGATGGTGATGAATATCATCTGGAAAGATTTAGAATAAGGAGTAGGGTTCTTACTAATGATTTCAGCAGGCACTGAATCATTTGGATTCTTTGAAAGTAGATTCAGTTCTTGTATTTGTTCTTTGTTTCCTTCACGGTTAGCTCAATCCGTTTTTCATTACCAAATTTGCTATCGAGTGTTTCTAACACTTTCTTCTTTATCATCAACTTTTGACCATTAAGACCATCTACAACATGCTGCTTCGTCAGCATTTTCAAAGTTAACAGATCCGGGTCATCGGTTATCAAACTGAGGTGATTTCAGGAGCATTGTGTTTTAGATGATTAAACACTGATGATAGTATGGTGGATTGTAAAAGGTTCTCTGGTAACAATAAATAAACACGTATATATTTCGAGGTTATAACAAGGTTGTTTTGAACGAAAAATCGAAATCAACTTGTTGGAGCTGTGACAAAATTTGGCTAATTTGAAAAGGAATTGCAAAGTTATTTTGGGTAATAATAACACTAAAGGAATTAACGTTGCAACGTGTTAAGTGTTGACTCAGATTTCGAGAGTTTTCAGGTCCATAACTATATGCAAGAATCTTTTCTTCCATAGATGAGGTGCGGTTGGTTCAACTTCTCGATCGAGGTGTTTTCAAGAATCGTGAAAAGTTGTGAATGCGAATTGTAATCGTCGAGATACGAATGAGGTTTAAAATAGAATCAAGTGGCAAACTTGAAGAATTGTTTAGTTTCATATGTTATAATCAACATTTTAACTTATTTTAATTGTCCAAAGTTAGCAGTCCAATAGTCTAATTGTCCAATGGTCCAATAAATTCATATATAAATTAGATATATAATATTTGAATTACTTAATACGTATCGTGACCCGTGTACCGGTCTCAGTGTCGATCACAACTCAAAGTATATATATATTTTAGAATCAACTCCGACCCTGTATAGCCAACTCCCACCTTCACATATAGAGTGTCTATGGTTGTTCCGAAATATATATATAGATGGGTCAATATGATAAGTCGAAACCTTGTATACGTGTCCCATTATTTAAAATGCGTAAAATAAATAAATATATATCATGACCCATTATACAACGTGTTGTCTCAGATTTAATCCGACGTATTGTTGTACATGTGTCCCGACAGTATGTACAATGCAGAAATTAAAATTTGCGAGAATGTAAATTGCGATAAATTAAATGTTAATCAGTTAGCTGGGAACAGTTAGCCAGAACAGTTAGCGTGGAATCCTTATCAGATTTCAGTTAGTTAATTCGTCTGTTTCTAACAAATTTTATTTTGCCAATGTTTCTTCATTATGCCACTTGTTGGATTCGGATAGGTAAAAATCCAAATATGAAATTTAAATGGAAATGGTTAATCTGGGGTGAACGGATACATACATCAGTAGTTGTAAGTAGGATAATAAATGATCGTTGAATCAGATTCGAAGAATGTACAGTGTAACTTGTTAATGTGAATTCTAAATATTCCTCGGGTACTACCCACCCGTTAAAATATTTTCATCATTAACAGTTTGTACGAAAGAATTTTTAATTACAATCTTTATAAAAATATACTTGCATATATATTTTCTTTAGATGTAATTATGGATTTAATGAGTCAATAAGATATTAAACTCATTTGGTTTATCGTTATTACTAGATTACATGATCTGTAAAACATTAGAGATTACATAATCGTCATGTCGAACGAAGATAAATGAGGTAAAATGTTACGTAAGACGAAGATAATCGATATAAAACAATATGTAGAACGAAGATAAAGTAGATAGAACGATACGTAGAACGATGATTAGGCTCGAGGTACAGAATGAGATGTTGAGGTTTACGACGTGGTTGTGGTTGGGAGTGATAAGGGTATTGTCGGCGTTGATGATGGTGGTACAGATTATGCTGCTGGTGCTGCTGCTGGTGTTTGTAACCTTCGCACCATGTTCTCCATAGCCGTCACACGAGCGCGTAGTTTGTTAACTTCTGCTAGTACACCGGGATAATTGGCGGTTGAAGCGAGCGGATGAATAAGATTTGAGATATGGGATAGTATATAATCGTGACGAGATACCCTGGAGGTGAAAGAGAAAATGGTTTCTCGAACAGGTTCACCGGTAAGTGCTTCAGGTCCATCGCCAAATGAGCCATTTGATGGATAGAAGAGATCTTCGATGTGGAATGATCTTCGAATATCAGATGATATTCTAGGTATATAGAATATCTACATATATAATACTAAAGATTTCGTAGAGTACAGAGGAACCTACGACATATGTCAGTCAAGTCTACAGATGCGCTATGATATGAATTTTGTCCATACACTATCGATGCAATAAATGCAGTAGGACGTGTCTAGACTTAAGAATGGTAAGCAGGCAATTCCCTAAGGATGATAAGCAGATGACTTCCGACTAGAAATGATAAACAAAACTTTTGACATGTAGACACGGTTAAAGTCCAGACTCATTAATGTATCCTAACAACTACTAGTCAGACACACTAATGCAAGACCTGGTTCGCTAAGACCAACGCTCTGATACCACATGTAACAACCCGTCCTTATCCATCTGGATGAAATCATCAACATCTGGTCCCATTGCAATGATCGACTCCAAATAATGTCCTTAAAATGAGCAAATGTACAGCGGAAGACTTAATTCGTACCTGAGAATAACATGCTTTAAAACGTCAACATAAAGTTGGTGAGATATATAGGTTTGATGCTACCAGCGTTATAACTATGGACCACAAGATTTAAAGTTTATACATAATACACTCCTCGTGTATAGAAAAGACGTTGAGCACTTGGTAACCATACTTAACATTTAAATCACAGCAGCATACTCTTAAATAAACCCTACACCGTACCAAGTGTAGTAACGAAACGAAGTACTGTGCAACCGTTAAATGCTGGTCGTCCAGCCCGGTTGGGGTTGTCAGGCCCGATAGATCTATCAACAGGATTCGCGTTTACGCTCCTCACGTAAATATTAGCTACCAAGTATAAAGAGATATGCCATGGTACAACTCAACGTAGATTTTATTTTTGATCACTTGTGTCCATAACGTAAATCATTTATAAAAACAGCGCATGTATTCTCAGCCCAAAAATATTTAGAGTTTAAAAGGGACTATATACTCACCATACTGTATTTTGTAGTAAAAATACATATAACATCATTGAACAAGTGTAGGGTTGGCCTTGGATTCACGAACCTATATTATTTACATATATATATTAACACATTGTAATCGATCAAATTTATATATTATTAGAGATCTAATTGTTATTTTACTTAGGTTTTTTTTTATTAATAACATTATTAATTATATTTATTAATATTTATTATAAAAGTATTAATATACTTATGTTATGTGTAGTAAATATAGTTTTATATAACTAATAGTTATTTGATAAAATAATATTGATAATAATAATAAATAAAAGTTGTTTTATTTTACAATAATAATAATAATAATAGTTATTATGAAAATAATAATATTAATGTCAAAATAATAATAATAATAATGATAGTAATAGTAATAATTTTAATAAAATGATAATTCCTCTAATAATAATTTTTAATAAAAATGATACTAATAAAAATATTAATGAAATTATTATTAATTTTAATAATAATAATAATAATAATAATAATAATAATAATAATAATAATAATAATAATAATAATAATAATAATGGAAATAATAGTAATATTAATTATACCTTTGTAGTATTAAAAAGAGTTAAACTACCCAAGACGGGACTCGAACCCTTGACCTCTTGCTAACCCTCACACCCATCAAACCACTCTTCTGTGCTGTTTTTATCTACTTATCCATAATCCAATTTATATATATCACGTTCTAATTGTCTTAACCCAACAACAATTTAAAGTGAAACACGGCCCAATACATTTTTACTTCAAGAATTTCGGCCCAAACGAATAACTTCGGCCCACAAAAAAATAAATATTTGGCCTAACAGCAAAATAAGCCCAAGGTGATAAAGGGTTTCGGTTCTTTTTAAGAAAAATCACCACCAACGTTTATACAAAAGGGATGATTCCAGCAGGTACCTATCATACACGCACCCTCTTTATTTTTACAGCTCATCATCATTAATCATTAAATATTTGCTATTTATTCATCATCACTATCGTCTTCCTCCTTTCATTATCGTGATAGGGTTTTAAAGGTTCACCAAATCATTCAATATCATTTCCGGTTTTGATAGAGTAGAGAATAGAAAGGAACATAGCAGCAGGTAGCGAAAATAAAGGATGCAAGTTGTGTTTTGGGTATTGATCGGTTGTGAAACAAAAATAGAAGTGAACGATAGTGATGGTGATATGGTTGTAAAGTGGGCTGTGAACCAGAAACCAAACGGTATTAGGAGCTGCTATGATCCTGAGTTTTACGAATTGAAGGTGAGGTTTCGGTTTTATGTGGTGGTCTGGGGGTTTGTACGAATACAGATAATTTACGCTTAGCAGTAGCATGTAGTAGTTGCAAGAATAAACCGTAGCTGTAGCAGCAACAAAAGTAGATCGATGATGGTTGTTGTCGAACAAAACAGAAGAATAGCTAATGGTAGTAGTGTAAATGGGTTGGGTTTCGATTTAGTTTTGTGTTTAATAAAGAAGTAGTAGTTTGTAGTATTTGGTTTGGGTGATGGTTTTGGTGGTTTTTAAAAGGAACAAAAGTGGCGGTGATGGTTTGAAAAGGAAATAAAATAGTTACCGGTGGTGAACCTTTGTGGTGGAGGTGTATGGTGGACAACGGTGGTGATCGAGGGTGGTGTTTTACCGAAGGTGTTTGGTTTATGAGGGTTGTAATCGGGTAACTAAACGAGTAGCAAGAAACACAATAGCAATTTGAAAGTCGAGTAAACATATGCAGGTTCACAAGGAAGGAAGAGAGAGAAAAACGTAGAGAGAGAAAAGAAGAGGGTGGTAGTTCATGGTGGTGCAAGGTGGTTATAGGAGCCGGAGGTGGTGATTCACGGTTAGAAGAGAGATTCAAGGTGATGGTGGTTGTCACAGAAAACACTAAGTTAAAGAGAGAGAAGAACGATGGCGGTTTATGGTGTTCTACGGTGGTGATGAGGGTGTTATGTTTGAGTTAGTGTATGTGTGTGTTGTGAGGATTATACAGAACACAGAAAACTATAGATCATTGATTTAATTCTCTAAAATCTGAAGCAAACGTCTGTTATATATCAGAAAAGAGATGGACAAATACCCTCAGTCAAAACTAGACAAAACTAGTACAGAAATAAAAAAAAAAAAAATATCAAGTTGATCTTGATTGGTAACCATATTTGTATGTTTATGTAATCGAATCCGTCTGTAAATATGTGTAGGGACAGAAGAATCCCTTTAATTGAATAAAGTTAGTAATCACACAGTTGAAAACAACATATTGGTAAAATTTTAATAAAGGAAACCGAATCATTTATAGATTGAAAGTGATATGAGACTGTATATGTCCGTATTTGTATATACATTGTAATTTACAGTGTTATATATATATATATATATATATATATATATATATATATATATATATATATATATATATATATATATATATATATATATATATATATATATATATATATATATATATATATATATATATATATATATATATATCTGTTCTTGTACATATATTATCCATATTATATAATTAATCCTATTATTAATGTTAGTAACTATAAAAGGTATTATTTTCTAATGGATTTTAAATATAACACTAATAATTAATTTAATAATAATTATAATAATACAAATAATAATACAATCATTTACACACAACGGTTCGTGAATCGTCAGACATAGTCAAAGGGTAACTAATCATCCAATATAGATTTCAAACTTTCTAGACTCAATATTACAGGTTTTTGCTTATCGTGTCGGAAACATATAGAGTTTAAGGTTTAAATTTGGTCGGAAATTTCCGGGTCGTTACAATTATTTACAAGTCAAACCTACTATTATCATCTATGTTGCATCTACGTACTTTTCTGCAATATTGAATCACAATATTGATACGTAAGCATTTATATTTTATCTTTTATACATTAATTGTGTATCCATGTCTAGTGCTCGAGTATATATATTTATACATGTTTGTATGCTAAATTTCGTCGTTAAACAGTTTATAATGAATCACGAATTAAATACATATATTACTGGTAAAAGGTATATGATATACATGTTTTCGAAAAGCTGGCGAAAAATCAATAACTTTTCATTTAGACACCGAATAGTTTCGATGAACGGATTAAAAGATATGATCAACTGAATTATGATTGACGTTAATTGAAATTGCTTTTGAATCTGCAATTAAGATTTAAACAACTTGTTTACGAGATTGATAAAGTGAACTTTTAAATATTACCAACCGAGTAAATGACTCCTTATATAAGGTATGTCTCGTTTTGTTGAACTATTGTCAAAATTGACTTTTTGAAATGACTTAAGATAACTTTTGTATGTCAATCTCGAGCATTAGGATTATGATACACTATGACCTGACCTAGCTTGATAGACATTTATTGACCAACATATGTTCTCTAGGTTGAGATCTACGGTTATTTGGTAATCCAAGTTTCAGTCACATTTTGGTGAACGACTTTATATGTTGCTAAGGTGAGTTTCATTTTCTCCCTTTTTAATTGCTTTTGCAATATATATTTTTTGGGCTGAGAATACATGCATTTTATTTTAAACGCAATGGATACAAGTACATACTAAATTCTACACTGAGTTTGAACCGAAAATCCCTTAGCTTTGGTAACTAGTAACTGCCGGTTATAAGAACTGGTGGGCGCGAGTAGTAGTATATGGATCCATAGGGCTTGATATCCCCGTCCGAGCTAGAGCACTAGCCTTTTAACGGACGTATTCTATTTGAGAAGCGTACACGTTGGTTTGCGTGTATTATTAAGATGATTATACAAAGGGTACAAATTATATATACGTTAAGTTTAGTTACCAGGATGCTCAATTTCGTAGAATATTTTGATAAACGTTTCTGGATGAAACAACTGGAATCTTGTGATCCACTTTTATATACAAATTATGCGAAACACTAAAACTATGAACTCACCAACCTTTGTGTTGACACTTGTTAGCATGTTTATTCTCAGGTTCCTAGAAGTCTTCCGCTGTTTGCTTATATGTTAGACAAGCTATGTGCCTGGAGTCTTACATGACATATTTTTCAAGGAAACGTTGCATTCACCAAATCATCACCAAGTATCTTATTTTGACTGCATTGTCAACGGAAGTATCATTGTAAACTATTATATTACGGTGATTGTCTATATGTAGAAATCATCAGATGTCGAAAATCTTTGATTTAAATATTCATTTATGGTGTGCCTTTTCAAAAGAATGCAATGTTTACAAAACGTATCATATAGAGGTCAAATACCTCGCAATGAAATCGATGAATGACGTGTTCGTTCATATGGATTTGGAGCGATCGTCACAGTTTGGAGCATCTAAACACTAGAATTTCAATTATTAATCATTGGTACATCTTTATTCTTTATTTTAATTTTTTACAATGGTTGATTATTGATGTGTGTAAAGTATGTGATTATAGTTCTTAGCTTCTTATCTCAACTTTTACATTTATATTATCTTAATTTACTGCTAACTTTAACACCCTTGTGAGCAACAAAACCAAATTAAGGTAGTATAGTAAATAGTAAGTTAAGGATTCATCCCAAGAGATTACGGGTATGAGATATAAGTTTCATTACTTATATTAATCATTAGCAAAACATTAATCTTAGAACAATTATTATCCTTAAAATTTTATTTAAAAAACACATAAAGTTCACAAAGTAGGACTTAAATCATATATTAACTAGGTGGGTGTTCAAAGTCAATATCCTATTTCATAGTATTCAAATAATCACATGATAAATGTCTCCTTAATCTTATGGTGTGGACTAAGGTAGCATTTAATTAGGATGGTAAATAGATAAGCTAAAAAACCTAATCAGATCAATTCAAGTTACTAGCTTCTAATCAATCTTAACTAGATTCTCATGCAATTGACAATTGAATTCATGTAAACTAGGGTTCTTCGATTAAGCCTAACAATAGTGAATTTATTATATGAGCATAAATGATGTTTATCTAACTTATTACTACACATGATCTTTAGCTAAACTCCATGAAATCCAAATACTTTGTTGATGTGATTAACCTTAAGAGTTAGATGAATCGAGTAAAAGAATACTTAGAATTAATTACAAGTTAATCCTAGTTCTTATTAATTAATCATTAAAAATGCAAATATAGATCAAGAACATGGTAGCAATAAACAGATAAAACAACAATCACATAAACATAATTATACAGTTATGGAAAAAACCAGAAACTATACAATTTGAAGCTCGAAGCCAGCGGTTTTGAGCAACCCAGCCGGCGGCTAAGGTTATCTCAGCAGGCGGCTTCATCTTAATTCCCAGATATTTTTTAGTTTCGTTCAAGTAACCACTATGAACGCTTAGTTCATAATGGTAGACGAACAGAAACAATAGAACAATAATTGAAACATAATTAAAGAGAAATAGAAAAATAAAAGTAAAAGTAACTTAATTAAATGAAAGAAACTTGAATTAACTTGAAAAGATGATGATTAAAACTTGAATATAAACTTTAAAGACTAAAGAAATCGTAACTTTTTTTAGCTAAATCCTAAAATTGAATTTACATTGAAAATAAAATAATTCGACCTCTATTTATAGGACTCAGGAATAAAGCCTAGCCGGTGGCTAGGGATGTCGGTTAATAATCTTTAGACGTTTAACTTGTTCTTCAAGAAAAAGAAACTGCCAGTCTGTAAATCTAGCCGGCGGCTATAGGTGATCCAGCCGGCAGCTCTAGCTCTTGTAATCTGATACAGAGTTGTTTCCTTATTTATATCTGACTTGGGCTTTAAATACAAGAAACAACTTCTTCAGCCGACGGCTTCTTGTAAGTTATCCGGCGGCTCAAGTGTATTTTTCTTGGGCTCCAAATTTTTCAATTTCTGGCTTGATTTTCTGGAACTTTCTAGAATCTTTCACTCTAGCCGGCGGCTCTGGTATCCCCCAGCCGGCGGCTCCAGCTGCTTTTTCTGTTTTTTACTATTTTTGTTATGTTTGATCACATACACTAAACAAACACATCAAAATAACTTTTTTACAAGAATTATTAAATGTTTGAATTAAAAGTATTATAAAAAATGCTTAAATACCAACATAACACCTTAAATTATTTTTTAAAATATGTATAATTTGGGTGTTATCAATTATTGTTTATCCCTTTGCTTGTTTGCTTTTATTACTACTATGTCTAGCTAAATCTTTTGTATTCACTTAGATAATTGAACGTAGGTGATGGATTGCTAAATATTTTATTTATTTAAATAATTGCTCTTGATCCATGATTTATTATTACTCCCATTAATTGATCCACTTTATTACTAGTCTATTGATTGAAAACGATAGTTACTTAAATGATAAAATCATATATTTATTGAAATCTAATTTAGATTGGTTGAATTACATGTAGGAAACTAGTGTAATTAGACTTAATGATTAAACCATCAATCGAGTAGGTAATTGTGAAGGTAAAAAGGGACACTTATTTATCCTTCAACTGAATCACCATCTTGAGTAATTAGATTGATTGATTGTGTTTTTAAGAAGCGTGTAGGGAAATCATCGTTATTAACTTACACTTTCATGATAAAATTAGTATCTAAGTGAGGGAAACCAACTTATCATGCTAATTAGTAAATTGATTAATGAACTAGGTTAACGAAAGTTACACTTAGGGAATTGGTTACAACGATTTTAATAAAAACAATCTAGATCCTAGAGAATTGAATCTAAGTGAATACCTTTATCTCATCTAAATTCTTATTAGTTAATTTCCCTTTTTTAGTTTAATTAGTTTTAAATCAAAGCTTTCCCAATTTCTTTAGAATAATTATTTATTTTAAATTCTTAAATTCAACTACTCCCTGTGAAATGAACTAGTCTTTTACTTATTACGTGTTATACGAACGGGCTTCAGTTGTCTGTATTGTGTGCTGTCTTAAGATAAATAGCCTAGTAAATTTAGGTTGTATTTTAGCAAATTAGATATACTTGTCGTGCTTTCTGAAGAACCATGAGTGTTGCTACGTGAATTTCATCAAGATTAGGACGTGATTGGGTACGCGAAATATACATCAATTCTAATTTCTCAAATGATAATTGTTGTAATATCAAATGGTAATTGTTGTAATAAAGATGTTATAGTACGCCGAGGTGGTGATGAAATGACATGTGGTGGTGATGGTAAAGATACAATCGATGGTGGTATGGAATAAAGCAGAACCCGTGGAGACTGAGTTGCTGCTTTCGTTCTAGTTGTTACTCTAGATACGTTTTGCAAGGTGGAAGCACTTGCCTACACGTCAGTTGTTAAACTGGAAGTGGTTTGCAATGACAAAATCATAGCAGTCACTCCAGTTATTACGATGTACTCCCCCATTCCATAATAAGTGTCATGTTTTGACTTCAAAGTCTTTATTTCACATCTTTGACTTTAAATATATGTATTTGTATTATATAATATTTATATGAGTGGATCGTGTTTTAAATGTACTTTTTATTAGTTTGAGTTTCATCAACTATTGTATAACACAATTAAAGATATTCGAGGTCAAAGTTGAAAAGAAAAGACTTTGAAAAGTTAAAACATGATACTTATTATGGGACAGGAGTAAGTGTTTTAAAAAACAGCTAAACCTACCAAATCTGCATATATAATTTTCGATCTACTCCGTATAATTTAAGTACTCAAACCCAAATAATTTAGCCGTTGATTACCAATAAAAAGCCACATGAATAAATGTTTGGGGAAAAGATAATTGTTAAATAAAAGTCAATAATAATCGTTATATACAACCTATTAATGTACGTTAACAACATTGACAATTGACAATAATCATAATCATATAATGGTAATAATAAGAATAATATATATATATATATATATATATATATATATATATATATATATATACATATATACATATATATATACATATATACATATATATATACATATATACATATATATACATATATACATATATATATATACATATATACATATACATATATATATATATATATATATATATATATATATATATATATATATATATATATATATATATATATATATATATATATATATATATATATATATCGGAGGGATCAAGGTGGAAGTGACCATGTGGGGAAAGGGGGAAGTAAATATCAATACTAACGTTATCAAATACAAATGTTCTATATTTTATTGTTTGTAGACTTTTTAAAGGTTTTTAATGTTTGTGAACTCTCATAATATACGTTATATACGTTGTGAACTCTCATAATATGCGTTGTTTATCTTTTTACTATTCATTCTCATTTAATTTGTAATGCAAATAATATAATGACATTTTGCGTTTTTTGAGAATGAACATTTCATATTTTTATTTTAACAGTTGTGGAATGCACGTGCTCTATGAAGCGCCCCATTCATATCGATTATAAATGATTCACAATAGTTGATTTCATTGCGAGGTATTTGACCTCTATATGATAAGTTTTACAAACATTGCATTCGTTTTTAAAAGACAAACTTTCATTACATCGAAAGTTGACGGCATGCATACCATTTCATAATATATCCAAACTATAAATGACTTAATAATATTCTTGTTGAACTCAACGACTCGAATGCAACGTCTTTTGAAATATGCCATGAATGACTCCAAATAATATCTTTAAAATGAACAAATGCATAGCGGAAGATTTCTTTCAAACTTGAGAATAAACATGCTTAAAAGTGTCAACCAAAAGGTTGGTGAGTTCATTAGTTTATCATCAATATTCATTTCCATCATTTTTATAGACCACAAGATTTTCATTTCCATTTCTCATAAATATACATCTCATACATAGAGATAAAAATCATTCATATGGTGAACACCTGGTAACCGACCTTAACAAGATGCATATAGAATATCCCCATCATTCCGGGACTCCCTTCGGACATGATAAAATCGAAGTATTGAAGCAGTTCAAATTCTCTGACTGGAGCTTGTTAGTGCCCATAGATCTATCTTTAGGATTCGCGTTAATTAGGGGTCAGATCCCTAATTCTTAGGCTACCAAGCTAAAAGGGGCATATTCGATTCGATAATCCAACCATAGAATGCAGTTTCGATTACTTGTGTCTATTTCGTAAAACATTTATAAAAGCGCATGTATTCTCAGTCCCAAAAATATATGTTGCAAAAGCATTTAAAAAATGGAGCAAATGAAACTCACGATACGATATTTTGTAGTAAAAATATGCATACGACAGAACTAAACAAGTGCAGGGTTGGCCTCGGATTCATGAACCTATATCATTTGTATATTCATTAATACATAGTTGTAATCGAACAATTTATATATATTATTATTAGTGATATAATTTTTATATTATTAATTTATATATTTCATTATTACTATATAAAAATATAACTTTTGTTATTTATATGTATCAAATATTTTATATGTATATATTTCATTTGTTTGTTAAAATAGTAATTATATTAATAGTAAAATAATATTAGTAGTGGCTAAAATAATGATAATGATAATACTAGAGTTAATAATAATATTAATAATAATATTAATGATTTTATTAATAATAATATTAATGATAGTTTTAATAATAAATCTTATAATAATGAAAATAACAGTAGTTTTTAATAAAATGAAAAGTTTAATAATAATGATAATGAAAATAATAATTTTGATAATAATACATAATACTTAATAATAATTATTATTATAACAATCATATTACTAATGATAATCTTAATAATAATACTTTTGTTAATAATAATAATAATAATAATAATAATAATAATAATAATAATAATAATAATAATAATAATAATAATAATAATAATAATAAGTCTAAAATGATACTAATAATAATATTAAAAGCAGAAATAATAGTTTGTACTATTTTCATAATAACAATAATAATAATAATCCTAATCGTAATAATACTTATATCAATATTAATAATACTAATAATAACATTAATAATACATAATGATGTTACTTAATAACAAAATGATAATAATATTAATCATAGTATTTACGTTTACATAATAATAATGATAATACTTATATTAGTCGTTAATAAATATAATACTAATAATAATGATAACTAATGCTTAAATTACAACATTTATAATAATAAACACATTAATAATGTTAATAATAATAATGGTTATATTACTTATAATCATGGTAATAATAATAATAATAATTATAATACTAATAATAATTAGTAATAATAACATTAATAAATAATAACAATAACAATAATAACAATTTTAATAATAACAATATTAATAATCATAATAATAATGTTAATAATAATAATAATAATAATACTTATCATGACAATAACAATAATAATAATAATAATAATAATAATAATAATAATAATAATAATAATAATAATAATAATAATAATAATAATAATAATAATAATAATAATAATAATAATAATAATAATAATTAGTATTAACAATAATAATAATAATAATAATAATAATAATAATAATAATAATAATAATAATAATAATAATAATAATAATAATAATAATAATAATAATAATAATAATGGATACAACCTTTAAAGACATGCTTAAAAAGAATACGCCACTGCCGGGGCTCGAACCCGAGACCTCTCGTTCCCTAACCTACGGCCTAACCATCCGTCTGCCTTTCATTTTCTCAATTATATTAGCTTCTAATTATATTTAACCCCAATTTAACTGTTTCCCTTTCTTCATCGAACCAAAATTCAATTGACCAGAGATCAATCTTAAATATAATCTAAGATTATATATTTATAAACTGCATTTGAAACGTAACCTATCTGTTTAATAAATTGTTTTAATCAGACCAGTAATAAAAAAATAAAAAAATATATCGCCTGAAGAACACGATGTTGAACTCAAATTCACTTTCGAAAATCTAAGCTGTTTTAGCTAACAATTATAATATGAAAAACATTGTAAACGACTACTAGAAACTATATGGATCCTCAATTGAACCTATAACATCAAAACGCGTTCGAATTTCCTCAAGAACAAATCGGTTGACTTTTAAAAATATAACTTTTACTCTTAAATTGGAACGTGATAGAAAGAATTGGGTTTTGAAAACTTGCAGATAGATTAAATGGACGATTCCTAACAGGACTGCATTATTACATTTTCAAATTTGATTCAAATTCAATGTTTTCATAAATTAACTCAAGAACAGAGTTTGAGTTCTGTGTTCTTCAAATAAAATTTTTGATTGTGTTGTTTTCACTCGAATTGTACTGGTAGAGAAATATATAGAGGTTATTAGATATATTTACAGCTGATTGACTCAATTATCACTTGTTTTGTAGCTAAGATATGCCGACACCAAAATATTCCATCAGGTACGAAGAAAAATAAAAAAATAAAAGAGAATTTGATGGCTAACAGAATTTGGATATATCTGTAGTGGAATCGTTCTTGTAACAGATTTTTTTAGAGACAGGAATCAATTATCTACAGCTTTTGAAAAGGATATGAAACAGCATTGTAATTCTTCAATATTTATATATCAGTATTTTATATACATACATGTATTTATATATATGTATCTGTAGTTAGATAATTTGGTTGTATATCCGTATACGTATATATCTAATTTCTTATTTTTGATATTTATCTAATATAATTATATTAATAGTATTAATATTAATAATACTAATAATAATATTATTAATAATAATATTATTAATAAAGACTAATAATGATAAATGATAAATAATAATATAATAATATTAATACTACAACAATGTTAATTACCAATAATGATAATAATAATATAAATGATAATAATAATCTTATTAGTTATAATAATATTAAAAGTAATATTACTAATATAAATAATAATGTTAATATCAATATTGATAATAATAATGAGAGTAGTACTAATATTTTTGATATAACAAATTACGCTTATCAAATCTCATTTATATATACTATATATTTAATTAATAATACTGGTATCAATATTAATAATGAAAGAAATATAATAGCTATATTTTAACTTGTAATTAAGTTTAATATAATAATATTACATATATTAATTATGTAATACCCTCTTTACCCTCCAGCGACTCTGGTGCTTCGTTCTCTGGAGCCAGTAGCCACACACCCGACCCAGTGATCATCTCAGACGGACATAAGGATCCACCGGAGATTCCAGCTCCACTCATCCGAGGACCCTCGGAGCCACAGCACCATCCCAGTGGTGCTGTGATTCCTAGGGAATATGGGGACATTCCTTTCCGTAATGAGCATAATCATTGGGCTAGACGCCTTCCTGATGGACGTGTTGTGCCGATTCCACCCGGTAGATACCGACTGATGACTACTGGCCGAGCACATCCACCTTCTGATGATTTCGACGACTCATCATCTGACGACTCATCATCCGATGACTCAAGCGACGATGATTCCGACGAGGACCCTGAGGAGGCACCCGTGCAGCCACCCTCTACCCCGCCGAAGAAGCGGTATCGTTTCGACGGTATCGTTATTCCAGGGGTTAACGGAGGTAGGTCGTTCGTTAACGCACGTGGACTGAAGGTTAGAGTTACCTCCCGTAAGCGTCTTGTGCCGTATCCTGCTGATCCATTCATACGTAAGGCTCCCCGTTACACAGCATCTACTTCTGGTGCTGGACCATCTGCACCACCAGCTCCACCAGGATCGTCTGCACCACCGGCACCGCCTGCCCCACCAGCATCCCCCGTCGTCGAGGAACTGACGAGGGAAGTGGAGATCCTCTGTGCTCGGGTAACTGAGCTCGAGGACCAGGTGTCCCACATGATGGACATCCTTTACCCACCGTCACCATAGAGCTTTTGTATTAGATTTCTTTATGTAATCCCGTTTATAGTTTCATGTTTCACTCATGTATTATACGAATCTTATGCGAATGTATGCAACTTTTTATTAATGAATGGAACTTAGTGTTGTTTAATCCTTGTACGGTGTTCTATTTACGTTACAGTGTGATGATTTTGTGGTATCTGTATCTAGTTGCATTACTTATGTAACATGTGTTGTGTTGATTCCATGTTGGTTACCATATACTGTATTATTATTATTTGAATACTGGATTTTGACTTGAGTCAAAAATTTTGTTTAGAAGATCAATGGCCAACGGAAGATCAACACCCACAGCAGCACAGATCGAAGAAATGATCACTGAACGAGTAGCCGCAGTTTTAGCGGAAATGAACCCCCAAGCCCCACCAGTTAACCAGCGCATTCGTAATGGGTGTACTTATAAGGAATTCCAAAGCTGCAAGCCCCACAACTTTAGTGGTACTGAGGGGCCAGTTGGTCTCTGATATCGCGTATTTCATATGCATTTTCCTTAGCGATATCGGGTACATTTTGGTCCTTTTGGATACGATTTAGAGTTATTTTGGTTAAAGTTGTGAAAGTTTGAGTTCCAAGACCAAGAAGGTTAAATTTGATGTTATTTGATGGTTTTGGATGTCTTTCGATGTTTACGAGTGAAAAGGTTTGATTCGGTTCGAGTTTTGGTGTTTATATGATGTTTTTAAGCTCGTTTCAGCAATATTATAATGGAGCGCCGCTCCAAAATAGGGCGCGCCGCGCCAAACAACTAGAAAAACAAGTCGAGCAGTTTTGAAGTTCAAAGGATTGATTTTCAGTGATTCGGCGCGCCGCGCGGGGTCCCTGGCGCGCCGCGCGGGGTTGTGCCCGGGTTCAGAATTTCCTCCTATAAAAGCCCGAATTATACCCTAACTTATCATAATCGCATCCTGACGAATTCCAGCCACTTTTTGACGAACTTAGGTGATTTTTGGAGATCTTCAAGGTCATTCTAAGGTATTAATCATTCCGGGAACAAGTCTCGATTCGTCATTCAGATTTCAATCTTTAATTAGTTTTATTCTTTTGTTATCAACAATGAATTATTCTATGTCTTTGATTGTTATTTTGATTTCAGCCATGATTGTAGGCTAAACCTTTAATGTTTGTCTAGATTGAATATTTGCAAGTGTTTGGATGATACTTGAATGTTTTATTGATTGATGCATGATTAATTATGAGTTTTGATTAAAGAACCATTCTTGTGGGTGTTAATTATTGTTACTAGGTTGATTAGTGAATCTTGTTTGAACAAAGGGAACCCTGCTTCAATTTAGTGATCTAATTCCCAATTGATTTGTCTTAACCGATTGGGTGCTTACTGGACCAAGGGGGTAAACCGGGTAACGTAATTGAACAAAATAGGGGTGAATTGTGTGGAGCGAACGCGTAACCAATTGAATCTTAATCTTATAATTAGCTAGTTACTAAGTCACAAACGAAAGATGGTATTTGGTAAAAGGGAACCCTAAGCCAATTAATCCTAGTTTGACGTGTTTGCTAAAAGAGAACTCTGGGTAAACCGACTCTGTAATTGCGTGCATTGATTAATATAACTAGTGCTTAATAACAAATCATCCAACACTGCGAATAGGATATCTAGGCGAACATTCTTTTATCCATTGAATTCAAATATCTTTATTTTACTGTCGAGTCTGCATTTCTTTTATTTAAACTTAAAAACCAAAAATATTGTCTTTTAATTTCAAAGCTATCTTGATTTGGCTAATCGTTAAATAGCCGCAAAACAAACTATCTCGTAATTTCAATTTTCATAGTTTAACTTAGTTTACTTTTATTAGTTTCAAACTTAATTCTCACGTTAATACTGTCCTTGGAACGATACTTGGAATTACCATTTTTATACTATTACACGATCGGGTACACTGCCCGTAAGTGTGTAGTAATCTTTAACCAGGCATATTTCCAGAGATAATTTATATACTAGATTTAACACATCAAGTTTTTGGCGCCGCTGCCGGGGACAGTTGTGTTGAAAATTAAGTTTGATAATTAAGTTTGTTCTTAGTTAATTTTAACTGTTCTTAGTTTAATTTAATTCTAATTGAGTCGGTGCGTTTAATCGGTTTGTTAGCTGTGTTCTTGCAGTTACAGGTAGTGCATGCAACATACGCGTTCTTCAGATTCTCCAATTGTTAAACCATTTGACGAGCCTGAAAGAGAGTTGTTTAAAGCTTTAAGTCAGAAGCAAAAGTTAACAGTGGATTCATCAGTTTCATCGGGTGATACTTACGTTAATTTGGGAAGTACTTCTGAGACTGTGGTGCCCGAGACACCACCTGAAATTTTTAACGAAGAAGACTCTTACGCTTCGTCTGATACTACAGAAACTGAAGAAATGGCCGAAGGAGAAGCACCCCGTCCTCAGACTATGGCTGAAAAGTTAAAGGCCACCCGAGGGGGCCAAGGCAATTCGATTACTCAACCGAATATTACTCAGCCTTTTCAAATTACAGGGCCGATCCTGAATTTGATTTCTTCTGATTGCCGATTCTATGGCAAAGATACCGAGGATGCTAACGAGCATCTTCGTAATTTTAATGATGTTTGTAACTTGTTTAAGCTACATGAGGTTGCCGACACTTCAATTAAGACAAGACTTTTCCCTTGGACTCTTAAGGGAGAAGCTAAGAGATGGTTAGATAAGCAACCCGAGGGTACGATTAGATCTTGGGAGACTTTGGAGGATAAGTTTTTGTCAAAGTTTTTCCCTGCATCTCGAGCTGCTCGACTTCAAGCAGATATTTCTCAATTTAGACAAAAGAGCAGTGAGACATTGTTTGATGCTTGGGACCGTTTTGCTACTTTGTTACGCTCGTGTCCGCAACACGGGTTGAATGATTTACAGAAGGTTCAGATTTTCTACAAAGGTTGTGATATTCCTACGCGTCAGACTATTGATCAAGCTGCAGGTGGTACGTTAATGGATAAGACTGAAGAAGAGGCGTTAGAGATCATTGAAAAGCAAGCTGCTTATTCTCATGAGTGGCATCAGGATCATGAGTCTTTCCATTCTGCTTCAGTTAAGAGAACAGAGACTACAAGTACAGGTGCTTATGATGATTTTGGGTCTATCAGTGCTAAGTTGGATTCGTTTGGTAGGAATTTGGAGAAGATGAACAAGGATATTCATGGTATGAAGGTTGGTTGTGAATACTGTGGAGGTTTGCATCTGGGCAAAGATTGTGATGCGGGTTTGACTATGAATCAGAAAGAAGAGGTCAACTATATTAGTCAGCAGAATAACAATCAGTTTCAGGGACGTGCTCAGTTTAATAGGAATTTCAATAATCCTTATAATCCGCAAGGTAATCAGGGTTCGAGGTTCCAACCGGGTTCTAGTGGAGGTTTTCAGCAGCAAGCTCCCGGTTATTTTCAGAAACCACAGGTCGAAGAGAAAAAGTCCAACCTTGAGGCTATGCTTGAGAAGTTAGTGATATCTCAGACTCAACTTGTCACTACCGTTACTCAGAATAATGAAAAGAATGACCAAATGTTTCGAAATCAACAAGCAGCGATTCATAATCTTGAACAGCAGATTGGTCAACTTGCTAATAAGAGTAGTGAGAGGAAACCGGGAGAGTTACCTAGCAAGACGGATACTAACCCGAAAAACGGGCATGTTAATGCTATCACCACCCGAAGTGGTTTAGCGTATCATCCACCGAGGAAGCCCGACGAGTATGATTTGAGGGTACCGTTAGTTAATGATAGTGAGCCGGTTGTTGAAAGTGAACCGGCAAAGGAAAAGGAGCCGGAACAGGTGGCTGAAAAAGTTGTTAAGGAACCGGTTACTGTTGCTGCTAAACCGGTAGTTAGAGAGTATCAACCACCGCTCCCATTCCCGAGGAAACAGCGATTGGAGAAGCTAGAGGCCGAAAAGTCCAAGTTCATGGACTTGATTAAAAAAGTTAACATAAATATGCCTTTTATTGATGTTATTGCAGGTATACCTAAGTATGCGAGGTTTCTTAAGGATTTGCTGACTAACAGGAGGAAACTGGAGAACGTGTCTTCAGTCAGGTTGAATGCCGCATGCTCAGCGGTAGTTGCAAACAAGCTTCCCGAGAAGCTTGAGGATCCTGGAAGTTTTACAATTCCTTGTTTACTTGGTAATCTAGACTGTATGAGGGCTTTGGCGGATTTGGGGGCTAGCATTAATTTAATGCCTTATTCTATTTACTTAAAGCTAGACCCCGGGGAGTTAAAACCCACGCGTATGGCTGTGCAGCTAGCCGACCGCTCTATTAAATTCCCTCGTGGAATCATAGAGAATATGCTAGTGAAGACCGGGTCGTTAGTTTTTCCGGCGGATTTTGTGGTTTTGGATATGGAAGTGGATGAAAGGATTCCACTAATTTTGGGTCGGCCATTCTTAAATACTGCTAGATGTATGATTGATGTTTATGGCCAAAAGTTGACCCTTCGGATAGACGATTTGAGTGCAACATTCTCAATCGACCATGCTTTGAAATACCCTGGTTACACTGATGATACATGTTATTTTCTTAACACTGTGAATGTCCAGTCTGAGTTTTTGCAGGAATTCCCAGAGTTACAGGGTTCAGGAGAATGCTCATTGGTTGAGATTGATGAGGATGTGCAGGTTGAGGAGGTGGATATTTTAACCACCTTGATGGAAAACGGCTATGAGCCAACTGAAGAGGAGTTCAAAGAACTTGAACGTGATTCAAATTACCGGAGCAAGTCTTCAATTGAAGAACCTCCCGAGCTTGAATTGAAGCCACTTCCAGATCATTTGGAATACGCTTACTTGCATGAGGAATCTAAGCTTCCGGTAATTATTTCTTCTTCTCTTTCAGCAGGTCAGAAAACTGAGCTTGTAACCATGCTAAAGGCCCATAAACCGGCCATTGCATGGAAGATTCACGACATTAAGGGTATTAGTCCCTCCTATTGCACCCACAAAATCCTAATGGAGGATAACTCCAAACCCGTGGTGCAACGCCAAAGGAGGTTGAACCCGCACATGCAAGATGTCGTGAAGAAAGAGATAATAAAGCTCCTTGATGCAGGTCTGATTTACCCGATCTCTGACAGTCCGTGGATTAGCCCGGTACACTGTGTACCTAAGAAAGGTGGTATGACTGTTACCACCAATGATAAAAATGAGTTAATTTCCACGCGGACTGTCACGGGGTGGCGTGTTTGTATCGACTACCGTAAGTTGAACGACGCCACACGTAAAGACCACTTCCCGCTACCTTTCATGGATCAAATGCTAGAGAGGTTGGCGGGAAACAGTTTCTATTGCTTTCTCGATGGTTTCTCGGGCTATTTCCAAATTCCTATCTCGCCCGAGGACCAAGAGAAGACCACTTTCACGTGCCCGTATGGCACGTTTTCTTATCGACGCATGCCCTTTGGCCTTTGCAATGCTCCGGCCACTTTTCAAAGGTGCATGATGGCCATATTCCATGACATGATCGAAGATTGCATGGAGGTGTTCATGGATGACTTCTCGGTCTTCGGTGACACTTTCGATTCATGCCTTCTTAATTTAGAACGGATGTTGGTCAGGTGCGAAAAATCTAATCTTGTGCTCAACTGGGAGAAGTGCCATTTCATGGTTCAAGGGGGCATCGTTCTCGGGCACAAGATTTCTAAAAACGGTATAGAGGTGGATCCCGCAAAGGTTACCGCTATTAAGAACCTTCCACCTCCTACCGATGTTAAGGGTGTTAGGAGTTTTCTCGGGCACGCCGGTTTTTACCGGCGATTCATTAAAGATTTTTCTAAGATTGCCAACCCGATGAATAAACTCCTTGAAAAGGACACCCCGTGGAACTTCTCCGACGAGTGCCAAAAGGCATTCGAGCTTTTGAAGGAGAAACTCATCAATGCGCCAATCATAATTGCTCCGAATTGGTCCCTTCCGTTCGAGCTTATGTGCGATGCATCTGATTTCGCTGTTGGCTCAGTTTTGGGTCAAAGGGTCGAGAAGCATTTCCGACCCATCTACTATGCAAGCAAGACCTTGCAAGGAGCGCAATTAAATTATACTACCACTGAAAAAGAGCTCCTTGCGGTGGTCTTTTCGTTTGATAAGTTCCGGTCCTACTTAGTCTTATCTAAGACTATTGTCTTTACGGACCATTCTGCTCTAAAGTACCTTTTTGCTAAACCGGATGCAAAACCCCGACTTCTTAGATGGATCTTGCTTTTGCAAGAATTTGATGTGGAGATCCGGGATAAAAAGGGTGCTGAAAACTTGGCGGCCGATCACCTTTCACGTCTTGAGAACCCCTCCCGTGAGGTTCTCGATGAGACGACCATTCGTGATGATTTTCCCGGCGAATATCTCATGAAGGTGGATAAGGTTGATGAGCCGTGGTACGTGGACATTGCTAATTATCTAGTTGGGAGATTCTTGGAGAAAGGGTGGTCACATCAAAAGAGGAAGAAATTCTTCAGTGACCTTAAGTACTATTTCTGGGAGAATCCCTATCTTTTTCGTTGTTGTCCCGATGGAGTTATCCGCCGGTGTGTTTCCGGTGATGAGTGTATGCGGATTTTAACCGAGTGCCATAGTGGGCCTACCGGTGGGCATTTTGGACCCCAAATTACGGGGCGTAAAGTTTATGATGCCGGCTTTTATTGGCCGACAATCTTCAAGGATGCCCACTTGGTTTGTAAGTCTTGTGATTCGTGCCAAAGGGCCGGTAAAGTCACCAAACGGGATGAGATGCCTCAACAAAGCATCCAAGTTTGCGAAGTATTTGACGTTTGGGGAATTGACTTTATGGGGCCATTTCCGAAATCTCAGAATTATAGTTACATACTCGTTGCCATCGACTACGTGTCTAAATGGGCTGAAGCGCAAGCTTTACCCACAAATGATGCACGAGTTGTGATTTCGTTCCTTAAGCGTTTATTCTCTCGATTTGGAACTCCTAAAGCTTTAATTAGCGATAGGGGTACTCATTTTTGTAACGCTCAAATGGAGAAGGTATTGAAGCGATATGGAGTTGTCCATAAAGTTTCTACTTCATACCATCCCCAAACGAGCGGACAAGTTGAGAATACCAATCGAGCTCTTAAAAGTATTCTTGAGAAAACTGTGGGTTCGAATCCGAAGGAGTGGGCAAATAAGCTCGATGAAGCTTTGTGGGCGTTTAGAACCGCCTTCAAAACGCCACTTGGTACCACTCCTTATCGGTTGGTTTATGGGAAAGCGTGCCATCTCCCGTTGGAGATTGAGCATAAAGCTATGTGGGCACTTCAAAAGTGCAATTTAGATTTGAAGGAAGCCGGACGCCTAAGGGCGGGGCAATTGAATGAGCTTGGTGAGTTACGCCTTGATGCGTACGAGAATTCATTGATTTATAAAGAAAAGACCAAGCAATGGCATGATAGGAAGTTAAAGGGTCCAAAAGAGTTTAACGAAGGCGATCGAGTGCTTTTGTTTAACTCAAGGTTAAAGCTTTTACCGGGAAAACTTAAGTCCCGGTGGACGGGACCATTTGAGGTTGTTAAGGTGTACCCATATGGTACGATCGAGTTGAAAAATGCGAATGGTATCACCTTTAAGGTTAACGGACATCGTGTGAAGAAGTATGTTGATGGTCCGTTAGTGATTGATGATGAGGTTCGCGTTGAACCCGATCCCAACGCCACTTGAAGTTGGGGACGAGTCGTGTGAACGACTCGTTAAATAAGGTTCACATTGTTGTAAAGTTTGTATATTTTTGTGCTTGTTTGATAATATGTGCAACATGATCGTGCTTGGATTGTTATTGGGGTTGGTTTGGTTGTTTTATGGCGAGAAAATTGGGTTTAGAGGCTTTAAAATACGAATTTTTGATGTTTCTGGAGGTGGAGCGCCGCTCCATTTATGGGCGCGCCGCGCCACTGTGTAGTATCTGATGCATCAGTTTTTGAAAACGCTCGGCATAGTTTTTCAGTTATTCGGAGCGCCGCGCGTGCTTTCGGCGCGCCGCGCGGTTTTGTTGCGCGCCGCGCGATTTATTGGAGCGCCGCGCCACCTGGTCGGGTAGACTGTTTTGGGCTTTTAATTTAAATTACACCCGAATTTTTACATCCCCACAATTTAGAAACGGGTGACCAGCTGTATTTAGTCCTTTTTACTTCAATTATTTTCATTCTTACATCTCTTAAACACCTACAAATCCTTTGATCTTTCAAAACCCTAATTCTACAAAGTTTAATTTCTTGTTTCAAGTAACCTTAATCTTTCAAGAATGGCACCTAAGAAGGTCCGAATTTGTTCCTTTCTTTACTAATTTCATCTTATTATATGTTAATTGCTTGTTTAATTCTTAATTGTCTTGATGAATTAGTGTGGGGTTGCTTTAATTTGGGTTATATGATTCAATTAGTCATGGGTTTTTGTTAGATATTGTTTATATGCTTTGATTTTATGCTAAAGTTGGTGTTTTTAGAAGTTTAACATGAACCTAGGGTTTGTAGGGTTAAAGGTCCGAATTTTGTAAGTAAAAAGGGGTTAATTGCTTGAAGGTGTGTTGTTCTTTGAATTGTTCATATGTTTTTGAACTAGTGTGGGGTAGTGTCCATATGGGCGGGTCACTTTGTTTTGAATGACTTATGCTACATTGTTCCAATTATGTGATATGCCATGTTAATGATGATTAAACATATGATTTTGTATTGAGATGAAGCTTTTGTTTAATGGTTGTTGAATTTGTTAAAAGTTGCTAACATGATGAAGTTGATTGGATTTTTGGAATTTTAAGGAGTTATAAGTAATCATGTTGGTCGTGTTTTGGTTATGTTGTTTGATGAACAAGGTTATGAATTATTTGTTTATGGATAATGTGATTTGGTTGAGAGTTAGTTTTTGAAAAGTTTTCAAAAGAGTTATTGGTTTAAATGGCTATTGTATTTGAAAGTGATTTAGCATGAAACAAGGATTGATTGTAAAGGTGTTTGGTGCTTATTATGATGACTAACACTAACTTTTGAGTTTTGTGTTTGTTTTCTTTACTTGTTTCATGAATGCAGAGAACAAGAGGTAACCCACCACAGCAACCACCGAACAACCCTGAATTGTGGTTGTCCCAAGTTGGTAATATTGAGGATTTGGAACAAAGGTTTAACATCAATCTTGCTCGTCCGATTGAGCAAACCTACTACTTGGATTGGACGCAACTTCGGAATGAAAGTGTTCAAGCTTATCGAGAATTGCGCGGTTACTTATGGGTTACGTATAGCGGTACTGAGTTGAGACCGTATGAGCGTTTGTTTCAGATTAACGAAGATGTGTATGAGCAATTGACTGTCGAGTTCTTTTCGACTGTAAGTTGTCGGCCCCGAGTTGCTCCTCGTGATTCGGACTTTTTGATATTTAGGCTTGGCGGGGCGGACCGTCAAATGAGTAAAGTTGAGTTAGCTCGGGCGTTGGGTTTGTACCCCGAGTTAAATGATGACATCGATTTAGGGTACCATTTGTTGGGGTGCAGGGTATTCGGTGACGGCGAGTTTAGTGAAAGTGAGTATTGGCCGACGATTATTAATCCGGGGGTTAGGGCTTTCAGTTCTAGTAGAAGCATTCAGTCTAATCTTCGACGTCCGGTGGACCGTATTCTGTTTAAAATGATTGCTACTATGTTCATGGCCCGGAGGAATGCAAACAAAATCAAAAGAAAGGATCTTTGGATCCTCCAGCAGATAAAAGCGAGAGAGGCAATTGATGTGCCGACTATGTTGGGGTCCTGGTTTCAGGAAATCGGTGAAGATAATCGTCCCGAGCGCCCGTTGTTAGGGGGCCATTTTGTGACACGTATAGCTGAGGCATTTTCTGTGCCTACTGATAGGTGTACTATCGCGGGGGTTGAAGCAATGGTAACAAACATTTTGTTTTTCGCTAAAGCCGATTTTATTAGGCGAGGACCGAACGGTTGGGTTTTGGTAGAGGATGAAGAGCAACAACAGGGTCAAGGTCAACAACAACAGCAAGAGCAGGGTCAAGGTCGAGGTCAAGGTAGAGGACGTGGTATTGGGTCCACGTATGAAGCAGGGAGTTCTAGTGGTAATGTTCGGGGAGGATGGGCTCCCGATGAGGAAGCTTTTAATGGGTTGGTGAATAGTGTTGACGGGCTGCATCTCGAGTTCCAAGATAGTCGTACATTTTATAATGATCAGGTTGCGCATAATCAGCGTATGTATGACGAGCAGCGCTGTCATAATGAGGAGTTGATGACGTGGCACCAGGGTAACTATGGGTCGCTTAACACGAGTTTGGGTCAGGTTCGGACAGAGGTTGGTAATTTGGGCGACCGTGTTGACAGGATAGAGTATGATGTTCGAGGGATTCGGGCCCACAATCAGTGGGAAATTCATCAGAGGCAGCTCCAACGGCAGATGCGTCATGTGCCGGATGCGTACATTCCTACGCAAACCACTATTCCGGACTACACCGCCGTGACGCCTCCGAGACCGGATCCGTATTATGACCCGTATCAAGCTTGCCAAGATACTTATGGCGTGACTTGGGACCCGTTGAGAGATTTTTGGCCGGGAAGCGATTGATGTGTTGCACGTATTATTGTTGTATTTGTTTAAACTATTTCCGTTTCGATTTGGTTGTACTAGACTATTTTTATTTTTCGTATGATGTACTTTGAGACCTATTTGGGGCAAGGCGTTTCGGTACCGGGTGGTACCACCTTGCCCATTTATGTATTTGGTGTGTTTTTCTTTTTGTTAGGTGTGTTGGTGAAACGGTTTTTCAAGTCTGGCATTAAGTTCAGCAAAACTACTTTAATGATGGTATTGGTGTGAGGATCGGGAATGGACGATGTTCTTATGCTGGCAGTCAGTTCAGCGCCATCTGTCACTGTCATTCCACGATCTGTGGTTAAGCTCGATAAGTTTTTATTTTTCTTACCCTTTTGATTTTAATCCATTTTTGATCTCAAGTAATGGGGACATTACTTGATCTCAAGTGTGGGGTGGGGGATGTAAAATCTCTCGGGTTGGTTATTAATAGAATCATCATTATTTTGGTTTTGATATTTAAATGACGTTTCACGGGGTTTTGGTCGTAAAAAAAAAATTGAAAAATTTAGGGGAAAATAAAAAAAAATAAAAAATTTAGTTAGTTAAAAAGAAAAAAAAAATATATATAAAAGTAGTTAAAAATTCGACCAAAACCTTTGTTTAAGTATGGCTTGGAATTTATATTTCATGATGTTTAAAGAAGCCAAAGTTGTTCCACATGTTCATTACCATTGAACATGAAATCCTACGAGTTCGAAGAACTCAATAGTAGGTCACCTGTACCAAAACGGGTGTAAACCGTGAGAGAGCGGTGATTGCATAGCGTGATTGTGACCGAATCACGTGCCAGATCAAAAAACTTTTGGTTACTTGGTATAGCATACTTCCGAAACTATATCATTTTATTATTGCATCATTTAATGATGTGATACTGTGGGAAGAGGAGCCTTGAGCTTCACCAGTGCTGTCCTTTTCAGGAGCAATAGCTACGTGCTTGTGTTTGCTTAGACAACACAACCCATAGCCAAAAGCTATGGAACCCGAAAGTTTTCGGGATTTTTCAAAACCGGTGTCAATTGAAACAGATTTGGCACTTCCGAGTGATTCAGATCCACTCATAAGGAAGTAAAGTCTTCCGATCGTCCTACTTGGTTCGTATACCTCTTAAGCGTGCCATTTCATTACCCATCATTTCACGATGAGGTACTGTTAGAGGAGAAAGTCTTGAACTTTCAAAACACGTTCATTATTTTGAATGTGAAATCCTACATGAACATTCAGTTCATACGTAGGTCACTTGTACAAAAACGGGTGTCAACCGTATGAACGGTGATTGGATCGTGTGGTCGAAGTCGGGCCATACGCTAGATCGAAAACTTTATAGGGCGGTCTTCATTGTTTCTCCTAACAAGGACAATGTATGCGCTCGACCACCTTTTATGACCACACAGGATGTATCTATTCCATCCTAAAGGGAGTCAAGTCTCCCGAACGACACACTTGCTGATTTATTTCAGAAGTTGTAGTCCAGACCAGTTGTAGGGTGACGAAAAGTCTTGAAAAGTCATTGCTAAAATCGACTGGAAATCTACCAGGCCTCAACATCAAACAGGGAAACTGGTAGTCGAAGCTTATCTCAATGAGGGAGATTTGCTAGCTTAATGGGAAGCGCACCATGATACACAAAATGTCAGTGATTGATCAGATTCCCAGTGGATAACCTCCGGAAAGGTAAGATATCAGCTTTTAAGCCTGATGAACTTCAATCTTTATGATTGACTTAACGGATTAGACGGTTACCTCATAACCATCGATGATATCCGGACGTAATGTGTATCCTCCTAAGCACATTATTTTCTACCGACATCTCGCGATGTTAGGTACTGTGGGAGGCTTGGCTTGACCAATTGCGGGGTAGCCCGTACGTTCTCTTGGCACACATGGCTCGATTGTTACATCTTTGGTGCTTGGTTCCTACTTGATTCCCGGTTTCTTTGAAGACTTTTATTATGGTTCGAGATTCTCTATTTCATCAGTATGGTACGTTATCGAGATTATTTTTGGTTACTATTTTGATTCATAGTGATTGCGGTTTGGGAAGTTACATCGGGGGAATGCAAGTGGGAACCATGGTTGTTATTTACTCCAAATCGTGCCCACGCTAGTTGCTTGTTTGGTTCTTGTTCGTTTGATTCTACATATTTGCTTGAAGACGTTATTTTATTGTAGAAGATTATTATCGAGTTTCATTGCTTGAGGACAAGCAAAACTCTAGTGTGGGGTTGTTTGATATCGCGTATTTCATATGCATTTTCCTTAGCGATATCGGGTACATTTTGGTCCTTTTGGATACGATTTAGAGTTATTTTGGTTAAAGTTGTGAAAGTTTGAGTTCCAAGACCAAGAAGGTTAAATTTGATGTTATTTGATGGTTTTGGATGTCTTTCGATGTTTACGAGTGAAAAGGTTTGATTCGGTTCGAGTTTTGGTGTTTATATGATGTTTTTAAGCTCGTTTCAGCAATATTATAATGGAGCGCCGCTCCAAAATAGGGCGCGCCGCGCCAAACAACTAGAAAAACAAGTCGAGCAGTTTTGAAGTTCAAAGGATTGATTTTCAGTGATTCGGCGCACCGCGCGGGGTCCCTGGCGCGCCGCGCGGGGTTGTGCCCGGGTTCAGAATTTCCTCCTATAAAAGCCCGAATTATACCCTAACTTATCATAATCGCATCCTGACGAATTCCAGCCACTTTTTGACGAACTTAGGTGATTTTTGGAGATCTTCAAGGTCATTCTAAGGTATTAATCATTCCGGGAACAAGTCTCGATTCGTCATTCAGATTTCAATCTTTAATTAGTTTTATTCTTTTGTTATCAACAATGAATTATTCTATGTCTTTGATTGTTATTTTGATTTCAGCCATGATTGTAGGCTAAACCTTTAATGTTTGTCTAGATTGAATATTTGCAAGTGTTTGGATGATACTTGAATGTTTTATTGATTGATGCATGATTAATTATGAGTTTTGATTAAAGAACCATTCTTGTGGGTGTTAATTATTGTTACTAGGTTGATTAGTGAATCTTGTTTGAACAAAGGGAACCCTGCTTCAATTTAGTGATCTAATTCCCAATTGATTTGTCTTAACCGATTGGGTGCTTACTGGACCAAGGGGGTAAACCGGGTAACGTAATTGAACAAAATAGGGGTGAATTGTGTGGAGCGAACGCGTAACCAATTGAATCTTAATCTTATAATTAGCTAGTTACTAAGTCACAAACGAAAGATGGTATTTGGTAAAAGGGAACCCTAAGCCAATTAATCCTAGTTTGACGTGTTTGCTAAAAGAGAACTCTGGGTAAACCGACTCTGTAATTGCGTGCATTGATTAATATAACTAGTGCTTAATAACAAATCATCCAACACTGCGAATAGGATATCTAGGCGAACATTCTTTTATCCATTGAATTCAAATATCTTTATTTTACTGTCGAGTCTGCATTTCTTTTATTTAAACTTAAAAACCAAAAATATTGTCTTTTAATTTCAAAGCTATCTTGATTTGGCTAATCGTTAAATAGCCGCAAAACAAACTATCTCGTAATTTCAATTTTCATAGTTTAACTTAGTTTACTTTTATTAGTTTCAAACTTAATTCTCACGTTAATACTGTCCTTGGAACGATACTTGGAATTACCATTTTTATACTATTACACGATCGGGTACACTGCCCGTAAGTGTGTAGTAATCTTTAACCAGGCATATTTCCAGAGATAATTTATATACTAGATTTCACACATCAGTCTCACTAGGTGGTTTGAGAAATTAGAATCTGTGTTTCGTGTAAGCAACTGCTCAGAGATGAACAAAACAAAGTATGCTTCATGTACGCTGTCGGACAGCGCACTAACCTGGTGAAACACACTTGCTCAAGCTAAGGGTATTGATGAGGCGTATACTACCCCGTGGGAGGAATTTAAGGGGGCTATGATCGAAGAGTACTGCCCCGGAACGGAGATACTGAAGATGGAAACTGAGTTTTGGGGACTGAAAGTGGTAGGAAATGATCTTGATGGTTACAACCGTAGGTATCTGGAATTAGCTCTGATGTGTCCCACGATGGTTACCCCGGAGTTTAAGCGAATGGAAAGGTGCTTGTGGAGACTTCCTAAGACCATTAAGGGAAATGTTACCTCTTCAAAACCAGCTGATGTCCCGGAAGCAATGCGCATGGCGCACACCTTAATGAACCAAATTATCAGTGATGAACCGGAAAAGGCAAAATCCGAATCGGGGGTTAGCAGTGAGAAGCGTAAGTGGGACAACAACAAGGGGAGAGTCTATGATCAAAATCCGGCTAAGCGACATGAAGGTTTCAAGGGAAACAACCCCAACCCGAACACTAGCTCGAACTCTAACTACAAGGGTAGTCTGCCGCAATGCAAGAGATGCTACAAGCATCACACCGGGTACTGCAACGTGGTCTACAAAAAATGTAAAAGGACTGGGCATATTGGCAAAGACTGCAAGATCACCACCCTGAATGTGAAGACAAACTCTACTGGACCGAGAAAATGCTATGAATGCGGATAGATGGGCCACTTCAGAAATGAGTGTCCCAACAAGCGAAAGGACGGCGGACCACCGCGTGGCAGAGCTTTCAATGTAAACGCAAGGGATGCCCGTGAGAACCCCGACTTGGTTACAGGTATATTCATTATCAACAATCTATTAGCTTCTATCCTATTTGATACTGGTGCCGATAGAAGTTATATATTTAAACACTTTTTCTCTAAGATAAATTGGTCGTTAGTTCCTTTAAAGGAGAGTATGCTTATAGAGGTAGCCAATGGAAAACTTGAGAAAGTTGACCAAATTAGCCGAGGAGCTATTATCAACATAGCTGGTGTGGATTTTGAGATTGACTTGATACCCATTAAGTTGGGAAGCTTTGATGTTATTGTCGGTATGGACTGGTTGACCAAGATAAGGGCTGACATTATCTGTGGAGATAAAGTTGTTTGTATACCACACGGAGACGGTGAGCCACTGATTATTTATGGAGAGAGATGTAGCTCGAAACTGAATCTCATTAGTTGCATGAAAGCACAAAAGATCATGAAAAAAGGACGTCTTGCTGTTTTAGCACATGTGAAAACGTTAGAAACTGAGGTGAAGAGCGTGGATGACGTACGAATTGTGAACGAATTTTTCGATGTCTTTCCGGAAGAATTGCCTGGATTACTGCCACCAAGAGCAGTGGAGTTTCAGATCAATTTAGTGCCAGGAGCTACACCTGTAGCTCGTGCACCTTATCGACTCGCACCTTCTGAAATGTAAGAGTTGCAGAGCCAATTACAAGAACTGTTAGACCGTGGATTTATCCAACCAAGTTTCTCTCCTTGGGGCGCTCCTGTTTTATTTGTGAAGAAGAAGGACGGATCATTCCGTATGTGTATCGACTACCGTGAACTCAACAAATTGACAATCAAGAATCGGTATTCTCTTCCCCGAATTGACGATCTTTTTGATCAACTACAAGGATCGAGCGTTTACTCTAAGATCGATTTGCGATCCGGTTATCACCAATTGAGGGTGAAAGAGAGCGATGTGATGAATACTGCATTCAGGACTCGTTATGGTCATTATGAGTTTCTCGTGATGCCATTTGGTTTAACCAATGCACCTGCCGTATTCATGGACCTCATAAATCGTGTATGCAAGCCATACCTGGATAAGTTCGTTATCGTCTTCATAGATGATATCCTCATCTACTCCAAAAGCGAAGAAGAACATGAGCAACATCTTCGTCTAGTGTTGGAACTCTTGAGACAAGAGCAACTTTATGCAAAATTCTCCAAGTGTGAATTTTGGTTGAAGGAAGTCTAATTTCTGGGTCACGTTATGAGTGATCAAGGTATCAAAGTTGATCTCGCAAAGATCAAAGCTATCAGTAAGTGGGAAACCCCCACTACTCTGACTCACATTCGCCAATTTTTAGGTCTCGCCGGTTACTACTGAAGATTTATTGAAGGTTTCTCTCTGATTGCGCGTCCTTTGACCCTGCTGAAGAAGTTCATTTGGGAACCCGAACAGGAATCAGCATTTCAATCCTTGAAAAAGAAGTTAACCACCGCACCTATCTTATCAATTCCTGAAGGTAGTGACGATTTCGTCGTTTATTGCGATGCTTCAAAAAGTGGTTTTGGTTGTGTACTGATGCAACGACCAAAGGTTATCGCTTACGCCTCTTGTCAACTGAAGATTCACGAGCGAAACTACACTACTCACGATCTCGAGCTTGGAGCCGGTGTCTTTGCATTAAAGCTGTGGAGACACTACCTTTATGGAACAAAGAGCACTATTTTCACCGATCATAAAAGCCTCTAACACATCTTTGATCAGAAGCAACTGAATATGAGACAGCGTCGATGGATCGAGACGCTGAACGACTATGATTGTGAACTGCGTTATCACCCTGGCAAGGCCAATGTTGTAGCTGACGCTTTGAGCCGAAATTAGAGGATGGAACCTCTTCGTGTTCGGGCTCTGAACATCACCATTCATTCGAGCCTCAATAGCCAGATCCGAGCAGCCCAAGATGAGGCTCTCAAGGAGAAGAATATATCTCTTGAATACTTGAACATTCTCGTTTCTCGATTCGAAGTTAAGGAGACTGGACTCCGATGCTATGCCGGAAGAATTTGGATACCTCGTTATGGAGATCTACGAAGCCTTATATTAGATGAAGCCCACAAGTCGAGATATTCGATTCATCCAGGAGCCGGTAAAATGTACCACGATCTTAAGGAATAGTACTGGTGGCCTAATCTTAAAAAGGACGTTGCAACTTATGTTGGGAAGTGTTTGACTTGCTCGAAGGTTAAGGCCGAACATCAAAGGCCATCTGGGTTACTTCAGTAACCAGAAATCCCGCAATGGAAGTGGGAAAGGATAACAATGGATTTCATTACAAAGCTACCAAAGACGGTGGGCGGATACGATACCATCTGGGTTATTGTTGACCGTCTTACTAAATCTACACACTTTTTAGCCATGAAGGAAACGGATACGATGGAGAGAATCGCTTAACTATACATAAAAGAGGTTGTATCTCGTCATGGTGTGCCCTTATCGATTATCTCAGATCGCGATCCCCGTTTTGCTTCCAGATTTTGGCGTTCTTTGCAAGAAGCCTTGGGAACTCGTCTCGACATGAGCACTGCGTATCATCCACAGACCGACAGACAAAGCGAATGCACGATTCAGACTTTAGAAGACATGTTGTGTGCTTGTGTTATTGATTTTGGAAAGGCTTGGGAAAGGCATTTGCCGCTAGGCGAATTCTCTTACAACAACAGTTATCAATCGAGTATTAATGCCGCACCTTTTGAAGCATTGTATGGCCGCAAGTGCCGATCTCCTATCTGTTGGGCCGAAGTAGGCGAAAAGCAAATCACCGGACCCGAGATAGTCCATGAAACAACTGAGAAGATTGTCCAAATTCAAGCGAGACTTAAGACGGCCCGTGATCGCCAAAAGAGTTATGTCGACCTTAAACGTAAGGACTTTGAATTCAACGCGGGTGACCATGTAATGTTGAAGGTCGTACCTTGGAAAGGTGTAATCCGTTTTGGAAAACGTGGGAAGTTAAACCCGCGATACATTGGTCCTTTTGAAATCTTGAAGCGTGTTGGACCCAATGCTTACCGTTTGGATCTTCCAACTCAATTGAGTTCAGTTCATCCTACCTTTCATGTATCGAATTTGAAGAAGTGTCTTGCTGAACCGAAACATGTCATACCACTGGAGGAACTTACGATTGATGACAAACTCCACTTCGTGGAAGAGCCTGTCGAAATTATGGACCGTGAGGTCAAAACTTTGAAACACAACAAGATTCTGATCGTCCGAGTACGATGGAATGCCAAACGAGGACCTGAGTTTACCTGGGAACGAGAGGATCAAATGATGCAGAAGTATCCTCACCTTTTCCCGACTCCTCCATCTACCTCAGCTTAAAATTTCGGGACGAAATTTTCTTTAACAGGTGGGTAATGTAACGACCCTGGATTTTCCAACGTTTAATTATTAATAATTTATTATTAATGCTTGTGTTTTAATAAACGTGTTCTTATACGTGTTACTTGTTACCGTATTTAACTTTTCATGGCTCGACTTGTCTTTGTGACACACGTACTTTACACGAATAATATTTCGAATATTATTTACATTCATGATTAATTATTATTACTCATTTTAATTGACTAATGATAGTAGTTAATTACTTGGGCTTATTTATTTAATTTGTTACATACTTGGGCTTTTATTAATGGACATGGACTTGGAAGCTCACCCTACTTTCTTAATGGACTAATTAGCCCATTATTATGCAAGTATTTCATTAATGATAAACAAGATTAGTTAGTGTTATGTAAAGACTTGTTACTAGTATACTTACACCACTTTCCGATACCATTTAACTTTATTACCATTCTAAGCATACACCATTCTCCCATGTTTGAAAGTAGAAGCTTGACCTTTCCCCTTTGAACCCATGAAAACCGACGGCTTCTTTGGTAGTAATGGGGAGTTCATTTTTTAATTTTGTTTTGCTACTTATTCACTAGTTTTCATATCATTTCACACACACACAAAATACTTACACTTTTCTCTCATCTTTTCTCTCTAACTTGTAAGTAACAAAGCTTTGGTTTCTTTCTTTTTTCTTCCTTAAAATCGAAATCTTCATCATCATTTACTTGTTCTTTGTTTGTTGTTTACTTACTTGTTACTTGTTTATGTTAAAGATCAAGTTTTCTAACTTGTTTCTTCATGTAATCTTGGTTACTTTCATCTTTTGTTTGATGAAGAACCAAGAACAAGAACCTAAACTTGTTAGTTTATGGTTCTACATTTAAATGTTTTCAAGATTTAAAGTTCATAAGTTTCATAATCATACTTGTGTTCATGTTTTGTAGACTTAAATCCTAAGATCCAAACTTTGATTTAAATCTTCCTAAGTATGAAACAAACATGAACATAATATTTGTACTTTAGTTTAATTCTTTCTTTTGTAAGTACTTTAAAGTTGTGATGTTGATAATTTGGTCAAGTATTACTAGTTAATCTTGATCTCATATTTCTTGAAACTAAAGTTAACTTTATAAGTTCAAGAACATGGAAGTATAACTTTCTAGTTATAACTTCATACACTTGTGTTGGATCTAAGTTTCTATAGCTTATGGTCTTCTAATTTTGTTGTAAATAAAAGCTTATAAGCTTACATACATTTTACAAGTTGAAAATCTAAGTTTCATAACTTATGGTTTCATTAAAGTGAATATCCAAGTTCTATAACTTAGGATCTAACTTAAGAACACTAGATCTAGACTTTCTAGTCTAGGATCTTTAATATCTAGCTAAGATCTAAGTTCTACAACTTAAGATCTTGTTTATTTATTTTACTTTCAAGTTTGTAGCTTAATATTACTATTAGAACTCATGTATGTGTCGGATCTAAGATCTTGATGTAACTTTGGTTCATCAACCTTCATATAACTCTTAAGTGAGTTGTGCTACATATCTTAGACTTACATTAGTGTTATGATGGTCAAACCTTGGTTACGATGATGCAAACCCATCAACGAGTTGTATACTTGAAGCGATACGCATCAAGGATGAGAACCGTGATGAGCATCAAGCACCAAGAACCCACCGGAACACCTTTCTCACTATTTTCTGGGTCTGATCAGACCACCTGGGCTACTGAAAAGTTGATTTTCAGTTATTTCGGTTCGGGTATATGATTTTCCATTTAGACCTCGTCTTAATCCGAGTTACGGTTTAGGATCTATGGCCTCCCGAAACTCACTACGCCCTTTTAACGTTGTGCTAAAATTTCTGACCTACTCGCACTTAAACTGTCGCCACGGTCAAACGAAGAAGAGTTTGGTTCTGGAAATTGATCAGCCTCTAGGGGACTCATATACGGAGCCATGGCCACTAGTCTCACCTCATTTTAGTTTGTATAGAGGTTGTGGTGACTGAACGAAGTCATCCCTTGTTTCAAACCCTAGTCTTGACTTAAAACTTACTTTACACTTTTTGTTTGATGATGAATGATGATGATACTTAAGACCTAATTTACATACTTTCAAACCTTCGGGAACGATTTACTGACTTAGTAACTTTTTACTTAGGTTGAGGACCTTTCGGACCAACCACTTGCTTACTATTCCCGCGTATCGACTTTTACTACTTTCCACTGTGAGTTATAGAATCCCTTTTTACTTTAACTATTTTGGGAACTGAGAATACATGCGCATTTTACGTTTTACATACTAGGAACGAGTACTTAAACTTTATATATGTGTGGGTTATACAACGGCATAAACTTTCCCCTTAGTTCGGTAATGTTTAGTCATTGGTCTTTGAACCGGTGAACACGAATCTTAGATATGGATCCATAGGGTTTGACATCCCCACTCGGGCTAGTCGCGCTAGCATTTAACGGGTGTTTAATACTTCATAAACTTACGCACTCGCCAAGTGTACTTTTAGGGGGTGTTATTTACGTTAAGTTAGTTACCAAGTGCCCACGGTTATACATATACTTTTCATACTGTTTTGAAATACTGAAATCTCGTGGCCTACCTTACATTACTGTTATACTTAAACTATAGCTCACCAACCTTTGTGTTGACGTTTTTAAGCATGTTTTTCTCAGATACTTAAGGTTTGATTGCTTCCGCTGTAGTTGCCATGCTTTGTAGACTCCCGCTAAGCTTATTAGAGATGTCTTCGCATGAAACGTTTATTTGCATTCAAACTTTATTACTTTTGAACAATGTATTTGTAATGACCTATGGGTCACGTACTATTATTATCGCTTTCTATTCGTAGAAGCACACTACCGGTTGTTAAACATTTGGCGTTGGTTATGACGTCACGTTTTCATATGAATGCAAACTTATTTTAAAACAGCATATAGTGTTTGACCTTGTAATGATCTTGTTGTTGATGATCCGTACACGATGGTTTTGTACGGGGCGGCACATGTTTTGTAGCTAAGATATGCCGACACCAAAATATTCCATCAGGTACGAAGAAAAATAAAAAAATAAAAGAGAATTTGATGGCTAACAGAATTTAGATATATCTGTAGTGGAATTCGTTCTTGTAACAGATTTTTTTAGAGACAGGAATCAATCATCTACAGCTTTTGAAAAGGATGTGATACAGCATACGTAATTCTTCAATATTTATATATCAGTATTTTATATACTTACATGTATTTATATATGTATCTGTAGTTACATAATTTAGTTGTATATATCCGTATACGTATATATATATATATATATATCTAATTTCTTATTTTTGATATTTAACTAATATAATTATATTAATATTATTAATATTAATAATACTAATAATAATATTATTAATATAATATTATTAATAAAGACTAATAATGATAAATGATAAATAATAATATAATAATATTAATACTACAAAAATGTTATTTACCAATAATGATAATAATAATATAAATGATAATAATAATCTTATTAGTTATAATAATATTAAAAGTAATATTACTAATATAAATAATAATGTTAATATCATTATTGATAATAATAATGAGAGTAGTACTAATATTTTTGATATAACAAATTATGCTTATCAAATCTCATTTATATATACTATATATTTAATTAATAATACTGGTATCAATATTAATAATGAAAGTAATATAATAGCTATATTTTAACTTGTAATTAAGTTTAATATAATAATATTACATATATTAATTATGTAATACCTGTATTATATAATAACATATTTCAATATTTAATATTTATATATATTATATATATTATGACATACATATAATATTAATTGTGTACAGAATTCATATATATCTATATATATTTATTTTAAATAATATCTTAATTATTTTGCATTTTACTCTACATATTTAATTCAAATGATTAAATGGTATTATATTAATTTAAGTTAATATATGTAATTATATTTATACTTATATATATATATATATATATATATATATATATATATATATATATATATATATATATATATATATATATATATATATATATATATTTACGTATTTATTTACGTATTTATTTACACACAAATGTTCGTGAATCGCCGGGAATAGTCTGATGTTAATGAATACATAAAACAGTTAAAAAAAATTTGAGACTCAACATTTCAGACTTTGTTTATCGTGTCGAAACCATATAAAGATTAAGTTTAAATTTTGTCAGAAATTTCCGGGTCGTCACACTCTACAAGGAAATTTTGCAACACTGTTTTAATATATAATCACAACTTATGTTTTTGTACGATTTTTTATCCACACGTGGAACACACGAGCTATAAAACTTAGTATATATATAGCATACATATAAGAGGAAAAAGTTAAGCAAAAACTATGAATCCCATATTTGTAAAGAGTACGTGTCGTTTAATTAGTGTTAAAAGACCTAAATGACACAAAATTTGGTGTCTTTTAGTATTAAGGAATAATAAAATAATAAAAATAATAATAATAATAATAATAATAATAATAATAATAATAATAATAATAATAATAATAATAATAATAATAATAATAATAATAATAATAATAATAATAATATATCTCAAAGTTTAAAACAAATACTCATCGTCTAGTTAGAAACACTATTCATCTACAAATTTTAGAATAAAAAATTACAAAGGAATTGTAACGACCCGACTCCGTTTTACCAAAAAACACGTCTAAAAAAAAATTTCCGGGACAGTACATCTGGACGGCGTCCAGTTATCTGGACGGCGTCCAGCTCTGAAGGATTGGACGGCGTCCAAGCCCTTGGGACGGCGTCCAAATGAACTAAAAGTTTCTGATCAGTTTTTCAAATTCACACGAGCGAAAAACCTACTTCCCGACACTTTTAGACGAAACAACTTTCACAACACATCATATTAAGTAAAACTAAGAGATTTCCACAATGAAAATAAGTTTTACAACACTGGGCCCACAATGACCCGTTTTACAAATAATGTAGCGACTTCGACCCATTTATCTCTTTAGACGGATTAGGACTCTACAACTCAACCCGATACCAAGAGCACAATCCCGGGGACTACCAAATCCCCAATCCATGTTCAATATCTAAAAGCTACCCCATCGAGCCCAAACGCTACTATGCCTCTAGTTTAACAAACTAGCTAGCTTCAAACCACAATACCTGTAAAAAAGGTAAACAACGAGAGGGGTAAGCTAACGCTTAGTGAGTGCAATAGTTATACATATACATATATAATCTACTTACTTGCAATCACTTACACAATACCGCATACAAGCTAGCAATTCGACAACCATGCAAACATTATGCATATACCAATATCCGCAATTCACAATGAGCTAGCAATACCAATAGCATATAGTTCACAATTAAATATGCTAATACAAAATTCATACAACCATGGTTAACCAATCGTACAAGGGAACGGTTCTCGCGAAAGACCGTCGGAGTTCATAACATCCATTAGTGTTACTTAAACACCGCGTAATCACTAATCCCCCGGGTGATGTCTTGACCAACGCGACTAACTCACCCCCATGACAATGTGGCGTCTTGAACACCGCGACGATTCCACATGTCAATCCAAACAATGAGTGGTGTCTTAAACACCGCGACATCCATATGTGGTGTCTTAAATGCCGCGACAATACCACATGTCAATCAAACCAATGAGTAGTGTCTTGAACACCGCGACAATACTACTCGTTACTTAGAATGTGGTGTCTTAAACACCGCTACAATACCGCATTCATACTACACAAATAAATACATTATATAAGTACACGCATAATTATTCCACTCACCTTGGAATGCCCGCACAAGTCATGTACAACATGATCTTCGTCCTCAAATCCGAGCAAGTAACAACCTATATCACACATAGGTACAATATACACATAAATAGCCATTCTCTAAAAGAGAACCCGACACAAACATCCCTTAACTAAGGGATTACACCTTGCTCGCCAAAACCCGCCCATTTAACACCTAATGGACACAAACCAACTACCACTTCGGGTGGTAATTTAAACCCACCCAACAAAGTACAATTTAGCCTAAATCATACTTGACACCGATTAGACCAATCTAGGTCTTAACACTAAATTACTACTTAGGTAGTAATCATTTCAAACGCCATGTACACCAAAAACATAACACGTGCAATATCGACCCATATTGCTTTTGACCACATTTGACTTTTGTTAAAATATCATTTTAACCCAAAATCACTTCCCACGGTTACTTTCACTCAAACACGTCATTTAACACTTAACAAAAGTGTTTAAAATCCATTTAATCCAAAATTATTGTCATTACCAAATTCGACCCAATTCAAGTCAACCCATTTTGACATAAGTCCTAAAAAATGCCAAAACTAACCAATAATCACTAACACAAGTGAAAATGGCCCTAATACACCAATTAAACCAAATCACAAGTGTTGAACACTTATCTTACCCAATTTGACACATAAACCCTAATTTTGACCCATTTTAAACTAGTATTTCAAACATACCCAAATGAGTTCCAATACTTCCATAATCACTAAACTAAGTGATTACATTCAAAATCAAAGTCTAATCATGGCCAAAACGTCAACCAACCCAAAACCCGCCAAGTATCAAAAATAACAAGTCACAATAAACCTACTTCGTCATCTAAACGGGTCTCACAACTAAACAAGCTCAAACCCTAAATGTACACAAGAACCTTAACAATTAGACTCGGAGTTAGAGCTTACCAACACTACCAAAACGTAGCCGTGAACGAGGTGAACAACATTAAGTCTCGAGCTTTGGCGAGAACCGGGCTTCTTTCTCCTAGATCGGAGCTTTCTCACACTAAAATCACCCTCTCTCACTAGAATATGTTGGGAGTGTTTTGTGTGGGTGAGAATGAGCTCCAAATGAGTTCTAGATCAGTTTTGATGATCCCAAACCGACCCCAAGTGAAAAGACCAAAGTACCCCTTTTAATTTGAGTAAAATATAGCTGCTGGCCCGTCAGGCCTTTTGGACGGCGTCCAGAATGGTTGGACGGCGTCCAAATGAACTGAGTCTGAAACTGAAACTTGTTTTGGTCGTAACTTTCAAACCGTAACTCCGTTTTCGATGAATCAAATATCGTTGGAAACGTAATGAGATTTCCTTTCTAATGGTAAGGTTTTGAAACATTAACTCAGACTTTATTTGGGATCCAAATATACGCTTACATGCCTCGTAATTCGAATGACGTCCAAAATGACGTGTAACAGAAAACAGGGTGTTACAGGAATATTCATTTGCATCATTTATTTAAGTCGAGATCTAAGAGATAAATCTCAGCCCTTAGATCAAATTATCTCAGATTTACACAATTCAATATATTCAACAGTCGTTCATGTTCTTCAAATTGTGAATTCTTCTCATGTAATTGCTCAAAAATATGTTCTAAATATGAATTCTAAACTTCGTGATTGCTCTGCTCGAATTTACAACAACAGATTCATGAAGATCGATCTCGTGTTTTCGTTGTTTGAAAAACTAAACGGTTTCGGCATCTAGATCATTTCAGAATGATTTGGGGAAAAGTAAAATTGCAGAAGCGTTGCATTTCATCTCGTGAAGCTACCTGCAAATTTTCAGATCCAAACATGAAGAATTGAGCATGAATTTCGTGGTCAACGTTTGTAATAAAAATCCAACATAATTGTTTATCATCAAATTCGAGATCTATGTTATGTTTCAGATTGATTTGATGATTTTCGAGCATTTGATGAAGGATTTGGAGTATATTTCATGAAGATTTCAACCTCTAAAACACAATAGATTGCAAGTTTGACTTTCAAGTGTTCATGGTGAAATACTCATCATTTCTTCATCTGATTCTGAATTATGTCGCGGTTTGCTTAAAAATTGGTTGAGAATTGTGTAAACCGCTGCTTATAGAAGATGTTTCAATCGATTTAAATTGCTAATTCGATCGAATCCAAGTTTTGATAAAAGTTGCGTTCATCATCTGCAATATAATCAGACGAAGAAGAAGAAGAAGCAGATGACAATTATATGTGACTGTAAAAGATAATCACATGTGATTGCAATTCAATCACATTTGATTCTTCATGACAATCACATGTGATTGAAAATTTAATCACATGTAATAAAAATCTGAGTTAATGGGTGAGATTTATCCCTTGAATTTTAAGAATTTTTTAAGTTTCAAGTGAGTACAATTCTAAGATTACAACATAACTTTTGATAATGATTCATTAGATTTTGTATGATTATGTTTTATCCATAGGCTTCACAAAAATTGATCTTTCTATTCATAATTCGTTCTGTGAAAGAACGTTTTTGCAAATGGATGAAATTGTTAAAGGAAATATTAGTAATTAACATATGGTCAAATAATGAAAAATAAATAAATAAAAAGTTATAAGCTACAAATACATTTTCTCCCGACCATAGAGCATGGGAACTATTAATAATGGCGCACCTCTGTTTCTCTCTCATGATCTGGCGTTAACTTACTGATTCCTTTCTACTTTCATACGTGTGTTGCGCCTCTCATCGGACGGCCCCAAATTGATCTGACGTACACGTCGCCTTCGGCGTAAGATAGTGACAGCCCCACCAATTTAGTCTTCTTCCAATGGCCCCATTTTTTTCTAATTACGGGAGTATAATTTTTTTATTATTATTTTAAATTTTATGAGGACAGACATATTTCCAAAACAGACCACTGGAATGTACAAAATACAAATCATACCGCTCACTTCAGAGACGACAATTTGTACTCACATATGTAACTTGTCTCGTAATTTGATTTAATGTAGGTAATATAAGTATATGCTACTTACAGATTCGGATCATTTATTTAGATATATTGTACGAGTTCTAAACGTATTACATCACTCGATTGCTCGTGCAAGCCCATATATGATTTGTCAAGTCTCTTACGGGACATAAAGTAGATCGTAAAACAAAATAGACTAATTTTTGTGCGGACCTTGCCTTCATATGTTTGATTTTTGTTTTTAAAGTCTTGTAAAGTAGAAAAACTTATGTTGGTCAAACATTTGAACCTACCACTTTTTAATCGTTACTAAGAATTACTCCGTAGTAGTTGAGGTACTGAAATCCTTATAAAAGGTCTGAGTTTAAAGTTTTGTGTTGGCCAAGAAAGTATTTTGTTTCAAATCGATTATTTAACTCAAAAATAGAACTGAATGAAAACTGGAAAACACTTATACTGAATTTGAGTTCGATTTCGGTTCGAATTTATATTTAAATTCGGTTTTCAGTTCAATTTTGTTCCTAATTTTTTTAAATCGGTTTAACTGAAAATAGATTTCAACAAATAATATATTAAATTATTATTAATATATATATATATATATATATATATATATATATATATATATATATATATATATATATATATATATATATATATAGACAAAAAAATATTCAAAAGTTATATCTAAAATCAAAAATCAAATTTAAAATCGACTTTTACGATTACTTTGGTTAAATTATAATTTATAGGGATTTTCAATTTTAACCGAAAACGAACCGATTCAAATCTGTTTATCGCTCGTTTTTTGTTTTGAATTTGAATTCGGTTTCAATTTTGTTTTTGGCTTTAACATTTTTAAACCTGAACAAACGGAACTAAGAAAATCGAAATTTGAACCGATGAACACCCCTTTAAAAAAGGGTTTGAAAACAATTACAGTTAATATAGTTATGCAGCGTAAAACAAATTAAAAAAATATTGGCCTTTTCAAATAATCTGAACATAAAAAACCTTATCACCTATTTTCGAACTGCTAAACTACATAACTTCTAATCTATTGTGGTCATGCATAGTTAGAAAATTTATATTTATATAAATTACCATACATGACCCATTCTAAAAGATGAACCCTAAAGTCAATAAATTTAAAAAAAAAGAAAAAAAAGAAAAAATCAATCAAACCTAGTCAACTTTTAATATCCAAAGTATAAGGATGATAAACAAACAATTTCAAACTAGAGGATGCACATTGCAAATCCACCTAAAAATACTAGACCATCATGCAAATCATCTTTATAAATTACAAGAACCTCTTCTCTATCAACTCTGGTTACACCACTAACATAATAAAACCGATCACTCCCACGTTGCCGGGATCTCATTTTCCGGTGAACTCTTACCATCTCCGGTCATTACTAAAATCCAATTTTCCTGGTAGTTTAACCGGAAAAAATAGTGAAACATAAACTGGGAAATTAAAGGGTGGCTTGAATGATGGGATTTTGTATATGTCCGTTAGAGTCACCTGCAAGATTGTTATGGAGTACTAGTTTTTTTCGTCATAAGATTATGATTTTCTAAGAGATATAACTTTGCTTATATACGATCGATCACGTATATATATAAATTTGCTGTTTTTGATTCTTCACAAGTTAGTATATAAATCGTCATATACATAAATATAGTAACATTCGAAGCTTTTTGGATATGGAATCTGGTCGTCTTTTTTTCAGTTGTAATAATAGCAACATGCTTTTCCTGGGAAATGGAGACAACTATTTTCGAGGTAATTCTTATACTATTATTTATCATGATCTATTTCAATTTCAATTTCAAATTAATGCATTTGAACATGTAAATTCCATAATTTATAACGTACACTTATGCTAATTAGTATATTACTCTTATGTCCTAAGTATCAAGATTATTATTTTGATTTGTCTCATTATGAGTATTCACTTTAATATTTAATTAATCAGAAGAGAAGACTTATGTGTGTTATTAATTGAAACTTAACCATGAAAACTGTAATTAGTCAGATTTACTAAAAGTGGACATTTTGATCGGACTGAGAGATTTTAAAGTAACGTCTCTCAATAATTTTTGTTGGATTTTGTGTTGGTAAATGTTATTCTTGTTATTGACCGAATTGATATAACAAAATTAAAACTGAGAAATATAAACAAAGATAAAAGAGAAATTTACAAATATTTTATAGTAGATTTTATATCTTGTAGTAGATTTTTTTAAGTAGAAAGTAAGTTTACTATTATTTTATTTTAAAATGGAGGGAGTAATTCATAACAACATGTAACTCGTGAACCCTTCACTGATAAATACAGGAAATAGAATGGGGTTCAATATGGAAGAGGGTTCGAAGAAAAGGCCGTTTTTAAGCTCTTTTGATGACATATTGGAAGAAGAATACTACGATGAACAATCGACAGAGAAGAAACGACGTTTGAGTGCTGAACAGGTACGGTTTTCTATTCTAAGAACAAAAACGAGTAAACGGACAGGGCAGCACAGGGAAAATATGAATGGACAAAGGCGTTCAGTAGATTTGTAATTTTTAATGTATAAATTTTGGATTTTTAGATATGGGCCCCAGTGAGTATTTCTTTTTCTCAAAAATCTCTTCATATTTTTGCCCAAAAGTCTTTATATTTTGATTAAAAAAATCTACATATTTTGCCAAAAAAAGTTACGTTTTTTAAAAAATTTTTTGCCCCGATAAAAGAAATTTCTGCTTCTGCCACTGTTAGGGCGAATATTTTTATTTAGATGGTAACGCCAATCACTGATCTATCTTCTAATGGTTATTCTAAGGATATGATTCTAGATTAGAAATGATATTGACATCGAATAAATGGAAGACTATTAGACTATTCTTTTTACTAGTAACAAGCATATAAAAAAGTGGTATAGATAAGTTATGGATCTTGATGTATTGTTTGATTAATTGAACGAATAATATTAATACAGGTACATATGCTAGAAAAGAGTTTTGAAGAAGAAAACAAGCTGGAGCCCGAAAGGAAAACAGAGCTGGCTAAGAAGCTAGGATTGCAGCCTAGACAAGTTGCGGTTTGGTTCCAAAACCGTCGTGCAAGGTGGAAGACTAAGACGCTTGAAAGGGATTACGATCGCCTTAAATCTTCTTATGATCTCCTCACATCCGATTTTGACTCCTTAGTCAAGGAAAACGAAAAGCTTAAAGCCGAGGTACCATTATTCATCCTCTCCATCCACACTCGCATAGGTGCAAGCATAATAAATTTTAACTTTTGAGTGGCTTTAAAACTGCTTATAGCGTTTTGATCCGAATCATACGTGTGTGTGTTGAATGATCAATTAACAAGAGAGTCACTTAGTCTATCTAATCTGGCTAATTATACCAAAAACTATAAGCAATCGGTCGTAAACACAATCTTTAGCTTGCATAACTTCAAAAGATGATTTTTAGTATGTAATCATTTGTCTATATTCAAGACTTTTAAGACTATACACATATATTAATTAACATATCAAGCATAGTGTCAGGTTCAAATTTAACTGACAACATATTTTATGGTGATCAGATACGGTCAATAATTATCACGAGATAAACTTATTAAACCACATATGTCTTAGTACATATATTATTTTTACCGGATAACCTAAACATGAAAAAATCTTTTGTTTCAACGGTTTAACCATATTTTACAAGCTGGAAAATCTAGTGAAACAAATATGTAGTAGAAATGGTTATAATACATATTTATCCCCACTTCCCAATTAGGTCACATATTTTTTTATTTTTATTTTTTATTTTTTTTTTATTAATTTTTTTTTTATTATTTTTTTTTTTTGGCAAAAAACTGAAAATATATGTAGTCCCTGTTACTACATAATTTGGTCACATATGTAGCCCCTGTTACTACATCCATAATTTGTCCATGACCTTTGGTTAAGCTTTGTGAAAAGTATCGAGAAAATGACTTATGTTAGTGCCCGTGTAGTCCTCCTTCTCATGTACTCTTATCTTTTTCTCAATAAAAAGGCAAGTGATGATTCTCATACACATGTCCTTGTTGGTGTTATTGACCCTACAATAGATATAAAAAAGAAGTATTTTTGTGACTAAAATAGTGTTAGTACTAGCTAGAGAGTATATATATTCTCTCATATATAGATGTTTGAGTAATAGAAGATATATTAACCATTTTATTACATTAATCGAAGTGTATCAAAGTTGGGGGATGATTCTCACACACACTTTTTTGATCATCACACACCTATTTTAACCTTTTACTCTTCTAATAATACTCAATTGGTGTGTGAGGATTAAAAAGTGTGTGTGAGAATCATCCCCCATCAAAGTTTCACTTTTTTTTTTTTTTTTTTCCCTCAGTGTGTTAACCAAGCTTTGAGCGTTACCTTTACAAAATCATCATTTATTCAATTATATAGTCTACGGTGTACAAAAGCATCCAAAAAACATGAATCCTTCCACCTTTTTCAAAAATCCCAGTTCTTCAAAACAATTCCAACCCCATCACAATTTCAAACCAACTTTTCCTAACTCGATCCCCATCAAACAAAATCTCCCTTTCACTTACAATCATCAACAACCTTCTTTTCCCAAAAAATCTACTTTGTTCTTGGGTGGTCTTTCAAGGTTCACTAATCAATCCACCATCTACAACTTACTTCATAAATTTGGCACAATCAAAGGAATTTCATGGAAACAAAATCGATCATACGCCTTTATTAGATTCGATAACGCAACCCAGGCTTACAATGTTTTAAAAACTATGAACGGTAAGGTGATTAATGAAAGAGCTTTGTTTGTAGGATATGCAAAAAAAGATTTAAGTATTTTCACTTCTCCAAAAATTCAACACACAAATGCTTCCACAAAACCACCAGCTCAGTTTGTTCCGGCGAATAAAAGCGAAAAAATCAACCTCCCTCCCAATCAATTTACGGGCAATCGTCTAGCCTTAACCGCACTTGTTGTTGACAAAGAACCCATCGAAGCCTTCAAGTTATTCAAGTGGTTGAAAAGTAGATTCATTTCTATTGTTTCAATCTCTGCTTGGGGCCCGTACGGCTACATCGTAGAGTGTAGCGATACACAAAGCTTTCAAAGAATGACTATGGGTCCTACTATGAATGAGATTGAGTTCATGGAAGTCATCCCAATGAGTACAAAGAAAAACTCTTATTTTAGAATCACAAAACTAAGGATTGAAGGGATCCCTTTTGATTGTGTTTCCCCTAATTGTGTTATAGAAGTTGCAAAGAGCTTTGGCAGGGTGTTACATGTCGATCAAAACGCATACAATCTCAAAAGAACTGACATCATGTTGGCATTGGTTGAAGTCTCTGACCCTGGGCCCATTAAAGGTTATTCTAATGCTAACATTTTCGATGTTTCGGTTAGCAAAATTTGGGTTGAAGAAGTAGGGTTTGATGATCCAATCGTTATTGTGGGTGACGACATTATTGATGAGTACTACGATGCCCTTCTTCTCATGTTGCAAACAATGAATAACAAAGATCATTCCTTGGATTCTGAAAATCTGATGCCGGAATCCTCACCGGAAGTAGTGCCTGAAGATGGTGAAATAGCCGTTATGGATGATGACAAGGACATTGGTTTCAAAACTCCAACCAAACCTGTTAAGGTAATGGAACCAAGGGTGGTTCACAATTCTTTGGAAAAAGTGTACAAAGCAGTATTAGTTGAAAAAGAAAAGGTTGCAGAAGACATAAAGAAATCTTTGTTTTCTCCTAAGAATATTGATAAAGTACATTTGGATAATGGTTTGGGGAAAAAGTCAATATCTGCTTCAAAATCCACTACCATACTCTTTCCTTTTAATTTAAACGAAAAAGACTATCCTGCCCTTAGTAATTCTCCCCCAAAATATCCTTCCCTTCCGACTGAAATTGTGAAACCAGCTGGCACTTTTTCTTTCAACAAAAACAAAGGTGAAACCTTTGCCACAAAACTAACATCTCCCATCAATATCATCGATTCTGAGCAATGTTTGGGTGATAAATGTAAGGAATCTTGCGAAAAGATAAGAAGAAGATGTATTGGAAAAGAAGCCGTCCGATCTCCTGCTTCCAATCGAAAACCTGATATCAAAGAAGTCAAATGTAACTTATCAAAAGATTCACATAACAACTGGGTTGAGCATGCTCATGTGCTATCCGATTGCTTTGATACGGATAGTGAAATTAACCACATGGTCGGCCAAGAAACTTTTTCCAAAAAAAGCATAATCAATGGTTTGTCATTCGGTTCCAAAAAAACCCTCTTACAAAGAAGATTTACTTAACTTTGATGATGTAATGTCCAATATGCCGGACGACGAGCTTCTCGTCAATTCTCCAAAACAATGAGGATTGCCTCGTGGAATACCCGGGGCCTCGGTAACAAATCGAGAGGCCAAATGGTGGGTAGGCTTGTCAATCTTTTTCATGTTCAATTTATTGCTTTGCAAGAATCCATGGTTCAAGAAGTGCCTCAACCTGTTTTAAACGAAGTGTGGAAACACTTCGAGTTTGATGCGGTTCAAGTTAATGCGTCGGGAAGATCAGGCGGTTTAGTTTCTATGTGGAGAACCGATTTCTTTTCTCTTGTTAAATGGTGGTGCAAGAAGCATTGGATTGCCACTATTATGAGGTATAACAATTCAAATAAACTTATTCTTATTGTCAATGTATACGCCCCTCAACAAGAACAAAGCAAGAAGATTGTTTGGTCTCAACTTACAAGAATCGTTCACAATTGGCCGGGTCCTTTTTGTTTGTTAGGCGATTTTAATTCGGTGTGTGCACCGGAAGAAAGACTTCGTGAAGTTATTGATCATAATTGTATAACCTCTTTCAACAATTTTATTTCAAATGCGGGCTTGATTGATCAATTCTTAGTTAACGACGATTTTACTTGGGAAGGGCCTCTCGGGAAATTTTCTAAGATCGATAGAGTGTTTATCAATGCCCAGTGGGCTATTTTGTGGCCCAACTCCATCCTACAATCGGGTCTTTCGGATCGATCCGATCATAAGCCTATTATATGGGGAAAAAAGCTTTGTTATTGGGGCCCTAAACCCTTTAGATTCAATAATGCTTGGTTAGCGAAGGTTGGGTTTTTGTCCATGTGCGAAACTGTTTGGTCCTCATTTAATACAGTAGGGTGGGCTGCTTTTGTTCTAAACAAAAATCTTAGATTGTTAAAAGCTGAAATCAAATTATGGAACGCCTCTCATCAAGATTCTTTCTCTGTCGACTTGAAAAGTGCAGAATCCGAAATCAAACGTCTAAAGCTATGTTACAGTCAACGTGATCTTGATGCAGGCGAGTTGAACGATTTGGTTAATCTAAAAAAGATCAAGAAAAAGTTACAGATTCGTTTAGAATCAAAACACAGAATTCATTCTCGTTATTATAAATGGTTAAAATTGGGCGATAAAAATTCTAGATTTTTCCATCTTGTTTCAAAGATCAAACAACAATCTTCCTATATAGCGGGAATGCAAATCAATAATTCGTGGGAAGAAGATCCGTCTACTGTCAAAGAATTCGCTGTTGAATATTTTGAATCCATCTTCTCAAATAACTGTTCTGTTATTAATTTGTCCGAGTTGGAATGGGCCGAACTCAATATTGCTCGTATCTCTGCTCAGTTTAGATCATGTTTAATCGATTTTTTCAGCACAAAAGAAATACAGGAGGTCATCAATGGCTTTGACGGAAACAAAACACCGGGGCCGGACGGGTTTTCTTTGCAATTCTTCAAAAAATCTTGGTATTTTTTAGAAGATTACATTATGGAGTTTCTTGATCAGTTTCACACCACTCCTACGTTCCCAAAAGGTTTCAACTCGTCCTTTATTGTTTTGATTCCTAAATCAAACTCGGCGAAAAGTATTGATCAATTGAGGCCCATTAGTCTTATCAATGCCCCGTACAAGATTTTAGCTAAGACACTCGCTAATAGATTAAAAACCGTTATCCCTTCTATTATTAGTGAAAATCAAAACGGGTTCGTTCCTTCAAGACTTCTTATTGACGGGGTAATGGTTGTCAACGAAGTAGTGCATATGGCTAAGAAGAAAAAACGCCCAATCATTCTTCTCAAAATTGACTTCTCAAAAGCATACGATAGTGTATCCCATGAATTTTTGCTTACTGTTCTAGAAAAAATGGGCTTTGGTGCAAAGTTTATTTCTTGGATAAAAGCGTGCATTTCTAACATCAAATTCTCGGTCCTATTGAACGGGTCTCCTTCCCGGGAAGGTTCTATGAATCGTGGTCTAAGGCAAGGCGATCCCTTATCGTCGTTTTTATTCATTATAGTGGCGGAAATATTGAGCAAACTCCTTTCTTTAGATTTGTCCAAAGGTTTATTGAAAGGTTGTCAATTTGATAACGGGGTGAATATTAATCACTCTCAATTCGCGGACGACACCATTATCTTTGCATTTCCTTCTATTCAGGAACTAAATCGCATCAAGCATACACTGCTTCTTTTCTTCAAGTTATCCGGTCTTGAAATGAAAGCAATTAAAACTACCATGTATGGCATTAATGTGTCTAGTGCTGATATGGTCTCTTATTCGAGCATTTTTGAGTGCAAAGTAGGTGTGTTTCCGTTCGAATATTTAGGCATTCCAATTGGGTTGTCTCGTAACAAGTCTTCTATGTGGGCCCCGATTATCAATAAATTCAAGAAAAAACTTGCGGGGTGGAAGGGTAGATGTCTATCTTTCGGCAGTAGACTAGTGATGGTTAACGCGGTTATTTCTAATCTACCCATTCATTACATGTCCATGTATAAGGCTCCGGTGTCTATTATCAAACAACTCGAAAGGTATCGTAGAAATTTCCTTTGGGGCGGTGATTGCCTAAAAAAGAAAACTTGTCTTGTGAAATGGGAGTCGGTTTGTCTTCCAAAAGAGATGGGTGGTCTAGGTATTACTCCTCTTCGTTTAAAAAACTTGTCTTTGTTGGCAAAATGGTGGGCAAAACTTAACTCCAACAAGGTCTCTCTTTGGAAGTCTATCGTTGTTTCTTCCTTTGGTACTTCGTTTCGCGGAAAAATTATGAATGATGTCTCCTCCTTGCAATCGTCCCATCTTTCCTCGATTTGGAATGATATTATTAACTTGCAAAAAGACGATGATTCCAATCTCATCGTGGGCTCTAATATTTGGAAATGGAAGTTAGGAAACGGGGCAAGCATTTTATTTTGGCTCGATCCTTGGGCCGAGGGGCTCATTTTGAAAGATGAGTATCCGTCTCTCTTCCTTATTTGTTCAAACCGAAATGTTTCTGTCAAAGATGTTCGATTCCCAGCTGATTTTGCGCAGGCCCAAACTGGTTGGGCTTTAGCTTTTTCGCGGCCTGTTGACTGTTATGAGAATTGTAAGTATGCTGAGCTCTTGAACTTTTTATCTAGATTTTCCCTTTGTGATAATGAAGTTGATCTTGTCTTGTGGAATCATGATTCTTGTGATTCCTTTTCGGTTGCGGACGCAATTCGTATCATCGTGCAAACGGGTCATATTACCACCCCGGTGTGGCCGAAAGTTATTTGGAGTAACAATGTTCCTTCTAAGGTTATGCTCTTTCATTGGTTGACTATTAGAAAGAGTATTCCCGTTCGTCTCATTTTAGCTCAAAGACATATTCTTCCTCAAAATTTTTCCAAGTTATGCGTGTGGTGTATGCTTGAAGAAGAATCTATTGAGCATCTCCTTCATTGTAATTGGACTTTTAAAATTTGGGCCGAACTCTTCCGTTGGTGGAATATTCGGTGGATTATTCCAAGCTCGGTTGAAGAATTCTCCTTTGATTGGTTCTACGGCATGGGCATTAACGCTTCCAAGTTTTGGAAATTGATCGGGCCCGCAACCTTGTGGACTATTTGGATTGCTCGTAACGATATTATCTTTAATGGCAAATTCTCTTGTCGCTCGGTCATCATCCGAAACATCAAACTTAAAGTCTTCTTTTGGGCGTGCAACCTTAAATTATGTCATGGCTTACAATTCTATGTTTGGGATCAAAATCCCTTCTTACTTTGTATGTAATTGCATTTTACTTTTGTTAAGCTTTCAATGTTTCTCGATCGAGCTTGCCTACATCGTTGTAATGCGAGGAGGACCTTCATTGTTTTAATGAAGTCCTCTTCTTATATTAATATATGTTTCATCTTCGCCTTTAAAAAAAAAATATCTAGTAAAGTACTGATATGGTGCTGGTTTTGGGTGTGTTGGTAAGTTCATCGAATACATAAATCTAATCTAATCTAACTTTTAGTCTAACTTTTTATCTATTAAAAGAAAGAAAGAATTATTAAAGGCTCCAGATTTAACGGTATTAAAAGAACTCATCAACCTTGAAGTCGTGATTCGAGTCCCGTCGTGATTCGAGTCCCGTCGTAAACAAAAAGGCGTCTATCTTCTTAAAAAATAGGCAAAATTAGGTAATCGTATTATACCTTATGATTATCTCACAATTAATTTAACGATAATGTCATATTTGTCCTCATATTTTTCAATCATTAATTTAGATTTCAACTATTAATTAATATTATTTTCAAATATAAATACTAATATTAACTAACAATACTACGGAGTATTAATTATTATATATTATTGTTCATTTCATCTTTAAAGGCAAAATTAGGTAATCGTATTATACCTTATGATTATCTCACAATTAATTAAACGATAATGTCATATTTGTCCTCCTCATATTTTTTAATCATTAATTTAGATTTCAACTATTAATTAATTATTAATATTAAATATAAATACTAATATTAACTAACAATACTCCAGACTGATGCAAGCTTGCCGTTCAAAAAAAAAAAATTATATATTAATATTCATTTCATCTTTAATTTTGCTTTAAAATTAGGGGATAAATCTTATCCCTTGGATTAATATAATCAATGGCTATGATTAAAAACGCGGAACAATCACATGTGATTGACTAGACTTAAAAACACGGAACAATTACATATGATTGTGATGACAATCACATGTGATTGTAAAATTCAATCACATGTAATTGTAATATCTCAAGTAAAATTAAGCATTCAAATGATTATTTCACTATTCTTCTTAAACTTATTACTCCCTCCGTCTCATATTAATAGTTCAGTATTCCATTTTAGGATGTTCCAAATTAATAGTCCATATATAAATAGAAAATAATAAGAAGTTTAAGTTCTATTATGCTCTTAATGTATGTGGATAGGATTAAAGGAGAAAGAAAAGGTAAGGGTAAAACTGGAAAGTAAACAGAAAGTACAGTACTTTTATAACATTTTCTTAAACTGTGTGTTTTTTGTCTGTGGACTATTAATGTGAGACGGAGGGAGTAGTTGTTAATTATTAAGATATTAATTATTAATATTAAATTTGCGAAGTCGCTATTTATAAGTAGCATCAAAATCGAAATCAATCAAATTAAAATCAAAATGTTAATTATTCAAAAGTCAACAAGTCAAACATTTTGTGGAGCAGAAAAGAACAAAGAACAAAAAACAGCTGTTAATTTGTTGTTCTTGGCATGTAGAATGAATCCGATCTACTTGTCTGAGGTTATGTATTGGAAGGGTCCACTGCTTTGCTACAATATTCCACAATGCAAAAAGTTAAAATTATGTCACACTCATCACTTTCACTATATATCATATATATGTTGAATCTAGTCAGGTCTTTTTACTTCACTTGAGCTCATTCTTCCAACTAGTGCTAATTTGTGCTTTTTAAACTTCTGTTATGGTCTCAAATGTCATTATTAATATCTTCCCAGAGTGCATAAATTTTCATATAAAAGGAAGATCATATCATATTAAGTTACGAATTTTGACATTATCTAAAGATAATCTTGTTAGGCTACGAGTAACAGGTAGTCTAAACATGCACGGAAATTAAAACCTTATAGGTTTACTCGTCTAACGAACTTTGACTTCACTTTTTTTTTTTTTTTTTTTTTTTTTCCGAGGAATATTGGAAAAAGATTCGATTTACAAAAAGGCTTCGGTTTCAAAAAAATATTGATCTATAAAATGCTCGAATTTTTCTAAGATGTTGATATAGGTTACTCGGTTACTCATAAGTTACTATTTACAGGTGGTTTCCTTGACTGAGAAACTGCAGCCCAAAGAGGTGGCTGAAATTTCTGCAACCGGTCAAGAATCTGGCACGGGTGTAGCGGAAGCAGGAGATGTTCAAGTGGGACCCATTGAAAATGTGAAGTTAGAAGATCATTTTAGTACCGGTAGCGGTGGGAGTGCAGTAGTCGATGATCTTGATGGCCCACAACTTGTGGACAGTAGTGGTGATTCGTATTTTCATGAAAATGACTATGCTCGTGAGTATGCACCACCCGTCGATCAGTCGGAAGAAGATGATGGCAGTGACGATGGACAGAATCACTTCATGTATCCGTACGTAAACGCGGATCATCATCATCATGTGAATGATGACTCACTTGGTTGGTGGGTTTGGTCTTAGACATAAATATATATATGCATAATGTAATCGACTAATGGATGTGTATCAAGTATTAGTATTTTGACTTGCTATTTTTGAATGCTTTTATTGAAGTTGTTATATTCTTCTTTGGGACTTGAAACCAAGACCAAGAAGTTAAATAAAGGTGATGTTTTCATGTCATTTGTTTGAAATTGTGTACAATTTGTTATCGGTTGTAAGAAACTGATTTAGTAGCTCAAATTAAATATTAAAAATGTTTGAATGACAACATATGGTTAGGATTGATAATAGGGTAAATGATCCGAAAAGGTAATATATAATATCAAATTTGATAATAAAGGTAATATGACTTTTACAAATGCCCGAAAAAGATTACGTGTGTCAATTTTTGCCCCAAGAGGATTATGTTAGGACCCCAGAAAGTGTATAAACAAACTAAATAGATGGTTCTTTAGAAGAGACCTATAGAAGGAACCTAAGTAGTCATAAAGATAGACATTACATTGTAACTGAGTTTAAGAAGCTGTGGAATGTAATTTTTCACCGAAACTCTCTAATACCGTATATGTTCTCTTTTCACCCGAATCTCATTCTATCTCTTATATCTTCAATTCTCACTATGATCTGACCTATCATTTGATATCAAAGCGTCCAGGAGTGATACTACATCACTATATCGATTCAGAGATTGAAGTTTACAAGATCTAAACACATTCGGTTAGATTGAATCACATTCGGTATCATCGAATTTGATAATCTGACGTTCAGATTTGTGTGAAAAGCTCAGCGAAGGTTTATTAGATGTATTAGAAAGTGTTTCGATCATCATTACAGCTTTACAACAACAATTATGAAGATGCAAGCTAAATTTTAGAGTTCGTGGCTAAAACTCTTTATTTTGATCAATTCAAGCTTGTTTTTGTGTTCTAGTGAAGATCAGTGGATTCAATTAAGTTCGTGAGGTTATTAAGCAACTATTTGACGGTTTAATTTCATCAATTCATCAATTTTTGGTGATTTGATTCACATTCGGTATTTCAACTTCCTTACGAGTCTACTTCATCTCAAAAATTCATTTAAGGTGTTGCAGAGTGTGGAGTGTATGTGATTCAGTCACATTTGGTTTGTTATTACGCAGCTAATTCAAGTGGTTCAAGCAGAGATTTGATCAATTATCTAAGTTTCACACTTAGATTCGGTTTATCAACTGCTACAGTTTACATTCGGTTTCCACACATTCGGTTTAACTGATATTTCACTTGTTACTAACTTGTTTCCTTGTGTAGCAAGGTTACCGAATTTGATTCAAGTGTTAAGCATTGGATTGGATTCATCTGTTTGTGATTTTTACAGAATCTGGTTACCGAATCAGATACCGAAACCGAATCTCAGATATACTTGATATATTTTGGGATTTAAGTGTTCTAAGGCTTCAAGTTCTGTACTTACAGAATCTGTGTGAGATACTGGTCATTTTTATCAGTTTCTGATTCCGGATCTGATATACCGAATCTGCTACAGTACCGAACAAGATACCGAACCCGAATCTGCTACAATGTCGAACAAGATACCGAACCGGAATCTGCTACAGTACCGAAACCGAATCTGACATTTTGTTAGATTTTTAAACCTGAATCTTGGATTTTGTGATATACCGAATCTTTACCGAATCTACCTCAGATTTTGTCAATATGTCTACTCAAGATACATTGATTATTGGATCAGATTCCAGACCTCCAGTGTTGTTTGATGGCAAGTATAACCAGTGGCTTCATCGTATCACTTAGTACATAGACTACAAGGGTGAGAAGGCAAAGTACATATGGGCTTCTTTGAAAGAAGGACCAGTTACTGAATTCCATCTAGAAACTGGTATGCCAAATCCAGTCTATGAACTTTCTGGAGAGAAGCATGAGAGAGCTCAGGGTGATATTGAAGCTAAAAATGTCATCATGCAAGCCATCCAGTATGAGTTGTTTGAAAATATTGATAGCAACACTACTGCCAAAGACATATGGGATGAGATCAAAAGACAACAAGAAGGTTATGACATGTCTGATGTTACTAAACTGAATAAGGCTCTAGGACTTTATGAAGATTTCAAGCAGGAACCTGAAGAACTTCTCAAGGATACCTACAAACGTTTCAATGGTGTTCTAAATGAGTTGAAGAGGTGCAAGATTACTAAAGTAAATGCTGAGATCAACATGAAGTTTCTCAAAAAGCTCCATTCTGATTGGCTTCCTTATGGAACCATCATTCGATCTACCAAAGAGATTGATAAGTTGAATATTCATGAGCTCGTTTGAGTCCTTATGAATTATCAGCCAGCCATGTCTAAACTTCAAGAGGAAAGGAAAGAGTCTTCTCCTGATGATCCACTTGCCCTCATTGCTAAGAAGAAGAGCAAATCTTACACTACTCCCAAAAGCTTATCCAAGAAAGTGCTTGTTGAAGAATCAACTGATTCTGAAGGGCTCAACCTTTCGGATGTTGATAATTCTCACCTTGAACTAGTCAAGATGGCTGCTATGTTCACCAAAGCTTTGAACAAGTACAAGTTTAAACGCAAATCAACAAACCAACGCAAGAATTCATCTTCTTCCTCCTACTACAAGAAACCTGATTCCTCAAAACATCAACATGTTGATGATTCCAAGAAGGATGATTCAATCTGCTATACTTGTGGCAAAGTTGACCATTTCTCCCGTGATTGCAAAATGCCTAAGAAGAAGGATGCGACTTACTACAAGAAGAAAATGTTGATGGCAAAGGTTATGGAGACTGAGGGAGAGCTAAAACCGGTTGATGATACTTGGTTCAATTGGACGGATGATTAAGAATTCGAGGTGCAACATGCTAATGTCTGCAAGGTGACAAAGCTTATCAAAGCAAAGGAAGCAATGGAGAATTCTGACTCAACATCTGATGATGATGAGGTACAATTTACTGAAATCCCAAATGATTTTGTGAAAATGCAAAATGACGTGATGAAGAATTTAGTCTCAATGTCAAAAGAGGTAAAAGGTTTAAAATCTGAAAACAAAGTTTTGAAAGAAAAAATCAAACTAAATGAGACTAAATCTTCTTCATCATCCAATTCACAATTGGTAGTGAATTGATTGAGAACCCAACTCAGCTCCATGGACACTGAGTTGAAAGAACTTAAAAAGTCAATACTTCCAATTAAAATTGAAAGAACGGATTATAGTTTGAAATCCGAACTTCTTGCGGAGAAAGTTCAATTCTTAGAAAAGGATCTTTCCGACCTTAAAGAACAACATGAAACCACAATCTCCAAGTTAAACAAGAAAATTGTTCAATTGGAAGAAACCATAATTAAAAAGAAAACTGAAATTTCTCTATTCTTAAAGATTCTCTTCAAATAAAAGCTCAACTTGCACGATATGAGGAAAAACTCTATCGAACAGAGCAATCAAAAGCTATTATTAACATGGAACTTTCAACGCAAACAATCTTTATGAATACACCGACAACAGTTCATGGTGATAAGTGGGGGATTGCGTATGAAGATCCCAAGACGTTGGATGATATTTCCAAAAAGATTCATTGCTTATATCATTCTGATTACTTTCAAGCTGGTTTACCATATCATTTTGTGCATTCATCTGATGCTGATTATGATAATGTTATTGCTAATCGTTCATCTAAGAAATATTATCAAATCAACTTGGTGTACGAAAAGATTAATGCTAAAATGGGTAAGTCACATCCTAGTTTCTTACAAGAGTTCGTCGAACATGAACAGAATATGCAAAATGCTGATTATGTGCCTTCACGTAGATTGGTTTACATTCCGACACTCATGCTAGAGAAATATATCATGATGCCAGAAAATGAAGTTTTTGGCAATCCTAGTTCTAGTGTGACATATGCTATTAAAGCAAACCCAACTCTACCGGCCTTAACTGCATGTCCTGTTTCAAAAGTTTAAATCGGTGAAGACCTAGCACATAAATTAAATGACTTAACCAACAAGTTTGCAACCAAATTAGACAACATGGAATAAAAGTTGAAATTTTCTAAGTCAAAATTACTAGGTCACAAGGCTTTAGATGAAAAGGTAGAACCTAAGGTAGAACCAAAAGTTAAACCTAAAGTAGAACCAACTGAAGTGAAGCCTGAGAAGATAGATTTGATTCATCTAGTTGATAAACTTGAAAAAGAAAATATTGAATTACAACTTAGATGTCAATCTTTGAAACAAATGTTTAAGATGTGTGATAAACTTCCACCACTTCCTAAGAAAGAATGCACTTATGCTTTTAGGGAAGGTGAAGTTGTAGTTTCTGCTGAGGACTTATGTCTTGAGATTGAGAGCTTAAATCGTAAGATAGTTCTACTAAAGCAAGCTAACACACATAAGCATGATTCTCCAAAAGCGCACACACCACAAATGACTTCTACTTGTATGAATAAAGTTTCTGAGTGTGCTGGTGGAATTGATAAGAAGGTTAAGGAGAAAACACAATCTAACGCTGCTACACCCATTACCATTCTTAAAAGTCATTTACGTTCTTAATTTGAGAAAAGTGTCTCAAATGTTGCACCTTCAAAGAAATTTATTGTTAAGAAGGTTCATCATCCAGATGGTTCTTATTCTTCTGAAAAAATTCCTATGATGTTAATTGATGATACGTATAATGATCCGTCTCAAAAAGACACTAATAAGCAGCATCCCGGCTAGGGTTTGACTCGGCGTAGCCAATCCCGAAAAAGAACGTCTTCCCGGCATCACCTCAGTAACCTGACCCGAAGGTTACTTATGTATGCAACCGGGAAGGACCATGTTAGACAGCGGCTAGCCGGGAACACCATATAAGAATCCAGCCCGGACAAGCATGCAAGCTACCGGAATCACCTAGCCGGATGCAAAGGCATTAAGAAGATAAGGGTTATATTAGCACATAAATAAGCCTGCTGATAAACCGGCAACAATTTTGCCCGGACATGACAAACGCCGTGAAGAAACACTTGGAATAAATGCAAGGTAAAACCCTCCCGATTGATCAAGGCAAACACCCGTAATGACTTAGTCGGACCACCACACTACCGGAACTATCACAACTTCCCGATTTGGTATTCCGACCCAGTACAAGGATAACGTCCCAGGACAAGCACGCTATCCCGGAGCAAGTACGTTGTCCCAGAGCGGACACTTCATCCCGAAATAAGTGCATCGTCCCAGAACGAGTACTCGATCCCGGAACAAACATACAAACAAGCTGCACACCACGTCAGCCCACGAATCTAGGAAAGTTTGTTAGGATCTGCTCGATTACTCCCATGAAAGGGACAGGTGCCACGTCACCCCTCGGGATTGGCAAAGTTTGTTACAGCCATGAAAGGGACATGCGCCACGTCACCATTCCCTCATAACATCTATAAATACGCAAACAAGATCATTTATTTAACAACGCTGGATGCATTAATGTTACTCTGTCCAAATTAACTACAGTAACATCTCTCCAGTCGTTAATACAATTCCAATCAGTATTCCGGTCACTATCAGAATTAATCTTCGCCTTAAGATATTAACTTATTCAATTCCGATCGAATAAGGTTAATCTCATCGATTGTTTTACGCCTTTGAAATCCAAATTTCAAATCGGGATTCGCACAATTATTGGAGTTAAAACATTCGATCCACTCTTTTTCCCAAATCAAGCACTCAAACCCGGAATCTATTTAACCCTAACGATTTTGGTTTGATCAAATGGCGCCACCTAAAGGTACGAACAACACAGTGAAACCAAGTAGCGAAACGACACGCAAGAAAGGAACGACCGGCGACGTTAAACCACTTTCGAACAAAGGAAGGTCGCCAACGGTGGAACCACCTCAACCCCAAAAGCAATCAATCACTCACATTCACTCCTGCGAGGCGTCGAGAGATGAGATGAATGTCTCCGATGACGACGAGGAGATACATGAGGCCACACCACCTGGCGGGGGGAGGTTGAAACTCGGCACCCCTGGTCTCAAAACCGACGGTTCGGGTGGCATCGGATCATCTCATGATGACACCGACATGATCACCAAAATGATCTCAGCAGATGTCGAAAAACAATTAATCGAAAAGCTAAAAGCCATGTTGAACGACGGAAACAATCTAGCAGAAAGGCAGAAATTACAAACTCTTGACATCTTGAAGACCAGCCCGCTGCCAAATATTGGCATAGGAAACGAGGGTGTCACCAAGGCTGTCGCAAATGCATGGTTAACTGAGCTCCTAGTGCAGGCTGCGCCGCCGACGTATAAACACTCTCTGTCGCAACTCGCCATCCAGGGAACTGCGCTCGAGAATCTGTTCGCCCTAATCACCGGTAACAAAGCAAAGTGACCGGTTGAGATGTCGGCTACCATCCAAAAGCTCTGCGAGCGAATTGTCGGCTACTTCCTTCCTGCTAACATCGTCATACCAGTCACTTTGGGGGTGTACAATGGCACTACTGACCTGGACGATTTCTCGCAAATCTTTGAGGGTGCCATGAAAACCCAACACTGGAGTGATGAGGTGGCGTGCCTTCTCTTTCCGACTGTCCTACAGTCTGCTGCCAGGGAATGGTTCGCCAAACTACCACCAAATGGAATCACATGCTTCTCAGACTTGCGGGAGAAGTTTCTCATGCAATATCAAAACCTTCGCCGGCACACGTTTACACACCTATATGCTCACGAAATAACAATGTACCGGGGGGAGAAAATTGCAAGCTTCATCATAAGGTATATGCTGGAGTGCCAAAAAATCCAGGACACCCGGAAACACAGCATATCTTCGGATTCATAACGTGCCTAGACAAAGATACACACCCATCGCTTGTCGCTGAACTTCGATGGAACATCCTGAGTACATTTGCGGACGCCATAGTGGTAGCAAGGCAATACCAACATCCCGGATGAGAAAGGCAAGCCGGGTATCACTGGGACGAAAAGAAAAGAGATGATGAAAGGAGAAGCAACAACAAACACCGTCATGATGTAGCGAAAGCCATCACAGAGGCCACAACAGCCATGGCAAGAGCCATGATAGCCATAGGCAAGATAAAAGCAGTCGAAGACCATATGATAAGGGATTTTTAATCGACAGTCTGTCCAAAACCCCAAGAGAGATACTATTAACGGAGCCGGTGAAGGAAAAGTTTACCCCTCCGGCACCATTGGAGAAGCGGGATGGCCAAAAATTAGACAAATACTGTGAATTCCACGAAGACAATGGTCACGATACCGATGAATGTAAATCGTTAATGCGAGAGATAATTGCAAAAATCAAGGAGGGTGAATTAAATCACTTGTTGTCGGGTCGAAAGTTCAAAAAAGCTGATCACAATAAAACATTCAGCTGGCAAAAGGAAGACGGCAGGAAGCGTGAGAAAGCAAAAGACAAGGTTATAATTAGCATGATCAGTATTGAAAAGGAAGAGCTCAACCCCTGGAGAGACGCCACAATCACGTTCCCAAAGCTACCGACACGCTACACAGGGGAAGAGCCTGTGGTGATTGATGGCTTGATAGACGGCTTTCGAGTCCGAGAAATGTACACTGACACCGGTAGTGAGGTTGATGTCTTGTATGCCCATTGCCTTTCTCAACTCCCGAAATGTATCGGTAGGAAAAGGAGGCAGTCCAACGCTGTCATCTCTGGGTTCGCAGGCTCTACCGAAGAACCTATAGGAAGACTCACGATCATGGTAGGCACCCAGTCCTACCTCTGTAGTGAAATCATTGACTTTTATGTTGTCAAATCCGTGACCGCCACGAATGTGATCTTGGGAAGAAACTTCTTCAAAAAGTTTAACGCCATAACCTCCACCGCTCACGGTTTGCTCAAATTTCCAACCCGGCAAGGTGTGGCAACAATCGAATCCACCCGACAGCCCTTCCCCGGAAAAGTTAATACTCAAGTCACACGAAGCATCACAGCAGGGATGACACCACACATCTTGAAAGAAAAACGTGTGTCAGTTCTTAAACGACTAAGTCACTTCTCCCCATCAGTACGCTCCACCAAAAGGAGCCCGACCAATACTTACAAGGTTGAGCAGAAGAGTGCCGACTGGCACTATCAGCCAGGATGGGAGGAGCAATATATCAATACTTATGGAATAACTGAACACCTTAATCCGGCATTAAAACGTTCCAGGCCAGAAAGTTGTGAAAGCTCCCTCCAAGATGGAACACCGGCTAAGGGAAACAAAAGTGGCTAGACGCTACATTAAAATTTAGATGGATACCGTGATTGAAACTGATCACTTCAACTCATGGCTATCTTGATGTTTATGTCTTTTCTTTTTCAATAAAAATTTATGCATGTTTTTCCTTTTTAGGAATGAATAAAAGAATTTTACCGTTTATAATAACTTAGTCATTATGTTATTAACAACGATGTTCATATAATAATAACCGGCTAGCGGCAGACGGATTCCAGCATCCACATAAGTCCCACGCTAGTTATTCTGTACCCCCTTAATAGGTGATGGTCTAGCCCTCGACGGTACAAGTTTATACTGATAAACAGCCAATAAATAGATGGCATAAACATGCGTAGCCGCACGGTGTACACGCCAAAACTAATACAAATGTAGTCTAGACCTACATATGAAGATATGACCTTGTTCGACTGAAGAAAATTCATTACAAAATACTTGAAATTAATATTTCATTAATTACATATGATTTAATTACAAGTTACTTCAAAAAATGTGCAACAACGTGCGGTACAACAAACTAAAATTCAAAGTCTAACAGCTGATGCACGGTTGTCGCCTCATCAGAGCAGAGATCCTCAAAACCGCCAAATCGGATCTCTTTCAATGGCTGATGTGCGGCCTGGAGTTCCTGCACAGCACCCGTGTTCACCTTCTCGGCGATATCCGGGTGCAAGGGGACGGCCCAACCAGTGTCATGCTTTTGCATCAACCTTACAGCCCGAGTAAAGATGGCCGCCCCAAAACTATTCAAATAATTCTCAAAAGGTGCCTTCGCGGTGCCGAAATTGATAGCCTTCTTCAATAGTGAAGGCAGACCACCCTGCAACCGCTTACACTTCACCAAGGCCGCCTCCTTAGCAGAAACAGCAGAAGAAACCTCTTTATCCTTCTCCACCACCACTCGAACAAGCTCATCCTTGGCAGCCCTCGGCTGGCTCTCCAATCTGTGAATAGCCTCCCGGGCCATGGATGTCCGGGACAACTCATCCTTGGCAGCTTTTAGCTGACGCTCCAGGTCCATCATCACCTGCTCGTCACGGTTAAAGCTGTCATGCAGGAAAGTGTTTAGCGCCACGATTGTCCGGGCACGGACAACCTTGGCGTCACCCATAGGAAGGGAAGAAAAGGCTTGACCAAGGACCGAAGAGGACCCCCTTCTCCTGGGCACTCATGCAGGCAGGATAATCAATATCCAGCTAAGAGAAGGCACGAACAAGATCATCGCCTGTAGAGACATTGAAATGAATGTCATCAAAACTTTTCAGGGTAAACTGGTCACCCTCTCCACCACCCAAATCTATGGGCTCCGTTTTGGTCGCCGCGGCACCGGAAAAAGGCTCGGCGACAACTACAAAAATTAAAAAGTCAAGCATGAGACAAGACACAACAATAAGTAAGACTGAATTTTCGGAATAAGGAGATTACCCTTGGCCTTCTTTGCCCGTAGCTGAGGGAGCTCGTGAATTCTCCTATTCACAGCCGTATGCCCCTCCGGCACATTCGGGCTAGGAAGGACCAAGTCGACCCCATCACCGGCATTCTGTTCTAGGTCTTGCGGAACAATATCCGACTCGCCTCCAGGGTTAACCGGGACGCTTTCAAACTGAATCTCCTCAAGATCGTCGAAAGCTATAGTGGTAGCAAAATCCATCACTGCTGCATAAACATAAACAAGGTTAGTATATAAATGATAAACTATGCGACATAACAGCTGGCTAGGATTAGTCTCCACCTGCTCCATTAAAATGAATGACGAGCTTAGTGTTTGGATTCGGCCACTGGTGACTGACTCCTCCCAGCAGAAGCATGGCCTCTTGGTATGTCCGCTGGGGAAACCTGAATTCCTGGATAGCCAATACACATGCCTTCTCGGCAGCGTTTAATCTCGGGATCTTATTGGCTCCCTTCTTCACATTTACTGCCCATTCACAAAGTTCAACAAACCGTTCCGGCAGTCCCTTGCTATCAACAAAAAAAAAACGACTCCCACCACTCTTTAAAAGAGGTGTCCATTTCGCCGGTAAAATTGAACAACGCTCTCCGTTTGATGGAAAACCATCAATTTAACGACCTGTCCTAATCCATCTGGACGAATACATTACATTTGGTTACATCGCGAGGTACTTGACCTCTAAATGATACATTTTACAAACATTGCATTCTTGTTTAAAAGACAAAATTTCTTTACATCGAAAGTTGACGGTATGCATACCATTTCATAATATATCCAACTATAAATGACTTAATAATAATCTTGATGAACTCAACTACTCGAATGCAACGTCTTTTGAAATATGTCATGAACGACTCCAAGTAATATCTCTAAAAGGAGCAAATGCACAGCGGAAGATTTCTTTCATACCTGAGAATAAAGATGCTTTCAAGTGTCAACTAAAAGGTTGGTGAGTTCATAGATTTATCTTAAACAATCATTTTGATAATTTCAATAGACCACAAGATTTAATTTTCATATTTAACTGCAGGAACACTGATCTGCAAAAATTATAATACAGGAACACTCATCTGTATAAAAATTCATTCATATGGTGAACACCTGGTAACCGACATTAACAAATGCATATAGAATATCCCCAAATATACAGGTACACTCATCTGTATATATAAAATTGAAGTACTAAAGCATCTATAACCTGGATGGGGTATGTTAGGCCCATAGATCTATATTCAAGATTTGCGTCAATTACGGGGTCTGTTCCCTAATTCTTAGGCTACCAAGTTAAAAATGGTGATATCCGGTATAATAATTCAACCATAGAATGTAGTTTCAAGTACTTGTGTCTATTTCGTAAAACAGTTATAAAAGCAGTGCATGTATTCTCAGTCCCAAAAATATATATTGCAAAAGTATTTAAAAAGGGATCAAATGAAACTCACAATACGATATTTTGTAGTAAAAATATGCATATGACGGAACTGAACAATGCAGGGTTGGCCTCGGATTCACGAACCTATATCATTTATATATATATTAACACATATAATGGTAATCGAACAAATTTAGGTATTATTATTAATTTTTATTTTAGTAATTTGTACGTTTCATTAATAACTAAATTAACAATATTTATTTTTTTATATACATTAAATAGATAATTAATATTTATTACAAACATATTAATATAGTTATGTTTTATGTAAATAATATATTTTTATATAGAAAATATTTATTTGATATATTAATTAATAATACTAATAATAATAATGATAAAAATAATATTATTAGTGTTAAAAATAATAATAAAAATGATAGTAAAAATAATAATGATAAAAATAATGATAATTCTAATAATAATAATAATAATAATAATAATAATAATAATAATAATAATAATAATAATAATAATAATAATAATAATACTAATGATAATTCTAATAATAACAATGATAATTTTGATAAAAATTAGTTTCAACAATTATACTACTTACATAATAATAATAATAATAATAATAATAATAATAATAATAATAATAATAATAATAATAATAATAATAATAATAATAATGAGTAATAAGTAAACTACCTCAAAGAAGTAGCCCTTAAAAAAATGCCCAAGTCCGGGTTTGTACCCGCGACCTCCCGATAACCCTTTCAGTCATTCAACCAATTTTGTTCTTCCGATGAATATCCCATTTTTAATTATAGTTAACCCGCTTGTACCTATTGTCTTCTACAAAACCCTATTGTCATCATCTTTATCTAATCTATCTCGCCATCCTCATCGATTACATACATCATCCCAATACTATCATACGTATATTATGATAATACATAAACCATCATCAATTATCACGATCATCATGATCATTTCGATTCATCAACACGATCATCTAAATCCACAATGACATCTAAGCTTGTTCTTGAACCAACAACATAATCTTGGCCCAACAAGAGAACTACAATTACCGGCCCAATAGGAAAAGAAATATCGGTCCAGCAGTAAAGGGAATCTCGGCCCAACAGCAATTTCATAAACCCAATTAGCTAAACAAAGTCACGGCCCAACATAAAAAGAATTATGGCCCAATATTACTCACAAGCCCGATAGTATTCCTAAATAAGTTTAAGGGCCGTTAAATTTATGGGTGTGTGAGGGTTTTGTCCGGCTCAAAGTAATACAGTCGATCGAGGAGAAAAAAAAAGAATAGCGAGTTTTAATTCCCACTTTATCCCTTTTCTTCTTTTTTTCAACCGACAATAACATCAATTAGAAAATGGAAAATTGGTGTGTCCTTCGCTTTATTATTGTTAACAGCTATTCAATCATTTATCTTTTCCACCTTCCCCACTCATGTTATTTTAATAGAATGAGAAACAGATAACGTAAAGGAATTGAGCTGTAGTAATAGTGATCGAATGGTGAGGTTCGAAAGTGGGTGTGTTGTGGTCTGTTAAACAGAAAATGAACCAGACGAACAGCTGCAGCGTGAATATGGTTGTCGAGTGGTCTTGGTGATTAGGGTGGTTCTATGATGACCGGTGGTGGTTTGATGGGTAAAGAGGAAGGTGGTTGTAGGATGTTTATGTATATTGTTGTGTATATATGTAAATATAGAGGTGATGGTTGTAGAACAATAGAAACTTTCGGTTTTGTAACAGAAACATGAAATCAATTGTAAGTTATTTGGTTGTTCTTGGATAATTCTTGAGCAGAAAGATAATAATAATAAAGAGGAGTTGCAGGTGGGTTTTGATGGTCGAGTGTGGTGGTTTTCGAATGAACAGAAAATAGTAAGCATAACAGAAGTACCTGATGAGGTTTAGTGATCAGTTGTAGTAGCGAACAAGAAACAATATTAGTAACTGCATCAAAATAGTTCGAACAATAGCAACTAGTTCGGGTTGATGGTTGTAGCCTTTGTAAGTTGTACCTAAATAATTCGATTGAAGCATCGTCTTATAGATGAGCTCCTATTTGTTGCACTTTTAGAACGAGTGGGTCAACAAATACGTATTCGATTTGAGTTAGGGATGGAGGGTGCCAAGTGTATAGAAGTTTTGTGAATTTGGATTATTTGTTACCGGTTAGTAAGTGGTCTGATCCGGGAGTTGAGATACAATGGTTGTCACCACCAGAGCCTATGTGTGCTAGTCAAAGCGATTGTAATGGGTGCTTGAGTTGTGAGCTTTCTTCCACGAGTGAGGTTCATAGGTGATGGAAAGAGTTCTTGTGATTAGGGTGATGGTGGTGTTTCGGTTATGGTTGCCGAGTATTAGGAAGAAAAATGAAAGGTGGTGGTGTGGGGGTTTGCAATGTTTGGAACCAAAAACAGAAGGTGGTTGTTTGATGATTAGTAGGAATGTGGAACACGTTATTAGTCGTTGTTTATATTTTGTTTAGACTACGAACCATTATATCTACATGGTCGTTCCACCGGGTGTTCACGACAGCAAGCACAATAACAAAAATGGAATTGTAGGGAAAAAATGAAAGTGGTAGTTGATGGGTTGATTCACCTGTCATATATCTATAAGTATATTTAATCACATATGCAAGTTGACACATAAATAATTAAATATAATTAAATAAACGTGCGAATATGAAAAGAGAATAGTAATCAAAATTAATCATATGCATAGTATAGCAGCCGGATCGTTTGATATTATGTACCGACATAGCACTACACTATGTGGTTAATTGGTGGCTGATAAAAGTTTTCAGAAAAATCCTAAATTTTTACAGTAATTATCTTTAATCATTTCAGTCATTATGGTATAAAATTTGGTCATTAACTATTAAATAAAAATTAAATTAACTATTTACTCTCAACCCCAAGTAAAATATAGTTAATGTTAAAATTTATCAAATAGCTTCTAAATATATTATTAATAAGCCTATAATTTAATAAACTCATTTTCGGATCACCGTTTATTTTAAAATTACATGAGTTTGTGTAACATCCTCAATCGGGCCTAGTTGTAAGAATACTATTTTTGCCCTTAAGTTAGTAATGTGTTATTATACGCTTTTATTTTTATTTAATATTTATTATTAAATAATGATGTGGTTAGGACCAGTTTGTGACAAGGGTCACAGAACATGTTTGTTTATTTAATTTGGACTTCGTTTGGGTCTCCAAATGATGTACGAAAGATATCAGATAACTGATAAATACCCGTGTGTCACACAGTGTGGGAATTATCCACAATTAAGTAACTAGTGCTGTCTCTCTCTTGCATTTTTTCCAGATCCTTCCCAAAACACTCCCGTACCTTCACTTCCATTACCTACCAAACCCTAATTCCCCATTGTTGATCTTGAGCTCGAATTGGTCTTGAAATCACGTTCTTTACACTCTACTGATTCTTTTAAGGTATGAATCATGAGCCTTCATGATCAATTAAGTGTTAAAATGGTGTTTTTAAGTGTATTTGCTCAAAAGCTTGAATTTGTGTCAAAGCAAGTGATTTAAGTGTTGTTATGGTCAAATTGTTGTGGGTTTTGAGTCTATAACATGTAGTGAACAAGTTGTGGTCGATTTTGGTGTTTAAAATGAGCTCTAGATTTAGATTTGAGGATCTCATCGTGAAGTCCGTAGCCTTTGTTTTGTTTCTGATGAAGATGAACACACTCGGCCGACTGTCGGTCGACAGTCGACTGACTGAGGTAGTGGACCGACCGATTGACAGACAACCGACTGACTGGAGAGTGAACCGACCGATTGAGTTTAACTTTCGGCCAATTGTGGAAATACCAAATAACTCGACCGACTGGGAAGGTCAGTCGACCGATTGTGGCAACAGTCGACCGAATGTAAGAGTCAGTCGACCGACTGAGTCTCCAGGGCAGAATATTTTACCAAAGTGTTGATTTTTAGCCGTTATGCTGCCCGTTTGTATTTTGATGTAAATTTTGAAAGTGCATAAGTGTTAAGCAGAAAAACTTTAGCGGACAGTTTTCTGACAAAATTTTCTGTATTGTGTTATTTGGTGTTTATGGACATAAACTAACTCGTGTATATGTATTTCTCAGGAGAAAAGGAGAAAGAGAAGGTTCAGTGATTAGATAGCTGAACACCTTCTCGTTTGCTTGTAATCGATGAGTGGGACTAACTGGAGAATATAGTATATAGAAGCATGGTATATTATGATTGCCATGCTTGTTAGATATACTTATTGTTGTGGTTAGTTAGTTGTTGTGATGATTGCATGTTAGTTGATGCTTGTCTGCTGGAGCCCAGTGCGTCCCTATTGTGTGGTGGCCTCGGTAGGAGAGATCAACCTGTGGGTTGGGTTCCTCATATGGTGGCCTAGACAGCCGTGGTGTATATATATGTGAATGACGCGTCCGTCGCGTGTGGATTATGTATATACATACGGTGGTGAAGGAACTTCTAGTAAGCCCCAGTCCGATCAGCTGGTGGTTAATGGTTTGGCCGAGTCGCCAGAGTCTCTGTAGACGGCACTTGGGTGATGTTTGTGTGTTAGACTATTGTGACATGATTAGTATAACAGTTATGTATGCTATGGCCTGTAGTTAGTCGTACTCACTTAGCTTCGTGCTAATTCCCCTCCATCTCCTCCCTGCAGGTTGTTAGCTTTTGTAGATAGTGCTTTTGGGAGAAGACGGGCATGATGATGTTATGTTTGATAGGGTTAACTCTGATGTGGTCTTTTAGAATATGAACCGTGTACTTTTGAAAACAGAATGTATTTACGTCTCTTCCTGTTAATATGTAAATTGTTTTAATGACACGTGACATCGGTTTGTACAAATGTCGATATCGTATTTAATTAATATTATGCTTCCGCCACGTATTTATTAAAAAAAAAATAGCGGTGTCACAGTTTGTTTAAATAACCATTTGAATGATAAACGAGTGTTATTATTGTTTCCTAAATGCATTCAAAACATTTATTTTCGAATTACATTATATTGACATAAATATATATTAACTAACAATTTAATTATTAATTCAAATCATCAAATCATATGATACTTTATTTAATATCTCTAATTATTATTTTTATACATATTTATTTACAAATAATTGTTTGTGAATCATCAGGAACAGTCGAAGGTCAATTGAATTCATGAATTAGTTCAAAAATTTTGAGAATCAACTTTCAGACTTTGCTTATCGTGTCGAAATCATATAAAGATTAACTTTAAATTTGATCGGAAATTTTGGGTCGTCACAATCCAATCTCAGACCTTGAGACGGTGAAACAGTTTCAGAACATACTAACGGTCGGAAGTATATGATAATGGTTAAGATATATCTCCCACGTTACCAATTTTTGATACGCATGGGGATGTACCTGGGCGTGCGTTATTCCATAATGTGTAAAGAACTGGTACATAAACTCCGAGTAGGGTAATCGAAAATTGCCCAGGGTGATGGCTGCACCATACATGGTGACCATGTCTGTTGGAAGTTTGTGGGCTTGATGGACGGCGTCAGGAACCCTCAAGGTATAACGGGTCAAAAATGGGTACTTACGTACTAATTCGTCGAGGTATTCATCACATACTCGACTCATCATACTGCTAATATCTACGGAAGGCCTGGATGATGATTCAGGAGCGTCTACGCTAGTATATGTGGAAGACTGATCCGCGATATATATGTAAATACAAAAGTGCAAACTAATAAAAAAAGAATAAAGAAGCAGAAAAGGTACCTTCTTTCATGAAAAAACTGTTGGTTTTTTGAAGAAGAAACGTTTAAGGTACGAAGGCTATAAAAAGTGAAAATATTGGAAAAATGAAGCTATTTATAGGTTTCAAAAAACTGATACAACGGCTCAGATCAAAGGATGGATCAACAAAAGTAATGATTTAAATTGTAAAAAGAAGTTCCTCGAACGACGTTCTGAAAAGTTGAAAAATGGAAAATACACAAAAAGGGGGGCGTATTTGCAGAAACTATCTTTTCACACTGACAAGCATTTAATGCACACCCAATCGAAAGCATGGACTCGTTTTAAAGTTTGATAACGACAACCGTTTCGGCTACCATCATCAAACTGGGGGACTTGATGATACGTATAATGATCCGTCTCAAAAAGACACTAATAAGCAGCATCCCGGCTAGGGTTTTACCCGGCGTAGCCAATCCCGGAAAAGAACGTCTTCCCGGCATCACCTCAATAACCTAACCAGAAGGTTACTTATGTATGCACCCGGGAAGGACCATGTTGGACAGCGGCTAACCGGGAACACCATATAAGAATCCATCCCGGACAAGCATGCACGTTACTAGCATCACCTAGCCGGATGCAAAGGCATTAAGAAGATAAGGGTTATATTAGCATATAGATAAGCCTGCTGATAAATCGGCAACAATTTTTCCCGGACATGACAAACGCCGTGAAAAAACACTTGGAATAAATGCAAGGCAAAACCCTCACGATTGATCAAGGCATTCACCCATAATGACTTAGTCGGACCACCACACTACCGAAACTACCATAACTTCCCAGTTTGGTATTCCAACCCAGTACAAGGATAACGTCCCAGGACAAGCACGCTGTCCCGGAGCAAATGCGTTGTCCCGGAGTGGAAACTTCATCCCGGAATAAGTGTACCATCCCGGAACGAGTACTCGATCCCGGAACAAACATATAAACAAGCTACACACCACGTCAGCCCACGAATCTCGAAAAGTTTGTTAGAATCTGCTCGATTATTCCCATGAAAGGGACAGGTGCCACGTCACCCCTCGGGATTGGCAAAGTTTGTTACAGCCATGAAAGGGACATGCGCCACGTCACCATTCCCTTACAACATCTATAAATACTCAAACAAGATCATTTATTTAACAACGCTGGATGCATTAATGTTACTCTGTCCAAATTAACTACAGTAACATCTCTCCAGTCATTAATACAATTCCGATCAGTATCGGAATTAATCTTCGCCTTAAGATATTAACTTATTCGATTCCGATCGAATAAGGTTAATCTCATCGATTGTTTTACGCCCTTGAAATCCAAATTTCAAATCAGGGTTTGCACAATTATTGGAATTAAAACATTCGATCCACTATTTTTCCCAAATCAAGCACTCAAACACGAAATCTATTTAAACCTAACGATTTTGGTTTGATCATTAATGTCAACGCATACAAAAGAGAGTCTTTTAAATAAACCAGTGAAGTTTTCAAAACAACACACGAGTCCAAAACCTGATTTGAGTGAGTATGATGCAATGGAACGTAAAATCAAAATGGAAATTTTGCAAAATCAATCATTTCACATGTCAACTGAAAAGTTTGGACGTCTAAGTAACAAAGGTGTTTTTCGTGTCACAGGTTATAATCCAAACTTGAATTACAAGTCAGTATGGGTACCTAAGTCAAAGAATAAGATAGTGGCGAACAAAACTAAGAAATCTACTAGTCGACCTAGGAAACCAACTCATGTATTTCATTTTTCTTCTGTGAACAAAACATCTACTTGAAATAAGTTTTGTGTTAAGACTTTTAATGATCATGTAAAACTTGAGATTGCTTATGATGCTACATGTAATGTGCTTTTGAATGATGCTTTAAAGTCTAAATTGCATGATGCATTACGTGTTTGATGTGCATAGAGGTGTATACAAAATAGTTATATTTTTACTAGGAAATACTATTAAATACGATATAATTTTACACAAGTTATTTATTTATTTATAGAGTGGATATACCTAAACCTTGCTACAACACTTATAGGCAGTGTACCTAATCGTACAGTAGTGTAATTTTTAGTAAGTCCGGTTCGTCCACAGGGAACTCGCCAAGTTTAACGCTATATTTTTTAACTTATAATTGTAAAAATACAAAAATATATATAAGTAGTATTATTATTATAAAAGGGGGGTTTTTATCGTTTAATGACCGGTTTGTCGATTTTAAAAATTTAGTCGCAGTTAAAACCTAATGTAAAATATTAAAAATAAATATAACTTAATTTAAAGCGTAAAGTAAATGACAATAATTAAAGTGCGATAAATTAAAGTGCGATAAAATAACGGTAAATAAAATTGCGATAATTAAAAAGTACGATAATTAAAATGATAATAAATTGAAGTGCGATAATTAAAAGTGCAATTAAATATGAAATAAAGGAATTATGCTTATTTAAACTTCCGTAATCATGATGTTCGACGTGTTGTTTTTAGTTTAGTACCATGGGTTAATTGTTCTTTGTCCTGGATTATTCGATATGTCCATACGGATTTGTCCATAATAGTCCATCAGTCATAATCATAAAGTGCGGAAGTCTTCGTCAAATTATTCTTATTCCCGAAGTCAAATATTCCAACTAATTGGGGATTTGAATTGTAACAAGGTCTTAATACTTTGTTTAATGAATACACCAGGTTATCGACTGCGTGTAATCCAAGGTTTTATTACTTTGTTAACAATTACACCAATTACCCTTGAATGTAATCCACCCCTGTTTTAACAAGTCTATTAACTATTAATCCAGTTCCGTGTCCGGTAAAATGAACAATTATTGGTATTTATAGATATCAGGTCCACCGTACCCAGTCAAGCATATGTGGTTATATATAAATACGTCAAATTATAAGTCTATATATTAAATTAACGAGGTATCATTTAGTTAATATAAAGCCCATTAATAGCCCATAGTCTAATTTCCACAAGTGTCGTTCTTTTATCCAAACTCCAATTATGGTCCAAAGCCCAATTACCCAATTTTAATATTTAGTCCAACATCACGATTACTTCGGCATTAAATAAGCATAATAATAACTTAGCTACGAGACATTAATTTAAAAAGGTTGAACATAACTTACAATGATTAAAAATAGCGTAGCGTTACACGGACAGAATTTCGACTTACACCCTTACAACATTCGCTAACATACCCTTATTATTAAAATTAAAATTAAAATTATAATATATATATATATATATATATATATATATATATATATATATATATATATATATATATATATATATATATATATATATATTACGAGTGAGTAAGAAGGAAGAAAAAGATGTCATTTTGATCAACCAAAACTGCGAATTTATAGGACCTGACCCTCAAAATGAGGCCATGCGATCGCATGGATTTTACTCTTCCAGGCCATGCGATCACATGGCCAGCTGTGAGAGCTCACATGTCTTTGTTTGCATCTTGCCGACGGTTTATAAATATATATATAATATATAAATAATTTTAAGAATTATTTAAATATTATATTATATTTATTTGCATAGTTGACTCGTAATTTTTAGTCCGTTGCGTCGAGCATTGAGAGTTGACTCTGGTCCCGGTTCCGGATTTTCGAACGTCCTTGCGTACAATTTAATATCTTGTACTTTGCGTTTTGCGTCTTGTACTCTTGTAATTTCGAGAAGTTTCTCATCAATAATTTGAACCACTTTGATTGTACTTTGCACTTTTTAGCTTTTTGGTCGTTTGCGTCTTCAATTCGTCGAATCTGTCTTTTGTCTTCACCTTTTATTATTTAAACGAATATCACTTGTAAATAGAACAATTGCAACTAAAAGCTTGTCTTTCTTGAGGGATAATGCTATGAAATATATGTTCATTTTTAGCATTATCAGTGTTACATATATTTGTGATCCAAAGTTTGTTATTGGTAATAACCGTAGAGGACAGAAGAAACATTGGGTACCTAAACTCTAGGAAAATTAACATTTACAGGATTTCGACATTTGTGTGTGGTATATCGACTCCGGTTGTTCTCAACACATGACGGGCAATAAATCCTTACTTGTCAATTTCTTTGACAAATTCTTAGGAACGGTTACATTTGGAGATGATGAGATTGCGGCGATAACGGGTTATGGATTTTACGAGAAAAATGGCGTTACAATCAAACGGGTCTCATACGTTGAGGGCCTGGGTTGTAGTTTGTTTTGTGTGATCAAATTTTGTGATGGAGATCTCAAAGTTCTATTCAAACGTCGTCAATGCTCGGTGCAATCCACCGATGGAAACGATCTCCTTGTTGGTAAACGTTGTGCTTCATTATACACTATTGATCTCAATGATGCACCAACACATGGTAACTTGTGTTTGGTTGCCCGTTCCACAAAAAACAAATTCATTGTTATGGCATCACCAGATATCACACCTGAATTATAGGGGAATCAATCGACTAGTCTCTAAAGACTTAGTTGATGGTATTCCTAGCTTTCAATATGATAAGCATCACGTATGTCCATTATGTGCAATTGATAAACTTATCCGGACTACTTATCCGCTTAAGCAAGTCCCTAGTACTTCAGCTTCTTTGCAATTATTGCATATGGACTTATGTGGACCCATGAGGATTTCTAGTCTCGATGGTCAGAAACATGTGCTTGTCATTGTTGATGACTATACCCGATTTACATGGATTTTTCTTTTGAGAACTAAATCTGAAACCCCCGCCATTATCAATGAGTTCATCGAGAAAACTCAACACTCTTTTAACAAACATGTTTAAAGCATCCGAACTGATAATGGGACGAAATTTAAGAATGACGTGCTTGATAGTTACTTGAAAGACCAATGCATTGAACATCAGTTCTCTGCTGCAAGAACCCCTCAACAGAATTGAATAGTCGAATGACGTAATCGTACGTTGTGCGAGGTAGCACGAACGATGCTTGCCTACTCCAAACTACCTCCGAAAATGTGGGGGAGGCCATTTTAACTGCACATTATACCCAAAATCAAAATATCATAAACAAACGATTTAATAAAACTCCGTATGAGTTGCTATATGGTAGACGCCCGAACGTTAAATATTTCCATGTATTTGGTTGTATATGCTATGTTCTTAATGACTTTAACATCCTCAGAAAGTTTGATGCTCATGGCAATCAGGCCAGATTTCTCGGTTACTCGTCGAACAAAGTGGCTTATCATGTTTATCACAAAAGAACAAGGACGATAAAAGAAAGCATCAATGTTCGTTTTGATGAATTATCGTGAATAGCTTTTGAACAACTCAGTTTGAAACCTGATCCTAACCTGGCTACTGCTTCTTCCGCACGTAACTCAATTTTTTTGAAAAGGGGTGTTCCTACAGTGACTACAGCGGAACTGGATATCTTATTTAATAGTCTTTATTCTCCTCAACGGACTTCAAATGATCATGCCGTACCAGATACACCAACACAATCAATTACTGTGGAGACACAACCGAGTCTCTATGATGAAGATACAACACCAACTGATTCACCTGTTACTTCTTCATCCTCCCTCCCACCTCCAGATGTAAATCTTGATCCGGTTCAAGATGCATCAGGTGATTCAATTCTAGTTATTTATCCAGACACAATATGGACCCATTAGACAATGTTACATCTGAACACGAGGATCTTGGCTCAACGTCAATAACGGTTGATGTTTCCATGGATACCACTGATACGGGACCTCTTCCACATACCAACCAATGGACTAAAAGTCATCTAATTGATCTTATCATTGGTGATGATACTGCTTCAGTTTCAACTCGAAGGGCTACTCGGAATATGTGTTTGTATACTGCCTTTATTAGTAAGATTGAACCAACTTTGGTTGCTCAAGCCTTACTTGATCCAAACTGGGTGATAGCTATGCAAGAAGAGATAGGAAAATTTGAACGTTTGAAAGTTTGGCGATTAGTTCCAAGATCAGCAGGTCAATGACCAATCGGGGTTAAATGGATATTCAAGAACAAGAAAGATTCTGATGAGGTTGTGGTTAGAAATAAGGCACGTCTTGTGGCCATAGGATACCGACAACAAGAAAGTATTGACTATGATGAGAGATTTTCTCTGGTCGCAAGGATTGAGGCTATTCGTCTTTTTCTTGTTTATGCTTCTCTTATGAAGTTTACGATGTTTCAAATGGATGTCAAAACTGCTTTTCTGAATGGTAATCTTCTAGAGGAAGTTTACTTTGATCAACCAGAAGGCTTTGTAAATCCTATTCATCCAAACAAGTCTACTACTTGAAGAAAGCTTTGTACGGTCTAAAGCAAGCACCGCATGCATGGTATGAGACCTTAACAAAGTATTTACTAGAAAACGGCTTCTCTCATGGAACTATTGATACAATGCTCTTCATCCGTAAAAACCACGGTCACATTCTCTTGGTTCAAATTTACGTTGATGATATTATTTTTGGTTTCACGTCCCAAGCCTTATGCAAAGAATTTGGTGACCTTATGGACAACAAATTTGAAATGAGCATGCTTGACCTGCTCAATTCTTCTTGGGGTTACAAGTCAAACAATTACCAAATGGCATTTTTATCTATCAAACTAAATACATTAACAACATGCTAAAATGTTTTAAAATGACTGGTTTGAGAACAATGTCAACCCTAATGAGGAGTTTGTTAAATGTTGATGAAAATGGGGAACCCTTTGATATAACTCTATCGAAGCATGGTTGGCTCACTCATGTACTTGACTGTGAGTAGACCAGACATTACACTTGATGTAACTGTCTGTGCCCGCTTTCAGGCTAACCCTAAGAAATCACACTCCAAAGCAGTGGTTAGAATTTTCCAATACCTTAAAGGTACACCTAACCTTGGAATATGGTATCCTCATGGATCTGATTTCAGTCTTACTGCTTATACAGATGCGGATCATGGCGGTTACCATGTTGATAGGAAAAGAAAATCTTGATCAATTCAGATGTTGGGGAATAGATAAGTTGGTTGGTCATCCAAGAAACAAAACTGTGTTTCATTGTCAACAGCTGAGTCTGAGTACATTGTTGAAGCTCACTATTGTTCTCAAGTTTTGTGATGCAAACTCAACTATTAGACTATGGCTTTAAGATCACTAAGACCCTGATATACTGTGATTCACAAAGTGCAATTGCAATTACTAGCAACCCGGTCCAGCACTCTAAGACCAAACACATAGATATTTGTTATCATTCTATCAAGGACCATGTAGAACATGGAGATATAGAATTATTCTTCGTGCCTACAAAAGTGCAATTAGCTGACATGTTCACTAAACATTTAGATGAAGTTAGACTAACGTTCTTGATCCAACAAATTAGCATGGTGGAGTATAATGCTTAGTTTCCCTCCTTCTATTGGTACTTAGACCTGAGATCTTGTGTTTAGAGGGAGTATATTCTTTCTAGGGGGAGCAACTGAATGCTTTAGATACTATCTTTTTAGGGGAGCTTTTGATTTCATGTTAACTTCCTGGGATAATATTTCAGTAGTTACGATAGATGGAGGTAACTGATTGATATCTTGTTTCAAGGGTTCATAATTTTCTTCAGGGATAATCAAAATGGTGATTTACTTAACAGCATATCACATTTAATGAAAAAGAAAATTGATTTTCAAGAGTGGATTCATAAAAACTTGTATTTTAAAATGATTAAATTCACTTTGGCTTGTATACATCTCAGTATGCAACCCTGATCATATATATAGGCATATATATGTATTTTTCAAGTGCGAAAGGCAATTTAAATGCAAGTACAAACAGAACCGCGGATATGATTTAGCATTTACGCGTTGCGCCTAAAACATTACAGAAGATCGCAGAAAGAAAGTGTGCGAAGATGTCCCACACAAACATTGCGGGTATGTCGGTGTTGTGCAATCATTGGTTCCGCAAATATTCCCAACCTAAATAGGGAGCTTGGCCTCTCATTTTAGGTTGTTGATTCTGTGCAATTGCTAAGGTTTTTATGGTTCGCTTGTGAATACGCCCAAGCCTTAATCATAATCAAGCCAAACTAATGCGATCAAGACCGGGACATGGTGATTGATCACTTGAATCTAAGTGAAAGATGATCATAAGGTCCCAAAAATATTATCAACACCACCATCCACCCCTCATTGCACTCAATTCCTAAATTAGATCTAAACATGTAATTTAGGATTGATCAATTGACGCCATCCGTTGGACATGAATTAAAAATTGAATTCGATAGATCTATTCTGTGTTATTGAATGATTTAATTGCGAATTCAATTGTATTCATGTTCGTGTTCGATGATTTGCAGGTTTTTTACATTTAATTGAAGTCATTAAGTCTAAAAAGACAATACACAATAAAAAGAAGAATAGTAACACGGCTGATATCTGTGATTTTTGAAGTTCAACGTCATTTGATTTTCAGGCAAGTCCTGAGATCAGTAAGCAAAAAAAAGATTTTCTTGCAAAATCATCATGAAACTCCATCGCTAATGAAGGAACGCAACAAAATGTTGTAATTGAAAAGTCAAATACAGGCAAACGCAATATTCAACAAGCTGTAAGTCAGCGCGAAGAAAATGCTACGAAGGCTAATCCTGCTAATTCTTAAGGGAATGCAGATAAAAGCTCAGCAGTTGAAAGCATTACGAATGGTACGAGCAATAACGCAGAAAAATATGCAGCAGTTCAAACTACAAAGCGTGTTATAATGCCTTTAGAGGAGCGACAATTACTTCAAGAGAAGGGCCTTGACCTTCATATTCCTTCAAATTACGAGTGGCCGCTTAATGACACATTGTCACGAAAGCAGCAATTAATCATAAATAGCAATGATTTTATTGAAAATACACATGGTCGCAGTGCGTTTGGATCGCATGTGATGCTTTTAAAGAAGGTGAAACATTCAAAGGTCCAGCACCAACTTTCTGATAATTCATAGAGTGATCCTGAAATTATTGAAGTTACAAAACTTAAACGCAAAAGGCCTGGAACACCAATTCCACAATATATGGAAGAGGGTGAAACGTCACAGGCTATAGAGAAAGAAAATGCCCAATTGTTTTTAGCAGACATATTTCGTAAGATTGCGCCAAAAGATATGCAACATAAGTTTGGTCAACCTTATGTAATTTAAAAGATGATTGAGAGGTACTGTGCAGAAACAAAGGAAACGCGAACTAAAACAGCGACAAAACTTACTTCGGTGATAGACATATTTGTCCCGCATATTTCTGATTATCCGATGATGACACCGCCAATTGTGCCTGCAACTTTGGGCGTGTATTCAGGCTTAACCGATCCGTAAATTTTTTGCAGCGGTTCGAGGGAGTCGTTAGTAAGTACAATTGGGACGAGCCTGTCGCATGCAGAGTTTTCCCTATAGTCTTTCAAGGTTTAGCGCGGGAGTGGTTCCACAATTTTAGCGCGCGTAGTATTGCAGGATTCATTGATCTGCGCGAGAAATTTGTGCTGCAGTTTCAAAATTTATTGCCACAAAAGAAGATGCACATTGAGTGCCATGATATCAAGCAAGGGATCAAAGAAACGCTAGGTGGCTTGCTTACACGCTATGTTTATGAATGTCAGAAAATACCAAACCTGCATGAAGATCAAAAAATCTCCGAGTTTGTCCACCCAATTATTCTGCAGAAACATCCCACATTAGTGGAAATATTGCGTAGGGATGTGCCGCAGACCTTTGCAAAGGTTATGCAGGAAACTTATGATTACATTCGCTGTGGCGAAGATAGCAACATTACACAAAACTGCAATTGGGGAAAGGAAAGAAACTGGCTAGATGGCCATGATTATTATCGTGATGGTAATCAGAATAATTACCGTGATAACAATCTTGGATCAGGCTATCAGTGAAGGAATGACAATGGCGGTTACCAGCGTAATGATCGACAGCGCAATAATAGTGACAATGGTAACCATGGGTATAATAATCGTGATCGCAATTCAACAAGGAAGTGGAGTAATGATTCTTTCAGTATTATTCAAGCGTTATCTAAAACGCCAAAAGAGATTTTGATGCAAGAAAGGATTGCGAAAATCTTCCCAAATCAACCACCGTTGTCAAAAAACAATAGACGTAATAAATCTAAGTTTTGTGTTTTTCATGGTGATTACGGTCATGACACAAACAGATTCCGCGATCTAGTTGAATTAATTGCAGAAGCCACACGCAGGGCAAGTTGAATCACCTCTTAACTGATCAAGTAGCAAGTTCCACAGATGCAATGATTGCGCAAAGTTTGAATAACATACCTAAGACGCCAAATGATAGTGTAGCTATTCAACAAGAGCGAAAGGCTCCTGCTGTCAAAAATTTGGGCGCAAAAATTGTGGGAAAGGAAGAAAATTTGCAAGAAATCAAGGTAATTAATATGGTGCAAATAAACAATTTTGCGCAGAAAAGAAAAGCTGAAGACGTTCTTGAAAAATGGCAATTTGCACTAACAACATTCCCACTGGTGTAACATTGCGGATTATATGATGACCCAATAATCATTTCATGTAAGATTGCGAATTCAGCAATTCTTATCAAAAAAGTGCACATTGATACTGGAAGTAACGTTGATGTCATGTATGAGCAATGTTTCAATAAATTGCCAGAGGACATTAAAGTAAAATTGTAACCAACCGCAATGTCATTATCTGGGTTTTCTGGCGAAGCAACATGGCCTTTTGAGCAGTTGGAATTGAATGTTGAGTTAACTGATGAGGTGAATGCAAAATGAACGTGAAAGGCAACTTTAAATCTATATGTTATGCGAACCACTTCATGCTTCAATATCTTGCTAGGGCGTATTGCGCTATGTAATTTGGGTGTTATTTCATCCACCGTTCATGGAATGGTTAAGTTTGCAACATGCAAAGGAATAGCGACAATAACATCTGCAGAAAGCGAGCCAATTTGTGTGTTAATCACTGCACAGAAAAATGTGAATCGACAAACAATGGCAATTGAGCATATAATGCAAAATGCAGTTTATTCTGCTGCAAAAATGCCAAATACAAAAAGCAATAACAGTTTGATGGCGATAACTTTTATGCGTAATTTACAAGCTTTTGCAAAGGGATTACGCAGATTGAAAAGTTCATTCAAATGGTCATGCATGGCATGAAAATTTGATAGGTAACAATGGCAAAGTCAAGTACTTCATTGCGATATCTGCAAAATTTGACAAATATTACTGCAGTAAAAAGAATAATTGTGAAAAGTTTTGAAAAATGTTGCCTTATGTGAAGGTTATTTGTATGATATTTTTTCATAATTAGTGTAAGAATGTTGTGTTTAAGGCACGCATAAGTAATAAAGAAAGTATTTGCCAAACATTGTTGCATATTTCTTTTGTAATAGCTCTCCGTATTAAAATGCAGTAGTAGTCATAACGTGATGGAATAGCCCGCTAAATTGGAACAAAAATTTTAATTAAGTGTTTGCGAAATGATGGGAACTTGTATTTTAAATTCCTAAGTTGTGAATTCGCCCAACTTAGATGCTTCGCAATAACACATTTGGCGTATTTTAAACGCAATATTTTGCCCAAGGATCGTTTCGGTGGACTTGAAAGATTCGCAGCGTATATTGATATTATACAATTAAAAGATTGTTTCGTGAAAGTAAATCTTTATTATGTGCACAATAATGAACGATTAAAATCGCAAAGGACAAGTCTAGCGATTGCGAATATAAATGGAACAAAGCGCTATATAAATAAAACAGTTGCAACTGAGATATACAAAAGAGAATCTTTATTAAATTGCAAAAGAATTGTGTCAAAATATATACACAGGGTTACAAGAAAAAATGCGTACGTATGCGTAGCGAACAACAAAAAAATGCAGAAAAATTTACAACTTTAACTTTATAATATCTTCTGCGGTTACGTTTTCTCTGTGGCTAAAATTGCACAGGAATGTCAATCTTCAATTTCTGCTGCGCATTGCTTATATGCTTCACGGGCATCCTCCAGTGGGCATACTTCTTTTAACACCTCTTTAGGCAATGGCGTAGCAATATTGGTAACCTTTAGCAAAAGCTCTAGAAACTCGCATCGTGAGACAATGTTTAAAGCATGTAAATAGTGATGAAATTTTTCGGTTACAGGCGCCGAATCCATAATCTTTTGACTTAATTCAGGTAAATGCTTGACTAGCTTGTTGAATTGTTCTTCTGCGCACTCAGTCTCTTCGGTTGGCTGAGGAATAGCGGCTGAAAGTTGAGCATTGGCTTCTTGTATTTCTTTTAACGCAGTTTGAGACTTTTCAAGATCCCATGATAACTGCAGCTTGTCTTGCTCAATTTGGAGAATTATTGATCGCAGAATTTCATTTGATGCCTTTTTAGCGCCAAGCGCTGCTGTAATAGCTTCGTGGCGTCTAACAAAATCAAATAATGAGCTGACAGAATTAAAGCAGTTTTGAATGCTTTCGTTTTCCGCAGCAAGGTTACTGAGTTTTCGATACTCGTTATGCACATCCTGTGGGTATAGCATCTTGTAAGCGTTTAAGTTGATCTGCAGCCGCATCATCACTAACATTCAGACTCGCCATAAAATTATCAATATGAATTGATTTGATAGGATTATACGACGATGAGAAGATGTTTTGAATTTGTGGATCGCTAAACTCCTCAAAAGGAAGATCATGACTAATGAATGGTTCCTCTTCTGTTTCTTCTGTATCCGCTATTAGATCAACAGGATCTACTACAATATAAAGGATATAAAATTTAATTGGTGCAAGAGTAAATGGCAAATAAAATAGCGTATTTATGGCGCAAAAATATAACATACTTTTGTCTTTGCCCTTCCCGGACACTTCCTCTGCAATGGGAGTAATGCGTGGAAGTTTGTGCCTACTTTCTTGCACGGAGGGATCGCTTATGCTCCTTCTTTTCCGTTTACCTTCTTGAATTGTTAGCATATTCAGAACTGGCTCCTCAATAGCTGCGGTAGAGCTGCTACCTTCTTTAGGACGACAAATCGCTTTGCAGCGCGACACATCTTCTAGTACCATTAAATCAGAGAGAAAGATCTCTGAATGAAATAGAGCGTGTTAATATGTAATGTGCAAACCTGCATATGTTTTGTGTAAAAAATAACGCTGCGATAAATACCTCTATTGGTTGCATCATGAAGAGTGACATTGTAATTATTCCACGGCCAATACACTGAGACTCGCCCCAAGTGCAGTGGAATATGGCTATATTGAAGAACTACCGAGCGTACATTTTTGACTTCGGCCAATAATTTTTCACCGAGCTCATCAAGGTCATTGCGTCCAAGTGCGCTTTGATTAAGATCCAGCATCTAGCAACGAAGGTTTTGATAATTGCGCAACGCTTCAGCCTTAATAAAAAAGAATGATTTGCGCCAATCTCCAATAGACGCCTTTGGAGTTTTAATTATGACATTGCGTGACTTAAAAGTAAACCATCCGCGGTCGGTTGGTGTGATGGTATTGAATTTGCGAAACACATCAAGTAAGGGTTGCTCATTGATCGCCCTGCAATACATTTCAAATAAAACAATTTTAGCAACTGCGTAGGGGTGCAATTAGGCGATGGTGATGCTGTATGAATCGCAGACGCCCAAAAAGAAGTCGGTTGGTGGAAATCTTAGATTTCCTTGAAACATGGATGTTTCATAGACCGCAATCATCCCTTCAGGAGGATTGTTAGCTCTCTCATTCTCAGCAGGAGCAATTGGCATGAACGGATCCAATAGCGGATAGTTAATTTTAAATTGCTCGATCTTCTCATCTGTCATATACGATGAGAATTTATCCGCATTGATGGCGGAAGAAGACTGAGGAGTAGAAGGAAAAGCCATTGGTGATATATGCAAATGTTGAAATTAAAAATAAGTAAGGAGATGATGAAAAAAGAGTGTGAATGATAAGCGTCGAGAAGATTAAGTGGTAATTTGTGCGAGTAATGCTTTAATAGAATGGCAGATGAATGCGAATGAGTAATGTGAAATTGAATTAAAACTGATTCTATTTATAGTGGTAATTGAAGGGATTAAGGCTATTCGCAATAATTATAATCAACGGCTATAATTCTGCTGCAATTTATCAACGGCTAGAAAAGAGCCATTAGGACACGCTGATGGGGCACACATTTTCGTGACCCGTCCTAATCCATCTGGAAGAATTCATTACATTTGGTTACATCGCGAGGTACTTGACCTCTATATGATACATTTTACAAACATTGCATTCATTTTTAAAAGACAAACTTTCATTACATCAAAATTTGACGGCATGCATACCATTTCATAATATATCTAATTATAAATGACTTAGTAATAATCTTGATGAACTCGACGACTCAAATGCAACGTCTTTTGAAATATGTCATGAATGACTCCAAATAATATCTCTAATATGAGCAAATGCACAGCGGAAGATTTCTTTCATACCTGAGAATAAACATGCTTTCAAGTGTCAACTAAAAGGTTGGTGAGTTCATAAGTTTATCATAAAATAATAAAATTCTGTAATTTTGATAGACCACAAGATTTAAATGTGCATGGTACAAATGGGCCCGAATCCTATACCCACCTGTAATGTACATGCGATATTTTTTTTAAATACAGTACACCTTTCCCGTGTACGAAACCATTTTCATAAATCTTAGTAACCGTACACATATCTCGTGTACCAAATATCATACACATAACCTGTGTATAAAATCATTCTCTCGATACATAACATTCACTTTTCATTCATTGCTTGGCTTGGTAACCGACCTTAACATATAATGCGCATCAATAATATCCCCAAAATAGAACATCTCGTCTGTATAATATATAAACCTCGAAGTACTAAACACCACGCCCACTAGCTCTTCCGTCTAGTGAACATTCTGGGTGGGGGTGTTAAACCTGATAGCTACCTTTAGGATTCGCGTGAATTAGGGCCATACCCGATTCTATTTCTTAGGTTACCAAGCAATAATAATCAGGGGAAATAATTCACAACAATTAGTGGCAATTATCACGTCCAACTAATTCAATAATAATCCACAGAACTTCTGTCTACATAATAATTCATTCGAGGAATGTTTTACTTGTGTCTATCTCGTCAAACATGTATAAAAGCATTTCATGTATTCGCAGTTCAAAAATATATTTCAAAAGCATTTAATAAAGCAGTTGTAAAAACAGCTCATGTATTCTCAGTCCCAAAAATGTAAAGAGTAAAAGGGAGCAAATGAACTCACTATACTGTATTTTGTAGTAAAAATACATATGATGACATTGAACAATGCAGGGTTGGCCTTGGATTCACGAACCTATATAATTTGTATATATATTAAAATATATAATTGTAATCGAACAAGGTTGTATATGTATTTATTATAATATATTATTAGATGGTAACTTATTGTTATGTATATATAATATATTAAAATTAATATTTATATATGTTTTATATTATTTCTTATAATTCCTTAGAATATTTTTATACACTATGGGAATTTAGTTATTATTATAGTTAATAATTTTTCATATAAAAATATAGTATGTAATATACTTTTGATACATAAATCTCTTTTGTTTGTAAAATTTATAATTATAATACTACCAAAGTAAAGATAATAATACTAATAATTAGATTAAAAAATGATAAAATGATAGTTTTACTATTAATAATTCTTTTAATAATAATATAATTGTAATAATAATAATAATGATAATAGTAGTAAAAATAATAATATTAATATTAATAATAATATAGTTTTAAAAATAATAATTTTTAATAATAACACTACTAATAATGATAATGATAATATTAATAATAATAGTACTTATGTTAATAATAATAATAATAATAATAATAATAATAATAATAATAATAATAATGACAATAATAATACTGATGTTAATACTAATAATGATATTACTAATAATATTAACGACAAAATAATATTATTCAAAATCTTTAATCTATGTATTTATAATACTTAACAATATTCATATTAATCATAATGATGTTAATATTAATAATAATAATAATAATAATAATAATAATAATAATAATAATAATAATAATACTTAATGATATTAGTTAATAATAACTAAACGTTAATAATAATAATAATTATAATACTAATAATAATAATAATGATGATGAAGGATATCAACCTTTGAAGAAAAGCCTAAAAAAATATACGCCACTGATGGGGCTCGAACCCATGACCTCTCGTTCACCCAACAAAGACTCAAACCATCCAAGCTAATCTATATTTCCTGATTATAATCAAACTTGTATTTATTTAACCCGTTAGCAATCTGTTTCCCTTTTAGCCCATATGTCAGATTAATTAGTCCACCAAGCTCAATGAAACACCAAATGGTTTACTGGATCTCAACAACCCATTAACAACCCTAAATGGTTTTCGGTTCTTATGAGGGTGAGCAGATACAATAACCGATTAGGAGTACTAGTTCACCATTGATTAACAGAAAAATCTCACGATGGTACATAGGGTTTTTCGATCCATCAATAACGCTCATCATCATCTTCTTTCACCTCGCCATCGTTCGTCAACATCATCTCCACTATTCATCATCCTCATCATGTCGTTACAATATAGAAATGAAACAGAAGGAAGCAACAGCAGTTGCAGTTGACAGAAGTAGTAGAAACAAAAGAGGAACGCGTTTAAGTATGTAGTAGGTCAGTGGGTTTCATTCTCGAATAACAAAACAGGATAATAAGGGCACAAAAGTAATTTTTCAGGTTTTGTTAGTTTGATGGTGGTCTTCAAATATTGGTAGTTGTGTCGATGATTATGGTGTGCGTGGATGGTGATCGTGGAAGGTGGTTTGGTTGGTTGTTCATCTAAAACAGAAACCCAGGACTGTAGCAGAAGTGGGTTTCGTCTTGGATTGGGTTTCATTGTGGGTATAGCTGCAGCAAACAGGATCGTGATGGAGGTGGTGTTAAGGTGGTCTACGGTTGTGATGGAAGGAGGATGATTTAGTGACTGGTTTGAACTGAAAACAGTCCAACAATTTGTAGTAATGTATAAGAGTGATGATGGTTTAATGGTTGATCATAGCAGCGTATAAGCGGGTTAAGATGGTGGGGTTTGTAGGTTTGCGTTTGACGAAAGAGACAAGCTTACGATTGGAAGTGATGGTGGAGTTTGATGGTCATGAAAGGTGACGGTGATTCATCGGTTAAGGTGGTTTTGTCACGAAAAAGAAGAGGGAGGAATAGATGGAAGGTGGTTGTTTGGTGGTCGTCGATGAAGGTTGTAGTGATACGCCAAGGGTGTTGATCGGGTTTGATGGTTTACGGAGAATAAATAAGAAGAAGATATATCTCTCCATTTCTAGTACTAGTATGTATATATAAGATAATAATAGATGGATTCAGTAATCAAAAGCAAACAGTGAATTTTTATGATTAATAATTCAATTCATAGATATTATTACTATAATTCTGCCGACACTATTTTGATGACTGGGTTTCGTGCTCCGTTGATAGTAATTAGTGGCGGATAAAGAGTCTTCGGAAAAATTCCATATTTTTAAATTAACTATGTTTATTTATTTTGGTCATTATGGTATAAAATTCAATCATTAATTTAATAAATAAAAATTACATCAACTGTCCCTCTCATTTAAGGGTAAAATATAAAAAGTGTTAAAATTAAATAATTAGATCCTAAATATACTTTTAATAAGCCTATAACTTATATAACCCATTTTCGTATCACCGTTTATTTTAAAATTACATAAGTTTGAATTTAACTTGCTTAATATCAATCGAAACATCAAACGAGTATTATAATCATTTAATATTTATTTTTAATATATTTTATTTATATATAGAGATATATTTTAAATAATAATTATTATAATATCCTGTTTTTATTTTATTAAATTTTTTAATAACTTCAAATTATATTTCGAATTATTATATATATATATATACATACACACATATCTATTTACAATTAATTGTTCGTGAATCGTCGGAAATGGTCGAAGTCAAATGAATCTACAAAAATAGTTCAAAAATTTTAAGACGCAACATAACAGACTTTGCTTATCGTGTTGGAAACATATAAAGATCAAGTTTAAATTTGATCGGAAATTTTCGGGTCGTCACAGTACCTACCCGTTAAAGAAATTTCGTCACGAAATTTGAATGTGGTGGTCATGGCTGACAATAAGTATGTTTTCATGATGAATATGAGTTGATAAATAGAGTTTTATCATTAATGATTAATATAGATAAAACTATTCGAATATGTGAAGCGTACTAGTGAAGCTGTCACAAAAGACTGAGATAGAGATTTGACTTTTGACATAGTCATGGTTGATTTCCGGAATTCAAGGAATCTAAAGAAAATCTTCGAAATCTAAAAGATTTGATTCTTTAATAATTAAGGAAATTAAGATCCTCTTTGCTTAAATGCGATAATCCGTTTCGATTGCTATGTCGGATCTTTCACTATAAATCCATCCCTTTCGCTTCCTTTATATTTTTAGAGTCCCATTCTTTGGTTTTCTCTTCCTGACTTTAAGTCAAGCGAATAATGGTCTAGAATTTGTAGATATTAAGTTTCGTATGAACATGACTAACGTTTCAATTGAGAGATTGTAATAGCACGATCTTGATTGGTTAAGTTACCAGAATTCAAGAGAAAAGATAGAATTATCAAGAAAATATGTTCTTGATATGTTTAGAGGTTAGATAGAATGTAAGAGTCGTGTAACATGGCACATAATGACGTTATGGTCTGTGAATCATCACGTTCCATTAGAAACTCGGCATGACTCACTGTAATATAATCACATTGATCAAGTGTCATTATATTATACTAACTCATGCATCAATTTCCAACACTACTTCAAAAAACATTCATAGTTTAAACTCGAAAGTTTACAGAATATAGAAACTAACAGTTTCTTATATGATGTAACACTGATAGCGCGAAGAGATTAATGATTTCAGATAAGAATAGTTATAAAAATATCTTCAGAAATATCGAGGATATTTATAATGAAAAATACGATGATATCTTAGAATTTTAGAATCAAATTGTGATGAAGAAATTCATTCACGATGATTTAGAGCGATTAAGGAGTAAGATATTCGCTAAAGATTTCATCAGAAATAGAATCATCAGGATTCTTTATGTACAAGTTTAGTCCTTGTGATTTGTTCAGAGTCTCCTTCATGATTTGCTCAATTCATTTTTCAGTATCAAAATCTTTGAGCTTTTTCAACACTCCATTCTTTATTATCAAACTTTTGACTATTAAGGCAGTCTTCAGTTTTCACTGCTTCATCAGCTTTTTCAAATCTCAGAAAAATTGATTCGTAAACTGGGTGTTTTTCAGAATTTCAGAATGGAAGATCATAATTCTAAGAGATAAATGTTATATGTATACATATAACTGTTGATGTAGACTTGCTGTGAGTTTTCAAAGTACGGATTACCGATTCCCGGGAATTGGTATGGTAATTCTCGTTACAGGATGTGGATGAGTATACGATAGGGTTTTAATGAACAAGTATAATGGTTTTTTTTTTTTTTTTGGAGGCACTTAAGCCAATGAGTGATGAAGTTGCTGGTAAGTTTATCGATAATGGGGTGGGATATAATCGGTTCCCCGGTGACGTTGACGAAAGGCAAACCTATATATCAAAGTTATAATAAGGTTAATCCGAATGAAAAGTCAAAGTTGTCATGCTGGAGCTATGACAAAATTGACTAATTTGGAAAGGGATTGCAAAGTTATTTTCGGTAATAACAACTCCAAAAAGAGCTAGCACAGATACGTGTTAAACGTTTACTCAGGTTTCGAGTGTTTTCAGGTGCATAACTATATGCATAAATCTTTCTTCCGTAGATGAAGTGCGGTTGGTTCATCCTCTCGATTGAGATGTTTTCAAGAATCATGAAAGGTTTGAATGCAGATTGTAATCGTCAAGATACAAACGAGGTTTAAGATGAAATCAAGTGGCAAATTTGAAGAAATGTTTAGTTTCGTATGTTATAATCAATATTTTAATTCATTTTAATTGTCCAATGTTATTAGTCCACAGTCGATAGTCCATAGTTAACAGTCCAATAATTCATATATAGTTTAATATATAATATTCGAAATAATTAATACGTATCGTGACCCGTGTACATGTCTCAGACTCGATTACAACTCAAAGTATATATATTATTGTATAATCAACCTCAACCCTGTATAGCTAACTCTATCATTACTGCATATAGAATGTCTATGGTTATTCCAAATAATATATATAGATGCGTCGATATGATATGTCAAAACCTTGTATACGTGTCCCGATATTTAAAATGCGTAAATAACAGTATTTAAATGATGATAAATAAAATGCGTAAAATAAATAACAGAATGTAAATGACAATAAATAAAATTGGGAGAATTAAATTGCGATAAAATAAATTGCGATAATTAAATGTACAATAAGGAATTAACAGTTAGCTAGGAACAGTTAGCTAGGATTTTGTTAGCGTGGATTCTTAACAAAATTTCTCATAGTTAATTTGTTTGTTTCTAACAAATTTTATTTTGTCCAATGTTTTTTTCATTATGCCATTTGTCGGATTCTGATAGGTCAAAATCCAAATATGAAATTGAATGAAAATGGTTATTCTGTGGTGAACGGATACGTGCACCGGTGGATGTAAGTAGGATAGTAAATGAATGTTGAATCAGATTTGAAAGAATGTACAGTGTAACTTATTAATGTGAACTCTAAATATTCCTCGGGTATTAGCTACCCGTTAAAATATTTTCACCATTAACAGTTTGTACAAAAGAATTTTTTTTATTTTATTACAATCATTATGAAAACCTATATACATATATATTTTCTTCAGATATAATCATGAATTTAATGAGTTAATATGATATTAATCTCATTTAGTTTTTGGTTGGAACTAGAATAAATAATCTCTAAAACTTTAGAGATTACATAATCACAAAGATAATTGATGTAGAACAATATGTAGAACGATGATTATACTCGAGGTACAGAATGAGATGTTGAGGCATGGATTTTTGATGGTACTGGTGCTGTTACTGATGGTGCTGTTGGTGTCGGTGATGTTGCTGAAGCTGGTATGTTTTGCACCATATTTTCTAAGGCTACAACTTGGGCGCAAAACTCGTTGACTTCTTCCATTATTCCGGGATGGTTGACGATTGGAACGAGTGGATGAATAAGGTTCTGAGTTTGAGATAGTATATAATCATGGCGAGATATTCAAGAAATGAGGGTGAAAATGGTGTTTCAGACTGGTTCGCCGGTAAGTGCCTCAGGTTCATCGCCAAGAGGTGAATTCGGTTGATGGAAAGGATCACCTTCTTCTTGTCTCCAATGATTAAGTAGACTACGAACCCATCCCTAATTCATCCAGAATAGATGATGGCTAATTGGTTTATCCATTCCGGTCACACTGCTTTCGGAACTCGAGTGAAACTCCATATCAGAATCTGAGGGACTTGAACTAGTGGTGAGTTCCATTTCGTATGATTGAATAAAGGATTTTTCGATATGAAGTGATTTCCGGCTATCGGGTGGTATTCTAATTATATAGAATATTTATATATATAGAACAAAAGATTTCATAGATTATGGAGGAATTTATGGAGTATATCAGGCAAAGTTTATAGTAACAGATAAGCTAAGATATGAATTAGCAGATACGCTAAGATATGAATTTTGTCTATACACTATTCATGCAATCAATGCAGTAAGATGTGTCTAGACTAAGAATGATAAGCAAGTGATTCCCTAAGAATGATAAGCAGGTAATTTTTGACACGAAATGATAAGCAAAACTTTTGACATGCAGACACGGTCGAAGTTCAGACCCACTAATGCATCTAAACAACTATCATTTAGACACACTAATGCAAGACCTGGTTCGCTAAGACCACCGCTCTGATATCACATGTCGTGACCCGTCCTAATTCATCTGGACGAATTCATTACATTTGGTTACATCGCGAGGTACTTGACCTCTATATGATACATTTTACAAACATTGCATTTGTTTTTAAAAGACAAACTTTCATTACATCGAAAGTTGATGACATGCATACCATTTCATAATATATCCAATTATAAATGACTTAGTAATAATCTTGATGAACTCGACGACTCGAATGCAACGTCTTTTGAAATATGTCATGAATGACTCCAAATAATATCTCTAATATGAGCAAATGCACAGTGGAAGATTTCTTTCATACCTGAGAATAAACATCTTTCAAGTGTCAACCAAAAGGTTGGTGAGTTCATAAGTTTATCATAAAATAATAAAATTCTATAATTTTGATAGACCACAAGATTTAAATGTGCATGGTACAAATGGGCCCGAATCCTATACCCACCTGTAATGTACATGCGATATTTTTTAAATACAGTACACCTTTCTCGTGTACGAAACCATTTTCATAAATCTTAGTAACCGTACACATATCTCGTGTACCAAATATCATACACATAACCTGTGTATAAAATCATTCTATCGATACATAGCATTCACTTTTCATTCATTGCTTGGCTTGGTAACCGACCTTAACATATAATGCACATCAATAATATCCCCAAAATAGAACATCTCGTCTGTATAATATATAAACCTCGAAGTACTAAACACCACGCCCACTAGCTCTTCCGTCTAGTGAGCATTTTGGGTGGGGTGTTAAACTCGTTAGCTACCTTTAGGATTCGCGTGAATTAGGGCCATACCCGATTCTAATTCTTAGGTTACCAAGCAATAATAATCAGAGGAAAATATTCACAACAATTAGTGGTAATTATCACGTCCAAGTAATTCAATAATAATCCACAGAACTTCTGTCTGCATAATAATTCATTCGATGAATGTTTTGCTTACGTCTATCTCGTCAAACATTTATAAAAGCATTTCATGTATTCGCAGTTCAAAAATATATTTCAAAAGCATTTAATAAAGCAGTTGTAAAAACAGCGCATGTATTCTCAGTCCCAAAAATGTAAAGAGTAAGAGGGAGCAAATGAACTCACTATACTGTATTTTGTAGTTAAAATACATATGATGACATTGAACAATGCAGGGTTGGCCTTGAATTCACGAACCTATATCATTTGTATATATATTAAAATATATAATTGTAATCGAACAAGGTTGTATATGTATTTATTATAATATATTATTAAATGGTAACTTATTGTTATGTATATATAATATATTAAAATTAATATTTATATACGCTTTTATATTATTTCTTATAATACCTTAGAATATTTTTATACACTATATGTAATTTAGTTATTATTATAGTTAATAATTTTTCATATAAAAATATAGTATGTAATATACTTTTGATATATAAATCTCTTTTGTTTGTAAAATTTATAATTATAATACTACTAAAGTAAAGATAATAATACTAATAATTAGATAAAAAATGATAAAATGATAGTTTTACTATTAATGATTATTTTAATAATAATATAATTGTGATAATAATAATAATGATAATAGTAGTAAAAATAATAATAATAATAATAATAATAATAATAATAATAATAATAATAATAATAATAATAATATAGTTGTAAAAATAATAATTTTTAATAATAACACTACTAATAATGATAATGATAATATTAATAATAATAGTACTTATGTTAATAATAATAATAATAATAATAATAATAATAATAATAATAATAATAATAATGATAATAATAATAATAATAATTATTATAATAATAATAATAATAATAATAATAATAATAATAATAATAATAATAATAATAATTATAATTATAATTATAATAATAATGACAATAATAATACTGATGTTAATACTAATAATGATATTACTAATAATATTAATGACAAAATAATATTATTCAAAATCTTTAATCTATGTATTTATAATACTTAACAATATTCATATTAATCATAATGATGTTAATAATAATAATAATAATAATAATAATAATAATAATAATAATAATAATAATAATAATAATAATAATAATACAACAACAACAACAACAATAATACTAATAATGATAATAATAATAATAATAATAATTATAATAATAATAATAATAATAATAATAATAATAATGATAATAATAATAATAATAATAATAATAATAATAATAATAATAATAATAATAATAATAATAATAATAATAATACTTAATGATATTAGTTAATAATAACTAAATGATAATAATAATAATTATTATTATTATAATAATAATAATAATAATAATGATGAAGGATTTCAACCTTTGAAGAAAAGCCTAAAAAAATATATGCCACTGATGGGGCTCGAACCCATAACCTCTCGTTCACCCAACAAAGACTCAAACCATCCAAACTAATCTATATTTCCTGATTATAATCAAACTTGTATTTATTTAACCTGTTAGCAATCTGTTTCCCTTTTAGGCCATATGTCAGATTAATTAGTCCACCAAAAGCCCAATGAAACACCAAATGGTTTACTGGATCTCAACAACCCATTAACAACCCTAAATAGTTTTCGGTTCTTATGAGGGTGAGCAGATACAATAATCGATTAGGAGCACTAGTTCACCATTGATTAACAGAAAAATCTCACGATTGTACATAGGGTTTTTCGGTCCATCAATAATGCTCATCATCATCTTCTTTCACCTCACCATCGTTCATCAACATCATCTTCACTATTCATCATCCTCATCATGTCGTTACAATATAGAAACGAAACAGAAGGAAGCAACAGCAGTTGCTCTCGACAGAAGTAGTAGAAACAAAAGAGGAACACGTTTAAGTATGTAGCAGGTCAGTGGGTTTCATTCTTGAATAACAAAACAGGATAACAAGGGCATAACAATAATTTTTCAGGTTTTGTTGGTTTGATAGTGGTCTTCAAATATTGGTAGTTGTGTCGATGATTACGGTGTGCGTGGATGGTGATCGTGGAAGGTGGTTTGGTTGGTTGTTCATCTAAAACAGAAACCCGGGACTGTAGCAGAAGTAGGTTTCGTCTTTGATTGGGTTTCATTGTGGGTATAGCTGCAGCAAATAGGATCGTGATGGAGGTGGTGTTAAGGTGGTCTATGGTTGTGATGGAAGGAGGATGATCTAGTGACTGGTTTGAACCGAAAACACCCCAACAATTTGTAGTAATGTATAAGAGTGATGATGGTTTAATGGTTGATCATAGCAGCGTATAAGCGGGTTAAGATGGTGGGGTTTGTAGGTTTGCGTTTGACAAAAGAGACAAGCTCACGATTGGAAGTGATGGTGGAGTTTGATGGTCATGAAAGGTGATGGTGATTCATCGGTTAAGGTGGTTTTGTCACGAAAAAGAAAAGGGAGGAATAGATGGAAGGTGCTCGTTTGGTGGCCGTCGATGAAGGTTATAGTGATACGCCAAGGGTGTTGATCGGGTTTAATGGTTTACGGAGAATAAATAAGAAGAAGATATATCTCTCCATTTCTAGTACTAGTATGTATATATAAGATAATAATAGATGGATTCAGTAATCAAAAGCAAATAGTGAATTTTTATGATTAATAATTCAATTCATAGATATTATTACCATAATTCTGCCGACGCTATTTTGATGACTGGGTTTCGTGCTCCGTTGATAGTAATTAGTGGCGGATAAAGAGTCTTCGGAAAAATTCCATATTTTGAAATTAACTATGTTTATTTATTTTAGTCATTATGGTATAAAATTCAATCATTAATTTAATAATAAAAATTACATCAACTGTCCCTCTCATTTAAGGGTAAAATATAAAAAATGTTAAAATTAAATAATTAGATCCTAAATATACTTTTAATAAGCCTATAACTTATATAACTCATTTTCGTATCACCGTTTATTTTAAATTTACATAACTTTGAATTTAACTTGCTTAATATCAATCGAAACATCAAACGAGTATTATAATCATTTAATATTTATTTTTAATATATTTTATTTATATATAGAGATATATTTTAAATAATAATTATTATAATATCCTATTTTTATTTTATTAACTTTTTTAATAACAACAACATATAATACTTCAAATTATATTTCGAATTATTATTTATACATACATACACACATATCTATTTACAATTAATTGTTCGTGAATCGTCAGAAATGGTCGAAGTCAAATGAATCTACAAAAATAGTTCAAAAATTTTAAGACGCAACATAACAGACTTTGCTTATCGTGTTGGAAACATATAAAGATCAAGTTTAAATTTGATCGAAAATTTCCGGGTCGTCACACGCATTATTTGTCAGACGCAATATTTATGTGCGTAACGGACTAAAATTTTGCGGAACGTTTGAGAAACACATTTTAAGCTACATTTTTTTAGAGTTTATTATGTTATATTTTATGCGAAAATATAACACAATAAACTGGGGGGACTTGATCATATATATAGGCATATATATGTATTTTTCAAGTGCGAAAGGCAATTTAAATGCAAGTACAAATAGAACCGCGGATATGAGTTAGCATTTACGCGTTGCGCCTAAAACATTGCGGAAACCCGCAGAAAGATAGTGTGCGAAGATGTCCCGCACAAACATTACGGGTATGTCGGTGCTGCGCAATCGTTGGTTCTGCGAATATTCCAAACTTATAAATAGGGAGCTTGGCCTCTAATTTTAGGTTGTTGATTCTGTGCAAATGCTAAGATTTTTATGGTTCACTTGTGAATACGCCCAAGCCTTAATCATAATCAAACCATGGTAATGCGATCAAGATCGGGACATGGTGATTGATCACTTGAATCTAAGTGAAAGACGATCATAAGGTCCTAAAGACATTATCAACACCACCATCCATCCCTCATTGCACTCAATTCCTAAATTAGATCTAAACATCTAATTTAGGATTATCAAACCCATTTTAACAATTGGTATCACTGAAGATTTGTGCTTTATACATATTTCAAAATTTTATAAGTACAAATCTTGATTTTAAAAAATTCATAAAAATTTGAAAAACTTAAAATCCAAAAGGATTTGATTTTTCATGAATAAATGCTATTTTTAGCATGTTACCGAATCTGACAACCAAACAGTGCAGATTCAGTAAGTCTCAAAAGTGTTCAAATTTCTCTCAATCTTAAAGTTTGATGGAAAAATAATAAATTTGTGATTTTGTTGATCTTGATTTTCCAAAGAATGAAATTAAAATGAATGAAAATTTTATAATGGAGTGACATTCGGTATGTAAGGCCCATTCGATATCAATTCGGTAAAGCTCATATTTGACCCAGATTCGGTGTATATAAATAGTAGAGTCAAAGTCAAAACTCTTACGTTTTCAGAAGCAAAAACCGAATCTGCACTTTCTACCGAATCTGAGCCTAATCTATAGAAACCGCCTTCTCTTTCCTTCAAATCTTTGGTAATTCATCATTTTAATCAAGTTTATTCATTAAAAAGTATAGATATGAGTTGAATATGTGTAGATAAACCAGAAAAGATTGCTAATTTCATGGATAAGACAATTAGATGACAACATCTTTGAAAAACCGAATCTGGACTCAAAACTTTAATTTTTTCAATTAAATCAGATTCATGTGCTTTATTGATGTTATTTTAAGTATATTCGATGACTGATAAGTAGATCTATCATGAAAAATGACTTAGATTGCATGTTTAATTTGTGTTTAATGGATTCTGTATATACCGAAGGTGTTAGTGCTATAGTTACCGAATCTGTTCTACATGTCACATGCTTATCTGATTGTTTTGTGCTTAAATGTGATTCTGATTATGAACATAAGGATAATATGACTAGAGATGCATGTTTAGAATATCATATGTGAAGTTTGATGTTACCGAATCTATTATATGATCTTGATACCGATGGTATCTAGTTGATTAGATTCATACATTGAACATATGCTTTGTATTTGAAAATCTTACACGCTTGATCTAGTTCATAAATGTAAAAGGAAAAGTATTTTTGGTAATCAAATCTGACAAATTTTCATTGTTACCGAATCTGCTTATTGTTTGAAAAATGTCTAAGTGTCGTTTGATTTTTGGTTATCTTATTTGATTAATCATGATGAAAATTTGAATTGTTTGAATCTTATAATGCTTAATTTGGATATTACGATTGTCAAATACTTGTGAATATTTGGAATAAAAAATTTTATAACTTATAAAATCCATAAAAAACATAAATTGAAAAATACAAAGGATTTCAAAGGAAATAAAAATAGAGATATGTGCTTAATGTTAACATGTTGTGGTCTTCTATTTTTATCAAATAGCTAAATGGTGAACAATTACTTTTTTAATTCTAAAACCAACATACCCGGTAACTACTAGCTAGCAATTCTAGAAAGGCATCAGTTATGGGGTGCTTTGAGCAACACTGTGAGAATAACAGAAATAGTTTGAGACTTCTGAACAGAACAATCAAGTTTGTTGAGGCTACACAACCATCAGCTGCTAATCCTCAAGAAGAACCTGCTCGATTTGAGTTTGAGCTAAGGGGTGTAAATGGTTTAAGGAGGATAACTAAGGCTGACTTCAGGAGGATATTTCCGCTTCCTGTTGTAAATAATGCTCCTGCTCTTCCTTTTACCACTAATATGATGAACTCAATCTTCCAACTGGGATATAGTGGAGATACTTCTGTCACACCTGCTAAATTTTATAAGAAGTATTTACATTTCAGGTGGTTTGTGATCTTCTCGATCATCAACATGTGTCTTCTAATAACACCTAAGGGATCTGATAGCTTTACAATCCTGATGCTGAAGCTATTCTACTCCTTCACCAGAGTGGAAAATTCAGATTATGCTGAACTCTTATCGAATCTGGTTCAAGCACAAGTTGACAAAACAAGGAATATATACATTCATTGTGAAAGGTTTTTCTGCATTTTTATACATGATGCACTAACTTCTTGCAGGAATGCCAATATACCTGTTCCAGATATTCAGGGTATGCGCATGGTGAGATTTTCGGAAGCGAAGATGAACACTTTGGTTCTTTCTGATAATCAATTCACTGCACCAATTCCAAATTGGTTGGTGAGGTTAGCAAATCCCTTAGATGCTAGAATGCGTACATATTTTGAGGCATTAGGGATACCTCTTCCGAACCCAGTACAACAAGAACAAGTTGAACCGGCTGTGGTTCTAGCCCCAAAGGTCATACAGGAACCTAGAGTCCAACCTGGACCAGCTGACACCTCATTTAGGGTACACCTGAAACGCCCTAGGGTTATCCGACCAGCTCAACCCTTGAGGATCGGAGAGCCTAGTCCAATTAGGGATGCACCTACCTTATCACTACACCTGAAGAAAGTGAAACCGATTCATCAGCAACTGAATCATCTCCCGGACAAACAAAGAAAAGAACACAATATATACCAATTGAGATGATTCAGACTCCGCCTACTCAATGCGTAACTAGATCTAGGACTTCGACTCCTATCTTTCTCCTAACAGTTACTGAACCTACTGGTGATACGGACCAAGACTTAGATACAATTAGGTCACCTTCACCCATCTCCATATCACATTCAATAATAATAGTAAGTCCTACACTAGATGAAGCGCAAACTTCGGTAGGCAAGAGAGTTGAACACAATGATGGTAAAAAGACCACTAAGCCCATCCACTCTAAACAGGATTTAATAAATCTCACTAACAAAGGTGCTTCGGCATCTCAAAATGAAGTAAAGTCTTCCTCTGCAGTAAAGTCTGCGTTGACTCAATCAATTGAGGAAACTCAATTATTGAAGTCCAGAACGGCTGAAGGGGAGCCAAAAAAATCTTGAATAGGCACCCTGCATATCAGCTGGAAATCCTATTGATATACTTCATCCTCATTATGATGTATTGCCTCAACATCCAACAGGGCCTGAGTTCCGGCTTATCTTGATGAGGGAGATTTGCCGCGTCCCATGGAAACAAATCAACATGACATTCCTTCGGGAAATTTATCAGACTTCTAGCAGACTGTAGTGACCCGAACTTTTCCATGTTTATATATATTAATTGAGATTGATATTTACATGATTAAATGTTTCCAACATGTTAAGCAGTCAAACTTGTTAAGACTTGATTAATTGAAATATGTTTCATATAGACAATTGACCACCCAAGTTGACCGGTGATTCACGAACGTTAAAACTTGTAAAAACTATATGATGACATATATATGGATATATATATATAGTTAAAATGATACTATGATAAGTAAACATATCATTAAGTATATTAACAATGAACTACATATGTAAAAACAAGACAACTAACTTAATGATTTTTAAACGAGACATATATGTAACGATTATCGTTGTAAAGACATTTAATGTATATATATCATATTAAGAGATATTCATACATGATAATATCATGATAATATAATAATTTAAAATCTCATTTGATATTATAAACATTGGGTTAACAACATTTAACAAGATCGTTAACCTAAATGTTTCAAAACAACACTTACATGTAACGACTAACGATAACTTAACGACTCAGTTAAAATGTATATACATGTAGTGTTTTAATATGTATTTATACACTTTTGAAAGACTTCAATACACTTATCAAAATACTTCTACTTAACAAAAATGCTTACAATTACATCCTCGTTCAGTTTCATCAACAATTCTACTCGTATGCACCCGTATTCGTACTCGTACAATACACAGCTTTTAGATGTATGTACTATTGGTATATACACTCCAATGATCAGCTCTTAGCAGTCCATGTGAGTCACCTAACACATGTGGGAACCATCATTTGGCAACTAGCATGAAATATCTCATAAAATTACAAAAATATGAGTAATCATTCATGACTTATTTACATGAAAACAAAATTACATATCCTTTATATCTAATCCATACACCAACGACCAAAAACACCTACAAACACTTTCATTCTTCAATTTTATTCATCTAATTGATCTCTCTCAAGTTCTATCTTCAAGTTCTAAGCGTTCTTCATATATTCTACAAGTTCTAGTTACATAAAATCAAGAATACTTTCAAGTTTGCTAGCTCACTTCCAATCTTGTAAGGTGATCATCCAACCTCAAGAAATCTTTGTTTCTTACAGTAGGTTATCATTCTAATATAAGGTAATAATCATATTCAAACTTTGGTTCAATTTCTATAACTATAACAATCTTATTTCAAGTGATGATCTTACTTGAACTTGTTTTCGTGTCATGATTCTGCTTCAAGAACTTCGAGCCATCCAAGGATCCGTTGAAGCTAGATCCATTTTTCACTTTTCCAGTAGGTTTATCCAAGGAACTTATGGTAGTAATGATGTTCATAACATCATTCAATTCATACATATAAAGCTATCTTATTCGAAGGTTTAAACTTGTAATCACTAGAACATAGCTTAGTTAATTCTAAACTTGTTCGCAAACAAAAGTTAATCCTTCTAACTTGACTTTTAAAATCAACTAAACACATGTTCTATATCTATATGATATGCTAACTTAATGATTTAAAACCTGGAGACACGAAAAACACCGTAAAACCGGATTTACGCCGTCGTAGTAACACCGCGGGCTGTTTTGGGTTAGTTAATTAAAAACTATGATAAACTTTGATTTAAAAGTTGTTATTCTGAGAAAATGATTTTTATTATGAACATGAAACTATATCCAAAAATTATGGTTAAACTCAAAGTGGAAGTATGTTTTCTAAAATGGTCATCTAGACGTCGTTCTTTCGACTGAAATGACTACCTTTACAAAAACGACTTGTAACTTATTTTTTCGACTATAAACCTATACTTTTTCTGTTTAGATTCATAAAATAGAGTTCAATATGAAACCATAGCAATTCGATTCACTCAAAACGGATTTAAAATGAAGAAGTTATGGGTAAAACAAGATTGGATAATTTTTCTCATTTTAGCTACGTGAAAATTTGTAATAAATCTATTCCAACCATAACTTAATCAACTTGTATTGTATATTATGTAATCTTGAGATACCATAGACACGTATACAATGTTTCGACCTATCATGTCGACACATCTATATATATTTCGGAACAACCATAGACACTCTATATGTGAATGTTGGAGTTAGCTATACAAGGTTGAGGTTGATTCCAAAATATATATAGTTTGAGTTGTGATCAATACTGAGATACGTATACACTGGGTCGTGGATTGATTCAAGATAATATTTATCGATTTATTTCTGTACATCTAACTGTGAACAACTAGTTGTAGGTTACTAACGAGGACAGCTGACTTAATAAACTTAAAACATCAAAATATATTAAAAGTGTTGTAAATATATTTTGAACATACTTTGATATATATGTATATATTGTTATAGGTTCGTGAATCAACCAGTGGCCAAGTCTTACTTCCCGATGAAGTAAAAATCTGTGAAAGTGAGTTATAGTCCCCCTTTTAAAATCTAATATTTTTGGGATGAGAATACATGCAGGTTTTATAAATGATTTACAAAATAGACACAAGTACGCGAAACTACATTCTATGGTTGAATTATCGAAATCGAATATGCCCCTTTTTATTAAGTCTGGTAATCTAAGAATTAGGGAACAGACACCCTAATTGACGCGAATCCTAAAGATAGATCTATTGGGCTTAACAAACCCAATCCAAAGTACCGGATGCTTTAGTACTTCGAAATTTATATCATATCCGAAGGGTGTCCCGGAATGATGGGGATATTCTTATATATGCATCTTGTTAATGTCGGTTACCAGGTGTTCACCATATGAATGATTTTTATCTCTATGTATGGGATGTGTATTGAAATATGAAATCTTGTGGTCTATTGTTACGATTTGATATATATAGGTTAAACCTATAACTCACCAACATTTTTGTTGACGTTTTAAGCATGTTTATTCTCAGGTGATTATTAAGAGCTTCCGCTGTCGCATACTTAAATAAGGACGAGATTTGGAGTCCATGCTTGTATGATATTGTGTAAAAACTGCATTCAAGAAACTTATTTTGTTGTAACATATTTGTATTGTAAACCATTATGTAATGGCCGTGTGTAAACAGGATATTTTAGATTATCATTATTTGATAATCTACGTAAAGCTTTTTAAACCTTTTTTGATGAAATAAAGGTTATGGTTTATTTTAAAATGAATGCAGTCTTTGAAAAACGTCTCATATAGAGGTCAAAACCTCGCAACGAAATCAATTAATATGGAACGTTTTTAATCAATAAGAACGGGACATTTCAGTTGGTATCCGAGCGTTGGTCTTAGAGAACCAGAATTTTGCATTAGTGTATCTTATCGAGTTTGTTAGGATGCATTAGTAAGTCTGGACTTCGACCGTGTTTACTTGAAAAATGATTGCTTAACAAATTTTGTTGGAAACTATATATTTTTAACATGTGAATATTATGTGATATATTAATCTCTTAACGCGTTTGATATTATGTGATAGATGTCTACCTCTAGAACAAGTCCCATTGACTCACCTAATAACAATGAAGAGTCAAATGTAAATTTGAATGATTCGTGGACTGATTCACAAGTTCCCGAAGAGGAACCGGAAGAAGAGTCGGAACCAGAAGAAGAATCGGAACCGGAAGAAGAATCGGAACCGGATGAAGAAATAGAACCGGTGGGGGAAATAATAAAACGGTTAAGTAAAAGAAAATCCTCAACCAACCGACCAAGGTTAATTATGGTCAATGGTGTTTCCGCCAAGGAAGCAAAATATTGGGAGGATTACCAATTCTCCGATGAATCGGATTCCGACGAGAATTCCGATGATGTTATAGAAATTACCCCAACTAAATTTAAAAAGGCAAAAGAAAATAATAAGGGAAAGGGCATAAAAATAGAGAAATCTAATTCCAACCCCGATGAACTTTATATGTATCGTCAACCCCCGAAGTCCTTAAGTTGTAACAATGACCCGGGAACCTCTAAACCACCAAGTTTTTCTAAACCAATGTGGATAACGACGGCTCGTATTAGGGGAACATCATATATCCCTAGAAACTTGGCAAAACGAACCAAAACCGAAGAAGAAGAAACAAGCGAGTCGGAATAAGATAGTTGTATTCGTGTGGTGTAATATATGTAATATAGTGTGCTTATGCTTTATGATATATGTAAAAATTGCTTGTATTAATAAGTATTTTTTTTTATGAATCTAACTCTTGTCTATTTTACAGTATAAAAACACAAAATGGATAGACAACTCAATATTTTAAGAGACCTACCCGGAGACATGATTGATGAAATCTTGTCTAGAGTCGGTCAGAATTCTTCGGCACAACTATTTAAGGCGATATCAGTTTGTAAGACATTCGAAGAACGTTCCAAGAATGCCTTGGTTTATAAAAGGCTTTCGTTCGAAAGATGGGGGATATCACATTGGGAAATCCATAAGTTACGATGTGTTTACTTTGACGCATATATTGCGGGGAACCCAAATGCTATTTTACGCAATGGGTTAAGAAATTATTTTGACTCAATATATCCGAATATTGGACTTCGTGATTTAGAAAAAGCGGCTAACATGCAACATAAAGAAGCATGTTATGCTTACGGATTAGTAATGTTCGCTTCTCACCAAAGTGAGAACAAGAACATCGGGCTACAACTATTAAACAAAACGTTCCCACAAGTGACGAAGTCGGTAATTGGGGTAAGAAATGAGGTTTTTAGATTGTTACGGGACTGTTGGACATTACGTAACCCTCGTCCCTTTGACGACGTTACAACACGCTGTCTTATCAACGGCCATAACGGTTATGTTCCACAAGACCAAGGATGGGAAGTAGTCCTAGTAAAACCAGAATGCATGACTTGTTTATGGACGTATGAATTACGTGTCTTTATTGCCTTTGCTGAACGACTTGTGTACTAGCTAGAATTATCTTCACAACTATCTTGTATCAAAGTTATTGTGTGCTATATTTCATGCTTTATGTAAAATAAGCGGTATTGTAAGTTTGTAAAATATTGTATAAAAGTTTGAACGCGAAATATTATTATAATCAGTTTTTCATATAGAATTGTAGTAGTTGAATTGTATATTAGCTACTAAGTATGAACTTAACGGGTAGGTACTACCCGAATTTAAACTTATAAAATGCTAATATGAAGAAAAAGCTTTTATAAATGAGTTCATATTATGCTACGAAATACTATTAACTACTCTTAATATTCTGTATGATTAACTTGTTCCATTTGACTATTTTGAAGGAAATGGCACCGACTACTCGACACACCATGAATATGAATGAAGAGGAATTCCGTACTTTTCTAGCTTCAAACATAGCCGCAGTACAGGCTGCGCTACATACCAATAATAACCTTGGATCTAGCAGTACAGGAAATCGTGTAGGATGCACCTACAAAGAATTCACTGCGTGCAAACCTTTGGAATTTGATGGAACCGAAGGACCGATCGGATTGAAACGGTGGACCGAGAAAGTCGAATCGGTGTTTGCCATAAGTAAGTGTACTGAAGAGGACAAAGTGAAGTACGCTACGCATACCTTCACAGGTTCTGCGTTAACATGGTGGAATACCTATCTAGAGCAAGTGGGACAAGACGATGCGTACGCACTACCGTGGTCAGCATTCAAGAACTTGATGAACGAGAAGTACCGTCCCAGAACCGAGGTTAATAAGCTCAAGACAGAACTTAGAGGGTTACGAACCCAAGGATTTGATATTACCACGTACGAAAGACGATTCACAGAATTATGCCTATTGTGTCCGGGAGCGTTCGAAGATGAGGAAGAGAAGATCGACGCGTTTGTGAAAGGATTATCGGAAAGAATCCAAGAAGATATAAGTTCACACGAGCCCGCCTCCATACAACAGGCATGTAGAATGGCTCACAAACTAGTGAACCAGATTGAAGAAAGGATTAAAGAACAGACTGCTGAAGAGGCCAATGTAAAGCAAGTCAAAAGAAAGTGGGAGGAAAACGGTGATAAGAATCACCAATACAACAACAACAGCAATTACAACAATAATCGCAACAATTATCCCAACAATCGCAACATCAATCGCAACTACAACAAACGGCCCAACAACAACAACAACAACAACAACAACAACAACAACAACAGCAACTACAACAATCATCCCAATAACAATAATAACCGCAACAACAACAACAATCAGAAGCAGCTATGCCAAAGGTGTGAAAAGTATCACTCGGGGTTCTGCACCAAATTTTGCAACAAGTGTAAAAAAAATGGTCATAGCGCGGCGAAGTGTGAGGTCTACGGACCAGGGGTTAATAGAACGAAAGGAACAAATGGTGTCGGAACGAGTAATGGCGGAGCAAGTAGTGTCGGAGCAAGTTATGCCAATGTAGTTTGTTATAAATGTGGAAAACCGGGCCACATTATTAGAAATTGCCCGAACCAGGAGAACACGAATGGACAAGGATGCGGAAGAGTTTTCAATATTAATGCGGCAGAGGCACAGGAAGACCCGGAGCTTGTTACGGGTACGTTTCTTATTGACAATAAACCTGCTTACGTTTTATTTGATTCGGGTGCGGATAGAAGCTATATGAGTAGAGATTTTTGTGCTAAATTAAGTTGTCCAATGACGCCTTTGGATAGTAAATTTTTACTCGAATTAGCAAATGGTAAATTAATTTCAGCAGATAATATATGTCGGAATCGAGAAATTAAACTGGTTAGCGAAACATTTAAGATTGATTTGATACCAGTAGAGTTAGGGAGTTTTGATGTGATAATCGGTATGGACTGGTTGAAAGAAGTGAAAGCAGAGATCGTTTGTTACAAAAATGCAATTCGCATTATACGAGAAAAAGGAAAACCCTTAATGGTGTACGGAGAAAAGGGCAACACGAAGCTACATCTTATCAGTAATTTGAAGGCACAAAAACTAATAAGAAAAGGTTGCTATGCTGTTCTAGCACGCGTCGAGAAAGTACAAACTGAAGAAAAGAGCATCAATGATGTTCCCGTCGCAAAAGAATTTCCCGATGTATTTCCGAAAGAATTACCGGGATTACCCCCACATCGATCCGTTGAATTTCAAATAGATCTTGTACCAGGAGCTGCACCAATAGCTCGTGCTCCTTACAGACTCGCACCCAGCGAGATGAAAGAACTGCAAAGCCAATTACAAGAACTTTTAGAGCATGGTTTCATTCGACCAAGCACATCACCGTGGGGAGCTCCTGTTTTGTTTGTCAAGAAGAAAGATGGTACATTCAGGTTGTGTATCGACTACCGAGAGTTGAACAAACTTACCATCAAGAACCGCTACCCACTACCGAGGATCGACGACTTATTTGATCAACTACAAGGCTCGTCTGTTTATTCAAAGATTGACTTACGTTCCGGGTATCATCAAATGCGGGTGAAAGAAGATGATATTCCAAAGACTGCTTTCAGAACACGTTACGGTCATTACGAGTTTATGGTCATGCCATTTGGTTTAACTAATGCACCAGCTGTGTTCATGGACCTTATGAACCGAGTGTGTGGACCATACCTTGACAAGTTTGTCATTGTTTTCATTGATGACATACTTATTTACTCAAAGAATGACCAAGAACACGGTGAACATTTGAGAAAGGTGTTAGAAGTATTGAGGAAGGAAGAATTGTACGCTAAGTTTTCAAAGTGTGCATTTTGGTTGGAAGAAGTTCAATTCCTCGGTCACATAGTGAACAAAGAAGGTATTAAGGTGGATCCGGCAAAGATAGAAACTGTTGAAAAGTGGGAAACCCCGAAAACTCCGAAACACATACGCCAGTTTTTAGGACTAGCTGGTTACTACAGAAGGTTCATCCAAGACTTTTCCAGAATAGCAAAACCCTTGACTGCATTAACGCATAAAGGGAAGAAATTTGAATGGAATGATGAACAAGAGAAAGCGTTTCAGTTATTGAAGAAAAAGCTAACTACGGTACCTATATTGTCATTGCCTGAAGGGAATGATGATTTTGTGATTTATTGTGACGCATCAAAGCAAGGTCTCGGTTGTGTATTAATGCAACGAACGAAGGTGATTGCTTATGCGTCTAGACAATTGAAGATTCACGAACAAAATTATACGACGCATGATTTGGAATTAGGCGCGGTTGTTTTTGCATTAAAGACTTGGAGGCACTACTTATATGGGGTCAAAAGTATTATATATACCGACCACAAAAGTCTTCAACACATATTTAATCAGAAACAACTGAATATGAGGCGGCGTAGGTGGATTGAATTGTTGAATGATTACGACTTTGAGATTCGTTACCACCCGAGGAAGGCAAATGTGGTAGCCGATGCCTTGAGCAGGAAGGACAGAGAACCCATTTGAGTAAAATCTATGAATATAATGATTCATAATAACCTTACTACTCAAATAAAGGAGGCGCAACAAGGAGTTTTAAAAGAGGGAAATTTAAAGGATGAAATACCCAAGGGATCGGAGAAGCATCTTAATATTCGGGAAGACGGAACCCGGTATAGGGCTGAAAGGATTTGGGTACCAAAATTTGGAGATATGAGAGAAATGGTACTTAGAGAAGCTCATAAAACCAGATACTCAATACATCCTGGAACGGGGAAGATGTACAAGGATCTCAAGAAACATTTTTGGTGGCCGGGTATGAAAGCCGATGTTGCTAAATATGTAGGAGAATGTTTGACGTGTTCTAAGGTCAAAGCTGAGCATCAGAAACCATCAGGTCTACTTCAACAACCCGAAATCCCGGAATGGAAATGGGAAAACATTACCATGGATTTCATCACTAAATTGCCAAGGACTGCAAGTGGTTTTGATACTATTTAGGTAATAGTTGATCGTCTCACCAAATCAGCAAACTTCCTGCCAATAAGAGAAGATGACAAGATGGAGAAGTTAGCACGACTGTATTTGAAGGAAGTCGTCTCCAGACATGGAATACCAATCTCTATTATCTCTGATAGGGATGGTAGATTTATTTCAAGATTCTGGCAGACATTACAGCAAGCATTAGGAACTCGTCTAGACATGAGTACTACCTATCATCCACAAACTGATGGGCAGAGCAAAAGGATAATACAAACGCTTGAAGACATGCTACGAGCATGTGTTATTGATTTCGGAAACAGTTGGGATCGACATCTACCGTTAGCAGAATTTTCCTACAACAACAGCTACCATTCAAGCATTGAGATGGCACCGTTTGAAGCACTTTATGGTAGAAAGTGCAGGTCTCCGATTTGTTGGAGTGAAGTGGGGGATAGACAGATTACGGGTCCGGAGATTATACAAGAAACTACCGAGAAGATCATCCAAATTCAACAACGGTTGAAAACCGCCCAAAGTCGACAAAAGAGCTACGCTGACATTAAAAGAAAAGATATAGAATTTGAAATTGGAGAGATGGTCATGCTTAAAGTTGCACCTTGGAAAGGCGTTGTTCGATTTGGTAAACGAGGGAAATTAAATCCAAGGTATATTGGACCATTCAAGATTATTGATCGTGTCGGACCAGTAGCTTACCGACTTGAGTTACCTCAACAACTCACGGCTGTACATAACACTTTCCACGTCTCGAATTTGAAGAAAGGTTTTGCTAAAGAAGATCTCACTATTCCGTTAGATGAAATCCAAATCAACGAAAAACTTCAATTCATCGAAGAACCCGTCGAAATAATGGATCGTGAGGTTAAAAGACTTAAGCAAAACAAGATACCAATTGTTAAGGTTCGATGGAATGCTCGTAGAGGACCCGAGTTCACCTGGGAGCGTGAAGATTAGATGAAGAAGAAATACCCGCATCTATTTCTAGAAGATTCGTCAACACCTTCAACTGTTTAAAATTTCGGGACGAAATTTATTTAACGGGTAGGTACTGTAGTGACCCGAACTTTTCCATGTTTATATATATTAATTGAGATTGATATTTACATGATTAAATGTTTCCAACATGTTAAGCAATCAAACTTGTTAAGACTTGATTAATTGAAATATGTTTCATATAGACAATTGACCACCCAAGTTGACCGGTGATTCACGAACGTTAAAACTTGTAAAAACTATATGATGACATATATATGGATATATACATAGTTAACATGATACTATGATAAGTAAACATATCATTAAGTATATTAACAATGAACTACATATGTAAAAACAAGACAACTAACTTAATGATTTTTAAACGAGACATATATGTAACGATTATCGTTGTAAAGACATTTAATGTATATATATCATATTAAGAGATATTCATACATGATAATATCATGATAATATAATAATTTAAAATCTCATTTGATATTATAAACATTGGGTTAACAACATTTAACAAGATCGTTAACCTAAATGTTTCAAAACAACACTTACATGTAACGACTAACGATGACTTAACGACTCAGTTAAAATGTATATACATGTAGTGTTTTAATATGTATTTATACACTTTTGAAGACTTCAATACACTTATCAAAATACTTCTACTTAACAAAAATGCTTACAATTACATCCTCGTTCAGTTTCATCAACAATTCTACTCGTATGCACCCGTATTCGTACTCGTACAATACACAGCTTTTAGATGTATGTACTATTGGTATATACACTCCAATGATCAGCTCTTAGCAGCCCATGTGAGTCACCTAACACATGTGGGAACCATCATTTGGCAACTAGCATGAAATATCTCATAAAATTACAAAAATATGAGTAATCATTCATGACTTATTTACATGAAAACAAAATTACATATCCTTTATATCTAATCCATACACCAACGACCAAAAACACCTACAAACACTTTCATTCTTCAATTTTCTTCATCTAATTGATCTCTCTCAAGTTCTATCTTCAAGTTCTAAGCGTTCTTCATATATTCTACAAGTTCTAGTTACATAAAATCAAGAATACTTTCAAGTTTGCTAGCTCACTTCCAATCTTGTAAGGTGATCATCCAACCTCAAGAAATCTTTGTTTCTTACAGTAGGTTATCATTCTAATACAAGGTAATAATCATATTCAAACTTTGGTTCAATTTCTATAACTATAACAATCTTATTTCAAGTGATGATCTTACTTGAACTTGTTTTCGTGTCATGATTCTGCTTCAAGAACTTCGAGCCATCCAAGGATCCGTTGAAGCTAGATCCATTTTTCACTTTTCCAGTAGGTTTATCCAAGGAACTTATGGTAGTAATGATGTTCATAACATCATTCAATTCATACATATAAAGCTATCTTATTCGAAGGTTTAAACTTGTAATCACTAGAACATAGCTTAGTTAATTCTAAACTTGTTCGCAAACAAAAGTTAATCCTTCTAACTTGACTTTTAAAATCAACTAAACACATGTTCTATATCTATATGATATGCTAACTTAATGATTTAAAACCTGGAGACACGAAAAACACCGTAAAACCGGATTTACGCCGTCATAGTAACACCGCGGGCTGTTTTGGGTTAGTTAATTAAAAACTATGATAAACTTTGATTTAAAAGTTGTTATTCTGAGAAAATGATTTTTATTATGAACATGAAACTATATCCAAAAATTATGGTTAAACTCAAAGTGGAAGTATGTTTTCTAAAATGGTCATCTAGACGTCGTTCTTTCGACTGAAATGACTACCTTTACAAAAACGACTTGTAACTTATTTTTTCGACTATAAACCTATACTTTTTCTGTTTAGATTCATAAAATAGAGTTCAATATGAAACCATAACAATTCGATTCACTCAAAACGGATTTAAAATGAAGAAGTTATGGGTAAAACAAGATTGGATAATTTTTCTCATTTTAGCTACGTGAAAATTTGTAACAAATCTATTCCAACCATAACTTAATCAACTTGTATTGTATATTATGTAATCTTGAGATACCATAGACACGTATACAATATTTCGACCTATCATGTCGACACATCTATATATATTTCGGAACAACCATAGACACTCTATATGTGAATGTTGGAGTTAGCTATACAGGGTTGAGGTTGATTCCAAAATATATATAGTTTGAGTTGTGATCAATACTGAGATACGTATACACTGGGTCGTGGATTGATTCAAGATAATATTTATCGATTTATTTATGTACATCTAACTGTGGACAACTAGTTGTAGGTTACTAACGAGGACAGCTGACTTAATAAACTTAAAACATCAAAATATATTAAAAGTGTTGTAAATATATTTTGAACATACTTTGATATATATGTATATATTGTTATAGGTTCGTGAATCAACCAGTGGCCAAGTCTTACTTCCCGACGAAGTAAAAATCTGTGAAAGTGAGTTATAGTCCCCCTTTTAAAATCTAATATTTTTGGGATGAGAATACATGCAGGTTTTATAAATGATTTACAAAATAGACACAAGTACGCGAAACTACATTCTATGGTTGAATTATCGAAATCGAATATGCCCCTTTTTATTAAGTCTGGTAATCTAAGAATTAGGGAACAGACACCCTAATTGACGCGAATCCTAAAGATAGATCTATTGGGCCTAACAAACCCAATCCAAAGTACCGGATGCTTTAGTACTTCGAAATTTATATCATATCCGAAGGGTGTCCCGGAATGATGGGGATATTCTTATATATGCATCTTGTTAATGTTGGTTACCAGGTGTTCACCATATGAATGATTTTTATCTCTATGTATGGGATGTGTATTGAAATATGAAATCTTGTGGTCTATTGTTACGATTTGATATATATAGGTTAAACCTATAACTCACCAACATTTTTGTTGACGTTTTAAGCATGTTTATTCTCAGGTGATTATTAAGAGCTTCCGCTGTCGCATACTTAAATAAGGACGAGATTTGGAGTCCATGCTTGTATGATATTGTGTAAAAACTGCATTCAAGAAACTTATTTTGTTGTAACATATTTGTATTGTAAACCATTATGTAATGGTCGTGTGTAAACAGGATATTTTAGATTATCATTATTTGATAATCTACGTAAAGCTTTTTAAACCTTTTTTGATGAAATAAAGGTTATGGTTTGTTTTAAAATGAATGCAGTCTTTGAAAAATGTCTCATATAGAGGTCAAAACCTCGCAACGAAATCAATTAATATGGAACGTTTTTAATCAATAAGAACGGGACATTTCACAGACTGTTCCTCTGGTTCAAGAAATTGACCCTATGGTTCAAAACACTTCTCATCCAGATCTGGATCTTGAAACTCAGTGTCTGGGTGGTGAGTCTTTAACTGAAAGAGATGCGCTACCTCATGGTGCATTGATGACTTCAGGAGTCGGGGATATTAATATCTCCGCGAGAGCAAAAACGACGGGTAGTTCTTCTACTCTGTCAGAGTCCCATGAGACATTTATCATGGAGGCGAGTAGCCCAAAAGAGTCTTCGCCGGTTACAACTCTGGTTGTTAACCAACCTCCATCAGAAGGGGATAATCTGACTAGTAGTACGTATCAACCAACATATAAGTATAATACCACACTTTTATCCTCACCTGCCCTCACGGCAAATCAAACACTTCCACCGACATCACCGACATCATCTACAGAGGCTCCACTTGGTTACACGGTTGTTTCACCACTTGGGTCACCTTCTAGTGCATCCAACACATATGGGTTTCAATATGTCTCTGATAATGAGCTAGAGGCACTCAACCTTGCTGAATTTTCTAAACGTACAGATCTTGATGAAGTTCGTGACACGATGATGATTTATCTTGAACAAGCAAGGGTAGTGTTTCCTCTTTCACCATGAAAGTCACCTGGACCAATTTACATGCCTGACCATGATGATTTCGATCCCGAAAATCTTCATGAGGGGGAGAATAGATAAGGTTTTGGGTCCGGTGCTTTTCAACACTCAACAAATGAAGCTGGTTCGTCCAGTCAACACTGGGAAACTGCTAATGTAGTTGTAATTTCTGATTCTGAAAGTGATAAGATTGAGGAGATTCAACGTGATAGTTTTCTAGATGAATCAGTTACTCAGAGAGAAGGTGACTCGAGGATGTTAATGATCTTGGACACGATAGAACATACAGAAGAGGATACGTGATCAGCTATGGATAATCGTAACTTTGATGATATCGAGGACATTCTGAAGGGGAAGAGCGTAGTAAATGATTTCAATGAACATCAATTTATCAACATTACAGCACCAACCGAGGAATTTGGTATACATTTTGAGAGGGAGATATTCTCGAATGGCGAAGTAGATACTAGGACACCTCCTAATCCTGATGTTCCTTTTAAAATCTCATAAATTGTTCTTGACTATGGTGCTGATTATCAATTAAGTGATGATGAAGAGAAGTTGATTCTTCATTCACCGTTCGTGGAACAACAAGCTTACAAGATTTATGGTGAATCTGATCTCATCCTTGCACCCTCGATGTGTGTTCTTGGTGCTTGGAAATATCATAAGAAACCAGAATATCTCAAAGCTTATCTGAATGTTCGAAACAAGTTTAAGCTGAAGAATGAAGAGAATCTTCAAAATCAACGAAATTTGGAGATCTGAAGCATTAATAAAATCTTGATTATCAACAAGGATGGAGTGAAGATGCCACTTTTCTATGCAACAAGAACGAATGATGAGGACTATCAGTTCTCTGAGGCATATTTTGACAAGCTAAAGTTGAACGACATTATCTTTATCTACAACTACTTGACTGACCTAAATGAATCTGCAACAATCTATCATGCTACTGCATTAAAAGCGGTTTACAGGTTTATTCTTGATTCAATGAGATGGATGTCTGTTCACGATTTTCAGATGGGGTTAGAATCAGGAAATAAGAAGATTGGAATCAAATCACAGAATCAAGTGATTGATGGATTACAATACATGTCCTTACTTGAAGTGAGTGACTGTCCATATGGATTCGTGTTTGTCAACTTTCAGTACACAAAGATCTTCATCAGACTCTCAGATTTCCGGAGATACTCGGACGTTGGTGTATGATCTTAAATATTTAAGATGGAGACTGAATAGTAAGTGCTATTCAACAGAAGATGGTGAGATAGTCAAATTTCTTATCAAAAGGTTGAAGAGTCGTATCAACACAAGAATGAATACAAGAAGATATGAGAGGCTCAGAGGATTCAAAACTAAGATTCATTTTAGAGGAACAAAATTCTTTTAGATGTTTCAAATAGAATTACATCGTATTCTTCTCATTTAACACTAAGGGGGAGATTGTTAGGACCCCAGAAAGTGTATAGTGTTAATGTGAAACAAGCTAAATAGATGGTTCCTTAGAAGAGGGATATATAAGGAACCTAAGTAGTCCTAATTAGATAGCCATTGCATTGTAACTGAGTTTAAGAAGCTGTGAAATGTAATTTTACCGAAACTCTCTAATACCAATATGTTCTCCTTTCACCTGAATCTCATTCTATCTCTTATATCTTCAATTCTCACTATGATCTGACCTATCAGATTATGATTAGAAAAAAGTGTGCAATTGAGGTAATATCGTCAAATTTATTAACGATCGTTAGTCAAATTTCGTTAAGTACTCACATGTGTTTGATAGTGAGGGACGAAATCACACGGTTGGTCCCTAAATCTTATAAAAAAATAAAAAAATAATAATGAAAAACTTGAAACTTAAATTAATTTTACTTTTTATCATTTTTTATATTTTTTTTACTTTTTATTTCTTTATTATATTTTTTTTTAATTTCTTATAAGGTTCATAGACCAACCGTGTAATTTTGTCCCACACATGCCAAACACATGTGAGAACGTAACGAAATTTGACTAACAATCGTTAATAAAGTTGACGATATTACCTCAATTGCACACCTTTTTAACTCATAATCCTTTTCGGGAAAAAATTGAAACACGTAATCATTTTCAGGCATCTAAAAAAGTCATATTACCTTTATTGTCAAATTTGATATCATACGTTACCTTTTCGGGTCATTTGCCCTTGATAATATGATACATTTAAAAGATGCTCGAATTGGAACAGAACAAGATAGCCAGATACATCACATTTATGATGGTTCATTTGATTTTGTCCTTTAGTTTGCTAGCCTTGTTAAATTTTATCCACCATGTTGGTGTTAGCTTGTTTATCTGTTCACATGTTTATTGTGTTAATTGACTAGACTAGTTTCTGGTTCTTGTTGTATCAGTTTTGTACATTGTAGATCTTCGGTATTATTTTTCGCCATAAAAAAGATATTTGTATTCAAGATACGAGGTCACCATTGAACCAATATGTATAAAGATAAATAGATTTCAAGACTCTCGATCTACATTTTATGTAACACCATATATGTTCAATCACACGAAGATAAAAGAACCTAAACAATATGCAAGCAACATTCTATCAGCTGCAGAACAGATAAATAAAATATATGATTCAGTATCCCATAGACTTACAAACTAAGTCTTTACGACATAAACATACAAAAAAGATTCAACCAAACATAAAAATATTTTGGCATCATTTCTGTGTACAAATAATATACAACCAGTGTTAATTATGGACATGATAAGAGATAATGATTTGCGTTGATAATTTGATGAACGATTTCAAATGCATAGGCCACTATATATAAACCAATATGAATACACCAATGGGCTAGCGTCATAACGGGCCCTTATAAACCAATATTAATACACCTAAGTGGTAATGATTTGCATTGATTTTGCAGATTATCCAAAAGAGTATGTGGCTTCTTTGTACCATGTTTTATCTTCTGCTGAACCAACATCATACAGACAAGCTGCTTCACATCCTGGTAGGGTAGAAGCTATGAATAAGGAGATTAATGCTTTGGAAAATAATGATACTTGGTAGTTAATAGATTTACCTTCCACACATACAGTCACTTCTAAATAGGTTTTTAAAGATAAAATACAACCTAAACTGATGAACGTTATGTACAATTGGAAAAAAGATATATTTAAACCTTTTAACTTCGTTGTCCCACGGATGGCGCCATTTGATCAAGCATAAAATAGTCCAAGGGGTTCGGTTTATGCAAGATCAACAAATAAGAGGGATTTAAGGGTTCATTGAGTTTAACTCTCCGGTCTGGAGTAACGTGAGTAATCCTCAGCTCATACGAGATGATGATCTCAAAAAGGGTGGTTAAACATGACCCACCATCATTCGGGCTAGCTGGAGTTGATGGCTCGCTGATTGTGTTAGGATTTAATGGTTAGGGAACGTTACCTGAGAACCGTGGATTATATGTTCCAATTGCGCAAGTAGAGTTAAATGTTGAGTGATGTATTTTGCTCCCTACCTGATTGTGTTGTTTATGAGCTTTGCTATGAGTATTTATTGGTGGAAGTAGTTGTCCTCTACTTGCCACATTGGAGACAAAAAAGGAGAGGGGACATAATAGTACAAAGTGGTACTATTCTGTCGCATAAAACCATGCACTCATGTGGTCCCCTCCATATCCTGTTATTCTGCCACCCTCTGCTACTTGTACATTTATGGATATTCCGTCACTTGTTCGTTGTACCGTCTTTTGTCTTATTCAGCCTGCACTTTTGATCCATGCCATCCTCTGATTTGCGCATTTTTAGTGTGAAAGGACCCGTCCTAATCCATCCGGACGAAGTCCATATCGATTATAAACGATTCACAACAGTTGATTATATCGCGAGGTACTTGACCTCTATATGATACATTTTACTAACATTGCATTCGTTTTGAAAAGACAATCTTTCATTACATCTAAAGTTGACAGACATGCATACCATTTCATAATAAATCCAACTATAATTGACTTAATAATGATCATGATAAACTCAACGACTCGAATGCAACGTCTTTTGATATATGTCATGAATGACTCCAAGTAATATCTTTAAAATGATCAAATGCACAGCGGAAGATTTCTTTCGTACCTGAGAATAAACATGCTTTAAAGTGTCAACCAAAACGTTGGTGAGTTCATTAGTTTAACATAAATAATCATTTCCATCATTTTAATAGACCACAAGATTTTCATTTCTCATAAATAAACGTCCCATGCATAGAGACAAAAATATCATTCATATGGATTGAACACCTGGTAACCGACATTCACAATATGCATATAAGAATATCCCCATCATTCCGGGATCCTCCTTCGGACATGATATTAATTTCAAAGTACTAAAGCATCCGGTACTTTGGATGGGGCTTGTTGGGCCCGATAGATCTATCTTTAGAGTTCGCGTCAATTAGGGTGTCTGTTCCCTAATTCTTAGATTACCAGACTTAATAAAAAGGGGCATATTCGATTTCGATCATTCAACCATATAATGTAGTTTTGATTACTTGTGTCTATATCGTAAAAACATTTATAAAAATTGCGCATGTATTCTCAGCCCAAAAATATAAAGGGTAAAAAGGTAAATGAAACTCACCATACTGTATTTTGTAGTAAAAATACATATTACGAAACGGAACAACTGAACAATGCAGGGTTGGCCTCGGATTCTCGAACCTATATCATTTGTATATTTATTAACACGCATAAACGTATTCAACAAATTTATATTTTATTATTAGTGATATAATTTTTATATTTATTATTTATATATTTCATTATATATTCATTTTAAAGTAAATAAAAGTATTTATATTTAAATTATGTGTATTAAATATATTTTTATATAAATACTCTTTTGTTTGCAAAATACCAGTTACAATAATACTAGAATAAGTATAATAATAGTAATAATAATAGTTTTAAATAAAAAAATGGATTAAGAATAATGATACTTTTAGTACTAAATATATTAATCTTTAATAGTTACAATACCGTTAATAATAATCATATTAATAATAATGATAATACTACTTGTGTCAATATTAATAATACTAATAATCATAACATGATACTTATACTAATATTTATGATAATAATTATAATTTGTATTATTTAAATAATAATAATCACTATCTGATGTTATGCGATGTGTATATAAAATAGCTTTTAAATTTTAGCAGGAAATACTATTAAATACGATACAATTTTACACAAGATATTTATTTATTTAGAGAATGGATATACTTAAACCTTGCTACAACACTTATAGGCAGTGTACCTAATCGTACAGTAGTGTAGTTTTTAGTAAGTCCGGTTCGTTCCACAGGGAAAATCTTTTAATCAAAGCTTAACGCTATATTAGTTTAATTTATAAAAATACAAATATATATATAAGTAATATTATTATTATAAAGGGGGGTTTTTACCGTTTAATGACCGGTTTGTCGATTTTAAAACTTTAGTCGCAGTTAAAACCAAATGTAAAATATTAAATAAATAAAAGAATTAATTTAAAGCGTAAAGTAAATAACGATAATGAAATTGCAAATAATAAAAGTGCGATAAAATAAACTTGCGATTCTAAAAAGTACGATAATTAAAAGTGCAATTAAATACAATAACAATAAATAAAAATGCGATAATTAGAAGTGCAATTAAATATAAAATAAAGGAAATTAAATATGAAATAAAAGAATTATGCTTATTTAAACTTCCGTAATCATGATGTTTGACGTGTTGATTTTAGTTTTATGCCCATGGGTTAATTGTCCTTTGTCCTGGATTATTTAATATGTCCATATGGTTTTTGTCCATAACAGTCCATCAGTCATAAATATAAAGTGCGAGTGTCCTCGTCAAATTATCCTTATACCCGAAGTCAAATATTCCAACTAATTGGGGACTTAAACTGTAACAAGATTTTAATACTTTGTTTAATAATTACACCAGGATGTCGACTGAGTGTAACCCAAGGTTTTAATACTTTGTTAACAATTATGCCAAGTGTCCTTGTACATAATTTTACCCCTGTTTTAATAATTCTAGTGGCTATTAATCCATTCCCGTGTCCGGTTAAATGAACGATTATTCGTACATATAAATACCCCGCCCATCGTGTCTGATTGAGTGTATATGGTTATTTATAGGGACGTCCAATTGTAAATCTTTATATTAAAATTAACAAACTATCATTTAGTTAAATAAATATAAAGTCCATTAATAGCCCATAGTCTAATTTCCGCAAGTGTCGTTCTTTTGTCCAAACCCCAATTATGGTACAAAGCCCAATTACCCAATTTTAATAATTAGCCCAACATCATGATTACTTCGGATTAAATAAGCATAATAATAACTTAGCTACGAGACATTAAATTAAAAAGGTTGAACATAACTTACAATGATTAAAAATAACGTAGCGTTACACGGACAGAATTTCGACTTACACCCTTACAACATTCGCTAACATACCCTTATTATTAGGAATTAAAATTAAAATTAAAATTAAATTATAAATATATATATTTTACGTATACATATAGAGAGAGAGATTGAATTTTTTTTTTTTGTCGAACTGCGTTGCCTTTTATAGGAATTTTCGTCCAGGTAATCTCCGCGACTCGCGGCATTTTTTGCCTTCAAACTCCGCGAGTCGCGGAGTTTGAAATTCCAGCTCACCAGCTTTGGCTTCTTTCTTGCCGACGATTTTAAATATTAATATAATATATATATAATTTTTAAGAATTATTTATATATTATATTATATTCATGTGCATAGTTGACTTGTAATTTTTAGTCCGTTGCGTCGAGCGTTGAGAGTTTACTCATGTCCCGGTTCTGGATTTTCGAACGTCCTCGCGTACAATTTAATATCTTGTATTTTGCGTTTTGAATCTTGTACTCTTGTAATTTCGAGACGTTTCTTATCAATAATTAGAACCACTTTGATTGTATTTTGTACTTTTGAGCTTTTTGGACCTTTGCGTCTTCAATTCGTTGAATCTGTCTTTTGTCTTCACCTTTTATTATTTAAACGAATATCACTTTTAAATAGAACAATTGCAACTAAAAGCTTGTCTTTCTTGAGGAATAATGCTATGAAATATATGTTTGTTTTTAGCATTATCAAATATTCCCACACTTGAGCGTTGCTTGTCCTCAAGCAATATAGTCTTGAAATACTAGAATCACTTCTTTATTCTTCACACTTTGTACATCAGTGATTTCTATACGGCGGTATAAACAATGGTAGTAACGATATGGTTTACAGTCCCACATGACTATAAAATTTAGATCCATTAAGGAAATTGGATCTTTATGAAAATATTTGATCTTTTGAAAATTTTAATCTAGCTTTTACCCTAGATAAGTTTTCCGGAATAACCCTTCACCGGTGTTTGCAAAATATTTTGTGGGTTTGGTGGGTTTCAGATTTGAAAATTTTAGCTCAAAACTTGCAGTTTTGTGTCACCCACTTGCTAACCTTGTATTAGGAAAGCAACACGTCCAGTATACTTGCTCCGTATATTACCTTTCGGTAAACTACCATCCGGTTGTAAAGGAAAGCGTTGAACAAGCAACTGTTAAGGCAATGTCCCCTGACATGCTTTTAATTATGGTCTATAACGTGTCGGACGCAATTACTATCCTTGTTAGGAGCAATAGTAAAGCTCACCCTTATGATTTTTCGGTCTGGCACAAGGTCCTATCTTTGACCATGCTATGCAACCACCGTTCTTACGGTTGACACCCGATTTGGTTCAGGTGACCTAATGAATTCCAGGTGAATTCCTAGGATTTTACGTTCAATGGTAATGAACGCATTGAAAATGGGTTTTCAGAAAACAAATCGGTTTGTAATTTTGATCAAAATATTTTCTCGTTCAAGCTCGAGTTTAGATATCATTGAATTCCATGAGTTTGTAATTCTCAATCTTTAAGGTCAATCTCTAGGATTGAGTAATATCAGTCTTAAAAGCTAATTTTTAATCTTTAAGGAAATTATCCTTTCTGGGGATCTGATTCATTAGTCTTATCCAGCTAATTTGCACGGTGCCCCCCCATTTTACGAGATAAATCCTTCTCATGGTTAGGATAAATCTGACCACTTGGCAACCCTGTTTTATGCTGAGGTCCGTGGATTTCCTGCTGATTTTAGTGATGACTTTTCTAGATTTTTCGTCAACCTACAGCTGGTCTGGACGACAACTTCCTGACCTAAATCAAGAAGCGCGTTTTTTTTTCGGAAGACTTTACTTCCTTTTAATGATGGAATTGATTCATCGTGTAGATCCATCTCTTCTTTTCTTTCATCGGGTAAAACAGTTTAGTTTAGTCAAAAGCAAAAATATTTTCAGTTATTTGTTACAGAAATATGTGACATATGTTTAAAATATCTTGGTAAATTTTCCCACACTTGGCATTTATTTTCCTTTTTATTGTCATCTATTCCATTTTAAATGAATTTTAACATTTTGGTTTGTTTCTCAATTTATGTCCTTTCCGAGGTAACAATAATTTCGGTGTTAATACCTAATTTTATCATTCATAAATATGTATAAACATGATTTTGAGTTCATTTAATTGAAAATTTTGAAAAATTTTACTAGAATTGGGTAGTCAGTATATAAGACTAGGGCTGTTCTTTATTATCAGAGAGCACTAGATTCTAATACAACTACTACTTTACTAGTATTTCTAATGGTAACCAAGTGTATAAAGTAAAAATTTTAAAATCCGAAAGAATTTAACCCCTTCCCACACTTAAGATCTTGCAATGCCCTCATTTGCAAGAAATCAGTAACAATTTAAATTATTGAGGGTGATTAGCGTAGAAAAGATTAAATTACCAAAGTTTCCAAACATATTTGTGTTTGTGTTGAATGATAAATGGTGCACATCATTTGTTCATTCCGTCTTGTTGTTATATCACATTTATTTTGCATCTTGTCGTCAAAATTAGTTGCTTTTGCTGAACTTAATGCCAGTCTTTGAAAATGCGTTGTTTTACCCTGTTGTATACATAAGATAAACCGCAAACATATATACATATATTTTGTTTTTTTGAAGTTTGGTATATTACCCCACATTCAAACATTATTAAAATCTAAAAATAAAAATTTGTAAATTATAAAAATTAATACAATTCCAACATAAGTATTAAATGTATCAACATTACAAATTATAAAATAAATAAAACTAAGTAGACTAGGGATGATACTGATACCAGTAGGGGTTCCATGCATAACCATATGTGTTATAAAATGCTTCGACTGGGTTATACGTAGGATACGGTGGTTGGATCTCTATAGACCAAGGAGGAAATATGGGCGATGGAGTAGGAATATAGTTTCTACCTACATGTTGGCAATGAGCTATGATTTGGTTTTGATGAACTTGCCAATCTTCAAATGCTCGATGTCTAGCATTTTCATACTCTTGTGAAGCTATAAACCTTTGCATTTCTGTCATTTCATTTCCCCCTCCCACATTACCTTGCTGTTGGTTTCTCTCAACCTGTGGATGTCTACCATTATATCGTACTGCGGCATTATTTCGCCTCTTCAAAACCTTCGCACCATGGTATACATTTAAACCTATTGTATCGCGGGGTTCTGGTTCTTCGACTAATAATCCCCCCCGACTTATATCCACACCGAGATATTCAGCAATCAAAGTAATAAATATACCACCTCCTATTATGCTATGCGGTCTCATCCCCCTAACCATAGCTGATAAATAATAACCCACACAATACGGTATACTTACAGTGCTTTGTGGGTCTCGAATACACATATGGTAAAACAAATCATGTTCATTTACCTTTTCCTTATTCTTACCTCTTTGTGTAATCGAATTAGCTAAAAACCTATGAATTACTCTTAATTCAGCTCTATCTATATCCAAATAAGAGTAATTCCCCCCTTTGAATTGGTGATGGCTAGTCATTTGACTCCATACACCATGCGTGTCAAAATTTTCGTCTATCTTCCTACCGTTCAATATCAACCCTCTACAATCGGCAGATGCTAGCTCCTCAGGCGTATATATACGTAAAGTCTGAGCCATGTCTAGTAAATACATGTGGCGCATCGAACCTCCTAACAAAAATCTAATAAAAGATCGATCGGTTAAACTAACTACCCGATCATTTATTTCTATACTACACAATCATTCTTCACACCATACTTTATATACAGGTCTACGCATGTTGAATAAACGTACCCAATCGTTAAAAGTAGAATTACCATACCTCTGTGTAAGTAATTCCCTAATTGGCCCGGCTAATTCTACAACTTCTAACAGTGCCCATTCTATTACCCTAGGTACTTCAACAGCTTTAGAATGAAGAGTATGCAAACCCCTTTGGTATTTTGGATAATCTATCCAACGTCTGTCAAATTTCAAGTTCGGGTGCAAATCTTCCAAGTGCATATCAGAAAATGTCATAACTGGATGAGGTATATCTTGTTTGTAGTAGTTATCCACCTCCTGTTGTTCCGCATTTTCAGCAGGAGCATTGCGAGCTTGGGATGAAGATTCACCCCTTTCAGTCTGCAAAACACATCAAACACAATTTTTGTGCATCCAAATATGCATTAGTGTCAGCAAAATCATCAATCAAAATAATTACAATGACATGATCAATTTATATCAAACTTATGCTCATTTTCATATTTTTATCAAATCTACACTTTTTCAAATAAGCATATACGAAAATGTTCGCCAAGTTCATAAGTATTCAACTCAAATAACATGTCAAAATAATCATTACTAGCAATTAAACAAGTTTCAAATGGCATTATCTCTCAAAAATCAAGTTCATGAATTTTAGACTTGAAAAAGTCCACTTTAATTCTCAAAATCATGTTTAGGCTCAAGGTTTGGATCATTTAACTACCTAAACATGTTACACTACTTAATTTAGCAATAATTCACGACAAAAATCGGCCATAACCTATTTATATCAAAAAGCCTCAAATTTGCTCAAGAACACAAACCCTAGATTACTTAAAATTTGAAGTTTAAGGCTTCTAATCATGTTAAATAGCATCAATCTAGGTTATACAAGCATAATACACAAGCAATTTAAGCATAATTACACTAAAAAGCATCAATATCGAATTGGGTAAAAAATTGCTCAAGAACACTAATTTTCGGATTAAATGGTGTTTAGGTGTAGAAATTTACCGTTTTTCTTGAGTAATTCCTTGATAGCATCCTTCTCAACATGATTTTAGTAAAAAATGTGATGAAAAATGGTGAAAATTTCGATTTTCGTGTGTGTTTTTGGGGTGTTTTTCGCAGTATGTTTGTGTTGGGTGTGTGCAACTGATCTGTTCTGATGCATTTTATTTTTTTTCTGAATTTTGGACCCTCCGCGAGTCGCGCTGTTTGACCAATACAAACTCCGAGAGTCGCGGTGTTTTTTTTTTTTTAATAAACCTTAACTTATAAAATAAATATAAAATAAATTTAAAATTTTGTTTTCCTTTGTATTAGGACGAGGTCGTTTCGGATCGATGTCCTAGTCCGTCCTTCGACAAAATTTTAAAATTTGTCTATTTAAAGCGCGGTTTTAAAAGCAAAGATTTTTTGGTTTTTTAATGTTTTTGGCATACTTTAATTCAATAAGATTAAAAATAATGATAATAAAAGTTCTCGTCCCTCCCTCGGGTAAAGCAATTTCGGTTCAAAGACCTAGTCTTCAACTCACGACGAATTTTAAAAATCATATTTTTAACTTAGCAACATAAAGTAAATTTTTGTTTTTAAATTCACACAACTTAAATTTAAAAATGCATAAAATTAAAAATTTACACCAAACTTAATTAAAAATGCATAATATTAAAAATTCACACCAAACTTATATTATATTTTTGTTTTTATACATACAAACTTATATAAAAAATATTAATTTTTTAAATATTGACAAACTTAAATATATTGATTTTACAGAGTTCACAATATTAATTTAAGATTTATATATTAATTTTAAAAACATGGTAAAAATAAAATTAAAAATCTTTTTGGTCTTTTATCCCACTTTAATCAATCAAATATTATCAAAAATATGCGCCCCTCTTTTCGGTAAAGTAATTTCGGTTCCATGACCTAATTTAACTCATGACGAATTTTTGAAATATTTTGGATTGATTGATTAAAGATATTTATACCTTAAGAATAAACGTTAAATTTTGCAGTGATGTAATAAATTTTTGAATGATATCAATAATTTCGGTCGCCAAACCTAATTTTATTCAATACTAATTTAATACTTTATAGCGAACAAATTAGCGTTTATTATCAAAAGGTTAAAAATAAAAATAAAAAAATAAAAACTATACAGACTTACCTGTGAGATAGTATTCTTAGTTATATGATCTATCCCATTCATAAGATAGTCGGTTTAACTGGTTTTCCATAGCTACATAGGCGTAACCTCGAGCATTCAGTGTTTTTTCTTCTAAACATATGAACGGTCCATCTCTGCATAAAGTAACAAATTCGGTGTTTGAATAGGTTTGATTATTTGAACATTTACCTCCATGTGACCATTTTCCGCATTTGTGACATCTTTCTAGGTGTCGTGCTCTTCTTTTTGCTGCGGATTTTGATTTTCCTTTACCAAATTGTAACTTATTATCTTCGCATCTGGATTCTTTTCTTACTCCGTCCAATCTTTCTCTGATTACTGATACTATTTCACTCGAAAGTGTGTCATTATTACGTTTAGTGATCAAAGCGTGTAGCATTAGACCATGGTTTAGTTCACAGGAAGTCTTCATTTCGTAAAAACCTAAAAAAAATAAAAATTCAGAATGGGGGGAGAAGACTAGTTCTTTAGGGTCTGCTAGGGAAAGACCATTCGGGTTCCATTTTCGAGAACTACACGAAAATAGACAATCTAACTCTAACAGAAATACATATTATCCTTTAAAGACTTGATTCTCCCCACACTTAGTTAGCTGTGGTATCGAAATTGTGATTAACTTCATTGTCAACTTCCATTGGACTATCTATGTAATGTTTAACTCTATGACCATTAACCTTAAATTCAATTCCATTTGAATTTATTAATTCTATCGTTCCGTACGGGAAAACTCTTTTGACTATGAATGGTCCAGACCATCTTGATTTCAATTTTCCAGGAAATAGCTTGAATCGTGAATTGAAAAGAAGAACTCTGTCTCCTTCTTTAAATTCTTTTAAACTTCCGATTCTTTTATCATGCCATTTCTTCGTTCTTTCCTTATATATCAACGAATTTTCGTATGCTTCTTGTCTTAATTCTTCTAATTCGTTTAATTGACTTAACCGTAGACGTCCAGCTTCATGTAAATCAAGATTACATGTCTTCAATGTAGCGACCCGACCAAATCATGTTTGACGGCGCCGACTACTTCGGTCCGGTTGCGTGGTCATAAGTCTTTATCATGACGTTTGACCAAAATATGTCGCATCTATTTCATGAGTAAAAGGATGTTTCAAGTTTACAAATGTAGTTCAAAGACTAGTTACATTACAATGTTTAACGTACGTATGAAACCTATGCGACACAATTTAAAGTAGTCAAAAGACGCTCCAACTATGCATGTATACTCGACATCCAAGCAAGTATCAAAAAGAGTGCGGAAACATGTATCAAGTAGCTTTCAAGGAGCTGAGAAAAACATAGAAATCTGTCAACGAAAACGTTGGTGAAATCATAGGTTTGGGTAAGTAAGTACAAATGAACCACAAGATTTGTACCATTGATATAATAGTAATACATTCCAAAAGTTTGTTTCACAAGCACCCAATTATCAATGCTTAACTTTCCTTCCATAGAACCCCATCACAATAGTGTTAGAACATACACTGTTTCACGAAAATATATTTCATTCGTAAACGGTAGCGAACCGTTTGAATGAGGGTTTGTCAAACCCATATGGATCCATACAACATAAGTTCTCGCTTACACCCGACAAGTGTAACTAATGATAATCGAATTGAGGATTTTGTTCTAAACTCGTATGTAGAATGTTTGTTTTCCTGTACTTGTGTTCACTTAGTAAAAAGAAGCGTTTATGTTTTCTCATCCCAAATGTAAGTGCAAAAGAGTAAAAGTGGGACTATGATCTCACCTTGAGCGGAAGAGTAAATAAGTACTTCGACAAGTAACGTGTGCAAAGAACAATGCTAGTCTTGACCTAAACAAATAGGTTGTATCAATAACGATAGTCACGATTGGTCAAAGATGTTCAATTAGTCCTATGGCTCGTTACGACTCGATTATGTAGCATGTGAATCAATTTGTCAAGTTTCATGCAAGATACAAGTATAGAAACAAGTTAGGAATGTTGCATAATCATTTGGTTAAGTTTGACAAAAAGTCAAACTTTGGTCGGTCAAAGTCAACGAAAAAGTCAACACGTTCGGGTCGGGTCCCGAACTATTTTTCTGAGGTTTTTAATCATATATGAGCATGTTAGAACAAGTTACATGTGAATCGGAGGTGCGTAGCATAGCAAACATTATTCGAAAATTGGCAAAGTTGGACAGACCACTTTGGCGCGCCGCGCCATTACCTGTACAGAGAAATCTGGCAGTTTTTAAGTTTTATGCACGAACCTAACTTCAAACAATCACCATTTATGACCCGCAAACAACCAAAACATGTATCTTATATCATCGGAAAGGTATTTTGACAAGGAAAACAACTAAACACATTTCAACAATCACATTTACTTTTACAACAACCAAAATCACATTCAAGGCTCCTCATTAAATGCATTCAAGTTCATAAATGAAATTTGATGATTTGGCAACCAATTTACATGAATGATATACCGTTTCGAAGGTGATCAAGCATACAATACAACCTAACACTTACAAATAACATTTCATGTCATTCAAAGCATTAAATGTTCACATTAAATTCTATCAAACCCTAACCAACAACATCAAAATCACTAATCATGTTTATGAAGTTTTCTAAAACAACCTACACATCAAATTGAAGCTAGTGATACTAGGAACACATTTAATACATGCATTTATCACTTTTAACAACATTCAAACAACCAAATCACCAAATCAAACACACCAAAGTTCATATTCAAACTAGTTACTTCAAATAACGAAATCGAACATATAAATCATATATTCATGTTAGACTTGAGCCATAGACACTAATTAACAACTTTATAAGTTAAAAACATCAAGAACACAAAATCTAGTGATTTTAGAAAGTTACCCAAACTTGATGAAATCGGTATGGAATCGAAGAGGAAGATGAGAGGATTCCGAATATGCAATTTGTTTAGATGGATGCTTGCTCGATTTGATTTGAATGATGAATCCTTGAAGTGGTGCTTGAGAGATTTGGTGAAAGTGTTAGAGAAAAAGGAAAAAGAAAAAGAATTAATGAATGGATGAGAGTGAAGGGTTGACTAGTTGACCTAGTCACCTCTTTGCTCTCTTGGCAACAATGTTCCCTCTAGTTCGGTTGCGGGTGCGTGAATTACCTAAACGAGATATTTTAAAACGCGTATTAACGAGGGATGTCATAATCATATAACGGACTTTAAATAGTTAAACGGAAAAGTAAACGGAAAAAGGTGGGATGTTACATTACCTACTCCTTAAAAGAAATTTCGTCCCGAAATTTAAGTAGGCGTAGTAGTTGTTGTTTCTTCCTCGAAATTTTGCGTTTCCGGAATCGGGAATAAGTGAGGGTATTTCTTTTGCATTTGATCTTGCCTTTCCCAAGTAAACTCGGGCCCTCTTTTGGCATTCCAACGAACCTTGACAATCGGGATTCGGCTTTGTTTCAACGTCTTGACGGAGGTGTCCACAATTTCAACCGGTTCCTCCACAAAATGAAGTTTGTCATCAATAGTAAGTTCTTCGAGAGGGATGACGATATCGGGTTCGGCAAGACACTTTTTCAAGTTAGATACATGGAAGGTAGGATGAACGGAGTTCAATTGAGGCGGAAGATCTAAACGATAAGCAACGGTTCCAATACGCTCCAAGATTTCGAAAGGACCAATATACCGCGAATTTAGCTTCCCGCGTTTCCCAAAACGAATTACACCTTTCCAAGGTGCGACTATTAACATTACTCGGTCACCGACTTGAAATTCGAGGTCGTTGCGTCGTTTGTCAGTATAACTCTTTTGACGACTCCAGGCCGTCCGAAGCCTATCTCGGATTTGAACGATCTTCTCGGTTGTTTCATGAATAAGTTCGGGGCCGGTGATTTGTTTGTCGCCTACTTCGGCCCAACAAAGAGGAGAACGACATTTTCGGCCATATAATCCTTCGAATGGTGAGGCGTTAATACTCGCGTGATAACTATTGTTGTAGGAGAATTCGGCAAGAGGCAAGTGCTTATCCCAAGCTTTTCCAAAGTCGACAACGTAAGCTCGTAGCATGTCTTCCAAGGTTTGAATTGTGCGTTCGCTTTGTCCGTCGGTTTGTGGATGATATGCGGTGCTCATGTCTAAATGCGTTCCCAATGCTTCTTGCAAAGTACGCCAAAATCTAGAAACAAAACGGCCATCTCGGTCGGAGATAATCGATAAAGGTACACCGTGTCGGGCTACGATCTCCTTGATGTAAAGTTGTGCTAGTTTCTCCATTTTGTCCGTTTCTTTCATGGCAAGGAAGTGTGCGGATTTGGTGAGACGGTCAACAATAACCCAAATGGTATCATAACCGCCCGTCGTTTTTGGTAGCTTGGTGATAAAATCCATCGTTATCCTTTCCCACTTCCATTGCGGGATCTCGGGCTGTTGAAGTAGTCCGGACGGTCTTTGGTGTTCGGCTTTGACTTTGGAACATGTCAAACATTTGGAAACATAAGTAGCTACTTCCCTTTTGATGTTCGGCCACCAATATTGTTCCTTAAGGTCGTGGTACATCTTATTGGCACCGGGGTGAATCGAGTATCGGGACTTATGGGCGTCATCTAAAATAAGACTTTGTAGGTCCCCATATCTAGTCACCCAAATCCTTCCGGCGAAATATCGAAGTCCGGTCTCCCTAACTTCGAATCGAGAGACGAGAATGTTCAAGAGCTCGTGTGAAACGTTTTCATCCTTGAGAGCCTCATCTTGGGCTACCCGAATTTGGCTATTAAGGTTGGTGTGAATGGTGATGTTTAAAGCTCGGACACGAAGAGGCACCGCTCTTTCTTTTCGACTTAAGGCATCGGCTACTACATTTGCCTTTCCGGGATGGTAACGAAGCTCGCAATCATAATCGTTTAAGGTTTCAATCCACCTTCGTTGTCTCATGTTTAGTTGCTTTTGATCGAAAATGTGTTGGAGACTTTTGTGGTCGGTAAAGATAGTACTCTTGGTTCCATAAAGATAGTGTCTCCACATTTTAAGTGAAAAGACAACGGCTCCGAGTTCGAGATCATGCGTCGTGTAGTTTCGTTCATGAATTTTGAGTTGTCGAGAAGCATAAGCAATGACTTTCGTTCGTTGCATCAATACACACCCAAAACCATGTTTCGAGGCATCGCAATATACAACAAAGTCATCATTGCCTTCGAGAAGTGACAAGATAGGAGCGGTGGTTAGCTTTGTCTTCAAGATTTGAAACGCGGATTCTTGCTCGGTCGCCCAAATGAATTTCTTTCCCTTGTGAGTTAATGCGGTTAGAGGACGTGCAACCAAAGAGAAGTTTTCGATGAATCTACGATAGTACCCGGCGAGACCCAAGAATTGACGAATGTAAGTAGGAGTAGTAGGAGTCTCCCATTTACTAATGGCTTCGATTTTCGTGGGATCGACTTTAATACCTTGATCACTTACAACATGACCAAGAAATTGAACTTCCTTCAACCAAAATTCACACTTGGAGAATTTGGCATAAAGTCGTTCTTGTCTCAAGAGTTCAAGCACAAGTCGGAGATGTTGTTCGTGCTCTTCTTCATTTTTAGAATAGATCAATATGTCATCGATGAACACAATAACGAATTTATCGAGATACGGTTTGCACACGCGGTTCATAAGATCCATGAACACCGCCGGTGCGTTAGCGAGACCAAATGGCATGACAAGGAATTCATAACTACCATAACGAGTCCGGAAAGCGGTTTTGGAGACATCTTCCCCCTTAACCCTCAATTGATGATAACCCGAGCGGAGATCGTTTTTTGAATATACACAAGACCCTTGTAATTGATCAAAGAGGTCATCGATGCGAGGAAGAGGATATCGATTCTTAACCGTCAATTTGTTTAGTTCACGATAGTCAATGCACATTCGTTGGGATCCGTCTTTCTTTTTAACAAACAAAATCGGAGCGCCCCAAGGTGAGTGGCTAGGTTGGATAAAACCACGATCAAGTAGTTCTTAGATTTGACTTTGCAATTCTTGCATTTTGGATGGAGCGAGTCTATATGGTGCACGTGCTACGGGTGCGGCTCCCGGAATAAGATCGATTTGGAATTCAACCGGTCGATGAGGTGGAAGACCCGGCAATTTATCGGGAAATACATCGGAATAGTCACTAACAATTGGTACATCATCGATGTGCTTCTCATCGGACTCGACTTTCTTAACGTGAGCAAGGATCGCAAAACAACCCTTACGGAGTAGTTTTCTAACTTTAATACACGAAACGAGGTTGAGTCCGGTGCAACTCTTATCGCCATAGACGATCAAAGGTTCACCATTCTCGATAGGGATTCGGATTGCGTTAAGATCACAAAGGATGTGAGATTTCGTTTTGGCTAGCCAATTCATACCGATTATTACGTCGAAGCTCCCTAGTTCCATGGGTATCAAGTCAATTTCAAACTCATTACCCAAAATGTTTAACGTACACCCCCGGTAATATGTATCGGCACTCAATAGTTTTCCGTTGGCCACTTCAATGGTATAAGTGGTATCTAGTGGACGTGGTGGAGTATTAAAAGAATGAGTCAAAGTCTTGGATACAAAACTCTTATCGGCACCCGAATCGAATAAACAAGTAACATAAGTGTTGTTGAGAAGAAACGTACCCGTGACCAATTCATTATCATCTCGGGCTTCCTCGGTGTTGATGTTGAAAGCTCGGCCGTATTGGTGTTATCTTTCCTCTTCGGGCATGCATTTCTATAATGGCCCGTTTGGCCACATTCATAACAAGTGCCCGTTTTTGGTGCATTGGGCCCCTTTCGATCGATGGGGGCAACACTTTTACACTCATTGGCCTTATGACCAACTCCTTGGCACCGGTGGCAAATTAACTTGCCACATTCACCAAAGTGATGTTTGTTGCATTTGTTGCAAAGAGGTAGGTTCCCGGCATAACCCTTCTTGCCGTCGGAGGAGTAAGGCTTCTTAGCAAAGTTGTTGTTGCTTGATTGGGAGGGTTCCCACTTTCTTTTGTTGCCGCTCGATTTATCCTCAGCCTTAGGTGCCGGAACTACGATTTCGTCAACCGTTTCTATCAATTTGCGGGCCATGTTCAAAGCTTCTTGATGATTAGTGGGTTTGGATGACATTACTCCGTGTTTGATACTCTTTGGAAGGCCATCCATGTAAAGTTCAACCCTTAAAGCTTCGGGGTTCACAAGATTTGGGCACATCAAGGCTAGTTCGGAAAATCGTTGATTATAAGCCTTGAGATCGTTTCCGATCGCCTTTAAAGTTCTTAGCTCTTGTTCGAGCCTTCGGGTTTCTTCACGAGAGAAATATTCGACAATCATCTTTTCCCTCAAGTCGGCCCAAGAGAGGGCGTGAGCTTCATCGGTACCCACCGATTGTACATAAGTATTCCACCATGTAATAGCGACACCGGCGAAGGTGAGTGGAGTATTTGACCTTGTCTTGGTCCCAACAACCGCTTATGCTAAAGACGGCTTCCGTTTGCTCAAACCATCGGGTGAGCACGACCGGTCCCCCGGTTCCATCAAAAGTGTGAGGTTTGCACCCCATGAAGGATTTGTAGGAGCTCCCTTCGTTTGAGTTACCAGCTCCATTGTTGTTGTTGTTGTTGTTGTTGTTGTGATTGTTGTTATTATTATTGTTGTTGGAAGAGTGACCGGCCATGGCCGCATCCACGACGGTGGCTATCATTCGTTGTAGAGCTTGTTCGGGAGTTTCGGGAGGAGCGCGTCAACGAGCCATTGTTCCTTCAAGACACAAGAATATCGTTGGTTAGTATTCTCAATAATACCAACCGTGATATGGAATAAGGATAAAGATAAAATTTCCTTAACCCGCCTTAAATTCTTTATGTCATAATGTCGGAACGTCCATGTGAACCACCGTAATATAATCCCAGAAATTATATTACCCTGATTCACATGTGCATTTAACACTACTTCATAAAGTCAAGGTGGCGTGTCAATCAAATTTAACAACGTGATATCAAGATCGAATAAGAGTTAGATATGATAGGAGAGTTCGAGTATAATGCACAAATAGTCAAGTAGTTCCTACTTCAGTCTATATGCCGGTTGTAGTCTAGATTCACTAATGCACCCTATGACTCGGGGTCGACACCAATGAACTCTAAATCCCTACAACCAACGCTCTGATACCATCTGTAGCGACCGGACCAAATCATGTTTGACGGCGCCGACTACTTCGGTCCCGTTGCGTGGTCATAAGTCTTTATCATGACGTTTGACCAAAATATGTCGCATCTATTTCATGAGTAAAAGGATGTTTCAAGTTTACAAATGTAGTTCAAAGACTAGTTACATTACAATGTTTAACGTACGTATGAAACCTATGCGACACAATTTAAAGTAGTCAAAAGACGCTCCAACTATGCATGTGTACTCGACATCCAAGCAAGTATCAAAAAGAGTGCGGAAGCATGTATCAAGTAGCTTTCAAGGACCTGAGAAAAACATAGAAATCTGTCAACGAAAACGTTAGTGAAATCATAGGTTTGGGTAAGTAAGTACAAATGAACCACAAGATTTGTAACATTGATATAATAGTAATACATTCCAAAAGTTTGTTTCACGAGCACCCAATTATCAATGCTTAACTTTCCTTCCATAGAACCCCATCACAATAGTGTTAGAACATACACTGTTTCACGAAAATATATTTCATTCGTAAACGGTAGCGAACCATTTGAATGAGGGTTTGTCAAACCCATATGGATCCATACAACATAAGTTCTCGCTTACACCCGGCAAGTGTAACTAATGATAATCGAATTGAGGATTTTGTTCTAAACTCGTATGTAGAATGTTTGTTTTCCTGTACTTGTGTTCACTTAGTAAAAAGAAACGTTTATGTTTTCTCATCCCAAATGTAAGTGCAAAAGAGTAAAAGTGGGACTATGATCTCACCTTGAGCGGAAGAGTAAATAAGTACTTCAACAAGTAACGTGTGCAAAGAACAATGCTAGTCTTGACCTAAACAAATAGGTTGTATCAATAACGATAGTCACGATTGGTCAAAGATGTTCAATTAGTCCTATGGCTCGTTACGACTCGATTATGTAGCATGTGAATCAATTTGTCAAGTTTCATGCAAGATACAAGTATAGAAACAAGTTAGGAATGTTGCATAATCATTTGGTTAATTTTGACAAAAAGTCAAACTTTGGTCTGTCAAAGTCAACGAAAAAGTCAACACGTTCGGGTCGGGTCCCGAACTATTTTTCTGAGGTTTTTAATCATATATGAGCATGTTAGAACAAGTTACATGTGAATCGGAGGTGCGTAGCATAGCAAACATTATTCGAAAATTGACAAAGTTGGACAGACCACTTTGGCGCGCCGCGCGGGTATATGGCGCGCCGCGCCATTACCTGTACAGAGAAATCTGGCAGTTTTTAAGTTTTATGCACGAACCTAACTTCAAACAATCACCATTTATGACCCGCAAACAACCAAAACATGTATCTTATATCATCGGAAAGGTATTTTGACAAGGAAAACAACTAAACACATTTCAACAATCACATTTACTTTTACAACAACCAAAATCACATTCAAGGCTCCTCATTAAATGCATTCAAGTTCATAAATGAAATTTGATGATTCGGCAACCAATATACATGAATGATATGCCGTTTCGAAGGTGATCAAGCATACAATACAACCTAACACTTACAAATAACATTTCATGTCATTCAAAGCATTAAATGTTCACATTAAATTCTATCAAACCCTAACCAACAACATCAAAATCACTAATCATGTTTATGAAGTTTTCTAAAACAACCTACACATCAAATTGAAGCTAGTGATACTAGGAACACATTTAATACATGCATTTATCACTTTTAACAACATTCAAACAATCAAATCACCAAATCAAACACACCAAAGTTCATATTCAAACTAGTTACTTCAAATAACGAAATCGAACATATAAATCATATATTCATGTTAGACTTGAGCCATAGACACTAATTAACAACTTTATAAGTTAAAAACATCAAGAACACAAAATCTAGTGATTTTAGAAAGTTACCCAAACTTGATGAAATCGGTATAGAATCTAAGAGGAAGATGAGAGGATTCCGAATATGCAATTTGTTTAGATGGATGCTTGCTCGATTTGATTTGGATGATGAATCCTTGAAGTGGTGTTTGAGAGATTTGGTGAAAGTGTTAGAGAAAAAGGAAAAAGAAAAAGAATTAATGAATGGATGAGAGTGAAGGGTTGACTAGTTGACCTAGTCACCTCTTTGCTCTCTTGGCAACAATGGTCCCTCTAGTTCGGTTGCGGTTGCGTGAATTACCTAAACGAGATATTTTAAAACGCGTATTAACGAGGGATGTCATAATCATATAACGGACTTTAAATAGTTAAACGGAAAAGTAAACAGAAAAAGGCGGGATGTTACATTCAAAGCCCAAAATGCTTTGTGTTCAATTTCTACTGGAAGATGACATGCTTTTCCATAAATAAGTCTAAAAGGTGTGGTTCTAATTGGAGTTTTGTAGGCTGTTCTAAAAGCCCAGAGTGCATCCTCCAATTTAATGGACCATTCCTTCGGATTTGATCCTACGGTTTTCTCTAGAATACGTTTTAAAGCTCGGTTGGTATTTTCAACTTGTCCACTTGTTTGTAGATGATATGCGGTGGAGATTTTATGAGTTACTCCATATCTTTTGAGAACTTTCTCAAGTTGATTATTACAAAAATGAGTTCCCCGATCACTTATTAAAGCTTTCGGTGTTCCAAACCTTGCAAAAAGACGTTTTAAAAAGTTGACTACAACTCGTGCATCGTTAGTTGGGAGAGCTTGTGCTTCCGCCCATTTAGATACATAATCAATGGCTACGAGAATATAGAGATTATTATGAGATTTTGGAAATGGACCCATAAAGTCAATACCCCAAATGTCAAATACTTCACATACTTGGATGACATTTTGTGGCATTTCATCACGTTGACTTATTTTTCAGGCCCTTTGACATGCATCACAGGATTTGCAAAGAAGGTGTTGATAATGCTAAAAACGAACATATATTTCATAGCATTATTCCTCAAGAAAGACAAGCTTTTAGTTGCAATTGTTCTATTTACAAGTGATATTCGTTTAAATAATAAAAGGTGAAGACAAAAGACAGATTCGACGAATTGAAGACGCAAACGACCAAAAAGCTCAAAAGTACAAAAGACAATCAAAAAGGTTCCAATTATTGATAAGAAACGTCTCGAAATTACAAGAGTACAAGATTCAAAACGCAAAGTACAAGATATTAAATTGTACGCAAGGACGTTCGAAAATCCGGAACCGGGACCAAAGTCAACTCTTAACGCTCGACGCAACGGACTAAAAATTACAAGTTAACTATGTATATAAATATAATATAATATATAATTAATTATATTAATTATATATATATTATATTTATATATATAAAACCGTCGGCAGAGAAAACTCCAAGGACTGAGCTGTAATTTCTATCTCCGCGACTCGCGGAGTTTGAAGAGCATTTTGCCGCGAGTCGCGGAGCCCCAAAAATCAACTCTGGCTATAAAGCTAACCGAATTCTGATCAAAAATCATCATCTTTTCTTCCTCATTCATACGTAAAACTTATATATATATATAATTTATATTTTAATTTTAATTTTAATTCTAATAATAAGGGTATGTTAGCGAATGTTGTAAGGGTGTAAGTCGAAATTCTGTCCGTGTAACGCTACGCTATTTTTAATCATTGTAAGTTATGTTCAACCTTTTTACATTAATGTCTCGTAGCTAAGTTATTATTATGCTTATTTAAAACGAAGTAATCATGATGTTGGGCTAATTACTAAAATTGGGTAATTGGGCTTTGTACCATAATTGGGGTTTGGACAAAAGAACGACACTTGTGGAAATTAGACTATGGGCTATTAATGGGCTTTATATTTGTTTAATTAAATGAAAGTTTGTTAATGTTAATATAAAGATTTACAATTGGGCGTCCCTATAAATTACCATATACACTCGATCGGACACGATGGGCGGGGTATTTATATGTACGAATAATCGTTCATTTAACCGGACACGAGAATGGATTAATAGCCACTAGAATAATTAAAACAGGGGTGAAATTACATTCAAGGGTAATTGGTGTAATTGTTAACAAAGTAGTAAAACCTTGGTTTACACGCAGTCGATAACCTGGTGTATTCATTAAACAAAGTATTAAAACCTTGTTACAATTCGAATCCCCAATTAGTTGGAATATTTATCTTCGGGTATAATAATAATTTGACAAGGACACTTGCAATTTATCTTTATGACTGATGGACTGTTATGGACAAAAACCAGACGGACATATTGAATAATCCAGGACAAAGGACAATTAACCCATGGGCATAAAACTAAAATCAACACGTCAAACATCATGATTACGAAAGTTTAAATAAGCATAATTCTTTTATTTCATATTTAATTTCCTTTATTTTTGTAACATCCCAAAATTTTAAGATAATATTTTATGAGAATTTATTAATGATTTAGTTTGTTTTAGTGTTATCTTATGTGAAATAATTATTATATAAATGGATGGTATGGTTTAATGAAATAAATGGACAATAGTTAATGTTTGTTGGTTAAGTTGAAAGGGGACTAGTGATGCAAAGTTAATTTAAGGACCTCCCTTAATATGGTTTTGGTGGGGAGGGTAGAAAATGCAATTTGAGCAAAGTTGTTTTAATAAAAGAAAAATTAAACACTGATAATTCATTTTATCAGTTGTAAAATATACAGAGAGTGTGAATGTGTGTGTATATGTCGACTTTGGCAAGGAGGAAGAAGAGGGAAGCTCTAACTAAGAAATTGTGTTCATGCAATTATAAACTTGTGAAATCTAAGGCACTCTAAGCATTCTAGCAAGTTTTATTTCTTCAAATTCTTCTTCTTTGTGCACAATTAGGGTTCTTGAATCCTAAAAGACAAGGTATGAATATTCTTAAGTTTTGTATCACAATTATTGAGTGTTTGTGATGAGTTTTATGCTTAAAGGTTGTTGTTTGTTGAAGTTATGCACATTTGAATGATTTAGAACGAATTTGTTGGTAATTTTGGGAGTGAGTTCAAGTATGAACTTGCATTTTGAGTAAAGGATATGAATATGGTGAATTTGGTAATGTTCTAGCTTAATTTCTAGTAATGCACACCAAGTGTTTGATAAAATGCCTCAATGAAGAGTCTATGTGTTCTAGCTAGTAATTTTGAAGAAGATTGCTCATGTATGAATTGTGGCTAATGTAACAAGCTATGAAATTTGGATGATTGATAATTTAGGGTTGTTAGTAATGGAAATGGATTTATGCATATTTGATGAGTAATGGAAGAATTGAAGGAATTGCATGTTATGTTCATAATAGATGAATTTGGGATTGGCATGATTAAGGAAATGAGATTTACTTGATAATGATGTTATAAGGAAGTTATAATGTTATGGTTGTATGTGTTCATGTGTATTTGGATGTAATTAGGGAATTAAGTAAATGTGTAAATGAATGGATGTGTTAAAAGCTTGTGAAAGTTGTGATTTTGATTTAGTTGTGTTATTAATGAGATTAGCTCATGTATAGGTGCTAATCAAGGTAAGGGAGCTTCAAGTGACCAAGGAACTTCGTTTAATCAAGGTGAGTTATATGGGGGTAATATGGGCGGGTCAAAGGTGATCATAGAATCCATGATCACAAGTTATGTAATAGAAATTTTTATAAATTGTTCTATGCTTTGAGCTTAACTATGCAGGAGTACTTATGGTTGTTTTTGAATACGATATATGGTAACAAGGGTGACTTAATACTCCCGGATTGCATCCGTGCAAGAGGGTGGCGATTAAGTTCACTAGTTAAAAGCTTAGACTCTACGTCTATGTTAATGTGTAAAGCTTAGACTTTGTGTCTATGTTAAGATGTAAAGCTTAGACTTTGTGTCTATGTTAAGATGTAAAGCTTAGACTTTGTGTCTATGTTAAGCTGTAAAGCTTAGACTTGGTGTCTACGTCTAAATTACGTAATGAGCTTGGATTCATATCCATGTTATGAGTAAGCTTGGACGATGTCCATATAACGTGTTAGTTTGAACTTACACATATGATAATGTTTTAAGGTTAAAATATGTATATGTTATGTATCAAGAATTGGCTATGACTAGGAGGCAAGTTGATCAAGTTCGAATTACGAAATCCACCTTCGGGTTGGAAGGTTATGGTTGTGTTTACGATTATGTTTATGTTTTAAGTTTAAGATACGCACTTACCCTTAACTCACTAAGCATTTTGCTTACCCCGCTATGTTGTTAATGTTTACTAGGTTCTTATGCGTTGCGAAGAATTGGGACACCAAGGTTGTAGGAGAACAAACGGCATTTATCAAGTGGTATGCAAGTCTCTTAATTGAATCTAGCTTCACGATAACCGCTTATGAACGCCAAGAGTCAAATGTGTATTGAGACAAAAGATGTTTAAATCATGTTTTGAAACTAAGTGCTAAATTCGGTATTTTGGGTCAAAAGAGACACGTTTATATTGGACTACGGGTCGTGTGCGACCAAGTAATAATCATGTTTCTAAATGATGAATGTAAGTCTTAGAGGTTTAGTTTGTTTATGTATTTTGTTGTCGAAACGTTTTGTGAAATGATGAAATGTTAAAATGTGAAAAATTTGGTTTAAGTTCAAAGTTGCAGGTTAGGACCTGGACCCGTGTTGGGTCGCGCCGCGGCAAGAGGCTTCGCGCCGCGGCAATACAAAGCAATTGAAATCAGAACTTGAGTTAAGAAGGAAATTTTTACAGTGATATGTCGCGCCGCGACTGTATGGGCCGCGCCGCGGCATAAGCCGTGGTCAGGCCAGATGTTTAACTTTTTTTTAAAAAAAAAAAAAAAAAAAAATTTTACTCGTTTCAAGGCGTAAAAAGTTGGTATCAGAGCTATGGTTTAAGAGACTTGGATAATCCACCGTAGGGTTATCTAGGCTTAAACCAACACTAAGTTTTAAATAAGCGGTTTGTGACTTGCATGATAGATAATGTTTAAAGTATTATGCCATGTTCTTTAAGATTGTGTAGGTTGCTAGAACTTAGAAGAAGGGGATGGTAAGAATGAATATGAGTTATACATGAGTTTGTTTGAATTTTCGAGAGAACCACACATTTATGATGTGATGTACGAGAGTGGTTTGGTACACCCGGATTGCATCCGTGCAAGAGGGTGATGATCAAACCCACTAGGTAATGAAGCTTGGATCCATGTTAATGATGATGAGCTTGGACTTGTGTCCATGATAATGATGACGAGCTTGGACTTGTGTCCATGTTAATGATGATGAGCTTGGACTTGTGTCCATGTTAATGATGACGAGCTTGGACTTGTGTCCATGTTAATGATGATGAGCTTGGACTTGTGTCCATGTTAATGATGACGAGCTTGGACTTGTGTCCATGTTAATGATGACGAGCTTGGACTTGTGTCCATGTTAATGATGATGAGCTTGGACTTGTGTCCATGTTAATGATGACGAGCTTGGACTTGTGTCCATGTCAAAGATGATGAGCTTGGGCTAGTGTCCATGTTGATAATGGTAAGCTTGGATCCATGGTAAAGTTAATGAGCTTGGACTTGCGTCCATGGTATTTTCAGTAGGATTGAACTTACGTCCACGCTGACCTCGATGAGTTTAGACTTTATTGATAAGGAATCGTGTCTAGCTTAGGCACAATCTTGGGTCATCCCTAGTAAGTCGTGACTATGGTGGGTTATGACCGGAAATCTATACAAGAAAGAGACCTACGGGTTGACAAGTTACGTTTTGGTTACGATTATGCTAACGCTAAGAGTATCCTTGGGTTTTTATAACTATAAGTTCTATATGGGATGATGTAAGTTGCAAATTTGAGATGAACAAACCCATGAATAGAAACGGTTACGTAAGTAGTTGTCAAAGGTATAATGAATGTACCCTTAAGTTGTGATGACTAAAGACGATGCCATGGAAAACGAGAAAAGCGTGAAAGTAGTCTAAGTAATACTAAAGTATGAGAAGAATATGAACTCAATGACCCGAACTCGATCTAGAATAAAAGAAGGGTAAAGGAGTCACGCGATGTGTGGTAGGTACCTTCCTTTACACCTACACATGTTTTGTGTGACCTCCTGCATGAACTCGTATAGGCCTTAACCATTAAATGGAGAGGCAACGAACTAAATGGTTGTGACTATAGCGAGTAAATGATTATTTTGTTTCCCTGGAGTGGGGTTAGTGTGTTACAATGAAAATGTGTAGAAATGAACCTTCAAGTAAAGAGACTAAAGGAAAAGAAAAAGTTTCCCTTAGACGGAAGCAATAATGTTAAGGGAACCAAACCCTTTACTTTTGAGACTGAAATGTCTCGAGCTAGAGACCTCTTTGGTCCCAAAAGAAGGGGAAAATGAAAGAGGTAAGATTGAACCGGTTGTAGAGTCTTGTAAATACTTAGAACTTCATAGCGTTAAGACTACACAAATGCAAGGAGAACAAGATAGAACGTAAGAAGCTTGAAAACGAATGGTCTTCTTGTTTCGAAAAGGAAGAGATTTGGTACATGGAATGATTGTAATGTGATGTAAGAATTAGTAGACAGTTATGAGAATTAATTAAGCATGGGGAGTAAAATTTTGCATGAAAATGAGCAATCCAATTATCAAGATACTTAAGAATTGGTTGCAAGTAAGTAGGAAGATGTGCATGATGTACGATGTTCTAAAATAAAGACTAAGTGTATATGCGAACGTGCGTTTTCGATACTTAATGATGAAATTGAGTAGAGAAATGAAAGAGATATGAGAGACGAGAATATTATTAATGTTATGGCAATGAATTACGAAAATGGAAGGAGGTGTCTTTGAGAAGTCGCAAGAGATTAATTTGAAAAGAATTCATGAGAATAGGCATTAAAATGAGTTCTAGATGAAGAGATATGTATGTGGGACTACAATTGCGTGGTAGCGATGAGTCTTGTGACACGTTCTGGTTGAGTATATAAAAAAAAAAAAGGGGGGAAAACAAGTTCGACTATTCATTAACCGGAAAATATGATGTAGAGATTGATGATGATAATGAAAATAGTGTATGTTTGATCTATAAGCATGATTAGATGAATATTGAAGGCCTGTTCAAGTAATTAAATGAATTTTTTTAAGCAAAAGAATTTATTGGGATATACATGAGGTATGTCGGATCCCTCGATTCTAGTTAACGTGGTTTAGAGGAAAAGAGGTTAAGTGAAGATACATGAATGAAGGGAGTCATCAGAATGGAGTATTGGTCATGGTAATAATATGATCATTGACTTTATTTGAGTTAGACGAAGGTTGAAATAATGGTAACTCTCTAGACTTTAGTAGAAATATTTTGCGAAGAAAGAACCTATGGACGATTCGAAGGAATGCAAGTTTATATGAAAGTGATATGTCGGGAGTTAATGTGGACATTAGTATAGGTTCGCGAATAGAGATTAAGAGATTCTAGAAGATTTTTATATTTAAGCAAATGAGTCGTATAAGATGTGATTTTATGAAGAGACTTGAAAGACGAGTTGTTACAAGCGTAAAATTGGTGAAAGATGTAATTTAATTAAGAAGAGAAATGTACTTATGGAATGTATTGTGCAAGTATACGGAAGGCTTATGACATGGAATAATGGTGAGCATAAAAAGGGATAAGTCTTTTATTTGTTTAATACTAAAAACGATTTGAGTTGATGATACGAGTAATCTATGTTGATGGCATGAGTTGCCGACACGAAAAGCACGTAAGGAAGTGAAATCTATGTAAATTGGTAAAATTAGGAGAAGCTAGTGAGGAATTTATAAGGATAACATGTTTTAATGCTCTGAAAGAAGAGAATTAAGATGCAAGAATATGGTATAACGAGAAATGTTCTGGAAAAGAAATATTGATTTGTTTGGTATTAAGGACTAGTTCGCGGTTATGAGGATTTTTATCAGTAAAGATTGTGATATAGAGGCCTAATAGTACATGAAAAGAAATGGAAAGTGGATAAATTGAAGTATCCAATGAAAAGTACATGAAGAAAGAGTACTTAAGGTATGAAATTTAAGAGATAGGGTGACAGAGAATAACGAATGTATGCCTAAAGAACACCTAGTGTGTGATAGATGGAGAAAAATGCACAAATTTTTACAAGAAATTACCAAAGTTAAAAGGAGATTTAGTAAAAGTTAAGTATTTTGGTTGACTAATTAGATGAAGAGCCTAAATAGATTTAGGGAGACTCTTGATTGTTTGAAACTTAAACAATAGAGAGGGGGAAAATTGGTTCCGACGAGTTATGAAGTATGTGCAAGGACTAGTGAAGGTTCAAGTGTAAGGGATAAGGTTTTTGAATGCACTAAGAGATATAAAAGAATGTTCGTGAGGACACGAACAATCCAACGGGGGGAGAGTTGTAACATCCCAAAATTTTAAGATAATATTTTATGAGAATTTATTAATGATTTAGTTTGTTTTAGTGTTATCTTATGTGAAATAATTATTATATAAATGGATGGTATGGTTTAATGAAATAAATGGACAATAGTTAATGTTTGTTGGTTAAGTTGAAAGGGGACTAGTGATGCAAAGTTAATTTAAGGACCTCCCTTAATATGGTTTTGGTGGGGAGGGTAGAAAATGCAATTTGAGCAAAGTTGTTTTAATAAAAGAAAAATTAAACACTGATAATTCATTTTATCAGTTGTAAAATATACAGAGAGTGTGAATGTGTGTGTATATGTCGACTTTGGCAAGGAGGAAGAAGAGGGAAGCTCTAACTAAGAAATTGTGTTCATGCAATTATAAACTTGTGAAATCTAAGGCACTCTAAGCATTCTAGCAAGTTTTATTTCTTCAAATTCTTCTTCTTTGTGCACAATTAGGGTTCTTGAATCCTAAAAGACAAGGTATGAATATTCTTAAGTTTTGTATCACAATTATTGAGTGTTTGTGATGAGTTTTATGCTTAAAGGTTGTTGTTTGTTGAAGTTATGCACATTTGAATGATTTAGAACGAATTTGTTGGTAATTTTGGGAGTGAGTTCAAGTATGAACTTGCATTTTGAGTAAAGGATATGAATATGGTGAATTTGGTAATGTTCTAGCTTAATTTCTAGTAATGCACACCAAGTGTTTGATAAAATGCCTCAATGAAGAGTCTATGTGTTCTAGCTAGTAATTTTGAAGAAGATTGCTCATGTATGAATTGTGGCTAATGTAACAAGCTATGAAATTTGGATGATTGATAATTTAGGGTTGTTAGTAATGGAAATGGATTTATGCATATTTGATGAGTAATGGAAGAATTGAAGGAATTGCATGTTATGTTCATAATAGATGAATTTGGGATTGGCATGATTAAGGAAATGAAATTTACTTGATAATGATGTTATAAGGAAGTTATAATGCTATGGTTGTATGTGTTCATGTGTATTTGGATGTAATTAGGGAATTAAGTAAATGTGTAAATGAATGGATGTGTTAAAAGCTTGTGAAAGTTGTGATTTTGATTTAGTTGTGTTATTAATGAGATTAGCTCATGTATAGGTGCTAATCAAGGTAAGGGAGCTTCAAGTGACCAAGGAACTTCGTTTAATCAAGGTGAGTTATATGGGGGTAATATGGGCGGGTCAAAGGTGATCATAGAATCCATGATCACAAGTTATGTAATAGAAATTTTTATAAATTGTTCTATGCTTTGAGCTTAACTATGCAGGAGTACTTATGGTTGTTTTTGAATACGATATATGGTAACAAGGGTGACTTAATACTCCCGGATTGCATCCGTGCAAGAGGGTGGCGATTAAGTTCACTAGTTAAAAGCTTAGACTCTACGTCTATGTTAATGTGTAAAGCTTAGACTTTGTGTCTATGTTAAGATGTAAAGCTTAGACTTTGTGTCTATGTTAAGATGTAAAGCTTAGACTTTGTGTCTATGTTAAGGTGTAAAGCTTAGACTTGGTGTCTACGTCTAAATTACGTAATGAGCTTGGATTCATATCCATGTTATGAGTAAGCTTGGACGATGTCCATATAACGTGTTAGTTTGAACTTACACATATGATAATGTTTTAAGGTTAAAATATGTATATGTTATGTATCAAGAATTGGCTATGACTAGGAGGCAAGTTGATCAAGTTCGAATTACGAAATCCACCTTCGGGTTGGAAGGTTATGGTTGTGTTTACGATTATGTTTATGTTTTAAGTTTAAGATACGCACTTACCCTTAACTCACTAAGCATTTTGCTTACCCCGCTATGTTGTTAATGTTTGCTAGGTTCTTATGCCTTGCGAAGAATTGGGACACCAAGGTTGTAGGAGAACAAACGGCATTTATCAAGTGGTATGCAAGTCTCTTAATTGAATCTAGCTTCACGATAACCGCTTATGAACGCCAAGAGTCAAATGTGTATTGAGACAAAAGATGTTTAAATTATGTTTTGAAACTAAGTGCTAAATTCGGTATTTTGGGTCAAAAGAGACACGTTTATATTGGACTACGGGTCGTGTGCGACCAAGTAATAATCATGTTTCTAAATGATGAATGTAAGTCTTAGAGGTTTAGTTTGTTTATGTATTTTGTTGTCGAAACGTTTTGTGAAATGATGAAATGTTAAAATGTGAAAAATTTGGTTTAAGTTCAAAGTTGCAGGTTAGGACCTGGACCCGTGTTGGGTCGCGCCGCGGCAAGAGGCTTCGCGCCGCGGCAATACAAAGCAATTGAAATCAGAACTTGAGTTAAGAAGGCAATTTTTACAGTGATATGTCGCGCCGCGACTGTATGGGCCGCGCCGCGGCATAAGCCGTGGTCAGGCCAGATGTTTAACTTTTTAAAAAAAAAAAAAAAAAAAAAAAAATTTTTTTTTTACTCGTTTCAAGGCGTAAAAATTTTATATTTAATTGCACTTCTAATTATCGCACTTTTATTTATTGTTATTTAATCGCACTTTTAATTATCGTACTTTTTAATTATCGCAAGTTTATTTTATCGCACTTTTATTATTCGCAATTTCATTATCGTTATTTACTTTACGCTTTAAATTACGTCTTTTATTTATTTTATATTTTACATTAGGTTTTAACTGCGACTAAAGTTTTAAAATCGACAAACCGGTCATTAAACGGTAAAAACCCCCCCTTTATAATAATAATATTACTTATATATATGTTTGTATTTTTATAAAAGTAAACTAATATAGCGTTGAGCTTTGTTTAAAGATTTCTCTGTGGAACGAACCGGACTTACTAAAAACTACACTACTGTACGATTAGGTACACTGCCTATAAGTGTTGTAGCAAGGTTTAAGTATATCCATTCTATAAATAAATAAATATCTTGTGTAAAATTGTATCGTATTTAATAGTAATTTCCTTGTAAAAATTAATAGTATTTTATACCCCTCTGCTTTGACATCAAGTTATTTTTGGCGCCGCTGCCGGGGAACTATCTTAAAAGCCGGAAGCGCAACGCTAATATAAAAAAAAAAAAAGATTTTTAGTTACTTTTATTAAAAGTCGTTTTTGTAAAAATACGTTTTAAATATTCGAAAAATATAAAAAGAAAAACAAAAATATATGTATTTTTAAGATTTTGTTAAGTATTTAAGTTTTATAAGTTTCTTTATTTTTATTTTAGTTTATAAAAATATAAGTTTTATTTTAAAATCTTTTATTTATTAAAAAACAGAAAACAGAAAAAAAATAAAAAAAAAAATAAAGAAAAACGCGTAAAAATTACAACCTGTCAGCTGAATTTCTGAACCCCGCGACTCGCGGGGTTTTCTTCTTTAATTGCCGCGACTCGCGGAGACCATCTGACACACGGACAAAAACCCTAAATCTGCATTAATTACGGGTTATTAATAATTATAATTATTATTTAAACCTAATTATTATTATTATTATTATTAGTTTTAGTTTTAGTTTTATTTTTACTTTTTATTTAATTTGTTTTATTTAGTATTAATTAGTTTAATTAAATTGTAAAATTAATAGTTTTATTAAAAAAATAATATAAAAATAATATTTTTATAAAAATTGTACTTTTTACAACTTTTTGTATATTTTTATATTTTGTCCCTTTTTAATCGTTGTAGCGTAATATTTGTATTTTTAGCTCATATTTAATTTTAAACTTAGTTTTTGCTATAGTCATTTTTACTCCTAGATTTTTAGGCTTTGCCGTAGAATTCCTTAAGTGCTTTTTCTTTAGATTAAGTATTAGGTACTTTAGAATTTTGCGACGCCTTTTTAAGTTTTAGTTTCTTTTTAAGTTATTTCCATTTGGGATTTAGTTTTTCCTGTAAGCTTTAATATTTTTAGACCTTTTACTATGTACCAATTATCATTACAATTAGTAATTTCAATTTGCGATTATAATTTTAAGTTAGTTGTAGTAATAAGGATAGGTTAGTTAAGTATTTTTAAGTTTTTATAAGTTTCTTTTATTTTTCCGTCACCTTTTATTTTTCAACCATTTTTCTTTTTCGACCTTTTTCGACGAACTCTTTTTCTCTCTTATTTCTCGCTATTCTAGTTTTTAGGACTTAGAATTTTTTCTACTTCTTATCTAAATTTCTTAAAATTACGAAAATTTATTTTAAGTGGTTAAATTAATAGACATCAAAATTTTCTGGTTCGTAGTAATAGTTGGATTTGTACGTGGACCGGGTTATTGGAGCCAAACAGTCCTCAATTATATTGAGACCAAACGAATCCTGCCCCTCTGCTGCATCTTTTGGCTATTCGAAACGTGGGCAAAATCAGAAAAGTCTATTAATTGGATAACTTATTATAATTTTTCTTTCCTTTTAAAAACTAATAGGATATTCAGTGAATGCACCGAGAAAGACGCTCACCACCTTTTGTACGTTCACCACCTGTAACTAGATCAAGACATTTAGCAAATATAACCGCCGTTGATTTTTCTTTAGAATCGTCATCCAGTCAACCAAGTACTTCAGTTCAAATTTCCGATAATCCATTTTTTGAACCCAACCTCACAATTGAGAATTCGGAGAATATTCAGGAACGGTTCATAGATCCTGAACCATTAAACTTTCCTCCGGAACCACCAATCATTCAAACAGAGATTGTTGAGGAACGAACCATTAAATCAGAATCATCTAGTGATACCGATTCAACAAATTCAATTATGGAGAATCTGGAACCTTTAAGTATGGAAGACCGAATGAGAGCTAAACGCACTGGCCAAGGTCACGCAATTACTCATCCAGACATTAATGCGCCAGATTATGAAATCAAAGGACAAATTCTACACATGGTGACTAATCAATGCCAATTTAGTGGTGCGCCGAAGGAAGATCCAAATGAACATCTACGTACCTTTAATAGGATCTGCACACTATTTAAAATCCGAGAAGTGGAGGATGAACAGATATATCTCATGTTATTTCCCTGGACTTTAAAGGGAGAAGCCAAAGATTGGTTGGAATCGTTACCTGAAGGGGCGATTGATACATGGGATGTTTTAATTGACAAATTTCTTAAACAATTCTTTCCTGCATCTAAAGCCGTAAGACTTCAAGCAGAAATTGTTACGTTCACACAGAAACCAAATGAAACTCTATATGAGGCGTGGACAAGATATGGAAAGTTGTTAAGAGGATGTCCGCAACATGGTTTAGACACCTGTCAAATAGTACAAATATTCTACCGAGGATGCGACATCACTACAAGAAAAGACATAGATATTGCAGCTGGTGGTTCTATTATGAAGAAAACCGAAACTGATGCTTACAAAATTATTGATAACACTGCTTCCCACTCACATGAGTGGCACCAAGAAAAAGACATCATTAGATCATCTAAAGCAGCTAGAGCCGATTCTAGCCATGACTTAGATTCCATTTCCGCAAAGATAGATGCTGTGGAGAGACGAATGGAAAAGATGACTAAAGATATTCACTCAATACGAATTAGTTGTGAGCAGTGTGGAGGACCACATTTGACAAAAGATTGTCTCAGTATTGAATTAACAATGGAACAAAGAGAGAATATTTCATACATAAACCAAAGGCCTGGAAATAATTATCAGAATAATTATCAACCGCCAAGACCGATTTACAATCAAAACCAGAATTATAACCGAAATATTCCATACAACAACCAACAAGGTCCTAGCAATCAACAAGTATCCAATAATACTTACAACCAGCAAAGACCGAATTTTCAAAACAAACCACCACAACAAACCGATGATAAAAAGCCGAATTTAGAAGATATGATGACGAAGCTAGTTGAGACTCAAACGCAGTTTTTCACATCTCAAAAACAAACCAATGAACAAAATGCTCAAGCATTTAGAAATCAACAAGCTTCTATTCAAAATCTGGAACATGAAGTGAGTAACCTAGCAAGGTTAATAGGTGAAAGAAAACCGGGAAGTTTACCAAGCGATACAAATGCTAACCCCCGGAATGAAACAGCTAAAGCTATTACCACAAGAAGTGGTACAACACTTAAATCACCTAAAATACCTGTAACTTCTGATGAAACTATTCCTACTCCACAAGAACCACAACCTGATCAAGATAAGGAAAAAGAACCGGTAGTTGAAAAGGTTAATGAAGATAACACAGTTAAGGATAAACCTTATGTTAAACCATACCAACCACCACTTCCTTATCCGAGTAAAATGAAGAAAGAAAAACTTGAAGCCGAGCAATCCAAATTCTTGGATATGTTTAAACAGATAAATGTAAATCTTCCTTTCATTGATGTGATTTCAGGAATGCCAAGATATGCTAAATTCTTGAAAGATCTAATCTCAAATAGAAAGAAAATGGAAGAACTCTCGGCTGTCACTATGAATGCAAATTGTTCAGCAGTGCTGTTGAATAAGATACCAGAAAAATTATCTGATCCAGGAAGTTTCACAATTCCATGTTTTCTGGGTAGTCTTAGTTCAATAGAAGCATTGGCAGACTTAGGTGCTAGTATAAATCTAATGCCGTATTCACTATACGCTAAACTAGACCTTGGAGAATTGAAACCAACCAGAATAAGCATACAACTAGCCGATAGATCAATAAAATATCCTAGAGGGATAATGGAGAACATGCTAGTTAAAGTTGGTACTTTAGTATTTCCAGTAGATTTTGTTGTTTTGGACATGGAAGAAGATTCTCAAGTTCCTCTCATATTAGGAAGACCATTCTTAAACACGGCTAAAGCAATGATAGACGTGTTCGGTAAGAAACTGACCCTAAGTATAGAGGATGAGAGTGTTACCTTTTCAGTTGATAGAGCAATGCAACAACCACAATCTGCAGATGATACATGTTATTATATTCAAACTATAGATGCACATGCAGAATTATTAGAAGAATTTCCAGAATTACAAGGAACAGGAGAATGTTCTTTAGGAGAAGGTAATGAACCAATTGATGAAGCTGAAATGTTAGCTACACTTATAGCTAATGGATATGAACCAACAACAGAAGAAATTCAAATGCTAAAAGAAGAAGACAGATATCGATATAAATCATCGATAGAAGAACCTCCGAAATTAGAGTTAAAGCCACTTCCAAACCATTTGGAATACGCTTATTTACATGGTGAATCTGAATTACCTGTAATAATATCGTCTTCTCTTACTGAAAATGAGAAATCACAACTCATTTCTGTGTTGAAAGCTCATAAACCAGCCATTGCATGGAAGATTCATGATATTAAAGGAATAAGTCCTTCGTATTGCACACATAAAATCCTTATGGAAGAAGGTCATAAAACGTATGTGCAACGCCAACGAAGACTAAATCCTAATATGCAAGATGTAGTTAAGAAAGAGATTATTAAACTGCTAGATGCAGGTTTAATATATCCAATCTCTGATAGTCCATGGGTAAGCCCAGTTCAATGCGTACCTAAGAAGGGTGGCATGACTGTCATTACAAATGAGAAAAATGAGCTTATTCCTACTAGGACTGTAACAGGATGGCGTGTATGTATTGATTATAGAAAATTAAATGACGCCACCAGAAAAGATCACTTTCCCTTACCTTTCATAGATCAAATGTTGGAAAGATTAGCCGGAAATAGTTACTATTGTTTTCTAGATGGATTTTCCGGATATTTTCAAATTCCAATAGCACCCGAAGATCAAGAGAAAACCACATTCACGTGCCCTTATGGTACTTTTGCTTACAAACGCATGCCATTTGGACTTTGTAACGCCCCTGCAACCTTTCAAAGGTGTATGATGGCGATTTTTCACGACATGATAGAAGAATGCATGGAAGTTTTCATGGATGACTTTTCGGTCTTCGGTGATACATTTGAATCATGTCTAGTTAATCTGGAACGAATGCTAATTAGATGCGAAAAATCAAATCTAGTACTTAATTGGGAGAAATGCCATTTCATGGTTAAAGAAGGCATCGTTCTTGGACATAAAATTTCAAAAGAAGGAATTGAAGTGGATAGAGCTAAAGTAGATGTAATTGCTAAACTTCCACATCCCACCAATGTTAGAGGAGTTAGGAGTTTTCTAGGGCATGCCGGTTTTTACCGACGTTTCATAAAAGATTTTTCTAAAATTGCCACTCCTATGAATAAACTCCTAGAAAAGGATGCGCCATTCATCTTTTCAGATGAATGTATCAAATCTTTTAATATTCTTAAAGAAAAACTCACTAATGCGCCGATCATGATAACACCAAATTGGAATCTACCATTTGAACTAATGTGCGATGCAAGTGATTTTGCAATGGGAGCCGTTTTAGGACAAAGGATTGAAAAACGATTTCAACCTATATATTATGCTAGTAAGACGTTACAAGGAGCACAAACGAACTATACAACTACTGAAAAAGAACTCCTTGCTATTGTCTTTGCTTTTGACAAATTTCGATCATATCTCGTTCTAGCAAAAACGGTGGTCTATACCGACCATTCTGCTCTTAGATACCTATTTTCAAAACAAGATGCTAAACCAAGATTAATCCGTTGGATCTTACTCTTACAAGAGTTTGATATTGAAATCCGAGATAAAAGAGGAGCAGAAAATCTCGCCGCTGATCATCTTTCTCGTCTTGAAAATCCCGAATTAGAAGTTCTAAATGAATCGGCCATACAAGACAACTTTCCTGATGAATATCTATTGAAGATAGATTATAAAGAAATCCCATGGTTTGCAGACTATGCAAACTACTTAGTTTGTGGATTCCTTGAAAAAGGATTATCGTACTAAAGACGAAAGAAATTCTTCAGTGATATAAAACACTATTTCTGGGAAGATCCACATCTGTTTAAAAGTTGTCCCGATGGAATAATACGCCGATGTGTATTTGGAAATGAAGCTAGTAAAATTTTAAACCATTGTCACACAGGACCAACAGGAGGGCATTATGGGCCTCAACTAACAGCAAGAAAAGTTTATGAAGCTGGATTCTATTGGCCTACAATTTACAAAGACGCACACCTTCTTTGCAAATCCTGTGATGCATGTCAAAGGGCCGGAAAAATAAGTCAACGTGATGAAATGCCACAAAATGTCATCCAAGTATGTGAAGTATTTGACATATGGGGTATTGACTTTATGGGTCCATTTCCAAAATCTCATAATAATTTATATATACTCGTAGCCATTGATTATGTATCTAAATGGGCGGAAGCACAAGCTCTCCCAACTAACGATGCACGAGTTGTAGTCAACTTTTTAAAACGTCTTTTTGCAAGGTTTGGAACACCGAAAGCTTTAATAAGTGATCGGGGTACTCATTTCTGTAATAATCAACTTGAGAAAGTTCTTAAAAGATATGGAGTAACTCATAAAATCTCCACCGCATATCATCCACAAACAAGTGGACAAGTTGAAAATACCAACCGAGCTTTAAAACGTATTCTAGAGAAAACCGTAGGATCAAATTCGAAGGAATGGTCCATTAAATTGGAGGATGCACTCTGGGCTTTTAGAACAGCCTACAAAACTCCAATTGGAACCACACCTTTTAGACTTGTTTATGGAAAAGCATGTCATCTTCCAGTAGAAATTGAACACAAAGCATTTTGGGCTTTGAAAACATGTAATCTTGATTTACATGAAGCTGGACGTCTACGATTAAGTCAACTAAACGAATTAGAAGAATTAAGACATGAAGCATACGAAAATTCGTTAATCTATAAAGAAAGAATGAAGAAATGGCATGATAAAAGAATCAGAAGTTCAAAAGAATTTAAAGAAGGAGACAGAGTTCTTCTTTTCAATTCACGATTCAAGCTATTTCCTGGAAAATTGAAATCAAGATGGTCTGGACCATTCATAGTCAAAAGAGTTTTCCCATACGGAACGATAGAATTAATAAATTCAAATGGGATTGAATTTAAAGTCAATGGTCACAGAGTTAAACATTACATACATGGTCCGATGGAAGTCGACAACGAAGTTAATCACAATTTCGACACCACAGCTAACTAAGTGTGGGGAGAATCAAGTCTTTAAAGGATAATATATATTTCTGTTAGAGTTAGATTGTCTGTTTTCGTGTAGTTCTCGAAAATGGAACACGTATGGTCTTTCCCTAGCAGACCCTAAAGAACTAGTCTTCTCCCCCCATTCTGAATTTTTATTTTTTTTTAGGTTTTTACGAAATGAAGACTGCCTGTGAACTAAACCATGGTCTAATGCTACACGCTTTGATCACTAAACGTAATAATGACATACTACCGAGTGAATTAGTATCAGTAATCAGAGAAAGAATGGACGGAGTTAGAAAAGAATCCAGATGCGAAGATAATAAGTTACAATTTGGTAAAGGAAAATCAAAATCCGCAGCGAAAAGAAGAGCACGACACCTAGAACGATGTCACAAATGCGGAAAATGGTCACATGGAGGTAAATGTTCAAATAATCAAACCTATTCAAATACCGAATTTGTTACTTTATGCAGAGACGGACCGTTCATATGTTTAGAAGAAAAGACACTGAATGCTCGAGGTTACGCCTTTGGAGCCATGGAAAACCAATTAAACCGACTATCTTATGAATGGAATAGATCATATAACTAAGATCTATTTCACAGGTATGTCTGTACAGTTTTTATTTTATTTTTTTTATTTTTAACCTTTTGATAATAAACGCTAATTTGTTCGCTAAAAAGTATTAAATTGGTATTGAATAAAATTAGGTTTGGCGACCGAAATTATTGATATCATTCAAAAATTTATTACATCACTGCGAAATTTAACGTTTATTCTTAAGGTATAAATATCTTTAATCAATCAACCCAAAATATTTCAAAAATTCGTCATGAGTTAAATTAGGTCTTGGAACCGAAATTTCTTTACCGAAAAGAGGGGCGCATATTTTTGATAATATTTGATTGATTAAAATGGGATAAAAAGACAAAAAGATTTTTAATTTTATTTTTACCATATTTTTAAAATTAATATTTAAATCTTAAATTAATATTGTAAACTTTGTAAAAACAATATATTTAAAATTGTAAAAATTTGAAAAATTAATATAAGTTTGGTGTGAATTTTTAATTTTTAAAATATGAAATTTTAATTTTATGCATTTCAAATTTTAAGTTTGGTGTGAATTTTTAATTATTAATTTTTAATTTTGAATTTTATATTTAAGTTGTGTGAATTTAAAAACAAAAATTTACTTTATCTCATTAAGTTAAGAATATGATTTTTAAAATTCGTCGTAAGTTGAAGACTAGGTCTTTGAACCGAAATTGCTTTACCCGAGGGAGGGACGAGAACTTTTATTATCATTATTTTTAATCTTATTGATTTAAAGTATGCCAAAAACATTAAAAAAAAAACCCAAAAATCTTAGCTTTTAAAACAATCGCTACAAAAAGACAAATTTTAAAATTTTGTCGAAGGACGGACTAGGACATTGATCCGAAACGACCTCGTCCTAAATAACAAGGGAAACAAAATTTTAAAATTAATTCCTTAATTGTTTTAATAAGTTAATGATTAAAAAAAAAAAAAAAAAAAGAGAGCAAACTCCGCGACTCGCGGAGTTTGAAGTGAAAAACCTCCGCGACTCGCGGAGGGACCAATTTACAGAAAAAAATATAACGCAAGAACTGATCAGTTTCACTCCCCCACACACAAAAACACTGCGAAACACAGCGAAAAAAGACCCGAAAACCCGAGAAAAAACCCCAAAAATCCCAATTTTTAACCGTTAATCACCAAATCTTTTGCTAAAATCATGTTGAGAAGGATGCTATCTAAGAATTACTCAAGAAAAACGGTAAATTTCTACACCTAAACACCATTTAATTCGAAATTTGGTGTTCTTGAGCTATTTTTTCCCCAATTTGATTTTGATGCTTTTTAGTGTAATTAGACTTAAATTGTTTATGTATTATGCTTGTATAACCTAGATTGATGCTGTTTAACATGATTAGAAGCCTTAAACTTCAAATTTTGAATAATCTAGGGTTTGTGTTCTTGAGCAAATTTGGGGCTTTTTGATATAAACAGGTTATGGCCGATTTTTGTCATGAATTGTTGCTAAATTGAGTAGTGTAACATGTCTAGGTAGTTAAATGATCCAAACTTTGAGCCTAAACATGATTTTGAGAATTAAAGTGGACTTTTTCAAGTCTAAAATTCATGAACTTGATTTTTGAAAGATAATGCCATTTGAGACTTGTTTGATTGTTAGTAATGATTATTTTGACATGTTATTTGAGTTGAATGCTTATGAACTTGGCGAAAATTTTCGTATATGCTTATTTGAAAAAGTGTAGATTTGATAAAAATGTGAAAATGAGCTTAAGTTTGATATAAATTGATAATGTCATTGTAATTATTTTGATTGATGATTTTGCTGACACTAATGCATATTTGGATGCACAAAATTTGTGTTTGATGTGTTTTGCAGAATGAAAGGGGTGAATCTTCATCCCAAGCCCGCAATGCTCCTGCCGAGAATTTGGAACAACAGGAGGTGGATAATTACTACAAGCAGGATGTACCTCATCCAGTCATGACCTTTTCCGATATGCATTTGGAAGAGTTGCACCCGAACCTGAGATTTGACAGACTTTGGATAGATTATCCAAAATATCAACGGGGTTTGCATACTCTTCATTCCAAGGTTGTTGAGGTACCGAGGGTCATAGAATGGGGACCCTTAGAAGCTGTAGAATTGGCCGGGCCAATTAGGGAATTACTTGTACAGAGGTATGGTAATTCTTCTTTTAATGACTGGATATGTTTATTCACCATACGCAGACCTGTATATAAAGTATGGTGTGAAGAGTTGTTATGTAGTATAGAGTTGAATGATCGGGTAGCTAGTTTAACCGATCGTTCTTTTATTAGATTTTTGTTAGGCGGTTCGATGCGCCACATGTCTTTACTGAACATGGCTCAGGCTTTACGTATATATACGCCTGAGGAGTTAGCGTCTGCCGATTGTAGAGGATTGATACTAAACGGTAGAAAGATAGATGAGAATTTTGATACACACGGTGTGTGGAGTCAAATGACAAGCCATCACCGTTTCAAAGGGGGAAACTACTCTTATTTGGATATAGATAGAGCCGAATTAAGAGTGATACATAGGTTTTTAGCTAATTCGATTACACAAAGGGGTAAGAACAAAGAAAAAGTAAATGAACAAGATTTGTTTTACCATATGTGTATTCGAGACCCACAGAGCGCTGTAAGTATACCATATTGTGTGGGTTATTATTTATCAGCTATGGTTCGGGGGATGCGACCACATAGCATAATAGGAGGTGGTATTTTTATTACTTTGATTGGTGAATATCTCGGTGTGGATATAAGTCGGGGGGGATTATTACTAGAAGAGCCGGAACCCCGCGATACTATAGGTTTAAATGTATACCATGGTGCGAAAGTTTTGAAGAGGCGAAATAACGCCGCAGTACGATACCATGGTAGACATCCACAGGTGGAGAGAAACCAGCAACAAGGTAATGTAGGAGGGGGGAATGAGATGCAAGAAATGCATAGGTTTATAGCTTCTCAGGAATACGAAAATGCTAGACAGAGAGCATTTGAAGATTGGCAAGTTCATCAGAACCAGATCATAGCGCATTGCCAACATATAGGTAGAAACTATATTCCTACACCGAAACCCGTCTTCCCTCCTTGGTCTATAGAGATGCAGCCACCATATCCTACGTATGACCCTGCCGAAGCATTCTATAGCACTTATGGTTATGCCTGGAACCCCTATTGGTACCAATATCATCCTTAGTTTACTTATTATTTTTTATTATTTTGTAATTTGTAATTATTGATATGTTTAATACTTTTGTTAATATTGTAATCATTTTTATAATTATCTAACTTTTATTCTTAGACTTTAATAATTTTTGAATGTGGGATAATATACCAAACTTCAAAAATATGTATATATGTTTGCAGTTTATCTTATGTACACAACAGGGTAAAACAACGCATTTTCAAAGACTGGCATTAAGTTCAGCAAAAGCAACTAATTTTGACGACAAGATGCAAAATATATGTGAAATAACAACAAGACGGAATGAACAAATGATGTGCACCATTTATCATTCAGCAAACAAACGCCAATATATTTGGAAACTTTGGTAAAAATTTAATCATTTTCACACAAATCACCCTCAATAATTTAAATTGTTACTGATTTCTTGCAAATGAGGGCATTGCAAGATCTTAAGTGTGGGAAGGGATTAAATTCTTTCGGATTTTAAAATTTTTATATTAAACACTTGGTTACCATTAAAAATACTAGTAAAGCAGTAGTTGTATTAGAATCTAGTGCTCTCTGATAAAAAAGAACAGCCCTAGTCTTATATACTGACTACCCAATTCTAGATTAATTTTTCAAAATTTTCAATTAAATGAATTCAAAATCATGTTTATACATATTTATGAACAATAAAACTAGGTTTTAACACCGAAATTATTGTTACCTCGGAAAGGACATAAATTGAGAAACAAACTAAAATGTTAAAATTCATTTAAAATGGAATAGAGGACGATAAAAAGGAAAATAAAAGCCAAGTGTGGGAAAATTTACCAAGTTATTTTAAACATATGTCACATATATCTGTAACAAATAACTGAAAATACTTTTGCTTTGGACTAAACTAAATTGTTTTACCCGATGAAAGAAAAGAAGAGATGGATCTACACGATGAATCAATTCCATCATTAAAAGGAAGTAAAGTCTTCCGAAAAAGACACGCGCTTCTTGATTTAGGTCATGAAGTTGTCGTCCAGACCAGCTGTAGGTTGACGAAAAATCTAGAAAAGTCATCACTAAAATCAGCAGGAAATCCACGGACCTCAGCATTAAACAGGGTCGCCAAGTGGTCAGATTTATCCTAACCATGAGAAGGATTTATCTCGTACAATGGGGGGGCACCATGCAAATTAGCTGGATAAGACTAATGAATCAGATCCCCAGAAAGGATAATCTCCTTAAAGATTAAAAATCAGCTTTTAAGACTGATATTACTCAATCCTAGAGATTGACCTTAAAGATTGAGAATTACAAACTCATGGAATTCGATGATATCTAAACTCGAGCTTAAACGAGAAAATATTTTGATCAAAATTACAAACCGATTTGTTTTCTGAAAACCCTATTTTCAATGCGTTCATTACCATTGAACGTAAAATCCTAGGAATTCACCTGGAATTCATTAGGTCACCTGAACTAAATCGGGTGTCAACCGTAAGAACGGTGGTTGCATAGTGGTCAAAGACAGGACCTTGTGCCAGACCAACAAATTATAAGGGTGAGCTTTACTATTGCTCCTACCAAGGATAGTAATTGCGTCCGACACGTTATAGACCATAATCAAAAGCATGTCACGGGACATTGCCTTAACAGTTGCTTGTTCAACGCTTTCCTTTCAACCGGACGGTAGTTTGCCGAAAGGTAATATACGGAACAAGTAAACTGGACGTGTTGCTTTCCTAATACAAGGTTAGCAAGTGGGTGACACAAAACCGCAAGTTTTGAGCTAAAATTTTCAAATCTGAAACCCACCAACCCCACAAAAATATTTTGCAAACACCGGTAAAGGGTTATTCCGGAAAACTTATCTAGGGTAAAAACTAGATTTCAAAAGATCAAATGTTTTCATAAAGATCCAATTTCCTTAATGGATCTAAATTTTTATAGTCATGTGGGACTGTAACCATATCGTTACTACCATTGTTTATACCGCCGTATAGAAATCACTGATGTACAAAGTGTGAAGAATAAAGAAGTGATTCTAGTATTTCAAGACAATATTGCTTGAGGACAAGCAACGCTCAAGTGTGGGAATATTTGATAATGCTAAAAACGAACATATATTTCATAGCATTATTCCTCAAGAAAGACAAGCTTTTAGTTGCAATTGTTCTATTTACAAGTGATATTCGTTTAAATAATAAAAGGTGAAGACAAAAGACAGATTCGACGAATTGAAGACGCAAATGACCAAAAAGCTCAAAAGTACAAAAGACAATCAAAAAGGTTCCAATTATTGATAAGAAACGTCTCGAAATTACAAGAGTACAAGATTCAAAACGCAAAGTACAAGATATTAAATTGTACGCAAGGACGTTCGAAAATCCGGAACCGGGACCAAAGTCAACTCTTAACGCTCGACGCAACGGACTAAAAATTACAAGTTAACTATGTAAATAAATATAATATAATATATAATTAATTATATTAATTATATATATATTATATTTATATATATAAAACCGTCGGCAGAGAAAACTCCAAGGACTGAGCTGTAATTTCTATCTCCGCGACTCGCGGAGTTTGAAGAGCATTTTGCCGCGAGTCGCGGAGCCCCAAAAATCAACTCTGGCTATAAAGCCAACCGAATTCTGATCAAAAATCATCATCTTTTCTTCCTCATTCATACGTAAAACTTATATATATATATATATATAATTTATATTTTAATTTTAATTTTAATTCTAATAATAAGGGTATGTTAGCGAATGTTGTAAGGGTGTAAGTCGAAATTCTGTCCGTGTAACGCTACGCTATTTTTAATCATTGTAAGTTATGTTCAACCTTTTTACATTAATGTCTCGTAGCTAAGTTATTATTATGCTTATTTAAAACGAAGTAATCATGATGTTGGGCTAATTACTAAAATTGGGTAATTGGGCTTTGTACCATAATTGGGGTTTGGACAAAAGAACGACACTTGTGGAAATTAGACTATGGGCTATTAATGGGCTTTATATTTGTTTAATTAAATGAAAGTTTGTTAATGTTAATATAAAGATTTACAATTGAGCGTCCCTATAAATTACCATATACACTCGATCGGACACGATGGGCGGGGTATTTATATGTACGAATAATCGTTCATTTAACCGGACACGGGAATGGATTAATAGCCACTAGAATAATTAAAACAGGGGTGAAATTACATTCAAGGGTAATTGGTGTAATTGTTAACAAAGTAGTAAAACCTTGGTTTACACGCAGTCGATAACCTGGTGTATTCATTAAACAAAGTATTAAAACCTTGTTACAATTCGAATCCCCAATTAGTTGGAATATTTATCTTCGGGTATAATAATAATTTGACAAGGACACTTGCAATTTATATTTATGACTGATGGACTGTTATGGACAAAAACCAGACGGACATATTGAATAATCCAGGACAAAGGACAATTAACCCATGGGCATAAAACTAAAATCAACACGTCAAACATCATGATTACGAAAGTTTAAATAAGCATAATTCTTTTATTTCATATTTAATTTCCTTTATTTTATATTTAATTGCACTTCTAATTATCGCACTTTTATTTATTGTTATTTAATCGCACTTTTAATTATCGTACTTTTTAATTATCGCAAGTTTATTTTATCGCACTTTTATTATTCGCAATTTCATTATCGTTATTTACTTTACGCTTTAAATTACGTCTTTTATTTATTTTATATTTTACATTAGGTTTTAACTGCGACTAAAGTTTTAAAATCGACAAACCGGTCATTAAACGGTAAAAACCCCCCCTTTATAATAATAATATTACTTATATATATGCTTGTATTTTTATAAAAGTAAACTAATATAGCGTTGAGCTTTGTTTAAAGATTTCCCTGTGGAACGAACCGGACTTACTAAAAACTACACTACTGTACGATTAGGTACACTGCCTATAAGTGTTGTAGCAAGGTTTAAGTATATCCATTCTATAAATAAATAAATATCTTGTGTAAAATTGTATCGTATTTAATAGTAATTTCCTTGTAAAAATTAATAGTATTTTATACCCCTCTGCTTTGACATCAGGTGTGCGTCTTTGTAAATTGTAGGCCAATAGAATCCAGCATCATAAACTTTTCTTGCTGTTAGTTGAGGCCCATAGTGCCCTCCTGTTGGTCCCGTGTGACAATGGTTTAAAATTTTACTAGCTTCATCTCCGAATACACATCGGCGTATTATTCCATCGGGACAACTTTTAAACAGATGTGGATCTTCCCAAAAATAGTGTTTTATATCACTGAAGAACTTCTTTCGTTTTTGGTACGATAATCCTTTTTCAAGGAATCCACATACTAAGTAGTTTGCATAGTCTGCAAACCATGGAATTTCATTATAATCTATCTTCAATAGATATTCATCAGGAAAGTTGTCTTGTATGACCGATTCATTTAGAACTTCTAATTCGGGATTTTCAAGACGAGAAAGATGATCAGCGGCGAGATTTTCTGCTCCTCTTTTATCTCGGATTTCAATATCAAACTCTTGTAAGAGTAAGATCCAATAGATTAATCTTGGTTTAGCATCTTATTTCGAAAATAGGTATCTAAGAGCAGAATGGTCGGTATAGACCACCGTTTTAGCTAAAACGAGATATGATCGAAATTTGACAAAAGCAAAGACAATAGCAAGGAGTTCTTTTTCAGTAGTTGTGTAATTCGTTTGTGCTCCTTGTAACGTATTACTAGCAAAATATATAGGTTGAAATCGTTTTTCAATCCTTTGTCCTAAAACGGCTCCCATTGCAAAATCACTTGCATCACACATAAGTTCAAACGGTAGATTCTAATTTGGTGTTATCATGATCGGTGCATTAGTGAGTTTCTCTTTAAGAATATTAAAAAATTTGATGCATTCATCTGAAAAGATGAATGGAGCATCCTTTTCTAGGAGTTTATTCATAGGAGTGGCAATTTTAGAAAAATCTTTTATGAAACGTCGGTAAAAACCGGCATGCCCTAGAAAACTCCTAACTCCTCTAACATTGGTGGGATGTGGAAGTTTAGCAATTACATCTACTTTAGCTCTATCCACTTCAATTCCTTCTTTTGAAATTTTATGTCCAAGAACGATGCCTTCTTTAACCATGAAATAGCATTTCTCCCAATTAAGTACTAGATTTGATTGTTCGCATCTAATCAGCATTCATTCAAGATTAGCTAGACATGATTCAAATGTATCACCGAAGACTGAAAAGTCATCCATGAAAACTTCCATGCATTCTTCTATCATGTCGTGAAAAATCGCCATCATGCACCTTTGAAAGGTTGCAGGGGCGTTGCAAAGTCCAAATGGCATGCGTTTGTAAGCAAAAGTACCATAAGGGCACGTGAACGTGGTTTTCTCTTGATCTTCGGGTGCTATTGGAATTTGAAAATATCCGGAAAATCCATCAAGAAAACAATAGTAACTATTTTTGGCTAATCTTTCCAACATTTGATCAATAAAAGGTAAGGGAAAGTGATCTTTTCTGGTGGCGTCATTTAATTTTCTATAATCGATACATACACGCCATCCTGTTACAGTCCTAGTAGGAATAAGCTCATTTTTCTCATTTGTAATGACAGTTATGCCACCCTTCTTAGGTACGCATTGAACTGGACTTACCCATGGACTATCAGAGATTGGATAAATTAAACCTGCATCTAGCAGTTTAATTATTTCTTTTGTAACAACATCTTGCATATTCGGATTTAGTCTTCGTTGGCGTTGCACATACGTTTTATGACCTTCTTCCATAAGGATTTTATGTGTGCAATACGAAGGACTTATTCCTTTAATATCATGAATCTTCCATGCAATGGCTGGTTTATGAGCTTTCAACACAGAAATGAGTTGTGATTTCTCATTTTCAGTAAGAGAAGACGATATTATTACAGGTAATTCAGATTCACCATGTAAATAAGCGTATTCCAAATGGTTTGGAAGTGGCTTTAACTCTAATTTCGGAGGTTCTTCTATCGATGATTTATATCGATATCTGTCTTCTTCTTTTAGCATTTGAATTTCTTCTGTTGTTGGTTCATATCCATTAGCTATAAGTGTAGCTAACATTTCAGCTTCATCAATTTGTTCAGTTCCTTCTCCTAAAGAACATTGTCCTGTTCCTTGTAATTCTGGAAATTCTTCTAACAATTCTGCATGTGAATCTATAGTTTGAATATAATAACATGTATCATCTGTAGATTGCGGTTGTTGCATTGCTCTATCAACTGAAAAGGTAACACTCTCGTCCTCTATACTTAGGGTCAATTTCTTACCGAACACGTCTATCATTGCTTTAGCCGTGTTTAAGAATGGTCTTCCTAATATGAGAGGAACTTGAGAATCTTCTTCCATGTCCAGAACAACAAAATCTACTGGAAATACTAAAGTACCAACTTTAACTAGCATATTCTCCATTATCCCTCTAGGATATTTTATTGATCGATCGGCTAGTTGTATGCTTATTCTTGTTGGTTTCAATTCTCCAAGGTCTAGTTTAGTGTATAGTGAAAACGGCATTAAATTTATACTAGCACCTAACTCTGCCAATGCTTCTATTGAACTAAGACTACCCAGAAAATATGGAATTGTGAAACTTCCTGGATCAGATAGTTTTTCTGGTATCTTATTCAACAGCACCGCTGAACAATTAGCATTCATAGTAACAGCCGAGAGTTCTTCCATTTTCTTTCTATTCGAGATTAGATCTTTCAGAAATTTAGCATATCTAGGCATTCCTGAAATCACATCAATGAAAGGAAGATTTACATTTATCTGTTTAAACATATCCAAGAATTTGGATTGCTCGGCTTCAAGTTTCTCTTTTTTCATTTTACTTGGGTAAGGAAGTGGTGGTTGGTATGGTTTAACATAAGGTTTATTCTTAGCTGTGTTATCTTCATTAACCTTTTCAACTATCGATTCTTTTTCCTTATCTTGTTCAGGTTGTGGTTCTTGTGGAGTAGGAATAGCTTCATCAGAAGTTACAGGTATTTCAGGTGGTTTAAGTGTTGTACCACTTCTTGTGGTAATGGCTTTAGCTGTTTCATTCCGGGGGTTAGCATTTGTATCACTAGGTAAACTTCCCAGTTTTCTTTCACCTATTAACCTTGCTAGGTTACTTACTTCTTGTTCCAAGTTTTGAATAGAAGCTTGTTGATTTCTAAATGCTTGAGCATTTTGTTCATTAGTTTGTTTCTGAGATGTGAAAAACTGCGTTTGAGTTTCAACTAGCTTCGTCATCATATCTTCTAAATTCGGCTTTTTATCATCGGGTTGTGGTGGTTTGTTTTGAAAATTAGGTCTTTGCTGGTTGTAAGTATTGTTAGATACTTTTTGATTGCTAGGACCTTATTGGTTGTTGTATGGAATATTTCGGTTATAATTCTGATTTTGATTGTAAATCGGTCTTGGCGGTTGATAATTATTCTGATAATTATTTCCAGGCCTTTGGTTTATGTATGAAATATTCTCTCATTGTTCCATTGTTAATTCAATACTGAGACAATCTTTTGTCAAATGTGGTCCTCCACACTGCTCACAACTAATTCGTATTGAGTGAATATCCTTAGTCATCTTTTCCATTCGTCTCTCGACAGCATCTATCTTTGCGGAAATGGAATCTAAGTCATGGCTAGAATCGGCTCTAGCTGCTTTAGATGATCTAACGATATCTTTTTCTTGGTGCCACTCATGTGAGTGGGAAGCAGTGTTATCAATAATTTTGTAAGCATCAGTTTCGTTTTTCTTCATAATAGAACCACCAGCTGCTATATCGATGTCTTTCCTTGTAGTGATGTCGCATCCTTGGTAGAATATTTGTACTATTTGACAGGTGTCTAAACCATGTTGCGGACATCCTCTCAATAATTTTCCAAATCTTGTTCGCGCCTGATATAGAGTTTCATTCGGTTTCTGTGTGAACGTAACAATTTCTCCTTGAAGTCTTACGGCTTTAGATGCCGGAAAGAATTGTTTAAGAAAATTTTCAACTAAAACGTCCCATGTATCGATCGCCCCTTCAGGTAACGATTCTAACCAATCTTTGGCTTCTCCCTTTAAAGTCCAGGGAAATAACATGAGATATATCTGTTCATCCTCAACTTCTCTTATTTTAAATAGAGTGCAGATCCTATTAAAGGTACGAAGATGTTCATTTGGATCTTCCTTCGGTGCACCACTAAATTGGCATTGATTAGTCACCATATGTAGAATTTGTCCTTTGATTTCATAATCTAGCGCATTAATGTCTGGAAGAGTAATTGCGTGACCTTGGCCAGTGCGTTTAGCTCTCATTCGGTCTTCCATACTTAAAGGTTCCAGATTCTCCATAATTGAATTTGTTGAATCTGAATCACTGGAGGATTCTGATTTAATGGTTCGTTCCTCAACAATCTCTGTTTGAATGATTGGTGGTTCCGGAGGAAAAATTAATGGTTCAGGATCTATGAATCGTCCCTGAATATTCTCCGGATTCTCAATTGTGAGGTCAGGTTCAAAAAATGGATTATCGGAAATTTGAATTGGAGTACTTGGTCGACTGGATGATGATTCTAAAGAAAAATCAACGGCAGTAATATTAGCTAGATGTCTTGATCTAGTTATAGGTGGTGAACGTACAAAAGGTGGTGAACGTCTTGCTCGGTGCATTCACTGAATATCCTATTAGTTTTTAAAAGGAAAGAAAAATTATATAAGTTATCCAATTAATAGACTTTTCTGATTTTGTCCACGTTTCGAATAGCCAAAAGATGCAGCAGAGGGGCAGGATTCGTTTGGTCTCAATATAATTGAGGACTGTTTGGCTCCAATAACCCGGTCCACGTACAAATCCTACTATTACTACGAACCAGAAAATTTTGATGTCTATCAATTTAACCACTTAAAATAAATTTTCGTAATTTTAAGAAGTATAGATAAGAAGTAGAAAAAATTCTGAGTCCTAAAAACTAGAATAGCGAGAAATAAGAAAGAAAAAGAGCGTGTCGAAAAAGGTCGAAAAAGAAAAGAATTGAAAAATAAAAGGCGTCGAAAAATAAGAAAGAAAAAGAAAATGACTATAAAACTTTAAAACACTCGACTAACCCAACCTTATTACTATCACTAACTTAAAATTATAATCGCAAATTGAGATTACTAATTGGAATGATAATTGATACATAGGTAAAAGGCGTCGAAAAATATTAAAGCTTACAAGTAAAACTATATCCCAAATGGCAATAACTTAAAAATGTACTAAAACTTAAAAAGGCGTCGCAAAATTCTAAAGCACCTAAATCTTAGTCTAAAGAAAAAGCACTTAAGGGATTTTACGGCAAAGCCTAAAAATCTAGAAGTAAAAATAACTATGGCAAAAACTAAGTTTAAAACTAAAAAGGAGCGAAAATACAAAAACTACGCTAAAACAATTAAAAAGGGACAAAATATAAAAATATACTAAAAGTTGTAAAAAGTACAATTTTTATAAAAATATTATTTTTATATTATTTATTTTATAAAACTATTAATTTTGTAAATTGAATAATCTAAATAAACTAAAATACAAATTAATTAAAAAGTAAAACTAAATAATATTAAAATCTAAACCTAATTAGGGTTTAAAATTAATTATAATTAATAATTATCCGTAATTAATGCGAATTAGGGCTTCTGTGTGGCTCGTGTCAGACGGCTCCGCGAGTCGCGGTGCCTCGTGGCTACAAACGCCGCAAGTCGCGGAGTTTGGAATTTCAGTTGACAGGCTGATTTAAATTCGACGTTTTACTTTTTTTTTTCTGTTTAAATATTTAAATAAAATATTTATAAAAACTAAATAAAAACTTATGTTTTAAAAACTAAAATAAAAATAGAAATACTTTATAATAAAAATCTTAAAACTAGATTTATATATTTTTTTTTTTTTTTTTGGTTTTTAATTTTATGTTCTAAATAAACACAAAATATTTAAATAAAACTTATATTTTTATAAAATAAAAATAAAGAAACTTTATAAAACTTAAATATTTAACAAACTCTTAAAAATATTTATATTTTTGTTTTTCTTTTTATATTTTCGAATATTTAAAACATATTTTTACAAAAGCGTCTTTTTATAAAAGTAAACTAAAAATAAATTTTTTTTTATATATATTTATTAGCGTTGCGCTTCCGGCTTTTAAGCTAGATTGTCCCCGGTAGCGGCGCCAAAAATACTTGATGTTATGCGAGGTGTATATAAAATAGCTTTTAAATTTTAGCAGGAAATACTATTAAATACGATACAATTTTACACAAGATATTTATTTATTTAGAGAATGGATATACTTAAACCTTGCTACAACACTTATAGGCAGTGTACCTAATCGTACAGTAGTGTAGTTTTTAGTAAGTCCGGTTCGTTCCACAGGAAAATCTTTTAATCAAAGCTTAACGCTATATTAGTTTAATTTATAAAAATACAAATATATATATAAGTAATATTATTATTATAAAGGGGGGTTTTTACCGTTTAATGACCGGTTTGTCGATTTTAAAACTTTAGTCACAGTTAAAACCAAATGTAAAATATTAAATAAATAAAAGACTTAATTTAAAGCGTAAAGTAAATAACGATAATGAAATTGCAAATAATAAAAGTGCGATAAAATAAACTTGCGATTCTAAAAAGTACGATAATTAAAAGTGCAATTAAATACAATAACAATAAATAAAAATGCGATAATTAGAAGTGCAATTAAATATAAAATAAAGGAAATTAAATATGAAATAAAAGAATTATGCTTATTTAAACTTCCGTAATCATGATGTTTGACGTGTTGATTTTAGTTTTATGCCCATGGGTTAATTGTCCTTTGTCCTGGATTATTTAATATGTCCGTCTGGTTTTTGTCCATAACAGTCCATCAGTCATAAATATAAAGTGCGAGTGTCCTCGTCAAATTATCCTTATACCCGAAGTCAAATATTCCAACTAATTGGGGACTTAAACTGTAACAAGATTTTAATACTTTGTTTAATAATTATAACAGGATGTCGACTGAGTGTAACCCAAGGTTTTAATACTTTGTTAACAATTATGCCAAGTGTCCTTGTACATAATTTCACCCCTGTTTTAATAATTCTAGTGGCTATTAATCCATTCCCGTGTCCGGTTAAATGAACGATTATTCGTACATATAAATACCCCGCCCATCGTGTCTGATTGAGTGTATATGGTTATTTATAGGGACGTCCAATTGTAAATCTTTATATTAAAATTAACAAACTATCATTTAGTTAAACAAATATAAAGCCCATTAATAGCCATAGTCTAATTTCCACAAGTGTCGTTCTTTTGTCCAAACCCCAATTATGGTACAAAGCCCAATTACCCAATTTTAATAATTAGCCCAACATCATGATTACTTCGGATTAAATAAGCATAATAATAACTTAGCTACGAGACATTAAATTAAAAAGGTTGAACATAACTTACAATGATTAAAAATAGCGTCGCGTTACACGGATAGAATTTCGACTTACACCCTTACAACATTCGCTAACATACCCTTATTATTAGGAATTAAAATTAAAAATAAAATAAAATTATAAATATATATATTTTACGTATATATATAGAGAGAGATTGAATTTTTTGTTTTATTTTTTCGTCGAACTGCGTTGCCTTTTATAGGAATTTTCGTCCAGGTAATCTCCGCGACTCGCGGCATTTTTTGCCTTCAAACTCCGCGAGTCGCGGAGTTTGAAATTCCAGCTCACCAGCTTTGGCTTCTTTCTTGCCGACGATTTTAAATATTAATATAATATATATATAATTTTTAAGAATTATTTATATATTATATTATATTCATGTGCATAGTTGACTTGTAAGTTTTAGTCCGTTGCGTCGAGCGTTGAGAGTTTACTCATGTCCCGGTTCCGGATTTTCGAACGTCCTTGCGTACAATTTAATATCTTGTATTTTGCGTTTTGAATCTTGTACTCTTGTAATTTCGAGACGTTTCTTATCAATAATTAGAACCACTTTGATTGTATTTTGTACTTTTGAGCTTTTTGGACCTTTGCGTCTTCAATTCGTCGAATCTGTCTTTTGTCTTCACCTTTTATTATTTAAACGAATATCACTTTTAAATAGAACAATTGCAACTAAAAGCTTGTCTTTCTTGAGGAATAATGCTATGAAATATATGTTTGTTTTTAGCATTATCACTATCATAATTCATAATAATGATAATAATACTAAAATGAACAAATTTATTATAATAATATTAATGATACTTATTTTAATACTAATGATAACAATAATTATAATACTTATAAATATAAATGTGATAATGATTATAATTATTATAATACTAATAGTAACAATACTAACAATCATAATAATAACAGTAATAATTAAAAAATAATAATAATAATAATAATAAAAGAAATGAGGGCTACCTTTGAAGGAAGCTTAAAAAAATAAATGCCCCAGCCAAGACTCGAACCCGGCACCTCTTAGTCATATCCAACACTCCAAACCATCTGGCTATCTCAGTTTTTCTGATCTTATTCATAACTTAAACTATATAACCCGTAGTTTGTTTTGGGTCCAAAATTGAATTCTAAGCCCATTTATGTGATTAGTTGGATTCAAGAGACAGCTCATTTAAATAATAACAAGGGTTACAGTTTCTTTTTCTTCTCCCCAACCGACAAGATCAAAAGAAATTTCCTAATTTTGTTTCTCTCACTTTTACAACTACAGATCAAATAAAAATGACGACAGTAAACATAAAGGATATCGGATGGTTCCAACAATAGATCATGGCGTGGAGGTCGGATAGCAGCAGTAATTAATTCGAACAATATCTATAACAAGAACCTGATGGGTGGTGTTCGATTGGTGGTTTGTTCGAGTCAGTATACAGAAAGCAGAACAATTGACTGAATAGAGAACATAAATCACAACAAATTAAATGGTTTCGGCGTTGATGGTTTATGTCAAGCGAGAAGAGGAATCTGCAGCAACAATCAATCGATTAATAAATCAATCCATCAATTGATCGAGTAGGTAAGTAGTTCATTGTTATTCTATTAATTCCTTCCTCCACCTATATCTATGTTCTGTACTTTTATATGGATCGAACACTAGTAGTAATTAATGGTGTTTGTGAAGGGTTTGATAGTAGTCGACCATAGTCAAGGACTTTCTTGTGGTTTCGATTATTAATAACAATTGTAGTGAATAACCGAGAGCAATAGCAGCATATATTATTTGATCAAATAGAAATAAAGAATCAGTTGTATATGTGATTGGCTAAGTAGGTATGATAGTGGTTGATTTTGTTGTGGTCGAATTGCAGATCAGTAGCAGTAGTTTGGGGAGGAGGTTAAGCCGTAACAGAGATCAAAACAATACAGGACGAGCAACAACAGATGGGTTGCAGCAGTATCAATTAAGTGATGGGTAGTTCTGGCGGTCGATGAAGAGGTTTATACCGGTTTTATTCTTGGATCGAAAAGTAATAGCAAGGTTAACAGCTCGATCAGTAAAAGTAGTATCTTGACCGAAACAGGAGGTAAAATCAATAGTTGCAGGTTTGTATTGATGTTGTTGTGTTGGTTTTCTAATATAAATAACTAGTTGCGTTTGTTGATTATGGTTCTATGATAGTGTTGTGTTGGTTGATGTCTCGAACAAGAAAATAAAGAAAAACAGAACAGTTTATTGGTGATGATGGTGTGCAGCTGAAACAGAAACGTATAACAGTAAAATGAATGATCAACGTAGTGTTTTGTGATGATCTCTAATGATGGTTAAAGGTGGAGGTGAGTAATTGTCGGTTCAAGAAGAAGAGGATGCCGGTGATCATTGGTTTGGTGATGGTTTGGACTAAACGAAAACAGAATATGTATTAGTATTAGTATAGTAGTCTAAATCGAGGAAACATTTGGTGGTGTTCGTTGTCGATTCAAACAGAATGAACAGCGGTTGCAAGATTTAATTGGGTTTGGATGATGCTCGTGTTTAGTGGTTTGAAGGTGGTTTACGAAGAAAAAGAAGTATGAAGTATAAATGGGTTTTTGATTTTACTTTTTGAATGGCAGTTAAAGTTTAATAAAATGTATGGAATGATTGTAGTAGAACATGATTGGATTGATGAGATTGACTTGTAACAAATTCACACAATATTCAAACTTGAGCAGTGGATGAAAAGAACTTAATCAGATAAAGTGAACCGATTTGTGCCAGAGTTTTGTATTGTTATGTATATTTCAATTCAATCGTGCCAATTAAGAGACAGAAACAAAATCACCTAAAAAGTTGATAGATACTTTCAACTAAATACATATTTTATGTGTATCTATATATATATACAGTTTATAATGATGATAATAATATCAATACTTCTAAAAACTAATAATTAAATGATTTAATAATAATACTAATAATATTAATAATAATAATGTCTAATAATAATACTAATATTAATCATTTTGTTAATAGTTATAAAAATGATGATATTAAGAGTAATAACAATAATAAATCATGTATCACATTTCAGTATAACAATATTAATATACTATCTACATTTTATTTTGTAGTTACATTTATTTATTTATTTAATATATTTAATATATACTTATTTACATGACTAGCCATTTACATATAATTTTCCATTTATGATTAAAGGCTCGTGAATCGTTGGGAACGGTCAAAGGTTAAATGATTTCATGATACAGTTCAAAAATTTTGAGACTCAACATTACAGACTTTGCTTATCGTATGGAAATCAAATAAGATTCAGGTTTAAATTTGGTCAAAAATTCCCGGGTCATCACAGTACCTACCCGTTAAAGAAATTTCGTCCCGAAATTTGAGTGAGGTGGTCATGACTAACAATAAAAATGCTTTCATGACAAATATGAGTTGATGAATGGAGTTTTATCATTATTGAATAATACAGATAAAAATAATTCGATTATTCGAAGAGTACGAATGAACTATCATGAGAGAGGTTCCAACGGGCATCGTCCACCTTCGCCCAAAAACTTGCCCAAATTTTTAGCCGTTAGTAAAATAAAAAAAAAATAAAAATTCCAACGGCTATCCCAACGGTCACTTTTACACTATAAAAACACCAACCATATACTTCATTTTATACACTCAAACATATATTTCTTTTATATTTCCACCTTTCTCAAAATCAAAATCAAACACTCCCAAACTGCAAAATGTTAACACTTCCCCCGATGGTTGTTTCCTTCGATGTTCATTATGAAGGTGATTTCCGTAATCAAATGAAAGAATATAAGTGGGGCGACAGTATTTCATTTGAAGATATCGACATTCGTGATGTTGGTTTACAAGACTTGCTATCCTTTCTGAAGGAAAAAGTTCCGTGTGAATTCACGTCTGTGTTCTTTTATAAAGACGATTATGATGCGGATTGTAGGGCAAGTTTTCTATGTAACGATGATCAATGTTACTTTATAAAAGATACTATTGAAGATCGCGGTAAATGCATTTCTTTGTATGCGGTTCTTGAAGATGAAGAGACGTTGGGTTATCGTTACCTCGATGAATCAGCTGAAGCAACAGTTGAGGCATCAAGAAAAATACCGATGTCTCCAGAGTACCTCACGGATGGTGAAATGACTGGTGAATGCTACTTTGCAGATGGCAATTGAGGACGACGAGTAGTTTGATTGTAATCTTTTAATTTTTAATTGTCGTGATGTTTTAATTTTTAATTATTGTAATTTCAGTGTTGTTGTCGAGTTTCATATCTTCCTTTATGTTTCGGAGCTCTTCGTCTTTTTAATCTCCTCTCGATCTCTAATAAAACGAGTAATGGTCTAGAATTCGTAAGTATGGAGTTTCGAATGAATTTAATGTTATAATCAAGAAAGAACGTAATAGCACGATTTGATTCGTCAAATTACCAGAATCATTGAGAATAGAGCTATCAAGAATATACTTTCTTGATATGTTCAGAAGTTAATTAGAATGAAAGAGTTATGTTACATGACACATGATGGTGGTATGATCTCCTGTGAACCATCATGTCCAATTAGAACTCAGCATGACTTACTGTAATATAATCGCGTTGATCAAGTGTCATTATATTATACTAACTCGTGCTTCAGTTCCCAACATTACTTCAATAACATTCATATTTTAAGCTCGAAAGTTTATAGAATACAGAAACTAACAGTTTCTATATGATGTAATACTTATAGCACGAAGAGATTAATGATTTCAGATAAGAATAATTATAAAAATATCTCCAGAAATATGGAGGATATTTATAAGGAAATATACGATAATATCTCGGAATATCTAAGATCAGAGGATGATAAAAACTATTGTCCGCAAGGGTTTAGGGTAAGGAGTAAGATTTTCGCTAAAGACTTTAGCAGGCATTGAATCATTTCGATTCTTTGAAGTCAAACTTATTCTTTGTGATTTGTCCACGGCTTTCTTCATAGTTTCGCATAATCTGCTTTCGGTACTAAATTTTCTATTGAATGTTTCCAATATAATGATACACGGGAAGCACGAAGAGGTATATAATTTTGGACGAGAATATTTATGAAAATAGCCTCAGAAATATCGAAGATATTGATGATGATATTTTGGAATTTCTAAGTTCGATGGTTGATGGAGAAAGATTTTTCCGCAAGATTTTAACATGACTTCGGAGCAAGATATTCTCTAAAGATTTCAACGGATCTAGATTTATCTGGTTTCTATGAATTTAGGGTATGTTACTTGTATTTCTCCTTGGTTTCCTTTATGGTTAGCTCAATCCGCTTTCTAGTTCCAACTTTTCTGAGCTTTTCCAACATACTAATCTTTATCATTAAACCTTCGATGATTATGGTCGTTTACGGTTATCCACAGTTTCTGCTGCTTCATTCAGCTTTTTCAACATTCAGAGTATTGATTTGTGACTGAGTGCTTTTCAGAATTTCAGAATGAGAGATCATAATTCTAAGTGATAAATGTCATACGTATAACTGTTGATGTAGATATGCTGTGAATTTTCAAAGTACTGATTGCTGATTCCCGGTAATTGTTATGGCAGCTCTCGTTATAAGATGCGGATGAGTATATGATAGGGTTTCAATGAATAAATATAATGATTTATCAGAGAGATTTAAGCCAAAAAACAACGAGGTTGCTGGTACGTCTGCTGGTAATATGGTAAAATATAAAAGAATTCTCCGGTATCAAAAGGGTAATTGTATATATCAGGATTATAGTAAGGCTACTTCGAATGAAAAGTCGAAGTTGACTTGCTGGAGCTGTGACAAAATTGGCTACTTTAAAAAAAATCGTAAAGTTATTTTTGCTAATAAATATCAAAGGATCTGACGCGGCTACATGTTAAACTTTTACTCAGTTGCCGAGAGTTTCTCAGGTGCATAACTATATGCATAAATCTTTCCTTCCGTTAATGAAGTGCGGTTGATTCATCCTATCGATTGAGGTGTTTTCAAGAATCATGAAAGGTTTGAACGCAGATTGTAATCGTCAAGATACAAATGAGGTTTAAGATGAAATCAAGTGGCAACTTGAAGAAATGTTTAGTTTCATATGTTATATTCAATATTTTAATTCATTTTAATTGTCCAATGTTATTAGTCCACAGTTGACAGTCCAATAATTATAATATTCGAATTAATTAATACGTATCGTGACCCGTATACATGTCTCAGACTCGATCACAACTCAAATTATATATATTATTGTAGAATCAACCTCAACCCTGTATAGAGAACTCGTTTATTACTGCATATAGAGTGTCTATGGTTATTCCAAATAATATATATAAATGCGTCGATATGATATGTCAAAACCTTGTATACATGTCCCTATATTTAAAGTGCGTAAAAATAATTAACAAAAATTTAAATGACGAATAATAAAGTGATTAAAGTAAATAACAGAAATTAAATGACGATAATTAAAATTGCGAGAATATAAATTGCGATAACTAAACTACGATAAATAAATTGCGATAATTAAATGGTAATACGGAATTAACAGTTAACTAGTAACAGTTATCGTGGATTCTTAATAAAATTTCTCATAGTTAATTTGTCTGTTTCTATCAAATTTTATTTTGTCAAATGTTTTCTTCATTGTGCCACTTGTTGGATTCTGATAGGTCAAAATCCAAATATGAAATTGAATGAAAATGATTATTCTGCGGTGAACGGATTTGTATATCGGTGGATGTAAGTAGGATAGTATATAACTTGTTGAAACAGATTCGAAGAACGTACAATGTAAATTATTAATGTGAAATTTAAATAGTTCTCGGGTATTACCTACCCGTTAAAATATTTTCACCATTAACAGTTTGTACAAGAGAATTTTTAATTACAATCTTTATGAAAACATATATACATATATATTTTCTTCAGATGTATTCATGGATTTAATGAGTTAATATGATACTAAACTCATTTACTTTTCGATTGGAACTAGAATAAATAATCTCTAAAACTTTAGAGATTACATATTCGCCATGTCGAACAAAGATAAATGAGGTAGAACGATACGTAGAACGAAAATCATACTCAAAGTACAGATGGTGATATTGAGGCATGGATTGTTGATGGTACTGGTGCTATTATTGATGGTACTGTTGGTGTCGGTGATGTTGCTGAAGCTGGTACATTTTGCACCATATTCTCCGAATTGATTATTCGAGCGCGAAGTTTTTTTTTTTTTGACTTATTACTCCAGGATGATTGTCGGTCGGAACGAGCAGATGAATAAGGTTCAGAATTGTGGATAGAATATGATCTTGTCGAGTTACCCTGGAAATGAGACTGAAAATGGTGTCTCGAATAGGTTCGCCGGTAAACGCTTCAGGTTCATTGTCAAGAGGTGAATTCGGTTGGTGGTAAGGATTGCCTTCTGCACGTTTCCATTAATTAAGTCAACTATGAACCCATCAGATGAATTGATAATAGCTGATTGGTTTATTCATACCGATGACGCTGTTTTCAGAGCTTAGGTGAACATCTATGTCGGAATAGCTGTCGGAATAACTATCGGAATAGCTATCGAAATCTGAGGGACTCGAACTGGTTGCAGGATTCATCTCGTACGATCAGATGAAGGATTTTCGATAAGAAATAGATTATAGGATGTAGATTAGTACTCTGCAATACATAATTTACATATGCATATATAATACTAAAATTCCATAAGTTACGGAGGAATCTACGGAAGTTGTCAGGCAAAGTTACAGTAATAGATACGCTAAGATATGAAGTAGCAGATACGCTAAGATATGAATTTTGTCTATACACTATTCATGCAGTCAATGCAGTAAAACGTGTCTAGACTAAGAATGATAAACAAGTGATTCTCTAGGAATGATAAACAGGTAATTTTTGACACAAAATAATAAGCAAAACTTTTGATATGCAGACAAGGTAGAAGTCCAGACTCAATAATGCATCCTAACGACTTATCAGTTAGACACACAAATGCAGACATGGTTCGCTAAGACCACCGCTCTGATACCAACTGAAAGGACCCGTCCTAATCCATCCGGACGAAGTCCATATCGATTATAAACGATTCACAATAGTTGATTACATCGCGAGGTACTTGACCTCTATATGATACATTTTACAAACATTGCATTTGTTTTGAAAAAGACAATCTTTCATTACATCTAAAGTTGACAGACATGCATACTATTTCATAATAAATCCAACTATAATTGACTTAATAACGATCTTGATAAACTCAACGACTCAAATGCAACGTCTTTTGAAATATGTCATGAATGACTCCAAGTAATATCTTTAAAATGATCAAATGCACAGCGGAAGATTTCTTTCGTACCTGAGAATAAACATGCTTTAAAGTGTCAACCAAAAGGTTGGTGAGTTCATTAGTTTAACATAAATAATCATTTCCATCATTTTAATAGACCACAAGATTTTCATTTCTCATAAATAAACGTCCCATGCATAGAGACAAAAATATCATTCATATGGATTGAACACCTGGTAACCGACATTCACAATATGCATATAAGAATATCCCCATCATTCCGGGATCCTCCTTCGGACATGATATTAATTTCGAAGTACTAAAGCATCCGGTACTTTGGATGGGGCTTGTTGGGCCCGATAGATCTATCTTTAGAGTTCGCGTCAATTAGGGTGTCTGTTCCCTAATTCTTAGATTACCAGACTTAATAAAAAGGGGCATATTCGATTTCGATCATTCAACCATATAATGTAGTTTTGATTACTTGTGTCTATATCGTAAAAACATTTATAAAAATTGCGCATGTATTCTCAGCCCAAAAATATAAAGGGTAAAAAGGTAAATGAAACTCACCATACTGTATTTTGTAGTCAAAATACATATTACGAAACGGAACAACTGAACAATGCAGGGTTGGCCTCGGATTCACGAACCTATATCATTTGTATATTTATTAACACGCATAAACGTATTCAACAAATTTATATTTTATTATTAGTGATATAATTTTTATATTTATTATTTATATATTTCATTATATATTCATTTTAAAGTAAATAAAAGTATTTATATTTAAATTATCTGTATTAAATATATTTTTATATAAATACTCTTTTGTTTGCAAAATACCAGTTACAATAATACTAGAATAAGTATAATAATAGTAATAATAATAGTTTTAAATAAAAAATGGATTAAGAATAATGATACTTTTAGTACTAAATATATTAATCTTTAATAGTTACAATACCGTTAATAATAATCATATTAATAATAATGATAATAATACTTGTGTCAATATTAATAATACTAATAATCATAACATGATACTTATACTAATATTTATGATAATAATTATAATTTGTATTATTTAAATAATAATAATCACTATCATAATTCATAATAATGATAATAATACTAAAATGATCAAATTTATAATAATAATATTAATGATACTTATTTTAATACTAATGATAACAATAATTATAATACTTATAAATATAAATGTGATAATGATTATAATTATTATAATACTAATAGTAACAATACTAACAATCATAATAATAACAGTAATAATTAAAAAATAATAATAATAATAATAATAATAAAAGAAATGAGGGCTACCTTTGAAGGAAGCTTAAAAAAATAAATGTCCCAGCCAAGACTCGAACCCGGCACCTCTTAGTCATATCTAACACTCCAAACCATCTGGCTATCTCAGTTTTTCTGATCTTATTCATAACTTAAACTATATAACCCGTAGTTTGTTTTGGGTCCAAAATTGAATTCTAAGCCCATTTATGTGATTAGTTGGATTCAAGAGACAGCACATTTAAATAATAACAAGGGTTACGGTTTCTTTTTCTTCTCCCCAACCGACAAGATCAAAAGAAATTTCCCAATTTTGTTTCTCTCACTTTTACAACTACAGATCAAAGAAAAATGACGACAGTAAACATAAAGGATATCGGATGGTTCCAACAATAGATCATGGCGTGGAGGTCGGATAGCAGCAGTAATTAATTCGAACGATATCTGTAACAAGAACCTGATGGGTGGTGTTCGATTGGTGGTTTGTTCGAGTCAGTATACAGAAAGCAGAACAATTGACTGAACAGAGAACATAAATCACAACAAATTAAATGGTTTCGGCGTTGATGGTTTATGTCGAGCGAGAAGAGGAATCTGCAGCAACAATCAATCGATTAATAAATCAATCCATCAATTGATCGAGTAGGTAAGTAGTTCATTGTTATTCTATTAATTCCTTCCTCCACCTATATCTATGTTCTGTACTTTTATATGGATCGAACACTAGTAGTAATTAATGGTGTTTGTGAAGGGTTTGATAGTAGTCGACCATAGTCAAGGACTTTCTTGTGGTTTCGATTATTAATAACAATTGTAGTGAATAACCGAGAGCAATAGCAGCATATATTATTTGATCAAATAGAAATAAAGAATCAGTTGTATATGTGATTGGCTAAGTAGGTATGATAGTGGTTGATTTTGTTGTGGTCGAATTGCAGATCAGTAGCAGTAGTTTGGGGTGGAGGTTAAGCCGTAACAGAGATCAAAACAATACAGGACGAGCAACAACAGATGGGTTGCAGCAGTATCAATCAAGTGATGGGTAGTTCTGGCGGTCTATGAAGAAGTTTATACCGGTTTTATTCTTGGATCGAAAAGTAATAGCAAGGTTAACAGCTCGATCAGTAAAAGTAGTATCTTGACCGAAACAGGAGGTAAAATCAATAGTTGCAGGTTTGTATTGATGTTGTTGTGTTGGTTTTCTAATATAAATAACTAGTTGCGTTTGTTGATTATGGTTCTATGATAGTGTTGTGTTGGTTGATGTCTCGAACCAGAAAATAAAGAAAAACAGAACAGTTTATTGGTGATGATGGTGTGCAGCTGAAACAGAAACGTATAACAGTAAAATGAATGATCAACGTAGTGTTTTGTGATGATCTCTAATGATGGTTAAAGGTGGAGGTGAGTAGTTGTCGGTTCAAGAAGAAGAGGATGCCGGTGATCATTGGTTTGGTGATGGTTTGGACTAAACGAAAACAGAATATGTATTAGTATTAGTATAGTAGTCTAAATCGAGGAAACATTTGGTGGTGTTCGTTGTTGATTCAAACAGAATGAACAGCGGTTGCAAGATTTAATTGGGTTTGGATGATGCTAGTGTTTAGTGGTTTGAAGGTGGTTTACGAAGAAAAAGAAGTAGGAAGTATAAATGGGTTTTTGATTTTACTTTTTGAATGGCAGTTAAAGTTTAATAAAATGTATGGAATGATTGTAGTAGAACATGATTGGATTGATGAGATTGACTTGTAACAAATTCACACAATATTCAAACTTTAGCAGTGGATGAAAGGAACTTAATCAGATAAAGTGAACCGATTTGTGCCAGAGTTTTGTATTGTTATGTATATTTCAATTTAATCGTGCCAATTAAGAGACAGAAACAAAATCACCTAAAAAGTTGATAGATACTTTCAACTAAATACATATTTTATGTGTATCTATATATATATACAGTTTATAATGATGATAATAATATCAATACTTCTAATAACTAATAATTAAATGATTTAATAATAATACTAATAATAATAATAATAATAATAATGTCTAATAATAATACTAATATTAATTATTTTGTTAATAGTTATAAAAATGATGATATTAAGAGTAATAACAATAATAAATCATGTATCACATTTCAGTATAACAATATTAATATACTATCTACATTTTATTTTGTAGTTACATTTATTTATTTATTTAATATATTTAATATATACTTATTTACATGACTAGACATTTACATATACTTTTCCATTTATGATTAAAGGCTCGTGAATCGTCGGGAACGGTCAAAGGTTAAATGATTTCATGATACAGTTCAAAAATTTTGAGACTCAACATTACAGACTTTGCTTATCGTATGGAAATCAAATAAGATTCAGGTTTAAATTTGGTCAGAAATTCCCGGGTCATCACATAGTGTGCGCAACGTCAGTTGCATTGCAGTATATGGTGTGTGCAATTGGTCATTTGATGTCTTTAGGTGCGCAGTCACGATTGGTGACATGCACGTAATGTTAACGTATTTTATGCGCGTCATTAACCGGCTTTCTCAACGCCGATTTCGTTGATGTGGCAGGATGACTGTTTGGAAACCGACCTCCCCAAGCCCGATATTTATACTTTTTCTGAGTCTTTAGCAAACCGTTCTTCATAAGGCTGATTTTCATCAGCATTATCTCCTGAAACCCTATATTGATATGATCAGCTTTTATTGTTATTTATTCCATCATCTTTCTTGAATTTAATTATCATAAACAAACACAAGTGCATTTCAAACACATCAAATTGGGGCATCAAATTGAGGTTTATACATCAACGAAATCAATACATTTAAACTTCAAAACACTTAAAATGTCTACATTTTAAACATTTATGGTTCATTTTGTTTTTGTGGCTGGATTACATGTAACACCGTACATTTTTTTTTTTTTAAATCACAGCGAAAACATAATATATTGATATTTACAAACCATACGTAGTAATTAACTAAACCATAGTTATTACAGTCATCCAGGTGTTACGTTAACTAAAAGCTTTTGCACACATATAGGTATCAAAATATAAACATCAGAGTGTAGCATGTCAAACATATTCAAAAGCAACCGCTCCCAAAAGTATAGCATGCAAAACTTAACCTGCAAGGGAGAAACGGTGGGGGATTAGCATAAAGCTAAGTGAATGGAATTATCCTAACAGTCATAAGTATCTAGCATCAAGCTAAGCACAATGACATAGCATCAACAAGGTAAACCAGAATGGTAACACTAGGCTCGGCGGCTTGTACCGGCCATTAACTACTAGTTGATCGAGCTAGAGTTTACCGAAAGTTCCTGTTACTGTCTCCCTCGCATAGTAATCTGGACGCAGGGGATGCATCATTCAAACTATACTACACGAATAATACCTCTTAAAGCCAACCTGACAGCAAGGTTGACCTTATGCTCAGCATTATACCCAAAGCTGATTACCGACTAGACATCATAGCCGATAATACCCAAGTGCACATAATCATCACATAAGCATAAACATCATATGCTAACTCATCAGATATAACATAGCAGGACAATAGTAGCATAACCCACTACTACATACATATAATAGTTAAAATAGTCCCACTCACCTGATAAACAGCAAGAACTCAGAAGTCTTATATTATTGAGCCTTCTCCGTTCCCTTATTACCTGAGAATACCATATCTCAAGTTAGTACATATCTAACCAATAATATCATTAATTCATAATCTAAACAATATCATATAGCCTAATATATCCATATATGACAATTTTACATGGTTTCCCATCCAATTGCAACTTTCCCACGCGTGTAGAACGAGGCATACGCGCTATCCCATCATTTTAACTCAAATTAAAGTTTGATTCAGTATTTCAAAACTTCATCATTAGAAATTAAATCTCAATACATTTCCAACGGTAGTTTATTCATCAATAACAGAGTTACGGTTTGAAAGTTATGGCCAAAACAAGTTTTCCAAAAAACTGTCAGACTGCAACTGCGCGGGAGCACCTGCAACTGTCCGGTTGCACCTGCAACTGCCCGGTTGCACCTGCAACCGCCCGGTTGCACCTGCAACCGCCCGGTTGCATCTGAAATGGTCCGGATACACCCCGTAATCGTACGGATGCATCCTACAACTGTACGGGAGCTGTTCATCAGTACCAAGTCGATGTTTTCGTCATTTTTAACCCCAAATCTTTTTTTGCACTATTTTGACACTACAAATCACTTAGGAAACATATATAACTCATATACAAACATTTTCTAACATCAAATTGACATAAATAACACATTCAAATCACTTTTTGATTCAAAACCCACTTTTTCCAAAATCTAAACAAAAACCCATTTTGCAAACTGATTTGGCTATGAAAATATGATTAGTTTACCTTGTTAGATTCGTGAAATCACAAGGATTCTGAAAATATGATTTAGTTGGACAACCAAAAACGTATTTAGATTAGGGTTTGAGAGGATTTGAGAGTAATAGCTCGGTGTTTGATATTTCCAAAAGAGGAAATAAGAGGAAGCAGGGTTATTTAACTCAACAAGGCTTTCTTCATAGTAAAGAATCCTACTCCATGATACACACGGGTATTTACCAGTTATCTAAAATACGAAACACCACATTAAGTGGTCCAAACGAGGTCCAAATTAAATAAACAAACCTGTTCTGTGACCCTTGTCATAAAATGGTCTCAACTAAATAATTAAATAATTATAAACATATAATTATTGAAATAACATATAATAACACTCAAGGGCATTTAGGACAATTACCACTAGGCCCAATGTGAGGTTGTTACAAATCTACCCCCCTTAAAGGAGATTCCGTCCTCGGAATTTGTTTAAGGTCAAATAAATGAGGGTAATGAGTTCTCATCAACTCTTCTGTCTCCCATGTTAGGTTTGAACCTAAGCTGTGCTTCCACTCAACTAATACCATCGGTATCTACTTATGCCATAACTTAGTAATCTTCTTGTCTACAATTCTTACAGGCTCTTCCACTAACTTCTTATTCATATCAACTTTCAAATCTTGCAGTGGTAGAATCTGACTTTCATCTTCTACCTTGCATTTACGTAGATAACACACATTAAATGTGTTATGAATACCTGCTAATTCAGCAGGAAGATCTAATACTACTGTCTGATCATTCAACACCTGTTGTATTCTAAACGGCCCAATGTACCTCGGAGCTAATTTGCCCCTTTTACCAAAATGAATGACTCCTTTCCAGGGCGATACTTTCAAGTATACCTGCTCACCTATGGTGAAAATAACTGGCTGTTTGCACGGATCGGCGTACATCTTTTGTCTATCACTTGCGGCTTTCAATATCTCGCGTGCAATTGCTACTTTCTCGGCAGTTAACTGTACAATCTCTGGACCCGCAAACTATTTCTCTTCAACTTCTAACCAACAAGTTGGCATTCTACAGCGACGACTGATAATGCTAAAAATGAACATATATTTCATAGCATTATTCCTCAAGAAAGACAAGCTTTTAGTTGCAATTGTTCTATTTACAAGTGATATTCGTTTAAATAATAAAAGGTGAAGACAAAAGACAGATTCGACGAATTGAAGACGCAAATGACCAAAAAGCTCAAAAGAACAAAAGACAATCAAAAAGGTTCCAATTATTGATAAGAAACGTCTCGAAATTACAAGAGTACAAGATTCAAAACGCAAAGTACAAAATATAAAATTGTACGCAAGGACGTTCGAAAATTCGGAACCGGGACCAGAGTCAACTCTCAACGCTCGACGCAACGGACTAAAAATTACAAGTTAACTATGTATATAAATATAATATAATATATAATTAATTATAGAAATTATATATATATTATATATATATATTATAAACCGTCGGCAGAGAAAGACTCCAAGATGTGAGCTGGAATTTCAAACTCCGCGACTCGCAGAGTTTGAAGGCAAAATTCACCGCGAGTCGCGGAGCCCTAAATTTGAAAACTGCCTATAAAGCCAACCGAATTCTGATCAAAATTATCATCTTTTTCTTCTCTTATCATACGTAAACGATATATATATATATATATAATTTATATTTTAATTTTAATTATAATTATAATAATAAGGGTATGTTAGCGAATATTGTAAGGGTGTAAGTCGAAATTCTGTCCGTGTAACGCTACGCTATTTTTAAATCATTGTAAGTTATGTTCAACCTTTTTATATTGATGTCTCGTAGCTAAGTTATTATTATGCTTATTTAAAACGAAGTAATCATGATGTTGGGCTAATTACTAAAATTGGGTAATTGGGCTTTGTACCATAATTGGGGTTTGGACAAAAGAACGACACTTGTGGAAATTAGACTATGGGCTATTAATGGGCTTTATATTTGTTTAACTAAATGAAAGTTTGTTAATGTTAATATAAAGATTTACAATTGGGCGTCCCTATAAATTACCATATACACTCAATCGGACACGATGGGCGGGGTATTTATATGTACGAATAATCGTTCATTTAACCGGATACGGGAATGGATTAATAGCCACTAGAATAATTAAAACAGGGGTGAAATTACATTCAAGGGTAATTGGTGTAATTGTTAACAAAGTAGTAAAACCTTGGTTTACACGCAGTTGATAACCTGGTGTATTCATTAAACAAAGTATTAAAACCTTGTTACAATTCGAATCCCCAATTAGTTGGAATATTTAACTTCGGGTATAATAATAATTTGACGAGGACACTCGCACTTTATATTTATGACTGATGGACTGTTATGGACAAAAACCAGACGGACAGATTAAATAATCCAGGACAAAGGACAATTAACCCATGGGCATAAAACTAAAATCAACACGTCAAACATCATGATTACGGAAGTTTAAATAAGCATAATTCTTTTATTTCATATTTAATTTCCTTTATTTTATATTTAATTGCACTTCTAATTATCGCATTTTTATTTATTGTTATTTAATTGCACTTTTAATTATCGTACTTTTTAATTATCGCAAGTTTATTTTATCGCACTTTTATTATTCGCAATTTCATTATCGTTATTTACTTTACGCTTTAAATTTAAGTCTTGTATTTATTTTATATTTTACATTAGGTTTTAACTGCGACTAAAGTTTTAAAATCGACAAACCGGTCATTAAACGGTAAAAACCCCCCTTTATAATAATAATATTACTTATATATATATTTGTATTTTTATAAAAGTAAACTAATATAGCGTTGAGCTTTGTTTAAAGATTTCCCTGTGGAACGAACCGGACTTACTAAAAACTACACTACTGTACGATTAGGTACACTGCCTATAAGTGTTGTAGCAAGGTTTAAGTATATCCATTCTATAAATAAATAAATATCTTGTGTAAAATTGTATCTTATTTAATAGTGTTTTCTGCTAAAATTAATAACTATTTTATATACACCTCGCATAACATCAAGTATTTTTGGCGCCGCTGCCGGGGACAACTCTTAAATGCCGGAAGCGCAACGCTAATATAAAAAAAAAGATTTTTATTTTACTTTTATTAAAAGTCGCTTTTGTAAAAATACGTTTTAAAAATTCGAAAATATAAAAAGAAAAACAAAAATATAAGTATTTTTTTAAGATTTTGTTAAATATTTAAGTTTTATAAGTTTCTTTATTTTTATTTTAGTTTATAAAAATATAAGTTTTATTTTAATATTTTTTTATTTATTTAAAAACAGAAAACAGAAAATAAAAAAAAATAAAGGAAAAACGCGTCGAATATTCAAACCTGTCAGCTGAATTCTGGAACCCCGCGAGTCGCGGGGTTTGATGTATTAATTACCGCAACTCGCGGAGCCTTTCTGACAGGCGACAAAAAACCCTAATCCTGCATTAATTACGGGTTATTATTAATTATAATTATTATTTAAACCTAATAATTATTATTATTATTATTAGTTTTATTTTAAGATTTACTTTTTATTTAATTTATGTATTTAGTATTAATTAGTTTTAATTAATTTGTAAAATTAATAGTTTTATTAAATAAATAATATAAAAATAATATTTTTATAAAAATTGTACTTTTTATATATTTTTATATTTTGTCCATTTTTAATCATTGTAGCGTAATATTTGTATTTTTTCGCTCATATTTAATTTTAAACTTAGTTTTTGCTATAGTTATTTTTACTCCTAGATTTTTAGGCTTTGCCGTAGAATTCCTTAAGTGCTTTTTCTTTAGACTAAGATTTAGGTGCTTTAGAATTTTGCGACGGCTTTTTAAGTTTTAGTTTCTTTTTAAGTTATTTCCATTTGGGATTTAGTTTTTCCTGTAAGCTTTAATATTTTTAGACCTTTTACTATGTACCAATTATCATTCCAATTAGTAATATCAATTTGCGATTATAATTTTAAGTTAGTTGTAGTAATAAGGTTAGGTTAGTCAAGTATTTTTAAGTTTTTATAAGTTTCTTTTATTTTTCCGTCACCTTTTATTTTTCAACCATTTTTTCTTTTTCAACCTTTTTCGACGAACTCTTTTTCTCTCTTATTTCTCGCCATTCTAGTTTTTAGGACTTAGAATTTTTTCTACTTCTTATCTAAATTTCTTAAAATTACGAAAATTTATTTTAAGTGGTTAAATTAATAGACATCAAAATTTTCTGGTTCGTAGTAATAGTTGGATTTGTACGTGGACCGGGTTATTGGAGCCAAACAGTCCTCAATTATATTGAGACCAAACGAATCCTGCCCCTCTGCTGCATCTTTTGGCTATTCGAAACGTGGGCAAAATCAGAAAAGTCTATTAATTGGATAACTTATTATAATTTTTCTTTCCTTTTTAAAACTAATAGGATATTCAGTGAATGCACCGAGCAAGACGTTCATCACCTTTTGTACGTTCACCATCTGTAACTAGATCAAGACATTTAGAAAATATAACCGCCGTTGATTTTTCTTTAGAATCGTCATCTAGTCAACCAAGTACTTCAGTTCAAATTTCCGATAATCCATTTTTTGAACCCGACCTCACAATTGAGAATCCGGAAAATATTCAGGAACGGTTCGTAGATCCTGAACCATTAAACTTTCCTCCGGAGCCACCAATCATTCAAACAGAGATTGTTGAGGAACGAACTATTAAATCAGAATCATCTAGTGATACCGATTCAACAAATTCAATTATGGAGAATCTGGAACCTTTAAGTATGGAAGACCGAATGAGAGCTAAACGCACTGGCCAAGGTCACGCAATTACTCATCCAGACATTAATGCGCCAGATTATGAAATCAAAGGACAAATTCTACACATGGTGACTAATCAATGCCAATTTAGTGGTGCGCCGAAGGAAGATCCAAATGAACATCTACGTACCTTTAATAGGATCTGCACACTATTTAAAATACGAGAAGTGGAGGATGAACAGATATATCTCATGTTATTTCCCTGGACTTTAAAGGGAGAAGCCAAAGATTGGTTGGAATCGTTACCTGAAGGGGCGATCGATACATGGGATGTTTTAGTTGACAAATTTCTTAAACAATTCTTTCCTGCATCTAAAGCCGTAAGACTTCAAGCAGAAATTGTTACGTTCACACAGAAACCAAATGAAACTTTATATGAGGCATGGACTAGATATGGAAAGTTGTTAAGAGGATGTCGGCAACATGGTTTAGACACCTGTCAAATAGTACAAATATTCTACCAAGGATGCGACATCACTACAAGGAAAGACATAGATATAGCAGCTGGTGGTTCTATTATGAAGAAAACCGAAACTGATGCTTACAAAATTATTGATAACACTGCTTCCCACTCACATGAGTGGCACCAAGAAAAAGATATCATTAGATCATCTAAAGCAGCTAGAGCCGATTCTAGTCATGACTTAGATTCCATTTCCGCAAAGATAGATGCTGTAGAGAGACGAATGGAAAAGATGACTAAGGATATTCACTCAATACGAATTAGTTGTGAGCAGTGTGGAGGACCACATTTGACAAAAGATTGTCTCAGTATTGAATTAACAATGGAACAAAGAGAGAATATTTCATACATAAACCAAAGGCCTGGAAATAATTATCAGAATAATTATCAACCGCCAAGACCGATTTACAATCAAAACCAGAATTATAACCGAAATATTCCATACAACAACCAACAAGGTCCTAGCAATCAACAAGTATCCAATAATACTTATAATCAGCAAAGACCGAATTTTCAAAACAAACCACCACAACAAACCGATGATAAAAAGCCGAATTTAGAAGATATGATGACGAAGCTAGTTGAAACTCAAACACAGTTTTTCACATCTCAAAAACAAACTAATGAACAAAATGCTCAAGCATTTAGAAATCAACAAGCTTCTATTCAAAATCTGGAACAAGAAGTGAGTAACCTAGCAAGGTTAATAGGTGAAAGAAAACCGGGAAGTCTACCTAGCGATACAAATGCTAACCCCCGGAATGAAACAGCTAAAGCTATTACCACAAGAAGTGGTACAACACTTAAACCACCTGAAATACCTGTAACTTCTGATGAAACCATTCCTACTCCACAAGAACCACAAACTGATCAAGATAAGGAAAAAGAACCGGTAGTTGAAAAGGTTAATGAAGATAACACAGTTAAGGATAAACCTTATGTTAAACCATACCAACCACCACTTCCTTATCCGAGTAAAATGAAGAAAGAGAAACTTGAAGCCGAGCAATCCAAATTCTTGGATATGTTTAAACAGATAAATGTAAATCTTCCTTTCATTGATGTGATTTCAGGAATGCCTAGATATGCTAAATTCTTGAAAGATCTAATCTCAAATAGAAAGAAAATGGAAGAACTCTCGGCTGTTACTATGAATGCTAATTGTTCAGCAGTGCTGTTGAATAAGATACCAGAAAAATTATCTGATCCAGGAAGTTTCACAATTCCATGTTTTCTGGGTAGTCTTAGTTCAATAGAAGCATTGGCAGACTTAGGTGCTAGTATAAATCTAATGCCGTATTCACTATACGCTAAACTAGACCTTGGAGAATTGAAACCAACCAGAATAAGCATACAACTAGCCGATAGATCAATAAAATATCCTAGAGGGATAATGGAGAACATGCTAGTTAAAGTTGGTACTTTAGTATTTCCAGTAGATTTTGTTGTTTTGGACATGGAAGAAGATTCTCAAGTTCCTCTCATATTAGGAAGACCATTCTTAAACACGGCTAAAGCAATGATAGACGTGTTCGGTAAGAAACTGACCCTAAGTATAGAGGATGAGAGTGTTACCTTTTCAGTTGATAGAGCAATGCAACAACCACAATCTGCAGATGATACATGTTATTATATTCAAACTATAGATGCACATGCAGAATTATTAGAAGAATTTCCAGAATTACAAGGAACAGGAGAATGTTCTTTAGGAGAAGGTAATGAACCAATTGATGAAGCTGAAATGTTAGCTACACTTATAGCTAATGGATATGAACCAACAACAGAAGAAATTCAAGTGCTAAAAGAAGAAGACAGATATCGATATAAATCATCGATAGAAGAACCTCCGAAATTAGAGTTAAAGCCACTTCCAAACCATTTGGAATACGCTTATTTACATGGTGAATCTGAATTACCTGTAATAATATCGTCTTCTCTTACTGAAAATGAGAAATCACAACTCATTTCTATGTTGAAAGCTCATAAACCAGCCATTGCATGGAAGATTCATGATATTAAAGGAATAAGTCCTTCGTATTGCACACATAAAATCCTTATGGAAGAAGGTCATAAAACGTATGTGCAACGCCAACGAAGACTAAATCCTAATATGCAAGATGTAGTTAAGAAAGAGATTATTAAACTGCTAGATGCAGGTTTGATATATCCAATTTCTGATAGTCCATGGGTAAGCCCAGTTCAATGCGTACCTAAGAAGGGTGGCATGACTGTCATTACAAATGAGAAAAATGAGCTTATTCCTACTAGGACTGTAACAGGATGGCGTGTATGTATTGATTATAGAAAATTAAATGACGCCACCAGAAAAGATCACTTTCCCTTACCTTTCATAGATCAAATGTTGGAAAGATTAGCCGGAAATAGTTACTATTGTTTTCTAGATGGATTTTCCGGATATTTTCAAATTCCAATAGCACCCGAGGACCAAGAGAAAACCACATTCACGTGCCCTTATGGTACTTTTGCTTACAAACGCATGCCATTTGGACTTTGCAACGCCCCTGCAACCTTTCAAAGGTGCATGATGGCTATTTTTCACGACATGATAGAAGAATGCATGGAAGTTTTCATGGATGACTTTTCAGTCTTCGGTGATACATTTAAATCATGTCTAGTTAATCTGGAACGAATGCTAATTAGATGCGAAAAATCAAATCTAGTACTTAATTGGGAGAAATGCCATTTCATGGTTAAAGAAGGCATCGTTCTTGGACATAAAATTTCAAAAGAAGGAATTGAAGTGGATAGAGCTAAAGTAGATGTAATTGCTAAACTTCCACATCCCACAAATGTTAGAGGAGTTAGGAGTTTTCTAGGGCATGCCGGTTTTTACCGACGTTTCATAAAAGATTTTTCTAAAATTGCCACTCCTATGAATAAACTCCTAGAAAAGGATGCTCCATTCATCTTTTCAGATGAGTGTATCAAATCTTTTAATATTCTTAAAGAGAAACTCACTAATGCACCAATCATGATAACACCAAATTGGAATCTACCATTTGAACTAATGTGTGATGCAAGTGATTTTGCAATGGGAGCCGTTTTAGGACAAAGGATTGAAAAACGATTTCAACCTATATATTATGCTAGTAAGACATTACAAGGAGCACAAACAAACTATACAACTACGGAAAAAGAACTCCTTGCTATTGTCTTTGCTTTTGACAAATTTCGATCATATCTCGTTCTAGCAAAAACGGTGGTCTATACCGACCATTCTGCTCTTAGATACCTATTTTCAAAACAAGATGCTAAACCAAGATTAATCCGTTGGATCTTACTCTTACAAGAGTTTGATATTGAAATCCGAGATAAAAGAGGAGCAGAAAATCTCGCCGCTGATCATCTTTCTCGTCTTGAAAATCCTGAGTTAGAAGTTCTAAATGAATCGGCCATACAAGACAACTTTCCTGATGAATATCTATTGAAGATAGATTATAAAGAAATCCCATGGTTTGCAGACTATGCAAACTACTTAGTTTGTGGATTCCTTGAAAAAGAATTATCGTACCAAAGACGAAAGAAATTCTTCAGTGATATAAAACACTATTTCTGGGAAGATCCACATCTGTTTAAAAGTTGTCCCGATGGAATAATACGCCAATGTGTATTTAGAGATGAAGCTAGTAAAATTTTAAACCATTGTCACACAGGACCAACAGGAGGGCATTATGGGCCTCAACTAACAGCAAGAAAAGTTTATGAAGCTGGATTCTATTGGCCTACAATTTACAAAGACGCACACCTTCTTTGCAAATCCTGTGATGCTTGTCAAAGGGCCGGAAAAATAAGTCAACGTGATGAAATGCCACAAAATGTCATCCAAGTATGTGAAGTATTTGACATTTGGGGTATTGACTTTATGGGTCCATTTCCAAAATCTCATAATAATCTATATATACTCGTAGCCATTGATTATGTATCTAAATGGGCGGAAGCACAAGCTCTCCCAACTAACGATGCACGAGTTGTAGTCAACTTTTTAAAACGTCTTTTTGCAAGGTTTGGAACACCGAAAGCTTTAATAAGTGATCGGGGTACTCATTTCTGTAATAATCAACTTGAGAAAGTTCTTAAAAGATATGGAGTAACTCATAAAATCTCCACCGCATATCATCCACAAACAAGTGGACAAGTTGAAAATACAAACCGAGCTTTAAAACGTATTCTAGAGAAAACCGTAGGATTAAATCCGAAGGAATGGTCCATTAAATTGGAGGATGCACTCTGGGCTTTTAGAACAGCCTACAAAACTCCAATTGGAACCACACCTTTTAGACTTGTTTATGGAAAAGCATGTCATCTTCCAGTAGAAATTGAACACAAAGCATTTTGGGCTTTGAAAACATGTAATCTTGATTTACATGAAGCCGGACGTCTACGATTAAGTCAACTAAATGAATTAGAAGAATTAAGACATGAAGCATACGATAATTCGTTAATCTATAAAGAAAGAACGAAGAAATGGCATGATAAAAGAATTATAAGTTCAAAAGAATTTAAAGAAGGAGACAGAGTTCTTCTTTTCAATTCACGATTCAAGCTATTTCCTGGAAAATTGAAATCAAGATGGTCTGGACCATTCATAGTCAAAAGAGTTTTCCCATACGGAACGATAGAATTGATAAATTCAAATGGGATTGAATTTAAAGTTAATGGTCACAGAGTTAAACATTACATACATGGTTCGATGGAAGTCGACAACGAAGTTAATCACAATTTCGATACCACAGCTAACTAAGTGTGGGGAGAATCAAGTCTTTAAAGGATAATATGTATTTCTGTTAGAGTTAGATTGTCTGTTTTCGTGTAGTTCTCGAAAATGGAACCCGAATGGTCTTTCCCTAGCAGACCCTAAAGAACTAGTCTTCTCCCCCCATTCTGAATTTTTATTTTTTTTAGGTTTTTACAAAATGAAGACTGCCTGTGAACTAAACCATGGTCTAATGCTACACGCTTTGATCACTAAAAGAAATAATGACATACTACCGAGTGAAATAGTATCAGTAATCAGAGAAAGAATGGACGGAGTTAGAAAAGAATCCAGATGCGAAGATAATAAGTTACAATTTGGTAAAGGAAAATCAAAATCCGCAGCGAAAAGAAGAGCACGACACCTAGAACGATGTCACAAATGCGGAAAATGGTCACATGGAGGTAAATGTTCAAATAATCAAACCTATTCAAATACCGAATTTGTTACTTTATGCAGAGACGGACCGTTCATATGTTTAGAAGAAAAGACACTGAATGCTCGAGGTTACGCCTATGTAGCCTTGGAAAATCAATTAAACCGACTATCTTATGAATGGAATAGATCATATAACTAAGAAATCTATTTCACAGGTATGTCTGTACAGTTTTTAGTTTTTATTTTTATTTTTAACCTTTTGATAATAAACGCTAATTTGTTCGCTAAAAAGTATTAAATTGGTATTAAATAAAATTAGGTTTGGCGACCGAAATTATTGATATCATTCAAAAATTTATTACATCACTGCGAAATTTAACGTTTATTCTTAAGGTATAAATATCTTTAATCAATCAACCCAAAATATTTCAAAAATTCGTCATGAGTTAAATTAGGTCTTGGAACCGAAATTACTTTACCGAAAAGAGGGGCGCATATTTTTGATAATATTTGATTGATTAAAGTGGGATAAAAAGACAAAAAGATTTTTAATTTTATTTTTACCATATTTTAAAAATTAATATTTAAATCTTAAATTAATATTGTAAACTTTGTAAAAACAATATATTTAAAATTGTAAATATTTGAAAAATTAATATAAGTTTGATATGAATTTATAAATTTTTAAATTAAGTTTGGTGTGAATTTTTAATTTTTAAAATATTAATTTTTAATTTTATGCATTTCAAATTTTAAGTTTGGTGTGAATTTTTAATATTAATTTTGAATTTTATATTTAAGTTGTGTGAATTTAAAAACAAAAATTTACTTTATCTCATTAAGTTAAGAATATGATTTTTAAAATTCGTCGTAAGTTGAAGACTAGGTCTTTGAACCGAAATTGCTTTACCCGAGGAAGGGACGAGAACTTTTATTATCATTATTTTTAATCTTATTGAATTAAAGTATGCCAAAAAAATTAAAAAAATCAAAAAAAAAATCTAAGCTTTTAAAGCAATTGCTTAAAAATGACAAATTTTAAAATTTTGTCGAAGGACGGACTAGGACATCGATCCGAAACGACCTCGTCCTAAATAACAAGGGAAACAAAATTTTAAAATTAATTACTTAATTGTTTTAATAAGTTAATGATTATAAAAAAAATATATATATATATACCAAACTCCGCGAGTCGCGGAGTTTGGAGGGTTAATCCCCGCGACTCGCGGAGGAGCCGGATTACAGAAAAAAAAAGAAGAGCTGCAAACTGATCAGTTTCATACTCCTCAACCCAAAAATACAGCTCGAAAAACTGCACCCGAAAAACACGAAAAAAACCCCCCAAAATCACAATTTTTAACCGTTAATCACCAAATCTTTTGCTAAAATCATGTTGAGAAGGATGCTATCTAAGAATTACTCAAGAAAAACGGTAAATTTCTACACCTAAACACCATTTAATTCGAAATTAAGTGTTATTGAGCTATTTTTTCCCCAATTTGATTTTGATGCTTTTTAGTGTAATTAGGCTTAAATTGTTTATGTATTATGCTTGTATAACCAAGATTGATGCTATTTAACATGATTAGAAGCCTTAAACTTCAAATTTTGAATAATCTAGGGTTTGTGTTCTTGAGCAAATTTGGGGCTTTTTGATATAAACAGGTTATGGCCGATTTTTGTCATGAATTGTTGCTAAATTGAGTAGTGTAACATGTCTAGGTAGTTAAATGATCCAAACTTTGAGCCTAAACATGATTTTGAGAATTAAAGTGGACTTTTTCAAGTCTAAAATTCATGAACTTGATTTTTGAAAGATAATGCCATTTGAGACTTGTTTAATTGCTAGTAATGATTATTTTGACATGTTATTTGAGTTGAATGCTTATGAACTTGGCGAAAATTTTCGTATATGCTTATTTGAAAAAGTGTAGATTTGATAAAAATGTGAAAATAAGCTTAAGTTTGATATAAATTGATAATGTCATTGTAATTATTTTGATTGATGATTTTGCTGACACTAACGCATATTTGGATGCACAAAAATTGTGTTTGATGTGTTTTGCAGAATGAAAGGGGTGAATCTTCATCCCAAGCCCGCAATGCTCCTGCTGAGAATTTGGAACAACAGGAGGTGGATAACTACTACAAGCAGGATATACCTCATCCAGTCATGACCTTTTCCGATATGCACTTGGAAGAGTTGCACCCGAACCTGAGATTTGACAGACTTTGGATAGATTATCCAAAATATCAACGGGGTTTGCATACTCTTCATTCTAAGGTTGTTGAGGTACCGAGGGTCATAGAATGGGGACCCTTAGAAGCTGTAGAATTGGCCGGGCCAATTAGGGAATTACTTGTACAGAGGTATGGTAATTCTTCTTTTAATGACTGGGTATGTTTATTCACCATACGTAGACCTGTATATAAAGTATGGTGTGAAGAATTGTTATGTAGTATAGAGTTGAATGATCGGGTAGCTAGTTTAACCGATCGTTCTTTTATTAGATTTTTGTTAGGCGGTTCGATGCGCCACATGTCTTTACTGGACATGGCTCAGGCTTTACGTATATATACGCCTGAGGAGTTAGCGTCTGCCGATTGTAGAGGATTGATACTAAACGGTAGAAAGATAGATGAAAATTTTGATACACACGGTGTGTGGAGTCAAATGACAAGCCATCACCGTTTCAAAGGGGGAAACTACTCTTATTTGGATATAGATAGAGCCGAATTAAGAGTGATACATAGGTTTTTAGCTAATTCGATTACACAAAGGGGTAAGAACAAAGAAAAAGTAAATGAACAAGATTTGTTTTACCATATGTGTATTCGAGACCCACAAAGCGCTGTAAGTATACCATATTGTGTGGGTTATTATTTATCAGCTATGGTTCGGGGGATGCGACCACATAGCATAATAGGAGGTGGTATTTTTATTACTTTGATTGGTGAATATCTCGGTGTGGATATAAGTCGGGGGGGATTATTACTAGAAGAGCCGGAACCCCGCGACACTATAGGTTTAAATGTATACCATGGTGCGAAAGTTTTGAAGAGGCGAAATAACGCCGCAGTACGATACCATGGTAGACATCCACAGGTGGAGAGAAACCAACAACAAGGTAATGTAGGAGGGGGGAATGAGATGCAAGAAATGCATAGGTTTATAGCTTCTCAGGAATACGAAAATGCTAGACAGAGAGCATTTGAAGATTGGCAAGTTCGTCAGAACCAGATCATAGCTCATTGCCAACATATAGGTAGAAACTATATTCCTACACCGAAACCCATCTTCCCTCCTTGGTCTATAGAGATGCAGCCACCATATCCTACGTATGATCCTGCCAAAGCATTCTATAGCACTTATGGTTATGCCTGGAACCCCTATTGGTACCAATATCATCCTTAGTATACTTATTTTTTTTTTATTTTGTAATTTGTAATTATTGATACGTTTAATACTTTTGTTAATATTGTAATCATTAATTATCTAACTTTTATTCTTAAATTTTAATAATTTTTGAATGTGGAGTAATATACCAAACTTCAAAAATATGTATATATGTTTGCAGTTTATCTTATGTACACAACAGGGTAAAACAACGCATTTTCAAAGACTGGCATTAAGTTCAGCAAAAGCAACTAATTTTGACGACAAGATGCAAAATATATGTGAAATAACAACAAGACGGAATGAACAAATGATGTGCACCATTTATCATTCAGCAAACAAACGCCAATATATTTGGAAACTTCGGTAAAATTTAATCATTTTCACACAAATCACCCTCAATAATTTAAATTGTTACTGATTTCTTGCAAATGAGGGCATTGCAAGATCTTAAGTGTGGGAAGGGGTTAAATTCTTTCGGATTTTAAAAAATTTTTTGATTTAAACACTTGGTTACCATTAAAAATACTAGTAAAGCAGTAGTTGTATTAGAATCTAGTGCTCTCTGATAAAAAAGAACAGCCCTAGTCTTATATACTGACTACCCAATTCTAGTAAAATTTTTAAAAAATTTCAATTAAATGAATTCAAAATCATGTTTATACATATTTATGAACGATAAAACTAGGTTTTAACACCGAAATTATTGTTACCTCGGAAAGGACATAAATTAAGAAACAAACTAAAATGTTAAAATTCATTTAAAATGGAATAGAGGACGATAAAAAGGAAAATAAAAGCCAAGTGTGGGAAAATTTACCAAGTTATCTTAAACATATGTCACATATATCTGTAACAAATAACTGAAAATACTTTTGCTTTGGACTAAACTAAACTGTTTTACCCGATGAAAGAAAAGAAGAGATGGATCTACACGATGAATCAATTCCATCATTAAAAGGAAGTAAAGTCTTCCGAAAAAGACACGCGCTTCTTGATTTAGGTCATGAAGTTGTCGTCCAAACCAGCTGTAGGTTGACGAAAAATCTAGAAAAGTCATCACTAAAATCGGTTGGAAATCCACGGACCTCAGCATTAAACAAGGTCGCCAAGTGGTCAGATTTATCCTAACCATGAGAAGGATTTATCTCGTACAATGGGGGGGCACCATGCAAATTAGCTGGACAAGACTAATGAATCAGATCCCCAGAAAGGATAATCTCCTTAAAGATTAAAAATCAGCTTTTAAGACTGATATTACTCAATCCTAGAGATTGACCTTAAAGATTGAGAATTACAAACTCATGGAATTCAATGATATCTAAACTCGAGCTTGAACGAGAAAATATTTTGATCAAAATTATAAACCGATTTGTTTTCTGAAAACCCTATTTTCAATGCGTTCATTACCATTGAACGTAAAATCCTAGGAATTCACCTGGAATTCATTAGGTCACCTGAACTAAATCGGGTGTCAACCGTAAGAACGGTGGTTGCATAGTGGTCAAAGACAGGACCTTGTGCCAGACCGAAAAATTATAAGGGTGAGCTTTACTATTGCTCCTACCAAGGATAGTAATTGCGTCCGACACGTTATAGACCATAATTAAAAGCATGTCACGGGACATTGCCTTAACAGTTGCTTGTTCAACGCTTTCCTTTACAACCGGACGGTAGTTTGCCGAAAGGTAATATACGGGACAAGTAAACTGGACGTGTTGCTTTCCAAATACAAGGTTAGCAAGTGGGTGACACAAAACTGTAAGTTTTGAGCTAAAATTTTCAAATCTGAAACCCACCAAACCCACAAAAATATTTTGCAAACACCGGTAAAGGGTTATTCCGGAAAACTTATCTAGGGTAAAAACTAGATTTAATTTTCAAAAGATCAAATGTTTTCATAAAGATCCAATTTCCTTAATGGATCTAAATTTTTATAGTCATGTGGGACTGTAAACCATATCGTTACTACCATTGTTTTTACCGCCGTATAGAAATCACTGATGTACAAAGTGTGAAGAATAAAGAAGTGATTCTAGTATTTCAAGACGATATTGCTTGAGGACAAGCAACGCTCAAGTGTGGGAATATTTGATAATGCTAAAAACGAACATATATTTCATAGCATTATTCCTCAAGAAAGACAAGCTTTTAGTTGCAATTGTTCTATTTACAAGTGATATTCGTTTAAATAATAAAAGGTGAAGACAAAAGACAGATTCGACGAATTGAAGACGAAAACGACCAAAAAGCTCAAAAGAACAAAAGACAATCAAAAAGGTTCCAATTATTGATAAGAAACGTCTCGAAATTACAAGAGTACAAGATTCAAAACGCAAAGTACAAAATATAAAATTGTACGCAAGGACGTTCGAAAATCCAGAACCGGGACCAGAGTCAACTCTCAACGCTCGACGCAACGGACTAAAAATTACAAGTTAACTATGTATATAAATATAATATAATATATAATTAATTATATTAATTATATATATATTATATATATATATTATAAACCGTCGGCAGAGAAAGACTCCAAGATGTGAGCTGGAATTTCAAACTCCGCGACTCGCGGAGTTTGAAGGCAAAATTCACCGCGAGTCGCGGAGCCCTAAATTTGAAAACTGCCTATAAAGCCAACCGAATTCTGATCAAAATTATCATCTTTTTCTTCTCTTATCATACGTAAACGATATATATATATATATATATATATATAATTTATATTTTAATTTTAATTATAATTATAATAATAAGGGTATGTTAGCGAATATTGTAAGGGTGTAAGTCGAAATTCTGTCCGTGTAACGCTACGCTATTTTTAAATCATTGTAAGTTATGTTCAACCTTTTTATATTGATGTCTCGTAGCTAAGTTATTATTATGCTTATTTAAAACGAAGTAATCATGATGTTGGGCTAATTACTAAAATTGGGTAATTGGGCTTTGTACCATAATTGGGGTTTGGACAAAAGAACGACACTTGTGGAAATTAGACTATGGGCTATTAATGGGCTTTATATTTGTTTAACTAAATGAAAGTTTGTTAATGTTAATATAAAGATTTACAATTGGGCGTCCCTATAAATTACCATATACACTCAATCGGACACGATGGGCGGGGTATTTATATGTACGAATAATCGTTCATTTAACCGGACACGGGAATGGATTAATAGCCACTAGAATAATTAAAACAGGGGTGAAATTACATTCAAGGGTAATTGGTGTAATTGTTAACAAAGTAGTAAAACCTTGGTTTACACGCAGTTGATAACCTGGTGTATTCATTAAACAAAGTATTAAAACCTTGTTACAATTCGAATCCCCAATTAGTTGGAATATTTAACTTCGGGTATAATAATAATTTGACGAGGACACTCGCACTTTATATTTATGACTGATGGACTGTTATGGACAAAAACCAGACGGACAGATTAAATAATCCAGGACAAAGGACAATTAACCCATGGGCATAAAACTAAAATCTACACGTCAAACATCATGATTACGGAAGTTTAAATAAGCATAATTCTTTTATTTCATATTTAATTTCCTTTATTTTATATTTAATTGCACTTCTAATTATCGCATTTTTATTTATTGTTATTTAATTGCACTTTTAATTATCGTACTTTTTAATTATCGCAAGTTTATTTTATCACACTTTTATTATTCGCAATTTCATTATCGTTATTTACTTTACGCTTTAAATTTAAGTCTTGTATTTATTTTATATTTTACATTAGGTTTTAACTGCGACTAAAGTTTTAAAATCGACAAACCGGTCATTAAACGGTAAAAACCCCCCTTTATAATAATAATATTACTTATATATATATTTGTATTTTTATAAAAGTAAACTAATATAGCGTTGAGCTTTGTTTAAAGATTTCCCTGTGGAACGAACCGGACTTACTAAAAACTACACTACTGTACGATTAGGTACACTGCCTATAAGTGTTGTAGCAAGGTTTAAGTATATCCATTCTATAAATAAATAAATATCTTGTGTAAAATTGTATCGTATTTAATAGTGTTTTCTGCTAAAATTAATAACTATTTTATATACACCTCGCATAACATCAACGACCATAGAGCATTTCATAGGGCGGCATGCCTATACTAGAGTGATACGAGTTGTTGTAAGAGAATTCAATCAAAGGTAGATGAGAATCCCACGATCCTCCATATTCTAATACACAAGCTCTTAACATATCCTCTAACGTCTGAATAGTACATTCACTTTGACCGTCTGTTTGAGGATGATACGCTGTGCTGAGATTAACTCGAGTACCTAAATTCTCCTGTAAACTCTGCAAAAAATTAGACACGAACCTCGAATCTCTATCTGATACAATAGATAATGGTATTCCATGTTGAACTATAATCTCATTCACATATAGTTAGGCTAACTTGCTGAGCGAAGTTGTCTCACTTGTAGCCAGAAACTGCGCGCTTTTAGTCAATCTATCAACTATCACCCAAATCATGTCATGACCTTTCTGGGTTCGGGGTAACTTTGTTACAAAATCCATTGTTATGTGTTCCCACTTCCACTAAGGAATCTCAATTTGACGTAATGACCCGTAAGGTTTCTGATGTTCAGCTTTTACTTGAGCGCATATATGACACTTTTCCACGTAATGTGCGATATCTTTCTTCATTGTTGGCCACCAATATAAAGGTTTCAGATCATGATATATCTTCGTACTTCCAGGATGGATAGACAATCTCGATTTGTGCGCTTCATTCAAGATTAAATCCCTCAACCCTCCGAGCAAGGGAACCCAAATTCTGTTACAGAAAGTCTTAATCCATGAGAATCGTCAATTAAATTCACTTTTCGCTTTACTAATATCTCTGATTTCAAATGTTCTTCCTTCAAAGCTTCTAACTGGGATATCCTTAACGGATCAATCAAATCTGACACAATTTCAATTCGCATAAATTTTACATTGTCAGTGGATTTCTTTCGACGCAAAGCATCTGCAACTACAATTGCCTTTCCTGGATGATAACGAATCTCACAATCATAATCCTTGATCAACTCTGGCCACCATCTCTAATGCATTTTTAATTCTTTCTGTGAGAAGATATGCTGAAGACTCGTATGGTCGGTACAAATCACACAATGAGTACCGTAAAGGTAATGTCTCCATAATTTTAATGCAAACACAACCGCAGCCAACTCTAGATCATGTGTTGGATAATTCTTCTCATGAGTTTTTAACTGTCTTGAAGCATAGGAAATAACTTTGTCTCTCTGCATTAACACACAACCCAATCCGGCTAATGACGCATCAAATACACAACGAAATCTTCTGTACCCTCAGGTAATGCTAAAATCGGAGCTTGGAAAAACAACCATTTCAATGTCTGGAAGGCGTTTTCTTGTTCATCGCTCCATCAAAAAGTTACATCTTTCCTGGTTAACTTGGTCAATGGACCCGCGATCTTTGAGAAATCTTTAATAAACCTTCGGTAGTACCCGGCTAAACCCAGAAAACTCTTAATCTCTGTCGGAGTCTTCGGTAAATTCCAATTCATTATCACTTCTATCTTAGATGGATCGACTTTGATACCCTCTTGGCAGATAACGTGACCCAAAAACTGCACTTCTCTTAACCAGAACTCATATTTAGAAAACTTGGCGTACAACTTTTCTCGTTTCAACAGTTCTATTACTTGTCTCAGATGTGTAGCGTGTTCTGATTCTGTCTTTAAATAAATCAAAATATCATCGATAAATACTATCACGAATTTGTCGAGAAACTGTCTGCACACCCGATTCATTAAATCCATGAATATTGCTGGTGTATTTGTCAACCCGAACGGCATAACTAAAAACTCGTAGTGACCGTATCTTGTACGAAAAGCTGTCTTTGGAATATCTTCCTCGGCTACATGAACCTGGTGATAACCTGATCGTAGATCAATTTTAGAGAAGTACGATCCCCTTGTAGCTGATCAAATAGATCATCAATTCTCGGCAACGGGTACTTGTTCTTCACCGTTCTTTTATTTAATTCTCGGTAATCAATGCACATACGGAGAGTTCTGTCTTTCTTCTTCACGAACAACACTGGAGCACCCCATGGCGAAGAACTTGGCCGAATAAACCCACGATCTAGCAACTCCTGAATTTGCGACATCATATCACGAATCTCGGACGGTGCTAATCGATACGGAGCTTTAGCAACTGGTGTGGATCCCGGCAACAACTCGATTTTATATTCTACTTCCCTAACTGGCGGTAAACCCGGCAATTCATCTGGGAAGACTTCTGGGAATTCGGACACTATCGGGATATCAGACACGGATTTCTTCTCTTTCTTTGCATCGATCACATATGCTAGAAACGAATCACACCCCTTGGCTAATGATTTCTTAGCTTTCATCATCGAAATTAATGGACAATTAAACCCACCCCGTTCACCTCGGACCACAGCATGTGTACGAATCATCAACAACAGGATCATTACAAGGTTAAGTACTATATGCAGTAGTAAAAGAAGTTGCATTCACGATAAAAAGATGACGTCATAACCGACGTCGATTGTTTTACACCAACAGTATGCTTCTACGAATAGCAAGCATGAATAAATGTATGTGACCCTTAGGTCGTTACAAAACATAGTTCAAAAGTATTAAAGTTTGAATGCAAGATAAACAGTTCATGCGGTGATAACACTAGAGCAGCGGGTGTCTACGGTAAGACTAGCACGACAGCGGAAGCAAATAACCTTAAGCACCTGAGAAAAACATGCTTAAAAACGTCAACACAAAGGTTGGTGAGCTATAGTTTAAGTATAACAGTATGTAAGGTAGGCCACGAGATTTCAGTGCTACAAAGAGCGTTTCAAAACAGTATGATAAAGTATATGTTAACCGTGGGCACTTGGTAACTAACTTAACGTTTATACCCCCTTAAAGTACACTTGGCAAGTGCGTACGTTTACGAAGTATTAAACACTCGTTAAATGCTAGCGCTACTAGCTCGAGTGGGGATGTCAAACCCTATGGATCCATATCTAAGATTCGCGTTCACCGGTTCAAAAACCAATGACTAAATGTTACCGAGCTAAAGGGAATGTTTCTGCCGTTATATAACCCACACATATATAAAGTTTAAGTACTCGTGCCTAGTATGTAAAACATAAAATCCGCATGTATTCTCAGTTTCCAAAATAAGTTAAAATAAAAAGGGAATGCTATAACTCACATTGATAAAGTAGCGGTAAAGTATGACTACGAAAGTAAGCAAGTAATGAAGGTCGTCCAAACGGGTCCTCAACCTAAGTCAAAATATCACTAGGTCAGTAAATCGTCCGAATAGGTTTAAAAGTATGTAAATAAGGTCTTAAGGGTCATCATTGAAAGGACCCGTTCATATACATTATAAACGATTCACAATAGTTGATTACATCGCAAGGTATTTGACCTCTATATGATACGTTTTACAAACATTGCATTCGTTTTTAAAAGACAAACTTTCTTTACATCAAAAATTGATGGCATGCATACCATTTCATATTACATCCAACTATAATTGACTTAATATTAATCTTGATGAACTCAACGACTCGAATGCAACGTCTTTCAAAGTACGTCATGAATGACTCCAAGTAATATCCTTAAAATGAGCTAATGCACAGCGGAAGATTTCTTTACTACCTGAGAATAAAAATGCTTTAAAGTGTCAACCAAAAGGTTAGTGAGTTCATTAGTTTATCTAAATCAATCATTTCCGTAATAGTAATAGACCACAAGATTTCCGTTTAAAAATATATGTACACTCGCAAGTGTATAAAAGTATTCTATAAGTTGTAGGCACCCGGTAACAAGCCTTAACGTTCATGTTTTACCCTCTGAAGTACACCAGATCAGGTGTATTTAAAATAACCTCGAAGTACTAAAGCATCCCATAGTCAGGATGGGGTTTGTCAGGCTCAATAGATCTATCTTTAGGATTCGCGCCTACCGTACATAGACAAGTAGTTTAATGTTACCAAGCTAAGGGTATATTTCTGGTTTAAACCCACGTAGAATTAGTTTTAGTGCTTGTGCCTATTTCGTAAAACATTTATAAAAACAGCGCATGTATTCTCAGTCCCAAAAATATATATAAAAGGGAGCAAATGAAACTCACAATACTGTATTTCGTAGCAATTATGTATATGATGGCACTGAACAAGTGCAGGGTTTGTCTCGGATTCACGAACGTATCAATATTGTGATTCAATATTGCAGGAAAGTACGTAGACGCAACGAAAATGATAAACGTTAGGTTAACCTCACGAGCAATACCCTCGATCAATACCCATAACCTCCATAGCTATAACCCATAATTTCCTTAGCTCTATCCCGTTTGAAAACTTATTTTGAAATCGTCTGAATATAACTCCGTCGTAGTATTTTATGTATACTAATAATATCTTGAAATAATACAAAGAAAATATATATATGTAATTCGATTGAAAGAGTTTATAGAAATATATTTTTAAGTTTCTATGAAATAATGAAACATGTTGAATTCTATTTATAATAGATTTTTGAATTATTAAAGTGAATTATTAAAGTATGAATTATTAAAGTATGAATTATTAAAGTGAATTATTAAAGTATGAATTATTAAAGTGAATTATTAAAGTTAAAGTAAAGTAAAAGTAAAGTAAAGGTAAAGTTAAATTATAGTAAAAGTATAAAACTATGTACTTATAATACGCGTATAAATATATATAATATTAATTTAAATCGTTATATATATTTAATAAAATAAAATATAAATATCGCTATCTTTATCATACTGGTTAAGTAATGAGTTGTCAAAAGTGGTTCTAGATATTTATAAAAGATATATACGTTTTAATAATAAAGTTCTTTTTAAACTGAAAACGTTTTTGTACTTTTGAAACTAAATCAAATAAATATGATAATTAAATTTTCCAAAACAAAATATATTTAAGAATCATTTTGTTAAAAGGTTAAAATAATGGAAATCGTTATATCATAAAACATTTTAGAAAAGTAGAATTATATATATTCATAATTGGTTTCAAGTTTTTAAATTACAGTCTGTTGGTGAAGCATGGGATAAAGTCCAAAGGTTAAATAAACGTATGAAATCATCTTAATGAAAAATGTCGAGTTACTTAACTTGTCGATATATGGAAATCGTTATATCATAAAACATTTTAGAAAAGTAGAATTATATATATTCATAATTGGTTTCAAGTTTTTAAATTACAGTCTGTTGGTGAAGCATGAGATAAAGTCCAAAGGTTAAATAAATGTATGAAATCATCTTAATGAAAAATGTCGAGTTACTTAACTTGTCGATATCCAACATCTAAGTTATTTACACTCCACGTTCTTATTTTCATATTAAATAAAATGAAAGTTAACATAGTTATCTTATCAAGGTCACGAGGAAAATATTATAAAACATGCCTTGAAAATTAAACACGAATTTTCACTAACCCTTGTCTAGTTCCCGTTAATTGACACATTTGTTCTTACTTATAAATCACTTTACCATTTTCCAAATGTTGTCAAAAAGAATAGATTTCTTAAATCACAGTGGACCTCATAACATAGGCCCGTAATCATATCATAATGTATCTGATAATTCAATCATTTGATATTATCTCTTAATTCTGTCGATAAATATATCGAAACAAATACGTTCATGTAAAGTATCATATATCTAATACTTTGTTAATGTTTTTAGTTAATATTATATATTATATATACATATGTATATACTCATAATTGTTCGTGAATCGTCGAACACGGTCAAAGGGTAATTGATTACATGAATGTAGTTCCAAACTTTTTGAGATTCAACATTACAATTTCTGCTTATCGTGTCGGAAACATATAAAGGTTAAGTTTAAATTTGGTCGTAAATTTCCGGGTCGTCACAGTACCTACCCGTTAAAGAAATTTCGTCCCGAAATTTGATCGAGCTCATCATGGCTAACTATAAAAATGTTTTCATGACGAATATGAGTTGATAAATAGAGTTTTATCATCATTGAGTAATATAGATAAAACAATTTGATTACGCGAAGAGTATAAGTGAAGCTATCGCAAGAGAGTGAAATGAGTAAACGTATATTTGTTTTAACCGATGATGTAGTTATGATTGATTTCCAGAATTCATGGGATTTAAAGAAAATCTTTGCAATAAGATTTGGTTCTTCGGCGATTAAGGAAATCATGATCTTCTTTGATTAAATGCGATAATCTGTCTCGATTTCTCTGTCTGATATTTTACTATAAATCCACCCCATTCGTTTATTTATTTCCACAGCTCACACCTTCTAGTCTTCACCCCAATTCATACTTTAAAGCATTCGTTAATATGCTTCATCAAGTATTAATTCTTGATATACTCTTAACTTTCATATATGTCATTCTTATTTTTCATCTACCACCGGATGAAGTTATTTTCATCTACCATTACTTTGGGGTTATTGTGTTTTTCATTCTCCAGTGTCTTTATATTGCTATACGCATTGATATACACGTTTTGAAATTTCGGGGTTGTTATCGGGCTTTATATTCTCCATTATATTTCGGAGCTTCTTGCTTTCGCCTTAAGTCAAGCGAATAATGGTCCAGAATTCGTAGATATGAATTTTTGGATGAACATAGTTAATGTTCTAAGAAGAAAATTGTAATGGCACGATCTTGATTTGGCAAATTACCAGAATATCCGAAAATATAGAGCTATCAAGATGATATGTTCTTAATATGTTTGGAAATTGGGTAGAATGTAAGAGTCGTGTAAATAGTACATGATGATGGTATGTTCTGTGAATCATCACGTTCCATTAGAAACTCAGCATGACTTACTGTAATATAATCACGTTGATCAAGTGTCATTATATTATACTAACTCATGCTTCAGTTCCCAACACTACTTTAAAAACATTCCTATTTTAAAATCGATTTTTTTTCTTCAGAATTTAGAAACTAACACAGTTTCTTTTTATGTTGTAACGCAGATATTGTGAAGAGATATAAGATTTCGGATAAGAATAGTTGTGAAAATATCTTCAGGAATATCGAAGATATTTATAATAAAAGATACGATAATATATTAGAATTCTTAACATAGATGGATGATGAAGAAGATTTGTCTGTGAAGGTTTAGAATAAGAAGTAAGGTGTTTGCTAACGATTTCAGTAGACACTGAATAATTTGGATCCTTTGAAGGTAGGTTTAGTCTTTGTGATTTGTCCACAGCCTCCTTCATGGTCTGCTCAATCCGTTTTCCAGTTTCAAACCTTCTCTTTTTCTCAGCTTTACCACCATACTATTCTTTATCATCAAACTTTTGACTGTTAAAGTTGTTTACAGTTTTTGCTGCTTCATCGGCATTTTTCCAATTTCGAAGAACTAGTTCATAGTTTGGGATGTTTTTCAGAAAATTCACATTCGAAGTATGTAAGTCTAGGAGATAGACGTTATATGTATACATATAACTTTTGATGTAAAATTGTCGCGAAATTCAAAATACTGATTGCTAATTCCCAGTAGTTGGTATGACAATTATTGTTACAGGATGTAGGTGAGTACATGATGGGGTTTTAATAAATAAGTATAGTGGCTTTTCGGAGAGGCTTAAGTCGAAGGTTAATGAAGTTGTTGATAAGTTTACTGCTAATGTGGCGAGATATGAAAGGTTCCCCGGTAACAATGATGAAGGGTTTATTCGTATAAACAAATGAAGGTGATTTGCTGGAGCTGTGACAAAACTGTCTATTTTGGAAAGAGATTGAAAAATTATATTTGGTAATAAATATCAAAGGATCTGACACGGATACGTGTTAAACTATAACTTTGGTTTCGAGAGCTTTTTAGGTGCATGACAGTGGGTAATGTGTGGTTGGATCATCATCTCGCATGTCTTTAGGAATTTCGAAGTGTTTGAACACATATTGTAATTGTTAATATACATATGATGTTCTAAGATTTTGAATGATACAAATATTTTTGTGAGTTCCATGCATAGAAATGAGGTTCTAGGACAATTTTGAAGTCAAAGTATAGTTTTAAAAGATGTAGGAATCTAAGAGTGATGATTTTGGTTATATCTTGAATCGAATTCTGAGATTTCAAAATCAGAATATGTAATTAGATTTTGAATGAGTACGGTTGTTTTGATTTCTATAAAAGAATGTATATTGTTGTGAAAGTAGGGAGTATAATGGATGACTTGCTGAATCAGATTCGAAGAATGTAACATATTAATTGTGAATTTATATATCTCTCGGGTATTACCTACCCGTTAAAAAAAAATTTCACAATTAATATTTTGTACAAAAGAATTTTATTACAGTCTTTATGGAAATATATATGTGTATATTTCTTCAGATGTAATATAGATTTAATGAGTTAATATTAAATTAAACTCATTTGATTTATGGTTAAGGCTAGGATAGATAATTTCTAAACTTTAGAAATTACATAATCGCCGTAGAATGTTTCCCCAATGAAGTTATGAATCAATACTTCATCGTTGTGGTATTCTTTAGTATCTACATGGCGTATGACGTCGATGCTCGTGGGACAGATTGTGAAGTTGAGGTTTGTGATGCGGTTGTTGTTAGTGGTGATAATGGTACTGTTGATGTTGTTGATGATGGTACTGGTTATGCTGCTGGTGCTGCTGCTGGTGTTTGTAACCTTTGCACCATATTCTCCAAAGCCACTACCCGAGCGCGAAGCTCGTTGACTTCTTCTATTACACCGGGGTGATTATCGGTTCGGACGAGCGGATAAATAAGATCTAGACTTTGGTGTAGTATATAATCATGACGAGATACTCTGGAAATGAGAGAGAAAATGGTATTTCGGACAGGTTCGCCGGTAAGTGCTTTAGGTTCATTGCCAAGAGGGCAATGTGGTGGATGAAAGGGATCACCTTCTTCTTGTCTCCAATGGTTAAGTAGATTACGAACCCATCCATAATTCATCCAGAATAGATGATGGCTAATTGGTTGATCCATTCCGGTCACGCTGCTTTCGGAGCTCATGTGGAAATCCATATCGGCATAGCTGTCGGAATCCGAGGAACTCGAACTGGTTGAGGGATCCATCTTGTATGATCAGGGAAAGAATTTTTTTGTATGAAATAGATTATAGAATTTAGATTTGGTATTCTTCAATACATAATTTACATATGTATATATAATACCAAAATCCCATAAATTACGGAGGAATCTTTGAAAGATGTCAGTCAAAGTTCACAGTAACAGATATGCTAAGATAAGAATTCGTCTATATACTATTATGCAATAAATGTAGGAAAACGCGTCTAGACTTAAGAATGATAAGCAGGTAATTTCCTAAGGATGGTAAGTAGATGATTTTCGACTAAAAATGATAAGCAAAACTTTTGACATGCAGACACGGTCGAAGTCCAGACTCACTAATGCATCTTAACAACTATCAGTTAGACACACTAATGCAAGACCTGGTTCGCTAAGACCACCGCTCTGATACCAACTGAAAGGACCCGTTCATATACATTATAAACGATTCACAATAGTTGATTACATCGCGAGGTATTTGACCTCTATATGATACGTTTTACAAACATTGCATTCGTTTTTAAAAGACAAACTTTCTTTACATCAAAAATTGATGGCATGCATACCATTTCATATTACATCCAACTATAATTGACTTAATATTAATCTTGATGAACTCAATGACTCGAATACAACGTCTTTCAAAGTACGTCATGAATGACTCCAAGTAATATCCTTAAAATGAGCTAATGCACAGCGGAAGATTTCTTTACTACCTGAGAATAAACATGCTTTAAAGTGTCAACCAAAAGGTTGGTGAGTTCATTAGTTTATCATAATCAATCATTTCCGTAATAGTAATAGACCACAAGATTTCCGTTTAAAAATATATGTACACTCGCAAGTGTATAAAAGTATTCTATAAGTTGTAGGCATCCGGTAACAAGCCTTAACGTTCATGTTTTACCCTCTGAAGTACACCAGATCAGGTGTGTTTAAAATAACCTCGAAGTACTAAAGCATCCCATAGTCAGGATGGGGTTTGTCAGGCTCAATAGATCTATCTTTAGGATTCGCGCCTACCGTACATAGACAAGTAGTTTAATGTTACCAAGCTAAGGGTATATTTCTGGTTTAAACCCACGTAGAATTAGTTTTAGTGCTTGTGCCTATTTCGTAAAACATTTATAAAAACAGCGCATGTATTCTCAGTCCCAAAAATATATATAAAAGGGAGCAAATGAAACTCACAATACTGTATTTCGTAGCAATTATGTATATGACGGTACTGAACAAGTGCAGGGTTTGTCTCGGATTCACGAACGTATCAATATTGTGATTCAATATTGCAGGAAAGTACGTAGACGCAACGAAAATGATAAACGTTAGGTTAACCTCACGAGCAATACCCTCGATCAATACCCATAACCTCCATAGCTATAACCCATAATTTCCTTAGCTCTATCCCGTTTGAAAACTTATTTTGAAATCGTCTGAATATAACTCCGTCGTAGTATTTTATGTATACTAATAATATCTTGAAATAATACAAAGAAAATATATATATGTAATTCGATTGAAAGAGTTTATAGAAATATATTTTTAAATTTCTATGAAATAATGAGACCTGTTGAATTCTATTTATAATAGATTTTTGAATTATTAAAGTGAATTATTAAAGTATGAATTATTAAAGTATGAATTATTAAAGTGAATTATTAAAGTATGAATTATTAAAGTGAATTATTAAAGTTAAAGTAAAGTAAAAGTAAAGTAAAGGTAAAGTTAAATTATAGTAAAAGTATAAAACTATGTACTTATAATACGCGTATAAATATATATCATATTAATTTAAATCGTTATATATATTTAATAAAATAAAATATAAATATCGTTATCTTTATCATACTGGTTAAGTAATGAGTTGTCAAAAGTGGTTCTAGATATTTATAAAAGATATATACGTTTTAATAATAAAGTTTTTTTTAAACTGAAAACGTTTTTGTACTTTTGAAACTAAATCAAATAAATATGATAATTTTGTTTTCCAAAACAAAATATATTTAAGAATCATTTTGTTAAAAGGTTAAAATAATGGAAATCGTTATATCATAAAACATTTTAGAAAAGTAGAATTATATATATTCATAATTGGTTTCAAGTTTTTAAATTACAGTCTGTTGGTGAAGCATGGGATAAAGTCCAAAGGTTAAATAAACGTATGAAATCATCTTAATGAAAAATGTCGAGTTACTTAACTTGTCGATATCCAACATCTAAGTTATTTACACTCCACGTTCTTATTTTCATATTAAATAAAATGAAAGTTAACATAGTTATCTTATCAAGGTCACGAGGAAAATATTATAAAACATGCCTTGAAAATTAAACAGGAATTTCCACTAACCCTTGTCTAGTTCCCGTTAATTGACACATTTGTTCTTACTTATAAATCACTTTATCATTTTCCGAATGTTGTCAAAAAGAATAGATTTCTTAAATCACGGTGGACCTCATAACATAGGCCCGTAATCATATCATAATGTATCTGATAATTCAATCATTTGATATTATCTCTTAATTCTGTCGATAAATATATCGAAACAAATACGTTCATGTAAAGTATCATATATCTAATAATTTGTTAATATTTTCAGTTAATATTATATATTATATATACATATCTATATACTCATAATTGTTCGTGAATCGTCGAACACGGTCAAAGGGTAATTGATTACATGAATGTAGTTCCAAACTTTTTGAGATTCAACATTACAATTTCTGCTTATCGTGTCGGAAACATATAAAGGTTAAGTTTAAATTTGGTCAGAAATTTCCGGGTCGTCACAATCATCATTCATCATCAAACAAAAGGCATAAAGTAAGTTTCGTTTATGAAAGTAGTTTAAAACAAAGGCTGACTTCGATCAGTCACCACGGCCTCTACTCTTACTGAAATAAGGTGAGACCAGTGGCCATGGCTCCGTATATGAGTCCTTTAAGTGTGGTAAAATTTAAAGAAGCAAACTCGTCTTCGTTTGACCGTGGCGACGATCGAAGTGCGAGTAGGTCAGAAATTTCTGCACAACGTTAAAGGACATAGTGACGATCGGAGGGCCATAAATCCTAAACCGTAACGCAGATTAAGACGAGTCCTATATGAAAAGTTATCTACACGAACTGAGATAACTGAAAATCAAGGTTACAGTAGCCCAGGTGTACTGTTCTGTTACAGAAACAGCAAAACAGTAAGCAGAGGACAGGAAACAGAAAAATAGTGGGTTCCGGTGGGTTTGTTGCTTGATGTTCATCATGGTTCTCATCCTTGATGCCTATAGCTTCAAGTGTATAACTCATTGATGTGTTTACATCATATTTACCATGGTTTGACCATCATAACCCAAGTGTAAATCTAAGACATGAAGCACAACTCAATTAAGTGTTGCAAATGTTTTGATGAACCAAAGTTACATCAAAGTCTTAGATTTAACACATACATGAAATGTAAAAGTAATACTAACTAAATTTTGACAATTATGACACAAGTGTGAGTCTAAGACATGTAGATCAACTCACTTAAGAGTTGTATGAAGTTGATGAACCAAAGTTACATCAAGGTCTTAGATCTAACACTTACATGAACTTTAAAAGTAAAAACAAGTTACAAACTTGAAGTAAACTTATGAAATCAAGATCTTAAGTAGTAGAACATAGTTCTTAGTTAGATCTTTGAAGATCCAAGACTCAAAAGCCTAGATCAAGCATAAGTGTACAAAGTTATAGTTTAAAGAAGCCTACTTATGTGTTCTTGAACTTTCAAGTTAACTTTTAGTTCAAGATTGTATGGGACCAAGACTAACTTGTAGTACTTGACCATTTAAACTAACTACATGAAATTAAAGTGCATGATGTAAGGAAATAAACTAAGTAAAACAACTAGTTCATGGGTTGTTCATACTTTAAAGATTCAAACCAAAGTTTGATCTTTAAGAAAGTAAACTTTAAAGTTTACTAACATGAATTACAAGTATGAGTTTTACAACCATGAACTTACAAGCTTTTGAAACAATAAATGAAGAACATAAGCTAGAAACTTTATGTTCTTGTATGCCTTGGAAGAACAAGTTAGATGAAGAATCAAACTAATAAGTTTGCTTCTTGAAAGCTAGTAAGTAACAACAACTAGTAACTACAAGTAATCAAACATTAAACAAGAACAAGTAGCAACAACAAATGATGATGATGATATAAAGGGGTGTTTTGGTTCGGTTTTACAAGAGGAAAGGAAGGAGAAGAACTCAAGTTACTTACAAGGTTTAGAGAGAAAAGAGAGGAAAAAGAGTTGCAAGTATGTGTGTGTATTTTGGAATAAGAGTAAAATGAGAAATACTAGTGAGTATGTAGTGTAAAAAAAAAATTAAAACACCTCTAAATGGCCACAAAGGCCGACGGTCATGGGGAGGATAAGGGGGGGAGGATTTGTCCAAAAGTTTCATGTATGTAAAGCTTACAAAGTTGGTTATTAGATGGGGTTTCATGGGGATTATATGTTAACTAGATTCCAATTGTACAAAACCAACTAGTTAGGTTCAAATGATGATACTTACATGTAGTGTTGGGCTAGTTAAGTCCATATAGGAAGTAGGGTGGGCTTATAAGCCCAAAGTCATGAGTCCATTACACTAGTCAAGCCCAAGTTCAAGTATTAACAATTTAATCCAATTAAAAGCCCAAGTAACTAACTAATCACCATAGTTAATTAAAATGATTAATAAAATCAATCATGAATGTAAATAATACTTGAAAATATTATTCGTGTAAGTTTCGGGTGTCACAAAGACGTTTCGGGCAATTAAAGTCAAGTACAGTTAATCATGGCAACATGTAAATGTAATAACATACATTCGTTTAATCACATGTATTAATAATAATAATTATTAATAAATAAACGTTGGAAAATCCAGGGTCGTTACACCATCGGCCAAAGGAAAATGAAATATTTTCTTATCACATTTTATACTTGCCTTATGGCGGCCTAACCAATCCATACCTAATACGACATCAAAGCTTGGTATAGGCATAACAAGACAAGTAATAGGGAATTCATTCCCATCTATTTCAATGGTTACTCCAGACACAGAGGTTGTGACTGTAAAGGCCCGTCCTAATCCATCTGGACGAATGCTTCAACATTTGGTCCCATTGTGAGGTACTTTCCTAAATATGCCATGAACGACTCCAAGTAACTCTTTAAAATGAGCAAATGCACAGCGGAAGATTTCTTTCATACATGAGAATAAACATGCTTTCAAGTGTCAACCAAAAGGTTGGTGAGTTCATAGGTTTATCATAAATAATCATTTTCATAATTTTAATAGACCCCGAGATTTCATTTTTCCATAAATATACATCTCATGTCAGGCATTTCGCAAACTGCATAGAGATACAAATCATTCATATGGTGAACACCTGGTAACCGACCTTAACAAGATGCATATAGAATATCCCCATCATTCCGGGACTCTCATCGGTCATGATAAATTCGAAGTACTAAAGCATCTGTAACCTGGATGGGGCTTGTTGGGCTCGATAGATCTATCTTTAGAATTCGCGTCAATTAGGGTGTCTGTTCCCTAATTCTTAGATTACCAGACTAAAAAGGGGTATATTCGGTTTAATAATCCAGCCATAGAATGTAGTTTTAAGTACTTGTGTCCATTTCGTCAAACAGTTATAAAAACAGCGCATGTATTCTCAGCCCAAAAATATATATTGCAAAAGCATTTAAAAAGGGAGCAAATGAAACTCACGATACGATATTTTGTAGTAAAAATATTCATACGACGATACTGAACAATGCAGGGTTGGCCTCGGATTCACGAACCTATATCAATTATATATATTAAAACATTGTAATCAATCAAATTTATATATATTATTATTAGTGATATAATTGGTATTTTAATAAATTATTTGTTTTATTAATAACTTAATTAAATATATTTGTTTTATATACTTCAAAGAAATATTTAATATTTATTATAAAAATATGAATATAGTTATGTTATATATATTAAGTATATTTTTATATAACTAATATTTATTTGGTAAAATAATATTAATATGATAATAATGTTAATAATAATAATGAAAATAATAATAATTATATTTGATAATGATAATAATAATAGTATCCATTTTATTTTTAGTAATAATAATAATACCATAATAATAATAATAATAATAATAATAATAATAATAATAATAATAATAATAATAATAATAATAATAATAATAATAATAATAATAATAATAATAATATTAATGAAAATGATAATAAAAATAAAAAAAAATATAGTAATCATGTTAATGATAATAACAATGATAATAATAATGATAATTTTAATAATACTAATAGTAGTAATAATAATGGTAATTTTAAATAGAAAAAATTACTTTAAAAAATGATAATTTTAATAATAATAATAGTTTTAATGATAATTTTATTAATAATGATAATTCATTTAATCATGACTTAATTATAATTATACTCATAACCATATCTATATATTAACTTAATCATAATTGTACATATAATTATATTTTTCGATTATAATTACCTTAACTATATTCATCTTAACATTTCATCAACTTTAATCATCTTATATATCAGTCATAATAATATTAATAATAATATTAATCATAATAATTAATAAAAATAACAATAATAATACTAATACTAATAATAATAATTTATACCGAATAGTAGTAGGCTTAAATTGTTGGGCCATGTAATTTAATCAGCGACCCATTCCATGAAAACCTTTGGGCTTCCCAGACTGTCCATTTACAAACATCACTAATTGTCCAATAGAATAATTTAGAAGTCTAATAGAAATCGTGAATTGGAACCGGCCCAATCGTGTTAAATGATTCACTTAACCTCAGTCATCGATACGTAAACGTAATCATTCCATACAGACTCCACATCGTGTAGCATCATCATCGTTTAACATCATCATCATCAATCATAATCATCTCCGTTCATCATTATGTTCTTCGTGTATCATCATCTTTTGATAACAATAATAGGTGCAGGTTTGGTAAGCAACAGATTAGAAACGGAAACAATAGTTCAACAGATAGTGTTGGTTTTGTGGTTCTAACGAGTTGCAGGTTCTAATGGTAAGGTTATGGTGATCGATGAAGGTTGTTTCATGGTGGCTTAATGGAGTCCGATGGTGATTGATGACGATGGTGAGGATGGTTGTGGTTGACTTTCGACTAAAACAGGAACAGTTAACGATGGCGACTCAAGAAGATGATGAACAATACCAATTCACAACATTAGTTATTCGATGTAACAACCCAACCCGTAATCCATACGATAAAAAAAAAAATTTATACAACACAATTACACGCCAAATAAATATGTAACCCATTTCACGAGTTCCATTTAAAACGCACAACAATTAATTGCTTACAAAAGGCGCGAGGGCCACGAATAAAGTTTAGTACAAGTTTGACCCATTACAAATGATAGTTTACAATCCAAACGACACTTCGAGCATGGTTTGGGACTAAACTACCCAAAACGTTAGGCAAACATCAAAACTCCAACAAAGCATCATCACGGGATACCTAATGTCCGATAACCCCCTTGTCCTTAACTGCGCCTGCATCTAAAAAGATAAACAACGAGAGGGTAAGCTAACGCTTAGTGAATGCAATAATTATACACATACATATATAACCTACTTACATGCAATCACATACACAATTACCTCATACACACTAGCAATTTAAAAGACATACCAACGCAAGGCATAATGCTAAATCTCCAAGACCCCAAGCTAGCACAACGATAACATATATAACTCGAATAATTTGAAAACACCACACAACAAACACATAGCCATGGTTAACCAATAGTAGAAGGAATGGTGCTTCGAATTTCCCATTGGTGTTCCCAACAACCGTTAGTGCACAACAAATTATAACACTAACCCCGGAGTGGTATCGATCGCCCGAACTTTAAACCCACCCGTCACGTGTAATGTGGTATCGAACGCCCGAACTTTAAACCCACACTACATGCCCACACGCATATATGACATGGCATCGAACGCCCGAACTTAAACCCATATCATATATTGACCCGATGTGGTATCGACCGCCCGAACTTAAACCCGCATCGAATCTCGTACAAGTAAATACATTATATACACATATGCATAATCATTTCACTCACCTCAAGACTCTTGTAGAAGCTAACCGAGCTTGCAAACCTTCAATGTAATGTACCTATTACATTATGCATTTTATTAACATACAATCTAGTTGAATTAAATGCCAACTTCTAACCCTTGAGCATTTAATGACCCGATTGCATTAAATGACTCAACTACACCAAAACCGCCCATTACTGTGTTGTTGTCGGGCTTTATATTTTCCCTTATACTTCGGAGCTCCATGCTTTTGTTTTCTCTTCTCGACTTTATGTAAAGCAAGTAATGATCCAGAATTCGTAAGTATGAAGTTTCGAATGATCATAATGTTCTAAGCAGAAAGGAATGTAATAGCACGACTTGACTTGTTAAATTACCAGAATCACGGAGGATAGAACTATCAAAAATATATTTTCTTGATATGATTAGAGGTTAAGTAGAATGAAAGAGTTATGTAACATGGCACATGATGAGGGTATGATCTGTTAACCATCATTACGTTCCATTAGAAATTCCAGCATGACTTACTGTAATATAATCACGTTGGCCGGGCGTCATTATATTATACTAATTCATGCTTCAACTACCAACACTCTCCATAAATCATTCATAATTTAAGCTCAAATTTTATAGAAGGATAAAAACTAAAACAGTTTCTTTTATGATGTAACACAGATAGCACGAAGAGATAGATAATTTCGGACAAGAATATTTATGAATATATCTTCAGAAATATCGAAGATATTTATGACGATATTTTGGAATTTCTAAGATCGAAGGTGATGAAGAAATCCTTCCACAAGGATTTAGAATAAATAATGAGCAAGATATTTGCTAAAGAGTTCATCAGATACTGAACCATCTGGATTCATTAAATATAGGTTTAGTCCTGGTGATTTGTCCACAGGCTACTTCATATTTTTGCATAATCTGCTTTCCAGTATCAATTTTCTATTGAGTGTTTCCAACACTCTATTCTTTATCATCAAACTTTTGGCCATTAAGACCATCTACAGTTTTGCTGCTTCATCAGCATTCAAAGTCATCATAACTGAATCATTGGTTATCAATCCGAGGTGTTTCAAGAATTTCGAAGGATTTGAACGCAGATTGTAATCGTCAAGATACAAAAGATTGTTTAAGATGAAATCAAGTGGCAAACTTGAGGAATTATTTAACTGTAGTAGATGTAACTTATTAACAATATTTTAAGTCAAAATGTTGTAATTAATATTTCCTACTCTTTTAATACTTTTTAATTGTCCAAGGTTAGTAGTCAAATGTTAGTAGTCCAATAGTTCAATATATAATTTAATTAATCAAGACGTATCGTGACCCATTGTATACATGTCTCAGACTCGATCACAACCCATGGTATATATATTATTTTAAAATTAACCTCGACCCATTATATGCTAACTCGAGCATTACCGCATATAGTGTCTTATGGGTTATTCAAAATAATATATATAGATGATGTCAATATAATATGTAAAAACATTGTATACGTGTCCCGATTTATCCGACGATATTTAAAGTGCGTAAAATAAATAACAGTAATTAAATGACGATAAATAAAGTGTGTAAAATAAATAACAGTATATAAATGATGATAAATAAAATTGCGAGTATTAAAATTGCGATAATTAAAATTGCGATAAATAAATTGCGATAATTAAAATTGCAATAAATAAATTGTGATAATTAAAATTGCGAGAAATAAATTGCGATAATTAAAATTGAGATAAATAAATTGCGATAATTAAAATGACAATAAATAAAATGTAATAAGGAAATAGTCATAACGGTTATAGGAACAGTTAGCTAGGAACAATTAGCTAGGATTTGGTTAGTTTAGATTTATAATGTTTACGTAGTTAATTAATTGGTTACTAATCAATTTTATTTTGTCCATTATTTTCTTCATTATGCCACTTGTCAAATCTTGACTTAGATTCTGATCGGTCAAAATCAGAATATGATATTGAATTTGAATGAAAATAGTTGTTCTTTGGTGAACGGATACGTATATATGTGAATTTGAGCAGTATCGTGTGACGACCTGGAAATTTCCGATCAAATTTAAACTTAATTTTTATATGATTTCGACATGATAAGCAAAGTCTGTTAATCCGAGTCTCAAAATTTTTAACTGATTCATGAAGTCATTTAACCTCAGACTATGCCCGATGATTCATGAACTATTGTTTGTAAATAAATATGTATATTTATATAAATATAAATATAAAAGTATATATAATAAGTTGAAATAATAAAATACAACTTAATCAATTGGAAATAAAATGTAAAGTAATAATAATTAAAGTTACAATTAAAATATGCATATATGATATTATAATGAATCTATATATGATTTCTAGTAATAATTATTAATATATTGTATATATATAAAATGTATAAATAATATATATTCAATAAAAGTTGTTATATAATATATTATATAATTAAAAATTACATAAGTAATAATATATACATAGTTGTTATAATAATATTATTACTTCCACTATAATGACTAAAATAAATAACAATAATAACATGATAAATATGAAAATTGACATGTACAAATTATTATATTATTATTATTATTAATATTATTATTATCATATTAATATTATTATAATTAGTCTTAGTATTAATATTAATAATATTACTGCTATAAATCTTGAAGTTATTATTATCATCAATAATAATATTATTATTATTCCTACTATATGATCATAAATTTTTTTTTGTTATTTTTATAATAATTAGAGTATTATTATTATAAGATTAAATATGATATAAATGTAGATATTATAAATACAAATATATGTACATAAATAAATACAGATTTATAATGCAGGATAATACATATATAATTACAACTACAAACAGATTTGATTAATTACGCGTAATAAAATTATAATCTATCATTATCTGTATATATTTATTTCGTATTAAAAAAAACATAGATTGGTACGAATCACTGTAAGTGATTTTTGTTTGGTTGAATTTGTTACATATCGTATTCAATCACCATTAAAAAACAGTAATTTTCATATTATATAACTCATACATTACAACTGGTATCGAATTAAAACAGAAAATTTATAATTATATATGCTCGACCTCTGTTCTTGAATTTAATTTCCAAAAGCACGAATTCAAACGAAATTTTAAAATCAAATAATGCAGAGATGCTAGAAATCTTCCTTTTAAACTATCTGCAACGATTCAACTTCCAATTCTTATTATCAAATTCGAATTTTGGAGTCAAAGCATTATCTCAAAAAGTTAACCGAATTGTTCATGGTAAAATTCTAATTCGTTTTTATGTTTTAAGATTAATTAAGAATGCAAAAAGTTTATATTGTTGATTTAGAACCTTTCTCATGTTATATTTGTAATCTAAAACTATCTAAAATTAAAAATTTGATTTGTTGTTCATATCCTTATTAACTGAGATAATCAATATCACGAATTCGTAAAAATTTTACAAATTTAGAAATGCTGTTATGTTATAAATCATATAGTAAAACTTTCTGGAATATTACAAACTACAATTCATTATATTATGTTCTAATTTTTGAGTCAAAGATTTTTATTGAAAAGTCAACTAATTTGTTCATAGCTAAATCCATATTCGTATTGAAGTTTCTGACAAAATTGACAATTTGGAAAGTTGTTTGGAGTATTTTGAAACATAATTCATGTTATAAATATTGTTCAAAACGTCCTCAAATTCGAATCCAAGTTTAATTTTGTTTTCTGACTGCAGAAGCAGTTAAAATTATATTTTTTTATTCATACTAATAATTAATCTTAATTATTATTGATTATATTGAGGATTTTAAATAAGATTAAGCAATAGATTGTGTTAGGAATCGCCTCTGGTCGATTGAGTATTTGAAGAAGGGAAAATAAAATCAGATTAATAAATAGGATAAATAAAATTCTGTTGTAATATAAATCAGAAAATATGAAAGGGATGAATGGCTGGGTGTTGGTTAGGGTGGACGAGAGGTCACGGGTTCGAGCCTTGCTAGTGCCATTTTTTTTAAAATCAATTTCTTTTGAAGTAGTTTTATTTTTTTAATTTTTGATTATTATTATTATTATTATTATTATTATTATTATTACTATTGGTATTATTATTAATTATGTTATTATTATTGTGTCAATTATTATTATCACTAATATTAATGTTATGAGTATTATTATAATTAACAAAACTAAACATTATTATTAATATCATTGTTATAAATATAAGTAGTATTATTGTTATTATTACTAAAAGTATCATTACTTTTAAATCTATCATTTTTATTAAAATTATTATTTTACTATCATTAATATTAGTATCAGTATCATCTATATCATTATTATTAAAATAATTATAACTACTAAAATAAAGGTTCTAATGACATTATTAAGGTCATAAATGTAAAAATAAAGATTTTATATATAAATATACTTAGTACACATAACTTAATTATATTAACAATTATATATATATATATATATATATATATATATATATATATATATATATATATAATGAAAATATATAAATAAATAATGAAACTTATAAATTATTAAAGATATAAATTACATCACTAATAATAAAATATATATATTTGTTTGATTACAAGTATATGTTTTAACATATATATGAATGATATAGGTTCGTGAATCCGAGGCCAACCCTGCATTGTTCAGTTTCGTCATATGTATTTTTATTACAAAATACATTATAGTGAGTTTCATTTGCTCCCTTTTTAAATGCTTTTGCAATATATATATTTTTGGGACTGAGAATACATGCGCTGCTTTTATAACTGTTTTACGAAATAGACACAAGTACTTGAAACTACATTGTATGATTGGATTACTATACCGTATATTGCCCCTTCAAGTCTGGTAACCTAAGAATTAGGGAAATGGCCCCTAATTGACGCGAATCCTAAAGATAGATCTATGGGCCTAACAAACCCCATTCTAGAATTTGGAATGCTTTAGTACTTCGATTTAAATGGTGATTGCGATTGCCAATATTTATGGCATACTTGCGAGTATGCGGGGGATATTCTATATGCATTATGTTAATGTCGGTTACCTGGTGTTCATCATACGAATGGATTTTTATACACTTGCGAGTGTAATGATATTTATGAGAAATGGAAATGAAAATCTTGTGGTCTATTAAAATAATGGAAATGATTGTTTATGATAACTAATGAACTCACCAACCTTTTGGTTGACACTTTAAAGCATGTTTATTCTCAGGTATGAAAGAAATCTTCCGCTGTGCATTTGCTCATTTTAAAGATATTACTTGGAGTCATTCATGACATATTTCAAAAGACGTTGCATTCGAGTTGTTGAGTTCATCAAGAATATTATTAAGTCATTTATAGTTGGATATATTATGAAATGGTATGCATGCCGTCAACTTTCGATGTGATGAAAGTTTGTCTTTTAAAAACGAATGCAATGTTTGTAAAATGTATCATATCGAGGTCAGAACCTCGCAATGTAATCAACTATTGTGAATCGTTTATAATGTATATGAACGTGTCCTTTCATATTGTTAATGACTGCTGAATCTGAATTGAAGAATGTACAGTGTAACTTATTAATGTGAAATCTAAATATTCCTCGGGTATTACCTACCCGTTAAAATATTTTCACCATTAACAGTTTGTACAAAAGAATTTTTAATTACAATCTTTATGAAAATATACTTATATATATATATATTTTCTTCAGATGTAATCATGGATTTAATGAGTTAATATGATATTAAACTCATATGATTTACGATTAGAACTAGAGTACATAATCTCTAAAACATTAGAGATTACATAATCGCCATGTCGAACGAAGATAAATGAGGTAGAACGATACGTAGAATGAAGATAATCGATGTAGAATGATATGTAGAACGAAGATCATACTCGAAGTACAGATGGTGATATTGAGGCGTGTGATGTTGAGGCTTGTGTTATTGGTGGTACTGGTGCTGATGCTGGTGGTACTGTTGGTGCTGGTGATGCTGCTGGTGCTTGTAAGTTTTGCACCATATTCTCCAAAGCCACTACTCGAACGTGAAGCTCGTTGACTTCTTCTATTACTCTAGGATGATTGGCGGTTGAAACAAACGGATAAATAAGGTTTAGAATATGAAATATTATATAATCGTGGTGAGATATCCTGGAAATGAGAGTGAAAATAGTATTTCGAATGGGTTCGCCGGTGAGTGCTTCAGGTTCATTGCCAAGAGGGCAATTTGGTGGGTGAAAGGGATCACCTTCTTCTTGTCTCCAATGATTAAGTAGATCACGAATGTGACGACCCAGAAATTTCCGACCAAATTTAAACTTTAATCTTTATATGTTTCCGACACGATAAGCAAAATCTGTAATGTTGAGTCTTGAAAAGTTTAAGTTTGTTACATGGGTTCAATTACCCTTTGACTGTGCCCGACGATTTATAAACAATGGTGTGTAAAGATATATATATATATATATATATATATATATATATATATATATATATATATATATATATATATATATATATATATATATATATATATATATATATATATATATATATATATATATATATATATATATATATATATATATATATATATAATTATATGTAGAGATATAAATTTAAATATAAATGTATATATGATATTTTAAATGAATAAGATACACCTTAATCAATTGGAATCAAGAATATAAAATAATGAATAGAATAAATAAGTTACTATATATATAAATATATATTATTAACTATGAAATTAGATGTATGATTCTTATAAATAAATATTATATTTTTTATATGATATAAAAATTAAATGTTCAAAATATGTTACATATATGTTATTAGTAAAATTAGTAATATTGTTAATAATAATATTATTGTTATACATTTTATAATGATTATTATTATTATCATTAGTAATAATATTATTGTTATTACTATTATATTTGAAATACAATTATATTAAAGAATATTATTAATGTATTTACATATATTAATAAGATTAATTATAATCTATAAGTATAAATATTATTGTAAGAATAATTAAATGTACAACTTAGTTATAATTTAAATGTCATTAGTTATCATTATAAGTAATAATTTAAATGTCATTAGTTGTCATTATAAGTAATATTATTATTAGTATAATATACTCGTTATCATTATTCTTATATGTGATATTATAAGAACTAGTATCATTTATGTTATTAATACTAAAAATTATCATTTTTATGATTATTAGTATCATTATTATTTATAATTATTACTAATATAATTATTATTATTATTATTAACATAATTATTAATTATTAATTATATAAATTATATAAAAATTAAATATCGTACAAGATTATGAGCTGTTTCCATCTTTCTATAAGTGATTTTGTCTTCTGCCTTTGATTTGATTATAAATCGAATCTCATTTCAGCAACACAACAAATTCAGTTGAGAATCGTACCATACTTTTATCAATCAATTTCCCCTTTAATATTTTTTTTGATTATATTCTGTACCTGGTTTGAATTATGTCGACACTATACCAGTACAAAACAAATGGTTTAGCTAATCAATCGGAAATCATTCAGCACATTCACTTTTATATTAGGTATAATAACAGAAACCCTTTGAAATCAATAGAGAAAAAACGAAATTCTGGAAAACAAGCAAACACCCTGTTCGTATCCCTTTTTATCAAAATACTCGAATTCAATCTCAATTTTAAATTCTATAAGTGCAGTTTTGTTGAGATTAGTATACTGAAACTATCTGTAACGTTTCAGCTATTAATTTTCAAAATTTTGTAAGAATTTCATAGTCAAAGTTTAGTTCTCAAAAGTCAACCATAGTGTTCATAGAGAAATTCAAACTTGTGTTTATGTTTCTGGATCAATTGATGATTCAGGAAGTTTTTAAGAATGATTTTATATCTACTTCATGAAGAAACTTTTGTCTAAAATGATCTTTAAATCGAAAATCAAATTTGGGTTTCAACCCGTCGCTGCAGTGCTGTTGCTGCTGTTTTAATTTTTTTTTAAAACATCCCATAACCCAATCGTTTCTGTTTCAGTTTAGAATTCTAAGACCAAAAAAAAAATGAATTTGGTCGTTATGGTTGGTTTTGTTCCCTGGTCATACGAAGTATATAGAAGTAGAAGAAGAAGAAATAATGACAGAAAAGATAAAGTGGTAAAATATAAATGGATTACATATAATTACAGAAAAACAGATGGGTTCAGATGGTTAGAGGGTTGCGTTAGTTAACGGGAGGTCGAGGGTTCAAGCCCTGCTCGGGACATTCTTTTTGATAAGGGGCTTATTGAAGGTAGCTTGAATTTTTATTATCATTAATATGTTATTATCATTATTATTATTATTATTATTATTATTATTATTATTATTAGTTATTGTTATATTTATGGCTATTAATTTAGTTATTAGTATTAACCATATGATTTGTATCATTATCAAAATTAATATAGCTTATGATATTATTATTATTGTTATTAGTGCTATCATTTAAAAATTAGTAGTATTATCATTACAAATATTATTATTTGTATTATTATGGTATTATTATTACTACTAGTATTATTAGTAAGTAGGATAATTAGTGATATTATCATTAATAATAAATATGTCATTGTTATTATTATAATTTTGAATATGTTAATAACATTGATATTGAAAAATTTTAATAAAAGCTAATTGGGTAAAATTATGGAAAATAATTATGAGTTATATGAATACATGAATAACTATAAATTTGATTAAGAAATTAAGTTATAGGAACTATAATTATAAGTTGAGAAATTAAAAATTTAAGTTATGATAAATCTGATTATTATTATTACCAATGGTATTATCATTATCATTATAATATTAAAGCAAAGTATCATTTTATTATTATTATTAGAATTAGTAATAGTATTATTATTATTATTATTATTATTATTATTATTATTATTATTATTATTATTATTATTATTATTTTCACAATGATAATTAAAATTAACAAAATTATCATTTTCTTAAGATTTAACATTATTAGTAAAGTTGTTATTTTTATTATTATTAACATTATTATTATTACTATCATTATTATTATTATTCTTAATATAGTATGTTTACAACTATTAATAAATGATCTTTACATAATAATATATTTAATACACATAACTTAACTATATTAACATTCATATATATAAAATGAAAATGTAAATAAATAAGGAAACTTATAAATTATTATACATATAAATAACATCACTAATAATAATATATATATTTATCCAAATACAAGAATAAGTTTTAATACATAAATGAATGATATAGGTTCGTGAATCCGAGGCCAACCCTATACTTGTTCAATGTCGTTCTATGTATTTTTACTACAAAATACATTAGGTGAGTTTCATTTGCCTTTTTACCCTTTATATTTTTGGGCTGAGAATACATGCGCAATTTTTATAAATGTTTTACAAAATAGACACAAGTAATCGACACTACATTCTATGGTTGGATTATCTAATCGAATATGCCCTTTTTATTAAGTTTGGTAATCTAAGAATTAAGGAACAGACACCCTAATTGACGCGAACTCTAAAGATAGATCTATCGGGCCCAACAAGCCCCATCCAAAGTACCGGATGCTTTAGTACTTTGAAATTTATATCATGTCCGAAGGAGGATCCCGGAATGATGGTGATATTCTTATATGTATATTGTGAATGTTGGTTACCAGGTGTTCAATCCATATGAATGATATTTTTGTCTCTATGCATGGGACGTATGTTTATGAGAAATGGAAATATGAAATCATGTGGTCTATTAAAATTATGAAATGATTATTTATGTTAAGCTAATGAACTCACCAACCTTTTGGTTGACACTTTAAAGCATGTTTATTCTCAGGTATGAAAGAAATCTTCCGCTGTGCATTAGCTCATATTAGAGACATTACTTGGAGTCATTCATGGCATATTTCAAAAGACGTTGCATTCGAGTCGTTGAGTTCATCAAGATTATTATTAAGTCAATTATAGTTAGATGTATTATGAAATGGTATGCATGCCGTCAACTTTCGATGTAATGAAAGATTGTCTTTTCAAAAACGAATGCAATGTTTGTAAATGTATCATATAGAGGTCAAGTACCTCGCGATGTAATCAACTGCTATGAATCGTTTATAATCGATATGGACTTCGTCCGGATGGATTAGGACGGGTCTTCACAGTTGGTATCAGAGCGGCGGTCTTAGCGAACCAGGTCTGCATTAGTGTGTATAACTGATAAGTCGTTAGGATGCATTTGTGAGTCTGGACTTCGACCGTGTCTGCATGTCAAAAGTTTTGCTTATCATTTTGTGTCGAAAATTACTTGTTTATAATCCTTAAAGTCTAGACACGTCTTAATGCCGCTATTGCATAGACAGTGTATAGATAAATTCATATCTTAGCATATCTGTTGTTGTTACTTTGCCTGACAACTTTCGTAGATTCCTCCGTAACTTATGGGATTTTAGTATTATATATGCATATGTAAATTATGTATTGCAAGGTACTAATCTACATCCTATAATCTATTTCTTATCGAAAATTCTTCATCTGATTGTACGGGATGAATCCTTCAACCAGTTCGAGTCCCTCGAATTCCGATAGCTATTCCGATAGTTATTCCGACAGCTATTCCGACGTGGACGTTCACCTAAGCTCCGAAAGCAGCATCACCAGAATGAATCAACCAACCAACCATCCCCAATTCATATGATGAGTTCGTAGTCGACTTAATTAATGGAGACGAGAAGAAGGCAATCCTTTCCATCAACCAAATTCACCTCTTGGTGAAGAACCTGAAGCACTTACCGATGAACCACACCGAAACACCATTTTCACCCTCATTTCCCGAATATCTCACCACGATTATATTCTATCTATAATTCTAAACCTTATTCATCCATTCGTTCCGACTGACAATCATCCCGGAGTAATACAAGAAGTCAGTGAACTTCGCGCCCGAGTTATAGTCTTGGAAAAATATGGTGCAAAATTTACCAGCTTCAGCAACATCACTGGCACCAACAGTACCACCAACATCAATACCAGTACCACCAACAACCCAAGTTTCAATATCACATGCCTCAACATCTCATTATGTACCCCGAGCATAATCATCATTCTACGTATCATTTTACATCATTTATCTTCGTTCGACATGGTGATTATGAAATCTCTAATGTTTTAGAGATTATATATTCTAGTTCTAACGGTAAACCAAATGAGTTTAATATCATATTAACTCAATGAATCCATGATTACATCCGAAGAAAATATATATGTATATATGTTTTCATAAAGATTGTAAATAAAAATTCTTTCGTACAAAGTGTTAATCGTGAAAATATTTTAACGGGTAGGTAATACCCGAGGAATATTCAGATTTCACATTAATAAATTACACTGTACATTCTTCGAAGCTGATTCAACAGTCGTTTACTATCCTACTTACATCCACCAATATATGTATCCGTTCACCGCAGAATAACCATTTTTATTCAAATTCATATTTGGATTTTGATTTATCATAATCCAACAAGTGGCATAATGAAGAAAACATTGGACAAAATAAAATTTGTTAGAAACAAACAAATTAACTATGAGAAATTTTGTTAAGAATCCACGCTAACTGTTTCCAGCTAACTGTTCCTAGCTAACTGATTACATTTTATTTATCGCAGTTTATTTATCGCAATTTAATTATCGCAATTTTATTTATCGTCATTTAATTTCTGTTATTTACTTTACGCACTTTATTTATCGTCATTTAAATTCTGTTATTTATTTTACGCACTTTAAATGTCGGGACACGTATACAAGGTTTTGACATATCATATCGACCCATCTATATATATTATTTGGAATAACCATAGACACTCTATATGCAGTAATGCGGGAGTTAGCTATACAGGGTTGAGGTTGATTCTACAATAATATATATAGTTTGAGTTGTGATCGAGTCTGAGACATATACACGGGTCACGATACGTATTAATTAATTCAAATATTATATAGTAAACTATATATGAATTATTATTTGTACACTGCTAACTGTGGACTATCAACTGAGGACTATCAACATTGGACAATTAAAATGAATTAAAATATTGATTATGACATATGAAACTAAACAATTCTTCAAGTTTGCCACTTGATTTTCATCTTAAACCTCATTTGTATCTTGACGATTACAATCTGCATTCAAACCTTTCATGATTTCTTGAAAACACCTCAATCGGGAGAATGAATCAACCACACTTCATCTACGGAAGAAAAGATTTACACATATAGTTATGCACCTGAAAAATTCTCGGAACCTGTATAAATGTTTAACACGTATATGTGCTAGCTCCTTTGGCATTGTTATTACCGAAAATATTTTTCAAACTCCTTCGAAATTGGCCAATTTTGTCACAGCTTCAACAAGGCAACCTCAACTTTTCGTTCAAAAAAACCTTATTAATACCTTGATATATATGTATGTTCTTTTATTGTTACCGGAGAACCTTTTATATTACACCATATTACCATCAGCGTTTAATCATCTAAAAACACAATTCATTTGAAACCACCTCGGATTAATAACCGATGATTCAGATATCATAGCATTAAATGCAGAGGAAACAGAAAAATGGTAGATGGTCTAAACGGCCAAAAGTTTGATGATAAAGAAAGGAGTGTTAGGAACGCTCGATAGAAAATTGGGTATTGAAAAACAGGTTGAGCTACCCATGAAGGAGACCAAGAACAAATACAAGGACCAAACCTTATATTCAAAGGATTCAGGTAATTCTAGATCTGTTGAAATCTTTAGAGAATATCTTGCTCCGAAGTCATGTTAAAATCTTGCGGAAAATCTTTCTCCATCAACCATCGAACTTAGAAATTCCAAAATATCATCATCAATATCTTCGATATTTCTGAGGATATTTTCATAAATATTCTCGTCCGAAATTATATACCTCTTCGTGCTTCCTGTGTATCATTATATTGGAAACATTCAATAGAAAATTTAGTACCGAAAAGCAGATTATGCGAAACTATGAAGAAAGTCTTGGACAAATCACAAAGAATAAGTTTGACTTCAAAGAATCCAAATGATTCAATGTCTGCTAAAGTCTTTAGTGAATATCTTTCTCCTTACTCTAAACCCTTGCAGACAATAGTTTCTATCATCCTCTGATCTTAGATATTCCGAGATATTATCGTATCTTTCATTATAAATATCCTCCATATTTCTGGAGATATTTTATAACTATTCTTATCTGAAATCATTAATCTCTTCGTGCTATCAGTATTACATCATATAGAAACTATTAGTTTCTATATTCTGTAAACTTTCGAGCTTAAAATATGAATGTTATTGAAGTAATGTTGGGAACTGATGCATGAGTTAGTATAATATAATGACACTTGATCAACGTGATTATATTACAGTAATTCATGATGAGTTTCTAATGGAATGTGATGATTCACAGTACCATCATCATGTGCCATTTACACGACTCTTACATTCTACCCAATCTCCAAACATATTAAGAATATAACTTCTTGATAGTTCTATCTTTTCAAAGATTCTGGTAATTTGCCAAATCAAGATCGTGCCATTACGATTTCTTTCTGAGTACATTAACTATGTTCATTTCAAAATCCATACGAATTCTGGACCATTATTCGCTTGACTTGAAGTCGGGAAGAGGAGACAAAAGTATGGAACTCTTGAATATAAAAGAGAATATAAAGCACGATAATAACCCCGAAATTACAAACTGTGTATATCAATGCGTATAGCAATATAAAGACACGGGAGAATAAAAAAAAAACACTATAAACCCAAGAGTATAGTAGAAGTAAATAGATTCTTTCGGCGGTAGATGAAAAAGAAGAATGACAGATATGAAAGTTAAGAATATATCAAGGATCAAAATGGGATGGAGCATATTGACGAATGTTTTAAAATATGAATTGAGGGGGGAAGAATAGAAGGTGTGAGTTATAAGGAAACAAAGAGGGTGGATTTATAGTGAAATATCAGACAAAGCAATCAAGACAGATGATCGCATTTAAAGCGGATCCTAATTCCCTTGATTACCGAAGAATCAAATCTTATTACGAAAATTTTCTCCAAATCTCTTGAACTTGGGAAATCAATCCTATCTACGTCAAAAGATATGACGAATCTATACCTACTCATTTCACTCTTTGGTGATAGTTTCACTCGTACTCTTCACAAAATCAAATGATTTTATCCATATTACTCAATGATGATAAAACACTATTTATCAACTCATATTTGTCATAAAAACATTCTTATTGTTATCCATGACGACGTCTATCAAATTTCGGGGACGAAATTTCTTTAACGGGTAGGTACTGTGACGATCCGGAAATTTCCGACCAAATTTAAAATTTAATCTTTATATGTTTCAGACACGATAAGCAAAATCTGTAATGTTGAGTCTTGAAAAGTTTAAGTTTGTTACATGGGTTCAATTACCCTTTGACTGTGCCCGACGATTTACGAACAATGCTGTGTAAAGATATATATATATATATATATATATATATATATATATATATATATATATATATATATATATATATATATATATATATATATATATATATATATATATATATATATATATATATATATATATATATAATTATATGTAGAGATATAAATTTAAATATAAATGTATATATGATATTTTAAATGAATAAGATACACCTTAATCAATTGGATTCAAGAATATAAAATAATGAATAGAATAAATAAGTTACTATATATATAAATATATATTATTAACTATGAAATTAGATGTATGATTCTTATAAATAAATATTATATTATATGATATAAAAATTAAATGTTCAAAATATGTTATATATATGTTATTAGTAAAATTAGTAATATTGTTAATAATAATATTATTGTTATACATTTTATAATGATTATTATTATTATCATTAGTAATAATATTATTGCTATTACTATTATATTTGAAATACAATTATATTAAAGAATATTATTAATGTATTTACATATATTAATAAGATTAATTATAATCTATAAGTATAAATATTATTGTAAGAATAATTAAATGTACAACTTAGTTATAATTTAAATGTCATTAGTTGTCATTATAAGTAATATTATTATTAGTATAATATACTCGTTATCATTATTCTTATATGTGATATTATAAGAACTAGTATCATTTATGTTATTAATACTAAAAATTATCATTTTTATGATTATTAGTATCATTATTATTTATAATTATTACTAATATAATTATTATTATTATTAACATAATTATTAATTATTAATTATATAAATTATATAAAAGTTAAATATCGTACAAGATTATGAGCTGTATCCATCTTTCTATAAGTGATTTTGTCTTCTGCCTTTGATTTGATTATAAATCGAATCTCATTTCAGCAACACAACAAATTCAGTTGAGAATCGTACCATACTTTTATCAATCAATTTCCCCTTTAATATTTTTTTTTTGATTATATTCTGTACCTGGTTTGAATTATGTCGACACTATACCAGTACAAAACAAATGGTTTAGCTAATCAATCGGAAATCATTCAGCACATTCACTTTTATATTAGGTATAATAACAGAAACCCTTTGAAATCAATGGAGAAAAATTGAAATTCTGGAAAACAAGCAAACACCCTGTTCGTATCCCTTTTTATCAAAATACTCGAATTCAATCTCAATTTTAAATTCTATAAATGCAGTTTTGTTGAGATTAGTATACTGAAACTATCTGCAACGTTTCAGCTATTAATTTTCAAAATTATGTAAGAATTTCATAGTCAAAGTTTAGTTCTCAAAAGTCAACCATAGTGTTCATAGAGAAATTCAAATTTGTGTTTATGTTTCTGGATCAATTGATGAGTCAGGAAGTTTTTAAGAACGATTTTATATCTACTTCATGAAGAAACTTTTGTCTAAAATGATCTTTAAATAGAAAATCAAATTTGGGTTTCAACCCGTCGCTACAGTGCTGTTGCTGCTGTTTTAATTTTTTTTTTTAAACATCCCATAACCCAATCGTTTCTGTTTCATTTTAGAATTCTAAGACCAAAAAAAAATCGAATTTGGTCGTTATGGTTGGTTTTGTTCCCTGGTCATACGAAGTATATAGAAGTAGAAGAAGAAGAAGAAATAATGACAGAAAAGATAAAGTGGTTAAATATAAATGGATTACATATAATTACAGAAAAACAGATGGGTTCAGATGGTTAGAGGGTTGCGTTAGTTAAAGGGAGGTCGAGGGTTCAAGCCCTGCTCGGGACATTCTTTTTAATAAGGGGCTTATTGAAGGTAGCTTGAATTTTTATTATCATTAATATGTTATTATCATTATTATTATTATTATTATTATTATTATTAGTTATTGTTATATTTATGGCTATTAAGTTAGTTATTAGTATTAACCATATGATTTGTATCATTATCAAAATTAATATAGCTTATGATATTATTATTATTGTTATTAGTACTATCATTTAAAAATTAGTAGTATTATCATTACAAATATTATTATTAGTATTATTATGGTATTATTATTACTACTAGTATTATTAGTAAGTAGGATAATTAGTGATATTATCATTAATAATAAAATTGTCATTGTTATTATTATAATTTTGAATATGTTAATAACATTGATATTGAAAAATTTTAATAAAAGCTAATTGGGTAAAATTATGGAAAATAATTATGAGTTATATGAATACATGAACAACTATAAATTTGATTAAGAAATTACGTTATAGGAACTATAATTATAAGTTGAGAAATTAAAAATTTAAGTTATGATAAATCTGATTATTATTATTACCAATGGTATTATCATTATCATTATAATATTAAAGCAAAGTATCATTTTATTATTATTATTAGAATTAGTAATATTATTATTATTATTATTATTATTATTATTATTATTATTATTATTATTATTTTCACAATGATAATTAAAATTAACAAAATTATCATTTTTTAAGATTTAACATTATTAGTAAAGCTGTTATTTTTATTATTATTAACATTATTATTATTACTATCATTATTATTATTATTCTTAATATAGTATGTTTACAACTATTAATAAATGATCTTTACATAAAAATATATTTAATACACATAACTTAACTATATTAACATTCATATATATAAAATGAAAATGTAAATAAATAAGGAAACTTATAAATTATTATATATATAAATAACATCACTAATAATAATATATATATTTATCCGAATACAAGAATAAGTTTTAATACATATATGAATGATATAGGTTCGTGAATCTGAGGCCAACCCTATACTTGTTCAATGTCGTTCTATGTATTTTTACTACAAAATACATTAGGTGAGTTTCATTTGCCTTTTTACCCTTTATATTTTTGGGCTGAGAATACATGCGCAATTTTTATAAATGCTTTACGAAATAGACACAAGTAATCGAAAATACATTCTATGGTTGGATTATCTAATCGAATATGCCCTTTTTATTAAGTCTGGTAATCTAAGAATTAGGGAACAGACACCCTAATTGACGCGAACTCTAAAGATAGATCTATCGGGCCCAACAAGCCCCATCCAAAGTACCGGATGCTTTAGTACTTCGAAATTTATATCATGTCCGAAGGAGGATCCCGGAATGATGGGGATATTCTTATATGTATATTGTGAATGTCGGTTACCAGGTGTTCAATCCATATGAATGATATTTTTGTCTGTATGCATTGGACGTATGTTTATGAGAAATGGAAATATAAAATCTTGTGGTCTATTAAAATTATGAAATGATTATTTATGTTAAGCTAATGAACTCACCAACCTTTTGGTTGACACTTTAAAGCATGTTTATTCTCAGGTATGAAAGAAATCTTCCGCTGTGCATTAGCTCATATTAGAGACATTACTTGGAGTCATTCATGGCATATTTCAAAAGACGTTGCATTCGAGTCGTTGAGTTCATCAAGATTATTATTAAGTCAATTATAGTTAGATGTATTATGAAATGGTATGCATGCCGTCAACTTTCGATGTAATGAAAGATTGTCTTTTCAAAAACGAATGCAATGTTTGTAAATGTATCATATAGAGGTCAAGTACCTCGCGATGTAATCAACTGATGTGAATCGTTTATAATCGATATGGACTTTGTCCGGATGGATTAGGACGGGTCTTCACAACGAACCCATCCCCAATTCATCCAGAATTGAAGATGACTAATCGATTGGTCCATTCTGGTTGCACTGTTTTTGGAGCTCGATTGGAAATCCATATCGGAATAGCTATCGGAATCCGAGGAATTTGAACTAGTTGCGAGTTCCATCTTGTACGGTCAGGTAAAGGATTTTTGATATGAAATGATTTTTGGATATCGGGTGATATTCTAATTACATAGAATACCTATATATAATACAGAAGATCCAGTAGATTACGGAGAAACTTTCGTAAGCTGTCAGGCAAAGTTTACAGTAACGGATACGATAAGATATGAATTTATCTATACACTATCTATGCAATAAATGCAGTAAGACGTGTCTAGACTTAGGAATGATAAGCAGGTAATTTTCCACTAGGAATGATAAACAAAACTTATAATATGCTGCTAAGGTCGAAGTCCAGACTCGCTAATGCATCCTAATGACTATCAGTTAGACACACTAATGCAAGACCTGGTTCGCTAAGACCACCGCTCTGATACCACCTGTAAAGGCCCGTCCTAATCCATTTGGACGAACGCTTCAACATTTGGTCCCATTGCGAGGTACTGTCCTAAATATGCCATGAACGACTCCAAGTAACTCTTTAAAATGAGCAAATGCACAGCAGAAGATTTCTTTCATACCTGAGAATAAACATGCTTTCAAGTGTCAACCAAAAGGTTGGTGAGTTTATAGGTTTATCATAAACAATCATTTTTATAATTTTAATAGACCACAAGATTTCATTTTTCCATAAATATACATCTCATATCAGGCATTTCGCAAACTGCATAGAGATAAAACTCATTCATAAGGTGAACACCTGGTAACCGACCTTAACAAGATGCATATAGAATATCCCCATCATTCCAGGACTCTCATCGAACATGATAAATTCGAAGTACTAAAGTATCCGTAACCCGGATGGGGCTTGTTGGGCCCGATAGATCTATCTTTAGGATTTGCATCAATTAGGGTGTCTGTTCCCTAATTCTTAGATTACCAGACTAAAAAGGAGCATATTCGGTTTAATAATCCAGTCATAGAATGTAGTTTTAAGTACTTGTATCCATTTTGTCAAACAGTTATAAAAACAACGCATGTATTCTCAGTCCAAAAATATATATTGCAAAAGCATTTAAAAAGGGAGCAAATGAAACTCATGATACGATATTTTGTAGTTAAAATATTCATATGACGATACTGAACAATGCAGGGTTGGCCTCGGATTCACGAACCTATATCAATTATGTATATTAAAACATTGTAATCAATCAAATTTATATATATTATTATTATTGATACAGTTGTTATTTTTATAAATTATTTGTTTTATTAATAACTTAATTAAATATATTTATTTTATATACCTCAAAGAAATATTTAATATTTATTATTAAAATCTGAATATAGTTATGTTGTATATATTAAGTATATTTTTATATAACTAATATTTATTTGGCAAAATAATATTAATATAATAATAATGTTAATAATAATAATGAAAATAATAATAATTATATTTGATAATGATAATAATAATAATAATAATAGTATCCATTTTATTTTTAGTAATAATAATACCATAATAATAATAATAATAATAATAATAATAATAATAATAATAATAATAATAATAATAATAATAATAATAATAATAATAATAATAATAATAATAATAATAATAATAATAATAATAATAATATTAATGATAATGATAATAAAAATAAAAAATATAGTAATCATGTTAATGATAATAACAATGATAATAATAATGATAATTTTAATAATACTAATAGTAGTAATAATAATGGTAATTTTAAATAAAAAAATAACTTTAAAAAAAGATAATTTTAATAATAATAATAGTTTTAATGATAATTTTAATAATAATGATAATTCATTTAATCATGACTTAATTATAATTATATTCATAACCATATATATATATATTAACTTAATCATAATCGTACATATAATTATATTTTTCGATTATAATTACCTTTACTATATTCATCTTAACATTTCATCAACTTTAATCATCTTATATATCAGTCATAATAATATTAATAATAATATTAATCATAATAATTAATAAAAGTAACAATAATAATACTAATAATAATAATTTATACCGAATAGTAGTAGGCTTAAATTGTTGGGCCATGTAATTTGATCAGCGACCCATCCCATGAAAACCTTTGGGCTTCCCAGACTGTCCATTTACAAACATCACTAATTGTCCAATAGAATAATTTAGAAGTCCAATAGAAAACGTGAATTGGAACCGGCCCAATCGTGTTAAATGATTCACTTAACCTCAGTCATCGATACGTAAATGTAATCATCCCATACAGACTCCACAATGGGTAGCATCTGTTGGAGTATGATACAAATTCAAAGCGAGCGGAAGCATTTTTAAAACTTTACAAAATCATACTCTTCCACGGATCATTGTACAAACCTTTAGCAAACAAAACAAAATTAACGAAATTAAACAAGAGAAGATTAGAATACAATCTTTGTAGCCTTTTGAAGATCGAATCTGAAAAACCCAAAGAAGAGTTCCTCTAAATGGTAGACACCCAAAGTTCCAACCTTGTTTCAATCTATACCTTCTACTTAACGGGTCTTTTCTTTTCCTTATTTCCACCAAAACCGAACCCAATTATAGATCTCAAGTATTTTGGTTACTTGAAAAAGAGAAAGAGAAATATCATTTTGTATGTGTGTTTTTGTATCTCAAGTTTCTATATATATATTTTCAATACCAAGACTTGGTATTATATAGAATAAAATTGATACATATAATACAAATATAAAGATTTGGAAAGATTTTAAAAGATTTTCAAAATCAAATCTTTATATAAAATAAGATTTACAAATCAAATCAAATCTTATTTATATCAAATCAAATCTTATATATTATATAAAATATGATTATAGTACAAATCTTTATATAAAATAAGATTTACAAATCAAATCAAATCAAATCTTATTTATATCAAATCAAATCTTATATATTTAGATTTGTAAGTATATGTACACACATAAAAAAACTTACTTAATTTATTAAACCATTAACTAATGATTAATAAATTAATTTCCGATTAGAAGGTATATCAAACAATTTACGATTGGCCTTTGTGTGTGACCGAATAGGATAAATGGACTTTTATTATTTAATGTCATGGGCATATCTTCGGAATATATGTACCACGGTCAAACCACGGTCGAACCATAGCCAACCCGAGAACATATTTCCAACAGACTCCCACTTGCACTGACATTAATAATATTGGCTAGTCTTAAAGACACACCATGTGTAACAACTAGTCTGCTACGTTACACTCCTATATTTTTATTTATATCAATCATCCTTTTGTTCTAGATATCTTTATGAACGTGTGACATGGTTAAGTGTCAATCATCATCGTTCAAGATTATATTTCCCAATAGAGATTTGTGGTGATCAAATAGACTGCTATTGCATCAATTCAGTCGTAGCATGGCCATGCATTTAATGCAGCACAAATCAACGAGGGGCCCAGAGATATCGCTTCAACTTGCTATGAGAAGAAGGAACAAATTGCTTCAACTGTATAGACATCCACCACATCCCATATTGTACCTGATCTGCACCCTTATGACTGGCATTTACGCACAGCGTTAAATACAGGTCAAAGTAGAATATAGTTTGTGTCAGGATTCCTCATACATATCCACTCTAGGATAAATGATATTGCCATCTTAGAGCTTACTTGTGACTTAAAACCATGAAGTAGCATCTAAGTGTGGTCATTCCAGAACCTTGAATCAACTATCAAGTTCCTCATGAATGTAGTTTCATATAAGCCTATATTACTACACTTCATAGCAGCCTTAATTCAATTCTCTCTTCCTTAGAGAATGACCGACTGTGGAAGTTTATGAAATAGTATTCATTGGAAGTTAAAACATGCAAAATGAAACATGGCAATATACAATGAAATGATCGCATCGTGCGTATAATATAATCTCAATATATTAATCATCAGATCAATTGCAACATATATTATTGCCCAATGTTTAAAGTTTCAAACATAATAAATATAATCAAACTTTATCATCAATGATACGAATGCCAATAGACATGCTATGAGCATCATGCTTAGTCTGTGGTAAAGGCTTGGTGAAAGGATCAGCCAAGTTCTTAGTCCTGTCTACTCTACTTAATAATATGTCATTTTCTGCTACAAGTTGACGAATGTAATGGTACTTTCTGAGTATATGCCGTGTGCGCTTTTGTGACCTCGATTCTTGAGCCAAGACAACCGTACTCACATCGTCGCAGAAAATCTCAACAGGATCATGGATTGTAGGAACCACTCCTAGATCCCCGATGAATTTCTTTATCCACATGGCCTCTTTAGCAGCTTCATTTACCGCTATATACTCGGCTTCTATCGTAGAATCAGCAATAGTACTTTGCTTGCCACTTCTCCATGTGACGGCTCCACCGTTCAACATAAATACAAATCCTGATTGTGAAGAGCAATCATCTCTATCTGATTGGAAACTAGCGTCTGAGTATCCTTTGACGCTCAGCTCGTCATTCCCACCATAGACCAAGAACATCTCTTTGGTCCTCCTAAGATACTTTAGAATGTTCTTGACTGCTATCCAATGAGCTTCACCAGGATTGGCCTGATAACGACTAGTCATGCTTAGTGCATACGACACGTCAGGCCTAGTGCATATCATCGCATACATGATCGATCCTATAGCTGAAGCATATGGAGTACGACTCATGGTAGCGGACTCCAAGTCAGAATTAGGATATTGAGACTTGCTCAATATCATTCCAGGGTTCATAGGAATGCACCCTTTCTTAGAGTTATGCATACCGAATTTCTTCAGTATCTTATCTATATATGCACTTTGGTTTAGCCCAATTAATCTCCTTGACCTATCTCGATAGATCTTTATTCCCAAAATATATGATGCATCTCCTATGTCTTTCATGGAGAAACATTTCCCTAGCCAAGCTTTGACATCTTTCAGTGTCGGGATATCGTTTCCCATGAGTAATATGTCATCAACATATAGTACAAGGAAGACTACAACACTCCCACTAGACCTAACATAGACACATGGCTCATCTTCGCCTCTAATAAAACCAAATTCTTTGATCTTCTCATTAAAGCAAAGATTCCAGGTACGAGAAGCTTGTTTAAGTCCATAAATGGACCTTTGAAGCTTGCACACACTATTAGGATACTTAGGATGTACATAACCCTCAGGTTGTGTCATAAACACATCCTCTGTTCGTTTACCATTAAGGAAAGCTATTTTTACATCCATTTGCCATATCTCATAGTCATAAAATGCAGCTATGGCAAGAAGTATTCTAATGGATTTCAACATAGCTACTGGTGAAAAAGTTTCATCATAGTCTACACCATATTACTGCGTGTAACCCTTATCCACCAGTCTGGCTTTGAATGTGTGTACATTTCCATCCATATCGGTCTTCTTCTTGAAGACCCACTTACACCCAATAGTTTTAATACCTGGTATATGATCAATCAAGATCCAGACTTGATTATTATGCATGGATTGGATCTCATTGTCCATAGCCTCCTTCCATTTGGCAGACTCGGGGCCTGTCATCGCTTCCTGATAGGTAATAGGTTCATCAGAATCTATATTTTCGTCATCACCCTCAAATATGTGTAAACTATATTTCTTTGGTGTTCGACGCACTCTATCAGATCTACGTATGGGTGGTGGCTGTAGGTCAGTTTCTCTTTCAATTGCAGGCTCGTCGACCTCTTGAGGAGAATCGGTTCCAATATCGGTTTCCATGTCGGTTGATTCTTGAATTTCTTCAAGGTCAATTTTGCTCCCACTGGTTCCTTTCGATATGAGATCCTTTTCAAGGAAGACTCCCCTTCGAGAAACAAAGACTTTGTTCTCAGTAGGGTTGTAAAACAAATATCCAAAAGAATCAGTCGGGTAACCAACAAATAAACACTTTTCAGATCTGGGTTCAAGTTTATCTTGAGCTTCACGACGAACGTAAGCCTCACAACCCCAGATTCTTAGATATGAGAGAGACACAGTTTTACCATGCCATATCTCATAAGGTGTTTTAGAAACTTTCTTGGTTGGGATGAGGTTAAGGATCCTTGCGGCAGTTTGTAGGGCGTAACCCCAAAAACTGATTGGAAGCATTGTGCGGCTCATCATGGATCGAACCATATCAAGTAATGTTCGATTCCTCCTTTCAGCCACACCATTATGTTGTGGTGTTCTAGGAGGAGCTAATTGTGAGATTATCCCACAACCCCGTAGATGATCACGAAATTCATCATTAAGATATTCACCACCTCTATCAGATCGGAGAATCTTAATTCTTTTATTCAGTTGATTTTCTACTTCGTTTTGGTATGCCTTGAACACTCCAAAAGTTTCAGACTTTTGTTTAATTAAATAAACATAGCCATATCTACTGAAGTCATCAGTAAATGTAATGAAGTATCGTTCCTTGTGTCTAGTAGGCGATCTGAACGGACCGCACACATCAGTGTGTACCAACCCCAACAGATCCTTTGCCCGTTCACAGCTTCCTGTGAAAGGTGCCTTTGTCATTTTTCCTGATAAGCAAGATTCGCATTCATTATACGATATTATATCAAATGATTCTAGAATTCCATCTGACTGGAGTTTGGCTATGCGTTTCTTGTTTATGTGGCCTAAACGACAATGCCATAGATACGTTTTATCCAAAACATCTTTGGATGAATCAACATTGTAGATTGAACTATCATTTAGCTTTGCTGTGGTTTCTAAGATGCCTTTACAAGGACTAGCCTTGAAATAAAACATCCCATTTTTGTGAACAAGTATTGATCCATTATCAAAATTAAAATTAAAACCATCATTAAATAAAGCATCAAAAGATATAATGTTTCTTGCCATTTCAGCACTGTAACAAACATTAGATAAAACAATACATAAACCAGAATCAAAAGAAAGCTTGTATTCTCCAATCATGTCAACAGAGGCAACATTCTTAATCCCCATGATTAGATTAAGCTCCCCGATCTTCAGCTTCCTACTTCTTGTGAGTCCCTGCACATTTGTACAAATGTGAGTACCACATCCCGTGTCCAATACCCAGGAATTAGAAATAGTAGTATTGTTTAGTTCAATCATGAACAAACCTGAAGGTACAGCGACTCCCTTAGCCCGTAGTTCATTAAGTTCCTTCAAGTACTTAGTACAATCCTCCAATGTCCTTTATCCCCACAATGAAAGCATATTGCTTCTTTAGGAGACTTGGTTTGCGGGATCTTTGAAGTAGAAGAGTTAGCAATGCCCTTAGGTTTAGGTTTGAAGTTGGACGTGCCAACCTTACCCTTGCCCTTGTTCTTGCCCTTTGCTTTGTTTTTCTTCTTCTTAATCCCACCTTCACGAATGGCTAGAATGGTAGTTGCGGGTTTAGCTTTGGCCATGTTAGCCTCAGCGGTTTTTAACATGCCATGGAGCTCCATGATTGTTTTCTCCATATTGTTCATATTATAGTTCATAATGAATCCTTCATATGCACTAGTCAGCGAGTTCAGGATAAAATCCTTTGCAAGCTCCTGACTTATGGAAAAACCAAGGCGCTCCAACCGGTCTATGTACCCTTTCATTTGTAGTACATGGACACTAACACTACTTCCCGTTGCCATTTTGCAAGATACGAGAGTTTTCACGGTGTCAAACCTTTCTTGCTTTGCTTGTTGTTGGAACATGTCCTTGAGTTGGTTAAGCATGTCATAAGACCCTAAGCTCTCCATGCCCTTTTGGAGCTCTGGAGACATGGTCGCCAACATCAAGCATGCTACCTCATTAGACTTGGAACGCCGTTTTTCAAACTCGTCCCTAGCCGCTTGAGTAGCTCTCGATTCGGGTTCTGCCAGTAAGGGTTCCTCAATTGCCCTGATCTTTCCTTCCATCCTAAGAGCAATTCTTAGGTTGCGAAGCCAGTCCATGTAGTTCAAGCCCGTAAGCTTGTCCTTTTCGAGGAGCCCTTTAAGGCAGAAATTAGTGATTGATGACGGAGTAGGATTTGTGTTTGTTGCAGACATCTGTCATATTTTATTTTTAAAGTAAGTTGTATTAGTCAGTTTGATATGTTTAAACCTTGTTAAGATAATTACCCAAGTGTGTTTAATATTCAAACAATTATAATTAACAAGGCTAAGATCCATATTTCACTTATGTTAACGACGGGTTCGCCGCGGATCACCAACCATAAGCTATTTAGGTAGGTAACTATATTACCAATTTCGTCCATTATGAAATTCTTAGGTTCTGCGGGATTTAGTGATAATCAATTATTTCACTTGGCATGTTTAATCCCTTCTACGCTAATCCTTCCTCGTGGCGGGTTTGCGCAAACCACGATTTCAGATTGTAAACCGTCCGTGATATATACACGTGAAATCCGGCCCAAGACTCTCGGGTATCGTGAAATTCACCTCACCCTTCCCAACACCCAATTAAAGTCCGGCCCAAGACTCTCGGGTATCGCGAACTCTAACAGGTAGAAGGTTCGGATGTGTGTACTACTCATGGATAGCGTAAAGTTTACATTTAAAACGGGTTTTTGTTTTCTTTTAGCAAAAGTAGTTTACACCATTTTAAAACATTTTCTAATTATGTATTGCGTGTTGCGTTTGTTAAACTAATTTTAACCAAACCGTTTTATATGATTATTGTCCCTTTTGTTTTTTTTAAAACATTTTCTAGCTAGCATGGCATAGACAAATAATAAAATAATAATAATCATGACACGCAATTATCGGTAGTATGCCTCGAGTCCTATGCGTTTTTTCGGTGAGCCAACACACGAAAAAACATGGTCAACTAGGGACATAACCTTGTGTGAGAATTGGCTCCCACTAAAACCGCCATCTCCATTATATGCTCGGATGGGCCGCCTTGTGAACATCGTCTTCTTGATTTCAATCTTGGTTGCATTATCTTACAAAATAACTATTCTATTTTCTATACTATTACAAATACAATATAAATAGAAAGACGACATGTAAGTCGTTTAATAAATTATTACATTCATCTCAAATAAATAATAAATTAAATCATACAACCAAACATCCACACAAGGGTCTTATTGAGGCAAATACTACCGATTTCATACAACAATCGCATACATAACAAATGGAGTGCCAACCGTCCATTTTCATATAACATGTTTCGATAAGGATTGATTTAAACAACACTTAATGGCACTTATAATATTTAATCCTTGTTTACATAACATATGTATGTAAACCCACTTCATATTTTGTAAGTATGGTTTTCATGCCAAAACCATCCAAATAAACATATTAAGTGAATCAAAACATGTTGGAGATTTATTCACTTTACCAAAGCATAAAGTCTAAAATTAATAATTTTAATTTTCTCATTTCATGTAAAACATGAAAAGAATTCATGTACTTTATTTTCCTAAACATTGAATCTTTAATAGTCAACATGCAAGTTACCATTAAAATTTTCGAATTTTGGCAGATTCATACATGTAACTTTAAATGGTCATATCTTACTCATTTCTAATCCGTTTTCGATGAATTTTTTTTTCAAATTTAAGTTCTTTCAGTTAGCTTTCAAATGCAATTGGTCTCATACAATAATAGTGAGTTTAAAGCCCCGAAACAGTCCATCAAATACGGACTGTCCAGGCTGAAAAAATTTCTTAAATGAAAAAAATGAATTTAACCCATTTTACATTTTGCCAAAATTCAAGATTCAAATTAGTATTTAGGAAACATAAAACATAAATCAAGATACTTGTTTTGCATGTTTGTTATGCATGATCATCTCCAAGAATCATGCACAACGCATCCATCAAAACTAAATATCATAAGAAAAGTTTGCTAAAACTTGTACAAGATGGCTCTGATACCACTGTTGGAGTATGATACAAATTCAAAGCGAGCGGAAGCATTTTTAAAACTTTACAAAATCATACTCTTCCACGGATCATTGTACAAAACTTTAGCAAACAAAACAAAATTAACGAAATTAAACAAGAGAAGATTAGAATACAATCTTTGTAGCCTTTTGAAGATCGAATCTGAAAAACCCAAAGAAGAGTTCCTCTAAACGGTAGACACCCAAAGTTCCAACATTGTTTCAATCTATACCTTCTACTTAACGGGTCTTTTCTTTTTCCTTATTTCCACCAAAACCGAACCCAATTATAGATCTCAAGTATTTTGGTTACTTGAAAAAGAGAAAGAGAAATATCATTTTGTATGTGTGTTTTTGTATCTCAAGTTTCTATATATATATTTTTAATACCAAGACTTGGTATTATATAGAATAAAATTGATACATATAATACAAATATAAAGATTTGGAAAGATTTTAAAAGATTTGCAAAATCAAATCTTTATATAAAATAAGATTTACAAATCAAATCAAATCTTATTTATATCAAATCAAATTTTATATATTATATAAAATATGATTATAGTACAAATCTTTATATAAAATAAGATTTACAAATCAAATCAAATCTTATTTATATCAAATCAAATCTTATATATTTAGATTTGTAAGTATATGTACACACATAAAAAAAACTTACTTAATTTAATAAACCATTAACTAATGATTAATAAATTAATTTCTGATTAGAAGGTATATCAAACAATTTACGATTGGCCTTTGTGTGTGACCGAATAGGATAAATGGACTTTTATTATTTAATGTCATGGGCATATCTTCGGAATATATGTACCACGGTCAAACCACAGTCGAACCATAGCAAACCCGAGAACATATTTCCAACAGCATCATCATCATTTAATATCATCATCATCAATCGTAATCATCTCCGTTCATCATTATGTTCTTCGTGTATCATCTTCTTTCATCATCTTTTGATAACAATAATATGTGCAGGTTTGGTTAGCAACAGATTAGAAACGGAAACAATAGTTCAACAGATAGTGTTGGTTTTATGGTTCTAACGAGTTGCAGGTTCTAATGGTAAGGTTATGGTAATCGATGAAGGTTGTTTCATGGTGGCTTAATGGAGTCCGATGGTGATTGATGACGATGGTTAGGATGGTTGTGGTTGACTTTTGACTGAAACAGGAACAGTGAACGATGGCGACTCAAGAAGATGATGAACAGTACCAATTCACAACATTAGTCATTCGAGCTACAGTTTGTTCGAGTAACAATTATAATAAGGCAGCAGTAGTAGCTAGTGTTCGAGCAGCTGTAATAATTCAAATAGTAGTAGTAGTAGTAGGTGTAAACAATGAAGCAAACTGCAGTTGGTTCGTGGTGGTTGTTCCAGACAGAAAAACAAAACGATAGCATCTTTAAAATAGTAAGGTGCAGGTGGTGTTCTTGATGAAGGTGGTTTTGAGATGAAGGTGGTGGTTCTGGGTTTCACAATTATTCGAACAGAGACAAGGAGGGATCGATTAGCAATAGTAGTGATCAACAGATGGTTTTGTAGCTACAACAGTTGATCATGGTTTGACAAAATGTTGGTTGGTTTCCGGACAAAATACATGAAATACGAAAGATGGGTTTCGTTTGATTTGAGGTTGCTAACAATTAATAAGCAATAATAGAGAACAAGAGTAAAAGTAGTAAGCAGTGACAGTCATTGAAGCATATATAGTGGTCGATGATGATTGTTTTTGGTGAGTATCGAACTGGAACAGGAAGAAATGGACACACAGCAGTCACACTTTAATGAGTGGTTCGAGCTTGGTGGTTTTAATTTAGAAGTGGTCCAATAATAGCATGTGGTTATTCAAGTGTTTGGGTGAAGGTGGTTATGGCTTCGATGGTTATTGAAGTGAAAATGATGAAGTGGGTTAAGTGTGTGTTTCGTAGATGGTAAACGTTGGTGAGTGTTTACAGTGAAGTGGTGCAAGCATATGCATCTAACAATATCTATATATAAATATCTGTAAAGTTTAAATTAGTGGGAAGTGGAAGACAAGAAACAGTAAAAATCAATTAGTAATCACAATAATAAACTCAAGTTAATTAAAACGTGGAGATGGTTGTCTAAGTACCAAGTATCATCTAATATATATATATATATATATATATATATATATATATATATATATATATATATATATATATATAATATTCCTAATGAAACTGTCGGTAGAATGAAACAAATTAATCGATGGCTGTACTGTTGAATTTTGAATTATGTAAAGTGCTTTTGTTTCATTGTCTTCCATTAACTTAGTTTATATATATATATATATATATATATATATATATATATATATATATATATATATATATATATATATATAAACTAAGTTAATGGAAGACAATGAAACAAAAGCACTTTACATAATTCAAAATTCAACAGTACAGCCATCGATTAATTTGTTTCATTCTACCGACAGTTTCATTAGGAATATTATATCGTACCCCGTTATTAATCAGTGGCGGATAAAAGTCTTTGGAAAAATCCCAAATTTTTATATTAATTATCTTTATTTATTTTAGTCGTTATGGTATAAAATTGGTCATTAATTATTTAAAGTTATTACATAAAAATTAAATCGACTGTCCACGCTCGATCCTGGGTAAAAAAAATGTTAAAATTTAATAATTAGATCCTAAATATACTTTTAATAAGTCTATACTTTATATCACTCATTTTTGGATCATCGTTTATTTTTTTTAATCATATAATTTTGAATTTAACTTACTTAATATCGTTCGAATGACAATTGAGTGTTATCGTCGTTTACTAAATAAATTTGAAATCATAAAATATATATTTAATATACTTTATTTATATAGATGTGTTTTAAATAATAATTATCATAATATCATATTTTTATTTTATTTTACATAATTAATTTTAATAACAACAACATATAATATTTCAAATTATATTTTCAATTTTCAATTATATACCTAGTATACTTATTGTACTTACATGACTTGTTATACTTGCATATTTGACACTCACATTTTTTACTTATATGTTATATTACATTATATTGTTATATGCTTTATTTACCTATACATATCGTATTGGAGTATACATTATTCATGGTGAAGTTTCTATTTTATCAACTTTACTTGTTTATTTTTACTTCACATATCGGATTTCATGGTTCTTTCTGGTCGGAGGTTCCTAGGAAGCAGCCTCTCTGCTCTACAGAATAGGGAGTGACGCCTTCCTCTACCTGGGGACCGATAGGTATCCGTGGGTGGAGGAATGACTTCCCTTTTACTTTAGGGTAGAGGAAAGGACTGTCTACATCTAACCTCCCACATACTCCACTTTAGTGGAATTGGGTATTGTTGTTGTTGTATAAATATATATATATATATATATATATATATATATACACACACACACACACATATCTATTTATAATTAATTGTTTGTGAATCGTCGAAAACGGTCGAAGTCAAATGAATGTACGAAAATAGTTCAAAAATTTTGAGACGCAACATAACTGACTTTACTTATCATGTCAGAATTATGAAATCGAATCGTGAGTTTGGTTCAAAATTAGTCGAAATTTTCTGGGTCATGACAGTGACTGGGATCGTTCTACCATCACCCACTTCTATTCTTAAAGGTTCAGATAATACGTCGATAGGCAATTTCAACTTATCACATAGTGTAACAGACATAAAAGAGCGATTTTCTCCACAATCAAATAACACACGAGCCGGCGAAGAATTTATCAGAAACATACCGGTAATCGCATCGACGGTTTCAGTAGCTGTATCAACCGACATTTGAAAGGCTCTTGCTTTAGGTGGTGGAGGATTCTTTCGCTTTTGTCCCGTTGAAGAAGCAGATGATCCTCCGACTGACATTGTTCTTGCTCCGGCCCCTACCCCAGAGCTTGCTCGCCTTGCAGAAAGACAATTAGCTGATCGATGACCCGGGTTTTTGCAATTCCAACAAACATTTTCTCGGAATGAACAAACTTGAACATCATGACCCATCGCTCTACATCTTATACACCTTTTTGTCGACTCTGTACAGGGACCAGCGTGTGTTGACCTACACACATTGCACCACGTTTTCTGACTCAAGTTACTACCACTGCTTTGAGTAACCCTACCTCTTTGTTGGTTACCATGAGATCATTTAGATTTACTACTCATTTGACTCGTTTGGCTTGTCACTTGTTTTAGTTGTGACATTTCCTCTCTCTCTCTGTTTACTCTTGGTGGCTTTGACGTCTCCTTCCACCATTCTTGCCATAGCAAACGCTTGAGGAAAGGTTGTTGCTAATATCACCATTGATCAGTATTCAGGCAGAATCATTTCAACAAACTGATCAATTCTGGATTGTTCATCAGGAAGCCATTGTTGTACAAAACGGAGTTTGTCTGTGTACTTTTCAATCACTTCATCAATTGACATATGCTCAGTCATTCTTAAATTCATAAACTCGCGCTTCATTTTATAGATTTCGTAAGGAGTACAATATTGCTCGCACACCTTTGCTGAAAATTGTTCCTACATGACTTGACTCAACTGTTCTTTGGACACCTGGGCTGTCAAAGAATCCCACCAGCCCATTGCTTTCTTTTTCAGAAGTCGGCTTGCATAAGTAACACGCAATTCAGGTTCACATTAACAAGTATCCAATGCTCGATCTACTTCACGCTGCCAATCTAAGATGTCTATCACACCCCCAGTTAGGGCCTGGGCGAAATGTGACTTAATATCAAACAACCAACATATTATAATAAACGAGAACAATACTAAATGATAAAATCAAACTTTATTGAGAGTACGCAGTGGAAAATGATATGTCGTTACAAAGGAATAAAGTAAATGTTTAAAATTCAATAGTAATAAATGCGATATCTCTTGATCCTATGTCCAAGTAGCATCACATAAGCAGTAAGTATAAGAGCTTGAATCAAACAGCACCTGAGACAAAACATGCTAAAGTGTCAACCAAAAAGGTTGAGTGAAGTTCATAGGTTTAACAAATAAGTTTGACCATTGTTTTAGACCACAAGATTTAGTTTGTAAAGTTGATCTCCCGCATGATCAAAAAGTTATGCCAAGGTGATGTGTTAAAACGTAACCTTTAAAATGTAGACAATCTGCTTAATAATTAACACATAATACAGGCAACTAAAACCCGATCATGCAGTAACTAGCAAGTAAATTGACTAGTTCAATCCACAGGGAGAAGTTTGTTTTAAGGATTTCACAACGATTAATTATTCTTAAAAGGGGGTTTTGTGTTTGAAGTTGTATTTTAGTTTAACGAAAAAGTAAATAAATATAGTAATTAACAAGAATGAGAAAGCGGTGTTTACTTCTATGCTTGATAGATGACAGGAATTGTTCTTTTATAATTAAAACTGTTATGAGATAGTTACAATAGAACAGTTTATATCAATTTCACAATTTCTATAAACTTAAGAGCTATGTTTAATCAACAAGATTCTTTCATGGTTGAATTCACATAAAACCTAGTTTACTAAGATCACTCTAGGTAAACTACATGATTGTATATCCTAAATATCGTTCAATTAACATCCTATATTCACATATACCTGGCTAGATCACTAGGTGTTGAAGTATAAGCTATAGTCTTTGATAAACTCACATAAATCAAGTCATAACTTACATAATTGAACTAAAATACAAGGATGATTACAACAATGGATCTTTTGAAAGAACATGGTGATTTAGATCGATTAACTAACTAGATTCAACCCAGTTAAACTCACGTAAAACCTAAATTACAACAATCACTTGAGGTAATTTCATAACTATGTTGCTTTAGAACTTATTCAATTACCGAATTAAACACATAATAAAATCACTTAAGTATATGTATCTAATAGTCTAGATTACTAGGTGTATTAAAGTATAGATTGTTTTCCTAGTTAACTCACATTAATAGGTTTTCAATCTATATAATTGAAGTAATGATCTAAACAAGCATAACAATGGTTCTTACGGTTGAACTAGATAATTTAATCAATCAAACATATGTATAACTAGCATAACATCAAAGTATAGAACAATCCCAAGCCATAAATCTTACATTGAAGTAAACACACAAGGCTTTTAGCCTAACATAATCATAGTAGAACTAATGAAACAGTAAATACAAGTTGAATTCATGTTAAAAAGATATAGAACAATAGTACCAATTGCGATAAATGATCCTAGCTTAATCTTGATGTCGAAAGAGTGGAGATTGACTTGCAGCCTTCCTTGAACCTTGAAAATCGTCTTAGAACTGAGGGAGAACGTAGTAGTGAAGATGTGTCAAGTAAGTAACCAAAGGCTCCATTAAATAGCCTCAAAAGTTAGGTATTTTGGCCAGAAAGTGACCAGATGCGCCGCACTCTTTGGGATGCACCGCATCTCTTTACGTTCAGTAGATTCCAGCTCGATTCTGCACTCAGGAATGTCGGCAGGGGGTTAGATGTGCCGCATCTGGGACAGATGCGCCGTATCTGGCTTGGATACGCCGCATCCATCTCAGATGCGCCGCATCTGAGGCTGTTTTGGTCCAGAAGTCTGCATGCTCCGCATCTGAAACTGTCGGGAGTTATTTGGTGCATAGATGCGCCGCATCTAAGAGAGATGCGCCGCATTTGGATCTGTTTCAGTGGTTTTGGGCTGTTTTGCGCGTTCAATCTTCATTTTAACTCTGTTTTTGCTGTTGGTCTTCATTTATTCATTCACAATGGACTTTTACAAATATACATGAATTACAATACATACGTACAAAAATTACATATAAATGGAACAACTTTGGATCGAAATAACGGCAATAAACATGTATAATTTTGGCGTTATTAAAATCCCCACACTTAACCCTTGCTTGTCCTCAAGCAAGACTTACAAGATTTTGAAATTTACTATAGTACACACACTTATTTAAGTGATAACACAAAAATGGGACTCACACTCACTCGATATAATACACAAGAGACACAAGTTATTTTGGAACACAATAACTCACGCTATATGGAACACACACTCGGATCACAATATATACACACTCACACTTTTGAGTATACACAAACCTTTGGAGTACACACGCTTTTATTTATTTCACAATGTAATACGCACACTCGGAGTACACACACGAAATGAAATCACACCAAAGTCGAAAGGTGGGTCTTAAAGTCCACATTTCTTAAAAATTTGGATCCTTAGGGAAATTGGGACCTTTGCGAAAAAACCTTTTATATTTTGAAAATTAGACATGTTAGTTTTTACACTAACAAGTTTTTCGGTTTTAACCTCAAAGTCCGGTTGAGGGTAACTGAAAACCGAAGCCTCAGTCTGTTAGCAAGCTACTCGCCCCCATGATTGAAGTATCATGGAACTTGAAACCGGATGTCCTAAAAATGGTTTTACATAATATAGTTCATAAAATAGCATAAGTTTTAGAAGAAACTATATCGTGTCCAAATATCATCGGTGAACCATGAGTTTGCACACCTCAATTTGTTATGGCATATGTATATTGACCGCGGTCAACATAGATGCAGTTGATCTTTACGGAGATCATCCATCTGGGGATTAGATTCATTAGTCTTAAAAGCTAATTTGCAATGTGCCCCCCATTGTACGAGACAGATCCATCTCATGGTTAGGATAAGTCTGACCACCAAAAACCCTGTTTGATACTGAGGTGAGGTGGATTTCCAGCCGATGATAGAGATGACTTTTCAAGATTTTTCGTCAACCTACAGCTGTTCTGGACTACATCTTCTAACATAAGTTAGCAAGTGTGTCAAATTGGAAGACTTGACTTCCTTCACAATAATTACATAGATGAGCATTGGATTAGATTGTTAGAACAACAAATTACTTGATGATTCTTTTTCATTCAGAATGTGGTAAAGTATGATGGTTATATCTTTTATATGACTACTAGTTTAATGATTTTTAACAAAATAAACTCAATCATCTGGTTGTTTCTTAATTTGTTTCGTGATAATAATTTCGGTGTATACACCTAGTTTTAAAATCTACAAATTTTAAACAAAATTTGAATTTATGAAGATAAAAGGGTAAAAATTTTCACCATTTTAAGCCTTTTTAACCAGAATCAAAAACTTGAAAGAACCCGAAAGAATTTATAACTTCCTCCCCACACTTGAGTTCATGTATCGCCCTCGTTACATGAAATCAGAAAAATTTAAATGCAAGAGGATTAAAGAGTGTAAGAGAGTTTATTACTTTCAAGGTCTAAAACCGAAGTTCACGGGATGATGGCGCTGAACTGAATGCCAGTATAAGAACATCATCCGCTTCTTGCAACCACAAAATAATCACCAATCAAGAATGTGCTGAACTTACTACCAGTCTTTGTAAAAATGCTGCATATAGCACAATGCTCACCTGTATCAATTCAAACAAATGAACCATACGATTCACACAAATAAATGGGGGTGTACTCCATGTACTAAAAACCCCACTTATAATTATCTAAATTATTCAAATTACAATCATCCAAAATACTATCAAGTTATTACACACCAAACATAAAGATAAATTGTTTTTGAAACAAACCAACATCAATCAAACCGTTCACACACTTCACCATTAATCATGCCAACTTTAGAAGAATTCCCAAAAAGAGTTACTTGGGCTAGCTCCGCCTTCATTTTGGTTTCCCTTGTCGTCGTCCTGAAATATGGAGGGGTTGTACCCCTGATAAGTTCCTTGAGCAGGGACGATAGCAGTGTCTTCAGTAGGCGGGTTAGGAGGAGGAGGATAAGGCGCAGGATATGGATCACCCAATCAAACCCATGGTTCATATGCAGGCCAAGGAGAGGGGGTATAGTTAGCGGGATCTGCAGCGTATGACACTGTCTGTTCATGTATCCAATTAAGCTGATTTTGCTGCCCCGCTTGAGTGTACCATGTTCGATCATTCCCTACATCAATGTAATGTTGCATCTCCCTGTTACCTGTATCGTAGTGATCAATTCCTTTTGGGTGTTTTGATCACTATGGAGTCGCATATCTGAAAACTGGCGTGCCATGTAAGCCTCCCAATCATTTCCCGGACCGGAACTACTTCCAACATTCGGTTGTGGATCTTGCTGCGGTTGGGGTTGTTCTGGTTGCATGTTCACGGGATCCTCATACCTAGTTAGAAGGCCGTTCGACCCCCTAGTCAAAATGTTTGCCCTTGTATAACTTACTCTATCAAAGGCAATCATATGTTTCTCCTCTAACCCACTTGTATTGATACGAAAATGTTGGGCGATCCTGGTTACAAAAAGGCCGCCCATGATTGGTGTAATCTTTTTCCTTTCTTCGAGAAGGAAAGTGAGAATCATTCATGGAATATGAACATGGGAGTGATCCATTATCGCGTGAATATACCAGATATCCAAGTTGGTAACTTTTTCGCTACTGTCTTTTCGACAGTTTATGGTACTTGAAATGAATCTTTGGATGCATCGATGCTCGTAGGAACGTAGCTTGCTACATGTCTGCTTGCTTGCACTATATGCGCTATTGCTCATGTCCACCCATGCTTCTGAATGATTAAAAGAAGAAACATAGTATATACATTGATTAAAGTAATTTTGCATCAATTGATGTGGCAACCCTTCATAGATATCCAACGCCTTCACAAATTGTAGCAGTGTTAATGTTCGGTCTTGTCCTCCAAGACGAAATCTCATAAATGTACCGGATCCTGGTGAAGTGTAATTAACCCTAAGTGAACCAACGAATTCTTTGACTAAAAGTGGGTATACTCTTTCTTGCATTCTGAACAGATTTTCCCATGCATATATTCGATGGCCTTGATACGTTACTCGGAAAAAGGTTGCGAAAATTTTGATATTCGCCGGCTTCTTCTAATGGTGTCCAATCGATATATTTCCCCGGATATACGTCTTTGTGTAGAAGTGCCTTCATCCGTTCATGATATTCCGAATGCCTCAAAACTGCATTGATCCATGGATCCAGAGTGGTTAATCCACGGACATTTAACTACCGGTTGTCAATATCCATTTCTTCCTCTTCAACAGCATGTTCTTCTTCACTTGTTTCCTCATCTACAATTGCCGGGGCTTTTTGCTTCTTTGATTTTGGGTTTGATGATGATGCTCTAGTCTACAAAAACACAACAAAACCAAACAAACAAAACAACAAAACAAGTTGATTAGCGTTAAAGAAATTCAAAACATCTTTCATATTGCACATCCAAAACCATGTAGTACATGTTATATTGTACGCATTACACAAACTCCCAATTTAAGAACCCTAAAATTCAATAATTTGTGTACTCGTATAATTCAACTAAGGTTCATGCAGATTTGTTAATGTATACTAGTAATTGTACTCTAAAACATCCCAATTTAAACAAGTAATGGTCATTTTTTCGAAATCCCCAAATTCATGAAGAACCCTAATTTCTAAAGTAAATTTTTGAGCAATTAAGCATGAAATTCGAGCATGAATAAGGATTAGTAACAACAATGCAAGCATATAATGACCAAAACATGAAGATTTAAACATCCCCACACTTAGAACAAGCTAAATCCGAATTGGAGAATGAAGAACACAAGAACCATGAAGAAATGAAGATTAATCTTACCTTTCTCATGTTGATAAATGGATTAGATGCTCAAAGATGGGTTTAATCGGTTGATTTGGTGTTTAGAGGTGGAATCCTTGAGAGAAAATGAGATGAAGTTCGGAGTTGTAGGTGAAAAAATGAATAAAAATGATAAACTCCCGTATTTGTGCAAAAAAAATTGGGCAGACTCAAACATTCAGACACAGATGCGGCGCATCTATGGCAGATGCGGCGCATCTGAAGCAGATGCGGCGCATCTGGTGGTCCAAAAGTGGCGCATGACCTTTTCTCGGTGCATCAAAAACTGTCGGCTTTTTTCTTGTGTTCAGATGCGGCACATCCAACATGGATGCGGCGCATCTGGCCCTGTTGCACCAGTTTTTGATGTTTTTTCGCGTATTAAACATTTCGGAAGGTCCCTAAACAACTTGGTTCGTACTAAAACTTGAAAAATCACTCAAAACACTCAAAACACTAAAAGCAATCAATTCTAAGAAACGAGACTTACGAATGAGACTATGTACATGTTGTGAGGTTTATTAGTGAGTCGTTCACGCGACTCCTTCCCAAGTTAATTAGCGTTGGGGGAGAAAGTGATGTCATCTTGAACCGTGGTATCAACTCCATCAAAATAGAGTTTTAATCGATGACCATTCACTTTAAAAGTATTTTCGTTTCCAAACAACTCAACATATCCCGATGGAAATGCTTGTTTCACCAAATAAGGTCCCGTCCATCGGGACTTCAACTTCCCGGGAGAAAATTTAAACCGCGAGTTAAAAACCAAAACCTTATCACCGGTTTTAAACTCTTTCACTTCTTTCAATCGGGCATCATGCCACCTTTTCGTTTTCTCCTTATACGAGCTCGAATTCTCGTACGCTTCTAACCTCAACTCTTCCAATTCATGCATTTGCATGAATCGGTTTTCACCAGCCTTTTCTATGTCTAAATTACAAAGCTTCAATGCCCAGTACGCTCTATGTTCCACTTCAACAGGAAGATGGCACGCTTTACCATATACAAGCCTGAATGGTGTGGTACCGATTGGTGTTTTAAAAGCAGTCCTAAAGGCCCACAACGCATCATCTAACTTGCGTTGCCAAATCTTAGGGTTGTTATCAACCGTCTTCTCAAGTATGCGTTTCAAGGCACGATTTGTGTTCTCCACTTGACCACTCATTTGCGGGTGGTACGGAGTAGAGAAACGATGAGTTACGCCATACTTCTTCAACACCTTTTCAAGAAAGTTGTTGGCAAAATGTGTTCCTCGATCGGATATGAGCGCCTTTGGGATTCCAAAGCGCGAGAAGAGATTTTTCAAGAAGTTCACCACCACCCTAGCATCATTCGTAGGTAAAGCTTTTGCTTCAGCCCACTTAGCTACGTAGTCAACGGCTACTAGGATGTACTTGCACTTATGGGAACTTGGAAATGGCCCCATGAAATCGATTCCCCAAATATCAAAGATTTCACAAACTTGGATGCCGGTTTGAGGCATCTCATCCTTTTTTGTGGTGTTACCCGTTCGTTGGCATGCATTACAAGTCCGAACGAAATTTTGGGCATCTTTAAAGATCGTGGGCCAATAAAAGCCCGAGTCAAGGATTTTTCTTGCGGTGTGGTTTGGTCCGAAATGACCGCCGGTGGGCCCTTGATGACAATGCTCAAGAATTTATTGAGCCTCTTTTCTGTACACACAATGGCGAATCATTTGATCCGCACCAACACGAAATAGGTCGGGATGTTCCCAGAAATAGGACTTCAAATCCGCAAAGAATTTCTTCTTTTATTGATAAGAAAGTCCTTTTTGAAGAATGCCTGAAGCAAGATAGTTTGAAAAATGGGCAAACCATGGGATTTCAGATTCCTTGTCAACCCTTATTAGAGATTCATCAGGAAATGTGTCCTTGATAATTGTATCATCGAGTTTTTCTAATTCGGGGTTTTCAAGTCGGGATAAATGGTTGGCGGCTAGATTCTCGGCTCCTTTCTTATCACGTATCTCAATGTCAAACTCTTGAAGTAAAAGAACCCAACGTATGAGATGATGTTTTGCATCTAATTTCGAGAATAAGTACCTAAGAGCCGAATGATCCGTGTAAACAATGGTCTTGGACAACACCAAATATGACCAAAATTTATCAAACGCATAAACAACCGCTAAGAGCTCTTTTTCCGTGGTGGTATAATTAATTTGAGCTCCCGTTAGCGTTTTGCTCGCATAATAAATTAGACGAAAATGATTATCGGGTCGTTTTCCTAAGACAGCACCTAAGGCATAGTCGCTCGCGTCACACATTAACTCAAAAGGCATACTCCAATCCGGAGACACGATAATGGGAGCTTGTGTGAGTTTTGACTTTAGAATGGAGAATGCATTCTCACAATTGGAATCGAAGTCAAATGGAGCATCCTTTTCAAGAAGTTTGGTCATTGGACGGGCGATTTTAGAGAAATCTTTGATAAATCGCCTATAAAATCCCGCGTGACCAAGAAAGCTTCTAATTGCCTTGACATTCATCGGTATAGGTAGTTTAGAGATAACTTAAATTTTTGCTTTATCTACCTCTATTCCCGCACGAGATATCTTGTGACTAAGTACAATGCCCTCCTTCACCATGAAGTGGCATTTTTCCCAATTCAGGACCAAATTTGCTTTCTCACATCGGATAAGCATACGTTCAAGGTTAAAAAGACACGATTCAAAGGAGTCTCCAAACACGGAAAAGTCATCCATGAAGACTTACATACAATCCTCTACCATATCATCAAAAATTGCCATCATGCACCTTTGAAAGGTTCCGGGTGCATTACATAAACCAAAAGGCATGTGGTGATAGGCAAAGGTCCCAAAAGGACAAGTGAATGTGGTCTTTTCTTGGTCGTTGGGATCAATTGGAATTTAGAAGTAACCGGAGAAACCATCTAGAAAGCAATAGTATTCTTTCCCCGCTAATCGTTCAATCATTTGATCAATAAAAGGCAACGGGAAATGATCCTTTCTAGTGGCATCATTGAGACGCCTGTAATCAATACAGACTCTCCAGCTGGTAACCGTTCTAGTTGGAACGAGTTCGTCCTTTTCATTTACAATAACGGTTCTACCCCCCTTTTTGGGTACTACTTGTACTGGACTAACCCAAGGACTATCGGAGATGGGGTAGATTAACCCGGCGTCAAGAAGCTTGACTACCTCCTTTTTAACAACCTCTTTCATGTTAGGATTTAGCCTGCATTGTCTTTGTACTACTGGTTTGAAGTCATTCTCAAGGAGAATTTTATGTGTACAATAAGACGGGTTTATCCCTGGAATGTCGGTCGTTTTCCAGGCTATAGCCTTTTTATGGGTTTTCAAAACAGAGATTAACCTTTCCTTCTCGTTACCGGAAAGATGTGAAGCAATAATTACCAGTAATTGAGATGTACCTTCGAGGTAAGCATACTCCAAGTGTTTGGGTAGCACCTTAAGCTCTAGTACGGGTGGTTCTTCCAAGGAATTCTTTATTCGGAATCTATCTTTATTTCCGATATCTTCAAATGATTCCTCTTCCTTAGGAATTTCTTCTTCCATGGTCTCATCATCCGTGACCACTTTCATCAACTCATCAAAAGCCTCATCGATATTGAAATATTCACTTTCACTTACCGGGGCAAACCCCGAGGTAGCGATTTCAAGTAGCTCCTGCAATTCATCCTCAACACAAAGATTTATGACATCAATTTGAAAACAAGAGTCATCGGTGGAAGTAGGTCTTTTCATGGCTTTGTCAATATGACAAATTATTCTCTCGTTTCCCACACCTAGACTTAATTGTTCTTTTTGGACATTAATGATAGCATCTGCGGTGTTAAGGAAAGGACGTCCTAAAATGATAGGAACTTTTGTGTCCTCTTGCATTTCTAGAATAACAAAGTCGACGAGAAAGATAAGTGAGCCAACTTTTACAAGAATATCCTCGGCTATACCTATAGGAGTATCAAATGATTAATTTGCTAATCGAATACCCATCCGGGTTGGTTTCAAGTCTCCTAAGTCAAGTTTCAAATATAATGAGTAAGGCATTAGGTTAACACTTGCACCTAGGTCGGCTAGTGCATCGTACACTATCGAATCACCCATCATACATGGTATGATAAAACTACCCGGATCTCCCAATTTTGGAGGTACATTTTGCTTTTTCAAGATTGCCGAACACTCCTCATAGAGGAATGTGGTAGAAACATCGTGGTATTTACCCTTCGAGGATATGAGATCTTTCAAAAACTTCCCGTAATGGGGCATACCCTTAAGAACCTCCGCGAGTGGCATGTTAATGCTGATTTGCTTGATCATATCCGCAAATTTCTGATATTGGCTCGCGAGTCTGTCTTTTTTCAATGCTTTTGAGTATGGAATAGGTGCCTTGTACACCTTCACTGGTGGTTCTTCACTTTTCTTCGATATGACCTCCGGTGGATCATCTTTCTCTTGTTCTTTTTCAACATGCTCATCTACATCAACAGGTACCTACAAAACAGAAGGAGACAAAGGAACTTCCGGGGACTTAAGGTTCTCTGGGTTAGTGGTTAAACCACTTCTAGTATTTATAGCATTTACATGCTCATTCCTTGTTTGATTGTTACTAGGATTCACTTGAGTATTTGAGGGGAGAGCACCAGGTGGTCTCTCGGCTAGTAACTGTGAAATCCTTCCTACATCCCTTTCTAAATTCTGAATAGTAGCTTGTTGATTTTGAATTTGCTGAGTTTGAAGTTCCGCATTTTGCTCGTGTTTAACTATAAAATCTCTCAAAAGATCTTCTAAACTGGATTTCTTCTTGGGTTGTAGTTGTACATGTGTTTGTGGTTGTGGTTGTGGTTGTGGTTGATTGTGTTGGAAATTATTTTGGTAATTTTGTGGAGGTTGATTACGATTGTTTAGATGATTGTACCCCGGTGGTGCATTTCTTTGATTTTGATTTTGGAAATTCCAGTTATTTTGGTAACCTGCATTTCCTCCGTGGTAATTGTTGTTTGAACTTGAAGGTCCCCCTATTTGATAACTGTTGACAGGAGGATATTTTCGGTTCATTGCTTCAACCGCCGGAAAGTCGTCAAAATTCATTTCACCTTTGCGCAAGTAACCTAAGAAATTTGCTTGCTCTTCCATCGTCGTTTGGTCACAATCTCGCGTGAGATGGGGACCTTGGCACAACTCGCACCCTACCCTGATAGCGTGCATTTCTTTGGTTACCTTCTCGATTTGCCTTGCTTGATTTGCCAATTGAACTTTTAATGCAGCGATTTCATCGTTGCTTTCGACATTAGCAACTGTTGACGATCTAGAGAACTCCATCTCCTGATGCCAAATATGAGAATGGGCTGCTATATCGGCAATTATCGTGTGAGCGTCTTCGGGCATTTTTTTCATGATTGATCCTCCTGCTGCAACATCTATATCCTTCCGGGTAGCCACATTGACTCCTTTATAGAAAATTTGGACTTTTTGGAATGTATTCAACCCGTGTTGAGGACATACCCTAAGCATTTTATTAAATTGGGTCCAAGCTTCATAAAGAGTCTCGTTAGACTTTTGCTTGAAGTGATTTATATCACTTTGCAATTTTGCTGCTTTCAAAGCAGGGAAGAATTCTGACAAAAATTTGTCCATCATGTCATTCCAATCTTCAATATAACCTTCCAGTAATGAGTCCAGCCAATCTCTTGCATCATCCTTTAGGGACCATGGAAAGATTTTTAGACAAGTAACTTCATCGGAGACATCTTTGATTTTGAAAAGCTTGCAAATGCTTACAAACTTACGAAGATACTCGTTAGCATCTTCATTTGGGGCTCCATCGAATTGGCATGTATTAGTCACCCTGTGGAGAAATTGCCCCTTTATTTCAAAACCATCAGTCATCGTAGGTTGAACAATTGCGTGGCCTTGTCCTGTCCTTGTTGCCTTCATCAAAGCATCCATCGTTTGATTTGAAGCAGTCATCTCTTCCTCTTCTTTAATGACTGGCTTGATGATTGGTTGAACAATTGGTTCAGAGTTAGAATCTAATGAAAGTGATTCTAAACCCTGAGCAATAGATTCTACTTCTTGAGCTCTTAAGCGTTCGTGAAGTTCTCTTTCAGGCTCAGGATATGAAGGAATTAAATTAGAGTTGGAAGAATGTAGATTCATGCACTAATACCTATCCTGCAATCACAACACCACAAACAAACCAATTGCAAAAACACAAGCTTACTATAAAAAGTAACTTTTCTAGGAATTGAATTCCTACAAAAGGATCGAATAATTCAAAGTTTATTAAAATCTTTTAACAAAACCGCTCCCCGGCAGCGGCGCCAAAAAGTTGATCTGTTAAAACTTAACCTTTAAAATGTAGACAATCTGCTTAATAATTAACACATAATACAGGCAACTAAAACCCGATCATGCCGTAACTAGCAAGTAAATTGACCAGTTCAATCCACAGGGAGAAGTTTGTTTTAAGGATTTCACAACGATTAATTATTCTTAAAAGGGGGTTTTGTGTTTGAAGTTGTATTTTTGTTTAACGAAAAAGTAAATAAATATAGTAATTAACAAGAATGAGAAAGCGGTGTTTACTTCTATGCTTGATAAATGACAGGGATTGTTCTTTTATAATTAAAACCGTTATGAGATAGTTACAATAGAACAGTTTATATCAATTTCACAATTTCTATAAACTTAAGAGCTATGTTTAATCAACAAGATTCTTTCATGGTTGAATTCACATAAAACCTAGTTTACTAAGATCACTCTAGATAAACTACATGATTGTATATCCTAAATATCATTCAATTAACATCCTATATTCACATATAGGTGGCTAGATCACTAGGTGTTGAAGTATAAGCTATAGTCTTTGATAAACTCACATAAACCAAGTCATAACTTACATAATTGAACTAAAATACAAGGATGATTACAACAATGGATCTTTTGAAAGAACATGGTGATTTAGATCGATTAACTAACTAGATTCAACCCGGTTAAACTCACATAAAACCTAAATTACAACAATCACTTGAGGTAATTTCATAACTATGTTGCTTTAGAACTTATTCAATTACCGAATTAAACACATAACAAAATCACTTAAGTATATGTATCTAATCATCTAGATTACTAGGTGTATTGAAGTATAGATTGTTTTCCTAGTTAACTCACATTAATAGGTTTTCAATCTATATAATTGAAGTAATGTCTAAACAAGCATAACAATGGTTCTTACGGTTGAACTAGATAATTTAATCAATCAAACATATGTATAACTAGCATAACATCAAAGTATAGAACAATCCCAAGCCATAAATCTTACATTGAAGTAAACACACAAGGCTTTTAGCCTAACATAATCATAGTAGAACTAATGAAACAGTAAATACAAGTTGAATTCATGTTAAAAAGATATAGAACAATAGTACCAATTGCGATAAATGATCCTAGCTTAATCTTCATGTCGAAAGAGTGGAGATTGACTTGCAGCCTTCCTTGAACCTTGAAAATTATCTTAGAACTGAGGGAGAATGTAGTAGTGAAGGTGTGTCAAGTAAGTAACCAAAGGCTCCATTAAATAGCCTCAAAAGTTAGGTATTTTGGCCAGAAACTGACCAGATGCGCCGCATCTCTTTATGTTCAGTAGATTCCAGCTCGATTCTGCACTCAGGAATGTCGGCAGGGGGTTAGATGTGCCGCATCTAGGACAAATGCACCGAATCTAGCTTGGATGCGCCGCATCCATCTCAGATGCGCCGCATCTGAGGCTGTTTTGGTCCAGAAGTCTGCATGCTCCGCATCTGAAACTGTCGGGAGTTATTTGGTGCATAGGTGCGCTGCATCTAAGAGAGATGCGCCGCATTTGGATCTGTTTCAATGGTTTCGGGCTGTTTTGCGCGTTCAATCTTCGTTTTAACTCTGTTTTTGCTGTTGGTCTTCATTTATTTATTCACAATGGACTTTTACAAATATACATGAATTACAATACATACGTACAAAAATTACATACAAATGGAACAACTTTGGATCGAAATAACGGCAATAAACATGTATAATTTTGGCGTTATCACAAGGCGTGATATTTAGACTAAACGTTCAAGTTTGCCCCAAGACAAGTTATCGTTTATACTTGTCGGTTTAATTTCATTATTAAGTAATACAAAGACTTAGTCAAATGTATCGGGGACGTTACTCCCGATAGGCCTACCCCCAATAATTAAGCATGCAAGCAGCAATTAAAAATATCACTGTAGGGACTTAGTCGGACATAGTCGGGTATAGCATAGTTTTAACAGTTGGTACTTGTGTCTAAATTGTAAAATGTAAAAACAGCATGTCTCTCACCCCAAGAATAAAAGTAAATAAGTTGTGCAATAGTAAGTGGGGCTATGAATTCACCTTAATAAGTAGAGAGATGTGGTTATTCCTCGGAAATAGAAAGTTAGACGAGTGAGCAGAAAAGTCAACCTATGACATTTAAGAGTAGTAAGTGTTTTTGCCCATGTTTAAATAAATGTTTAAGTATGATATAGTTCGTTTTACTAAGTTTCCTTTCCGAGTAAGTTTCTATTTTTAGAAAGTTTCTACTTTTAGTAGGTTTCTTATCTTAGTAAGTTTCTATAACTAGAAAGTTTCTACTTTAAGAGTGTTTTCCATTTTAGGATACTTGCCGTATTAGTTAAGCTTCTAATCACCCCTTTCTCTTCGAATGGCCATTTCAGGTCTAGGAGCTTGAGCTATAGGACCCTTTAAATCGGAAATCCAAACCCTTCCGCCTAGAGTTTCGTAGAAACCATTCATCAAGAAAGTTCGAAGATCTATATATCTCTAATACATATCCCAAAATGTTTTTATGTGTTATAATATAAGTAGTAGGTTATAGGTACTAGTAATAGTAATAATGTATACATGTTTATTAATAAATAAGTAGTATTAGGGTTTCATTAATTAGGGTTAGTTAATTAAAGTTGTAATTAATAACTAGGGTTTAGTAATTAATGTTCCAGGGTTTAATAAATTAGGGTTTAGTAAATTGGGGTTTTATTTAATGTAGTAATGATTAGGTAATGATTAGGGTTTTAATAATTAAAGTGGTATTAAATAATTAGGGTTAGGTTTATTGAATTAGGGTTTAATAATTAATTAGGTTTAGGGTTTAAGTAATTAGGGTTTAGTATATATATATATATATATATATATATATATATATATATATATATATATATATATATATATATATATATATATATGTATATAAAAATTATATTGGTTACATGTATATATGTATATGTGTCGATATATATATATATATATATATATATATATATATATATATATATATATATATATATATATATATATATATATAATATATATTGGTTACATGTATATATGTATATGTGTCGATATATATATATATATATATATATATATATATATATATATATATATATATATATATATATATATATGTAGGTTTATTTTGTTTCCTTTATTAACCATAACAAATCTTCCATGTAATAACCTAGGGTTTTAAAATCAAAGTTTTCTTTCCCTTTTTTTTTCTTCTAGTCGACAAGCATACATACACATATATATCTTTTGTTTTTACATGTATAGATCTAGGTGTTTATGTATTTACTTATGTATAACAAGTTTATAATATGAATATGAATTAACAAAGATCAAAGTTTATGTAAATAGTTTAGGGTTTATGTTATACCTTTGAAGATTCGAAGATGACTAACGAAGAAAAGATGAACACGATGAAGATTGAAGATTAAAGCCTTGAGAAACTTGAAGAACACCTTGAAGATTCACGAAGAACATGAAGAACATGAAGAACGCGAAGAACACTTGAAGATCATCTTGAAGATTGGTGGGGATTTCGATGGGTGGTGGTGATATTTTCGGTTTTGGTGCCGAAAATAAGAGAGAGAGGGAGAGATTTGGGAGAGAGTTGTAATTGTGATTTGGTACATAGAATGGGTTAGCCTAAGTCTCTATTTATAGGGAGGATAGGATTATTCTAGAATTAGGGTTTAATAAGGAATTACGTAGGGAACAAGTTGGCTTTGAAAAGGGGTCATGGGAGGGTGTCTTGACCGAAAATTTTAGGGGTAAAAGGGTAATTTTACCCTCCCTAAAATCGGCTAGGTTTTAGGGTTAGGGTTTAACATTTTTAACTTTACACCTTGCACTTTAATTTAGCTTAAATGGTCCCTTAATTATCAAAGTTTAATTATTTTTAATACACAAGTTTTAAAGTTATTTATTTATTCACAAAAGTTTAATTATTAAGGTTAATTATTTTGTTGGACATTCAATAAGGAAAAGTATAGAATGGAAAAATGAGAAATATAGAATGGAAAAATGAGAGTCGTTATAGTACCTCCCCGTTATTAAAAACTTCGTCCCGAAGTTTTTAGGTAGATTCCTCGTTTGCATCAACAGTTGAGAAGAGATGGGGATATTTCCGTTTCATGTGGTCTTTGCGTTCCCAGGTATATTCGGGGCCTCTACGCCAATTCCAACAGACTTTAACGATAGGTATGTTGCTTTTACGCGTTTGTTTGACCTCTCCTTCCATGATTTCTATAGGTTCTTTAACGAAGTGCATTTGCTCATCAATGCGGACATCATCCAGAGGAATAACAAGTGTGTCATCAGCTAGACACCATTTAAGATTTGAGACATGAAACACATCATGTACTTGACTGAGTTCGGTTGGTAGTTCTAATCGGTATGCCACGAGACCGACTCTTTCAGTGATTGAAAACGGTCCAACATATCGTGGACTGAGTTTACTTCGTTTACCGAAGCGGACAACATCTTTTCAAGGGGATACTTTCAACATGACTTTATCTCCAACTTGGAATTCTATATCCTTTTGTTTCTTGTCGGCATAGCTCTTTTGTCGACTACGGGCAGTTTCTAAACGTTACTTAATTTGAACGATCTTTTCGGTAGTTTTGTGAATGATTTCAGGACCAGTTAGATGTCTGTCATCGAGTTCGTCCCAACACAAAGGAGATCTACACTTCCATCCATATAAAGCTTCAAAAGGTGCAGCTTTAATGCTGGAGTGATAACTGTTGTTATAAGAAAATTCAACCAAAGGTAGATGTCTATCCCATCCTTTGCCGAAATCAATTGCACAAGCACGTAGCATATCCTCCATGGTTTGAATAGTCCGTTCACTTTGACCATCAGTTTGAGGATGATAAGCTGTACTCATGTCGAGTTGAGTTCCAAGAGCAGATTGTAAAGTTTTCCAGAATCTAGAAACAAATTGACTGTCGCGATCAGAAATAATCAAGAGAGGAACACCATGATGTGAGACAATTTCTTTTATATAAAGCTGTGATAATCTCACCATCTTGTCGGTTTCCTTGATCGGTATGAAATGCGCAGATTTAGTAAGGCAATCAACTATGACCCAAATAGTATCGTTACCATTTGCAGTCTTAAGTAACTTAGTAACGAAGTCCATAGTGATGCACTCCCATTTCCACTGCGGAATATCGGGTTGTGTCAACAGACCCGAAGGCTTTTGATGTTCGGCCTTGACCTTCAAACAAGTGAGACACTTACTAACATAAGTAGCAATGTCGGATTTCATATTAGGCCACCAGTAGAATTCCTTCACATCGTGATACATCTTACTGGATCCGGGATGAATAGAATATCTAGTCTTATGTACTTCATCCAAGACTAGTTCACGGATATTACCAAAACGAGGAACCCAAATACTGTTGCCAAAGTACCGTGTACCACTAGCTTTCACTTGAAGTTGGTTATCGAAACCAATAGGTCCTTCACCTTCGATAACTGTCAGTTTAATAGCTTCCAATTAAGCTTCATAGATTCGTGATATAAGATTCAATTTGATTTTCAGGTTTAAAGCACGAACACGTTTAACATCGTCCTTTCGACTAAGGGCATCGGCAACTATATTCGCCTTGTCAGGATGATATTTCAGCTCACAGTGATAATCGTTCAATAACTCGAGCCATCGACTTTGCCTCATATTCAACTGTTTCTGATCAAATATGTGTCGAAGACTTTTATGGTCAGTGTACACCGTAAAGTGAGTACCATATAAATAATGTCTCCATATTTTTAATACAAATACCACAGCACCTAACTCAAGGTCATGTGTGGTATAGTTCTCTTCATGTTTCTTCAACTGCCTAGATGCATAGGCAATAACCTTTTCACGTTGCATTAAAACACAACCAAAGCCTTGCTTTGAAGCATCGCATTAAACAACAAAGTCGTCAGTACCTTCAGGTAAGGATAGAATTGGGGCTGTGGTCAATTTCTCCTTCAGAATCTTGAAAGCCGATTCCTGTTCTTCGGACCACTCAAACTTCCTTCCTTTTTGAGTTAGCTTCGTAAGAGGTTTAGCAAGAAGAGAAAAATCTTTTATAAACCTTCGATAGTAACCGGCAAGTCCCAAAAATTGACGAATATGCTTCGCAGTCTTTGGTATCTCCCAGTTCTGAATAGCAGTAATCTTAGCTGGATCAACATGTATCCCTTTACTATCTATAACATGTCCGAGGAATTGTACGGTTTTGAGCTAAAACTCGCACTTAGAAAATTTAGCATAAAGTTGTTCCTTTCTTAAGAGTTCTAGAATCATGCGCTAATGTTGCTCATGTTCTTTCTCATTATTCGAATAGATCAAGATGTCGTCAATGAAAACAATGACGAATTTATTGAGATAGGGTTTGCAAACACGGTTCATAAGATCCATGAACACAGCAGGAGCGTTGGTTAAACCAAAAGGCATAACACAAAACTCATAGTGTCCATAGCGAGTGTGAAAAGCAGTCTTAGGAATATCGGATTCCTTGACTTAGAGTTGGTGATAACCAGATCTTAAATCAATCTTTGAATAGATGCTTGACCCTTGAAGTTGGTCAAATAGATCATCGATACATGGCAACGGATAACAATTCTTGATAGTAAGCTTGTTAAGTTCGCGATAATCAATACACATCCTTAACGTACCATCCTTCTTCTTAACAAACAGAATAGGAGCTCCCCATGGGGACGAGCTAGGACGAATGAAACCTTTATCCAATAGTTCTTGGAGCTGGTTGGATAATTCCTTCATCTCGGAGGGTGCTAAACGATACGGAGCTTTAGAAATAGGAGCAGCACTGGGAGTTAAATCATTTTGAAATTCAACTTATTGAGGAGGTGGAAGACCAGGAAGATCTTCGGGAAACACATCGGGAAAGTCTTTAACCACTGGTACATCTTCAATACGCTTTTCCTTCAATTCAATCATCTTAACGTGGGCTAGAATAGCTGGATAACCTTTCATAAGGTATTTGCGAGTTTTAATACAGGAGATGATGTTGAGATTGGAACCACTCTTTTCACTTTGGATGATGAGAGTCTCTCTATTTCCCAATGGAACATTAACATCCTTTATTCGTACATCTCTTTCTCGAATGGAAGAATCTGCAATTACCTCTGCTGTCAATTTATTATTCATTCAGGGCGCTCGGCCGGTGAGTTTTATCGTAACACATAATAGCAGCATGTAATGGATGTAACCAATCCATTCCAACTACGACGTCAAAACTTCCGAGCTTGACCGGCAAAAGGTCTATCTTAAATTCTTTATCGGCTAAGATTAAGTTGCAGTTTTTATAGATTTTATCGACTTGCATGACTTTTCCATTAGCTACTTCTACTAATCTTTTAGTTTCTATAAGTTGAGGCTTTTCAGTAAATAGGGTACAAAAATCACTAGACACATAACTTCGGTCGGCACCAGTATCGAATAAAATAGTTGCATAACAATTATTGACAAGATACGTACCCGTGATGACCTCATCCTCATCTCGGGCTTCGGCAGCAGTAATAAAAAACGCACGACCCTTCGCAGCAGTAGCATTAGCTTGTAAGACCCGAATATTTATTTTGTATACTTGTTTATAAAAGACATACGAGAACGGGCTTCGTTTAATATTTATATTTAGTTAAAAAGCAAAAGAACCTGAAACTGACTACTTGCACGCCGCGCGGGTCTGGTGCGCGCCGCGCCGAATCGCGCTGACAGAATCCTTTGTTTTTAATTATTTTAAATGAAGGGTAATTTGGTAAATTCACTTAGGGCTGGATTTGTGAGCCATATCAGTTGATTTAGATCTAACTTTGGATCATTTCACATCCATTCATCATCTTCATCCATTCTTAGAGAGAGAGAGAGGTCTAGAGAGAGATTTGAGGTTTTGGTGAAGAAGAAGCTCGAATCGTTCAAAGTCTCGGGTTTTAAAGTTGTTCCTTTCGTTCCTAGCTACGTTGTGGTGGTATTGGTAAGCTCAAACTCCGAATTTCATTTATTTGATTTGATATTCAAGTTAGGGTTTTGAGTTAAATTGTTGTGTACCCCTTTTAGGTGATGAAATGGGTTTATGGTGACTAGTTATTCTTGTCACTTGGCGGGTTTTGGGTTGGATGACGATTTGGCCTTGATTAGGCTTTGGTTTGGAGTTTAATCACTAGGTATAGTGATTATTGAAGTATTGGAACCCATTTAGGGTATTATGGTTGACTAATTGTGACTTTGGGTCAAATTAGGGTTCGGTGGTAATTATGACCCAATTGGCGATTTAATGATGTTTATAAACTTAAAATGGATTAAGTTGAAGTATAGAACCGAGTTAAATGTGTTTAGGTGTCAAAACTTGTAAAGGATGAGATTTTGACCTTTATGGGTCAAAATTAGGGTTTAAGTGTCAAAATGGGTATGACACGTGTTTAACACTTGAGTTCGAGTTTAATTGACATATTGGGACCATTCTCACTTGTGTTAGTGATTATGGGTTAGTTTGGGCACGGTTTGTGCTTGGAAGTGCATTTGGGTCGAAATTGCACTAATGGTTGAATTGGGTTGAATTGTGAATCCACTCTAAGTGTAATGTTGTAATTGTGATAATGGAATAGGTATTTTCCATTGGCGAGTTGCGGTTTACTTGAAAGCATTCTTCAAGACTTCAAGGTGAGTGATAATATCCTATGTGCATATGTATGTGTAGGATGGGTGCGGGTCGGGTGAAGTGATTCTCGGCTATAGAGCTCACTTCACATATAGATGGATTTAATAGACTTGCGTTTAGATCCAATTGGCACGGTTGTGCGTTTTGGTTGACTATCTTTGGCGAAGTACGCGTTCGCGTGTACACTATCACACGTGATTGTGATGTGGATGATATAACCCCAATGGCGAAGGGTTTTGAGTTGGAGAAGTGAATCGCGTGTAGTTCGGATTCACGATGACGCGTGTAGTTCGGTCATCTTATCAAAAATGAATCTCGTGTAGTTCGGATTCATGGTGACTCGTGTAGTTCGGTCATCTTATTGAGGTAGTAATCTCGTGTGGTTTCGGATTACTAAGGCTCGTGTAGTTCGGCCAACCTCGATGTTGTGAAGATAGTAATCTCGTGTGGTTTCGGATTACTAAGGCTCGTGTAGTTCGGCCAATCTTCATTGTGGTATTTGGTTCTCGGTATTGGGTTAAGGAGTTAACCTTGTTCGTTTATATTGTTATATATTAATGTATTGTTGTGTTGTAGCTAACCCTCCGGGTGTAGCTACTTGGCGTTGTTCACATCGTCGTTGGTGAACTTATATTGTTATTGTATCTTTAGCTCGTTGCTTAGAGATCGTACGGTATGCTTAGTGTAGTGCCTTATATGGATGCCTCGGTATGAGGTATTTGTTATTTTGTGGCGTGTCCATTTTATACATATATATGTATGTAGTATATTATCATTCACTAAGCGTTAGCTTACCCTCTCGTTGTTGACTCTTTTTATAGATTGCATGCGGATGGTGGCTCGGGTAAGTGCGAGGATTAGAGGACTTGCATAGTTTGCGTAGAAGGCTTGCTTTTGGTTTTATTAGGATTGGGTAGCGTATCCCCAATCGCCATGCTCGGCTTTATTTTGTATTAAAAGTCTTATGGTCGAAAATTGTATTTTGATACTTAAAGGGTAATTTGGGTCGATGTGGGCCCCGCTTCGTAAACATAATTTTATTAATAGAACGTGCTAGTTTTTATATATGGAACATGTGGTTAAAAGCGTTTGGGCTAAATACGTCGGGAACTAGTCAAACATTTTCGCATTTAAAGACTTTCCGGACAGTCAGGTTTGGCGCGCCGCGCAGCCTATATGGCGCGCCGCGCCAGGTGGCAGTTCAGCAAATTTTTTTTTTTGTTTGAAATTTTACACGGTTTAATCGCGGGTTGGTTTGGGTTGTTACAAGTGGTATCAGAGCATGGTCTAAGGGATTTAGGTGACTTGAGATAGGTACCTAGACTTAGACTTGTGTGTGCTTAAATTGTTGCGGGACTTGTAGGATTACGGGTCGGAATGGGTTTGGTTAGTGCCTTGGCTATAGGTTGACTAACGTTTATATTAGTAATGCGGATATTATTAATATGATGTTGTGTTGTGATAATAATTCTCGCGTGTGTTTGTACTGCGTAGAATTTTGGTTGTGTTTGTGTATATCATCGAGCGAGACGGTCGTTGTACTAACGAGTCGATGCGGCATGTGTGCGTAATAAGAACTTGCAAACCTTATTACGGGTGCAAATCGTGTCTAACAAGTGATGTACGATGAGTGTTTACCAAGATGGGGCTGTGTCGTGCGTATGGTTTTACACGTTCGTGGACTAATCGTTTTGCATTCTTTAGAATGACGACGCGAAACGAGACCGAGGCGAATGACGTGGAGTTTAACGCTAGGGTTGCGGCCGCCGTTGCGGAGCAAATGGGTGCGTTAGAAGAAAGAATGGAAAGGAGGTATTCCGAACTTCAAAGTAGTGGTGAAATGGAGCGTTATCTTAAGAGCTTCATGAGGACTAAACCCCCGATGTATGACGGAAAGTCGGATCCTTTGGTAAGCACAACTTGGATTTCGGACGTCGAAGGGTGTTTCCGTACTATTGATTGCCCTCTCGAGAGAAAGACGAGACTCGCTACGAGTTTGTTGCGGGGTAGGGCAAGGGATTGGTTGGATGGTAAGATTGATCTTGTCGGTGGCGAGACGTTTATGGCTTTATCGTGGGACGACTTTAAGGAGGAATTCTTCGAGGAGTTCCGGACTTCGGCCGATTTGTGGGAATTGCGTAATGAGTTGCGAAATTTGCGAGGATCTATGGATTTGAGTACTCTCAAGACGACCTTTATGGCGAAGGCTCGTTTTTGTCCGGAGTATTTGGGGAATGATCGTTTGTTGATGGGAAATTTCTATCGGACCTTGAATGATGACTTGAAAAGTAAAATTAGCCGGGGTCAAGCGAAATTGTTTTCGGAATTATTCGACTTGGCTAGAGGTTTCGAGTCGTATTCACGATCGAAAAGGGGTGAACCTTCAAGTGAGCGAAGGGTCGTTTCTTACGGTGCTCCGAGTAAGAGGGCTAAGGGTCCGAGTGTGAGCACGGGTGGTACGCGAACGGGTATGTCGGATTCTAGTGCGGCTAGATGTTACAATTGTGGCGTGAGGGGTCACAAGTCTTGGGAATGTTCGGTACCAAAGGGTGATGGTATGGTGTGCTTCAATTGCCAAAAAGAAGGACATCGTAAGTCAGAATGTCCCAAGTTAGCGGGGACGGGTGCGGCCAGGAGACGTTAAGGTACGTTTAATTTTGATAAATATGTCTTTTGATTATTTATTAAATGCCATTTGAGTTTGAGTTGCGTGCCTTTGTTGTGCATGTTATGCTATGGGTGACGTTCCTAATGGAAGTACCCTATGTTGATGATTGATTGACGGGCGAAGGGCGTAAGACTTAGTGCAACCAAGCATTCCTTAGTATTTGGGAAACGTTTCTACCAAGCCACGGAAATGGTTTTGGTGTTTGGTTGTTAAGCGCGTGTTCGCTTTTATGTTGAAGTGACAAATCATGAGGTTCGTCGGTTGGTTGGAACCCTTGAGATCGAGTGTTTTAAATCTCGATGTGTGTTGGTAATGGAGTCTTTATGACGCGACATTAGGTGCCTCTTTTATATCTACTAGCGTGGTGTTCGACTCCGATTGTGTTGCGGTACACTTTTTGTACAAAGTGTTTAAGGGTTGGTTAAAATCGTTCGTGTGCTCAAGGTTGGAGCAAGATGTGGTAATGGGTCGTGTGAGCCCAATTATTGGTAAAGTCTACCTGTGGTAGCATTGTGCGGTTGTACGAGTTGTGGATATGGAACGTGGTTCTAAGTGGGGGAGTTACACTCCCGCACGAGGAAGTTTTAGTGTGAGATTTCGGATGATGCTATTGGTAGATCCGGAAAATGCTGTCGAGACCTGGTTGGGTCGATTTGTGGTAGAGCACAATTTTGGATAAATTGTACTTATGATTTTGGATTTGAATTATCACCAAGGTGGTAATGTGGTAAATCTCGTTGAGGGATAATGGACGTATGTGGCGAGCAAGGTGAAATCCTTCGGTTAAGGGAGGTGTGTGTCGGGTTCTCTTTTGGAGAATTATTGTTTGGTACCTATGTTTGGTATAGGTGGTTCTTGCTCGATTATGGATGGTTAGTGGTCCGCTAGGGTTCACTGTAGTGTAGCAGAGCGTGATGTTGCACGACTCAGTGTTTGAGGCCGAAAGTGCGTATGTGATAGATGAAGCATGACCTTCGGGGTCCGCTGACTTCATCGTGGGATTGTTGATTGATAAAGCATGACTTTCGGAGTCCGCTGACTTCATCATGGGATTGTGATTAATGAAGCATGACTTTCGGGGTCCGCTGACTTCATTATGGTATGGTTGATTGATGAAGCATGATCTTTAGGGTCCGCTGACTTCATCATGGGAGTACGTGATTGGTGGAGCATGACTTTCGGGGTCCGCTGACTTCATCATGAGCGTGGTGTTATATCGGTGAAGCATGATCTTCGGGTCCGCTGACTTCATCCAGTGTTGAGATTGGTGAAGCATGATCTTCGGGTCCGCTGACTTCATCATGGTTGTGAATCGCGTGTGTTTTCGGATTCACGATGACGCGTGTAGTTCGGTCATCTTATCGGAATGAATCTCGTGTAGTTCGGATTCATGGTGGCTCGTGTAGTTCGGTCATCTTATTGAGGTAGTAATCTCGTGTGGTTTCGGATTACTAAGGCTCGTGTAGTTCGGCCAACCTCGATGTTGTGGAAGTGAATCTCGTGTAGTTCGAATTCACAAATGACTCGTGTGGTTTCGGTCATTGTATTGAGGAGTGAGTCTCGTGTAGTTCGGATTCACAAATGACTCGTGTAGTTCGGTCATTCCTCCGGGATAGTGACTCTCGTGTAGTTCGGATTCACTATGGCGCGTGTAGTTCGGCCATTCCCGATTGTTGTTGTGGTGAAGGTAGTGAGTCGCGTGTAGTTCGGATTCACTAAGGCGCGTGTGTTTTCGGCCAGCCTTCGTGTTGTGTGATCTGTCGGTTGTTTTATACACCGATGGTGGGGTCGTGAGGACCATGTTGTGAGATTAGTGATGCGATAGCCGTGCTTCGCTCACATGTTGGTTACGGGTGTGACGATGGTTGATTTCGTACACCTTGGGATTTGCGTTTCCATAGTCGTTTGGGCGCTATCGGTTTTTTTTTAACCGTTGGATTATGATGTTACGGTAGTTGCGTATTGGTCGTATTGCGCACTACAAGGGATGTCTATTGAGTGGTGTTATCCGTAAGGATTCGTTTGGATCGGTCTTCATCGGTTCGGGTTGTTGACCTTAGGTTGGGACTTGGGTGCTTTTAGCGTTGTACTCGGTAATAGTACGCTAAGGGATTTATATCTCGGTACGAGATTGGTTGAGTTTTCCCGATGTTAGGGAAGGAGCATGGTTTTAGTGCTCGGATTGTGGATTTGAGAAAATCGCGGATGACGATTTTAGTGTTAAAGGTGCTTCAATGAGAATAGTTGCCTAGGAAAGTCGGGTTGGAACTTATGTTTAGGACCGTAAGTGGGGTCTGTTTGGTTAAGTGACGAGGATCACGAGGACGTGATCGAGTTTAAGTGGGGGAGAGTTGTAAGACCCGAATATTTATTTTGTATACTTGTTTATAAAAGACATACGAGAACGGGCTTCGTTTAATATTTATATTTAGTTAAAAAGCAAAAGAACCTGAAACTGACTACTTGCGCGCCGCGCGGGTCTGGTGCGCGCCGCGCCGAATCGCGCTGACGGAATCCTTTGTTTTTAATTATTTTAAATGAAGGGTAATTTGGTAAATTCACTTGGGGCCGGATTTGTGAGCCATATCAGTTGATTTAGATCTAACTTTGGATCATTTCACATCCATTCATCATCTTCATCCATTCTTAGAGAGAGAGAGGTCTAGAGAGAGATTTGAGGTTTTGGTGAAGAAGAAGCTCGAATCGTTCAAAGTCTCGGGTTTTAAAGTTGTTCCTTTCGTTCCTAGCTACGTTGTGGTGGTATTGGTAAGCTCAAACTCCGAATTTCATTTATTTGATTTGATATTCAAGTTAGGGTTTTGAGTTAAATTGTTGTGTACCCCTTTTAGGTGATGAAATGGGTTTATGGTGACTAGTTATTCTTGTCACTTGGCGGGTTTTGGGTTGGATGACGATTTGGCCTTGATTAGGCTTTGGTTTGGAGTTTAATCACTAGGTATAGTGATTATTGAAGTATTGGAACCCATTTAGGGTATTATGGTTGACTAATTGTGACTTTGGGTCAAATTAGGGTTCGGTGGTAATTATGACCCAATTGGCGATTTAATGATGTTTATAAACTTAAAATGGATTAAGTTGAAGTATAGAACCGAGTTAAATGTGTTTAGGTGTCAAAACTTGTAAAGGATGAGATTTTGACCTTTATGGGTCAAAATTAGGGTTTAAGTGTCAAAATGGGTATGACACGTGTTTAACACTTGAGTTCGAGTTTAATTGACATATTGGGACCATTCTCACTTGTGTTAGTGATTATGGGTTAGTTTGGGCACGGTTTGTGCTTGGAAGTGCATTTGGGTCGAAATTGCACTAATGGTTGAACTGGGTTGAATTGTGAATCCACTCTAAGTGTAATGTTGTAATTGTGATAATGGAATAGGTATTTTCCATTGGCGAGTTGCGGTTTACTTGAAAGCATTCTTCAAGACTTCAAGGTGAGTGATAATATCCTATGTGCATATGTATGTGTAGGATGGGTGCGGGTCGGGTGAAGTGATTCTCGGCTATAGAGCTCACTTCACATATAGATGGATTTGATAGACTTGCGTTTAGATCCAATTGGCACGGTTGTGCGTTTTGGTTGACTATCTTTGGCGAAGTACGCGTTCGCGTGTACACTATCACACGTGATTGTGATGTGGATGATATAACCCCAATGGCGAAGGGTTTTGAGTTGGAGAAGTGAATCGCGTGTAGTTCGGATTCACGATGACGCGTGTAGTTCGGTCATCTTATCAAAAATGAATCTCGTGTAGTTCGGATTCATGGTGACTCGTGTAGTTCGGTCATCTTATTGAGGTAGTAATCTCGTGTGGTTTCGGATTACTAAGGCTCGTGTAGTTCGGCCAACCTCGATGTTGTGAAGATAGTAATCTCGTGTGGTTTCGGATTACTAAGGCTCGTGTAGTTCGGCCAATCTTCATTGTGGTATTTGGTTCTCGGTATTGGGTTAAGGTGTTAACCTTGTTCGTTTATATTGTTATATATTAATGTATTGTTGTGTTGTAGCTAACCCTCCGGGTGTAGCTACTTGGCGTTGTTCACATCGTCGTTGGTGAACTTATATTGTTATTGTATCTTTAGCTCGTTGCTTAGAGATCGTACGGTATGCTTAGTGTAGTGCCTTATATGGATGCCTCGGTATGCGGTATTTGTTATTTTGTGGCGTGTCCATTTTATACATATATATGTATGTAGTATATTATCATTCACTAAGCGTTAGCTTACCCTCTCGTTGTTGACTCTTTTTATAGATTGCATGCTGATGGTGGCTCGGGTAAGCGCGAGGTTTAGAGGACTTGCATAGTTTGCGTAGAAGGCTTGCTTTTGGATTTATTAGGATTGGGTAGCGTATCCCCAATCGCCATGCTCGGCTTTATTTTGTATTAAAAGTCTTATGGTCGAAAATTGTATTTTGATACTTAAAGGGTAATTTGGGTTGATGTGGGCCCCGCTTCGTAAACATAATTTTATTAATAGAACGTGCTAGTTTTTATATATGGAACATGTGGTTAAAAGCGTTTGGGCTAAATACGTCGGGAACTAGTCAAACATTTTCGCATTTAAAGACTTTCCGGACAGTCAGGTTTGGCGTGCCGCGCGGCCTATATGGCGCGCCGCGCCAGGTGGCAGTTCAGCAAAATTTTTTTTTTGTTTGAAATTTTACACGGTTTAATCGCGGGTTGGTTTGGGTTGTTACAAGTGGTATCAGAGCATGGTCTAAGGGATTTAGGTGACTTGAGATAGGTGCCTAGACTTAGACTTGTGTGTGCTTAAATTGTTGCGGGACTTGTAGGATTACGGGTCGGAATGGGTTTGGTTAGTGCCTTGGCTATAGGTTGACTAACGTTTATATTAGTAATGCGGATATTATTAATATGATGTTGTGTTGTGATAATAATTCTCGCGTGTGTTTGTACTGCGTAGAATTTTGGTTGTGTTTGTGTATATCATCGAACGAGACGGTCGTTGTACTAACGAGTCGATGCGGCATGTGTGCGTAATAAGAACTTGCAAACCTTATTACGGGTGCAAATCGTGTCTAACAAGTGATGTACGATGAGTGTTTACCAAGATGGGGCTGTGTCGTGCGTATGGTTTTACACGTTCGTGGACTAATCGTTTTGCATTCTTTAGAATGACGACGCGAAACGAGACCGAGGCGAATGACGTGGAGTTTAACGCTAGGGTTGCGGCTGCCGTTGCGGAGCAAATGGGTGCGTTAGAAGAAAGAATGGAAAGGAGGTATTCCGAACTTCAAAGTAGTGGTGAAATGGAGCGTTATCTTAAGAGCTTCATGAGGACTAAACCCCCGATGTATGACGGAAAGTCGGATCCTTTGGTAAGCACAACTTGGATTTCGGACGTCGAAGGGTGTTTCCGTACTATTGATTGCCCTCTCGAGAGAAAGACGAGACTCGCTACGAGTTTGTTGCGGGGTAGGGCAAGGGATTGGTTGGATGGTAAGATTGATCTTGTCGGTGGCGAGACGTTTATGGCTTTATCGTGGGACGACTTTAAGGAGGAATTCTTCGAGGAGTTCCGGACTTCGGCCGATTTGTGGGAATTGCGTAATGAGTTGCGAAATTTGCGAGGATCTATGGATTTGAGTACTCTCAAGACGACCTTTATGGCGAAGGCTCGTTTTTGTCCGGAGTATTTGGGGAATGATCGTTTGTTGATGGGAGATTTCTATCGGACCTTGAATGATGACTTGAAAAGTAAAATTAGCCGGGGTCAAGCGAAATCGTTTTCGGAATTATTCGACTTGGCTAGAGGTTTCGAGTCGTATTCACGATCGAAAAGGGGTGAACCTTCAAGTGAGCGAAGGGTCATTTCTTACGGTGCTCCGAGTAAGAGGGCTAAGGGTCCGAGTGTGAGCACGGGTGGTACGCGAACGGGTATGTCGGATTCTAGTGCGGCTAGATGTTACAATTGTGGCGTGAGGGGTCACAAGTCTTGGGAATGTTCGGTACCAAAGGGTGATGGTATGGTGTGCTTCAATTGCCAAAAAGAAGGACATCGTAAGTCAGAATGTCCCAAGTTAGCGGGGACGGGTGCGGCCAGGAGACGTTAAGGTACGTTTAATTTTGATAAATATGTCTTTTGATTATTTATTAAATGTCATTTGAGTTTGAGTTGCGTGCCTTTGTTGTGCATGTTATGCTATGGGTGACGTTCCTAATGGAAGTACCCTATGTTGATGATTGATTGACGGGCGAAGGGCGTAAGACTTAGTGCAACCAAGCATTCCTTAGTATTTGGGAAACGTTTCTACCAAGCCACGGAAATGGTTTTGGTGTTTGCTTGTTAAGCGCGTGTTCGCTTTTATGTTGAAGTGACAAATCATGAGGTTCGTCGGTTGGTTGGAACCCTTGAGATCGAGTGTTTTAAATCTCGATGTGTGTTGGTAATGGAGTCTTTATGACGCGACATTAGGTGCCTCTTTTATACCTACTAGCGTGGTGTTCGACTCCGATTGTGTTGCGGTACACTTTTTGTACAAAGTGTTTAAGGGTTGGTTAAAATCCTTCGTGTGCTCAAGGTTGGAGCAAGATGTGGTAATGGGTCGTGTGAGCCCAATTATTGGTAAAGTCTACCTGTGGTAGCATTGTGCGGTTGTACGAGTTGTGGATATGGAACGTGGTTCTAAGTGGGGGAGTTACACTCCCGCACGAGGAAGTTTTAGTGTGAGATTTCGGATGATGCTATTGGTAGATCCGAAAAATGCTGTCGAGACCTGGTTGGGTCGATTTGTGGTAGAGCACAATTTTGGATAAATTGTACTTATGATTTTGGATTTGAATTATCACCAAGGTGGTAATGTGGTAAATCTCGTTGAGGGATAATGGACGTATGTGGCGAGCAAGGTGAAATCCTTCGGTTAAGGGAGGTGTGTGTCGGGTTCTCTTTTGGAGAATTATTGTTTGGTACCTATGTTTGGTATAGGTGGTTCTTGCTCGATTATGGATGGTTAGTGGTCCGCTAGGGTTCACTGTAGTGTAGCAGAGCGTGATGTTGCACGACTCGGTGTTTGAGGCCGAAAGTGCGTATGTGATAGATGAAGCATGACCTTCGGGGTCCGCTGACTTCATCGTGGGATTGTTGATTGATGAAGCATGACTTTCGGAGTCCGCTGACTTCATCATGGGATTGTGATTAATGAAGCATGACTTTCGGGGTCCGCTGACTTCATTATGGTATGGTTGATTGATGAAGCATGATCTTTAGGGTCCGCTGACTTCATCATGGGAGTACGTGATTGGTGGAGCATGACTTTCGGGGTCCGCTGACTTCATCATGAGCGTGGTGTTATATCGGTGAAGCATGATCTTCGGGTCCGCTGACTTCATCCGGTGTTGAGATTGGTGAAGCATGATCTTCGGGTCCGCTGACTTCATCATGGTTGTGAATCGCGTGTGTTTTCGGATTCACGATGACGCGTGTAGTTCGGTCATCTTATCGGAATGAATCTCGTGTAGTTCGGATTCATGGTGGCTCGTGTAGTTCGGTCATCTTATTGAGGTAGTAATCTCGTGTGGTTTCGGATTACTAAGGCTCGTGTAGTTCGGCCAACCTCGATGTTGTGGAAGTGAATCTCGTGTAGTTCGGATTCACAAATGACTCGTGTGGTTTCGGTCATTGTATTGAGGAGTGAGTCTCGTGTAGTTCGGATTCACAAATGACTCGTGTAGTTCGGTCATTCCTCCGGGATAGTGACTCTCGTGTAGTTCGGATTCACTATGGCGCGTGTAGTTCGGCCATTCCCGATTGTTGTTGTGGTGAAGGTAGTGAGTCGCGTGTAGTTCGGATTCACTAAGGCGCGTGTGTTTTCGGCCAGCCTTCGTGTTGTGTGATCTGTCGGTTGTTTTATACACCGATGGTGGGGTCGTGAGGACCATGTTGTGAGATTAGTGATGCGATAGCCGTGCTTCGCTCACATGTTGGTTACGGGTGTGACGATGGTTGATTTCGTACACCTTGGGATTTGCGTTTCCATAGTCGTTTGGGCGCTATCGGTTTTTTTTTAACCGTTGGATTATGATGTTACGGTAGTTGCGTATTGGTCGTATTGCGCACTACAAGGGATGTCTATTGAGTGGTGTTATCCGTAAGGATTCGTTTGGATCGGTCTTCATCGGTTCGGGTTGTTGACCTTAGGTTGGGACTTGGGTGCTTTTAGCGTTGTACTCGGTAATAGTACGCTAAGGGATTTATATCTCGGTACGAGATTGGTTGAGTTTTCCCGATGTTAGGGAAGGAGCATGGTTTTAGTGCTCGGATTGTGGATTTGAGAAAATCGCGGATGACGATTTTAGTGTTAAAGGTGCTTCAATGAGAATAGTTGCCTAGGAAAGTCGGGTTGGAACTTATGTTTAGGACCGTAAGTGGGGTCTGTTTGGTTAAGTGACGAGGATCACGAGGACGTGATCGAGTTTAAGTGGGGGAGAGTTGTAAGACCCGAATATTTATTTTGTATACTTGTTTATAAAAGACATACGAGAACGGGCTTCGTTTAATATTTATATTTAGTTAAAAAGCAAAAGAACCTGAAACTGACTACTTGCGCGCCGCGCGGGTCTGGTGCGCGCCGCGCCGAATCGCGCTGACAGAATCCTTTGTTTTTAATTATTTTAAATGAAGGGTAATTTGGTAAATTCACTTGGGGCCGGATTTGTGAGCCATATCAGTTGATTTAGATCTAACTTTGGATCATTTCACATCCATTCATCATCTTCATCCATTCTTAGAGAGAGAGAGGTCTAGAGAGAGATTTGAGGTTTTGGTGAAGAAGAAGCTCGAATCGTTCAAAGTCTCGGGTTTTAAAGTTGTTCCTTTCGTTCCTAGCTACGTTGTGGTGGTATTGGTAAGCTCAAACTCCGAATTTCATTTATTTGATTTGATATTCAAGTTAGGGTTTTGAGTTAAATTGTTGTGTACCCCTTTTAGGTGATGAAATGGGTTTATGGTGACTAGTTATTCTTGTCACTTGGCGGGTTTTGGGTTGGATGACGATTTGGCCTTGATTAGGCTTTGGTTTGGAGTTTAATCACTAGGTATAGTGATTATTGAAGTATTGGAACCCATTTAGGGTATTATGGTTGACTAATTGTGACTTTGGGTCAAATTAGGGTTCGGTGGTAATTATGACCCAATTGGCGATTTAATGATGTTTATAAACTTAAAATGGATTAAGTTGAAGTATAGAACCGAGTTAAATGTGTTTAGGTGTCAAAACTTGTAAAGGATGAGATTTTGACCTTTATGGGTCAAAATTAGGGTTTAAGTGTCAAAATGGGTATGACACGTGTTTAACACTTGAGTTCGAGTTTAATTGACATATTGGGACCATTCTCACTTGTGTTAGTGATTATGGGTTAGTTTGGGCACGGTTTGTGCTTGGAAGTGCATTTGGGTCGAAATTGCACTAATGGTTGAACTGGGTTGAATTGTGAATCCACTCTAAGTGTAATGTTGTAATTGTGATAATGGAATAGGTATTTTCCATTGGCGAGTTGCGGTTTACTTGGAAGCATTCTTCAAGACTTCAAGGTGAGTGATAATATCCTATGTGCATATGTATGTGTAGGATGGGTGCGGGTCGGGTGAAGTGATTCTCGGCTATAGAGCTCACTTCACATATAGATGGATTTGATAGACTTGCGTTTAGATCCAATTGGCACGGTTGTGCGTTTTGGTTGACTATCTTTGGCGAAGTACGCGTTCGCGTGTACACTATCACACGTGATTGTGATGTGGATGATATAACCCCAATGGCGAAGGGTTTTGAGTTGGAGAAGTGAATCGCGTGTAGTTCGGATTCACGATGACGCGTGTAGTTCGGTCATCTTATCAAAAATGAATCTCGTGTAGTTCGGATTCATGGTGACTCGTGTAGTTCGGTCATCTTATTGAGGTAGTAATCTCGTGTGGTTTCGGATTACTAAGGCTCGTGTAGTTCGGCCAACCTCGATGTTGTGAAGATAGTAATCTCGTGTGGTTTCGGATTACTAAGACTCGTGTAGTTCGGCCAATCTTCATTGTGGTATTTGGTTCTCGGTATTGGGTTAAGGTGTTAACCTTGTTCGTTTATATTATTATATATTAATGTATTGTTGTGTTGTAGCTAACCCTCCGGGTGTAGCTACTTGGCGTTGTTCACATCGTCGTTGGTGAACTTATATTGTTATTGTATCTTTAGCTCGTTGCTTAGAGATCGTACGGTATGCTTAGTGTAGTGCCTTATATGGATGCCTCGGTATGCGGTATTTGTTATTTTGTGGCGTGTCCATTTTATACATATATATGTATGTAGTATATTATCATTCACTAAGCGTTAGCTTACCCTCTCGTTGTTGACTCTTTTTATAGATTGCATGCGGATGGTGGCTCGGGTAAGCGCGAGGATTAGAGGACTTGCATAGTTTGCGTAGAAGGCTTGCTTTTGGATTTATTAGGATTGGGTAGCGTATCCCCAATCGCCATGCTCGGCTTTATTTTGTATTAAAAGTCTTATGGTCAAAAATTGTATTTTGATACTTAAAGGGTAATTTGGGTCGATGTGGGCCCCGCTTCGTAAACATAATTTTATTAATAGAACGTGCTAGTTTTTATATATGGAACATGTGGTTAAAAGCGTTTGGGCTAAATACGTCGGGAACTAGTCAAACATTTTCGCATTTAAAGACTTTCCGGACAGTCAGGTTTGGCGCGCCGCGCGGCCTATATGGCGCGCCGCGCCAGGTGGCAGTTCAGCAAAAAAAAAATTTTTGTTTGAAATTTTACACGGTTTAATCGCGGGTTGGTTTGGGTTGTTACATAGCTCCAGTAGCGGGATTATCCTTCTTCTTAGGACAATTAGGACTAATGTGTCCCTTTTCTCCACAAGTATAGCAAGTAGGAGGAGCTTTAGCTGGAACGATAACCTTGTCCTTTGGAGGAGTCTTACACATCTTAGCAACGTGTCCCACTTTCTCACACAATGAACAAACAGCAGTACACTGTCCCGGGTGATGCCTCTCACAACGAATACAGAAAGGATAGGAACCCTTATAATTCGACTTTGTACCATCCGCAGGCTTCTTACTAACATTATGAGTCGAACCTTGAGATGGCTCAAACTTCCTCTTACCATCATTACCCTTAGTTTTAACCTGCTTATTAGCTGACACTCTCCTTCTCTTGGCCAACATCAGATTTTGTGCCATGAGAATCACAGCATCAAGAGTAACCTTCTCGGCAGCTCTAACATTCCCTTGAACATCCTCGGGAAGACCTTCAATATACCGCTCAATTCTTCTAGCTTTGGTAGGAAACATCTCAGGACATAGAGTAGAAAGTTCCAGATAACGATTGGTGTAGTTCTCAATATCAGTACCCTTGACCTTGAGTTCCCAGAACTCAGCTTCAAGTTTCTGAACTTGACTCCTTGGACAGAATTTGTTAACCATCATGCTTTTGAGTTCGTCTCATGGAATTGCATTAGCATTGTCAATTCCTACGGACTTGGCATGAGCAGACCACCAAGTTAAAGCATTGCCACCCAATGAGCTAGTGGCATACTTTACTCGATCATTATCACCACAGTTGCAAATACGGAAAATGGACTCCATCTTCTCGAACCAGCGAACTAGTTCAATTGCTTCTTCATTTCCCTTAAATGCAGGAGGATTACAGTTTGTGAAATCCTTGTATGAACAAGGTTTTGGTTGAGGATTAACATTATTGGATTGAGCGTTGCCTTATGCGGCAGTGAGTAATTACTGGAATTGCTCGGTAGTCAAAACGATATTGTTATCAGTAGGTGCAGCTGGACGAACCATGATGTTGCTACATAAGTGAACATAAGTCAGATAAGTTAACAAATTATAGGGTTGAGCAATTACAAGTAGGAATAAGATAAAGTATTGATATCACATGATATATATAAAACACTTTATGTTATTAAGGAACAAGGAATTAAATAAGCCTTTTTAATACACGATTCGGGAATAGAAATAGTTTAAGGCATAGCCTTTACATAGATGGAAAAATAGGAAAGATAACTAAAGAATATTAAGATTGAAATAGTCTTCATATTTCTTCTTCTCGTCCTCAAACTGCTTCATCACTTTCTCCATGTTATCCTTCACAAGTTTCTCTAGCCTTTCGGTTTGAGATTCGAGGGACTCTTTGATAATTTCCTTCAAATTTTTTTTTTCTTTTTCTAGATTGTTTAGATGCACTTCTATTCGAGCATCATGACGTCTACTAAACTCCCTATTCTTCTCACAACTACTCTGAAGGTTGATGATATCAGACTTCACCCGTACGTGTTCCATGTTATTACAAAATAATGGACTGGTAGCGGGTTCCAGTTGCTTCCTCTTTAGATTTAAGTTTTCAGATTATTCTTCAATAGGCTCTTCCTCAGGTTCATAATTTGAGAAGTCATTGTCGTAGTTAGGGAGGTTTTGAAGAGCATCCCATTCAGGAGTACTCATCGGTTTATGTACCAATGAGTGAAAAGAGCCAGAGTCAGCAGAATCAGCAGGGCTTTCTCCTTCGCTTTCAGATCCTTGAGTCGGGTGAAATTCAGGAGAAGCAGGTAGAGTATCCGGACTATAGTTTGGTGAGCAAGGACCACCAAAGCCATAAGGTGGACTTTGGACTATTTTTCATTGGAAAACCCTTTAGTATCTTCTTCGATTGGCTTGATGAGAGTTGGTTTATTAATGCTTGAGCTTGACATCCTATCATTAGGAAAGAGACTTTGATTAGAATCTTTTAGTCAAGTTTAGGAAAGCATAAATGTTAAGATTATAGGGCAATCCTAAGTGCTTTAAAGTCTAAGGCAGGAAAGGTTATAGTTTCCTAGATTGCTAAGGCACCCTAGCTGGCACACATAAAAATGCAATCATGGTTCTCTATAACAGCCTGGTTATGCTCTGATACCAATCTATCACACCCCCAGTTAGGGCTTGGGCGAAATGTGACTTAATATCAAACAGCCAACATATTATAATAAACGAGAACAATACTAAATGATAAAATCAAACTTTATTGAGAGTACACAGCGAAAAATGATATGTCGTTACAAAGGAATAAAGTAAATGTTTAAAATGCAATAGTAATAAATGTGATATCTCTTGATCATATGTCCAAGTAGCATCACATAAGCAGTAAGTATAAGAGCTTAATCAAACAGCACCTGAGACAAAACATGCTAAAGTGTCAACCAAAAAGGTTGAGTAAAATTCATAGGTTTAACAAATAAGTTTGAGAATTGTTTTAGAGCACAAGATTTAGTTTGTAAAGTTGATCTCCCGCAGGATCAAAAAGTTATGCCAAGGCGTGATATTTAGACTAAACGTTCAAGTTTGCCCCAAGACAAGTTATCGTTTATACTTGTCGGTTTAATTTCATTATTAAGTAATACAAAGACTTAGTCAAATGTATAAGGGACGTTACTCCCGATAGGCCTACCCCCAATAATTAAGCATGCAAGCAGCAATTAAAAATATCACTGTAGGGACTTAGTATGACATAGCCGGGTATATCATAGTTTTAACAGTTGGTACTTGTGTCTAAATTGTAAAATGTAAAAACAGCATGTGTCTCACCCCAAGAATAAAAGTAAATAAGTTACGCAATAGTAAGTGGGGCTATATATTCACCTTAGTAAGTAGAGAGATGTGGTTATTCCTCAGAAATAGAAAGTTGGACGAGTGAACAGAAAAGTCAACCTATGACATTTAAGAGTAGTAAGTGTTTTTGCCCATGTTTAAATAAATGTTTAAATATGATATAGTTCGTTTTACTAAGTTTCCTTTCCTAGTAAGTTTCTATTTTTAGAAAGTTTCTACTTTTAGTAGGTTTCTTATCTTAGTAAGTTTCTATAACTAGAAAGTTTCTACTTTAAGAGTGTTTTTCATTTTAGGATACTTTCCGTATTAGTTAAGCTTCCAATCAACCTTTTCTCTTCAAATGGCCATTTCAGGTCTAGGGGCTTGAGCTATAGGACCCTTTAAATCAGAAATCCAAACCCTTCCGCCTAGAGTTTCGTATAAACCATTCGTCAAGAAAGTTCGAAGAACTATACATCTCTAATACATATCCCAAAATGTTTTTATGTGTTACAATATAAGTAGTAGGTTATAGGTACTAGTAATAGTAATAATGTATACATGTTTATTAATAGTATAAGTAGTATTAGGGTTTCATTAATTAGGGTTAGTTAATTAAAGTAGTAATTAATAACTAGGGTTTAGTAATTAATGTCCTAGGGTTTAATAAATTAGGGTTTAGTAAATTAGGGTTTTATTTAATGTAGTAATGATTAGGTAATGATTAGGATTTTAATAATTAAAGTGGTATTAAATAATTAGGGTTAGGTTTAATGAATTAGGGTTTAATAATTAATTAGGTTTAGGGTTTAAGTAATTAGGGTTTAGTATATGTATATATATATATATATATATATATATATATATATATATATATATATATATATATGTATGTATGTATATTTTTGTGTATATATATATGTATATAAAAAATATATTTTTTACATGTATATATGTATATGTGTCGATATGTATGTATGTATATATATATATATATATATATATATGTATATATATATATATATATATATATATATATATATATATATATATATATATATATAGGTAGGCTTATTTTGTTTCCTTAATTAACCATAACAAATCTTCCATGTAATAACCTAGGGTTTTAAGATCAGTTTCCTTTCCCTTTTTTTTTCTTCTAGTCAACATGCATACATACACATAAATATCTATATTTTTTTTTACATGTATAGATCTAGGTGTTTATGTATTTACTTATGTATAACAAGTTTATAATATGAATATGAATTAACAAAGATCAAAGTTTATGTAAATAGTTTAGGGTTTATGTTATACCTTTGAAGATTCGAAGATGACTAACGAAGAAAAGATGAACACGATGAAGATTGAAGATTAAAGCCTTGAGAAACTTGAAGAACACCTTGAAGATTCACGAAGAACACGAAGAATATGAAGAACGCGAAGAACACTTGAAGATCACCTTGAAGATTGGTGGGGATTTCGATGGGTGGCGGTGATATTTTCGGTTTTGGGGCCAAAAATAAGAGAGAGAGGGAGAGATTTGGGAGAGAGTTGTAATTGTGATTTGGTACATAGAATGGGTTAGCCTAGGTCTCTATTTATAGGGAGGATAGGATTATTCTAGAATTAGGGATTAATAAGGAATTATTTAGGGAACAAGTTGGCTTGGAAAAGGGGTCATGGGAGGGTGTCTTGACCGAAAATTTTAGGGGTAAAAGGGTAATTTTACCCTCCCTAAAATCGGCTAGGGTTTTAGGGTTAGGGTTTAACATTTTTCACTTTACACCTTGCACTTTAATTTAGCTTAAATGGTCCCTTAATTATCCAAGTTTAATTACTTTTAATACATAAGTTTTAAAGTTATTTATTTATTCACAAAAGTTTATTAACTTATTATTTTTATTAACTTGTCGATTAATGTACAAAGTTAATTATTATATTTTATAATTATTAACGCTTAACAATTATCGATTAAAGTTTAATTATTAAGGTTAATTATTTTGTTAGGCATTTAATAAGGAAAAGTATAGAATGGAAAAATGAGAAATATAGAATGGAAAAATGAGAGTCGTTATAATGTCTTTCGGGTTTGTACTTCCAGAATACTCTGAGGGTTTACAATCCATAAATTGTTTAAATGTACATTTCTTTCGGGTTTCAGCAACTGGTTGCGGTATCATTTGTAATGTTTAAGTGTACATAAACTGGTTAGGATATTGGTTTCCAGTTTGGAGAGGTATCTGGTTAGGCTATGGTGTTTGGAATTGAGGAGGTAATGGAAACTGGTACTGTTGTTGCTGAGATGAATTTTCAGTGGATGCAGGCCCACGTTGGGGAAATGGAAAACCCGGAGGTGGCGCTTCCACATTTGCTCTTAAGTCACGTGAAGGAAGAGTATTTTCTAGTTCTGTAATCTTTTCCCGAGCTTCCTGTAGCTCACTTTCTAACCTCTGGATGTAATCTCCTTGATCTTCATCTGAAATTTCACCCTCTGTCGGAGCTCTGAAGATACCAAGGGTCGGGGGATCATGAACATTCTGTTGTCCGTCAGTCATCTTTAACCTGTACTGCACATCATCTCACCAAAGCTTAGTGGATAACTTGTTAGTACCTAAGACTAACATACAACTTTCACATTCACTTAACTCTACCCCACGGATATGTTTGACACAACATAAGCAAGGTTTGGGAACATGACATCCGTGTGTACACGTTGCCAAACCTACGCTCTGATACCAACTTGTAACACCGTACATTTTTGCATTTATTTATTTATTTTTTTAAATCACAGCGGAAACATAATATATTGATATTTACAAATCATACGTAGTAATTAACTAAACCATAGTTATTACATTCATCCAGGTGTTACGTTAACCAAAAGCTTTTGCACACATATAGGTATCAAAATATAAACATCAGAGTGTAGCCTGTCAAACATATCCAAAAGTAACCACTTCCAAAACTATAGCATGCAAAACTTAACCTGCAAGGGAGAAACTGTGGGGGATTAGCATAAAGCTAAGAGAATGGAATTATCTAAACAGTCATAGGTATCTAGCATTAAGCTAAGCACAATGACATAGCATCAACAAGGTAAACCAGAATGGTAACACTAGGCTCGACGGCTTGTACGGGCCATTAACTACTAGTTGATCGAGCTAGAGTTTACCGAAAGTTCCTGTTACTCTCTCCCTCGCATAGTAATCCTGACGCAGAGGATGCGTCATTCAAACTATACTACATGAATAGTAACTCTTGAACCCAACCTGACAGCAAGGTTGACCTTATGCTCAGCTTTATACCCAAAGTTGATTACCGCCTAGACATCATAGCCGATAATACCCAGGTGCACATAATCATCACATAAGCATAAACATCATATGCTAACTCATCAAGTATAACATGGCAGGATAATAGTAGCATAACCCGCTACTACATACATATAACAGTTAAGATAGTCCCACTCACCTGATAAACAGCAAGAACTCAGAAGTCTTATATTATTGAGCCTTCTCCGTTCCCTTATTACCAGAGAATATCATATCTCAAGTTAGTACATATCTAACCAATAATATCATAAATTCGTACTCTAAACAACATCATATAGCCTAATATATCCATATATTACAAGTTTACATGGTTTCCCATCCAATTGCAACTTTTCCACGCGTGTAGAACGAGGCATACGCGCCATCCCATCATTTTGACCCAAATTAAAGTTTTATTTAGTGTTTCAAAACTTCACCATTAGAAAGTAAATCTCATTACGTTTCCAACGGTAGTTTATTCATCAAAAATGGAGTTACGGTTTGAAAGTTATGGCCAAAACAAGTTTTCCAAAAAAACTGCCAGACTGCAACCGCGCGGGAGCACCTGCAACCGTCTGGTTGCACCTGCAACCGCCCGGTTGCACCTGCAACCCCCTGGTTGCATCAGAAATGGTCCGGATACACCCCGTAACCGTACGGATGCATCCTACAACCGTACGGGAGCTGTTCATCAGTACCAGGTCGCTGTTTTCGTCATTTTTAACCCCAAATCTCGTTTTTCACTATTTTGACACTACAAATCACTTAGGAAATATATATAACTCATATAAAAACGTTTTCTAACATCAATTTGACATAAACAACACATTCAAATCACTTTTTAATTCAAAACCCACTTTTACCAAAACCTAAACAAAAACCCATTTTGCAAACTGATTAGGCTATGAAAATCTGATTAGTTTACCTTATTGGATTCATGAAATCACAAGGATTCTGAAAATATGATTTAATTGGACAACCAAAAACAAATTTGGATTAGGGTTTGAGAGGATTTGAGAGTAATAGCTCGGTGTTTGATATTTCCAAAAGAGGAAATAAGAGGAAGCAGGGTTATTTAACTCAACAAGGCTTTCTTCATAGTGAAGAATCCTACTCCGTGTTACACAAGGGTATTTACCAGTTATCTAAAATACGAAACACCACATTAAGTGGTCCAAACGAGGTCCAAATTAAATAAACAAACCTGTTCTGTGACCCTTGTCACAAACTGATCTCAACTATATAATTAAATAATTATAAACATATAATTATTAAAATAACATATAATAACACCCAAGGGCATTTAGGACAATTACCACTAGGCCCAATGTGAGGTTGTTACATTACATTTCAAAAAGGGTTGGCTTACAGGTGATAAGACAACAATAAGAACGAGTTTTTTATTGTATACAAGCTTAACTGTATGAAGTTAAACGAAATGACTTACACTTATGTAAGGGTCGATCAAAGATCGTATACGTTGAAAATAATCTTGTGAAATGTTTACATGGGCAATGTATGCAAAGCTGAACTTACCGATGATAATACTTTGGATGTAATTTATTTTTTTGCTCATAATAATCAAGATTACCAGGCTCAAATTGAAATTTAGTTTGACCAAATCTTTCCAACACAACAATCATGTTTTATGAATCAGTTGCAAAGTATTATTCAATCTGTGGATGGTGGTTCATCAACATCGGGCAGCCACTTAAGAGTTGTTGATGAAGATGATGTATTTGGTGAAGCTGAAGAAGAAGAACACGAAGAAAAAAGAAGAACACAAACAAAGAAGAAGACGAACATGAAGCATCTGGTGACGGTATATCAACAACTAACGATACAATTGATAAGTAAATGTTTCAGAAGACTCCGAAAAAGACGAGGAAGTGCAGCAAAATCAACAACCTCAAGATGCTCCACAACCTCAGGATGCCACTGCTTCACGTTTCGGGTTACTTAATGAACAAGGTGAGACTAGTAATGAGGTTGCATTGATGATGACAACAGAGAAGCATGAGAATGTTGGCGTAAAGAACACACGTTAGAATCACATACACACACATCCATACATTCTAGTGATATTACAAGGATCATATCACATAATCATCTGGTGATTAACCCGCGCTACCGGACTCAAATCACCTAAATCTCCACTTACGGTTACAGGTAACGTTCTATGAACATAAACCCTAAATACCACCCTTGAGCCATCAATTACCGGCTAACCCGGCGATGGTGGGTCGACGTTTAACCACCCCGATGAGATCATCATTTGACACTGGGGTTATTCACGGTACACCGGACCGGAGAGGTAAACTCGAATGTCCCTTAAATTCACCTTATTTGTTGACTAAGTGTAAACCGAATCCCGTGGACTAATCAATGCTTGATCAGCATGCTTTTGGTGAGACTTTCTTGTGATCAATGACGGTGCTTTTAGTGTAAGGAAACATTGATATCTCTAAAAAAAAAAATCAAAATAAATATCAAAGACAACAACGTTCTATGCTTCGTCAATTTAGTTAGGTGAATAGTTGACTAATCATTTAATAGACAAATAGTACCTCCAAAATGTCCAAAAATACTCTCCCTAATTCAAATTTCAAATCTTTATCTAAATCAAAAATCTACCCACTTTTTTCATTAAAATACAAATGCATTGTACATCACCTCTCTTTAACCACCAACTAATGATAACCCATCGCTTTTAACTTTAGGGTTGAAACGTCACTTCAATTAATAAATCAAGGACCATTTTTGAAAATATCAGTCAGTCAATTAAATCGCCATCTCTTCACTCTTTGGCGGTGACTTGTTAATTTCCCCGTGTTTGCCGGCCGGAAAATTCATTTTACATAATCCAAAACGCCGTCGTTCTCCCGCCAGTGTAACCCTAACCATCACATTTTGTAACTGTACTCATTATAACTTCAAACTTCACCAATTGATCTCAATTTCATTTGCTTACGGTACTTTGTTACTCTATTTATTGATTCAGTTACTTATATGTTTACTGTTTGTGTACGTTTCACTGTGTGTATTCGATTTCGTGTATTAAATTCTCTTAATAATTCATTATTGATTTCAAATCTGTAGTACTTGTTCTCTCAATTTAGTTGTTGAATGTAGATAGGGTTTAACTGTTGGATCTGTGGTTTGACTCTCAATAAATTGGTCAATGCAAAGTGTTTATTGAAGGTTTATTTGCTTTTTTATTTGTTTTTGATCTGATTGTTTGCTGTTGTTATGTCTAGTTATGGTTTACTTCAGTTCCGTGTATTCGAATCAGGATCTGTAATGTAGAATTCGTTTTGTTGACATGAATGATTAAATATGATATATATGTGGTGATATGCTTTTGTAATACATTTTCATATGCTAGGGATAGTAGTTGGGAGATGAACGTGTGGGGTGGTTTAGTCCTTTTGGGTGATCCCAAACTGATGTCCAAAAAAAAGTATTGTCATTACCATAGTTATGTATGCATTTGAAGTTAGTTCAATACTTACAAATTCATGTAGCCAATATTAAGAGGTTCCATATTTTGCTATAGTTATGAAGTTGATATCCTGTGCAATTGAACCAATGTAGTCACGTGCTGCAGTGTTTTTGATCAGTTGTTGGAATATGTCTAAACATGTAGATACTAGTTGTTAAGTGCTGGTTTCTTCTTGAGTCTTGACATAGACTGTATGTATGATCATCACCCTTAGATAAATTAGCATCTATATTTGATGCTTTTGTTGTAATATTTGATGGCGAAAGTTGCATGTAGACATTAGATCCTTTCAATATCATGTTTCAAATTCCAAGTTTTTCTCAATATTTTGCAGGTGTACAATGATGTCTGAAACTGCTCTCAGAGATCTTAATCTGCTCCCAATGTCTGAAAGGAAAAATGAGACTGCAAGTAAAGAATTTATAACTAAGTCGTATGTTGAACCTACTGATGAAAATATTGGAGGAAAACAAAGAAACACTGCCGTCTCTTTGGTTGAGCCACCTGTGAATGGAAAGGAGGTTGCACATTGTGGTGCAGAGGTGGTTATTGCAGAAGTGGAATACATTGAATCTGATAAACTGGATGATCTAAAAGATGTTGATAAGAGCCTTAAGGTATATTTGCTTATCTTCTATTACATTATGGCAAAGTAACAAACCAATAGGACTTCTGAATTAAACTACACCAATATGTGAATAACAAAAGGTAGAAACTGTAGACTATATTTATGAACACGATGCATTTGGGTTGTATTTTGTTTCTCCTGGATCAAATAGGTAGAAATTCTAAGTGAATTTGGCTAAAAGTACTTTAAAGTACACTAGTGCAGTCAAATACCTCAAGTGACTAAATAGTACGGAGTATTTTTTTAATGATACCTTATTGTAACTAAAATGTAACACATTAATCATCCATAGAGTTCAAAAAGGACAAAAGTAAGTATTTGTTGGGTCAGCCTAACCAGACCCTGCTATTTTTGAACCCAAACCATATGGCCCATTTCTAAATTGACTCCCTCTTCATATTCTGTTCCAGGTGCTTGTAGCTGGATTAGAGTCTAAAGACTGGGTTTTACTCTGTGAGACTCTTAACAATGTACGTCGTTTCTCAATATACTGCAAGGAAGCTTTGGAAGACATTTTGTAAGTTTATGTAATTTTTTTAAATGTGTGGCTGCTTAACTTGGCTTATGGATTATTCTTACTGGTATTTGTTACCATGTTATTTTGTTAAATAGGGAACATGTGATTTCCCTTGTTGTGAAAGCTCTAAAGAACCCAAGAAGTGCTGTTTGTAAAACTGCTATCATGACATCATCAGACATCTTTAAAGCATTTGGCAATAACATAGTTGATGCACTGGATCCACTTGTAAGCATTTGGTTGTGTTATTTCATTATTTTTAGAAAGTTTTTTCTTAGTTAAAACTGATATAAGTTTTTTTTGCTGTTTGGTGTATTATGTTTGGTTTTAGCTTGTAGTACTTCTTTTGAAGTCATCTCAAGACAAACGGTTTGTGTGTGAGGCTGCTGAAAAAGCTTTGATAAATTTGACAATTTCAGTCTCCCCTGTTTTGCTGTTACCAAAGGTTCAACCTTATCTTAAGAACCGCAATCCACGTATTCGTGCAAAGGCTTCGATGTGCGTTTCTCGTATTGTACCTAGGCTGGTAAGTACTTGTTGATATTATTTGTTTTTTACTTTCTGTTCTCAGTTTTAATCACTAATAATAAAATATATAACTCTTTGCACAAAGAAGTCTTCAATTTTTTTATTTTTTTTTTCTTGTAATAGAACTCTTAATCTCTTGTGGTTCAACCTCAGGCAACCTAATTGTTTGTAGTGGATGTAGCTTTTTTTTTTTTTTTTTTTTTTGTTTGTTTTTTTTTTTTTTTTATTTTATCAAATCAATATGTTTTTTTTAGTATGAAGTTCATAATCGTTAGAGAAACTTTTCTACTTGACCTGTTTAAGAAACATTTCTGGCTATGTGTTGTGTTTACTTCATCTTGTTGTTAATGATGATGTTGAATTATTGAGCTGATATTTATAATACTCTGTTAAAATGTTTGCTTATTTATTCTTTTTTTTTCTGAATGTCATAAAGGGTGCTGAGGGAATAAGAGATTATGGAATTGATAAGTTGATCCAAATAGCTTCATCCCAACTCAGTGATCAGCTCCCTGAGTCACGCGAGTCAGCTCGTGCTCTTCTTTTGGAGTTACAAATAGCATACGAAAAATCTCCCGTTTCAGCACCTGAACAAGACATGCTATCTGATGAACCTAAGTTACTTCCGTGGCAGCAGTTTTGTGAGTCTAACCTTCCAAAGATAAGTGCTCAAGCCGTGCTTCGTGTCACTAGCGTCGCACGAGAGGGTGTTGGTTCAGGTTTGTAACACCAAAAGATACATGTTATGTTTGGAGCTATAGTGAGTACTGTATGATTTTTACCGTATCATTAAATGTTTTTTACTTGTAAATGCTTTGCATTAAATTTGAAGAAATGTGATTGAAGTATGTAGTTGAGATATGTGATCTAAAACATTCTCACAGCCATTATTGTTCATTTACGAAGTGCATACTTACTATACAGTATTATGTGAAAAGGCTTATTTTTGCTGCTTTTTTGTACCCTTGAGTTCACTTTTAGTATATGTGTTTATTCTAGATCTGTAATTACGTTTAGTATAGTTGTTGAACGTTAACTTTACGTTGGTCGTTATATTCTACAAGTACAACACTTGTATTTACAGTACTTGGTCCTAATAGCCTTGAAATTAATGGACATGAAGTAAACATAGTACTAATGTACTCATCAAGCAAGGCTCAGACATACTCTTTTCTATTTGATGTATTAAGACCAGGATTGGGCTGCGTGACTTATTAGGACCATTACATCAGTCTTGGACTGTACCTGAGCTAAGCTCCGCTCGAGCTTTACTTGATGACCATAGGGTAAGTTTGAGGTCAACGAGCCTTCATGATGTAGGTTCAAGGTCAGGTTGTGGAAATTTGTCCTTGAGGTCGAGCTCTATCCGCATCAGTCTAGATTCTAGAACTCTCGAGTACCTTCAATGTATATCATCAGATGTCTACTCCTTGAGACGTTTTTAATTTGGATGTATTATGTATATCATTAGATCCAACCAAGGTTGTAAAAGTCGTTAGTCGGGAGACTTTCTAGCGACTAATCGGCCAAGTCGGAGATTAGCCGAACATTGACCAACTTTGACTTTGACTGTATATGATGTACTTTGACCGAATAAATACTGAACTAACAATTCCCAGTCTAACTAACTAACTTGGACTTTTGGCAACTTTGACCGATTATATCGTCTAAGTAGGAGACTAGTAGGACTACTTTAAAATCCCGACTAGTAAGCCTAGTTGGGCACTTTGCAACCATGGATCCAGCTTGTAAGTTACAGATTCTGTTTAAATGCAGGAATGGTTGCATCATTTAATGATAGTGTCCATGTGTATACTTCTCATATGGAATCATCATCTAAATTAGGTGCATATGGTAGATGCATCTCACAGCTCTAGTTATTGAGTCGACAGCAAACGTCAATTTATTGGCGACTTGACTGACTGTTAGAGCCTAAAGTAATATTAAGGTAGGATTTAAAACTCATGGAAATTTGATTTTACCATTTTCATGGCGTCTCAATTTTATTTTATTTTTAAACCTTTTTTTCTTACTTATTGGTCGGAGGTCCACTCGGAAGCAATCTCTCTATCCGTCGAATAGAGATGGGTGAGTTTCTCTACTTTTGAGAGTGTTTTTCACTCAGGGTGGAGAAATGACTTATTTTTATTCTCGGATAGGGGAAGGATTGTCTACATCTCATTTCCCCCATACACCACCTATGTGGTATTAGGTGTGATGCCCCGTACAAAACCATCGTGTACGAATCATCAACAACATGATCATTACAAGGTTAAGTACTATATGTGTTTTCAAAAAGAGTTTGCATTCATTAATAAAGTGATGTCTTAACCAACATCGAATGTTTTACAATCCAAAAGCATGCTTCACTAAGTAGAAGCAAATAATAAGTGTATGTGACCACAATGGTCGTTACAAGTCATAGTTCTAAAGTACTAAAGTTTGAATGCAAAATAAAGTAGTTCATGCGATAACAACTCTAAGCAGCGGGTGTCTACAGCACGAATAGTACACAGCGGAAGCTAACCTCAAGCACCTGAGAAAAACATGCTTAAAAACGTCAACACAAAGGTTGATGAGCTATAGTTTAAGTATAACAGTAATGTAAGGTAGGCCACGAGATTTCAGTGCTACAAAGAGCGTTTCAAAACAGTATGATAAAGTATATGTTAACCGTGGGCACTTGGTAACTAACTTAACGTTTATACCCCCTGAAAGTACACTTGGCAAGTGCGTATGTTTACGAAGTATTAAACACTCGTTAAATGCTAGCGCGACTAGCCCGAGTGGGGATGTCAAACCCTATGGATCCATATCTAAGATTCGCGTTCACGGTTCAAAAACCAATGATTAAACGTTACCGAGCTAAAGGGAATGTTTATGCCGTTGTATAACCCACACATATATAAGTTTAAGTACTCGTGCCTAGTATGTAAAACATAAAATCCGCATGTATTCTCAGTTCCCAAAATAAGTTAAAGTAAAAAGGGAATGCTATAACTCACAATGATAAAGTAGCGGTAAAAGTCGAGTCGGGAAAAGTGTGCAAGTAATCGGTCCGAAAGTCCTCAACCTAAGTCAAATAGTACTAAGTCAGTAAATCGTCCGAAAAGGTTTAAAAGTATGTAAATAAGGTCTTAAGGGTCATCATCATTCATCATCAAACAAAAGGCGTAAAGTAAGTTTCGTTTATGAAAGTAGTTTAAAACAAAGGCCGACTTCAGTCAGTCACCACGGCCTCTACCCTTACTGAATTAAGGTGAGACCAGTGGCCATGGCTCCGTATATGAGTCCTTTAAGTGTGGTAAAATTTACAGAAGCAAACTCGTCTTCGTTTGTCCGTGGCGACGGTCTAAGTGAGAGTAGGTCAGAAATTTCTGCACAACGTTAAAAGGACATAGTGACGATCGGAGGGCCATAAATCCTAAACCGTAACTCGGATTAAGGCGATTCCTATATGAAAAGTTATCTAATCGAAAAGAGCTATTTGAAAATCATAATCAAAACAGCCCAGGTCTACTGGTCTGTTACAGAAACAGCAAAACAGTAGGTAGAGAACAGTAAGCAGAATAAAAATGGGTTCCGGTGAGTTTGGTGCTTGATGTTCATCATGGTTCTCATCCTTGATGCCTATAGCTTCAAGTGTACAACTCATTGATGTGTTTACATCATATTTACCATGGTTTGACCATCATAACCCAAGTGTAAGTCTAAGACATGAAGCACAACTCACTTAAGAGTTGTTTGAAGTTTGATGAACCAAAGTTACATCAAAGTCTTAGATTTAACACATACATGAACTTTAAAACTAATAATAAGTTACAAACTTGAAAATGAACTTATAAAATCAAGATCTTAAGTTGTAGAACATCGTTCTTAGTTTGATCTTGAAGATCCAAGACTCAAAAGTCTAGATCTAACATAAGTGTACAAAGTTATAATTAAAAAGTTTCATTTACATGTTCTTGAACTTTTAAAGTTACTTTTAGTTCAAGATTAATGAGATCAAAGTTAACTAGTAACATTTGACCAATCACAACCAACAAACAAGAAATTAAAGTGTATACTATGAAGAAATAAACTAAGTAAACAAGTAATTAGTTCATGGTTTGTTCATACTTTAAAGATTCAAACCAAAGTTTGATCTTTAAGAAAGTAAACTTTAAAGTTTACTAACATGACTTACAAGTATGATTTGCAACACATGAACTCTAAATCTTTGGAAGCATTAAATGTAGAACATAAACTAAAGAGTTTTGTTCTTGTTTGTCTTGTAAGAACAAGATAATTGAAGAATGAAACTAGTAAGTTTGATTCTTGAAGACATGTAAGTAATGACAACAATAATAAGTAAGTAAGCTACAATTAAGATCAAGTAACAAAACAACAAACAAAAATGATGATGATGAGTGTGTTGGGTTCGGTTTTAAGCAAGGGGAAGAAGAGAGAAAAGTTGTTCATATTACTTACAAGATGAGAGAAAATGAGAGAAAGTTTGAGAGAAAATGGTGTAAGTGTTTGTGTGTGTGTTTGAATGAAAGAGTAAAATGAATACTAGTGAGTATGTAGTGTAAAAAAAAAAAATTAAAACACCACTAAATGAGGCCTATGGCTGACGGTTTGCAAGCTCACAAGGGGGAGGGTTTAGTTCTTTGGTTACTAGTGGGTTAAAGCTTCAAAAGTTGGATAAAGAATGGTTATGCATGGGGATTATGAGTGAACTAGATTCCAATTGATCAAAACAACTAGTTACATGTTTTAAGTAATACTTACAAGGAAGAGTGGGCTAACTAAGTCCACTAATAATGTAGGGTGGGCTTATAAGCCCAAAGTCATAAGTCCTTAACACTAATAAAGCCCAAGTTCACTTAATTAACAAATAAACCCAATCAAAGCCCAAGTAATTAACTAATAGCCATAGTTAATCAAAATGATTAATAAACCTTAATCATGAATGCAAATAATATCTAAAAATTTTATTCGTGAAGTTTCGTGTGTCACAAAGACGTTTCGGGCACTTAAAAGTCAAGTACGGGCAATCATGGCAACATGTAAATGTAATCACATACATTCGTTTAATCACAAGTATTAATAATAATTATTATTAATAAATAAAAGTTGGAAAATCCAGGGTCGTTACATTACCCACCTGTTAAAGAAAATTTCGTCCCGAAATTTTAAACTGAAGGTGATGGAGGAGTCGGGAAAAGGTGAGGATACTTCCGCATCATTTGATCCTCTCGCTCCCAAGTAAACTCAGGTCCTCGTTTGGCATTCCATCGTACTCGGACGATCGGAATCTTGTTGCGTTTCAAAGTTTTGATCTCACGATCCATAATCTCAACTGGTTCTTCCACAAAGTGGAGTTTGTCGTCAATCGTAAGTTCCTCAAGTGGTATGATAAGTTCGGGTGCAGCAAGACACTTCTTCAAGTTTGACACATGGAAGGTAGGATGAACTGAGCTCAATTGTGCTGGTAGATCTAAACGGTAAGCAACGGGTCCAACACGTTCCAAGATTTCAAAAGGACCAATGTATCGTGGGTTTAACTTTCCACGTTTTCCAAAACGGATCACACATTTTCAAGGTGCAACCTTCAACATTACACGATCACCAACGTTGAATTCAAAGTCTTTACGTTTAAGATCAGCATAACTCTTTTGACGATCGCGGGAAGTCTTAAGTCTAGCTTGAATCTGAGCAATCTTCTCCGTGGTTTCGTGGACTACCTCGGGTCCGGTGATTTGCTTTTCGCCTACTTTGGCCCAACAAATAGGAGATCGGCACTTACGGCCATACAATGCTTCAAAAGGTGCGGCATTAATGCATGAGTGATAACTGTTGTTGTACGAGAATTCGGCTAATGGAAAATGCCTTTCCCAGGCCTTTCCAAAATCAATGACACATGCACGCAACATGTCCTCCAAGGTCTGAATCGTTCGTTCACTTTGCCCGTCAGTCTGAGGATGATAAGCAGTACTCATGTCAAGACGAGTTCCCATGGCTTCTTGCAAAGGTGGATGGAATGGATCACCTTCTTCTTGTCTCCAGTGATTTAGTATATTACGAACCCATCCCCAATTCATCCAGAATAGATGATGGGAAATTGGTTGATCCATTCCGGTGACGCTGCTTTCGGAGCCCGAATGGAAATCCATATCGGCATAACTTTCGGAATCTGAAGAATTCGAACTAGATGCGGAATCCATCTTGTATAACGGGGAAAATGAATTTTTGGTATGGAATAGATTATAGGAGTTAGATTTGGTACTCTTCAATACATAATTTACATATGTATATATAATACCAAAATTCCGTAAATTACGGAAAATCTTTGAAAAGATATCAGTTAAAGTTCGCAATAACAGATATGCTAAGATAAGAATTAGTCTATACACTATCAATGCAGTAAATGCAGTAAAATGTGTCTAGACTTATGAATGATAAGCAGGTAATTTCCTAAGGATGATAAGCAGATGATTTTCGACTAGAAATGATAAGCAAAACTTTTGACATGTAGACACGGTCGAAGTCCAGACTCATTAATGCATCCTAACAACTACTAGTTAGACACACTAATGCAAGACCTGGTTCGCTACGACCATCGCTCTGATACCAACTGAAAGGACCAGTCCTAATCCACCTGGACGAAGTCATCAACATTTGGTCCCATTGCGATGATCGGCTCCAAGTAATGTCTTTATATTGAGCAAATGCACAGCGGAAGACTTAATTCGTACCTGAGAATAAACATGCTTTAAAGTGTCAACCAAAAGGTTGGTGAGTTTATAGGTTTATCATAACAATCATTTCAATATGTTAATAGACCACAAGATTTCATAATCATAAACATAATACACTCGCAAGTGTATGTAAAGCATTCTAAGTGGTTGAGCACTTGGTAACCATACTTAACATTTAATCAACGTCGCATATTCCCTTTATTATGAAATCTCACTACACCGTACCAAGTGTAGTCACCAAAACGAAGTACTGTGCAACCGTTGAATACTGGTCGTCCAGTCCGGTTGGGGTTGTCAGGCCCGATAGATCTATCAACAGGATTCGCGTTTACAATACCCATGTAAATAGTAGTTACCAAGCTACAGGGAAATATGCAAGTGGTACAACTCAACGTAGAATATATTTTTAAGTACTTGTGTCTATTTTGTAAACATTTATAAAAGCAGCGCATGTATTCTCAGCCCAAAAATATATACTGCAAAAGCAATTAAAAAGGGAGCAAATGAAACTCACTTTTGTCTTGAAGGTATTTAATTCGACTTGGTCTCCGATAGATATCACGAACCTAACCATATATATAATATATCAACATATTTTCTTTTTAAGTAATCGTTACATATATATATACTTTTAATACTTTTAATATTTTCTTAGTCCGTAGTTAGCAGTCCGATGTTAGTGGTCCACAATTAGTTGCTTAAATAAAATAAATAAAGACCCCATCGTATTCGTATTGATTAGAATTAATCTCGACCCATGGTACCATGTTTTCAAATGATGTGTTGCGTACATAAAGTACCGTGTTGTCAAATGACGTGTTGCGTACAATCATGAGGTCTTATGATTAATCTTCTCGTGTTGTTTACGGGTGGTCCTGAAATATATAAAATCAAATCATAAGTAATTATATATAAAATATCATATTAATTAGAAAAGATATGATTAATTTACTTTTTATCCAAATATTTTCGTAGCTAAACTAGCTTCGGATACCCAATCTTGTTTTAGTCGTAGTTTCTTCATTACAACTCAGTTTTTGTTGGTTCAACTTTCCACTTCCTTGGATCGAGTCAAATTTTAAGAATATGAACTGAAAATACCTTAGTTTGTATTCAAAATCATAGGTTATAGGTCAAACTTTGATGAAACTTATGAAAGTGATCATTTTCCATCATAAAAATAACATTTAATGATCATTTTTCTAAAAATACTTACACTTTGAGTTAAACCATGGAATTTTTATGTGTTAACATATTCATAAGAAATATCATTTTTCCAGAACATGAACTTCTAATTCAAAGTTCAAGATGGTTTTTAATTATCCAACCCAAAACAGCCCCCGGTTGCACTCCGACGACGTAGATTCAGTTTTTAAGATGTTCTTTGTAAAATCAAGTTATATCTTGTTAGGTTAGCATATCATTATGATATATTACAGGTCTTGAAGTGTTTTAAAAGTCAAGTTAGAAGGATCTATTTAGTTTGCGAACAAGTTTGAAATCATTCAAACTATGTTCTTGTTGTTAAAATTTTATACCACAAAATAAGATAGCTATATGAATATGAATTGAATAAGATTATGAACAAGATTACTACCTTAAGTTACTTGGACAAAGTTACTGCAAAAGATAAGAAATAATCTTGGAATCAAAGTGGTGGAGTTAGATCAAAAGGTTGGAAGTAAACTTCTTCAAATGGGTGGTTATTTTGATATGTTCTTGAAAGAGTTTTCTTATGGTGTTTATGGCTTATAATTGAAGCTAAATGATGGGGAAAATGCTTGGAGATGATCAAGTATGAAGTTAGGAGTATTTTGAGAGAGAAATGAGGGTGTAGTTATGAGAAAATGGAGTGAAGAAATGGTGTTCATTTATAAAAACGTTTTTAGTTTATAAAGAAAGAAAAGGATTCCTAATTTTATTTTCTTACTAATAATTCATACTACTTGACAAATTCTAGTTACCTCATATCTAGGGCAGTAATAATGTTGATTAGGATGTTGATTTGATGTGTATATACCAATAGTAAATACGTATAGAAGCTGGGTATGATACGGGTACATATAGCCTTGATATACGTATAGAAATCTTGAGGAAACGGAACGAGAATTCAAATATAGCTATCTTTTGTGAATATACTTATATTGGTTTATGTATTTAAGTCCTTAAAAGTGATTAAATACATTATATATACGATACATGTATAAGCATTATAGATTATAAGTATATATATCAAAGAATGTTACGTATAGTTATCGTTTTGAAAACTTAAGTTAGTAGTTTCAAAATATACTTATAACTCATTGTCATTAGTACACAATGAGATGTTAAACCATCCTTAGATCATGTTAAATATATATAAATACATATATATACACAAACGTATTTATATAGTTCGTGAAATCATCGGTCATATTGGACGGTCAAACGTTGTGTAAAACTCTTTTCAAAAACACAAGTCTCAACAATTTGGATTCCTTATCATGTTGGTATGGTTTAATTTATGTAAATATTAATCTCATAAGTATAATTTGGTCGGAAAATTCTGGGTCATTACAGTACCTACCCGTTAAAGAAATTTCGTCCCCGAAATTTGATAGAGGTTGTTATGGATAACAATAAGAAGGTTTTCATGACAAATATAAGGTGATAATGGAGTTTTATCATCATTGAGTAATGTAGATAAAACGATTCGATTATGCGAAGAATATAAATGAGACTATCGTAAAGAGTGAGATGAGTAAAATATATTCGTCTTAACCGATGACGTAGTTATGATTGATTTCCGGGATTTAAGGGATTTAAAGATAATCTTACGTAATAAGATTTGGTTCTTTGGTGATTAAGGAAATCAGGATCTTCTTTGATTATATGCAATAATCTGTTTCGATTGCTCTGTCGGATATTTCACTATAAATTCACCCCTTCGTTTCCTTATTTTCCACGACTCACACCTTATATTCTTTCTCCCTTGATTCTTACTTTAAAGCATTCATCAATATGCTCCATCCAGTCATGATTCTTGATATACTCCTAACTTTTATATTTGTCATTCTTCTTTTTCATCTACCACCAGAAGAATCTATTTACTTCTACTATACTCTTGTGTTTATAGTGTTTCTAATTCTCCCGTGTCTCTATATTGCTATCTGCATCGATATACACGGTTTGTAATTTCGGGGTTATTATCGAATTTTATATTCTTCATTATTTTTCGGAGCTTCATGCTTTCGTTTTCTCTTCCCGACTTCGAGTCAAGCGAGTAATGGTCCGGAATTCGTAGATATGAAATTCAGAATGAACATAGCTAATGCTCTAAGAAGAAAATGGTAATAGAATGATTTTGATTTGTTAAATTACCAGAATACCCTGGAGAAGACCGAGTCATCCAGAAAAATATTCTCTTGATATGTTTAGAGATTAGATAGAATGTAAGAGTCGTGTAAATGGCACATGATGACGGTACTGCGAATCATCATGCTTCATTAGGAACTCAGCATGACTTACTGTAATATAATGACGTTGGCTTACTGTAATATAATGACGTTGATCAAGTGTCATTATATTATACTAATCCATGCTTCAGTTCCCAACACTACTTCAAAACATCCATATTTTAAACTCGAAGGTTTAACACAGTTTCTTTTATGTTCCAGATATTACGGGGAGATAAATGATCTCAGATAAGAATAGTTGTGAAAATATTGCCAGAAATATGGAGGATATTTATAATAGAACATACGAGAATATCTTAGAATTTCTAATATCAATGGATGATGAAGAAGATTTGTCTGTGAAGGTTTAGAATGAGAAATAAGATGTTTGCTAACGATTTCAGCAGGCACAGAATCATTTGGATTCTTTGAAGGCAAACTTATTCTTTGTGATTTGTCCACGGCTTTCTTCATAGTTTCACATAATCCGCTTTTCGGTACTAAATTTTCTATCGAGCGTTCCTAACACTCCTTTCTTTATCATCAAACTTTTGGTCATTAAGATCATCTATAACATGCTGCTTCGTCAGCATTTTCAAAGTTAACTGATCTGGGTCATCGGTTATCAAACCGAGGTAGTTTCAGGAGAATTGTGTTTTTAGAATGATTAATCGCTGATGGTAATATTGTGGAATATAAAAGGTTCCCTAGTAACAATAAAGAGTACGCATATATATCGCGGTTATAATAAAGTTGTTTCGGATGAAAAGTCGGAGTTGACTTGCTGGAGCTGTGACAAATTTAGCTACTTTGGAAAGGGATTGCAAAACGATCTTCGGTAACAACAATGTCAAAGGAACTAGAACAGATACGTGTCAAACGTTTACTCAGTTTTCGAGGGTTTTTCAGGTGCATAACTATATGCATCAATCTTTTCTTCCGTAGATGAAGTGCGATTGGTTTATCCTCTCGATTGAGGTGGTTTTAAGAATCATGATAGATTTGAACGCTGATTGTAATTGTTGAGATACAATGAGGTTTAAGATGAAATCAAGTGGCAATCTTGAAGAAATGTTTAGTTTCATATGTTATAATCAATATTTTAATTCATTTTAATTGTCCAATGTCATTAGTCCACAGTCGATAGTCCACAGTAACAGTCCAATAATTCATATATAGTTTAATATATAATATACGAATTAATTAATACGTGTCGTGACCCGTATACCTCTCAGACTCGATCACAACTCAAACTATATATATTATTGTAGAATCCACCTCAACCCTGTATAGAGAACTCGATCATTACTGCATATAGAGTGTCTATGGTGATTTCAAATAATATATATAGATGCGTCGATATGATATGTCAAAACATTGTATACGTGTCCCGATATTTAAAGTGCGTAAAATAATTACAGAAATTAAATGACGATAAATAAAAGTACGATAATTAAATTGTGATAAATAAACTGCGATAAATAAAATGTAATCAGTTAGCTAGGAATAGTTAGCTGGAACAGTTAGCGTGGATTCTTTACAAAAAATTTCATAGTTAATTTGTTTGTTTCTAACAGATTTTATTTTGTCATATGTTTTCTTCATATGCCACTTGTTGGATTCTGGAAAGTCAAAATCCAAATATGAAATTGAATGAAAATGGTTATTCTGCAGTGAACGAATACGTATATCGGCGGTTGTAAGTAGGATAGTAAATGACTATTGAATCAGCTTCGACGAATGTACAATGTAACTTATTATGATGAAATCTAATTATTCCTCGGGTATTACCTACCCGTTAAAAAAAAAATTCACCATTAATATTTTGTACAAAAGAACTTTTAATTACAATCTTTATGAAAACATATATACATATATATTTTCTTCAGATGAAATCATGAATTTAATGAGTTAATATGATATTAATCTCATTTGCTTTTCGGTTTGAGCTAGAATAAGAAATCTCTAAAACTTTTTGAGACCACATATTCTTCGCAGAATATCAATGAAGTTATGGATCAATTCTTCATTGTTCATTATTGTTGGCACTCCTTGGTATCTATGGTGCGTATGATGTTGATGTTTGTGGGACAGATTATGATGTCGAGACGTGTGATGCGGATGTTGTTTGTTAGTGGTGATGATGGTATTGTTGATGTTATTGATGGTGGTGCTGATTATGCTGCTGGTGCTGCTGCTGGTGTTTGCAACCTTCGCACCATGTTCTCCAAAGCCATCACGCGAGCGCGAAGTTCGTTAACTTCTGCTAGTACACCGGGATGATTGGCGGTTCGAGCGAGTGAATGAACAAGATTTTTAATATGGGATAGTATATAATCGTAACGAGATACTCTAGAAATGAGAGAGAAAATGGTGTTTCGAATAGGTTCGCCGGTAAGTGCTTCAGGTTCATCGCCAAGAGGGCAATTTGGTGGATGGAATGGATCACCTTCTTCTTGTCTCCAGTGATTTAGTATATTACTAACCCATCCCCAATTCATCCAGAATAGATGATGGGAAATTGGTTGATCCATTCCGGTGACGCTGCTTTCGGAGCCCGAATGGAAATCCATATCGGCATAACTTTCGGAATCTGAAGAATTCGAACTAGATGCGGAATCCATCTTGTATAACGGGGAAAATGAATTTTTGGTATGGAATAGATTATAGGAGTTAGATTTGGTACTCTTCAATACATAATTTACATATGTATATATAATACCAAAATTCCGTAAATTACGGAAAATCTTTGAAAAGATATCAGTTAAAGTTCGCAATAACAGATATGCTAAGATAAGAATTAGTCTATACACTATCAATGCAGTAAATGCAGTAAAATGTGTCTAGACTTATGAATGATAAGCAGGTAATTTCCTAAGGATGATAAGCAGATGATTTTCGACTAGAAATGATAAGCAAAACTTTTGACATGTAGACACGGTCGAAGTCCAGACTCATTAATGCATCCTAACAACTACTAGTTAGACACACTAATGCAAGACCTGGTTCGCTACGACCATCGCTCTGATACCAACTGAAAGGACCCGTCCTAATCCACCTGGACGAAGTCATCAACATTTGGTCCCATTGCGATGATCGGCTCCAAGTAATGTCTTTATATTGAGCAAATGCACAGCGGAAGACTTAATTCGTACCTGAGAATAAACATGCTTTAAAGTGTCAACCAAAAGGTTGGTGAGTTTATAGGTTTATCATAACAATCATTTCAATATGTTAATAGACCACAAGATTTCATAATCATAAACATAATACACTCGCAAGTGTATGTAAAGCATTCTAAGTGGTTGAGCACTTGGTAACCATACTTAACATTTAATCAACGTCGCATATTCCCTTTATTATGAAATCTCACTACACCGTACCAAGTGTAGTCACCAAAACGAAGTACTGTGCAACCGTTGAATACTGGTCGTCCAGTCCGGTTGGGGTTGTCAGGCTCGATAGATCTATCAACAGGATTCGCGTTTACAATACCCATGTAAATAGTAGTTACCAAGCTACAGGGAAATATGCAAGTGGTACAACTCAACGTAGAATATATTTTTAAGTACTCGTGTCTATTTTGTAAACATTTATAAAAGCAGCGCATGTATTCTCAGCCCAAAAATATATACTGCAAAAGCAATTAAAAAGGGAGCAAATGAAACTCACTTTTGTCTTGAAGATATTTAATTCGACTTGGTCTCCGATAGATATCACGAACCTAACCATATATATAATATATCAACATATTTTCTTTTTAAGTAATCGTTACATATATATATACTTTTAATACTTTTAATATTTTCTTAGTCCGTAGTTAGCAGTCCGATGTTAGTGGTCCACAATTAGTTGCTTAAATAAAATAAATAAAGACCCCATCGTATTCGTATTGATTAGAATTAATCTCGACCCATGGTACCATGTTTTCAAATGATGTGTTGCGTACATAAAGTACCGTGTTGTCAAATGACGTGTTGCGTACAATCATGAGGTCTTATGATTAATCTTCTCGTGTTGTTTACGGGTGGTCCTGAAATATATAAAATCAAATCATAAGTAATTATATATAAAATATCATATTAATTAGAAAAGATATGATTAATTTACTTTTTCTCCAAATATTTTCGTAGCTAAACTAGCTTCGGATACCCAATCTTGTTTTAGTCGTAGTTTCTTCATTACAACTCAGTTTTTGTTGGTTCAACTTTCCACTTCCTTGGATCGAGTCAAATTTTAAGAATATGAACTGAAAATACCTTAGTTTGTATTCAAAATCATAGGTTATAGGTCAAACTTTGATGAAACTTATGAAAGTGATCATTTTCCATCATAAAAATAACATTTAATGATCATTTTTCTAAAAATACTTACACTTTGAGTTAAACCATGGAATTTTTATGTGTTAACATATTCATAAGAAATATCATTTTTCCAGAACATGAACTTCTAATTCAAAGTTCAAGATTGTTTTTAATTATCCAACCCAAAATAGCCCCCGGTTGCACTCCGACGACGTAGATTCAGTTTTTAAGATGTTCTTTGTAAAATCAAGTTATATCTTGTTAGGTTAGCATATCATTATGATATATTACAGGTCTTGAAGTGTTTTAAAAGTCAAGTTAGAAGGATCTATTTAGTTTGCGAACAAGTTTGAAATCATTCAAACTATGTTCTTGTTGTTAAAATTTTATACCACAAAATAAGATAGCTATATGAATATGAATTGAATAAGATTATGAACAAGATTACTACCTTAAGTTACTTGGACAAAGTTACTGCAAAAGATAAGAAATAATCTTGGAATCAAAGTGGTGGAGTTAGATCAAAAGGTTGGAAGTAAACTTCTTCAAATGGGTGGTTATTTTGATATGTTCTTGAAAGAGTTTTCTTATGGTGTTTATGGCTTATAATTGAAGCTAAATGATGGGGAAAATGCTTGGAGATGATCAAGTATGAAGTTAGGAGTATTTTGAGAGAGAAATGAGGGTGTAGTTATGAGAAAATGGAGTGAAGAAATGGTGTTCATTTATAAAAACGTTTTTAGTTTATAAAGAAAGAAAAGGATTCCTAATTTTGTTTTCTTACTAATAATTCATACTACTTGACAAATTCTAGTTACCTCATATCTAGGGCAGTAATAATGTTGATTAGGATGTTGATTTGATGTGTATATACCAATAGTAAATACGTATAGAAGCTGGGTATGATACGAGTACATATAGCCTTGATATACGTATAGAAATCTTGAGGAAACGGAACGAGAATTCAAATATAGCTATCTTTTGTGAATATACTTATATTGGTTTATGTATTTAAGTCCTTAAAAGTGATTAAATACATTATATATACGATACATGTATAAGCATTATAGATTATAAGTATATATATCAAAGAATGTTACGTATAGTTATCGTTTTGAAAACTTAAGTTAGTAGTTTCAAAATATACTTATAACTCATTGTCATTAGTACACAATGAGATGTTAAACCATCCTTAGATCATGTTAAATATATATAAATACATATATATACACAAACGTATTTATATAGTTCGTGATATCATCGGTCATATTGGACGGTCAAACGTTGTGTAAAACTCTTTTCAAAAACACAAGTCTCAACAATTTGGATTCCTTATCATGTTGGTATGGTTTAATTTATGTAAATATTAATCTCATAAGTATAATTTGGTCGGAAAATTCTGGGTCATTACACGCAATTAGAGAAAATCCTTCGATAAACCTTCGGTAATAACCGGCGAGACCTAGGAATTGGCGAATATGAGTTGGAGTAGTGGGGGTCTCCCACTTGCTGATGGCTTCAATCTTGGCAGGATCAACTTTGATACCCTGGTTGCTCACAACATGACCCAGAAATTGAACTTCCTTCAACCAAAATTCGCACTTGGAGAATTTGGCGTAAAGTTGCTCTTGTCTTAAGAGTTCAAGCACTAATCAGAGGTGTTGCTCATGTTCTTCTTCGCTCTTAGAGTAGATGAGGATATCATCTATGAAGACAATAACAAACTTATCCAAGTACGGCTTGCAGACACGATTCATGAGGTCCATGAACACGGCAGGTGCATTTGTCAAACCGAATGGCATCACGAGAAATTCATAATGACCATAACGGGTCCTGAATGCAGTTTTCATCACGTCACTTTCCTTCACCCTCAACTGGTGATAACCGGATCGAAAATCGATCTTTGAGTAAATGCTCGATCCTTGTAGTTGATCAAAAAGATAGTCAATTCGTGGAAGAGGATACCGATTCCTGATAGTCAATTTGTTGAGCTCACGGTAGTCGATACACATATGGAAGGATCCATCCTTCTTCTTCATAAACAACACAGGTGCGCCCCAAGGTGAGAAACTTGGTTGGATAAACCCTCGATCTAACAGCTCTTGTAGTTGACTCTGTAATTCTTGCATCTCGGAAGGCGCGAGTCTATAAGGTGTGCGAGCTACAGGTGCAGCTCCTGGCACTAAATCAATCTGAAACTCTACTGCTCTTTGCGGCGGCAATCCAGGCAATTCCTCTGGGAAGACATCGGAAAATTCGTTCACAATTCGAACGTTGTTCACGCTCTTCACCTCAGTTTCTACCGCTTTCACATGTGCTAGGACAGCAAAACGTCCCTTCTTCATGATCTTTTGCGCTTTCACGCAACTAATGAGGTTCAACTTCGAGGTACATCTCTCTCCATAGATAACCAGTGGTTCGCCATCTCCTTGTGGTATGCGAAGTGCTTTATCTCCACAGATAATATCGGCCTTTATCTTACTCAACCAATCCATACCGACGATCACGTCAAAACTTCCCAGTTTGATAGGTATCAAGTCAATTTCGAATTCTGTACCAGCTATGTTGATAATAGCTCCTCGACTAATATGGTCAACTTTCTCAAGTTTTCCATTGGTGACCTCGACAAGCATACTCTCTTTTAACGGGACTAATGACCAATTAATCTTATCGCAAAAATGTCTACATACATAACTTCTATCCGCACCAGTATCAAACAAGACAGAAGCTAAAAGATTGTTGATTTTGAATATACCTGTCACCAAGTCGGGGTTATCGCGTGCATCCCTTGAATTAACATTAAAAGCTCTACCACGGGGTGGTCCGCCATCTTTTCGCTTGTTTGGACACGCATTTCTAAAATGGCCCGTCTGCCCGCATTCGTAACACTTCTTCGGCCCGTTGGTGTTCGGCTTCCCATTCAAAGTGGTGACCTTGCAGTCTTTCCCGATATGCCCAGCCCGTTGGCACTTCTCGCAGACAACATTGCAATATCCAGTATGGTGTTTGTAACACCTCTTGTATTGTGGTAGGGTTCCTTTGTAGTTCGGGTTGGAGTTGGTGTTGTTGTTGGGGTTGGGGTTTCCACCGTTGTTGTTTCCTCTGAAACCCTCATGTCGTTTCGCCGGGTTCTGATCATAGTTCCTTCCCCTGTTGTTGTTGTTTTTGTTGTTGTTGTTGTTGTTGTTGTTGTTGTTGTTGTTGTTGTTGTTGTTGTTGTTGTTGTGGTTATCCCATTTGCGTTTCTCACTAGTACCAGCTTCAGACTTAGTTTTCTCCGGTTCATCGATGGTTATCTGATTCATTAAAGTATGCACCATGCGCATCGCTTCGGGAACATTCGGTGGCTTGGAGGAGGCGACATTTCCCTTAATGCTCTTAGGGAGTCCCCAGAAGTACCTTTCCATTTGTTTGAATTCTGGGGTGACCATTGTCGGACACATCAGGGCTAGTTCCAAAAATCTCCTGTTGTAACCATCAAGGTCGTTCCCAACGGCCTTTAACTGCATGAATTCCATCTCCATCTTTTGTATTTCGGTTCTCGAACAATACTCATCAATCATTGCCGCTTTGAATTCCTCCCATGGCGTAGCATACGCCTCATCGATGCCTTTCGCTTGAGCTAACGTGTTCCACCACGTTAGCGCGCTATCAGATAGTGTGCACGAAGCAAACTTGGTCTTATTGTCCTCTGAACAGTTGCTAACTCGGAATACTGATTCAAGTTTCTCGAACCATCTGGTGAGACCAACCGGTCCCTCGGTTCCACTGAAGTTATGCGGTTTGCAGCTCTGGAATTCCTTGTAAGTACACCCATTTCGAATGGGTGGGATAACCGGTGGTGGTGGCGGTGGAGCTTGGAGGTTTCTTTCTGCTAGGGCTGCGGCTACACGTTCTTGGATCATCTATTCAATTTGAGCAGCAGTAGGTGTGGATCGACCGTTAGCGATGATGTTCTAAACAAAAATTTTGACTCAAGTCAAAATCCAGTATGCAAGTGGTAATAGTACAGTATATAGTAACCAACATGGAATCAAAACATCACATGTTATTAAATAACGCATCTAGGTACAAATACCACAGAATCATCGTACAGTAATGTAAATAGAACATCGTGCAAGAATTAAATAACGCAAAGTTCCATTCATTAATAAGAATAAGTTTCATACATCTGGATAAGTTCGTACAATACATAAGTGAAATATGAAACTACAACTAGATTACATAACGAAATCTAAATACAAAAGTCCTACGGTGAAGGTGGGTGAAGGATGTCCATAACCTGAGACATCTGCTCCTCAAGCTTAGTAACCCGAGCTCGGAGAATCTTCACCTCCCTTGTCAATTCCTCGACAGTGGGAGCTGGTGGGGCGGGCGGTGCTGGTGGTGCAGGTGGGGCCGGTGGTGCCGGTGGTGCGGGTGATGCCGGTGGTGCGGGTGGTGCAGACCTCACGAAACGAGGTGCAGACGTCCCGGCTCCAGAAATAGTCAGCACGTAACGAGGTGCCTTACGTATGAGTGGGTCGGCAGGGTACGGCACAAGCCGCTTACGGGCAGTAACCCTCCGACGTCGACCAAAAGCGTCAGTGAAAGCACGACCTCCATTCACCCATGGAATGACGGTGCCATCAGGACGGTACCGCTTCTTCGGCGGGGTGGAGGGTGCCTGTATAGGTACGTCAGCAGGGTCCTCATCATCACTGGAGTCGTCTGAGGAAGAGTCATCTGATGAAGAATCGGCGGATGATGAGTCATCCGAATCATGTGGTGGTGGAACAGGTGGCTGAACTGGCAGTCCGAAGGCGGCCAACATCTCTCTGTGTCTGAATGGCGGAATCGGCACTAAACGTCCATCTGGAGCGCGTCGGCACAGCATGCGCATATGGTTACGGAATGGCCCTTCCCCGAACTCCACGGGGATCACAACACCACCGATGCGGGGCTGTGACTCCGAGGATCCGGGAGCAGACGGAGCTGGAATCTCCGCAGGGTCTACGTGTCCGTCAATAGTAGCCACTGGTGCAGGCGGCTGGCTGCTAGTCCCGGAAGATGAAGCGCCGGGGTCACTCGTGCGTATCGGGATCGGTGGATCGGCAACGGTGGTAGGTGGGGTAGCTGAAGAGTCTAAACTACCCAAAACGATAGCAGGTGGTACATCCGACATCTGAACAAGGAAAAATAAATTTTCCATGTCAGTAAGTCATAAAGCAAGCACGTATTAGGCCAACAGTTTAAATCATGTATAACAATAAATAGCATGGCAATAATAACGAATCGTACGGAAGTAGCATGCAATCGAAAGCAAATAATATCATACAGTAGTGAAATCATGTGGTAGCATACGGCATATAGCAGTAAAAGTAAACAGCAGCATGCAGTAAGTTCAGCAGAAACACATAAACTAGCAAGTTGTAGATTAGTCCTATTAGTGAATCATACTCGGGTCGGTCTTAGACTCACTAATGCAACCTAATTCCCTACAACCAATGCTCTGATACCAAATGTGATGCCCCGTACAAAACCATCGTGTACGAATCATCAACAACAGGATCATTACAAGGTTAAGTACTATATGCGTTTTCAAAAAGAGTTTGCATTCATTAATAAAGTGATGTCTAAACCAACATCGAATGTTTTACAATCCAAAAGCATGCTTCACTAAGTAGAAGCAAATAATAAGTGTATGTGACACAATGGTCGTTACAAGTCATAGTTCTAAAGTACTAAAGTTCGAATGCAAAATAAAGTAGTTCATGCGATAACAACTCTAAGCAGGGGGTGTCTACAGCACGAATAGTACACAGCGGAAGCTAACCTCAAGCACCTGAGAAAAACATGCTTAAAAACGTCAATACAAAGGTTGGTGAGCTATAGTTTAAGTATAACAGTAATGTAAGGTAGGCCACGAGATTTCAGTGCTACAAAGAGCGTTTCAAAACAGTATGATAAAGTATATGTTAACCGTGGGCACTTGGTAACTAACTTAACGTTTATACCCCCTGAAAGTACACTTGGCAAGTGCGTATGTTTACGAAGTAATAAACACTCATTAAATGCTAGCGCGACTAGCCCGAGTGGGGATGTCAAACCCCATGGTTCCATATCTAAGATTCGCGTTCACGGTTCAAAAACCAATGATTAAACGTTACCGAGCTAAAGGGAATGTTTATGCCGTTGTATAACCCACACATATATAAGTTTAAGTACTCGTGCCTAGTATGTAAAACATAAAATCCGCATGTATTCTCAGTTCCCAAAATAAGTTAAAGTAAAAAGGGAATTCTATAACTCACAATGATAAAGTAGCGGTAAAAGTCGAGTCGGGAAAAGTGTGCAAGTAATCGGTCCGAAAGTCCTAAACCTAAGTTAAATATAACTAAGTCAGTAAATCGTCCGAAAAGGTTTAAAAGTATGTAAATAAGGTCTTAAGGGTCATCATCATTCATCATCAAACAAAAGGCGTAAAGTAAGTTTCGTTTATGAAAGTAGTTTAAAACAAAGGCTGACTTCAGTCAGTCACCACGGCCTCTACCCTTACTGAATTAAGGTGATACCAGTGTCCATGGCTCCGTATATGTGTCCTTTAAATGTGGTAAAATTTACAGAAGCAAACTCGTCTTCGTTTGACCGTGGCGACGGTCTAAGTGCGAGTAGGTCAGAAATTTCTGCACAACGTTAAAAGGACAACCGTAACTCGGATTAAGACGAGTCCTATATGAAAAGTTATCTACTCGAAAAGATCTATTTGAAAATCATAATCACAACAGCCCAGGTCTACTGGTCTGTTACAGAAACAGCAAAACAGTAGGTAGAGAACAGTAAGCAGAATAAAAATGGGTTCCGGTGAGTTTGGTGCTTGATGTTCATCATGGTTCTCATCCTTGATGCCTATAGCTTCAAGTGTACAACTCATTGATGTGTTTACATCATATTTACCATGGTTTGACCATCATAACCCAAGTGTAAGTCTAAGACATGAAGCACAACTCACTTAAGAGTTGTTTGAAGTTTGATGAACCAAAGTTACATCAAAGTCTTAGATCTAACACATACATGAACTTTAAAACTAATAATAAGTTACAAACTTGAAAATGAACTTATAAAATCAAGATCTTAAGTTGTAGAACATCGTTCTTAGTTTAATCTTGAAGATCCAAGACTCAAAAGTCTAGATCTAACATAAGTGTACAAAGTTATAATTAAAAAGTTTCATTTACATGTTCTTGAACTTTTAAAGTTACTTTTAGTTCAAGATTAATGAGATCAAAGTTAACTAGTAACATTTGACCAATCACAACCAACAAACAAGAAATTAAAGTGTATACTATGAAGAAATAAACTAAGTAAACAAGTAATTAGTTCATGGTTGGTTCATACTTTAAAGATTCAAACCAAAGTTTGATCTTTAAGAAAGTAAACTTTAAAGTTTACTAACATGACTTACAAGTATGATTTGCAACACATGAACTCTAAATCTTTGGAAGCATTAAATGTAGAACATAAACTAAAGAGTTTTGTTCTTGTATGTCTTGTAAGAACAAGATAATTGAAGAATGAAACTAGTAAGTTTGATTCTTGAAGACATGTAAGTAATGACAACAATAATAAGTAAGTAAGCTACAATTAAGATCAAGTAACAAAACAACAAACAAAAATGATGATGATGAGTGTGTTGGGTTCGGTTTTAAGCAAGGGGAAGAAGAGAGAAAAGTTGTTCATATTACTTACAAGATGAGAGAAAGTTTGAGAGAAAATGGTGTAAGTGTTTGTGTGTGTGTTTGAATGAAAGAGTAAAATGAATACTAGTGAGTATGTAGTGTAAAAAAAAAAAAAAATTAAAACACCACTAAATGAGGCCTATGACCAACGGTTTGCAAGCTCACAAGGGGGAGGGTTTAGTTCTTTGGTTACTAGTGTGTTAAAGCTTCAAAAGTTGGATAAAGAATGGTTATGCATGGGGATTATGAGTGAACTAGATTCCAATTGATCAAAACAACTAGTTACATGTTCTAAGTAATACTTACTAGGAAGAGTGGGCTAACTAAGTCCACTAATAATGTAGGGTGGGCTTATAAGCCCAAAGTCATAAGTCCTTAACACTAATAAAGCCCAAGTTCACTTAATTGACAAATAAACCCAATCAAAGCCCAAGTAATTAACTAATAGCCATAGTTAATCAAAATGATTAATAAACCTTAATCATGAATGCAAATAATATCTAAAAATATTATTCGTGAAGTTTCGTGTGTCACAAAGACGTTTCGGGCACTTAAAAGTCAAGTACGGGCAATCATGGCAACATGTAAATGTAATCACATACATTCATTTAATCACAAGTATTAATAATAATAATTATTAATAAATAAAAGTTAGAAAATCCAGGGTCGTTACATTAGGTTTTGTCTGTTTGTTTATGGTAGATGCATCTCACAAAATCAAGTCTATGACGAAAATTAAAAACGCAGATATGTTAGGATTCATCTCGTGAATCTATCTGCAAAGTTTCAGATTCTAACTATTAGATTCGAACTCGAATTCGTTTGTCAAAGATTTGGAGAAAAAAGTCAACAATTTCTTCATAACTCAAATTCATAATTTATATGATGTTTCAAGTTGTAATGACGATTGACGAGCATTAGATGCGACATTTTAAGCGGCTTTCATGATGAAATCATCATCTAAAACGCTTTGGATTGATGAATTGAAGTCATGTTCATAGTTAATCATATCAGGCTTTTGTTTTTGCTTTGGTTCTCTGAGTTTGCTCCTATCGAAAGTTCGTTCCGGATATATATATATATATAGGGGTAGGATCAATGGGGAAGTAACCAAGCGGGGGGAAGCAAATTTGTTTTTCTTTTTTTTGGAATTTTTTTTTCAGGCATCAAGATCACACGAAAATATGAACATTTAGAAAAGACACTTCGTGATGAATGTTATTATTTAGACGGGAAAACGATCGACAAAAATAACATTCAAGATAATATTGTTCGTGAAGAATGTTAACGCTTTTTTTCTTCATGTTTTGTGAAGTAAAATTTAGCCCGATTTAGAGTTTAGGGTTTAGGGTTAGGTGTTTTGGGTTTATTCCATAAATCCTAAACCCTAAACCCTAAACCCTAAACCCTAAATCCTAAACTCTAAACCGTTCGTGTTAAAAACTCAATCTAAATCCTAAATCTAAACCCTAAATCTGAAACCTAAACCCTAAATTTCTAAACCCTAATATTTAAACCCTATAAACCCTAATATCTAAACCCTAATATCTAAAACCTCAACATACGCTCGAAAAACACGATAATTGTTATATATTAGTTCTTCGAGCGTTTTTCCGCCAAAATAAAAAACATTTATCACAAAGTGTCTTTATTAAATGTTCATATTTTCATCCAATCTATAATGTTTGTGAACAAAGTTTTTTCAAAAAATGAAAAAAAAAGATTTTGCTTCACCCCGCTTCCCCCCGATTGGTTACTTCCCTCTTGATCCTACCACTATATATATATATATATATATATATATATATATATATATATATATATATATATATATATATATATATATATATATATATATATATCAAGGGATAAACACTAATTTTGGGATAAGGGGATAAGTGATTTTGCTTTTTTATATCTCTAGTTCTAGAGCTCCAATTTAAAAAATATAAATTTCTCGGATTAGCATTCATTGTGTAGATTCAGAATTTCTTTTTTTTCTTTTTAATTTTGACCGCAGCTTAACCTACATGTGATGTATGTTAACCTGTTTTGAGGTTTTTTTTTTTGTTTTTTTTTTAAAAGTTAGCCCCGTTTAGAGTTTAGAATTTAGGGGTTAGGTAGTGGCGGACCCAGAAATTTTTTTCACCAGGGGCAAAAAAAAAATTTAAAATGTAGGGATTTTTTTGGCAAAATATGGAGGTTTTGGGGCAAAATATAAAGTTTTTTGAACAAAATTTGAAGATTTTTGGGCAAAATACGAAAATTTTGGGGCAAAATATGAATGTTTTGGGGCAAAATATGAATGTTTTGGGGCAAAATATGAAGGGTTTGGAGCAAAAAAAATTCCACTGAGGGCAAAATCGAAAAATCAAAAAACATTTCACTAAAAATTGAAAATCCACTAGGGGTGGGGCCCCCTGCCTTTACATAGGTCCGCCCCTGGGGTTAGGGTTTAAGGTTTAGTGTTTTGATTTACGGTTCGTATTAAAAACTCATTCTAAACCCTAAATATGAACCCTAACCCTAATTTCTACACCCTACTTTCTAAACCTTAATTACTAAACCCTAAACACTGTTTTTCATAAATCAAAAGTCATTTTTTATCTTTTTTTTGTTAACATACATCTAGTGAACGAACAGCAGCTAACATGCATCATATGTATGTTAACGAGATTTTTTTCAAAAAAAAAAATTATTTTTTTTTCTAAATTTACACAATGAAACTAGATATCATCAATTGTTTTTTTTTTTAAATCAGAGGTGTAGAACTAAAGATATAAAAATCACAAAATCATTTATCCCCTATTTTCAAAATATGAGCTTAGCGCTGGATCCTTCCTATATATATATATATATATATATATATATATATATATATATATATATATATATATATATATATATATATATATATATATATATATATATATATATATATATATATGTGAAGTTTTGAATTTTAATTGGGTAATGCATCCGACTATTATTCTCTTTTCTGTCACTTGTGTGACTTACTCGAAACGGCAACTAACGTCGCGTTAATGGTGTGTTATTGATGTCACATTTACCAACTCCCACGCCACCTCATGATTTTTGCCGCCGATCACACTCTCAAACTAACTCGTTGTTTTCAGTTTAACATCTACCCAACTACTTTCATTCATTTTATCACTTTTATAAAGCTACTGTCATCTACTCTGTAAAGTTACTGATTCGGTTGTTCAAGCTTAAGTTTAGTTAGCCTTTGCTCTGTGTTTAAGGATTCTTTTCTGCTTCCGAGCCTAACAGCCCTTTTGTTCCGGTTGTATCTTTGTTTGTCTTTTCAATCTTTTTTCATTTTAATGTATTGTATTATTATTGCCAAACAAAAAAGTTTACTCCGTAAAAAAAAAAAAAATACTATCATCAACTTGTCACGTCACCGTGACAATTACAATTTACAGATTGTCTTAAAATTCATGAAATGTTGATGGTTCCAAGAAAATGAGTTTTAGTCGTATAATTTAACGAAAGACCCGGCATATATAGGTAATCGCAGTTATCTTTTCAAATTTCAATATTTTTGTGGTGCTGGCTGTCCCCCACGGCGACACTTCCCCTGCTCTTCTTTCTTCAAAGGTAAATAATGCCCCCATCGCGTGCCTTCAGTTTTTCCATCCACGTGATTTTTTTTTAAAAAACCTACTAACATCACTTTTAACTTGTTTTATACTCCTAATGAACAAAACTACTACTATCTTAACTTTTAACTTGTTATTGTTATATACCACTACTAAAAAACTGAGCTTTACCGACGACACAATCAGTCGGTAATCCGTCCCATAAAGCCTTTTCCGACGGATTACCGACGGATTCTAGCGGACCCTAAAATCGCACTCGGTAATATTTACCGACGGATTTTGGGACGGCCCCTAATTTAGCGACAGATTCTCGACGGCATTTGTTGCAACGGAATTCCTTCGGATTTGCGTTGAGTTTTACCGACGGATTTGGGACGGCTAATTTACCGACGGCCCATGTACCGATGGATTTCCGACGGACTTTTGGGACGGATTAGTGACGATCTAGTTTACGACGGATTTGGGACATCCTTTTACCAACAGACTACCGAAGGATGTTAGCGATAGTTTTTCGACGGCCCTCTCGGAAAGTTTCTGACGGAATTTCCATCATCAATCTGTCGCTAATTTTATTTTTTCATTAAGAGCTTTTTCCTAAAAAATTGCATTTTCCATAATCCTGCCTATTTTATAATATTTTATAATCTGCAAATTAAAATAAGATTTCATAAAAAGAAGTTCTTTCATTAAACATCATAAATATCAAAGTAATTCACATTGGTTACCCAAAAACAAAATAGGATACCTAATCAACTTAACGTTTACAAACAACAAAACCAAGTAGACAAATTCAAGGATTAGATAAGTATTTTAAGCATCGGGGTTTGGTAGACGCTTCAAAATATCAGCCCACTTCTCATTCATTTCATTCATTTCTCTCCTAATTGCTTCCGTCGCAGCTTTACTATCCTCAACTTCCTTTCGAAGACGCGCCTCACATTCTTCCATCTCGCTTCTAGTTTTCTCATGTTCTTCACGCATCTTCTCCGTTGTTTCTTTCACTTTTTCTACCTGCAAAAAAGTAATATAAAGTCATAAATAAAAGATAAAACTACACTTTGATTGGTCAAGAAAGATGCACTTGAAGAAAAAATGGATGATAATTGAACTAATATGAAAAATATGCAAACATAAGCTGAATGTCATCATGCCCATGACCCACTGGGTAAAAATGTAAATATGACCATTACATCAAAAATTCCATCGGCTAAAAAGTTCTCATGCATAAAAATAGGACTAACATCTATCATTATTTATCAATATCTAATCTATTTATATACTGTTCGACGTCCATCATTATCTATATCTGTTCATCTCCGAATGTCATCATGCCCATGACCCACTGTGTAAAAGTGTATTCTAAGACATTTTGGTACTTATACGTGTTCATTCGTGCTCGTAAACTTGATAAAATCTCAATTATAAAAAACATCCGTCCCAAATCCGACGCTAAATACCGACAGATTAGGGACGACCAAATATTTATATATTTTTTAAAATTACGATTTAGATGAAAACGTATAGACACTCATTCATGATTGCATCTATATTAGTTAATAAACATTTTAAAAATATTAATTAGTGTATAAATGCAAACACACGTACGAGTATACATATATTCGCTAACAACGATTATTGAACTTATATATGAATACACTATAACAAATGTATATAATCGACAAACGTATAATATATTGATGAATATATGTTATATTTGATGGTAAAAGTGTATTCTAAGACATTTTAGTACTTATATGGGTTCATTCGTGCTCGCAAACTCGATAAAATCTCAATTATAAAAAACATTCGTCCCAAATCCGTTGCTAATTACCGACGGATTAGCGACGGCCAAATATTTATATATTTTTTAAGATTACGATTTAGATGAAAACGTATAGACACTCATTCATGATTGCATCTATATTAGTTAATAAACATTTTAAAAATACTAAATAGCGTATAAATGTAAAAGCACGTACGAGTATACATATATTCGCTAACAACGATTATGGAACTTATATATGAATACACTATATCAAATGTAGACATCCGGCAAACGTATAATATATTGATGAATACATGTTATATTTGATGGTAAAAGTGTATTCTAAGACATTTTGGTACTTATACGTGTTCATTTGTGCTCGTAAACTTGATAAAATCTCAATTATAAAATAAAACCGTCCCAAATCCGTTGCTAATTACCGATGGATTATGGACTGCCAAATATTTATATATTTTTTAAAATTACGATTGAGATGAAAAAGTATAGACACTCATTCATGATTGCATCTATATTAGTTAATAAACATTTTAAAAATACTAAATAGCGTATAAATGTAAAAACACGTACGAGTATACATATATTCGCTAACAACGATTATGGAACTTATATATGAATACACAATATCAAATGTATGCATCCGACAAACGTATAATATATTGATGAATATATGTTATATTTGATGGTAAAAGTGTATATTAAGACATTTTGGTACTTATACGTGTTCATTCGTGCTCGTAAACTCGATAAAATCTCAATTATAAAAAAATCCGTCCCAAATCTGTCGCTAATTACCGACGGATTAGGGACGGCCAAATATTTATATATTTTTTAAAATTACGATTTAGATGAAAACGTATAGACACTCATTCATGATTGCATCTATATTAGTTAATAAATATTTTAAAAATATTAATTAGTGTATAAATGCAAACACACGTACGAGTATACATATATTCGCTAACAACGATTATTGAACTTATATATGAATACACTATAACAAATGTATATATCCGACAAATGTATAATATATTGATGAATATATGTTATATTTGATGGTAAAAGTGTATGCTAAGATATTTTGGTACTTATATGTGTTCATTCGTGTTTGTAAACTTGATAAAATCTCAATTATAAACAACGCCCGTCCCAAATCCGTCCCTAATTACCGACTGATTAGGGACGACTATATATTTATATATTTTTTAGAATTACGATTTAGATGAAAACATATAGACACTCACTCATGAATGCATCTATATTAGTTAATAAACATTTTAAAAATACTAAATAGCGTATAAATGTAAAAACACGTACGAGTATACATATATTCGCTAAGAACGATTATGCAACTTATATACGAATACATTATATCCAATGTATACATCCAACATACGTATAATGTATTGATGAATATATGTTATATTTGATGGTAAAAGTGTATTTTAAGACATTTTGGTACTTATACGTGTTCATTCGTGTTCGTAAACTCGATAGAATCTCAATTATAAAAAATCCGTCACAAATCCGTCCCTAATTACAGACAGATAAGGGACAACCATTTATATAAAAACACCATGATGCATGACCGTCGAAAATCCGTCGCAAAACATAATATTTATGGACGGATTAGGGACAGATTTCTGGGCATAGCTAATCAGTCGATAATCTGTCGCAAATGTTATATTTAGGGACATATTACCAACAGACGAGTTGCCGTAGTTAATCCGTCGCTAAGCCGTTGCAATTGTATGTTAAATTTAATATGTTTGAATTCGTTGGAAAGTAGTCGGAAATCCGTCGGTATTTAGGGACGGATTTATATGCCGTCGAAAATCCGTAGCTAATTCCAAATTTGCTAGTAGTGTATGGAGTAATATGTACGAGTAATATTTTCAATGATATGAGTATCATAATTGTGAAGTTAAATCACGTATGATATGTATACTCGTCGAAGTTTCGAAGGGGAACAAAGTGATCGACCGCTTAGGGCCCAAAGTTTTCAGGGTCTAACTTTTTTATACAGATACAATCGGAGATTTGAAAAACACGAGAATTAGGAAAACACAATTGAAACAACAAAGCCAAAGCACAATATATAGGTTCAAAACAACACTCAAAGGCTCTAGAAAAAAGAGAAATCAAAGTCCACTAACACCCTCTCGTTTTTTATACTTAAATTCTCAGAATCAGTCATGTATATATTCTTTCTATCTTTTGAGATAGAAAATACTAAGTACTAACATTATTTATTATATTATATAAATACTATTATTAACTATGAAGCTGATCATGTAGTAATATTAGTTATGTTTAATCATACATATAAAAGGATATATTTTAACGACATGTTCATATCGATTATAAACGTTTCATATTCATTGGTTTCATTACGAGGTTCTGACCTCTATATGATACGTTTTACAAACATTGCATTCTTTTAAAAGACAAACTCATTTCAAAATATAACCTTTTGACACAAATGATATATAGATCCCATAATATGAATGAACAATCTGTCATAATAGTCTTTTTGAAATCAAACGACTTGAATGCAACGTCTTTTGAAATATACCATGAATGACTCCAAGTAATATCTTTAAAATGAGCAAATGCACAGCGAAATTTTTTTTTCATACCTGAGAATAAAAATGCTTAAAAGTGTCAACCAAAAGGTTGGTGAGTTCATAGGTTTATCATAACAATCATTTCAATATTTTAATAGACCACAAGATTTCATTTTTCCTTAAATATACATCTCGTACAGGCATTTCGCAAACTGCATAGAGATAAAAATTATTCATATGGTGAACACCTGGTAACCGACATTAACAAAATGCATCTAGAATATCCCATCATTCCGGGACTCTCATCGGATATGATAAATCGAAGTACTAAAGCATCCGTAACCCGGATGGGGTTTGTTGGGCCTGATAGATCTATCTTTAGGATTCACGTCAATTAGGGTGTATGTTCCCTAATTCTTAGGTTACCAGACTAAAAAGAGTGATATCCGGTATAATAATCCAATCACAGAATGTATTTTCAAGTATTTGTGCCTATTTTGTAAAACATTTATAAAAGCAGCGCATGTATTCCCAGCCCAAAAATATATATTGCAAAAGCATTTAAAAAGGGAGAAAATAAAACTCACGATACGATATTTTGTAGTAAAATATGCATACGACGGAACTGAACAAATGCAGGGTTGGCCTCGGATTCACGAACCTATATCAGTTATATATTAAAACATATAATAACATTTAAACAAGTTTATATATTAATAAATAACTTAATTATATCTATTTATATATTTTAAATAAATACTTAATATTTATATATTACATTTATATTAAAGTGTTTTAATTAAAATATGTATTAAAATTTATATATATGATTATATTAAATATGTTTATATATTATATGTAACTTAAATAATAATAACCTTTTAGTTTTAAAAATAATAGTATGTAATATGATATATATAATAAATATATTTTTATAAAAATATCATTTGTTTGTAATAATACTAAAATAATGATAATCCTAATAATAATGATAAATTAAATAAAAATGATAATTTTAATAATAATACCAATTTTGATAAAAATGATAATTTTAATAATAATGTTACTTTTAATTAAAATGATAATTTTTCTAATAATGATAATAATACTATTAATAATAAAAATTTTAATACTCATATTAATAATAATACCAATATTAATGTTTGGGTTAATTCTAACAATAATAATAATAATAATAATACTATAATAATACTAATAATAGGACTACCTAAAAGAATAGGCTTTAAAAAAAAATGCCACTGCCTGGGCTCAAACCCGTGACCTCTCCGTTAAACACCCACACTCCAAACCAACTGCTCTATCTCGTTTTTCTATTTTAATTCCTAATTAAAACTATATAACCCATTTAACCATCTGTTCTTCTTCATCTTCTACAACTCAATCATCATCATCATTATCATCCTAACCATTTTATCATTATCATATTTATCATCATCGCCACATCATATATTGTTACTGTTTCGTCACCATCAGCTTTAACGTCACCATCATCAACTATACAGCTCCTCCTTATCATCTTCACATCGTCGTTCAATATATGCAGGTTCTCAAAATACAAACACGGGCAAAATAATCTGAGTGGGTTTAGTTTGGTGATGTTTTGATAATGGTAGAGATCGATTGTGGTGGTTTTCGAATGAACAAGAAACAGTAAACAGCAACAAAAAAATATCATCGTTATTATCTTCACAATGGTGGTTTGATTCATTGTTTGTCACGAATAGAAACAACAAACCAGCTGTACAGCGGTCTTATTCAGGAATTTAAAGCAGTAGCAGAAGTATAAATGCGAGTTGCAGTGGTTTAAAGGTGTTCGTAAAAAAAATACACGAAGGGTTATGGGTGTAGGTGATCATGGTGGAAGTAGTAGTGATAATGGTGGTTGTTGGGGTGCTCGGACAGAGGATAAAATGGTAGTTTGGCGGTGGTCTGTGATGTTCTACAGTGGTGGGTGTTTAATGGTGAAACAGAAACCAGAATAGATAATGATAGCGAGTAGTTCAATTACGATGGTGACGGTGGTTCTAAATGAAAACGTAAATATGTGAGAGAGAGGAGAGAGAGAGGTGAGAAATTTTCGTGGTGTTTCAAGGTGGTGGAGGTGGTTGTTCTCCGTTCATAAACAGAAATGAAACGGTGGTGGTGACCGTTGGAGATGAAGGGTGATGAAGGTGAAGGTAGTTCAACGGCAATGGTGGCGGTTGAGTATGGTTGTACATGGTGGCTGCTCCGGTGGGAGGTGGTGGCGAGCGGTGGAAGTGGTTTCATGTGATGGACGATGAAGAAGTTTTAGGGTGGGAGGTTGATCAATGTTCCAGTAATTTGTATGTATGAATGATATATATATAAATATATATTCATAATCTGCAAGTTGTAAATGAAAAGGAACTATAATAATATCTAGCATAGTAATTTCCAAATAGTGAAGCCACCTCTTATTTAGATTTATGTACCGACAGTTTAACTAGGAATAGTATTTCGTACTTCGTTGTTAATTAGTGGCGGATAAAAGTCTTCGGAAAAATCTAAAATTTTTATAATAATTATCTTTATTTATTTCAGTCATTATAGTATAAAAATCAGTCATTAATTCTTTAAAATTATTAAATAAAAATTAAATCACTATCCACGCTCGATCCCAGGTAAAATATAAAAAAGTGTTAAAATTTAATAATTAAATCCTAAAAATACTTTTAATAAGCCTATAATTTATATAACTCATTTTCGGATTACCGTTTATTTTAAAATCACATATGTTCGAATTAAACTTCTCTAAGTAATAATCGAATGATAAACGAGGGTTACAATCATTTAATAATTATATTTAATATACACTATATATATAGATTCATTTTAATAACAATTTAATTATATCGTATATTATTTTATTTTACATAATTAACTACATCATATAATATTTCAAATAACTTATATTTTAAATTATTATTATATATATTTAAATATATATGTATCTATTTACAAATAGTGGTTCGTGAATCGTCGAGAATAGTCGAAGGTTAATTGAACATATGAAAACAGTTCAAAATTTTTGAGACTCAACTTAATGGACTTTACTTATCGTGTCAGAAATATCAAATCATATAGAGAATTGATTTAAATTTAGTCGAAATTTTTCGGGTCGTGACAGTACCTACCCTTTAAAGAAATTTCGTCCCGAAATTTGACAGTGGTCGTCATGGTTGACAACAAGAATGTTTTCATGATGAATATGAGTTGAAAACTAGAGTTTTATCATCATTGAGTAATATGGATAAAACAATTTGATTACGTGAAGAGTACTAGTGACGCTATCACAAAAGATTGAAATGAGAGAAATAACGATTCATCTTGACTTTTGACATAGTCACGGTTGAATTTCGAAATTCAAGGGATTTAAAGATAATCTTCGAAATCTATATAAGATTTGATTTTTTTCAATAAATAAGGAAATTAGGATCCTCTTTAATTTAATGAAGTAATCTACCTCGATTACTATGTCTGATATTTCACTATAATTTGATCTCCTCCGTTCCATTATTTTAACCACTCCTATACTTTCTTCCTCAATTCATACTTCCAAAAGGTTTTGAAAATGCTAAATCCAGTTCTGATTCTTGACCTCATTCTGACTATCGCAACAATCATCCTTCTATTAACTTGGAGTTATAGTGTTTTTAATTCTCCTGTGTCTTTATGTTGCTATACGCATTGATATACACGGTTTCTAATTTCTGTGTTGTTACCGGGCTTTATATTTTCCCTTATATTTCAGAGCTCCATGCTTTCGTTTTCTCTTCTCGGATTTAAGTAAAGCGAGTAATGGTCCAGAATTCGTAGGTATGGAGTTTCGAATGATCATAATATACTAAGCATAAAGGAAAGGTAATAGCACAATTTGATTTGTTAACTTACCAGAATCACGGAGGATAGAAATATCAAGAAAATATGTTCTTGATATGTTTAGAGGTTAAGTAGAATGAAAGAGTTATGTAACATGGCACATGATGAGGGTATGATCTGTGAATCATCACGTTCCATTAGAAATTTAGCATGACTTACTGTAATATAACCACGTTGGCCTGACGTCATTATATTATACTAACTCATGCTTCAATTCCCAACACTACTACAGAAATCATTCATAATTTAAACTCGAAGGTTATAGAATGTAGAAACTAAAACAGTTTCTTTTATGATGTAACATAGATAGCACGAAGATATAAATAATTTCGGACAAGAATAGCTGTGAAGGTATCCTCAAGAATATCGAAGATATTTATAACGGAAGATACGATGATATCTTAGAATTTATAAAGTACCTGAAATTAAAGGATGATGCAGAAACTTTTTCTGCAAAGAATCGAAATAAGTAGGAAGCAAGATATTCGCTGAAGATTTCATCAGACACTGAAACATATGGATTCTTTGAATACAAGTTTAGTCCTTGTGATTTGTCCACAGTCTCCTTCATGGTTGTAGTGACCCGAACTTTTCCATGTTTATATATTAAATGAAAACTATATTTACATGATTAAATGTTTCCAACATGTTAAGCAATCAAACTTGTTAAGACTTGATTAATTGAAATGAGTTTATGTAGACAATTGACCACCCCGTTTGCCTGATGATTCACGAACGTCATAACTTGTGATAATTATATAATCGTTTTTTTTATGATGTAAGTTTTTATTTTATATATATAAGAAGAAATACAAGTAAATCAAAGATGTACAAGTAAAACACTATTTGCTATAGTAAAACACTATTTGCTACAGTAAAATAATATTTGCTACAGTAAAACACTATTTGTTACAGTAAATTTTAGCTTTGATACAGTAAAATACTATTTGCTACAGTAAACACTATTTACTCGTATTCAATTCGTATTCGTACTCGTACAATACACAACTTCTAAATGTATATACTATTGCTATATACACTTCAATAATCAGCTCTTAGCAGCCTTAATGAGTCACCTAAACATGTGGAAACCATCATTTGGCAACTATCATGAAATATCTAACAAAACAACAAACTAATGGAGCCTATATGGACTCCTCTAATTCACGTGAAGATCACCAACCATAAACATATTCTCATTTCAGTTTTCATGCATCAAACTACTCTCTCTCAAGTTCTCTCTCATTGTTCTAAGTGTTCTTCATCATCTTCATCAAAATCTACATCAATCTAGCTCATAAATCCATACATAAACCAACTTACAAAACAACAACTCAAGAACACATCAAGAACACTTTCAAGTTTACTAGCTTACTTCCAATCTTGCAAATCCATTTCAAGTGATTATCCAATCTCAAGAAATCTTTGTTATTTACAGTAGGTTATCTTACTAATTCAAGGTAATACTCATATTCAAACTTTGATTCAATTTCTATAACTATAACAATCTTAATTCGAGTAGTAAACTCACTTGAACTTGTTTTCGTGTCATGATTCTACTTCAAGAACTTTCAAGCCATCCAAGATCCTTTGAAGCTCTAGATCATTTCTTGTCATTTCCAGTAGGTTTACCTACTATACTTGAGGTAGTAATGATGTTCGTAACATCATTCAATTCATATATATATATAACTATCTTATTCGAAGATTTAAACTTGTAATCACTAGAACATAGTTTAGTTAATTCTAAACTTGTTCGCAAACAAAGTAAATCCTTCTAACTTAACTTTTAAAATCAACTAAACACATTTTCTATATCTATATGATATGCTAACTTAATGATTTAAAACATGAAAACACGAAGAACACCGTAAAACCAGACATATGCCGTTGTAGTAAAATCGGGGGTTGTTTTGGGTTAGATAATTAAAAACTATGATAAACTTTGATTTAAAAGTTGTTCTTCTGAGAAAATGATATTTCATATGAACATGAAACTATATCCAAAAATTCATGGTTAAACTCATAGTGGAAGTATGTTTTTCAAAATGTTCATCAAGATGTCGTTCTTTCGACGGAAATGACTATCTCTTTCAAAAATGACTTGTAACTTATATTTACGACTATAAACCTATACTTTTTCTGTTTATATTATTAATATTTGGTTCAATATGAAACCATAGCAATTGGATTCACTCAAAACGGATTTAAAACGAAGAAGTTATGGGTAAAACAAAATTGGATATTTTTGCTTGTTTTAGCTACGTGAAACTTTGTAACAAATCTATACTTACCATAACTTAACTAACTAATATTGTATTATACATGTATTCTAACATATATTATGTAATCTTGATAGACCATAGACACGTATACTATGTTTTGAAATATCATATCTACGTCATCTATTTATATTATTTGGAATAACCATAGACACTCTATATGCGGTAATGATCGAGTTAGCTATACAAGGTTGAGGTTGATTCCAAAATAATATATATACTTTGAGTTGTGATCGAGTCTGAGACTTGTATACACTGGGTCGTGGATTGATTTGAGATAATATATATTGATTTATTTCTGTACTACTAACTGTGGACAATTAATTATGGACTACTAACGTTGGACTGTCAACTTAACAAACTTAAATCATTAAAACGTAATAAAATATGGTATGAATATATTTCGATCATACTTTGATATATATGTATATATTTGTTATAGGTTCGTGAATCGACCCGTGGCCAAGTCTTATTTTCCGACGAAGTGAAAATACGTGAAAGTGAGTTATAGTCCCACTTTTAAAATCTAATATTTTTGGGATGAGAATACATGCAGTTTTATAAATGTTTTACAAAATAGACACAAGTATGCGAAACTACATTGTATGGTTGAATTATTATTACCGAATATCACCCTTTTTAGTCTGGTAATCTAAGAAATAGGGAACAGAAACCCTAATTGACCCGAATCCTAAAGATATATCTGTTGGGCCTAACAAACCCCATCCGGGTTACGGATGCTTTAGTACTTCGATTTTATCATGTCCGATGAGAGTCCCGGAATGATGGGGATATTCTAGATGCATTCTGTTAATGTCGGTTACCAGGTGTTCATCATATGAATGATTTTATCTCTATGCAGTTTTGTGCGAAATGCCTAATATGAGATGGATGTTTATGAAAAATGAAATCTTGTGGTCTATTGATATAATTTGATAAATATATAGGTTAAACCTATAACTCACCAACATTTTTGTTGATGTTTAAAGCATGTTTATTCTCAGGTGATTATTAAGAGCTTCCGCTGTTGCATGCTAAATAAAGACAGGAATTTGGAGTCTGCATGCTTGTATAATATTGTTTAAAAACTGCATTCGGAGACTTAAGTTGTTGCGTAATATTATTGTAAACCATTATGTAATGGTCGTGTGTAATCGCTATATTTTAGATTATCAATATTTGATAATCTTCGTAATACTTTAAAAACCTTTATCAATAAAATAAAGGTTATGGTTTGTTAAAAAAAATCGAATGCAGTCTTTGAAAAACGTCTCATATAGAGGTCAAAACCTCGCAACGAAACCAATTAATATGAAACGTTTATAATCGATATCAACGGGACATTTCAGTTGGTATCCGAGCATTGATCTTAGAGAACCAGAAATTTGCATTAGTGTGTCTAACCGAGTTTGTTAGGATGCATTAGTGAGTATGGACTTCGACCGTGTTTATTTGAAAAATGATTGCTTAACACTTTTTGTTGGAAACTATATATTGTTAACATGTAAATATTATGTGATATATTAATCTCTTAACGTGTTTGATATTGTGTGATAGATGTCTACCTTTAGTACAAATCCCATCGACTCACCTAATAATAATGAAGAGTCGAATGAATTGTGGGAAGATTCACAAAAACCGGAAGAAGAAGAAGAAGAAGAACCGGAAGAAGACGAACCGGAAGAAGAGGAACCAGAAGAAGAGGTTCCGGAGGAGGAAATATTAGGAACCACAGAAAAACTTATAAATTAAAGAAAATCATCAATTAATGGACCAAAATTAAAAATGGTTTGTGGAGTCTCCGCTGAGGAGGAAAATTATTGGGAAGATTACCAATTTTTTGATGAATCGGATCCCGACGAGGATTTCGATGATGTTATAGAAATTACCCCTAACCAATTTAATGAAGCAAAAGAAGACAATAAGGAAAAAGCCATAAAAATAGAAAAATATGATACCAAAATCGATGAACTTTATGTCAACATGAAATACCCCGATGGTGTATACCATAAACACCCGTACTTCTTAAATTTTAACTATAACCCGGGAATATCTAAGCCACCCGGTTTTTCTAAACCATTTGTGAAAAAGACGGCTCGTATTAGAGGAACACCATATATCCCTAGGAAATTAGCAAAACGAACCAAGTCCGAGGAGGAAGAAATAAGTGAGTCGGAATAAAGAGTGGTAATCATGTTGTGTAATATATGTATTGTAGTGTGCTTGTACTTTTATGATATATGTAAAAATTGCTTGTATTGTTTGTTAATTATCTTTTGCGAATCTAATCCTCGTCTATTTTACAGTATAAAAACACAATGGACGTTAAGGATAGACAACCGAATATTTTAGAAGACCTACCAGGAGATATGTGTGATGACCCGAGAATTTCCAACTAAATTTAAACTTAATCTTAATATGAAATCGACATGATAAGCAAAGTCTGTTAGGTTGAGTCTCAAAAAGTTTGAACTATTTTTCATGAATGCATTTTACCTTTGATTATTTCCGACGATTCACGAACATTAAATATGTAAATATATATATATGAATTCTACACTTCAATAATAATATATATGTTAATAGATATTAAAGATTCAATACAATATAGTTAGTAAATGTGTTATAATTAATAAAATTTGTATTGTAGTAAATTTTATTACAAAATTGAATATAATGATTATATTAATATTATTATCATTACTTTCATTATTAATATTGTTAATAATAATATTAATATTTGTATTATTAATGATTATTATTTCTAATATAAAATATAAATTTGATATGTATAAGTTGCTATATTATTTTATTAATAATATTAGTATCATCAATAATATTAATATTATTATAATTAGTGTTATTATTAGTATTATAAATAATATTATTATTCTTATTATTTTTTATTATTATTAATATTATTATTATTGAATATCACTATTATTAATATCATCCTTAGTATTAATTTGGTATTATTATTATTATAAATATTATCATTATTTCTATTATTATTTTTATTAACAAAAATTATTTTTATATACATGTATTATAATTAATATTATTATTGTTATTTATATAATTATATTTACTAACTATTATTATTATTTATATATTATATATTTAAAATCAAAAGAAATAATCAAATCCGTTTAACTTAACCATCAAAATGTATAATAATTCGATTTCTCTCTGCAAGTTGGTACAAACAACTCCAAGTTGTCACATTAGCAAACAAATTCAGTTACACATAATTTTCTCTTTATAATTTTTTTCAAACCTTCTGTGCAATCAATGGGTGAATATCGATCCTATACCATAATACAGACAACATTTAATCGAATCTTACTACTATTAAATCATTCAATTATAGATTGTATATGTACTTTCTGATGTGAATTTATAAAAACAGGAAACACCAACTTTAAAACAGAAAAGAGAGTAAATGGGTGTCCCCTGTTCTTATTTTTTCTTAAACCAAAAATCGAATTCGAAATCAATCTCAAAATCCTTAAATGTAGAAGTGATAGTAATCATCCATGTAAACTATCTGTAAGTTTTCAATCCTCAAATCTTTCTAAAAATTTCTAATTTCGGAGTCAAAGTTAAACTTTAAAAAGTCAACAGAGTTTTTCATCAAGAAATTCGAAATGGTTTTGAGGTTTCAGGTTAAATTGTCGAATCCTAAAGTTTCTAGGAATGATTTAACACCTAATTCATGTTATAATTTTATCCAAAACAGTCTTGAATTCAATATTTGATTTTGAGTTCATGTTCTTAAATTTTAAAATAGCAACAACTCGAATTCGAATTTCATTTAAAAATCTATAAATGTAGTTGTGTTAGGATTACTATAAATGATCTTTCTGCAAAATTAGAGGTTCCAATTCTTTATATTGAGTGAGAATTTTCGAGTCAATGTTTTTTTTTAAAAAGTCAAACGATGTTCTACAATCAAATTAAAGTTGTAAGTATTGTTTCTGTTGAAATTAAGAATTCGTAAAGTTTTTATCAATCATTTGAAACACAATTCGAATTATAATATTTGTCCAAAACGATTACCAAATTGAAATTATTATTTTTTTCCTTCTTGAACTCGTTGAGCAGCAGGCCAACAGTTGTGACAACCCGGTAATTTTCGACCAAATTTAAACTTAATCTCTACATAAGTTCGACACAATAAGCGAAGTCTGCAATGTTAAAGTCTCAAAACATTTGAACTGTATTCATGTATATATTTGACCTTTGACCATGTCCGACGATTCACGAACAATTGTGTGTAAGTAAAAATGTATATATATATATATATATATATATATATATATATATATATATATATATATATATATATATATATATATATATATATATATATGTATATATGTATATATGTATATATGTATATATGTATATAAATAAATGTAAACAAATGTATATATAAATTTGATATAATAAAATAAAATTTAAACATTATAATTAAATATGTAAATAAGGTATGAAATAATTATGTTGTAATTTAAAATAAATCTATATATATAAACTGATATGATTCTATGTGTAATTAAAGGTGTATTGTAAAATATATAGTATATAAATATTCAATTATATAATTAGTAAACGTTACATTAATATTAAACTTGTAACATTAATATATTAGAAGTAATTACAAATTAAAATATAGTTAATGACATTATTATTATTACTTTTATCATGATTTAAAATAAAGATTAATATTAATATCAATATTGTTAATATTACTAAATAACATAGATATTAAATTTGATACATTTAATTATTATTAGTATTATAGTTATCATTATAATTAATAGTAAAAATTTAATTAGTATTATGATCATTAATACAAATAGTGTTATTATCATGAATGAAATTATTATTTTCAGTATTATAACTAATATCATTATTTTTACTTATTAATATTATAAATACTATATTATTATTATCATTATTATTAGTAAAATTATAAATATAAATATTATAGGGATTATTAAAAGTATTATTAATATTAATTGAATATTAATTAGTATCAGTCTTAGTAATTAGAAGTTATTATCATTATCATTTTTTTATTTTATTAGTATTACCATATAATTATTATTTGTCTTTAACAATAATACTATTATTAAGTAATAATATTATTATTAGTAGTATGAATATAATTATATTAATTATCAAAAGAAAATAAGAAATCAGATATATATAACCAAAATATATAAATTTAGATTTTATATATTACAGATATATATATTTATATATAAAAATACGCCTTAATACATGTATATATATATAAATTTTGTATTCTGTTGCCAATCACTCTTCAACTATATCTAAATTCGTTTTGGGTCTACCAGTTAGTACAGATCGATTCCAAGTGTTTCAATAACAACAAAATTAGTCAGGATCAAATATAACTTTTTATTTATTTATTCTGACAGAATAATTTGGGTGTCGAGCAATCAAACTACAAAACAAATGAATTGAGTCACACTAGCTGTCATTAAGTCTACTAATATTCATAATACGCTGCAATTACAATTGGAGTGAGGGAGAAACAGAAAATCAAAGTTTATTTCTATTAAATGCATAAAAGGTCTCTGTTCTTGACCAAGAACATCAAATGTCGATTTCGAATTGATTTTAAAAATCTAAAAGTGTAGAAAGCATCCAATTCAGGTCGTTAATCTTCCTGTAAGTTTTCAGATTTTAATTTAAAGAATTAAAGACGAATTTTAGAGTCAAAGTTATCTTGAAAAAGTCAACAGTCGAGTTCTTCAGCAAAATTCGAGTTCAATTCAATATATTGGATCCAATTGAAGATACATAGAGTTTATACGTTTGATTTACAACCATTTTCATGTAGAAAACATTTACTAAAATGTTCTTAAAATCAAAAAGTTAATTTTTTTTTGTTAAACATCGACGCTGTTGTGGCAGTTTTTTTTTATTTTTTTTGTTTTCAAGTAATTTAAAGACCCATTTAGCTTGACTACAATTTGTATGACAGTCTCAAAGCCAATATATAATGTTGTTGTTGTTAAATTGAGCTTGGGTCGATGGTGTCTGAGTCGAGAAGATGAAGCAATAGAGGAAAAAATATGACGGGTTATATGATTTAAATTAGGGTTATAAACCAGGAAATGGGCAACAGCCCAATGGATTAGGGGAGTGTGCAATGAGTGAGAGGTCTCGGGTTCGAGACCCGGCAGTGGCATATCTTTTTAAAATTTGACTTCAAAGGTTGTATCTATTTTTTATTATTATTATTATTATTATTGTTATGTTATTATTATTGTTAATACTAGTATTAGTAATTAAAATTGTTATCATATAAATAAAGATTACTAATATAACTATTATTATTACTACTATTAATAGTATCATTATTGTTATGATTATTATTATCATTAAGTATTAAATCTATTATTATTAGTATTGACATGGTTATTATTATCATTATATTATTTAAGTAAAGTATCATTTTATTATTAGAACTACTATTATTATTATTAATTATTATTTTTATTATTGTTATTTGTATTATTATCATTAGTTATAGACTTATAGTTATTATTATTATCACATGTATTATAATTATTATTAGTATTAATGTTAAAATAAGTATTGGTTATCATTATTATGATTAAGATATTATTATTATTATTATTAAGTATCTGAATTATTATTATTAAGCATTATGAATATTACTTATTATTGTTACTACTGTTAACATAAGTAGTAGTTACCAACTATTATTATCGTTAACATAACCCTAGTTACAATTATAATAATTATTATTATTGTTACTACTAATAATATTATTATCAATATAAGTATTAATATTATATAATATTATTATTAATATTATCTTTATTAATCTCAAAAACTATCACTTTTAAGCAAATAAATATTTTGTACATAAAATATATTTATTATATATACTACACTTATATTAAAACTCCACATAACTATAAATATATAAAACCTACTAAAATTATTTATATAAACACTTACAACAACAAATTATCGATTTTTAAATATGATATCAAACAAATACGTATATCAAAATATTAATATAACTATAAAAATATTAACCACTTGAATGAACATACAAATTAAAAATATATATTATTAATATAAAAATAATGTAATTAATAAATTTATATATATATTCATTCGAATACGATTATATGTATTAATGAATATACAAATGATTTAGGTTCGTGAATCCGAGGCCAACCCTATACTTGTTCAATGTCGTCGTATGTATTTTTACTACAAAATACATTAGGTGAGTTTCATTTGCTCCCTTTTTACATCATTACATTTTTGGGACTGAGAATACATGCGCTGCTTTTATAACTGTTTTACGAAATAGACACGAGTAAATGAAACTACATTCTATGGATGGATTATCTAATCGAATATGCCCTGTTTATTAAGTCTGGTAATCTAAGAATTAGGGAACAGACACCCTAATTGACGCGAACTCTAAAGATAGATCTATCGGGCCCAACAAGCCCCATCCAAAGTATCGGATGCTTTAGTACTTCAAAATTTATATCATGTCAGATGGAGGATCCCGGAATGATGGGGATATTCTTATATATATATTGTGAATGTCGGTTACCAGGTGTTCAATCCATATGAATGATATTTTTGTCTCTATGCATGGGACGTATGTTTATGAGAAATGGAAATATGAAATCTTGTGGTCTATTAAAATTATGAAATGATTATTTATGATAAACTAATGAACTCACCAACCTTTTGGTTGACACTTGAAAGCATGTTTATTCTCAGGTACGAACAAAATCTTCTGCTGTGCATTTGCTCATTTTATAGATGTTACTTGGAGTCATTCATGGCATATTTCAAAAGACGTTGCATTCGAGTCGTCGAGTTCATCAAGATTATTATTAAGTCAATTATAGTTGGATATATTATGAAATGGTATGCATGCCTGTCAACTTTTGATGTAATGAAAGATTGACTTTTCAAAAACGAATGCAATGTTTGTAAAATGTATCATATAGAGGTTAAGTACCTCGCGATGTAATCAACTGTTGTGAATCGTTTATAATCGATATGGACATCGTCCGGATAGATTAGGATGGGTCGCTTCAGTTGGTATCAGAGCGGTGGTCTTAGTGAACCGGGTCTGCATTAGTGTGTCTAACTGATAAGTCGTTATGATGCATTAGTGAGTCCGGACTTCGACCGTGTCTGTATGTCAAAAGTTTTGCTTATCATTTTTGTCGAAAATCATTGCTTATCATCCTTAGTAAATTACCTGCTTATTATTCTTAGTCTAGACACATTTTATTGCATTGACTGCATGAATGGTGTATAGACAAAATTCATATCTTAGTGTATCTACTAATTCATATCTTAGCGTATCTGTTATTGTTACCTTTGCCTGAAAGCTTCCGTAGATTTCTCCGTAACTTATGGGATTTTAGTATTATATATAATATGTAAATTATGTATTGCAGGGTACTAATCTACATCCTATAATCTATTTCTTATCGAAAATCCTTCATCTGATTGTACGGGATGAATCCCTCAACCAGTTCGAGTCCCTCAGATTTCGATAGCTATTCCGATAGTTATTCCGACAACTATTCAACATGGATATTCACCTAAGCTTCGAAAGCGGTGACACCAGAATGAATCAACTAATCAGCCATCCTCAATTCATCTGATGGGTTCGTAGCATACTTAATCGTTGGAGATAAGAAGAAGATCCCTTTCATCCACCACAGTTCCCTCTTGGTGAAGAATCTGAAGTACTTACCGATGAACCTATCCGAAACACCATTTTCACACTCATTTCCAGAATAGCTCGACACGATCATATTCTATCCACAATTCTAAACCTTATTCATTCGCTCGTTTCGACCGACAATCATCCCGGAATAATAGAAGAAATCAACGAACTTCGCGCTCGAGAAATAAATTTGGAAAATATGGTGCAAAATTTACCAGCTTCAGCAACATCATCGGTACCAACAGTACCATCAGCAACAGCACCAGTATCATCAACAATCCATGCATCAAAATATCATTCTGTACCTCGAGTATAATCATCGTTCTACATGACGTTCTCCATCATTTATCTTCGTTCGACATGGTGATTATTTAATCTTTAATGTTTTAGTGATTATATATTCTTATTCTAACGGTAAATCAAATGAGTCTAATATCATATTGACTCATTACGTTCATGATTACATCTGAAGAAAATATATATGTAAGTATATTTTCATAAAGATTGTAATTAAAAATTCTTTTGTACAAACTGTTAATGGTGAAAATATTTTAACGGGTAGGTAATACCCGAGGAATATATAGATTTCACATTAATAAGTTACACTGTACATTCTTTCAAATCTGATTCCACAGTCACTTACTATCCTACTTACATCCACATATATACGTATCCGTTCACCACAGAATAACCATATTCATCCAATTTCATATTTGGATTTTGAATTATCAGAATCCAACAAGTGGCAAAATGAAGAAAACATTTGACAAAATAAAATTTGTTAGAAACAAACAAATTAACTATGAGAAATTTTGTTAAGAATCCACGCTAACTGTTCCTAGCTAATTGTTCCTAGCTAACTGATTACATTTTATTTATCGCAATTTAATTATCACAATTTACATTCTATCATTTAATTTCTGTTATTTACTTTACGCACTTTATTTATCGTTATTTAATTTCTGTTATTTATTTTACGCACTTTAAATATCGGGACACGTATACAAGTTTTTGACATATCATATCGACGCATTTATATATATTATTTGGAATAACCATAGACACTCTATATGCAGTAATGATCGAGTTCTCTATACAGGGTTGAGGTTGATTCTATAATAATATATATAATTTGAGTTGTGATCGAGTCTGAGACGTATACGGGTCACGATACGTATTAATTAATTCGAATATTATATATTAAACTATATATGAATTACTGGACTGTTACTGTGGACTATCAATTGTGGACTACCAACACTGGACAATTAAAATGAATTAAAATATTGATTATAACATATGAAACTAAACAATTCTTCAAGTTTACCACTTGATTTCATTTTAAACCCTATTCGTATCATCACAATTACAATCTGCGTTCAAACCTTTCATGATTCTTGAAAACACCTCAATCGATAGGATGAATCAACCGCACTTCATCTACGGGAGAAAAGATTGATGCATTTAGTTATGCATCTGAAAAACTCTCGGAAACTGAGTAAACGTTTAACACATAGTTGTGCTAATTCCTTTAGTGTTATTATTACCCAAAATAACTTGGTAATTCCTTTCAAAGTAGCAAATTTTGTCACAGCTCCAGCAAATCAACTTCGACTTTTCATTTAAAGTAGCCTTACTATAATCCTGATATATACGATTACCCTTTTGATACCGGAGAATTCTTTTATATTCCACCATATTACCAGCAGACATACCAGCAACCTCGTTACTCCTTGGCTTAAATCTCTCTGATAAATTATTATATTTATTCATTTAAACTCTATCATATACTCATTCGCATCTTGTAACGAGAACTGCCATAACAATTATCGGGAATCAGCAATCAGTACTTTGAAAACTCACAGCATATCTACATCAACAGTTATATGTATGACATTTATCTCTTAGAATTATGATCTCTCATTCTGAAATTCTGAAAAGTGCACAGTCACAAATCAATACTCTGAATGTTGAAAAAGCTGAATGAAGCAGCAGAAACCATAGACAACCGTAAACGACCTTAACCATCGAAAGTTTGATGATAAAGAATAGTATATTGGAAAAGCTCAGAAAAGTTGGAACTGGAAAACGGATTGAGCTAACCACGGAGGAGACCAAGGATAAATACAAGGACCAAACCCTATATTCAAAGGATTCAGGTAATTCTGGATCTGTTGAAATCTTTAGAGAATATCTAGCTCCGAAGTCATGTTAAAATCTTGCGGAAAATTTTTCTTCATCAACCATCGAACTTAGAAATTTCAAAATATCATCATCAATATATTCGATATTTCTGAGGATATTTTCATAAATATTCTCGTCCGAAATTATATACCTCCTCGTGCTTCCCGTGTATCATTATATTGGAAACATTCAATAGAAAATTTAGTACCAAAAAGCAGATTATGCGAAACTATGAAGAAAGTTGTGGACAAATCACAAAGAATAAGTTTGACTTCAAAGAATTCAAATGATTCAAGGTCTGCTAAAGTCCTTAGTGAATATCTTGCTCCTTACTCTAAACCCTTGCAGACAATAGTTTCTATCATCCTCTGATCTTAGATATTCTGAGATATTATCGTATCTTTCATTATAAATATCCCCCATTTTTTTTCTGAAGATATTTTTATAACTATTTCTATCTGAAATTATTAATCTCTTCGTGCTATCAGTATTACATCATATAGAAACTGTTAGTTTCTATATTCTGTAAAATTTCGAGCTTAAAATATGAATGTTATTGAAGTAATGTTGGGAACTGATGCATGAGTTAGTATAATATAATGACACTTGATCAACGTGATTATATTACAGTAAGCCATGATGAGTTTCTAATGGGACGTGATGATTCACAGATCCTAACGTCATCACGTGCCATGTTACATAACTCTTTCATTCAAATTAACTTCTGAACATATCAAAAAAATATATTCTTGATAGTTCTATTCTCAGGGATTCTGATAATTTGACAAATCAAATCGTGCCATTACGATTTCCTTCTTAGAACATTAACAATGTTCATTCCGAATTTTATATCTACGAATTCTGAACCATTACAAGCGGTGTTTAATTGCAAGAAGAAGAAATGAAGGGACAAAGCTCCATAATATAAGAGAAAATATAAAGCCCAATAACAACATGGAGGTCACAAACCGTGGATATCAGTACGTATAGCAATATAAAGACACGGGAGGATTATAAACACAATAATCCCTAGAGCATAATAGAAATAAACAGATTCTTCAGGTGGGAGTTGGAAAAGAAGAACGATCACTGCAATAGTTAGAATAAGAACAAGGATCAGAACAGGGTTAAGCATTTTCATAAATCTGTTGAATTTGGGAATTGAGTATAGAAGTGGTGAAAATAAATGGAACGGAAAAGGTAAATTATTAAAGGAAATATCAGACGTAGTAATCTGGGCAGATCACCGTATTTAATTAAAGAGATCTTAATTTCCATAAATCCCGAAGAATCAGATCTTATAGATCTTCAAGATTTTCTTTAAATCCCTTGAATTCCGGAATTCAACCAAGACAACGTCAAAAGCTAAGACGCACCTTATTTTCTAAATTCAACCAAGACTAGTCAAAAGTTATGATGAAACATGTCTTTCTCATTTCAATCTTTTGTGATTGCTTCACTCGTACTCTTCGAGTAATTGAATTATCTTATCCATGTTACTTAACAGTAATAAACCCTATTTATCAATTCACATTCGTCATGAAAACATTTTTATTGTTAGCCATGACCACCTCACTCAAATTTCGGGACGAAATTTCTTTAACGAGTAGGTACTGTGACAACCCGGCAATTTTCGACCAAATTTAAACTTAATCTCTACATAAGTTCGACACAATAAGCGAAGTCTGCAATGTTAAAGTCTCAAAACCTTTGAACTGTATTCATGTATATATTTGACCTTTGACCATGTCCGACGATTCACGAACAATTGTGTGTAAGTAAAAATGTATATATATATATATATATATATATATATATATATATATATAAATGTAAACAAATGTATATATAAATTTGATATAATAAAATAAAATTTAAACATTATAATTAAATATGTAAATAAGGTATGAAATAATTATGTTGTAATTTAAAATAAATCTATATATATAAACTGATATGATTCTATGTGTAATTAAAGGTGTATTGTAAAATATATAGTATATAAATATTCAATTATATAATTAGTAAATGTTACATAAATATTAAACTTGTAAGATTAATATATTAGAAGTAATTACAAATTAAAATATAGTTAATGACATTATTATTATTACTTTTATCATGATTAAAAATAAAGATTAATATTAATATCAATATTGTTAATATTACTAAATAACATAGATATTAAATTTGATACATTTAATTATTATTAGTATTATAGTTATCATTATAATTAATAGTAAAAATTTAATTAGTATTATGATTATTAATACAAATAGTGTTATTATCATGAATGAAATTATTATTTTCAGTATTATAACTAATATCATTATTTTTACTTATTAATATTATAAATACTATATTATTATTATTATCATTATTATTAGTAAAATTATAAATATAAATATTATAGGGATTATTAAAAGTATTATTAATATTAATTGAATATTAATTTGTATCAGTCTTAGTAATTAGAAGTTATTATCATTATCATTTTTTTATTTTATTAGTATTACCATATAATTATTATTTGTCTTTAACAATAATACTATTATTAATAATATTATTATTAGTAGTATGAATATAATTATATTAATTATCAAAAGAAAATAAGAAATCAGATATATATAACCAAAATATATAAATTTAGATTTTATATATTACAGATATATATATTTATATATAAAAATACGCCTTAATACATGTATATATATATATATAAATTTTGTATTCTGTTGCCAATCACTCTTCAACTATATCTAAATTCGTTTTGGGTCTACCAGTTAGTACAGATCGATTCCAAGTGTTTCAATAACAACAAAATCAGTCAGGATCAAATATAACTTTTTATTTATTTATTCTGACAGAATAATTTAGGTGTCGAGCAATCAAACTACAAAAGAAATGAATTGAGTCACACTAGCTGTCATTAAGTCTACTAATATTCATAATACGCTGCAATTACAATTGGAGTGAGGGAGAAACATAAAATCAAAGTTTATTTCTATTAAATGCATAAAAGGTCTCCGTTCTTGACCAAGAACATCAAATGTCTATTTCGAATTGATTTTAAAAATCTAAAAGTGTAGAAAGCATCCAATTCAGGTCGTTAATCTTCCTGTAAGTTTTCAGATTTTAATTTAAAGAATTAAAGACGAATTTTAGAGTCAAAGTTATCTTGAAAAAGTCAACAGTCGAGTTCTTCAGCAAAATTCGAGTTCAATTCAATATATTAGATCCAATTGAAGATACATAGAGTTTATACGTTTGATTTACAACCATTTTCATGTAGAAAACATTTACTAAAATGTTCTTAAAATCAAAAAGTTAATTTTTTTTTTGTTAAACACCGACGCTGCTGTGGCAGTTTTTTTTTATTTTTTTTGTTTTCAAGTAATTTAAAGACCCATTTAGCTTGACTACAATTCGTATGACAGTCTCAAAGCCAATATATAATGTTGTTGTTGTTAAATCGAGCTTGGGTCGATGGTGTCTGAGTCGAGAAGATGAAGCAATAGAGGAAAAAATATGACGGGTTATATGATTTAAATTGGGGTTATAAACCAGGAAATGGGCAACAGCCCAATGGATTAGGGGAGTGTGCAAAGAGCGAGAGGTCTCGGGTTCAAGACCCGACAGTGGCATATCTTTTTAAAATTTGACTTCAAAGGTTGTATCTATTTTTATTATTATTATTATTATTGTTATGTTATTATTATTGTTAATACTAGTATTAGTAATTAAAATTGTTATCATATAAATAAAGATTACTAATATAACTATTATTATTACTACTATTAATAGTATCATTATTGTTATGATTATTATTATCATTAAGTATTAAATCTATTATTATTAGTATTAACATGGTTATTATTATCATTATATTATTTAAGTAAAGTATCATTTTATTATTAGAACTACTATTATTATTATTAATTATTATTTTTATTATTGTTATTTGTATTATTATCATTAGTTATAGACTTATAGTTATTATTATTATCACATGTATTATAATTATTATTAGTATTAATGTTAAAATAAGTATTGGTTATCATTATTATGATTAAGATATTATTATTATTATTATTATTATTAAGTATCTGAATTATTATTATTAGGCATTATGAATATTACTTATTATTGTTACTACTGTTAACATAAGTAGTAGTTACCAACTACTATTATCGTTAACATAACCCTAGTTACAATTATAATAATTATTATTATTGTTACTACTAATAATATTATTATCAATATAAGTATTAATATTATATAATATTATTATTAATATTATCTTTATTAATCTCAAAAACTATCACTTTTAAGCAAATAAATATTTTGTACATAAAATATATTTATTATATATACTACACTTATATTAAAACTCCACATAACTATAAATATATAAAACCTACTAAAATTATTTATATAAACACTTACAACAACAAATTATCGATTTTTAAATATAATATCAAACAAGTACGTATATCAAAATATTAATATAACTATAAAATTATTAACCACTTGAATGAACATACAAATTAAAAATATATATTATTAATATAAAAATAATGTAATTAATAAATTTATATATATATTCATTCGAATACGATTATATGTATTAATGAATATACAAATGATTTAGGTTCGTGAATCCGAGGCCAACCCTATACTTGTTCAATGTTGTCGTATGTATTTTTACTACAAAATACATTAGGTGAGTTTCATTTGCTCCCTTTTTACATCATTACATTTTTGGGACTGAGAATACATGCGCTGCTTTTATAACTGTTTTACGAAATAGACACGAGTAAATGAAACTACATTCTATGGATGGATTATCTAATCGAATATGCCCTGTTTATTAAGTCTGGTAATCTAAGAATTAGGGAACAGACACCCTAATTGACGCGAACTCTAAAGATAGATCTATCGGGCCCAACAAGCCCCATCCAAAGTATCGGATGCTTTAGTACTTCGAAATTTATATCATGTCCGATGGAGGATCCCGGAATGATGGGGATATTCTTATATATATATTGTGAATGTTGGTTACCAGGTGTTCAATCCATATGAATGATATTTTTGTCTCTATGCATGGGACGTATGTTTATGAGAAATGGAAATATGAAATCTTGTGGTCTATTAAAATTATGAAATGATTATTAATGATAAACTAATAAACTCACCAACCTTTTGGTTGACACTTGAAAGCATGTTTATTCTCAGGTACGAAAGAAATCTTCCGCTGTGCATTTGCTCATTTTATAGATGTTACTTGGAGTCATTCATGGCATATTTCAAAAGACATTGCATTCGAGTCGTCGAGTTCATCAAGATTATTATTAAGTCAATTATAGTTGGATATATTATGAAATGGTATGCATGCCTGTCAACTTTTGATGTAATGAAAGATTGACTTTTCAAAAACGAATGCAATGTCTGTAAAATGTATCATATAGAGGTCAAGTACCTCGCGATGTAATCAACTGTAGTGAATCGTTTATAATCGATATGGACATCGTCCGGATGGATTAGGACGGGTCGCTTCAACAGTAGGGATGTTTTGATTTTAATTTATTATTATTTATTTATTTTTTTTGAAATCTAACTTAAACCCTGTTATTGTTTTGTTATTACTAATTTGAAACATTTATATCTATGTTTGATTGTGGGTGTTCTTAGTCTATTCGATTAAAATTGATGAAAAAGAAGGGATACAGTAAGAGGAGTTAAGTATATTAAGTTCCACAAAATAATCAGGAAAATCAAGCTAGCTCAATTGGTTTAAAGGGTTAGCGTTATGCGAAAGGTTGAGGGTTCGAGTCTCTAAAGGAGCATTTCTTTTTAAAACAGCTTTTTCATGGAAGGTAGTTCATATTTTTATTATTATCATTTCATTTATTATTATAATTATTATTATTATTATTATTATTATTATTATTATTATTATTATTATTATTATTATTATTATTATTATTATTATTATTATTATTATTATTATTATTATTATTATTATGTTTGTTATTGTTATTACAAGTATTAATTATTATTGTTATAATTGTGAATATTACTAATATTATTATCATTACTTAGTATTATTATTAATATTATTACAAATGTTAATATAAGTAGTATTATTATTATAATTATGAATATTATTATTATTATTATTATCATTATTATGAACTTAATACAATTTATTATTTTAAATATCATTATTAGTATCATTTTATAAGTTGTTAGTATTATTATCATTATTATCAACAAAAGTATTAGTAATAATATCATTATTATTGTTAATACGATTGTTAGTGTGGTTATAATTAAACTTATTATCATAATTAACATTAGCAGGAAAATAGATATTTTTATAATTATTATTATTTTAAAGAAATAAGTATTATTATTCATGTTAACACGAGTATTATTATTATGTAATTACCAAGATCAATATCATAACTATCATTAATAGTAAAATTAATATTTTTACAAGTATTAATATTAGTATCATTGTTACTATCCCTAATAGAGTTATTATCAAAATAAGTATATTATTAATGTTAATATTATTACAAATATTAACTTAATATAATTTGAACTAATGTTTGATAAACAAATGAAATACATAAATAAATATATTTAACACATATAACATAACAAAATATTTGATTATATAAAAGGAATATATGAAATATAAATATACTTTTAATATTAAAATAATATCATTGATAGGTTATATAAATAAACTTATTCGATTACGATTATGTGTATTAATATATATACACAAATGATATAGGTTCGTGAATCCGAGGCCAACCCTGCATTGTTCAGTATCGTCGTATGAATATTTTTACTATAAAATATTGTAGAGTGAGTTTCATTTACCTTTTTACCCTTTATATTTTTGGGCTGAGAATACATGCGCAATTTTTATAAATGTTTTACGAAATAGACACAAGTAATCGAAACTACATTATATGGTTGAATGATCGAAGCCGAATATGCCCCTTTTGCTTGGTAACCTAAGAATTAGTAAACCGATCTATAAATTGACGTGAATCCTAAAGATAGATCTATTAGGCCTAACGAACCCCATCCAAAGTACCGGATGCTTTAGTACTTCGAATTCGTTTTTTTATCATGTCCGAAGGATTTCCCGGAATGATAGGGGATATTCTTATATGCATCTTGTTACTGTCGGTTACTAGGTGTTCAATCCATATGAATGATTTTTGTCTCTATGCATGGGACGTATATTTATGATAAATGAAAATCTTGTGGTCTATTAAAATGTTGGAAATGATTATTTATGTTAAACTAATGAACTCACCAACCTTTTGGTTGACACTTGAAAGCATGTTTATTCTCAGGTATGAAAGAAATCTTCCGCTGTGCATTTGCTCATTTTAGAGACATTACTTGGAGTCATTCATGACATATTTCAAAAGACGTTGCATTCGAGTCATGGAGTTCATCAAGATTATTATTAAGTCAATTATAGTTAGATATATTATGAAATGGTATGCATGCCGTCAACTTTCGATGTAATGAAAGATTGTCTTTTCAAAAACGAATGCAATGTTTGTAAAATGTATCATATAGAGGTCAAGTACCTCGCGATGTAATCAACTGTTGTGAATCGTTTATAATCGTTATGGACTTCGTCCGGATGGATTAGGATGGGTTACTACAGTTGGTATCAGAGCGGTGGTCTTAGCGAACCAGGTCTTGCATTAGTGTGTCTAACTGATAGTTGTTTAGATGCATTAGTGAGTCTGGACTTCGACCGTGTCTGCATGTCAAAAGTTTTGCTTATCATTTAGTGTCAAAAATTATCTGCTTATCATTCTTAGTCTAGACACGTCTTGCTGCATTGATTGCATGAATAGTGTATAGATAAAATTCATATCTTAGCGTATCTGCTAAATCATATCTTATCGTATCTATTACTGTAAACTTTGCCTGACATATCTCGTAAATTCCGCCGTAATCTACGAAACCTTTTGCTCTATATATATATAGATATTCTATATAGTTAGAGTACCATCCAATATTCAAAAATCAATCCCTTATTCAAATCGTAAAATGGAATTCGTCATTAGTTCAAGTCCCTCGGATTCCGAAATGGAATCTCACTCAAGCTCCGAAAGTAGTGTGACCGGAATGGATCAACCAATCAGCCATCATCTATTTTGGATGAATTGGGGATGGGTTCGTAGCCTCCTCAATCATTGGAGACAAGAAGAAGGTGATCCTTTCCATCCGCCACATTGCCCTCTTGGCGAAGAACCTGAAGCACTTACCGGCGAACCTATTCAAAACACCATTTTCTCTCTCATTTCCAGAGTGTCTCGTCATGACTACATACTACATCAAATTCTAGATTTCATTTGTTCGCTTGTCCGAACCGACAATCACCCCAGTGTGATAGAAGAAGTCAACGAGCTTCGCGCTCGGGTAGTGGCTTTGGAGAATATGGTGCAAAGGTTACAAACACCAGCAGCAGCACCAGCATCATAACCATTACCACCACCAACAACAACCGCATCGCAAACCTCAACTTCACAATCTGTCCCACGAGCATCGACGTCTTATGCCCTGTAGATACCAAGGAATACCAACAACCACAAACGATGAAGTATTGATTCATAACTTCATTGGAGAAATGTTCTGCGGCAATTATGTAATCTCTAAAGTCTTAGAGATTATCTATTCTAGCCCTAACCATAAATCAGATGAATGAACCAAAATGATAGGAGGAAGAATAGAAATTTTGACAAGAATGGCGCGTGATTTACAAGCTAGACTTGTTTTACCAACAGCATCAACAGTACCGTTAGCATCATCAGCACAGTCAGTGTCGTCAACATCGTCAGAATCAGCAGCACCTAAACATCACAAACTCCGTCAGTTCAATAATCACCGTGGACATCATTACGAATCAACAACGAGAATATTGTATCAATGAGTTATGAAGAATTAACTCAAGCCCTCTGAAGAATTTATATGTATATCTTACATATATATAAATTTTGAAACCATCATAAATCTTTCCGTACTAAGCTATTATGTGTGAATTTTAACTACTTGGTTAATTCATATTACAAATATGATATGATTACATCCTTTGTCAGCAAACTTAACCATCGTTAACTACAATCTCTGTTTTAAATTCAACGAATTCTATCTCATAATAAATCAAATGTATTATTCAAATATATGTTGATTTTACACTTTCATCATCGATGTACTCGAAACTTTTTAGATGACATCATTCGTACCTTGTGAAGTTCACAAGGATTCTATGAACACCAACATCATGCATCAATAAATAATGAAGTATTGATTCATAATTTCAAATACATTGAAGAAATACTCGGTAAAAGTTATGTAATTTCTAAAGTTTTAGGGATTATTCAATTATAGTTTCAACCGTAAATCAAATGAGTCTAATTTAATATTAGCTCATTAAATCTATGTTACATCTGAAGAAAATATACACATATATATTTTCATGAAGACTGCAATAAAATTCTTTTGTACAAAATATTAATTGTAAATTTTTTTTTAACGGGTAGGTAATACCCGAGAAATATTTAGATTTCACATTAGTAAGTTACACTGTACATTTCTCGAATCTGATTCAACAGTCATTTACTATCCTATTTACATTCATCGATATACGAATCCGTTCACCACAGAATAACCATTTTTATTCAATTTCATATTTTTGGATTTTGACTTCTCAGAATCCAACAAGTGGCATAATGAAGAAAATATTGAACAAAATAAAATTTGTTAGAAACAAACGAATTAACTAATTGAAATATTGTTAAGAATCCACGCTAACTGTTCCTAGCTAACTGTTCCTAGCTAACTGGTTACATTTTATTTACCGCAATTTAATTATCGCAATTTATATTCTCGCAATTTTATTTATCGTCATTTAATTTCTGTTATTTATTTTACGCACTTTAAATACTGGACACGTATACAAAGTTTTGACATATCATATCGACGCATGTATATATATTATTTGGAGTAACCATAGACACTCTATATGCTGTAATGCTAGAGTTCACTATACAGGGTTGAGGTTGATTCTACAATAATATATATACTTTGAGTTGTGATCGAGTCTGAGACATGTACACAAGTCACGAAACATATTATTTAATTCGAATATTATAAACTATATATTAATTATTGAAATTCTAACTGTGGACTATCAACTGAGGACCAACATTGGACAATTAAAATGAATTAAAATATTGATTATAACATATGAAACTAAACAATTCTTCAAGTTTACCACTTGATTTCATTTTAAACCCCATTTGTATCATCACGATTACATTCTGCGTTCAAACCTTTCATCATTTTGAAAACACCTCAATCGAGAGGAGGAACCAACCGCACTTCATCTACGGAAGAAAAGATTGATGCATTTAGTTACGCACCTGAAAATACTCAGAACTTAAGTAAACGTTTAACACATTTCTGTACTAGCTCCTTTGGCGTTGTTATTACCGAAAATAACTTTGCAATTCTTTTTCCAAAGTAGCCAATTTTGTCACAGCTTCAGCAAGTCAACTTCGACTTTTCATTCGAATTAGCCTTATTATAACCTCGATATATAAGTTTTCCTTTCGCCATCGTTACCGGGGAACCGTGTATATCCCACCACATTAGTAGTATACTTATCAGCAACTTCATTGATCTTTGGCTTTCTGAAAAGTTATTATATTCATTAAAATCCTATCATCTACTCATATGCATCTGATAATGAGAATTGCCGTACCACATACCGAGAATCAGCAATCAATATTTTGAAATCTTTCAGCATGTCTACTTCAACAGTTATATATACATATAACATTTATCTCTTAGAATTATGATCTCTCATTCTGAAACTCTGAACAAATCACAAGGACTAAACTTGTACATAAAGAATCCAGATGATTTTGTTTCTGATGAAATCTCTAGTGAATACCTTGCTCCTTAATCGCTCTAAATCATCGTGAATGAATTTCTTCATCACAATTTGATTCAAAAATTCTAAGATATTATCGTATCTTTCATTATTAATATCCTCAATATTTCTGAAGATACCTTCATAAATATTCTCGTCTAAAATTAATTATCTCTCCGCGCTATCTGTATTATATCATAAAAGGAAATTGTTTTAGTTTCTATATTCTGTGAACCTTCGAATTTAAAATATGAATGATATTGAAGTAGTGTTGGGAACTGAAGCATGAGTTAGTATAATATAATGACACTTGATCAACGTGATTATATTACAGTAAGTCATGCTGAGTTTCTAAATGGAACATGATGATTCACAGATTATAACGTCATCATGTGTCATGTTACATAACTCTTTCATTCTGATTAACTTCTGAACATATCAAGAAAATATATTCTTGACAGTTCTATTCTCAGTGATTCTGGTAATTTGACAAATCAAACCGTGCTATTACATTCCTTCTTGTTTAGAACATTAAGTTCATTTGAAACTCCATACTTACGAATTCTGGACTATTACTCGCTTTACTAGAGGTCGAGAGGAGAATAAAAAGGCAAAGAGCTCTAAAATATAAGAGAAAATATAAAGCCCAATAACAACACGGAGGTTACAAACCGTGGATATTAATACGAATAGCAATATAAAGACACGGTATAATTAAGAATAGTATTACCCCAAGATAATAGTAGAAGTAAACAGATTCTTCTGGAGGAAGATTGAAAAGAAGGATGACAGAAATGATAATTAGAAAAATATCAAAGATTAGAACGGGATTAAGCATTTTCCCAATCTATTAGATGTATGAACTAAGAAAGAAAGAATAGGAATGATAAGAATAATGGAATGGGAGAGTTTAATTTATAGTAAAATATTTGACAGGGCAATCAAAACAGATTATCGCATTTAATCAGAGAGGATCCTAATTTTCTTAAATCCCGAAGAATCAGATCTTATAGATAACGAAGATTTTCTTTGAAATCCCTTGAATTCCGGAATTCCACCAAGACAATGTCAAAAGTTAAGACGCACCCTATTTCCTAAATTCAACCCTGTTTACGTCAAAAGCTAAGGAAAATCTTATTTTCTTCAATTCACTCTTTTGCGATAGCTTCACTCATATTCTTAGAATAATCGAATTATTTTATCATTATTATTCAATGATGATAAATCTATAATTATCAACTCATATTGGTCATGAAAACATTTTTATTGTAAGCCATGACCACGTCACTCAAATTTCGGGACGAAATTTCTTTAACGGGTAGGTACTGTGATGACCCGGGAATTTCCGACTAAATTTAAACTTAATCTTAATATAAAATTGACATGATAAGCAAAATCTGTTAGGTTGAGTCTCAAAAAGTTTGAACTATTTTTCATGAATGCATTTTACCTCTGATTATTTCCGACGATTCAAGAACATTTGTGTGTAAATAAATATGTAAATATATATATATATATATATATATATATATATATATATATATATATATATATATATATATATATATATATATATATATATATATATATATATATATATATATATGAATTCTACACTTCAATAATAATATATATGTTAATAGATATTAAAGATTCAATACAATATAGTTAGTAAATGTGTTATAATTAATAAAATTTGTATTGTAGTAAATTTAATTACAAAATTGAATATAATGATTATATTAATATTATTATCATTACTTTCATTATTAATATTGTTAATAATAATATTAATATTTGTATTATTAATAATTATTATTTCTAATATAAAATATAAATTTGATATGTATAAGTTGCTATATTATTATATTAATATTATTAGTATCATCAATAATATTAATATTATTATAATTAGTGTTATTATTAGTATTACAAATAATATTATTATTATTATTATTATTTTTTATTATTATTAATATTATTATTATTATTGAATATCACTATTATTAATATCATCCTTAGTATTAATTTGGTATTATTATTATTATAAATATTATCATTATTTCTATTATTATTTTTATTAACAGAAATTATTTTTTTATATACATGTATTATAATTAATATTATTATTATTATTTATATAATTATATTTACTAACTATTATTATTATTATTATTTATATATTATATATTTAAAATCAAAAGAAATAATCAAATCCGTTTAACTTAACCATCAAAATGTATAATAATTTGATTTCTCTCTGCAAGTTGGTACAAACAACTCCAAGTTGTCACATTAGCAAACAAATCCAGTTACACATAATTTTCTCTTTATAATTTTTTTCAAACCTTCTGTGCAATCAATGGGTGAATATCGATCCTATACCATAATACAGACCACATTTAATCGAATCTTACTACTATTAAATCTTTCAATTATAAATTGTATATGTACTTTCTGATGTGAATTTATAAAAATAGGAAACACCAACTTTAAAACAGAAAAGAGAGTAAATGGGTGTCCCCTGTTCTTATTTTTTCTTAAACCAAAAATCGAATTCAAAATCAATCTCAAAATTCTTAAATGTAGAAGTGATAGTAATCATCCATGTAAACTATCTGTAAGTTTTTAATCCTCAAATCTTTCTAAAAATTTCTAATTTCGGAGTCAAAGTTAAACTTTAAAAAGTCAACAGAGTTGTTCATCAAGAAATTCGAAATGGTTTTGAGGTTTCAGGTTAAATTGTCGAATCCTAAAGTTTATAGGAATGATTTAACACCTAATTCATGTTATAATTTTATCCAAAATAGTCTTGAATTCAATATTTGATTTTGAGTTCATGTTCTTAAATTTTAAAACAGCAACAACTCGAATTCGAATTTCATTTAAAAATCTATAAATGTAGTTGTGTTAGGATTACTATAAATGATCTTTCTGCAAAATTAGAGGTTCCAATTCTTTATATTGAGTGAGAATTTTTGAGTCAATGTTTTTTTTTTTTTTTAAAGTCAAACGATGTTCTACAATCAAATTAAAGTTGTAAGTATTGTTTCTGTTGAAATTAAGAATTCGTAAAGTTTTTATCAATCATTTGAAACACAATTCGAATTATAATATTTGTCCAAAACTATTACCAAATTGAAATTAATTTTTTTTTTCCTTCTTGAACTCGTCGAGCAGCAAGCCAACTGTAGGGCTGTTTTGATTTTAATTTATTATTATTATTATTATTATTATTTTTTGCAATCTAACTTAAACCCGGTTATTGTTTTGTTATTACTAATTTGAAACATTTATACCTATGTTTGATTGTGGGTGTTCTTAGTCTATCCGATTAAAATTGATGAAAAAGAAGGGATACAGTAAGAGGAGTTAAGTATATTAAGTTCCACAAAATAATCAGGAAAATCAAGCTAGCTCAATTGGTTTCGAGGGTTAGCGGTATGCGAAAGGTTGAGGGTTCGAGTCTCTAAAGTAGCATTTCTTTTTAAAACAGCTTTTTCATGGAAGGTAGTTCATATTTTTATTATTATCACTTCATTTATTATTATTATTATTATTATTATTATTATTATTATTATTATTATTATTATTATTATTATTATTATTATTATTATTATTATTATTATTATTATTATTATTATGTTTATTATTGTTATTACAAGTATTAATTATTATTGTTATAATTGTGAATATTACTAATATTATTATCATTACTTAGTATTATTATTAATATTATTACTAATGTTAATATAAGTATTATTATTATTATAATTATAAATATTATTATCATTATTATCATTATTATGAACATAATACAATTTATTATTTTAAATATCATTATTAGTATCATTTTATAAGTTGTTAGTATTATTATCATTATTATCAACAAAAGTATTAGTAATAATATCATTATTATTGTTAATACGATTGTTAGTATGGTTATAATTAAACTTATTATCATTATTAACATTAGCAGGAAAATAGATATTTTTATAATTATTATTATTTTAAAGAAATAAGTATTATTATTCATGTTAACACGAGTATTATTATTATGTAATTACCAAGATCAATATCATAACTATCATTAATAGTAAAATTAATATTTTTACAAGTATTAATATTAGTATCATTGTTACTATCCCTAATAGAGTTATTATCAAAATAAGTATATTATTAATGTTAATATTATTACAAATATTAACTTAATATAATTTGAACTACTGTTTGATAAACAAATGAAATATATAAATAAATATATTTAACACATATAACATAACAAAATATTTGATTATATAAAAGGAATATATGAAATATAAATATACTTTTAATATAAAAATAATATCATTAATAGGTTATATAAATAAACTTATTCGATTACGATTATGTGTGTGATGACCCGGGAATTTCCGACCAAATTTAAACTTCAATCTTTATATGTTTCCGACACGATAAGCAAAAATCTGTAATGTTGAGCCTCGAAAGTTTTAAAATCTGTATTCATGTAATCAATTTAACCTTTGACTATTCCCGACGATTCACGAAAATTTGTGTGTAAACAAATATGTAAATATATATGTATAAACAAATTCTATACATAGGTAACATTATATATGTATATATATATATTGTAAATTATAATATTAAAGATTCAATAAGTAATATAATTGATAGTAATATTATTACCATTAATTTCACTAATTTTATCAATATTTGTATCATTAATATTATTATACAAAGTATATATGAAATTTGATATGTACCTATATTATTATTAAAAATTAGTATTATTATCATTATTAATTCTATTGATACTATTATTATTATCTGTTTCATTAATAGTAGATGTCAAATTGTATAATTAATGATATTATGATCCTTTATATACTGATATATAGATATATATAAAATTTGATATAAATTATTATCTTATCAAAATTATTAATATTATTATTAACAATATTATGATGAGTAGTATTATTATTAGAATTAATAAACATATTATTTTTATTTTGATTGTTATTAGTAAATTTATTAACAATTGTAAATTTTATGATTTTTAATATCACTACTATTTATAGTTATTATTAATACAAATATTATTATTATTGATATTATTATTATTATTCTTATTATTATTAGTATTTTGAAACTTCTATTAATAACCTTATTATAGTTATTACTAGTACTTTATTATAAATATTAAGGTTTATAATAATCAGATATATAAACTGATTTATATAGATATTTATAAATATATAAAAAATACCGATACATATATAAAAAAATACATATACTTATATAAAATATAGAATTTTATACATAATAACATAGGCAAGGATATATCTACATATATATATATACAGATATACGTATTTGGAATCTATATTATATACATATACGTATTATATACAGATATATACATACAAATACTGTAAATACTAAACTTATACAAATAATCGACGTGTGCAGTTTTCAATCACGATCTGACTATGTTAAATCTTGTTTTCTGTCTAACAAATTGAACTAAAGTCACAGAACATAACAAAATCTGTTGAGAGTCATTTTCTCCTTTTTATTTTTTTATTTTTCTTCTTCGTACCTGATTAACAATGGCTGTCGACTAGTTGGGCTTTAAGTGAATCGAATTGTTCAGTATTACTAGGGAATTCATTCATTCCTTCACCTTCATTATCAATTATCACTCTAATCCATTTTCATTTGATTTAATTTAATTAATTTTTATTTTTTTTAACAGACGGCACCCTGTTTTTTTGAGTAAAATTTCCAAAATATTGAATTAGAATAAAAATTCAAAATGTGTTAATGCAGTTTTGTTAGGATTGATCTAAGTAAACTATCTGTAAGTTTTCATTACCCAATTCTTTCTTTTGATTTCAAATTTTTGAGTCAAAGTCTAATTTTCTAAAAGTCAACGATTGTGTTCATCACAAAATTCGAATTCAATTTGGTATTTTAGGATCGATTAATGATTCAGATAGATTCTAGGAGTCATTTACAATATATTTCATTTTATGATCAAGAGCTAAGACAGTCTAATTTGTTGAATCATGTTTGAAGTTCATCATCAAGGTGTATCGAGCTGTTACAGTGTTTTTTTGTTATTTTTTTATTTTTTTTATTTTTCAAACACAATCAAATGAATTCTGGTTCGGTTTAATATTTTTAAAAAAATAATATCACTTGATTTGTTTATGCTTGAATTCGATCTTAGGTTTGAATTAAGATTGAAGATGATAAAGAAAATGGGATAATTATCATACGAGTTAAATAAATTAAAAGGTGAGTTAAATCAGATAAGTTGAGGTAGAGAGATGGTTTAGAGGATGTTCGGGTGAGCGAGAGGTCTCGGGTTCGATTCCGGTTTGGGGCATTCTTTTTATAACAGCTTTTAAAAAGGGTATACTCCTTACTTTTAATTCCATTATTATTATTATTATAATAATAATAATAATAATAATAATAATTATTATTATTATTATTATTATTATTATTATTATTATTATTATTATTATTATTATTATTATTATTATTATTGTTGTTATTGTTAGTACTAGTTATTATTGTTATAATTGTTATTATTACTAAAGTTATTATAATTACTTAGTATTATTATTATTATTAAGTATTAGGATTATTATTATTATTATTATTATTATTATTATTATTATTATTATTATTATTATTATTATTATTATTGTTATTATTATTATTATTATTATCATTATTAGGAACATAATAAAACTTTCATTATAAACATTATAATTAGTGACAAAATAATGCAACTTATTATTATTTTTGTAAATATTAGTAATTGTACCATTTTTAGTACTATTATTATTATTATGAATATGTTAGGATTATTATTATTGTTATAAAACAATACAAATTATTATTACTCTCACTAATATTAGTATAAATATCATTTTCGCAATTATTAGTTTTACTATTATTATTATAAACATATGTATCAATTTTAACAATATCGTTATTTATATTAGTATTATCAATATTAAGAAAGTTATTATTATTAGTAAATCATTATTATCAAAACTATCATTTTCGTTACAAATAAATATTTTATACCTAAAATATACTTAATACATATATTATAATCATATTAATAGTTTATATATCACCTACCAATTATAATAACATTATTTATATAAATAATTATATATAACGAATTAAGAATATTTTCATATAATACTAAACATATATATATATATATATATATATATATATATATATATATATATATATATATATATATATATATAACCAAATAAATAGATATTAAACATTTAAAATATATACACAACTAAATAAGTATAATATATAATTCAAGTTATAATATATAAACTTGTTCGAATACGATTATACATTTTAATATATATATACAAATGATATAGGTTCGTGAATCCGAGGCCAACCCTGCATTGTTCAGTTTATCTAATGTTGTCATATGTATTTTTACTACAAAATACATTAGGTGAGTTTCACTTGCCTTTTTACCCTTTATATTTTTGGGCTGAGAATACATGCGCAATTTTTTATAAATGTTTGATGAAATAGACACAAGTAATTGAAACTACATTCTATGGTTGAATTATCGAAATCGAATATGCCCCTTTTTATTAAGTTTGGTAATCTACGAATTAGGGAACAGACACCCTAATTGACGTGAATCCTAAAGATAGATCTATTGGGCCTAACAAACCCCATCCAAAGTACCGGATGCTTTAGTACTTCAAAATTTATATCATATCCGAAGGGTGTCCCGGAATGATGGGGATATTCTTATATGCATCTTGTTAATGTCGGTTACCAGGTGTTCAATCCATATGAATGATATTTTGTCTCTATGCATGGGATATATTTATGAGAACTGAAAAATGAAAATCTTGTGGTCTATTAAAATGATGGAAATGATTATTTATGTTAAACTAATGAACTCACCAACCTTTTGGTTGACACTTTAAAGCATGTTTATTCTCAGGTACGAAAGAAATCTTTCGCTGTGCAATTGCTCATTTTAAAGATATTATTTGGAGTCATTCATGACATATTTCAAAAGACGTTGCATTCGAGTCGTTGAATTCATCAAGATTACTGTTAAGTCAATTATAGTTAGATATATTATGAAATGGTATGCATGCCGTCAACTTTTGATGTAATGAAAGATTGACTTTTCAAAAACGAATGCAATGTTTGTAAAATGTATCATATAGAGGTCAAGTACCTCGCGATGTAATCAACTGTTGTGAATCGTTTATAATCGATATGGACTTCATCCGGATGGATTAGGACGGGTCTCTACAGTTGGTATCAAAGCAGTGGTCTTAGTGAACCAGGTCTTGCATTAGTGTGTCTAACTGATAGTTGTTAGGATGCATTAGCGAATCTGGACTTCGATCGTGTCTGCATGTCAAAAATTTTGCTTATCATTTTGTGTCGGAAATCATCTGCTTATCATCCTTAGGAACTTACCTGCTCATTATTCTTAGTCTAGACACGTTTTACTGCATTGACTGCATAAATAGTGTATAGACAAAATTCATATCTTAGCGTATCTGTCACTGTAGACTATATCTAACACGTTTCCTTAATTATCTCCGTAATTCACGGGATCTTTGGAAGTATATATAAATATTCTATATATAATTAGAATATCATTCGATATTCGAAAATCATTTCATATCAAAACCCTTTAACTGATCGTGAGAGATGGATCCTACACCTAGCTTGGATTCCATTAGTTCTGGAAGCGATTTCGAGATGTATATTGAAGCAGACTCCGAAGTCAATGAACCAGAAGTGCCTTAACCATTTAGTTATTTTTCTTTCTGGAGGAGATGAGGGTGGGTTCGAGACTTACTCACTCGATGGAGAAATGAAGAAGGCGAGCCCTACTGCGAACCAAACTTACCTCCTAACATCGGAGAAAACGATGTACTCACCGATGAACCTATGCGCAACACTGTATTCACCCTTCTTGCTAAAGTTTTCCACCTCGAAGGTCATATTACTGCAATCTCAGAAAATATTCAACCTCTACTTCCGAATACCACTCGAAGGGGAATATTAGAAGAAGTTAGGGAACTTTGAATTGATAATCAAGATCTATCGAATCAGATGAGTGGATGGATAGAAATGATAGAGGGTAGGATAGAAAACCTGACAAGAATGGTGCGTGATCTACAAGCTATACTTACTACACCAACATCATCACCAACCTCGGCACCAATAACACTTGTAGCGCCGACATCAACATTACCACCATCAGCAGCACCAGCAGCATAACCAGTACCAACAACAATAACATCATCACACGTTTCAACCTCGCAATCTATACCACAAGCATAATCATCGTTCTACGAATCGTTCTACATAAACTATCTTCGTCCTTCATGGCGATTATGTAATCTCTAATGTTTTAGAGATTATGTACTCTAGTTCTAGCCGTAAATCTAATGAGTTTAATATCACATTGACTCATTAAATCCATGATTACGTCTGAAGAAAATATATATGTATAAATATTGTTTCATAAAGATTGTAATTAAAAATTCTTTTGTACAAACTGTTAATGATGAAAATGTTTTAACGGGTAGGTAATACCCGAGGAATATTTAGATTTCACATTAATAAGTTACACTGTACATTCTTCAAATCAGATTCAATAGTCATTTACTATCCTACTTACATCCACCGATATACAAATCCGTTCACCACAGAATAACCATATTCATCCAATTTCATATTGGGATTTTGATTTATCAGAATCCAACAAGTGGCATAATGAAGAAAACATTTGACAAAATAAAATTTGTTAGAAACAAACAAATTGACTATGAGAAATTTTGTTAAGAATCCACGCTAACTGTTCCTAGCTAATTGTTCCTAGCTAACTGATTACATTTTATTTATCGCAATTTAATTATCGCAATTTACATTCTTGCAATTTTATTTATCGTCATTTAATTTCTGTTATTTACTTTACGCACTTTTCATGCATCAAACTACTCTCTCTCAATTTATTTACTTTACGCACATTCTCGCAATTTAATTACCACAAACACATTCTCATTTCAATTTTCATGCATCAAACTACTCTCTCTCAAGTTCTCTCTCATTGTTCTAAGTATTCTTCATCATCTTCATCAAAATCTACATCAATCTAGCTCATAAATCCATACATAAACCAACTTACAAAACAATAACTCAAGAACACATCAAGAACACTTTCAAGTTTACTAGTTTACTTCCAATCTTGCAAATCCATTTCAAGTGATTATCCAATCTCAAGAAATCTTTGTTATTTACAGTAGGTTATCTTTCTAATTCAAGGTAATACTCATATTCAAACTTTTATTCAATTTCTATAACTATAACAATCTTAATTCGAGTAGTAAACTCACTGGAACTTGTTTTCGTGTCATGATTCTACTTCAAGAACTTTCAAGCCATCCAAGATCCTTTGAAGCTCTAGATCATTTCTTGTCATTTCCAGTAGGTTTACCTACTATACTTGAGGTAGTAATGATGTTCATAACATCATTTGATTCATATATATATAACTATCTTATTCGAAGATTTAAACCTGTAATCACTAGAACATAGTTTAGTTAATTCTAAACTTGTTCACAAACAAAGTAAATCCTTCTAACTTAACTTTTAAAATCAACTAAACACATGTTATATATCTATATGATATGCTAACTTAATGATTTAAAACCTGGAAACACAAAGAACACCGTAAAACCGGACATACGCCGTTGTAGTAAAATCGGGGGCTGTTTTGGGTTAGATAATTAAAAACTATGATAAACTTTGATTTAAAAGTTGTTCTTCTGAGAAAATGATATTTCATATGAACATGAAACTATATCCAAAAATTCATGGTTAAACTCAAAGTGGAAGTATGTTTTTCAAAATGGTCATCAAGATGTCGTTCTTTCGACGGAAATGACTATCTCTTTCAAAAACAACTTGTAACTTATATTTCCGACTATAAACCTATACTTTTTCTATTTAGATTATTAATATTTGGTTCAATATGAAACCATAGCAATTGGATTCACTCAAAACGGATTTAAAACGAAGAAGTTATGGGTAAAACAAAATTGGATATTTTTGCTTGTTTTAGCTACGTGAAACTTTGTAACAAATCTGTACTAACCATAACTTAACTAACTTATATTGTATTATACATGTATTCTAACATATATTATGTAATCTTGATAGACCATAGACACGTATACAATATTTTGACATATCATATCGACGTCATCTATATATATTATTTGGAATAACCATTGACACTCTATATGCGGTAATGATCGAGTTAGCTATACAGGGTTGAGGTTGATTCTAAAATAATATATATACTTTGAGTTGTGATCGAGTCTGAGACTTGTATACACTAGGTCGTGGATTGATTTGAGATAATATATATTGATTTATTTTTGTACTACTAACTGTGGACAATTAATTATGGACTACTAACGTTGGACTGTCAACTTAACAAACATAAATCGTTAAAACGTAATAAAATATGGTATGAATATATTTTGATCATACTTTGATATATATGTATATATTTGTTATAGGTTCGTGAATCGACCCATGACCAAGTCTTATTTTCTGACGAAGTGAAACTACGTGAAAGTGAGTTATAGTCCCACTTTTAAAATCTAATATTTTTGGGATGAGAATACATGCAGTTTTATAAATGTTTTACAAAATAGACACAAGTATGTGAAACTACATTCTATGGTTGAATTATTATTACCGAATATCACCCTTTTTAGTCTGGTAATCTAAGAATTAGGGACGCGAATCCTAAAGATAGATCTATTGGGCCTAACAAACCCCATCCGGGTTACGGATGCTTTAGTACTTCAATTTTATCATGTCCGATGAGAGTCCCGGAATGATAGGGATATTTTAGATGCATTCTGTTAATGTCGGTTACCAGGTGTTCACCATATGAATGATTTTTTATCTCTATGCAGTTTGTTCGAAATGCCTGATATGAGATGGATGTTTATGAAAAATGAAATCTTGTGGTATATTGATATAATTTGATAAATATATAGGTTAAACCTATAAATCACCAACATTTTTGTTGACGTTTAAAGCATGTTTATTCTCAGGTGATTATTAAGAGCTTCCGCTATTGCATGCTAAATAAAGACAGGAATTGGAGTCTGCATGCTTGTATAATATTGTTTAAAAACTGCATTCGGAGACTTAAGTTGTTGTGTAATATTATTGTAAACTATTATGTAATGGTCGTGTGTAATCGCTATATTTTAGATTATCAATATTTGATAATCTTCGTAATACTTTAAAAACCTTTATCGATAAAATAAAGGTTATGATTTGTTAAAAAAATTGAATGCAGTCTTTGAAAAACGTCTCATATAGAGGTCAAAACCTCGCAACAAAACCAATTAATATGAAACGTTTATAATCGATATGAACGGGACATTTCAATGGTTTGCTCAATCCGTTTTTCAGTACCGATTTTCTATTGAGTGTTTCCAACACTCCATTCTTTATCATCAAACTTTTTGTGACGACCCGGAAATTTCCGACCAAATTTAAACTTAATCTTTATATAGTTTCAACACGATAAGCAAAGTCTATTAAACCGAGTCTCAAAAAATTTTGGACTATTTACGTGATTCAGTTAACCCTTGGCAATGCCCAACGATTCACGAACAATTGTTTACACTAAATATGTAAATATATTTAAATGAAAGTATATATAATAATTGGAAATAATAAAATATAATTTAAATTATATATGTAAAACAAAATACAAAATAATTACATTGTAATTTAAAATGAGTCTATATATATATATATATATATATATATATATATATATATATATATATATATATATATATATATATATATATATATATATATATAGTGTTAAAATATTAAATTATATATTATACAATTAATAAATCTTACAAATTGTAATATTAATATATATAATGTAATTACAAGTTAATTTTAGTTGCATATTATTATATACATTATTATTTAATATCAGTACTATTAAAATTATTAAAAGTTATAATATAAGAATTGATACATTTGATTTGTTATGATATTATAACTAATAATATTATTAGTACCATTAATAATAAAAAAATATTCTTTTTATTTTTTTAAATCAAAATTAGACATATTATTAATACCAATAAATATATATAAATATAAAAATTGGTATATATAAATTAATATAGTATTATTATAATTAGTAATATAATTATTAATAATGACATGGTTATAAATGTTATAGTAATTGTTATCATTATCATTAGTAAAGATATTATTATATTTACTATTATATTATTAATATTTATATTAAGAATATTATCATTATAGTTATATTTATAAATAATATTAATTATAATCTATAAAAAATAAATATATAAATATAATAGATATACATATATAGAGATAGATATATACATGTATATATAATACATATATATGCAGTTATATATAGTTATATATTTTAGGAAATCAGTATTTATTTTATTATTAGTATAATTATAATTATTAATTATTAATTATTAATAATATCTATATGAACATCATACGTACCAATTAAGGACCCAATTTCGTTTCCAATCACTTTCGTTCTATTTAATTTGTTGACTTCAAATCACGAATCATTCCAAAATCTGTTGAACGTCGATATCTGCTTTAGTTATTTTATTTTATTTTTGGTTGTTTTCTTCTTCTGCTTTATTATATCTGTCGAATAATTTTTTTTTTTTTTTGCATAAAATAGGTAATTAAATCTTGCTATTGGGAAAACGTTCACCTTTACACTCTCATTTATCAATCTCAAAAACCCTTTAGAGCCTGTATTTAATCGAATTTAAAACAGAAGAAAAAGAAGAACCAGGAAACCTCTGTTCTTGATCGAATTCATCAAAACTTCGAATTAGAATCTAATTTCAAAATCTACAAATGCAAAGTTATTTTAAATCCTTCACTTAAACTCTATATAAAGTTTCAAATCCTAGATTTTAGTATCTAGTAAGAATTTTGCGAGTCAAAGTTGTGAAGTCAAAAGTCAAAATAAGTGTTCATCATGAAATTCATTTTTGTTTTAAGGTCTCTGTTGAAATTAAGGATTTAGAAAGTTTACATGTATGATTTGAAACTTAATTCATGTTATACTCTTGGGCTAAAAACAACTGGAATCGAAAATCAAACTTGAAGTTATTTTTTTTTATTTCACATAACAGACTAAGTCTGTTTGAATTTCTTTCTATTTGGTTTTGTTTGTTAATTTAAAAATCCAATATGAAACGTTTCTGTTTTAATTACACTATGTAATGTATCTGTCATGATGTTTGTTTGGAACCCCTGGTCGACGAGTGAAGAAGAAAAAGATATAGGGACATAGATAGATATAGAATATATAAAATTTAGTAGGGGTTATAAATCAGAAAAACAAAGTGGTTCGAGTGGTTTTGGGTGTTGTCTGATCGAGAGGTCACATGGTCGTGCCTGGTCACTACCATATATTTTTTTATTGGAAAACCTATTTAAGGTAGTTTTTTATTTATCATTTTTATCATTATTATTATTATTATTATTATTATTATTATTATTATTATTATTATTATTATTATTATTATTATTATTATTATTATTATTATTATTATTATTATTATTATTATTATTATTACTACTACTTACTAGGATTATTGTATCACAAATAATTATCATTAATATTGTTAATATTATTATCATTATTAATATTATTAGTATTAACATTATTATTATTAGTAGTATTATTATTGTATTATTATTGTTATTACCAATTGTTATGATTGCGAACATGTTAATAACAACTATATTATGAAGTTAGTAATAAAAATTATTATAAAATTTAGAAACTGTTATAAATTATATGATTACCTGTACAATTATGAATATAATTATTAAATTAAGTTATAGAAACTGTGGTTATAAGTCTAGAAATTTAACACAGAGTTTAGGATAAAACTTATTATTAACAATATTATTATTATCATTTTATTATTAAAATGAAGTATCATTATAAATAAAAAATGTTTCAAAGTTATTATTATTATTTATTAAAACTATCATTTTATCAAAATTAGTAAGATTATTATCTTTATTAAAAATTAACACTATTATAGTTATTATTATTACTATTATTAGTATTATCATTATTTTCATTTTGATATTACTACAAATAAATATTGTTGTATAAAAATACATTACAATAATATTAAAATTACATATCACTATATTTTTGTTATTAAAATAATATTAACTAAACTATATATAAATATATCAATTAATATATAAATATATACTTTTATTATATATAAACCTTATTATAAATTAGTATTATTAATATGTTATAACGGATATTAATTATATGAATTATATAGATTAAATATATTAAATTTATCTATATAAGACATAATATAAAAAGTATGATTATTAATAATAATATAAATAAACTTATTCAAATACCATTATATGTTTTAATATATATACTTGATATAGGTTCGTGAATCTAAGGCCAACCCTGCGTTGTTCAATATCGTCATATGTATTTTTACTACAAAATACAGTATTGTGAGTTTTCATTCGCTCTCTTTTTTAAATGCTTTTGCAATATATATTTTTGGGACTGAGAATACATGCACTGCTTTTTTAAATGCTTTACGAAATAGACACAAGTAATCGAAAGTACATTCTATGGTTGGATTATCGAACTGAATATGCCCCTTTTTAGCTTGGTAGCCTAAGAATTGGTGTTTATGATAATTGACACCAATTGACGCGAATCCTAAAGATAGATCTATGGGCACTAACAAGCCTCAGTCAGAGAATTTGAACTGCTTTAGTACTTCGATTTATCATGTCCGATGTGAGTCCCGAAATGATGGGGATATTCTATATGCATCCTGTTAAGGCCGGTTACCAGGTGTTCAATCCATATGAATGATTTTTATGCATGATGTTTATGAGAAAGGGAAATATGAAATCTTGTGGTCTATTAAAATTATGGAAATGATTGATACGATAAACTAATGAACTCACAAACCTTTTGGTTGACACTTTAAAGCATGTTTATTCTCAGTTATTAAAGAAATCTTCCGCTGTGCATTTGCTCATTTTAGAGATATTACTTGGAGTCATTCATGACATATTTCAAAAGATGTTGCATTCGAGTCGTTGAGTTCATCAAGATTATTAATAAGTCAATTATAGTTTAATATATTATGAAATGGTATGCATGGCGTCAACTTTTGATGTAATGAAAGTTTTTCTTTTAAAAACGAATGCAATGTTTGTAAAATGTATCATATAGAGGTCAAGTACCTCGCGATGTAACCAAATGTAATGTATTCGTCCAGATCGATTAAGACGGGTCATTAAAGTTGGTATCAGAGCGGTGGTCTTAGCGAACCAGGTCTTGCATTAGTGTGTCTAACTAGTAGTTGTTAGGATGCATTAATGAGTCTGGACTTCGACCGTGTCTGCATGTCAAAAGTTTTGCTTATCATTTATAGTCAGAAATCATCTGCTTATCATCCTTAAGAAATTACCTGCTTATCATTCTTAGTCTAGACACGTCTTACTGCATTGATTGCATGAATAGTGTATAGACAAAATTCATATCTTAGAGTATCTGCTAATTCATATCTTAGCGTTTCTGTTAGGCAAACTTTGCCTGACATATTCTGTAAACTCCTCCGTAATCTACGAGATCTTCTGTACTATATTTAGGTATTCTATGCAATTAGAATATCATCCGATATCCGAAAATCATTTCATATCGAAAATCCTTTATCTAACCGTACAAGACGGAACTCGCAACTAGTTCAAATTCCTTAGATTCCGACAGCTATTCTGATATGGATTTCGACTCAAGCTCCAAAAGCAGAATAATCAGAATGGATCAACAAATCAGTCATCACCAAGTCTAGATGAATTAAGGATGGATTCGTAGTCGACTTAATCAATGGAGACGCGAAGAAGACGATCCCTTCCACCAACCAAATTCACCTCTTGGTGAAGAACTTGAAGCACTTACCGGTGAACCTGTCCAAAACACCATATTCACCCTCATTACCAGGATATCCCACAACGATTATATGATATCCCAAATTCTGAACCTTATTCATCCGCTCGTTCTAACCGTCAATCATTTCGGGGTAATAGAAGAAGTCAACGAACTTCGCCCTCGGGTAATTAATTTGGAGAATATGGTGCAAAACTTACCAGCTTCAGCAACATCACCGGCACCAACAGTACCACCAACAACCCAAGTTTCAACATCGCATGCCTCAACATCTCATTTTGTACCTCGAGTATAACTATCATTCTACATGACGTTCTACATCATTTATCTTCGTTCGACATGATGGTTATGTAACCTCTAATGTTTTAGAGATTATGTACCCTAGTTCTAACCGTAACCCAAATGAGTTTAATATCATATTAACTCATTAAATCCATGATTACATCTGAAGAAAATATATATGTATATATGTTTTCATAAAGATTGTAATTAAAAATTCTTTTGTACAAACTGTTAATGGTGAAAATATTTTAACGGGTAGGTAATACCCGAGGAATATTTAGATTTCACATTAATAAGTTACACTGTACATTCTTCGAAGCTGATTCAACAGTCATTTACTATCCTACTTACAACCACCGATATACGTATCCGTTTACCGCAGAATAACCATTTTCATTCAATTTCATATTTGGATTTTGACCTATCAGAATCCAACAAGTGGCATAATGAAGAAAACATTTGACAAAAATAAAATTTGTTAGAAACAGATAAATTAACTATGAGAAATTTTGTTAAGAATCCACGCTAACAAAATCCTAGCTAACTGTTCCTAGCTAACTATTAATTCCTTATTACATTTTAATTATCGCAATTTATTTTATCGTAATTTAATTCTCGCAATTTTATTTATTGTCATTTAATTTCTGTTATTTATTTTACGCACTTTATTTATCGTCATTTAAATACTGTTAATTACTCATTTTAAATATCGGGACACGTATACAAGGTTTTGACATATCATATCGACGCATCTATATATATTATTTGGAATAACCAAAGACACTTTATATGCAGTTATGCTCGAGTTAGCTATACAGGGTTGAGGTTGATTCTAAAATAATATATATACTTTGAGTTGTGATCGAGTCTGATACATGTATACAATGGGTCACGATACGTAATAATTAATTCGAATATTATATATTAAACTATATATGAATCAATTGAATTGCTAACTGTGGACTGCCAACATTGGACAATTAAAATGAATTACAATATTGATTATAACATATGAAACTAAACATTTCTTCAAGTTTGCCACTTGATTTCCTCTTAAACCTCAATTGTATCTTGACGATTACAATCTGCGTTCAAACATTTCAAGATTCCTGAAAACACCTCAATAAAGAGGATGAACCAACCGCACTTCATATACGAGAAGAAAGATTTAAGCAAAAATCATGCACCTGGAAAACTCTCGGAAACTAGGTAAAAGTTTAACATGAATCCGTATCAGATCCTGTAAGCATTATTATTACCCAAAATAACTTGGTAATCCCTTTCAAAGTAGCAAATTTTGTCACAGCTCCAGCAAGTTAACTTCGACTTTTCCTCCAGAGTAACTCTTTTATAACCCTGATATATAACGATTACCCCTTCATCATCGTTACCAGGGAACCTTTATATCCCACCGCATTAGCAGTAAACTTACCAGCAACTTCGTTACTCATTGGCTTAAGTCTCTCCGAAGAACCATTATATTTGTTCATTAAAACCCTATCATATACTCATCCGCACCTTGTAACGAGAATTGTCATACCAATTACCAGAAATCAGCAATCAGTATTTTGAATCTCGCAGCGTTTCTACATCAACCGATATATGTATGCATATAACATTTACCTCTTAGAATTATGATCTTCCATTCTGAAAAGCACCCAGTCTACGAATCAATACTCGAAATGCTGAAAAAGTTGAATGAAGCAGAAGAAATTATAAACAACCATAAACAACCTTAACAGTCGAAAGTGATAATAAAGAATGGAGTGTTGAAAACACTCAATAGAAAATTTTGTACTGAAAAGCGGATTATGCGAAACCATGAAGGAGGCTGTGGACAAAACACAAGTACAAAATCTACCTTCAAAGAATCCTAATAATTCAGTGTCTGCCGAAATCTTTAGCGAATACCTTGCTCCTGACTCTACACTTTTACATACAATCTTCATCATAATCCATCGATATTAGAAATTCTAAGATACCCTCGTATCTTTCAGTATAAATATCCTCGATATTTCTGACGATATTTTCATAACTATTCTTATCTGAAATCATTTATCTCTTCGTGCTATATGTATTATATCAGAAAGGAAACTATTTTAATTTTTCAAAATTCTGAAACCTTGAGTTTAAAATATGAATGTTTTTGAAGTAGTGTTGGGAACTGAAGCATGGGTTAGTATAATATAATGACACTTGATCAACGTGATTATTTTATAGTAAGTCATGCTGAGTTTCTAATGAAACGTGATGATTCACAGACCATAACGTCATCATGTGCCATGTTACACGACTCTTACATTCTATCTAATCTATAGACATATCAAGAATATATTTTCCTGATAGTTCTATCTTTTTTCATGAATTCTGGCAATTTAACTAATTAAAATCGTGCTTTTACAATTTCTCTCTTAGAACGTTAGTCATGTTCATTCGAAACTTCATACTTACGAATTCTGGACCATTACTCGCCTTACTAGAGGTCGAGAAGAAAATAAAAAGGCAAAGAGCTCCAAAATATAAGAGAAAATATAAAGTCCAATAACAACACGGAGGTCACAAACCGTGGATATTAACACGAATAGCAATATAAAGACACGGTAGAATTAAGAATAGTATCACCCCAAGGAAATAGTAGAAGTAAACAGATTTTTTTGGTGGAAGATTGAGAAGAAGGATGACAGAAATAATAATTAGAAAAATATCAAGGATTAGAACTGGATTAAGCATTTTTACAATCTTTTTGATGTATGAACTAAGAAAGAAAGTATAGGAATGGTGAGAATAATGGAACGGAAGAGTTTAATTTATAATGAAAATATCAGACAGAGTAATCGAGGCAGATCACCGTATTTAATTATAGAAATCTTAATTTCCTTATTCGCCGAAGAATCAAATCTTTTAGATATTCGAAGATTTTCTTTGAATTCCTTGAATTCCGGAATTCAACCATGACTACGTCAAAAGTTATGACGAAACTTATTTTCCTTATTCCACTATTTTGTGATAGCTTCACTCGTACTCTTCACATAAACAATTTGTTTTATCCATATCACTCACTGATGATAAAACTCTAATTTCTAGCTTATATACGTCAAGAAAACATACTTATTGTTAGCCATGACCATCCCAATCAAATTTTGGGATGAAATTTCTTTAATGGGTAGGTACTGTGACGACCCAGAAATTTCTGACCAAATTTAAACTTAATCTTTATATAGTTTCGACACGATAAGCAAAGTCTATTAAACCGAGTCTCAAAAATTTTTGAACTATTTACATGATTCAGTTAACCCTTGGCAATGCACGACGATTCACGAACAATTGTTTACAATAAATATGTAAATATATATAAATGAAAGTATATATAATAATTGGAAATAATAAAATATAATTTAAATTATATATGTAAAACAAAATATAAAATAATTACATTGTAATTTAAAATGAGTCTATATATATATATATATATATATATATATATATATATATATATATATATATATGATTTCTAGGAATAATTATAATAAAATGTATATTGATATATATATATATATATATATATATATATATATATATATATATATAATATATATATATATATATATATATATATATATATATATATATATATATATATATATAGTGTTAAAATATTAAATTATATATTATACAATTAATAAATCTTACAAATTGTAATATTAATATATATAATGTAATTACAAGTTAATTTTAGTTGTCATATTATTATATACATTATTATTTAATATCAGTACTATTAAAATTATTAAAAGTTATAATATAAGAATTGATACATTTGATTTGTTATGATATTATAACTAATAATATTATTAGTACCATTAATAATAAAAAATATATTTTTTTAATCAAAATTAGACATATTATTAATACCAATAAATATATATAAATATAAAAATTGGTATATATAAATTAATATAGTATTATTATAATTAGTAATATTATTATTAATAATGACATGGTTATAAATGTTAGAGTAATTGTTATCATTATCATTAGTAAAGATATTATTATATTTACTATTATATTATTAATATTTATATTAAGAATATTATCATTATAGTTATATTTATTAATAATATTAATTATAATCTATAAAAAATAAATATATAAATATAATAGATATACATATATAGAGATAGATATATACAGGTATATATAATACATATATACGCAGTTATATATAGTTATATATTTTAGGAAATCAATATTTATTTTATTATTAGTATAATTATAATTATTAATTATTAATAATATCTATATGAACATCATACGTACCAATTAAGGACCCAATTTTGTTTCCAATCACTTTCATTCTGTTTAATTTGTCGACTTCAAATCACGAATCATTCCAAAATCTGTTGAACGTCGATATCTGCTTTAGTTATTTTATTTTATTTTTGGTTGTTTTCTTCTTCTGCTTTATTATATCTGTCGAATAATATTTTTTTTTTTGTATAAAACAGGTAATTAAATCCTGCTATTGGGAAAACGTTCACCTTTACACTCTCATTTATCAATCTCAAAAACCCTTTAGAGCCTGTATTTAATCGAATTTAAAACAGAAGAAAAAGAAGAACCGGGAAACCTCTGTTCTTGATCGAATTCATCAAAACTTCGAATTAGAATCTAATTTCAAAATCTACAAATGCAAAGTTGTTTTAAATCCTTCACTTAAACTCTCTATAAAGTTTCAAATCCTTGATTTTAGTATCGAGTAAGAATTTTGCGAGTCAAAGTTGTGAAGTCAAAAGTCAAAATAAGTGTTCATCACGAAATTCGTTTTTGTTTTAAGGTCTCTGTTGAAAGTAAGGATTTAGAAAGTTTAAATGTATGATTTGAAACTTAATTCATGTTATACTCTTGGGCTAAAAACAACTGGAATCGAAAATCAAACTTGAAGTTATTTATTTTTTTATTTCACATAACAGACTAAGTCTGTTTGAATTTCTTTCAATTTCGTTTTGTTTGTTAATTTAAAAATCTAATATGAAACGTTTCTGTTTTTAATTACACTATGTAATGTATCTGTCATGATGTTTGTTTGGAACCCCTGGTCGACGAGTGAAGAAGAAGAAGATATAGGGACACAGATAGATATAGAATATATAAAATTAAGTAGGGGTTATAAATCAGAAAAACAAAGTGGTTCGAGTGGTTTTGGGTGTTGTTGTCTGATCGAGAGGTTACATGGTCGAGCCTGGTCACTGCCATATATTTTTTTGTTGGAAAACCTATCTAAGGTAGTTTTTTATTTATCATTATTATCATTATCATTATTATTATTATTATTATTATTATTATTATTATTATTATTATTATTATTATTATTATTATTATTATTATTATTATTATTATTATTATTATTATTACTTACTAGGATTATTGTATCACAAATAATTATCATTAATATTGTTAATATTATTATCATTATTAATATTATTAGTATTAACATTATTATTATTAGTAGTATTATTATTGTATTATTATTGTTATTACCAATTGTTATGATTGCGAACATGTTAATAACAACTATATTATGAAGTTAGTAATAAAAATTATTATAAAATTTAGAAACTGGTTATAAATTATATGATTACCTGTACAATTATGAATATAATTATTAAATTAAGTTATAGAAACTGTGGTTATAAGTCTAGAAATTTAACACAGAGTTTAAGATAAAACTTATTATTAACAATATTATCATTATCATTTTATTATTAAAATGAAGTATCATTATAAATAAAAAATGTTTCAAAGTTATTATTATTATTTATTAAAACTATCATTTTATCAAAATTAGTAAGATTATTATCTTTATTAAAAATTAACACTATTATCGTTATTATTATTACTATTATTAGTATTATCATTGTTATCATTTTGATATTACTACGAATAAATATTGTTGTATAAAAATACATTACAATAATGTTAAAATTACATATCACTATATTTTTGTTATTAAAATAATATTAACTAAACTATATATAAATATATCAATTAATATATAAATATATACTTTTATTATATATAAACCTTAATATAAATTAGTATTATTAATATGTTATAACGGATATTAATTATATGAATTATATAGATTAAATATATTAAATTTATCTATATAACACATAATATAAAAAGTATGATTATTAATAATAATATAAATAAACTTATTCAAATACCATTATATGTTTTAATATATATACTTGATATAGGTTCGTGAATCCAAGGCCAACCCTGCGTTGTTCAATATCGTCATATGTATTTTTACTACAAAATACAGTATTGTGAGTTTTCATTCGCTCTCTTTTTTAAATGCTTTTGCAATATATATTTTTGGGACTGAGAATACATGCACTGCTTTTTTAAATGCTTTACGAAATAGACACAAGCAATCGAAAGTACATTCTATGGTTGGATTATCGAACCGAATATGCCCCTTTTTAGCTTGGTAGCCTAAGAATTGGTGTTTATGATAATTGCCAACAATTGACGCGAATCCTAAAGATAGATCTATGGGCACTAACAAGCCCCAGTCAGAGAATTTGAACTGCTTTAGTACTTCGATTTATCATGTCCGATGTGAGTCCCGGAATGATGGGGATATTCTATATGCATCCTGTTAAGGCCGGTTACCAGGTGTTCAATCCATATGAATGATTTTTATACATGATGTTTATGAGAAATGGAAATATGAAATCTTGTGGTCTATTAAAATTATGGAAATGATTGATTACGATAAACTAATGAACTCACCAACCTTTTGGTTGAAACTTTAAAGCATGTTTATTCTCAGGTATTAAAGAAATCTTCCGCTGTGCATTTGCTCATTTTAGGGATATTACTTGGAGTCATTCATGACATATTTCAAAAGACGTTGCATTCGAGTCGTTGAGTTCATCAAGATTATTACTAATTCAATTATAGTTGGATATATTATGAAATGGTATGCATGCCGTCAACTTTCGATGTAATGAAAGTTTGTCTTTTAAAAACGAATGCAATGTTTGTAAAATGTATCATATAGAGGTCAAATACCTCGCGATGTAACCAAATGTAATGTATTCGTCCAGATGGATTAGGACGGGTCATTAAACTTTTGGCCATTTACAACTTTTGCTGCTTCATCAGCATTCAATGCCACCATATCTGAATCATTGGTTATCAATTCGAGGTATTTTCAGGAAATTTTGAAGAATTTGTACGCAGATTGTAATCATCAAGATACAAAAGATTGTTTAAGATGAAATCAAGTGGCAAACTTGAAGAAATATTTAATTGTAGAAGATGTAACTTATTAACGATATTTTAAATCAAAATGTATTATAATTAATATTTCATACTCTTTTAATTGTGACGATCGCTCCAAATCCATATGGACGAACACGTCATTCATTGATTTCATTGCGAGGTATTTGACCTCTATATGATACGTTTTGTAAACATTGCATTCTTTTGAAAAGGCACACCATAAATGAATATTTAAATCAAAGATTTTCGACATCTGATGATTTCTACATATAGACAATCACCATAAATAATAGTTTACAACAGTACTTTCGTTGACAATGCAGTCAAAATAAGATACATGGTGATAATTTGGTGAATGCAACGTTTTCTTGAAAAATATGTCATGTAAGACTCCATCCACATAGCTTGTCTAACATCTAAGCAAACAGCGGAAGACTTCTAGGAAACCTGAGAATAAACATGCTAACAAGTGTCAACACAAAGGTTGGTGAGTTCATAGTTTTAATGTTTCGTATAATCTGTATATAAAGGTGGATCACAAGATTTCAGTTGTTTCATCCAGAAACGTTTATCAAAATATTCAATGAAATTGAGCACCCTGGTGTAGTGACCCGAACTTTTCCATGTTTATATATATTAATTGAGATTGATATTTACATGATTAAATGTTTCCAACATGTTAAGCAATCAAACTTGTTAAGACTTGATTAATTGAAATATGTTTCATATAGACAATTGACCACCCAAGTTGACCGGCGATTCACGAACGTTAAAACTTGTAAAAACGACATGACGAAATATATATGGATATACATATGGTTAACATGAGATTATGATAATTAAGTATCTCCATAAGTATATTAACAATGAGTTATATACATATAAACAAGACTACTAACTTAAGGATTTCGAAACGAGACATATATGTAACGATTATCGTTGTAACGACATTTAAATGTATATATATCATATTAAGATATATTAATATATCATAATATCATGATAATATAATAATTTAACATCTCATTAGATATAATAAACAATGGGTTAACAACATTAATTGAGATCGTTAACTTAAAGGTTTCAAAACAACACTTACATGTAACGACTAACGATGACTTAACGACTCAGTTAAAATGTATATACATGTAGTGTATTTAGATGTATTAAAATACTTTTGGAAGACTTCAAGACATATATCAAAACACTCATACTTAACGAAAATGGTTACAGTTACTTTCCCATTCTTTTCTTTCATCAAGAATTCTAGTCGTATTCTTACCCGTATTATACACAGCTTCAAAACGTACTTACTATGGGTATATACCAATAGGAACTAGCATGGGATTCTACTCTTGATTATGTCATGTATGACTAATCAATTTTAACTTCTACCATGAGCTAGTCAACTAACTAGAACTCCTTTTAACCCCACTCACCACTCACCAATTACCACTCATCATTCATTCCATTTCACTTCCAATTCTCTTTCTAATTCTCTCTCAACACACACACACACTATTATGAACGTATTTTTCCAGTAGTTAATCATCATCTTCATCAAAAATCACTTCAAGAATCAAGCTATAATCATCATAGGAAGAACACTTCAAGAACACTTCAAAAATCCCTTCAAGTTTACTAATTTACTTCCAAGCTTTCTAATCCATTCCAAGTAATCATCTAAGATCAAGAAACCTTTGTTATATACAGTAGGTTATCTTTATTACTCAAGGTAATATTCATATTCAAACTTTGATTCAATTTCTATAACTATAAACTATCTTAATTCGAGTAAAAATCTTACTTGAACTTGTTTTTGTGTCATGATCCTACTTCAAGAACTTTCAAGCCATCCAAGATCCTTTGAAGCTAGATCATTTCTTGTCACTTCCAGTAGGTTTACCTACTAAACTTGAGGTAGTAATGATGTTCATAACATCATTCGATTCATATATATAAAACTATCTTATTCGAAGGTTTAAACTCGTAATCACTAGAACATAGTTTAGTTAATTCTAAACTTGTTCGCAAACAAAAGTTAATCCTTCTAAATTGACTTTTAAAATTAACTACACACATGTTCTATATCTATATGATATGCTAACTTAATGATTTAAAACCTGGAAACACGAAAAACACCGTAAAACCGGATTTACGCCGTCGTAGTAACACCGCGGGCTGTTTTGGGTTAATTAATTAAAAACTATGATAAACTTTGATTTAAAAGTTGTTATTCTGAGAAAATGATTTTTATTATGAACATGAAACTATATCCAAAAATTATGGTTAAACTCAAAGTGGAAGTATGTTTTCTAAAATGGTCATCTAGACGTCGTTCTTTCGATTGAAATGACTACCTTTACAAAAACGACTTGTAACTTATTTTTCCGACTATAAACCTATACTTTTCTTTTTCGATTCATAAAATAGAGTTCAATATGAAACCATAGCAATTTGATTCACTCAAAACGGATTTAAAATGAAGAAGTTATGGGTAAAATAAGATTGGATAATTTTTCTCATTTTAGCTACGTGAAAATTGGTAACAAATATATTCCAACCATAACTTAATCAACTTGTATTGTATATTATGTAATCTTGAGATACCATAGACACGTATACAATGTTTCAACCTATCATGTCGACACATCTATATATATTTCGGAACAACCATAGACACTCTATATGTGAATGTTGGAGTTAGCTATACAGGGTTAAGGTTGATTCCAAAATATATATAGTTTGAGTTGTGATCAATACTGAGATACGTATACACTGGGTCGTGGATTGATTCAAGATAATATTTATCGATTTATTTCTGTACATCTAACTGTGGACAACTAGTTGTAAGTTACTAACGAGGACAGCTGACTTAATAAACTTAAAACATCAAAATATATTAAAAGTGTTGTAAATATATTTTGAACATACTTTAATATATATGTATATATTGTTATAGGTTCGTGAATCAACAGTGGCCAAGTTTTACTTCTCGATGAAGTAAAAATCTGTGAAAGTGAGTTATAGTCCCACTTTTAAAATCTAATATTTTTGGGATGAGAATACATGCAGGTTTTATAAATGATTTACAAAATAGACACAAGTACGTGAAACTACATTCTATGGTTGAATTATCGAAATCGAATATGCCCCTTTTTATTAAGTCTGGTAATCTAAGAATTAGGGAACAGACACCCTAATTGACGCGAATCCTAAAGATAGATCTATTGGGCCTAACAAACCCCATCCAAAGTACCGGATGCTTTAGTACTTCGAAATTTATATCATATCCGAAGGGTGTCCCGGAATGATGGGGATATTCTTATATATGCATCTTGTTAATGTCGGTTACCAGGTGTTCACCATATGAATGATTTTTATCTCTATGTATGGGATGTGTATTGAAATATGAAATCTTGTGGTCTATTGTTACGATTTGATATATATAGGTTAAACCTATAACTCACCAACATTTTTGTTGACGTTTTAAGCATGTTTATTCTCAGGTGATTATTAAGAGCTTCCGCTGTCGCATACTTAAATAAGGACGAGATTTGGAGTCCATGCTTGTATGATATTGTGTAAAAACTGCATTCAAGAAACTTATTTTGTTGTAACATATTTGTATTGTAAACCATTATGTAATGGTCGTGTGTAAACAGGATATTTTAGGTTATCATTATTTGATAATCTACGTAAAGTTTTTTAAACCTTTATTGATGAAATAAAGGTTATGGTTTGTTTTAAAATGAATGCAGTCTTTGAAAAACGTCTCATATAGAGGTCAAAACCTCGTAACGAAATCAATTAATATGGAACGTTTTTAATCAATAAGAACGGGACATTTCAGTTGGTATCCGAGCGTTGGTCTTAGAGAACCAGAATTTTGCATTAGTGTGTCTTATCGAGTTTGTTAGGATGCATTAGTGAGTCTGGACTTCGACCGTGTTTACTTGAAAAATGATTGCTTAACAAATTTTGTTGGAAACTATATATTTTTAACATGTGAATATTATGTGATATATTAATCTCTTAACGCGTTTGATATTATGTGATAGATGTCTACCTCTAGAACAAGTCCCATGACTCACCTAATAATAATGAAGAGTCAAATGTAAATTGGAACGATTCGTGGACTGATTCACAAGTTCCCGAAGAGGAACCGGAAGAAGAGTCGGAACCGGAAGAAGAATCGGAACCGGTAGAAGAATCGGAACCGGATGAAGAAATAGAACCGGTGGGGGAAATAATAAAATGGTTAAGTAAAAGAAAATCCTCAACCAACCGACCAAGGTTAATTATGGTCAATGGTGTTTCCGCCAAGGAAGCAAAATATTGGGAGGATTACCAATTCTCCGATGAATCGGATTCCGACGAGAATTCCGATGATGTTATAGAAATTACCCCAACTGAATTTAAAAAGGCAAAAGAAAATAATAAGGGAAAGGGCATAAAAATAGAGAAATCTAATTCCAACCCCGATGAACTTTATATGTATCGTCAACCCCCGAAGTCCTTAAGTTGTAACAATGACCCGGGAACCTCTAAACCACCAGGTTTTTCTAAACCAATGTGGATAACGACGGCTCGTATTAGGGGAACATCATATATCCCTAGAAACTTGGCAAAATGAACCAAAACCGAAGAAGAAGAAACAAGCGAGTCGGAATAAGATAGTTGTATTCGTGTGGTGTAATATAAGTAATATAGTGTGCTTATGCTTTATGATATATGTAAAAATTGCTTGTATTAATAAGTAATTTTTTTTATGAATCTAACTCTTGTCTATTTTACAGTATAAAAACACAAAATGGATAGACAACCCAATATTTTAAGAGACCTACCCGGAGACATGATTGATGAAATCTTGTCTCGAGTCGGTCAGAATTCTTCGGCACAACTATTTAAGGCGAGATAAGTTTGTAAGACATTCGAAGAACGTTCCAAGAATGCCTTGGTTTATAAAAGGCTTTCATTCGAAAGATGGGGGATATCACACTGGGAAATCCATAAGTTACGATGTGTTTACTTTGACGCATATATTGCGGGGAACCCAAATGCTATTTTACGCAATGGGTTAAGAAATTATTTTGACTCAATATATCCGAATATTGGACTTCGTGATTTAGAAAAAGCGGCTAACATGCAACATAAAGAAGCATGTTATGCTTACGGATTAGTAATGTTCGCTTCTCACCAAAGTGAGAACAAGAACATCGGCCTACAACTATTGAACAAAACGTTCCCACAAGTGACGGAGTCGGTAATTGGGGTAAGAAATGAGGTTTTTAGATTGTTACGGGACTGTTGGACATTACGTAACCCTCGTCCCTTTAACGACGTTACAACACGCTGTCTTATCAACGGCCATAACGGTTATGTTCCACAAGACCAAGGATGGGAAGTAGTCCTAGTAAAACCAGAATGCATGACTTGTTTCTGGACGTATGAATTACGTGTCTTTATTGCCTTTGCTGAACGACTTGTGTACTAGCTAGAATTATCTTCACAACTATCTTGTATCAAAGTTATTGTGTGCTATATTTCATGCTTTATGTAAAATAAGCGGTATTGTAAGTTTGTAAAATATTGTATAAAAGTTTGAACGCGAAATATTATTATAATCAGTTTTTCATATAGAATTGTAGTAGTTGAATTGTATATTAGCTACTAAGTATGAACTTAACGGGTAGGTACTACCCGAATTTAAACTTATAAAACGCTAATATGAAGAAAAAGCTTTTATAAATGAGTTCATATTATGCTACGAAATACTATTAACTACTCTTAATATTCTGTATGATTAACTTGTTCCATTTGACTATCTTGAAGGAAATGGCACCGACTACTCGATACACCGTGAATATGAATGAAGAGGAATTCCGTACTTTTCTAGCTTCAAACATAGCCGCAGTACAGGCTGCGCTACATACCAACAATAACCTTGGATCTAGCAGTACAGGAAATCGTGTAGGATGCACCTACAAAGAATTCACTGCCTGCAAACCCTTGGAATTTGATGGAACCGAAGGACCGATCGGATTGAAACGGTGGACCGAGAAGGTCGAATCAGTGTTTGCCATAAGTAAGTGTACTGAAGAGGACAAAGTAAAGTACGCTACGCATACCTTCACAGGTTCTGCGTTAACATGGTGGAATACCTATCTAGAGCAAGTGGGACAAGACGATGCGTACGCACTACCGTGGTCAGCATTCAAGCACTTGATGAACGAGAAGTACCGTCCCAGAACTGAGGTCAATAAGCTCAAGACAGAACTTAGAGGGTTACGAACCCAAGGATTTGATATTACCACGTACGAAAGACGATTCACAGAATTGTGCCTATTGTGTCCGGGAGCATTCGAAGATGAGGAAGAGAAGATCGAGGCGTTTGTGAAAGGATTACCGGAAAGAATCCAAGAAGATATAAGTTCACACGAGCCCGCCTCCATACAACAGGCATGTAGAATGGCTCACAAACTAGTGAACCAGATTGAAGAAAGAATTAAAGAACAGACTGCTGAAGAGGCCAATGTGAAGCAAGTCAAAAGAAAGTGGGAGGAAAACGGTGATAAGAATCACCAATACAACAACAACAGCAATTACAACAATAATCGCAACAATTATCCCAACAATCGCAACATCAATCGCAACTACAACAAATGGCCCAACAACAACAACAACAGCAACAACAACAACAACAACAACAACAACAACTACAACAATCATCCCAACAACAATAATAACCGCAACAACAACAATCAGAAGCAGCTATGCCAATGGTGTGAAAAGTATCACTCGGGGTTCTGCACCAAATTTTGCAACAAGTGTAAAAGAAATGGTCATAGAGCAGTGAAGTGTGAGGTCTACGGACCAGGGGTTAATAGAACGAAAGGAACAAATGGTGTCGGAACGAGTAATGGCGGAGCAAGTAGTGTCGGAGCAAGTTATGCCAATGTAGTTTGTTATAAATGTGGAAAACCTGGCCACATTATTATAAATTGCCCGAACCAGGAGAACACGAATGGACAAGGCCGCGGAAGAGTTTTCAATATTAATGCGGCAGAGGCACAGGAAGACCCGGAGCTTGTTACGGGTACGTTTCTTATTGACAATAAATCTGCTTACGTTTTATTTGATTCGGGTGCGGATAGAAGCTATATGAGTAGAGATTTTTGTGCTATATTAAGTTATCCATTGACGCCTTTGGATAGTAAATTTTTACTCGAATTAGCAAATGGTAAATTAATTTCAGCAGATAATATATGTCGAAATCGAGAAATTAAACTGGTTAGCGAAACATTTAAGATTGATTTGATACCAGTAGAGTTAGGAGTTTTGATGTGATAATCGGTATGGACTGGTTGAAAGAAGTGAAAGCAGAGATCGTTTGTTACAAAAATGCAATTCGCATTATACGAGAAAAAGGAAAACCCTTAATGGTGTACGGAGAAAAGGGCAACACGAAGCTACATCTTATTAGTAATTTGAAGGCACAAAAACTAATAAGAAATGGTTGCTATGCTGTTCTAGCACACGTCGAGAAAGTACAAACTGAAGAAAAGAGCATCAATGATGTTCCCATTGCAAAAGAATTTCTCGATGTATTTCCGAAAGAATTACCGGGATTACCCCCACATCGATCCGTTGAATTTCAAATAGATCTTGTACCAGGAGCTGCACCAATAGCTCGTGCTCCTTACAGACTCGCACCCAGCGAGATAAAAGAACTGCAAAATCAATTACAAGAACTTTTAGAGCGTGGTTTCATTCGACCAAGCACATCACCGTGGGGAGCTCCTGTTTTGTTTGTCAAGAAGAAAGATGGTACATTCAGGTTGTGTATCGACTACCGAGAGTTGAACAAACTTACCATCAAGAACCGCTACCCACTACCGAGAATCGATGACTTATTTGATCAACTACAAGGCTCGTCTGTTTATTCAAAGATTGACTTACGTTCCGGGTATCATCAAATGCGAGTGAAAGAAGATGATATTCCAAAGACTGCTTTCAGAACACGTTACGGTCATTACGAGTTTATGGTCATGCCGTTTGGTTTAACTAATGCACCAGCTGTGTTCATGGACCTTATGAACCGAGTGTGTGGACCATACCTTGACAAGTTTGTCATTGTTTTCATTGATGACATACTTATTTACTCAAAGAATGACCAAGAACACGGTGAACATTTGAGAAAGGTGTTAGAAGTATTGAGGAAGGAAGAATTGTACGCTAAGTTTTCAAAGTGTGCATTTTGGTTGGAAGAAGTTCAATTCCTCGGTCACATAGTGAACAAAGAAGGTATTAAGGTGGATCCGGCAAAGATAGAAACTGTTGAAAAGTGGGAAACCCCGAAAACTCCGAAACACATACGCCAGTTTTTAGGACTAGCTGGTTACTACAGAAGGTTCATCCAAGACTTTTCCAGAATAGCAAAACCCTTGACTGCATTAACGCATAAAGGGAAGAAATTTGAATGGAATGATGAACAAGAGGAAGCGTTTCAGTTATTGAAGAAAAAGCTAACTACGACACCTATATTGTCATTGCCTGAAGGGAATGATGATTTTATGATTTATTGTGACGCATCAAAGCAAGGTCTCGGTTGTGTATTAATGCAACGAACGAAGGTGATTGCTTATGCGTCTAGACAATTGAAGATTCACGAACAAAATTATGCGACGCATGATTTGGAATTAGGCGCGGTTGTTTTTGCATTAAAGACTTGGAGGCACTACTTATATGGGGTCAAAAGTATTATATATACCGACCACAAAAGTCTTCAGCACATATTTAATCAGAAACAACTGAATATGAGGCAGCGTAGGTGGATTGAATTGTTGAATGATTACGACTTTGAGATTCGTTACCCCTCGGGGAAGGCAAATGTGGTAGCCGACGCCTTGAGCAGAAAGGACAGAGAACCCATTCAAGTAAAATCTATGAATATAATGATTCACAATAACCTTACTACTCAAATAAAGGAGGCGCAACAAGGAGTTTTAAAAGAGGAAAATTTAAAGGATGAAATACCCAAAGGATCGGAGAAGCATCTTAATATTCGGGAAGACGGAACCCGGTATAGGGCTGAAAGAATTTGGGTACCAAAATTTGGAGATATGAGAGAAATGGTACTTAGAGAAGCTCATAAAACCAGATACTCAATACATCCTGGAACGGGGAAGATGTACAAGGATCTCAAGAAACATTTTTGGTGGCCGGGTATGAAAGCCGATGTTGCTAAATACGTAGGAGAATGTTTGACGTGTTCTAAGGTTAAAGCTGAGCATCAGAAACCATCAGGTCTACTTCAACAACCCGAAATCCCAGAATGGAAATGGGAAAACATTACCATGGATTTCATCACTAAATTGCCAAGGACTGCAAGTGGTTTTGATACTATTTGGGTAATAGTTGATCGTCTCACCAAATCAGCACACTTCCTGCCAATAAGAGAAGATGACAAGATGGAGAAGTTAGCACGACTGTATTTGAAAGAAGTCGTCTCCAGACATGGAATACCAATCTCTATTATCTCTGATAGAGATGGCAGATTTATTTCAAGATTCTGGCAGACATTACAGCAAGCATTAGGAACTCGTCTGGACATGAGTACTGCCTATCATCCACAAACTGATGGGCAGAGCGAAAGGACGATATAAACACTTGAAGACATGCTACGAGCATGTGTTATTGATTTCGGAAACAGTTGGGATCGACATCTACCGTTAGCAGAATTTTCCTACAACAATAGCTACCATTCAAGCATTGAGATGGCGCCGTTTGAAGCACTTTATGGTAGAAAGTGCAGGTCTCCGATTTGTTGGAGTGAAGTGGGGGATAGACAAATTACGGGTCCGGAGATTATACAAGAAACTACCGAGAAGATCATCCAAATTCAACAACGGTTGAAAACCGCCCAAAGTCGACAAAAGAGCTACGCTGACATTAAAAGAAAAGATATAGAATTTGAAATTGGAGAGATGGTCATGCTTAAAGTTGCACCTTGGAAAGTCATTGTTCGATTTGGTAAACGAGGGAAATTAAATCCAAGGTATATTGGACCATTCAAGATTATTGATCGTGTCGGACCAGTAGCTTACCGACTTGAGTTACCTCAACAACTCGAGGCTGTACATAACACTTTCCACGTCTCGAATTTGAAGAAATGTTTTGCTAAAGAAGATCTCACTTTTCCGTTAGATGAAATCCAAATCAACGAAAAACTTCAATTCATCGAAGAACCCGTCGAAATAATGGATCGTGAGGTTAAAAGACTTACGCAAAACAAGATACCAATTGTTAAGGTTCGATGGAATACTCGTAGAAGACCCGAGTTCACCTGGGAGCGTGAAGATCAGATGAAGAAGAAATACCCACATCTATTTCCAGAAGATTCGTCAACACCTTCAACAGCTTAAAATTTCGGGACGAAATTTATTTACGGGTAGGTACTGTAGTGACCCGAACTTTTCCATGTTTATATATATTAATTGAGATTGATATTTACATGATTAAATGTTTCCAACATGTTAAGCAATCAAACTTGTTAAGACTTGATTAATTGAAATATGTTTCATATAGACAATTGACCACCCAAGTTGACCGGCGATTCACGAACGTTAAAACTTGTAAAAACGACATGACGAAATATATATGGATATACATATGGTTAACATGAGATTATGATAATTAAGTATCTCCATAAGTATATTAACAATGAGTTATATACATATAAACAAGACTACTAACTTAAGGATTTCGAAACGAGACATATATGTAACGATTATCGTTGTAACGACATTTAAATGTATATATATCATATTAAGATATATTAATATATCATAATATCATGATAATATAATAATTTAACATCTCATTAGATATAATAAACAATGGGTTAACAACATTAATTGAGATCGTTAACTTAAAGGTTTCAAAACAACACTTACATGTAACGACTAACGATGACTTAACGACTCAGTTAAAATGTATATACATGTAGTGTATTTAGATGTATTAAAATACTTTTGGAAGACTTCAAGACATATATCAAAACACTCATACTTAACGAAAATGGTTACAGTTACTTTCCCATTCTTTTCTTTCATCAAGAATTCTAGTCGTATTCTTACCCGTATTATACACAGCTTCAAAACGTACTTACTATGGGTATATACCAATAGGAACTAGCATGGGATTCTACTCTTGATTATGTCATGTATGACTAATCAATTTTAACTTCTACCATGAGCTAGTCAACTAACTAGAACTCCTTTTAACCCCACTCACCACTCACCAATTACCACTCATCATTCACTCCATTTCACTTCCAATTCTCTTTCTAATTCTCTCTCAACACACACACACACTATTATGAACGTATTTTTCCAGTAGTTAATCATCATCTTCATCAAAAATCACTTCAAGAATCAAGCTATAATCATCATAGGAAGAACACTTCAAGAACACTTCAAAAATCCCTTCAAGTTTACTAATTTACTTCCAAGCTTTCTAATCCATTCCAAGTAATCATCTAAGATCAAGAAACCTTTGTTATATACAGTAGGTTATCTTTCTTATTCAAGGTAATATTCATATTCAAACTTTGATTCAATTTCTATAACTATAAACTATCTTAATTCGAGTAAAAATCTTACTTGAACTTGTTTTTGTGTCATGATCCTACTTCAAGAACTTTCAAGCCATCCAAGATCCTTTAAAGCTAGATCATTTCTTGTCACTTCCAGTAGGTTTACCTACTAAACTTGAGGTAGTAATGATATTCATAACATCTTTCGATTCATATATATAAAACTATCTTATTTGAAGGTTTAAACTCGTAATCACTAGAACATAGTTTAGTTAATTCTAAACTTGTTCGCAAACAAAAGTTAATCCTTCTAACTTGACTTTTAAAATTAACTACACACATTTTCTATATCTATATGATATGCTAACTTAATGATTTAAAACCTGGAAACACGAAAAACACCGTAAAACCGGATTTACGCCGTCGTAGTAACACCGCGGGCTGTTTTGGGTTAGTTAATTAAAAACTATGATAAACTTTGATTTAAAAGTTGTTATTCTGAGAAAATGATTTTTATTATGAACATGAAACTATATCCAAAAATTATGGTTAAACTCAAAGTGGAAGTATGTTTTCTAAAATGGTCATCTAGACGTCGTTCTTTCGACTGAAATGACTACCTTTACAAAAACGACTTGTAACTTATTTTTTCGACTATAAACCTATAATTTTCTGTTTAGATTCATAAAATAGAGTTCAATATGAAACCATAGCAATTTGATTCACTCAAAACGGATTTAAAATGAAGAAGTTATGGGTAAAACAAGATTGGATAATTTTTCTCATTTTAGCTACGTGAAAATTGGTAACAAATCTATTCCAACCATAACTTAATCAACTTGTATTGTATATTATGTAATCTTGAGATACCATAGACACGTATACAATGTTTCGACCTATCATGTCGACACATCTATATATATTTCGGAACAACCATAGACACTCTATATGTGAATGTTGGAGTTAGCTATACAGGGTTGAGGTTGATTCCAAAATATATATAGTTTGAGTTGTGATCAATACTGAGATACGTATACACTGGGTCGTGGATTGATTCAAGATAATATTTATCGATTTATTTCTGTACATCTAACTGTGGACAACTAGTTGTAAGTTACTAACGAGGACAGCTGACTTAATAAACTTAAAACATCAAAATATATTAAAAGTGTTGTAAATATATTTTGAACATACTTTAATATATATGTATATATTGTTATAGGTTCGTGAATCAACAGTGGCCAAGTCTTACTTCTCGACGAAGTAAAAATCTGTGAAAGTGAGTTATAGTCCCACTTTTAAAATCTAATATTTTTGGGATGAGAATACATGCAGGTTTTATAAATGATTTACAAAATAGACACAAGTACGTGAAACTACATTCTATGGTTGAATTATCGAAATCGAATATGCCCCTTTTTATTAAGTCTGGTAATCTAAGAATTAGGGAACAGACACTCTAATTGACGCGAATCCTAAAGATAGATCTATTGGGCCTAACAAACCCCATCCAAAGTACCGGATGCTTTAGTACTTCGAAATTTATATCATATCCGAAGGGTGTCCCGGAATGATGGGGATATTCTTATATATGCATCTTGTTAATATCGGTTACCAGGTGTTCACCATATGAATGATTTTTATCTCTATGTATGGGATGTGTATTGAAATATGAAATCTTGTGGTCTATTGTTACGATTTGATATATATAGGTTAAACCTATAACTCACCAACATTTTTGTTGACGTTTTAAGCATGTTTATTCTCAGGTGATTATTAAGAGCTTCCGCTGTCGCATACTTAAATAAGGACGAGATTTGGAGTCCATGCTTGTATGATATTGTGTAAAAACTGCATTCAAGAAACTTATTTTGTTGTAACATATTTGTATTGTAAACCATTATGAAATGGTCGTGTGTAAACAGGATATTTTAGGTTATCGTTATTTGATAATCTACGTAAAGTTTTTAAAACCTTTATTGATGAAATAAAGGTTATGGTTTGTTTTAAAATGAATGCAGTCTTTGAAAAACGTCTCATATAGAGGTCAAAACCTCGCAACGAAATCAATTAATATGGAACGTTTTTAATCAATAAGAACGGGACATTTCACCTGGTAACTAAACTTAACGTATATATAATTTGTACCCTTTGTATAATCATCTTAATAATACACGCAAACCAACGTGTACGCTTCTCAAATAGCATACGTCCGTTAAAAGGCTAGTGCTCTAGCTCGGACGGGGATATCAAGCCCTATGGATCCATATACTACTACTCGCGCCCACCAGTTCTTATAACTGGCAGTTACTAGTTACCAACGCTAAGGGATTTTCGGTTCAAACTCAGTGTAGAATTTAGTATGTACTTGTATCCATTGCGTTTAAAATAAAGTGCATGTATTCTCAGTCCAAAAATATAGATTGCAAAAGCAATTAAAAAGGGAGCAAATGAAACTCACCTTAGCAGCACATAAAGTTGTTCATCGTAATGTGACTGAAACTCGGATTATCAAATAATCGTAGATCTCAACATATCAATATTAAGATTCAATATTGTAGGAAAGTACGTAGACATAACAGAGATGATAAACACTAGATTTAACTCACAAGCATACCCCCGATCCATACCCATAACCTCCAAAGCAATAACCCATAATTTCCTTAGCCCTATCCAACTCGGTAACCAGTTTTGAAAACATTTGGGCAGAATCTCGTCGTAGTATTTTATGTATAATACTAAAAATAATAATACTCATGAGATTAATAATAATATTAATCTTAATAATAATAATAATAATAATAATAATAATAATAATAATAATAATAATAATAATAATAATAATAATAATAATAATAATAATAATAATAATAATAATAATAATATATCTATATTTATGTGCGTATGAAGATAAATGAATCAGAAAACTGGTATGCTCGCTTTATATACAACTTTTGCTGTCCTAAGTCACCATCACCTTTTTATGTCGACAAACATTACGCGTTTCGCGTAGATAGGTACGCGATCCGTGTATGGTGTCTTCTTGAAAGTTGTAGATTTTTGAGTTACGGTCGTCTGGACACTAGAATCACCCTTTTTCGAGTCAGTATGAATTAGTTATGATTTTTCTCGTGCAAGTGCGCAGGTTTAGTAATTTCCATCATTTTAACTTGCAATCTTGAGATGAAATGTTGTAGTCTTTTGGTGCTCATTAGAAATCTTTATTTTATTTTTATTTTTATTTTCATATCACTGAAAATCCATAAAAACACTTTATAATCAAATTCTATTATATCTAAAAACGTGTTCGCACGTTTGAAACAAAATCAATTGAATATTATGCAGTTTAGTTCTCCATTAACTTTTCTCTAACTTTCATTATCTAACACTTTACCATTTTCCAGATACCGTTAAAAATGAAAGATTTCTCGAATCAACGTGGACCTCACAACAAAGACTCGTAATAATATTATAATTCTTAAGGGACTCAGTAAATATCTTTTTAATTCAATCGTTTGGCATAATCTTTTAACTCCGTATTTAAATATATCAATCAGATAATCAAACCAATAAGTTTAATGAACAGTATCATATACACAACACTTTGTTACGTTTTCAAGTGATAGTATATGTATCTATTTACATATAATTGTTCGCGAATCGTCGAGAACAACCGAAAGGTATTTGAATAGTTCAAAAATTTTGAGATTCAGCTTTACAGACTTTGCTCATCGTGTCGGAAATGTTAATCATATAAAGATTAAGTTTAAATTTAGTCAGAAATTTTCGGGTCATCACAGTACCTACCCGTTAAAAAAATTTCGTCCCGAAATTTGAGTGAGGTCGTCATGACTAACAATAAAAATGTTTTCATGACATATACGTGTTGATAAATAGAGTTTTATCACCGTTGAATAATATGGATAAAACAATCCGATTATTCGAAGCGTATGAGAGAAGTTATCGTAAAAGAGTGAAATGAAGAATAGAGATTCGTCTTAACTCTTGACGTATTAACGATTGATTTCCGTAATTTAAGGAATAGAAAATCTTCATAATCTAAATAAGATTTGATTCTTCAGAATTTAAGGAAATTAAGATTTCTTTTGATTTAAATGCATAATTTGCCTCGATTGCTATGTTTTATATTTCGCTATAAATTGACCCCTTCCGTTTCATTACTTTTACCACCCCTATACTAAATTCTCAAATCTAAAAGATTGTAAAAATGCTTAATCCAGTTCTGATCCTTGTCCTTATCCTTACTATCGCAACAATCATTCTCCTTTTCCAACTTCCACCGGAGGAATCTGCTTACTTCTACTTTGCCCTTGGGGTTATAGTGCTTTTAATTCTCTCGTGTCTTTATGTTGCGATAAACATTGATATACACGGTTTGTAATTTATGTGTTGTTATCGAGCTTTATATTCTCCCTTATATTTCAAAGTTCCCGCTTCTGTCTTCTATAGTTATTGTCATCCCCAGTTAATGCTTTCTTTTATTTGCTGCGATTTATACCCCAATTTCTATTTCGGAGTTTTATCCCTTCGTTTCTTCTTCTTGTGACTAAGAATTGCTTATAATGGTCCAGAATTTGTAGGTATGAAGTTTCAAATGATCATAACTAATGTTTTAAGAAATTGTAATAACACGATCTTGATTGGTTAAATTACCAGAAGTTACGGGAAAAGATAGAACTATCAAGAATATATGTTCTTGATTTGTTTGGAGATTAGGTAAAATGTAAGAGTCGTGTAACATGGCATATGATGATGTTATAGTCTGTGAATCATCATGTTCCATTAGAAACTCAGCATGACTTACTGTAATATAATCACGTTGATCAAGTGTCATTATATTATACTAACTCATGCTTCAACTCCCAACACCACTTCAAAAATATTCATATTTTAAACTCGAAGGTTTCAGAATTTAGAAACTAAAATAGTTTCTTTTTATGATGTTACACAGATATCGCAAGGAGAAAATTGATTTCCGATAAGAATGATTATGGAATTATCTCCAGAAATATGGAGGATATTTATAATGGAAGATACGATGATATCTTAGAATTTCTAATATCAGAGGATGATGCGGAAAATCTGTTTGTGAAGGTTTAGAATAAGAAGTAAGGTTCTTACTAATGGTTTCAGCAGACACTGAATCATTTGGATTATTTGAAGGTAGATTTCGTCTTTGTGATTTGTCCACAGCCTCCTTCATGATCTGCTCAATCCGTTTTCCAGTTTCAAACCTTCTCTTTTTCGCAGCTTTACCACCATACTATTCTTTATCATCAAACTTTTGACTGTTAAGGTCGTTTACAGTTTTTGCTGCTTCATCAACATTTTTCCAAAATTCGGAGAACTAGTTTCGTAGTTTGGGGTGTTTTTCGGAAACTTCACATTCGAAGTATGTAAGTCCAGGAGATAGACGTTATATGTACACATATAACTATTGGCGTAGACGTGCTACAAGATTTCAAAATACTGATTGCTAATTTCCGATTGCCGTTACAAGATGTGGATGAGTACATGATACGGTTTCAATGAGTATAAGGATTTTTCGGAAGGTCAAAGATCAATGAAGTTGTTGGTAAATTTACTGCTAATGTGGTGGAACATGAAAGATTCCTCGATAACAAAAACGTATATGCCAAAGTTACAAGTCTGAAAGGTCGTCGTTGACTGGTTGAACGGTTGATAATACTGGATACTTTGAAAAGAAATTGCAAGGTTATTTTCAGTAATAACAATGCTAAAGGATCTTTCACATTTTTGAAGTCAAAGTATAGCTTTGAAAGATGTAGAGATCTAAGAATGATGTCACCCGTTAAATCTTGACTTGGATTCTGATCCGTCAATATCAGAATATGTAATTGAATTTGTATGGAAACGATTGTATATCGCTGTGAGCATAGTTAATAATTTTTGAATCAAAGTTGAAGAATGTACAGTATAACATATTAATTGTGAACTTATATATTTCCCGGGAATTACCTACCCGTTAAAGATTTCACAAGTAATATTTTGTACAAAAGAATTTTTATTACCGTCTTTATGAAAATATATGTATGTATATTTTCTTCAGATGTAATATAGATTTGATGAGTTAATATCATATTAAGCTCATTTAATTTTTTGGCTTGAATAATCTCTAAAACATTAAAGATTTAATAATCTTTACGGAGTATTTCACTAATGTAATCAATACTCAGTTTTATTGATATTTTCTCAGTGAATCATGTTGGTGCTCATGGAACTCTTGCTAACTTCGCAAGGTACAAATGATGTTTTCTAGAAAGTTTCGAATACATCGAAGATGAAAATATAAAATCAACCATATAATTGAATAATATACTTAGTTTATTATGAAATGGAATTCATTGAGTTGGAAACAGAGATTGTAGTTAACGATGGTTAAGTCATTAACGAAGGATGTACATCATAGCATATTAGTAATATGAATTAACCGAGTAGTACCTACCAGTTAAGATTCACACGTAATAACTTGGTACGAAAAGATTTATTTTGATTTCAAAATTCATATATATTAAATATACATAAAATTTCTTCAGGGGAAATAAGTTAATACTTCATCGGTTATTGTTGCTAGTATTTCTTGGTAACTACGATGCGTATGACGTTGATGTTCAAGGTACATATTGTGATGTTGAGGCTTACGGTGCGGATGTTGTTGGTGGTGGTAATGGTACTGTTGGTGTTGTTGTCGGTGGTACTGTTGATGCCGGAGATTCTGCTGGTGCATGTAACCTTTGCACCATATTCTCCAAAGCCACTACCCGAGCGCGAAGCTCGTTGACTTCTTCTACTACACTAGGATGATTGGTGGTTCGGACGAGCGGTTGAATAAGATCCAGAATTTGAGAGAGTATATGATCATGACGAGATATTCTGGAGATGAGAGAGAAAATGGTGTCTCGAACAGGTTCACCGGTAAGCGCTTCGGGTTCTTCGCCAAGAGGGCAATGTGGTGGATGGAAGGGATCGCCTTCTTCTTGTCTCCAATAATTAAGTAGGCTACGAACCCATCCCCAATTCATCCAGAATGGGTGATGGCTGATTGGTTGATCCATTCTGGTTAGACTGTCTTCGAAATTCAGGTGAATATCCATATCGGAATAGCTATCGGAGTTTAAGGAATTTGAACTAGATACAGGATCCATCTTGTATAAGGAGATGATTTTTTTTATATGAATTAGATTATAGAATTTAGTTTGGTATTCTTCAATACATAATTTACATATGTATATATAATACCAAATTTCATAAATCACGGAGAAATTTTCGGAAGATGTCAGGAAAAGTTTACAGTAACAGATACGCTAAGATATGAATTTTGTCTATACACTATTCATGCAATCAATGCAGTAAAACGTGTCTAGACTTAAGAATGATGAGCATGTAATTTTCGACAAGAAAAACTTTTAACATGCAGACACGGTCGAAGTCCAGACTTACTAATGCATCTTAACAACTATCAGTTAGACACACTCATGCAAGACCTGGTTCGCTAGGACCAACGCTCTGATACCAACTGTGACGATCGCTCCAAATTCATATGGACGAACACGTCATTCATTGATTTCATTGCGAGGTATTTGACCTCTATATGATACGTTTTGTAAACATTGCATTCTTTTGAAAAGGCACACCATAAATGAATATTTAAATCAAAGATTTTCGACATCTGATGATTTCTACATATAGACAATCACCATAAATAATAGTTTACAACAGTACTTTCGTTGACAATGCAGTCAAAATAAGATACATGGTGATGATTTGGTGAATGCAACGTTTTCTTGAAAAATATGTCATGTAAGACTCCATCCACATAGCTTGTCTAACATCTAAGCAAACAGTGGAAGACTTCTAGGAAACCTGAGAATAAACATGCTAACAAGTGTCAACACAAAGGTTGGTGAGTTCATAGTTTTAATGTTTCGTATAATCTGTATATAAAGGTGGATCACAAGATTTCAGTTGTTTCATCCAGAAACGTTTATCAAAATATTCTATGAAATTGAGCACCCTGGTAACTAAAATTAACGTATATATAATTTGTACCCTTTGTATAATCATCTTAATAATACACGCAAACCAACGTGTACGCTTCTCAAATAGCATACGTCCGTTAAAAGGCTAGTGCTCTAGCTCGGACGGGGATATCAAGCCCTATGGATCCATATACTACTACTCGCGCCCACCAGTTCTTATAACTGGCAGTTACTAGTTACCAAAGCTAAGGGATTTTCGGTTCAAACTCAGTGTAGAATTTAGTATGTACTTGTATCCATTGCGTTTAAAATAAAGTGCATGTATTCTCAGCCCAAAAATATAGATTGCAAAAGCAATTAAAAAGGGAGCAAATGAAACTCACCTTAGCAGCACATAAAGTTGTTCATCGTAATGTGACTGAAACTCGGATTATCAAATAATCGTAGATCTCAACATATCAATATTAAGATTCAATATTGTAGGAAAGTACGTAGACACAACAGAGATGATAAACACTAGATTTGACTCACAAGCATACCCCCGATCCATACCCATAACCTCCAAAGCAATAACCCATAATTTCCTTAGCCCTATCCAACTCGGTAACCAGTTTTGAAAACATTTGGGCAGAATCTCGTCGTAGTATTTTATGTATAATACTAAAAATAATAATACTCATGAGATTAATAATAATATTAATCTTAATAATAATAATAATAATAATAATAATAATAATAATGATGATAATAATAATAATAATAATAATAATAATAATAATAATAATAATAATAATAATAATAATATATATCTATATTTATGTGCGTTTGAAGATAAATGAATCAGAAAACTGGTATGCTCGCTTTATATACAACTTTTGCTGTCCTAAGTCACCATCACCTTTTTATGTCGACAAACATTACGCGTTTCGCGTAGATAGGTACGCGATCCATGTATGGTGTCTTCTTGAAAGTTGTAGATTTTTGAGTTACGGTCGTCTGGACACTAGAATCACCCTTTTTCGAGTCAGTATGAATTAGTTATGATTTTTCTCGTGCAAGTGCGCAGGTTTAGTAATTTCCATCATTTTAACTTGCAATCTTGAGATGAAATGTTGTAGTCTTTTGGTGCTCATTAGAAATCTTTAATTTATTTTTATTTTTATTTTTATTTTCATATCACTGAAAATCCATAAAAACACTTTATAATCAAATTCTATTATATCGAAAAACGTGTTCGCACGTTTGAAACAAAATCAATTGAATATTATGCAGTTTAGTTCTCCATTAACTTTTCTCTAACTTTCATTATCTAACACTTTACCATTTTCCAGATACCGTTAAAAATGAACGATTTCTCGAATCAACGTGGACCTCACAACAAAGACTCGTAATAATATTATAATTCTTAAGGGACTCAGTAAATATCTTTTTAATTCAATCGTTTGGCATAATCTTTTAACTCCGTATTTAAATATATCAATCAGATAATCAAACCAATAAGTTTAATGAACAGTATCATATACACAACACTTTGTTACATTTTCAAGTGATAGTATATGTATCTATTTACATATAATTGTTCGCGAATCGTCAAGAACAACTGAAAGGTATTTGAATAGTTCAAAAATTTTGAGATTCAGCTTTACAGACTTTGCTCATCGTGTCGGAAATGTTAATCATATAAAGATTAAGTTTAAATTTAGTCAGAAATTTTCGGGTCATCACATTAATACTTTTTAATTGTCCAAGGTTAGTAGTCCAATAGTCCAATAGTTCAAGATATAATCTAGTTAATCAAGGTTATATTAAATTGCCTCGGGATTAACCAAGACTAGTATATTATGACAGTATTTAAATGACGATATTTAAAGTGCGTAAAATAAATAACAGTTTTTTTATGACGACAAATAAAATTGCGAGTATTAAAATTGCGATAATTAATTGCGATAATTAAAATGACAATAAATAAAATGCAATAAGGAAATAGTCATAACGGATATAGGAACAGTTAACTAGGATTTGGTTAGTATAGATTTAAAATTTTACGTAGTTAATTAATTGGTTACTAATAAATTTTATTTTGTCCATTATTTTCTTCATTATGCCACTTGTCAAATATTGACTTGGATTTTGATTTGTCAAAATCAGAATATGTAATAGAATGAAAATGATTGTTCTTCGGTGAACGGATACATATATTTGTGGATGCAAATAGGATAGTTAATGACTGTTGAATCAGAATTGAAGAATGTACAGTGCAATATATTAATGTGAAATCTAAATATTTCTCGGGTGTTAGTTACCCGTTAAAATATTCTCACAATTAACAGTTTGTACCAAAAAAATTTTAATTACGATCTTTATGAAAATATACTTATATATATATTTTCTTCAGATGTAATTAGGGATTTGATGAATTAATATGATATTAATCTCATCTGATTTTCGGATAGAACTAGAATACATAATCTCTAAAACATTAGGGATTACATAATCGTCATGAAGAACGAAGATAATGATGTAGAACGATACGTAGAACGAAGATAATCGATATAGAACGATATGTAGAACGAAGATTATGCTCGAGGTATAGATTGTGATATTGAGGCTTGTGATATTGTTGATGTTGGTGGTATTGAGGTTTGCGATGCGGATGTTTTTGGTGGTACTGGTGCGATTAGTGCTGATGTAGTAGACGTAAGTCTATCTTCCAAATTGCGTACTGTACTTTCCAGAGACTCCATTCTTTCTTCAACCCTAGCACGAAGCTCCCTGACTTCTTCCACTAAACCTGCTTAATTAGTAGTCGGGAGTAGAGGTTGAATCACCAACATAACTCTATGAATGCGCTCTTCGAGGCGAAATATTCTGGCAAAGAGTGTGAAAATGGTATTGCGAATTAGTTGTCCAGTGAGTGCGTCAAGTTCTCCGATGTTGGGAGGTAAGTTTGGTTCACGGTAGGGTTCTCCCTCTTCATTTCTCCAGCGAGTGAGTATGTCTCAAACCCATCCCCATTTCCTCCAAAAAGAATTATAGTCAACTAGTTGGGGCACTTCGATCACACTACCTTCAGAATCTTTAGAATCGCCTTCGGAACTATAGGAACTCGAACTTTGTGCAGGATCCATCTTACACGGCCAGTTATAGGGTTTTCGATATGAAATGATTTTTGCATATCGGATGATATTCTAATTACATAGAATACCTATATATAGTACAAAAGATCCCGTAGATTACAGAGGAACTTTTGGAAGCTGTCTGACAAAGTTTATAGTAACAGATATGATAAGATATGAATCTGTCTATAAACTATCTATGCAATAAAATGCAGTAAGACGTGTCTAGACTTAGGAATGATAAGTAGGTAATTTCCGACAAGAAATGATAAGCAAAACTTTTGACATGAAGACACGGTCGAAGTCCAGATACATTAATGCATCTTAACAACTATCAGTTAGACACACTAATGCAAGATCTGGTTCGCTAAGACCAACGCTCTGATACCAACTTTAACGACCCGTTCATATCGATTATAAACGTTTCATATTCATTGGTTTCATTACGAGGTTCTAACCTCTATATGATACGTTTTACAAACATTGCATTCTTTTAAAAGACAAACTCATTTCAAAATATAACCTTTTGATACAAATGATATATAGATCCCATAATATGAATGACTAATCTGTCATAACAGTCTTTTTGAAATCAAACGACTTGAATGCAACGTCTTTTGAAATATGTCATGAATGACTCCAAGTAATATCTTTAAAATGAGAAAATGCACAGCGGAAAATTTCTTTCATACTTGAGAATAAATATGCTTAAAAGTGTCAACCAAAAGGTTGGTGAGTTCATAGGTTTATCATAACAATCATTTCAATATTTTAATAGACCACAAGATTTCATTTTTCCTTAAATATACATCTCGTACAGGCATTTTGCAAACTGCATAGAGATAAAAATCATTCATACGGTGAACACCTGGTAACCGACATTAACAAAATGCATCTAGAATATCCCCATCATTCCGGGACTCTCATCGGATATGATAAATCGAAGTACTAAAGCATCCGTAACCCGGATGGGGCTTGTTGGGCTCGATAGATCTATCTTTAGGATTCGCGTCAATTAGGGTATCTGTTCCCTAATTCTTAGGTTACCAGACGAAAAAGGGTGATATCCGGTATAATAATCCAGCCATAGAATGTAGTTTCAAGTACTTGTGCCTATTTTGTAACACATTTATAAAAGCAGCGCATGTATTCTCAGCCCAAAAATATATATTGCAAAAGTATTTAAAAAGAGAGCAAATGAAACTCACGATACGATATTTTGTAGTAAAATATGCATACGACGGAACTGAACAAATGCAGGGTTAGCCTCGGATTCACGAACCTATATCAGTTATATATATTAAAACATATAATAACATTTAAACAAGTTTATATATTAATATTTATTAATAAATAACTTAATTATATCTATTTATATATTTTAAATAAATACTTAATATTTATATATTAGATTTATATTAAAGTGTTTTAATTAAAATATGTATTAAAATTTATATATATGATTATATTAAATATGTTTATATATTATATGTAACTTAAATAATAATAACCTTTTAGTTTTAAAAATAATAGTATGTAATATGATATATATATATATATATATATATATATATATATATATATATATATATATATATATATATATATATATAATAAATATATTTTTATAAAAATATCATTTGTTTGTAATAATACTAAAATAATGATAATCCTAATAATAATGATAAATTAAATAAAAAATAATAATTTTAATAATAATACTAATTTTGATAGAAATGATAATTTTAATAATAATGTTACTTTTAATTAAAATGATAATTTTTTTAATAATGATAATAATACTATTAATAATAAAAATTTTAATACTCATATTAATAATAATACCAATATTAATGTTTGGGTTAAAACTAACAATAATAATAATAATACTATAATAATACTAATAATAGGACTACCTCAAAGAATAGGCTTTAAAAAAAAATAACGCCACTGCATGGGCTCGAACCCGTGAGCGGTGGAAGTGGTTTCATGTGATGGATGATGAAGAAGTTTTCGGGTGGGAGGTTGATCAATGTTCCAATAATTTGTATGTATGAATGATATATAAATATATATTCATAATCTGCAAGTTGTAAATGAAAAGGAACCATAATAATATCTAGCACAGTAATTTCTAAATAGTGAAGCCGCCTCTTATTTAGATTTATGTACCGACAGTTTAACTAGGAATAGTATTTCGTACTTCATTGTTAATTAGTGGCGGATAAAAGTCTTCGGAAAAATCTCAAATTTTTATGATAATTATCTTTATTTATTTCAGTCATTATAGTATAAAAATCGGTCATTAATTTTTTAAAATTATTAAATAAAAATTAAATCACTATCCACGCTCGATCTCAGGTAAAATATAAAAAAAGTGTTAACATTTAATAATTAAATCCTAAAAATACTTTTAATAAGCCTATAATTTATATAACTCATTTTCGGATCACCGTTTATTTTAAAATCACATATGTTCGATTTAAACTTCTCTAAATAATAATCGAATGATAAACGAGGGTTACAATCGTTTAATAATTATATTTAATATACACTATATATATATATATATATATATATATATATATATATATATATATATATATATATATATATATATATATATATATATATATATATATATATAGATTCATTTTAATAACAATTTAATTAAATCGTATATTATTTTATTTTACATAATTAACTACATCATATAATATTTCAAATAAATTATATTTCAAATTATTATATATATATATATATATTTAAATATATATGTATCTATTTACAAATTGTGGTTCGTGAATCGTCGAGAATAGTCGAAGGTTAATTGAACATATGAAAACAGTTCAAAATTTTTAAGACTCAACTTAATGGACTTTGCTTATCGTGTCAGAAATATCAAATCATATAGAGAATTGATTTAAATTTAGTCGAAATATTTCGGGTCGTGACATATATGATATATAATACTATTTATACAGTACTACTTAATACTCCAATATTTTTTTTAACGTCTATAATTAATTATCAATTTCCATAAATAGATAAAAATTAAGTCGTAAAGTATTTTGTACTCTTAAAATCTACATATAAACAAAAGATAAGTAAAATGTAAAGGGTGTAAAAAAGTACGATAAATCTTAAAGTGTGTAATCCTTTATCCGTGGACAATTAAATACGGACGCGGGAGTAACAAGTTGATCAGAGAAACAAACATTTTTACTTCATATTATAACACAATCATATAAACTATAACTAGCATACATCCCGCGAATACGAGAAATTATATTTATTAATATTAATTAATAATATCCGGTGTTGACCCGGTGATCCATTAGTGGTACAGTGTTGGTTCGGTTATTTGGTGATGGTCTGGTAGTCCGATGGTGGCTCTTTTTTCCGATGGTAGTCCGGTGGTCCTCCGGTGGTTCGCTGGTCAGCTGGTGATTCATTGGTGGTTTGGTGGTCCGGTGGTTTTCCGATGGTGGTTCGGTGTATGGTGGTGGTCCGGTTGTCTGGTGGTGATCCGGTTGTGGTCTGGTGGTCCAGTGGTCCAAGGGTGGTCCACTGGTGATCCAGTGGTCTGATGATGGTCTGTGGGTGACCCGGTGGTGGTTCGTTGGTGGTTCGTTGGTGGTTTTGATGGTCCAGGGGTGGTCCAGTGGTGTTCCGGGGATAGTTCGGAGGTGGTCTGATGGTGGTCCTTTGGTCCAGTTGTTGTCTGTGGTCCGATGGTAGTCTGGTGGTAGTGGGTGGTGGTGGTGGTACTGGTAGTGTAATTGAGTTTATTAAAAATCGATTAATGGTTGAGATTCAAGTAAACAAATTAATAATTGATATGAGGAGAGTGTCAATTAAGACATAATCTTTTAATTATTCTTTAAAATTTGTAATTGAAAGTTATTTAAATTGTTATAAGATTTAATGGAAATCGGAAATCAACTTCGGACCCCGGCTATTCGAAGAAGGCAGACTTAAGCTATCAAAAATGATGACGTAATTACGACTTTTTAACTGTATATACACATAGAGAATAGAGATAAAGAATACAGATAGGTAGAAAGCATGTGTATATAGTACAACATTTATTAATTTAATTTACGTGGATGCATTTTGTATTTTCATTGTTAGGTTAGTTAAATTTGGTGTTTATTTTAGTTGGTTGTTTGGTTGTGTTGTTTTGTTTATTTTTATGGTAAGCTCGGTCGTAGATAGCTGTTATGTTTTGATTTTCTAGTTTCGAGCGTTACGTTATCATGTTGTATATTTGTTTGGTACGTTTATATTTTGATGAATTACATCAACTCTCATATCCCGTTCCGTACCACGCAAAGCCATTTTGGTCCACGTAACATTGTCGACCCCCGTTATGATGATTTTGCACACATACAACCGCCTGTCACACTATGTGCATCCTTGTTCCTTTTTAGCCTATTAACATTCTGTTACATTACATCAGCTCTCATATCCCCTTTTTTATTTCTCCCTTTTTAGTACTACAAATTCTGTCCTCACAAACACGTTAAATCAATCATCATCATCCCTAAAAATATAACACAATCAATATGTTTACTATTTAATCCTCCTCTTAATTTCATAATCCATCACTCCATTACTCAAATTCACCTAACATGACCACCACCAACACCACATTTTATCTCCTTTTCTTTCTTCTTTTTTCATCTTCATTCATCTCATCAGTTTCTGCAACTCCACCTGCAAGCAAGTCCCCAAAAGCTTCAACTTTAAACACTTTCCTAATTAATTCATTCATAATTTATTAATTTACACCTAAATTTTTAATTTTACTTTTTTGTGTGCAGAAATTGTAAGCGGCATTGCGTCGAACATCGCGTCTGCACTATTTAAATGGCTTTGGTCATTGAAACCAGCAAGAAAAATTGGCATGGGTTTGTTCAATTTCATTTGTAATCATGATTTGTGAGCTCCAATTTTTTAATAATTTTTTTTTTTTAAATGTGTAATTTTTAGTTGTTTCGAGCCGTTCAATGGTGAAATATGAAGGAGGGTATGATGTAGAAACAGTGTTTGATGGAAGTAAGCTTGGGATTGAACCTTATTCAGTTGAAATAGCTCCATCTGGGGAGCTGCTTGTGTTAGATTCACAAAATAGTAATGTTCATAAAGTTTCAACTCCCTTGTCAAGATGTAAGTCTAATTATCCTTATAAATTTTTTAATTTCATTATTTGTGGGTTTATGTGTAGTGAAATTAGCTTAAATTTGTATCATTTTCTTGGCAAATTTGCGATAAAGTTTTGATCTTTATGCATAGTACAGTAATTTATTTGGAATTTATTATTGTTGTCTTAGTTGTATTGTATTGAGGAGCATGTTGATTTTTACAATTTTTTTTAATTGCTTTGAAAATCAGTTTTGAGTGTTTGTGTAATTGTCATTTTGTGATCATTTAGAGTTAAATCGTAAAATTTGAAGAAGCATGAAACAAATTGATGTTTGAAAACTAGATAAAGGTAGGATTACTTGCATATCTATCGTTTTAAGGCGCAATAATCAGTTCCAAAATGTACATCCAAACTCATCCTAAATTTGTGAAGCCTCAAACTAGGTTGCTCTGACTGAATGAATCCAAGTTTAGTTGCTTCATGAACTGTCTAAGAATAAGTAGTTCATGTGGGCTCCACTTTTGAGAAATGACTGAGCTTTTGTTAAGAAGAATACTCATCTTTAAGTATAGCAAATTTGTTTTATTAAACATGTAGAATATATTCCATTATACATTTATATATTCCAGCCTGCTTTTTCTACTAAAGCTCAACCCATTAATTGACAAAACTTTGCTCTGTTAAGATTCAGTTTTAACTCCCTTTTTTCTTTCTTGATATAACAGAAACAAACATGCTTTTATTCTTATTCCTTTTGTCACAACTGAGTCCATATATTTTGAGGTTCACTCAGTGTTTGCTTTTTCTCGCAAGCTTTATGTATATTTAATTATCAGAACTATAGAAGGTTAGTAAATTATAAAATGACGAAAATGGGTTGTTACAGATAGCCGACCGAAGTTATTGGCTGGTTCGTCTGAGGGGTATTTTGGTCATGTGGATGGGAAGCCAAGAGAATCACGAATGAACCACCCGAAAGGACTAACAGTAGATGACAGAGGAAATGTTTATGTGGCGGATACCATGAATATGGCTATCAGAAAGATCAGCGATACAGGTATATCAAAAAAATTAATTATTTTAAATATAAGAGTGCACGATAAGAGTACAAATATATAATAGTCAAAATTGCAAAAATCGCTCCTAGGGAGTACCCGGTCGGGACGTTTTATGGAGTACTCGGATGTTGACCAAGTTTGACTTTGACTGATTTTGACCTAGTTTTGACCGAATTATCAAAGTAATTTTGACCGAATTGTCCGAATAATTCCGAGTTTGACCGAGTACTCGGCAAATCGGGGAGTACTCTGATGTTGACCAAGTTTGACTGATTTTGATATAGGTTTGACCGATTTTCCGAGTTTTGGCCGAGTTTTTGACCGAATTTTTAACCAAATTTTCGCGTAATTCTGAGTTTTGGTCGAGTTTGACCAAGTTTGACCGAGTACTCCCCGACTTGCAAAAAACGACTACTCGCCGAGAACTTGCAGAGTAATTCCGAGTTCTGACCAAGTTTGACCAAGTTTGACCGAGTTTGACCTAGTTTGACCAAGTACTCACCGAGTTGCTAGCCGAGAACTTGCTGAGTAATTCCGAGTTCTGCAACACCAAAAATAGTGTATTTACGGTTTCTTATAAAGTCATTGGTTGTTATGTGCAGGGGTTGTAACCATAGCCGGAGGAAACTTGGCACGAGGGACGGGTCACATTGACGGTCCAAGTGACAATGCAAAATTCTCAGATGACTTTGATATAATATACGTTGCTAGTAGCTGCTCTATTTTAGTTATCGATAGAGGTAACCAAGCAATTCGAGAAATCCCACTTCATGAGGATGATTGTTCTTCTTATCAGTATGATGGCGAACACCATTTAGGTAAATCAATGACGCTAAAACTCTGCACTAATTTGCTTCGTACGTAACCGGTATTAAAGCTCCTACGCAATTAGCTTTTGATTTGAAGTTTGTGATAGTTATTTATTTATCAAAAGTTCATAATTTTTCAGGGATAGCGGTTCTTGGGGCTGCGGTGTTCTTTGGTTTCATGTTAGCGCTGTTACAACGTAGAATATCTTCAATGTTTTCGTCACAGAGTGTAAGGCTTCACAACATTAAACTTGCATAAAATATTTTATTATTTGATATGGAGTCTGATTTATACTAAACACAACTTCTTGTATCCAATCCAAATATAATAGATAACAAAGGCTACTGATCAAACCAAAAAAGTTTGTTCCGAGTGCAGGTAAATAAAAGGGTAATCTAACCTCCGGAAGGGGTTCCTTTGGTTAGATGGGATATGAAAGGTGTGGTGTTGTTTGTCTTTTTCTGAGCCTCCAAGGTAAGAATGATGAGAAGATTAGAGTGTGTGGATGTTGATTAGCCTTCAATTGAGGCCTTTAGACCACTATTTATAGATAGATAATGGCGGTTATAACTAGTAACCGCTATTTAAGTGGCCACTCTTTAGTAACTGCCTCTAGAATCTTCTAATCATGCTTACAAACTACTCAACGTCCTCCATGTGCTTGATATCTCGGACTTTGGTCCAGCTCAGCAATAACAAGTCAACGCCGCCAGTACGCCATGCTACCAAACACGAGACGTTGACTTGACCATGCCTTTACAAGCTCAACAGACCTAAGTTCCAAATAAGAATAAGCTGGACGCCACGCGTTGCACTTGACGCAGCGTGGCGTGACGTACGTCATTAACTACATTCAACAATTGATAATTCTTTTCTTGAAAATTGTTTCAAGCTTCCATCATATTCACCAGGCGTGGACCTACGTTTATCGAACTTTCTATTTTCTTTGTGTGTGTGTGTGTGTCTGTGTTTAAGACAAAAGCTAAGAAAAGAATTTCAGGTTGCAATCTATACTGATATTTTCCTTTAAAGGGGCTGACAATTTTGAATCATTTACTTATTAATCGGTTGATTAGGAGTATTCTCGAGTAAAATAAATATCTTTCTACTAAAAAAAAGGGGTTAAATGGGTCGAAAGTTGTCCAATATGATTCTTGTTAGAGTATAGATTATGGACCATGTATGGTCCAACCCAACTGCATAGATGGGCTTAGGGTTTATAGGGTTGTATGTAACATTATACATAGTGGATCACTAATACAATATGCTTATAACTGGGTATACGCATATAACCCCTCAAATTATATATTAAAATCTTGTTTGACATGCAAATTACTACACGGGAAAATGTAAAATTGTGGACAAAAAATATTTTGGGTCAACCAAACTGACCCATCCCAAAGAGTTGTATGTTTTGAACTGTTACCCAACCCTCCCATTTTGCTACCTCAAACTGTAATCTACAGTATGAGATTTACACCATGATACAATATTGCATAATCAAATCTATTAGAAAGTACTGTTATAGTTTTCCTATCTTATCCATTACTATACTATGTTTGGTTAAGAATCAGTATGTGAATTGCAGGATCCAAGAGGACCAAGACCTACAACGAATAGCATTCCGCCACCTGTACATCAACGATCTTTAAAATCTGTAAGACCACCTCTAATTCCTCCTGAGGACGAATATGAAACGGAAGACGAAGGCTTATTCGGATCACTTGGGAAAATTTTATTCAAATCAGGAGCAGCTGCAATTGAAATGTTTAGTTGTTTATTTATTTCTAAAAAGAAACCACTACACCCTCAACTTCAAATGAATTACCAACAACCCCCTCCATTTTCCAACACATGGCCAATGCAAGAAAGCTTTGTTATTCCTCGTCAAGACGCACCACCACCGTTAGAAACCCGAAAACCGTACCCGTTTACGTCTAAAAACTCCGAACCGGCAGAGAGACCACGTCCTTCTAAACAGACCCGATATCTCTATAGTGGACAAAACGCTGAACACTTTAACGATCAACAACAAATGCAACAGTTTCAACAACAACAATATCATTCTCGTCAACAACATCATCAGAAACATTACTCATCGGGTCCTCAAACGTACTATGAAGAGAACAGTGAGACAACTAATGAGGTTGTTTTTGGGGCGGTTCAAGAACAAGATGGAAAGCATGAAGCTATGGTGATTAAAGCTGTTGATTATAGTAAACTCCCAAATTATGGTAACCCGAATGTTCGATCCAGGTATAATTACATGGGTTATGCGTATGGTTCGTATACGTGATGGGTTTGTTGTAGTTGTGTTTTGACAGTAGTATGATTGTATGAACATGTATGAAATTGATCATAGGTATGTTGTAGCATAGAAGTTTATTGTAAGTTCAATAGCTGTATTATTTATGAGTTTGTTTTTAGGAGGAATGTTTGAGAGTTTTCCCCTTACAAATCAATGTTGACATGTTGTTTATGAACGTGGCATGTTTTGGTTTATAAATATTCCCTGGCTAGGTTACTAAACATGAATAAGATTTTCCCATTCATGTTATATAAAATGAAAAGCTTTTTTTTTTTTTTTTACTCGGATGTATGCAGCTTGATCAAGTTAGTCTCGTAACCATTTTGACCCTTTCATTTGCCACCACCAATTTGTTTATCTCGTGAAAAGTTGGAACGAGTGACTTATTGTACGGAAACTTGATGCCCTGCCAATAGGGAAAGTTTGTTTTACTTTGATGTTCTTTCCAAACTGGTTCCAACTGATTCAGTTGGTTCAGTTTGGCTAGACGTTGAAATATTGTAGATTTGTATTTTCAATAAAGCCCATTAACTATACGACTTACTCTAAAATAGACAAATAGTTTTTTGTTCCTTTTACGCAAAGTAAGTAATTTTGTTAAGTATAGATTTATCTTCAATTCGATGCATAAGTGTTTGATAGAAATGTACACTAGGTTTGATGATGATGTATGATGATGATGAAAGTATGAAGATAAGTGAACATAGATCTGAATTAATCTAACAATATGAATATGTATCTTTTTGTTTATTGATCTTTGAATGTGTACAATGATTTAGCACACAAATTCAATCAAAGTCAAGATTTAATCTACGGCTTTCTTCAACAATCAATTAAATAAGGATCAAATTAATGTCACAAGTTTAGATCAAGTCTCTCAATGTGTTGAGAGAGTTTGGGGGAAACACACCTTGATGTGTGTGTAATTATGCGCTAGGTTGATCAAGGCTTAGTGATTCAAGGGTTTAACTAGGTATTTATATCTCATACCTAGTTACTATGTTTAACCCATTAATCACATTATTAAATATATCTACAAATCACTAAGATTTTGTATCATAACAATCTTCTCTTTAGATATATGACGTGATTAATAATCTTCAGCTTTTGAAAAATCTTGAGAACTCGTCTTTGCTGGAGATCTTGATAAACCCTCGACATGAAACTTCTTTGAAGCTCTAATGCTCTAATGCTGAGAAGTATATAAGATATGCTGATATAGACTTTGGAGTGTAAAGGTTGTTTTCTGATGCTTCCGTAGTCGATCAAGTTGGTACTTCTTTGGGTGGGAGTATTGGGTCGAAGGGTGAAGGTTTCTTTCAAGATTTAGTAGATCGTGGATTGTTAGTCCCCGTCAACGGCTATTTTGGTGGGCAACGGTTCTTCTAACGTCTTATCCTACAAATTTGATAATCGGTCATAGAAAGAGATTAGACGGTAAACGGAAAGATAATAAAGCCGCTCGATGATGTGGTTTAGGTTTTTTTGTTTATAGACCTCCCTTGGTGTGTGTTAGTTTATTTTGTTTGTTCGTGTTATGCTTTGTCTTGTGCTTGGTTTGTTTATTTTCGTGGAGGCTATGCTTCGTCTTGTGTTTAGTTTATTTATTTTCTTGGAGGCACGGTATAGATAGTTATAGCTTAATGTTCGTTTTTTATGTTCGAGTGTTTATGGGTATAATTTGTACCTTATTGTTGACGATGTTTTCTTTCAAAAAGCGTAATCGTTTCTATAAGAGTTTTTCGTTATTTTTGAAAAAAGGAAATTGTGACATAAATGTTATGATCTTATAGTTGTTACAGTTGTAAATAATGGCCGGTTATTTATCTGTTTTCATGCTCTATAAATCATATTTTATATACTTATTATCTATATATTTAATTGGAGAATGTATGAACAGTAACTTTTAATTGATTTGTGATTTTAATTTCTCGATTTTCGTTTAGATAATAAATTGATAATACGGTATTAAGAACGCATAAGTAATCTTGGTGCTGTGGCTAGAGGCGCCTTTAGTAACCTACAGGTAAAAAAAAAATTAACAAATAATAGAATTACAATCCAACAATTTCTTAATTCAATGTCTTATATTTGATGATCAAATAATTAAAGATTATGACGTTGCCTGTAAATTACGAATTTTTAAAAATAAAAATGAGGTTTTTTTTATTTGAATTCACATTTTATTGCTTTGATGTTTATCCGATTTATTTAAATCATAAATTTAGTCGTATTTATAACACAAAAACATTAATGGATGGATGGTTAAGCGTCTCACATGGTTACCGGATGGTCACGGATTTGAGTCACGAGAGTTTTTTTTCCAAATTCTTTTCTTTTTCTTTATAAAAATCGCCAAACTTTTACATGGTTAATCGCACTTCGACCGCAGCGAAGCGCGGTTGACCTTAAAACTTGTTATTATTATTACAGGTTTTAAGATCGAAAATCATCAGAAGTTCAGAACAACCCCATGTTTGAATATAACAAACGTCATTTTGATCACAAGCCATAGCTCATTTCCCTGATCCATTGACCCCAAGAAATATCAATAAAGATTTTTGGCCTATAGTCATAAGTCTCATGAACATAATGTGCTTGGCACATGTATTGTTTGATTTTGTAGAGATTTTCTATATTTTTATAAACAATTATTTTTTTATTTTTATTTTTTGAAAAGCAAGATAGGTATATTATTAATAACCGGAATATGAATTACAAGGACCTATGAATCTATACAATGGTGTCGGCGTATAAAAATGGAGTTCTAACTTATTACATGGGATGGGCAAAGGCCCCATACATTAAGTATGAAGGAGAAAGAACTTGAATATACAAGTCGGGGAAAGGAAGATAACAGTGCCGATGAATGCGACTACAAAGTTAACGAACCTCAACCCAATTAATCACTCCCGCATACAAAATAATGGGGATTTGACCATCGTAGTGAACAAATTAAACGATATAACACGATGAGGGGGAGCCGCAATATAAAATGAGGGGTTGATTAGCCATTGATGTCATTCAATACGTTTCTTTTTAGATCTTTTGGAAATCCAACTAAAAGATTGATATGGCTGAAACAGACGGTTTTATTTGTGCGGTGTCGTTAGGTGGCAACACGTCATAATCAACCACCAAGAGGGGGTACTGTGTTAAATTTATATTTAGCGAGGCCTAAATCATACTATTCCTTAGTATGAGTAAGGGAAGTATGACCTAGAGTCGTATTTTTGAGATATCAGTAGAATCGAACCTATATTTAAACCTAAGATAGTTATGAAGTAGTGGTTACTTAATTTTTGGGATTTTCTAATTTATAAGACAGATAAAGTAAATGCGATAAAATTCGTGATTCAGATAAGGTTAAAGTAAGTGCATACTATGATTTCATCAGCTATTCTGCCGAGATTATGGAATGCTGGCTCATGAATAGGCAGAGGCCTTGTATTCATTACACTGGTCCTAAACGCCTCTGTCATAAGACATGTCACTGGGTACTGCGCTAGGCTTGAAGATTCTGAATAGACAGCAACGTCCCTTACCCCCGACGCCCATACACGTTCAGACGGCTCATCCAATTGAGCGACTCGGTTGGGTGACGTATTAACATTCCACAAAGGTCTAAACTTTCTTAAGCATAATAGAATACATTGTTTACCATATCCGAGAGACGTGATGTGTTTCAATGCTTTCGTTAATGATTGGTTTTAAAGGATAGTTAGGCCCTTAAAAAGAGTTCAACCATAAAGAACACCATGGCTAAGTCAAGCTGACTTCCATGAACACGTTCGATTATCCTAACGGTTGATGTGTAAAATCGTGTCTATAATTTATAATGGAAAATGCCGGTTAAAAGATTACTACACACTAACGGGCAGTGTACCCGATCGTGTAATAGTATAAAATTGGTAATTCCGAAATCGTTCCAAGGACAGTTTAAACGTGAGAATTAAGATTGTAACTAATAAAATAAACTAAGTTAATCTATGAAAATTAAAAGTACGAGAATATTTGTTTTGTGGCTATTTAACGATTAGCCAAATCAAAGATAGATCAAAAGTAAAAGACAATATTTTTGGGTTTTTAAGTTTAAGTAAATCAAATAGCAGACTCAACGGATAATAAAGATATTTGAATTCAATAGATAAAAGAATGTTCGCCTAGATCTCCTATTCGCAGTGTTGGATGATTTGTTATTAAGCACTAGTTCTATTTATCAATGCACGCAACTACAGAGTCGGTTTACTCAGAGTTCTCTTTTAGCAAACACGTCAAACTAGGATTTATTGGCTTAGGGTTTCCTTTCACCAAAGACCTCTTTCGTTTGTGACTTGGTAATTGGCTAATTATAAGATTAAGATTCAATTGGTTACGCGTTTGCTCCACACAATTCACCCATATTTTGTTTAATCAATGTTACCCGGTTTACCCCTTGGTCCAGTAAGCACCCAATCGGTTAAGACAAATCAATTGGAAATTAGATCACTAAATTGAAACAGGGTTCCCTTTGTTCAAACAAGATTCACTAATCAACCTAGTAACAATAATCAACACCCACAAGAATGGTTCTTAATCAAAACTCATAATTATCATGCATTAATTAATAAAACATTAAAGTATCATCCAAACACATGCAAATATTCAATCTAGACAAACATTAAAAGCTTAGCCAATCATGGCTAGAACAAAAATCACAAATAAACAATTAAAGGTATTCATAATGATGATAAGAATTAAACCTAATGAATATTGTGTTCTTGATTGATAGACGGATCGAGACTTGTAGCCGGAATGATTGATTTGTTAGAATGACCTTGAGAAACCCCAAAAATCACCTAAGTTCGTCAAAAAGCTGCTGGAAATAGTCTGGATGCGAAAGTGTCAAGTTAGGGTATTTTTCGGGCTTTAAATAGGTAACAAAAACTGAACCGGGCTCAAATTGGCGCGGCGCGCCAGGCACCCGCGCGGCGCGCCGATACCCTACGCGGCGCTCCATATAGCTGTGATCTGACTTCTGGATTCCTGAAAACTGTCGAACTGATTTTTATGCCCATTGGAGCGGCGCGCCAGACCTCTTTTTGCTGAATCTGAGCTGAAAACTCACTAAAATCACCTGTTTTCGAACCAAACTCGAATCAACCAATCCCTTTCACTTGCTTTCATAAAAAATCACTAAAAACCATTAAATATCTTCAAAATTCATCTCCTTGGTCTTAGAACTCGAACTTTCACAACTCTTATCAAAATATCACCAAATCGTATCCAAAAGGACCAAAATGTACCCGATATCGCTAAGGAAAACGAGTATGAAATATGCGATATCAACGGTCCAATCCTTTATGTGTCTAAACAAACAGTTCCTTAATTAACTAAGAATCCCTCAAGCGGGGTGCAATGCTTGAGACCGCGTTATGGTGCAGTGTACTAATCAACACTGACCGGGTTCCATAGCCTTACTTAGCATAGGTACAGCTTAAAACAACCGTTGTGCTTCAGCATGCACGTACAAAGTTTATATGCTTGGTGACTACACTAGCATGGTCTGGGACTGACAATATACTAAGGGTCAAGTCAAATGTTTCACTACGAAAGAGTCCTCAGTCGGAATCCAAAGCTCGATAGACTTACTACAACCAGTGTGCCTCAGTCGATCTTACGTTGTATCTGATAGACTTCTCTTACCAAGGGGTGACACAGATAGTGTACTCTGAATCGGGGTTCGCGACTTCCCAATAACAGAGCCAATAACTACGTTCTATTAGTTGGAAAAGCGATTGAGTTAAAGCATAATCGGAAAGCATCTCAACAGCATACACAAACCATAAAGGTATACTACTTAGAATGGATTTGACTAAAGTGATTCGACCACCGAAAAAGATGATTTTAGCTTTCCAATCCGAGAGCCTTTTTCAACAATAGGGCGCCAGGAGGAGGCATGAAAAGTGGGGACACCGATGGGTAGTCCGAGATAAGTGAAGGGAGTGGTGCCGATGGAACAATTAATATAGTTAGCCATTTGTTCAATTTTGAGGTTTGGGACGCCAATACAGTAAAGTTTACTTTTGTTAAAGTTTACCTTAAGACCGGAAATTTTTTGAAAGCATTTAAGTAGTTTGGAAATGTGTTTCGCATTCCTTTTGCACCATTTACCAAAGAAGATCGTGTCATCCGCATATTGTAGGCGCGTGATAGTAATGTTATCGTGGCCGATGTTTAGTCCATGGAGGTGGCCGTTTTCTAAAGTGCGTTTGGTTAGGATGTTGAGGCCTTCGGCGAAGATTATGAAGAGGAAGGTGAGACGACCCGTCATATTCCATAAGGACGAATACAATAACATATGATTACATTGCGAGGTATTTGACCTCTATATGATACCTTTTACAAACATTGCATTCGTTTTAAAAGACAAACTATCATTACATCGAAAGTTGACAGGCATGCATACCATTTCATAAAATCCAACCTCAAATGACCTAATCTGTCATTTGATTAATCATAATCTTTATTGAACTCAACGACTTGAATGCAACGTCTTTTGAAATATGACATGAATGACTCCAAGTATTATCTTTAAAATGAGCAAATGCACAGCGGAAGATTTCTTTCAATCCTGAGAATAAACATGCTTTCAAGTGTCAACCAAAAGGTTGGTGAGTTCATTAGTTTATCATAATCAATCATTTCCATAATTTTAATAGACCACAAGATTTCATATTTCAATTTCTCATAAACATCATGCATGCATATAGCCATCTGCATAAAAATCATTCATATGGATTGAACACCTGGTAACCGACATTAACCATAATGCATAGAATATCCCCACAGACATTGACGTCTGTATAATAATAATCTCGAAGTACTAAAGCCATCCATAGACATGAATGGGGGTTGTTAGGCCCAGTAGATCTATCTTTAGGATTCGCGTCAATTAGGGGCCATTTCCCTAATTCTTAGGTTACCAGACTTGAAGGGCGATATTCGATTTCGATAATCCAACCATAGAATGTAATTTCGATTACTTGTGTCTATTTCGTAAAACATTTATAAAAGCAGCGCATGTATTCTCAGTCCCAAACATATATATTGCAAAAGCATTTAAAAAGGGACAAATGAAACTCACGATACAATATTTCTATAGTAAAAATATTCATACGACGAAAATGAACAATGCAGGGTTGGCCTCAGATTCACGAACCTATAACATTTGTATATATATATTAAAACATGTAATCGTAGTTGAACAAATTTGTATAATTTTATTAGCGATATAAATGTTATATATAATAATTTATAAGTTTTATTATTTAATTATATATTTTCATTTTATATAGAATTATAAATATAGTTAAGTTAGGTGTATTAAATATTATATATATATATATATATATATATATATATATATATATATATATATATATATATATATATATATATATATATATATATATATATATTCTTTATTTTTATATTTATAATCTTAACAACGTCATTAAAACTTTTATTTTCATAGTCATAATTATTTTAATTATAATACTGATAATAATATTAACTATAAAAATAATAATTTTACTACTAATACTAGTTAAGATAATGATCCTACTAATAGTGTAATAAAAATGATACTAATACTAATATTCATAAAAATAATAATGAATTGTGTTATTTTTATAATAATAATAGTAATAATCATAATCATAATAATGATAATAATACTAAAATGACAACTTAATAAATATAATAACATTTGTAATACTTATAATAATAATAATAATAATAATAATAATAATAATAATAATAATAATAATAATGATTGTAATACTTATAACTATCATAATAATAATAATAATCATAATACTAATAATAACAATACTAATAATAACAATAATAATAATAATGTTATAATACTTATTATGACAATAATAACAATAATAATAATAATAATAATAATAATAATAATAATAATAATAATAATAATAATTAGTAATAATAACATTATATTAATAACAATAACAATAATAATAATAATAATAATAATAATAATAATAATAATAATAATAATAATAATAATAATAATAATAATAATAATAATAATAATAATAATAATAAGGAAATAATGGGAATAAAAGAAAATAACTACCTCAAAGCTTTTCTAAAAAAAATACGCCTCAAACCGGGCTCGAACCCGCGACCACTCGTTAACCCGAAACACACCTTAACCATTCCTCCATTTCTTCCTTTCTGATTTATCCCCTAAACTAATCTATATATCACGTTTTCTGTTATTCTCATCTTCTTCTCAAATAAATCGGTCAAAATCATAAACCAATTATATCAACAATTTAATGAGTGGAATTAAGCCTTGTTAACAAACACAAACAACATCATAATGGTTGATTGAATTAATTCAAACAAAATAAAAGAAAATCGAGCTGTAACAGACAATGAAGAACACGCATGAACTTGAAATCACTTTCGAATTTTTAAAACATTTTAGCTCACGTTTCCTGAATGAAATTAGTTCTAAATCAATCCTAGAAACTTTATGGATTATCAATTTTAATAGAAACGTTACAACACGTTCGAATTTTACGATGAACATAATTGTTGACTTTTTGAAATAAAACTTTGGCTCCAAAATTCAGACTCGATAGAAGGAATTGGAAATTGAAACTTTACAGAAAGTATCAAGACATGATTTAGATCTCTTCTGCATTTTTAGATTTTGAAAAATGATTCGAATCGAGCTGTTGATTAAATTGACTCAAAAACAGAGGTATCGTGCTTTTGCCTTGCTTCTGTTTAATTTGATCGACCTAAACAGATACTAGTTGCTATAATTGCTAATGAGGATAGAGAATTGATTAACTTTATTCATAACATTGAGGAATTTGATTGTTTTATAGCGAATGGAGTCGACAGGAAGAATCACAAGGACAGAAAAAAAAAACAAAAAAAAAACAAGGTGGATGTCAAATCTGTAATTGATTCTTGTTATATTGTGAATTGAGATCAACAATAAACAAAATCGTGCATAGGAGATGAAGAAAAAAAAAAGCAGAAAGTGATGTATACAGATTCATTCATCTGATTTTATAATTCTTATACAATTAATATTAATAATCATTAAATATATTAATAATAATACTGAATATTTATTAATAATAATAAAAATACTGATAATAATAGTAATAGAAATAATAAATGATAAAATTAATTAATAATATCAATAAAAATAATACATATAATAATTCTAGAAGTGATAATAATATTAATAATAATAACATCAAAATAATACTAATAATAATAAGAATAATGTTAAAAGTAATAAAATAATGATAATAAAAATTATAAATGAAAATGATAACTTTTAGTAATAATAATAAAAATCATAATAATAATTAAAATTATAAATTTTACTACTATATATAATAATACCAATATTAATAATGATAACAATAATAATATTGATATAGCAATTTATGCTTAACAAATCTCATATATATAAAATAAGTTAATAATATAAATATTTATATCAATATTTATAAGGAAAATAATAAGGATATTAATATAATAATTATATTTTAACTTTCAATTACATTTAATATATTGATATTTCAATTTATTAAACATGTAATATAACATATTTTTAATATTTCATATTTACTTACAAATATTTACATAGACTGAAATATTCTAATTTCTTCCTTTTATATATATATACATATATATCTGTAATATACCAATAATACTTATGTATAGAAATTATGTAAATATATTATATAATAACTTACAATTATATATTGTGTCTTAATAAGTATTCATTTATTTAACTTTGTTCAATATCAATCGACTGACAATTGAGTGTTACTAACCTCGAAGCCACATATATATATTTGTATATATAGATTTACATTAATAATAAGTTTTATTATATCTTATATTATTTTACCTATTTATCTCAATCAATTAAATCGTATATTACTTTAAATTACATTTCAATTTAATATTAATTCTTAATATATTTTATATATATATATATTTGTATATATAGAGATTCATTTGAAATAACGACTTTATTATATCGTCTAATATTTTATATTCTTAATTCCAACCATTACTAATTTATTAATGTATTATTATATATTTACGGATAATATTCATATGTATATATATATATATATATCTATTTACAAATAGTTGTTCGTAAATCATTGGGTAAGGTCCAATGGATAGTTAAGTGCATAAAATTATTTTAATATAAAGCGTCGATTTACTTAACTTGTCGATATTATCTACATTTCATAATTTCACCTTTGCATTAAATAAAATGAAAGTTAAATAGTTACCTTTGAAATGTCCCATTCATATTGATTATAAACGTTCCATATTAATTGATTTCGTCGCTAGGTTTTGACCTCTATATGAGACGTTTTTCAAAGACTCCATTCATTTTTAAAACAACCATAACCTTTATTTTATCTATAAAGGTTTAAAAAGCATTACGTAGATTATCAAATAATGATAATCTAAAATATACCGTTTACACACGACCATTACATAATGGTTTACAATAAGAATATATTACATCAAAAATAAGTTTCTTGAATGCAGTTTTTACATAATATCATACAAGCATGGACTCCAAATCTTGTCCTTATTTTAGTATGCAACAGCGGAAGCTCTTAATAATCACCTGAGAATAAACATGCTTAAAACGTCAACAAAAATGTTGGTGAGTTATAGGTTTAACCTATATATTATCAAATCATAATAATAGATCACAAGATTTCATATTTCAATATACATCCCATACATAGAGATAAAATTCATTCATATGGTGAACACCTGGTAACCGACATTAACAAGATGCATATAAGAATATCCCCTATCATTCCGGGAAATCCTTCGGACATGATATAAACGAATTCGAAGTACTAAAGCATCCGGTACTTTGGATGGGGTTCGTTAGGCCCAATAGATCTATCTTTAGGATTCGCGTTAATTAGTAGATCGGTTTACTAATTCTTAGGTTACCAAGCAAAAGGGGCATATTCGGCTTCGATCATTCACCCATATAATGTAGTTTCAATTACTTGTGTCTATTTCGTAAAACATTTATAAAACTGCATGTATTCTCATCCCAAAATATTAGATTTTAAAAGTGGGACTATAACTCACTTTCACATATTTTTACTTTGTCGGGAAGTAAGACTTGGCCACTGGTCGATTCACGAACCTATAATAAATATGTACATATATATCAAAGTATGTTCAAAATATATTTACAACATTTTTAATACGTTTTACTGTTTTAAATTTATTAAGTCAGATGTCCTCGTTAGTAACCTACAACTAGTTGTCCACAGTTAGATGTACAGAAATAAATCGATATATATTATCTTGGATCAATCCACAACCCTGTGTATACACGTCTCAGGATAGATCACAACTCAAAGTATATATATTTTTAGAATCAACCTCAACCCTATATAGCTAACTCCAACATTACTGCATATAGAGTGTCTATGGTTGTTCCAAATAATATATATACATGGGTCGATATGATATGTCAAAACATTTGCATACGTGTCTATGGTATCCCAAGATTACATTAGAATACATGTATAATACAATATAAGTTAGCTAGGATATGATTTGTATAGAATTGTTACAATATTTCCCATAGCTACAACAATCAAAAAATATCCAATCTTGTTTTACCCATAACTTCTTCGTTTTAAATCCGATTTGAGTGAATCAAATTGATATGGTTTCATATTGAACTCTATTTTATGAATATAAACATAAAAAGTATAGGTTTATAGTTGGAAAAATAAGTTACAAGTTGTTTTTGTAAAGGTAGTCATTTCAGTCGAAAGAACGACGTCTAGATGACCATTTTGGAAAACATACTTCCACTTTGAGTTTAACCATGATTTTTGGATATAGTTTCATGTTCATAAGAAAAATAATTTTCCCAGAAGAAAAACTTTTAAATCAAAGTTTATCATAGTTTTTAATTAACTAACCCAAAACAGCCCGCGGTGTTACTACGAAGGCGTATAACCGGTTTTACGGTGTTTTTCGTGTTTTCCGATTTTAAATCATTAAGTTAGCATATCATATAGATATATAACATGTGTTTAGTTGATTTTAAAAGTCAAGTTAGAAGGATTAACTTTTGTTTGCGAACAAGTTTAGAATTAACTAAACTATGTTCTAGTGATTACATGTTCAAATCTTCGAATAAGATAGTTTTATATGTATGAATTGAATGATGTTATGAACATCATTACTACCTCAAGTTTAGTAGGTAAACCTACTGGAAGTGATAAGAAATGATCTAGCTTCAAAGGATCTTGGATGGCTTGAAAGTTCTTGAAGCATAATCATGACACGAAAACAAGTTCAAGTAAGATTATCACTCGAATTAAGATAGTTATAGTTATAGGAATTGAATCAAAGTTTTTATATGAGTATACCTTGATTTAGAATGATATATTACTATAAACGACAAGGATTTCTTGAGGTTGGATGATCAATTTACAAGATTGGAAGTGAGCTAGTAAACTTGGAAGTGTTCTTGATTTTATGAAACTAGAATTTGTAGAATTTATGAAAAACACTTAGAACTTGATGATGGAACTTGAGAGAGATCAATTAGATGAAGAAAATTGAAGAATGAAAGTGTTTGTAGGTATTTTTGGTCGTTGGTATATGGATTAGATATAAAGGATATGTAATTTTGTTTTCATGTAAATAAGTCATGAATGATTACTAATATTTTTGTAATTTTATGAGATATTTCATGCTAGTTGCCAAATGATGGTTCCCACATGTGTTAGGTGACTCACATGGGCTGCTAAGAGCTGATCATTGGAGTGTATATACCAATAGTACATACATCTAAAAGCTGTGTATTGTACGAGTACTAATACGGGTGCATACGAGTAGAATTGTTGATGAAACTGAACGAGAATGTAATTGTAAGCATTTTTGTTAAGTAGAAGTATTTTGATAAGTGTCTTGAAGTCTTCCAAAAGTGTATGAATACATATTAAAACACTACATGTATATACATTTTAACTGAGTCGTTAAGTCATCGTTAGTCGTTACATGTAAATGTTGTTTTGAAACCTTTAGGTTAACGATCTTGTTAAATGTTATTAACCCATTGTTTATTAAATCTAAAGAGATGTTAAATTATTACATTATCATGATATTATGATATATTAATATATCTTAGTATGATATATATACAGTTAAATGTTGTTACAACGATAATCGTTACATATATGTCTCGTTTCGAAATTCTTAAGTTAGTAGTCTTGTTTTACATATGTAGTTCATTGTTAATATACATAATGACATGTTTACTTATCATTTATCATGATTAAACATAGTGTAACAATATCTTAATATGATTCATATGTAATTAGTAAGACGTTGTTATAACGATAATTGTTATATATATCGTTTCGAGTTTCTTAATTCAATAAACACAATTTTATGTATATAACTCATTGTTAAAATACCTAATGAGATACTTACTTATCATAACATCATGTTAATTATATATATAATCATATATATGTCATCATATAGTTTTTACAAGTTTTAACGTTCGTGAATCACCGGTCAACTTGGGTGGTCAATTGTCTATATGAAACCTATTTCAATTAATCAAGTCTTAACAAGTTTGATTGCTTTACATGTTGAAAATATTTAATCATGTAAATATACCAATTTCATTTAATATATATAAACATGGAAAAGTTCGGGTCACTACAGTACCTACCCGTTAAATAAATTTCGTCACGAAATTTTAAGCTGTTGAAGGTGTTGACGAATCTTCTGGAAATAGGTACGGGTATTTCAGCTTCATTTGATCTTCACGCTCCCAGGTGAACTCGGGTCCCCTACGAGCATTCCATCAAACCTTGACGATCGATATCTTATTTTGCTTGAGCCTTTTAACCTCACGATCCATTATCTCGACGGGTTCTTCAATGAATTGTAGTTTTTCATTGATTTTAATTTCGTCTAAAGGAATAGAGAGATCTTCTTTGGCTAATCACTTCTTCATATTTGAGACGTGAAAGGTATTATGTACATTGGCGAGTTTTTGAGGTAATTCAAGTCGGTAGGCTACTGGTCCGACACGATCTAAAATCTTGAATGGTCCAATGTATCTTGGATTTAGTTTCCCCCGTTTACCAATACGAACAACGCCTTTCCAAGGCGAAACCTTAAGCATGACCATCTCCCCAATTTCAAATTCTATATCTTTCCTTTTAAGGTCCGCGTAGCTCTTTTGTCGACTCTGAGCAGTTTTCAACCGTTGTTGAATTTGGATGATTTTCTCTGTAGTTTCTTGGATTATCTCCGGACCCGTAATCTGTCTATCCCCCAATTCATTCCAATAAATTAGAGATCTGCACTTTCTACCATAAAGTGCTTCGAACGGTGCCATTTCGATACTCGAGTGGTAACTGTTGTTGTAGAAAAATTCTGCTAATGGTAGATGTCGATCCCAACCGTTTCCAAAATCAATAACACATGCTCGTAGCATGTCTTCAAGAGTCTGTATCGTCATTTCACTCTGCCCATCGGTTTGTGGATGATAGGCAGTACTCATGTCTAGACGAGTTCCCAATGCTTGTTGTAATGTCTGCCAAAACCTTGAAACAAATCTGCCATCTCTATCAGAGATAATAGAGATTGGTATTCCATGTCTAGAGACAACTTCCTTCAAGTATAATCTCATCAACTTCTCCATTTTATCATCTTCTCTCATTGGCAGAAAGTGTGCTGACTTGGTGAGACGATCGACTATTACCCAAATAGTATCATAACCACCTGCAGTCCTTGCCAATTTAGTAATGAAATCCATGGTAATGTTTTCCCATTTCCATTCTGGGATTTCGGGTTGTTGAAGTAGACCTGATGGTTTCTGATGTTCAGCTTTGACCTTAGAACACGTCAAACACTCTCCTGCGTATCTAGCAATATCGGCTTTCATACCCTGCCACCAAAAATGTTTCTTGAGATCCTTGTACATCTTCCCCGTTCCAGGATGTATTGAGTATCTGGTTTTATGAGCTTCTCTAAGTACCATTTCTCTCATATCTCCAAATTTTGGTACCTGATGTGTGCGAGGTGTACTAGGAAATAGTATTATTTTTACAACGAAATACTATTAAATACGATACAATTTTACACAAGATATTTATTTATTTATTTATAGAATGGATATACCTAAACCTTGCTACAACACTTATAGGCAGTGTACCTAATCGTACAGTAGTGTAGTTTTTAGTAAGTCCGGTTCGTTCCACAGGGATACACTTAAACAAGCTTAACGCTATATTTTTAACTTATAATTGTAAAAATACAAAAATATATATAAGTAGTATTATTATTATAAAAGGGGGTTTTTACCGTTTAATGACCGGTTTGTCGATTTTAAAACTTTTAGTCGCAGTTAAAACCTAATGTAAAATATAAATATAACTTAATTTAAAGCGTAAAGTAAATAACGATAATGAAATTGCGATAAATAAAAGTGTGATAAAATAAAATTGCGATAATTAAAGAGTACGATAATTAAAAGTGCAATTAAATATAATGACAATAAATAAAAGTGCGATATTTAAAAGTGCAATTAAATATAAAATAAAGGAAATTAAATATGAAATAAAGGAATTATGCTTATTTAAAATTCCGTAATCATGATGTTTGACGTGTTGTTTTTAGTTTATTCCCATGGGTTAATTGTCCTTTGTCCTGGATTATTTGATATGTCCATACGGATTTGTCCATAATAGTCCATCAGTCATAAATATAAAGTGCGAAAGTCTTCGTCAACTTATTCTTATTCCCGAAGTCAAATATTCTAACTAATTGGGGATTCGAATTGTAACAAGGTCTTAATACTTTGTTTAATGAATACACCAGGTTATCAACTGCGTGTAAACTAAGGTTTTACTACTTTGTTAACAATTACACCAATTACCCTTGAATGTAATCCACCCCTGTTTCAACAAGTCTATTAACTATTAATCCAATTCCGTGTCCGGTAAAATGAACAATTATTGGTATTTATAGATATCCCGCCCACCGTGCCCAGTCAAGCGTATGTGGTTATATATAAATATGTCAAATTATAAGTCTATATATTAAATTAACGAGGTATCATTTAGTTAATATAAAGCCCATTAATAGCCCATAGTCTAATTTCCACAAGTGTCGTTCTTTTGTCTAAACCCCAATTATGGTATAAAGCCCAATTACCCAATCTTAATAATTTAGCCCAACATCATGATTACTTCGGTATTAAATAAGCATAATAATAACTTAGCTACGAGACATTAATTTAAAAATAACATTAACCATAACTTACAGTGATTAAAAATAGCGTAGCGTTACACGGACAGATATTTGACTTACACCCTTACAACATTCGCTAACATACCCTTATTATTAGAATTAAAATTAAAATTAAAATTATAATATATATATATATATATCTTTACGTATGATGAAAAGAAAAAGAAGTGTAAAATATCGATCGAATGCGTTGCCTTTTATAGGCCCCATTTCAGTTTTGGTGTGCTCCGCGATCTCGAAGGGTTTCTCCTTCACATCTCCGCAATCGCGGAGTAGTGGATTACAGCTCATCCAAGTTTGGCTCCTAGCTTGCCGACGGATTTTTTAATAAATTAATATAATATATATATATATATAATTTTAAGAATTATTTATATATTATATTATATTTATATGCATAGTTGACTTGTAATTTTCGCTCCATTGCATCGTGCATTGAAAGTCGACTTAGGTCCCGGTTCCGGATTTTCGAACGTCCTTGCGTACAATTTAATATCTTGTACTTTTCGTTTTGTAACTTGTACTTTTGTCATTTCTAGACGCTTCTCATCAATAAATTGAACCTCTTGGATCGTACTTTGTACTTTTGAGCTTTTTGGTCGTTTGTGTCTTTAAATCATCGAATCTGCCTTTTGTCTTCACCTTTTAATATTTAAACGAATATCACTTGTAAATAGAACAATTGCAAATAAAAACTTGTCTTTCTTGAGGAATAATGCTATGAATTATGTGTTCGTTTTTAGCATTATCAGTACCCAAATTCTTTCAGCCCTATACCGGGTTCCGTCTTCTCGAATATTAAGATGCTTCTCCGATCCTTTGGGTATTTCATCCTTTAAATTTCCCTCTTTTAAAACTCCTTGTTGCGCCTCCTTTATTTGAGTAGTAAGGTTAGTGTGAATCTTTATATTCATAGCTTTTACTCGAATGGGTTCTCTGTCCTTTCTGCTCAAGGCGTCGGCTACCACATTTGCCTTCCCCGGGTGGTAACGAATCTCAAAGTCGTAATCATTCAATAATTCAATCCACCTACGCTGCCTCATATTCAGTTGTTTCTGATTAAATATGTGTTGAAGACTTTTGTGGTCGGTATATATAATACTTTTGACCCCATATAAGTAGTGCCTCCAAGTCTTTAATGCAAAAACAACCGCGCCTAATTCCAAATCATGCGTCGTATAATTCTGTTCGTGAATCTTCAATTGTCTAGACACATAATCAATTACTTTTGTTCGTTGCATTAATACACAACCGAGACCTTGCTTTGAGGCGTCACAATATATCACAAAATCATCATTCCCTTCAGGTAATGACAATATAGATGTCATAGTTAACTTTTTCTTTAACAATTGAAACGCTTTCTCTTGTTCATATTTCCATTCAAATTTCTTCCCTTTATACGTTAATGCAGTCAAGGGTTTTGCTATTCTAGAAAAGTCTTGGATGAACCTTCTGTAGTAGCCAGCTAGTCCTAAAAATTGACGTATGTGTTTCGGAGTTTTCGGGGTTTCCCACTTTTAAACAGTTTCAATCTTTGTTGGATCCACCTGAATAACTTCTTTGTTCACTATGTGACCGAGGAATTGAACTTCTTCCAACCAAAATGCACACTTTGAAAACTTAGCGTACAATTTTTCTTTCCTCAACATCTCTAGCACTTTTCTCAAATGTTCTTCGTGCTCTTGATCATTCTTTGAGTAAATAAGTATGTCATCGATAAAAACAATGACAAACTTGTCAAGGTATGGTCCACACACTCGGTTCATGAGGTTCATGAACACAACTGGTGCGTTAGTCAACCCAAACGGCATAACCATAAGCTCGTAATGACCGTAACGCGTCCTGAAAGCAGTCATTGGAATATCATCCTCCTTCACCCGCATTTGATGATACCAGAACGTAAATCAATCTTCGAATAAATTGACGAGCCTTGTAGTTGATCAAATAAGTCGTCGATTCTTGGTAGTGGATAACGATTCTTGATGGTAAGTTTGTTCAACTCTCGGTAGTCGATACACAACCTGAATGTACCATCCTTCTTTTTGACAAATAAAACAGGAGCTCCCCATGGTGATGTACTTGGTCGTATAAAACCACGCTCTAAAAGTTCTTTTAGTTGGCTTTGGAGTTCTTTCATTTCACTGGGTGCGAGTCTGTATAGAGCACGAGCTATTGGTGCAGCTCATGGTACTAGATCTATTTGAAATTCAACAGATCGATGTGGTGGTAGTCCCGGTAATTCTTTCGGAAATACATCGGGAAATTCTTTTGCGACGGGAACATCATTGATGTTCTTTTCTTCGGGTTTGACTTCTTCGATGTGTGCTAGAACGGCATAGAAACCTTTTCTTATTAGTTTTTGCGCATTCAAATTACTAATAAGATTTAGCTTCGCATTGCTCTTTTCTCCGTACACCATTATAGGTTTTCTTTTTCTCGTACAATGCGAATTGCATTTTTGTAACATACGATTTCCGCTCTCTCCTTTTTCAACCAGTCCATGCCGATTATCACATCAAAACTCCCTAACTCTACTGGTATCAAATCGATCTTAAACGTTTCATTAACCAATTTAATTTCTCGATTCCGACATATTTTATCTGCCAAAATTAATTTACCGTTTGCTAATTCGAGTAAAAATTTATTATTCATAGGCGTCAATGGACCACTTAATTTAGCACAAAAATCTCTACTCATATAACTTCTATCCGCACCCGAATCAAATAAAACATAAGCAGGATTTTCATCGATAAGAAACGTACCCGTAACAAGCTCCGGGTCTTCTTGCGCTTCTTTTGCATTAATGTTAAAAACTCTCCCACGGCTTTGCCCATTATTATTTCCCTGGTTTGGACACGCAGTTTTATAGTGGCCCTTCTTCCCGCATCCAAAACAAATAATGTGGGCATTACTTGTTCCTTTACCCGATGGTCCATAAATTTCACACTTCGTTGTATCATGACCCTTTCTATTACATTTAGTACATGTTGTCGGACAAAAAGTAGTTGGATGGTACCCTTCACACCTCAGACACGGAATTTTCTGATTTTGATTACCAGTGTTGTTATTGAGATTGTTGTTGGGATTTTTGTTGTTGCGGTTGGTATTATTGTTGGGATGATTGTTGTAGTTGTTGTTGTTGTTGGAATGGTTTTTGTTGCTTTTGTTGTTGCAAAAAATGGTGTGATTGTGGTGTTGATTGTTGAAATTGTGACTCTTGTCACTGGGTTCTTCCCACTTTCTCTTGACTTGTTTCATTTTAGCCTCCTCGGCCGCCTGCTCTTTAATTCTTCCCTCAATCTGATTTATGAGTTTATGAGCCATTCGACTTGCCTTCTGTATAGAAGCGGGCTCGTGTGAACTCACATCTTCTTGAATCCTTACTGGTAACCCTTTTACAAATGCGTCAATCTTCTCTTCTTCATCTTCGAATGCTCCCGGACATAATAGGCACAACTCTGTGAATCGTCGTTCATATGTGGTAACGTCGAACCCTTGTGTTCGAAACTCTCTAAGTTTTGCCTTGAGTTTATTGACTTCATTTCTAGGACGGTACTGCTCGTTCATCAATTGCTTGAATGCCGACCACGGTAGTACGTAAGCAGCATTTTGTCCTACCTGTTCAAGATAGGTGTTCCACCACGTTAACGCAGTACCTGTGAAGGTATGCGTAGCGTACTTAACTTTGTCCTCTTCAGTACACTTACTAATGACAAACACCGATTCGACTTTCTCAGTTCACTGTTTCAATCCAATTGGTCCTTCGGTTCCATCAAATTGCAAAGGTTTGCAGGCAGTGAATTCTTTGTAGGAGCATCCTACACGATTTCTTGCGCCGTTAGCTGCATTGCTTGATTCAGAGTTATTGTTGGTATGTAGCGCAGCCTGTACTGCGGCTATGTTTGCAGCAAGAAAGGTACGAAATTCCTCTTCGCTCATATTCATGGTGTGTCGAGTAGTCGGTGCCATTTCCTTCAAAATAGCCAACTGAATCGAGTTAATCATACATAATATTAAGAGTAGTCAATAGTATTTCGTAGCATAATATGAACTCATTTATAAAAGCTTTTTCTTCATATTAGCGTTTTATAAGTTAAAATTCGGGTACTACCAACCCGTTAAGTTCATACTTAGTAGCTAATATACAATTCAATTACTACAATTCCATATGAAAAACTGATTATAATAATATATCACATACAAATATTCTTCAAACTTACAACTTCGCTATATTACATATAACATGAAATATAGTACACTATGATACAGGACAGTTTTGAAGATAAATCTAGTTAATACGCAAGTTGTTCAGCAAAGGAAATAAAGACACGTAATTCATAAGTCCAGAAACAAGTCATGCATTCTGGTTTTACTAAGACTACTTCCCATCCTTGGTCTTGTGGAACATAACCGTTGTGACCGTTGACAAGACAACATGTTGTAATGTCATCAAAAGGACGAGGGTTTCGTAATGTCCAACAGCCCCGTAATAATCTAAAAACCTTGTTTCTCACCCCAACTACTGAATCCGTCACTTGTGGGAAGGTTTTATTTAAAAGTTGCAATCCGATGTTCTTTTTCTCACTTTGGTAAGAAGCGAACATCACTAACCCGTAAGCATAACATGCTTCTTTATGTTGCATGTTAGAAGCTCTTTCTAATTCACGAAATCCTATGTTGGGATATGTTGACTCAAAATAAGTTCTTAACCCGTAGCGTAAAATTGCATTTGGGTTCCCCGCATTTAATGCTTTAAAGAAAACACGGCGTAACTTACGGTCTCCCCAATGTGATATACCCCACCTATCAAAGGAAAGCCTTTTATAAACTAAGGCATTTCTAGAAGGTCTTTCAAATGTTTGACAAGTTAATTTCGCCATAACTAAATATGCTGATGAATTCTGACCGACTATAGACAAGATTTCCTCAATCATATCCTCTGGTAGGTCTTCTAAAATATTCGGTTGTCTACCCTTAACATCCATTTTGCTTTTATACTGTAAAATAGACAAGGATTAGATTCGTAATAACAAACAATACAAGCAATTTTTACATAGAACATAAAAGTACAAGCACACTACTATACATATAATACACAACATGATTACAACCCTCTAATCTGAATCACTGGTTTCTTCTTCTTCGGACTTGGTTCGTTTTCCTAATTTTCTAGGAATATATGGTGTTCCTCTAATACGAGCCATCGTTTTCCATAATGGTTTAGAAAAACCTGGTGGTTTAGAGGTTCCTGGGTCATTGTTACATTTTAAGAAATATGGATGTTGCCGATACATATAAAGTTCATCGAGGTTGGAATCGGGTTTCACTATTTTTATACCTTTTCCCTTATTATTTTCTTTCGCTTTATTAAATTGGGTCGAGGTAATTTCTATAACATCATCGGAATCCTCATCGGGATCCGATTCATCGGAAAATTGGTAATCTTCCCAATATTTTGCTTCCTCGGCGGAAACACCATTGACCATTATTAACTTTGGTCCATTGGTTGAGGATTTTCTTTTATTTAATCGATTTACTATAGGTATCAATATTTCTTCCTCCGGAACCTCTTCTTCTTCTGGTTCCTCTTCTTCCGGTTCCTCTTCGGGAATTTGTGAATCTTCCCAAAATATATTCGACTCTTCATCTATCACACAATATCAAACACATTATGAGGTTAATATATCACATAATATTTACATGTTAATAATATATAGTTTCCAACAAAAGTGTTAAGCAATCGTTTTTAAAGAAAACACGGTCGAAGTCCAGACTCACTAATGTATCCTAACAAACTCGATAAGACACACTAATGCAAATTTCTGGTTCTCTAAGACCAATGCTCGGATACCAACTGAAATGTCCCGTTCATATTGATTATAAACGTTCCATATTAATTGATTTCGTAGCGAGGTTTTGACCTCTATATGAGACGTTTTTCAAAGACTGCATTCATTTTTAAAACAACCATAACCTTTATTTTATCGATAAAGGTTTAAAAAGCATTACGTAGATTATCAAATAATGATAATCTAAAATATACAGTTTACACACGACCATTACATAATGGTTTACAATAAGAATATATTACATCAAAAATAAGTTTCTTGAATGCAGTTTTTACATAATATCATACAAGCATGGACTCCAAATCTTGTCCTTATTTTAGTATGCAACAGCGGAAGCTCTTAATAATTACCTGAGAATAAACATGCTTAAAACGTCAACAAAAATGTTGGTGAGTTATAGGTTTAACCTATATATTATCAAATCATAATAATATACCATAAGATTTCATATTTCAATATACATCCCATACATAGAGATAAAATTCATTCATATGGTGAACACCTGGTAACCGACATTAACAACTTGCATATAAGAATATCCCCTATCATTCCGGGAAATCCTTCGGACATGATATAAACGAATTCGAAGTACTAAAGCATCCGGTACTTTGGATGGGGTTCGTTAGGCCCAATAGATCTATCTTTAGAATTCGCGTCAATTAGTAGATTGGTTTACTAATTCTTAGGTTACCAAGCAAAAAGGGGCATATTCGGCTTCGATCATTCACCCATATAATGTAGTTTCAATTACTTGTGACTATTTCGTAAAACATTTATAAAACTGCATGTATTCTCATCCCAAAATATTAGATTTTAAAAGTGGGACTATAACTCACTTTCACAGATTTTTACTTCGTCGGGAAGTAAGACTTGGTCACTGGTCGAATCACGAACCTATAACAAATATGTACATATATATCAAAGTATGTTCAAAATATATTTACAACATTTTTAATACGTTTTACTATTTTAAATTTATTAAGTCAGCTGTCCTCGTTAGTAACCTACAACTAGTTGTCCACAGTTAGATGTACAGAAATAAATCGATATATATATTATCTTGGATCAATTCACGACCCAGTGTATACACGTCTCAGGCTGGATCACAACTCAAAGTACATATATTTTTGGAATCAACCTCAACCCTGTATAGCTAACTCCAACATTACTGCATATAGAGTGTCTATGGTTGTTCTAAATTATATATATACATGGGTTGATATGATATGTCAAAACATTTGTATACGTGTCTATGGTATCCCAAGATTACATTAGAATACATGTATAATACAATATAAGTTAGCTAGGATATGATTTGTATAGAATTGTTACAATATTTCCCGTAGCTACAACAATCAAAAAATATCCAATCTTGTTTTACCCATAACTTCTTCGTTTTAAATCCGATTTGAGTGAATCAAATTGCTATGGTTTCATATTGAACTCTATTTTATGAATCTAAACATAAAAAGTATAGGTTTATTGTTGGAAAAATAAGTTACAAGTCGTTTTTGTAAAGATAGTCATTTTAGTAGAAAGAACGACGTCTAGATGACCATTTTGGAAAACATACTTCCACTTTGAGTTTAACCATGGTTTTTTTGGATATAGTTTCATGTTCATAAGAAAAATCATTTTCCCAGAAGAAAAACTTTTAAATCAAAGTTTATCATAGTTTTTAATTAACTAACCCAAAACAGCCCGCGGTGTTACTACGACGGCGTATAACCGGTTTTACGGTGTTTTTCATGTTTTCCGTTTTTAAATCATTAAGTTAGCATATCATATAGATATAGAACATGTGTTTAGTTGATTTTAAAAGTCAAGTTAGAAGGATTAACTTTTGTTTGCGAACAAGTTTAGAGTTAACTAAACTATGTTCTAGTGATTACATGTTCAAATCTTCGAATAAGATAGTTTTATATGTATGAATTGAATGATGTTATGAACATCATTACTACCTCAAGTTTAGTAGGTAAACCTACTGGAAGTGACAATAAATGATCTAGCTTCAAAGGATCTGGGATGGCTTGAAAGTTCTTGAAGCAGAATCATGACACGAAAACAAGTTCAAGTAAGATTATCACTCGAATTAAGATAGTTATAGTTATAGGAATTGAATCAAAGTTTATATATGAGTATACCTTGATTTAGAATGATATCTTACTGTAAACAACAAGGATTTCTTGAGGTTGGATGATCACTTTACAAGATTGGAAGTAAGCTAGTAAACTTGGAAGTATTCTTGATTTTATGAAACTAGAATTTGTAGAATTTATGAAGACCACTTAGAACTTGAAGATGGAACTTGAGAGAGATCAATTAGATGAAGAAAATTGAAGAATGAAAGTGTTTTTAGGTGTTTTTGGTCGTTGGTATATGGATTAGATATAAAGGATATGTAATTTTGTTTTCATGTAAATAAGTCATGAATGATTACTAATATTTTTGTAATTTTATGAGATATTTCATGCTAGTTGCCAAATGATGGTTCCCACATGTGTTAGGTGACTCACATGGGCTTCTAAGAGCTAATCATTGGAGTGTATATACCAATAGTACATACATCTAAAAGCTGTGTATTGTACGAGTACGAATACGGGTGCATACGAGTAGAATTGTTGATGAAACTGAACGAGAATGTAATTGTAAGTATTTTTGTTAAGTAGAAGTATTTTGATAAGTTTCTTGAAGTCTTTCAAAAGTGTATGAATACATATTAAAACACTATATGTATATACATTTTAACTGAGTCGTTAAGTCATCGTTAGTCGTTACATGTAAATGTTGTTTTGAAACCTTTAGATTAACGATCTTGTTAAATGTTGTTAACCCATTGTTTATTATATCTAAAGAGATGTTAAATTATTACATTATCATAATATTATGATATATTAATATATCTTAGTATGATATATATACAGTTAAATGTTGTTACAACGATAATCGTTACATATATGTCTCGTTTTGAAATTCTTAAGTTAGTAGTCTTGTTTTACATATGTAGTTCATTGTTAATATACATAATGACATGTTTACCTATCATTTATCATGATTAAATATAGTGTAACAATATCTTAATATGATTCATATGTAATTAGTAAGACGTTTTTATAACGATAATCGTTATATATATCATTTTGAGTTTCTTAATTCAATAAACACAATTTTATGTATATATGAAATGCCCCGTTCATATTAATTATAAACGTTTCATATTAATTGATTTTTTTGCGTGGTTATGACCTCTATATGAGACGTTTTCAAAGCTTGCATTCATTTTAAAATAACCATAGCCTTTATTATTGAATAAAGGTTTAAAAGCATAAGTTTTGATTGTCGATCAAAGACAATCTCCTCAAAATACATGTATTTTACACACACCATTACATACTTGTCAACAATATATTACAAATACAATTCCCGAATGCAAGTTTATTTATTTAGAAAAGCATGATGACTCCAAATCTTGATGTTGAGTAACATGCAACAGCGGAAGCTTTCTAATAATCACCTGAGAATAAACATGCTTAAAAAGTCAACAAAATTGTTGGTGAGTCATAGGTTTAGTTTCTATATAATAATCATAACATTTAATAAGCCACAAGATTTCATTTAATTAAATGCGCAGGATCATTACAACTGCAAAAATCATTCATATGATGAGTCGCCTGGTAACCGACCTTAACATAGAGCGCTTAAGATATCTGGCATCATACATTTCACTATTCAAATATATGACAAGAACCCTTCGAAGTACTAAAGCATTTCCACTATTCGAAAATGGGGGTGGTTGGTGTCCGTAGATCTACCTTTAGGATTGGCGTCAATTAGTGTTTTTCACTAATTCTTAGGTTACCAAGCATAATAATAATAATAAGTACAGATATCCGGTATAACAAAACAATCGTAGAATGTAATTTCATGAACTTGTGCTTATTTTGTAAAATATTTATAAATTTGCATGTATTCTCATCCCAAAATAATTTAGATAGTAAAAATGGGACTATAACTCACTTGTGATTATTTCCGAATAGATGATAATAAGACTTGGCCTTTGACAAATTCACGAACCTAATAATAATATTCTTGTGTCAAGATATATATATATATATATATATATATATATATATATATATATATATATATATATATATATATATATATATATATATATATATATAATTAATATTCCATACTTATGATACTTGTGATAATTTTAATTGTCCATTGTAAGTAGTCCAATGTTCGTAGTCCAATAGTCCGATAGTCCAACAGTATAAATACATATATAAATATAAATGCGTATATTGTCTTAATATAATAAGACACATAATATGTATATTGTCTGAAGCAATCCGCGACCCATTGTATACATGTCTCAGGCTCGATCACAACTCAAAGTATATATATATATATTATGTTGGAATCCGCTTCGACCCACAGCTAACTCGAGATTACTGCCAATGGTGTCTTATAGTGTAGTGACCCGAACTTTTCCATGTTTATATATATTAATTGAGATTGATATTTACATGATTAAATGTTTCCAATATGTTAAGCAATCAAACTTGTTAAGACTTGATTAATTGAAATATGTTTCATATAGACATTTGACCACCCAAGTTGACCGGTGATTCACGAACGTTAAAATTTGTAAAAACTATATGATGACATATATATGGATATATATATATAGTTAACATGATACTATGATAAGTAACATATCATTAATTATATTACCAATGAACTACATATGTAAAAACAAGACTACTAACTTAATGATTTTTAAACGAGACATATATGTAACGATTATCGTTGTAAAGACATTTAATGTATATATATATATCATATTAAGAGATATTCATACATGATAATATCATGATAATATAATAATTTAAAATCTCATTTGATATTATAAACATTGGGTTAACAACATTTAACAAGATCGTTAACCTAAAGGTTTCAAAACAACAATTACATGTAACGACTAACGATGACTTAATGACTCAGTTAAAATGTATATACATGTAGTGTTTTAATATGTATTTATACACTTTTGAAAGAATTCAATACACTTATCAAAATACTTCTACTTAACAAAAATACTTACAATTACATCCTCGTTCAGTTTCATCAACAATTCTACTCGTATGCACCCGTATTCGTACTCGTACAATACACAGCTTTTAGATGTATGTACTATTGGTATATACACTCCAATGATCAGCTCTTAGCAGCCCATGTGAGTCACCTAACACATGTGGGAACCATCATTTGGCAACTAGCATGAAATATCTCATAAAATTACAAAAATATGAGTAATCATTCATGACTTATTTACATGAAAACAAAATTACATATCCTTTATATCTAATCCATACACCAAAGACCAAAAACATCTACAAACACTTTCATTCTTCAATTTTCTTCATCTAATTGATCTCTCTCAAGTTCTATCTTCAAGTTCTAAGTGTTCTTCATATATTCTACAAGTTCTAGTTACATAAAATCAAGAATACTTTCAAGTTTGCTAGCTCACTTCCAATCTTGTAAGGTGATCATCCAACCTTAAGAAATCTTTGTTTCTTACAGTAGGTTATCATTCTAATACAAGGTAATAATCATATTCAAACTTTGGTTCAATTTCTATAACTATAACAATCTTATTTCAAGTGATGATCTTACTTGAACTTGTTTTCGTGTCATGATTCTGCTTCAAGAACTTCGAGCCATCCAAGAATCCGTTGAAGCTAGATCCATTTTTCTCTTTTCCAGTAGGTTTATCCAAGGAACTTAAGGTAGTAATGATGTTCATAACATCATTCAATTCATATATATAAAGCTATCTTATTCGAAGGTTTAAACTTGTAATCACTAGAACATAGTTTAGTTAATTCTAAACTTGTTCACAAACAAAAGTTAATCCTTCTAACTTGACTTTTAAAATCAACTAAACACATGTTCTATATCTATATGATATGCTAACTTAATGATTTAAAACCTGGAAACACGAAAAACACCGTAAAACCGGATTTACGCCGTCGTAGTAACACCGCGGGCTGTTTTGGGTTAGTTAATTAAAAACTATAATAAACTTTGATTTAAAAGTTGTTATTCTGAGAAAATGATTTTTATTATGAACATGAAACTATATCCAAAAATTATGGTTAAACTCAAAGTGGAAGTATGTTTTCTAAAATGGTCATCTAGACGTCGTTCTTTCGACTGAAATGACTACCTTTACAAAAATGACTTGTAACTTATTTTTCCGACTATAAACCTATACTTTTTCTGTTTAGATTCATAAAATAGAGTTCAATATGAAACCATAGCAATTTCATTCACTCAAAACGGATTTAAAATGAAGAAGTTATGGGTAAAACAAGATTGGATAATTTTTCTCATTTTAGCTACGTGAAAATTGGTAACAAATCTATTCCAACCATAACTTAATCAACTTGTATTGTATATTATGTAATCTTGAGATACCATAGACACGTATACAATGTTTCGACCTATCATGTCGGCACATCTATATATATTTCGGAACAACCATAGACACTCTATATGTGAATGTTGGAATTAGCTATACAGGGTTGAGGTTGATTCCAAAATATATATAGTTTGAGTTGTGATCAATACTGAGATACGTATACAATGGGTCATGGATTGATTCAAGATAATATTTATCGATTTATTTCTGTACATCTAACTGTGGACAACTAGTTGTAGGTTACTAACGAGGACAGCTGACTTAATAAACTTAAAACATCAAAATATATTAAAAGTGTTGTAAATATATTTTGAACATACTTTGATATATATGTATATATTGTTATAGGTTCGTGAATCAACCAGTGGCCAAGTCTTACTTCCCGACGAAGTAAAAATCTGTGAAAGTGAGTTATAGTCCCACTTTTAAAATCTAATATTTTTGGGATGAGAATACATGCAGGTTTTATAAATGATTTACAAAATAGACACAAGTACGTAAAACTACATTCTATGGTTGAATTATCGAAATCGAATATGCCCCTTTTTATTAAGTCTGGTAATCTAAGAATTAGGGAACAGACACCCTAATTGACGCGAATCCTAAAGATAGATCTATTGGGCCTAACAAACCCCATCCAAAGTACCGGATGCTTTAGTACTTCGAAATTTATATCATATCCGAAGGGTGTCCCGGAATGATGGGGATATTCTTATATATGCATCTTGTTAATGTCGGTTACCAGGTGTTCACCATATGAATGATTTTTATCTCTATGTATGGGATGTGTATTGAAATATGAAATCTTGTGGTCTATTGTTACGATTTGATATATATAGGTTAAACCTATAACTCACCAACATTTTTGTTGACGTTTAAAGCATGTTTATTCTCAGGTGAATATTAAGAGCTTCCGCTGTTGCATACTAAAATAAGGACAAGATTTGGAGTCCATGTTTGTATGATATTGTGTAAAAACTGCATTCAAGAAACTGATTTCGATGTAACATATTTGTATTGTAAACCATTATGTAATGGTCGTGTGTAAATAGGATATTTTAGATTATCATTATTTGATAATCTACGTAAAGCTTTTTAAACCTTTATTTATGAAATAAAGGTTATGGTTTGTTTTAAAAATGAATGCAGTCTTTGAAAAACGTCTCATATAGAGGTCAAAACCTCGCAACGAAATCAATTAATATGGAACGTTTTTAATCAATAAGAACGGGACATTTCAGTTGGTATCCGAGCGTTGGTCTTAGAGAACCAGAATTTTGCATTAGTGTGTCTTATCGAGTTTGTTAGGATGCATTAGTGAGTCTGGACTTCGACCGTGTTTACTTGAAAAATGATTGCTTAACAAATTTTGTTGGAAACTATATATTTTTAACATGTGAATATTATGTGATATATTAATCTCTTAACGCGTTTGATATTATGTGATAGATGTCTACCTCTAGAACAAGTCCCATTGACTCACCTAATAATAATGAAGAGTCAAATGTAAATTGGAATGATTCGTGGACTGATTCACAAGTTCCCGAAGAGGAACCGGAAGAAGAGTCGGAACCGGAAGAAGAATCGGAACCGGAAGAAGAATCGGAACCGGATGAAGAAATAGAACCGGTGGGGGAAATAATAAAACGGTTAAGTAAAAGAAAATCCTCAACCAACCAACCAAGGTTAATTATGGTCAATGGTGTTTCCGCCAAGGAAGCAAAATATTGGGAGGATTACCAATTCTCCGATGAATCGGATTCCGACGAGAATTTCGATGATGTTATAGAAATTACCCCAACTGAATTTAAAAAGGCAAAAGAAAATAATAAGGGAAAGGGCATAAAAATAGAGAAATCTAATTCCAACCCCGATGAACTTTATATGTATCGTCACCCCCGAAGTCCATAAGTTGTAACAATGACCCGGGAACCTCTAAACCACCAGGTTTTTCTAAACCAATGTGGAAAACGACGGCTCGTATTAGGGGAACATCATATATCCCTAGAAACTTGGCAAAACGATCCAAAACCGAAGAAGAAGAAACAAGCGAGTCGGAATAAGATAGTTGTATTCGTGTGGTGTAATATATGTAATATAGTGTGCTTATGCTTTATGATATATGTAAAAATTGCTTGTATTAATAAGTATTTTTTTTATGAATCTAACTCTTGTCTATTTTACAGTATAAAAACACAAAATGGATAGACAACCCAATATTTTAAGAGACCTACCCGGAGACATGATTGATGAAATCTTGTCTAGAGTCGGTCAGAATTCTTCAGCACAACTATTTAAGGCGAGATCAGTTTGTAAGGCATTCGAAGAACGTTCCAAGAATGCCTTGGTTTATAAAAGGCTTTCGTTCGAAAGATGGGGGATATCACATTGGGAAATCCATAAGTTACGATGTGTTTACTTTGACGCATATATTGCGGGGAACCCAAATGCTATTTTACGCAATGGGTTAAGAAATTATTTTGACTCAATATATCCGAATATTGGACTTCGTGATTTAGAAAAAGCGGCTAACATGCAACATAAAGAAGCATGTTATGCTTACGGATTAGTAATGTTCGCTTCTCACCAAAGTGAGAACAAGAACATCGGGCTACAACTATTAAACAAAACGTTCCCACAAGTGACGGAGTCGGTAATTGGGGTAAGAAATGAGGTTTTTAGATTGTTACGGGACTGTTGGACATTACGTAACCCTCGTCCCTTTGACGACGTTACAACACGCTGTCTTATCAACGGCCATAACGGTTATGTTCCACAAGACCAAGGATGGGAAGTAATCCTAGTAAAACCAGAATGCATGACTTGTTTCTGGACGTATGAATTACTTGTCTTTATTGCCTTTGCTGAGCGACTTGTGTACTAGCTAGAATTATCTTCACAACCATCTTGTATCAAATTTATTGTGTGCTATATTTCATGCTATATGTAAAATAAGCGGTATTGTAAGTTTGTAAAATATTGTGTAAAAGTTTGAACGCGAAATATTATTATAATCAGTTTTTCATATAGAATTGTAGTAGTTGAATTGTATATTAGCTACTAAGTATGAACTTAACGGGTAGGTACTACCCGAATTTAAACTTATAAAACGCTAATATGAAGAAAAAGCTTTTATAAATGAGTTCATATTATGCTACGAAATACTATTAACTACTCTTAATATTCTGTATGATTAACTTGTTCCATTTGACTATTTTGAAGGAAATGGCACCGACTACTCGACACACCGTGAATATGAATGAAGAGGAATTCCGTACTTTTCTAGCTTCAAACATAGCCACAGTATAGGCTGCGCTACATACCAATAATAACCTTGGATCTAGCAGTACAGGAAATCGTGTAGGATGCACCTACAAAGAATTCACTGCCTGCAAACCTTTGGAATTTGATGGAACCGAAGGACCGATCGGATTGAAACGGTGGACCGAGAAGGTCGAATCGGTGTTTGCCATAAGTAAGTGTACTGAAGAGGACAAAGTGAAGTACGCTACGCATACCTTCACAGGTTCTGCGTTAACATGGTGGAATACCTATCTAGAGCAAGTGGGACAAGACGATGCGTACGCACTACCGTGATCAGCATTCAAGCACTTGATGAACGAGAAGTACCGTCCCAGAACCGAGGTCAATAAGCTCAAGACAGAACTTAGAGGGTTACGAACCCAAGGATTTGATATTACCACGTACGAAAGACGATTCACAGAATTGTGCCTATTGTATCCGGGAGCATTCGAAGATGAGGAAGAGAAGATCGACGCGTTTGTGAAAGGATTACCGGAAAGAATCCAAGAAGATATAAGTTCACACGAGCCCGCCTCCATACAACAGGCATGTAGAATGGCTCACAAACTAGTGAACCAGATTGAAGAAAGAATTAAAGAACAGACTGCTGAAGAGGCCAATGTGAAGCAAGTCAAAAGAAAGTGGGAGGAAAACGGTGATAAGAATCACCAATACAACAACAACAGCAATTACAACAATAATCGCAACAATTATCCCAACAATCGCAACATCAATCGCAACTACAATAAACGGCCCAACAACAACAACAACAACAACAACAACAGCAACTACAACAATCATCTCAACAACAATAATAACCGCAGCAACAATAACAATCAGAAGCAGCTATGCCAAAGGGGTGAAAAGTATTACTCGGGGTTCTGCACCAAATTTTGCAACAAGTGTAAAAGAAATGGTCATAGCGCGGCGAAGTGTGAGGTCTACGGACCAGGGGTTAATAAAACGAAAGGAACAAATGGTGTCGGAATGAGTAATGGCGGAGCAAGTAGTGTCGGAGCAAGTTATGCCAATGTAGTTTGTTATAAATGTGGAAAACCGGGCCACATTATTAGAAATTGCCCGAACCAGGAGAACACGAATGGACAAGGCCGCGGAAGAGTTTTCAATATTAATGCGGCAGAGGCACAGGAAGACCCGGAGCTTGTTACAGGTACGTTTTGTATTAACAATAAATCTGCTTACGTTTTATTTGATTCGGGTGCGGATAGAAGCTATATGAGTAGAGATTTTTGTGCTAAATTAAGTTGTCCATTGACGCCTTTGGATAGTAAATTTTTACTCGAATTAGCAAATGGTAAATTAATTTCAGCAGATAATATATGTCGGAATCGAGAAATTAAACTGGTTAGCGAAACATTTAAGATTGATTTGATACCAGTAGAGTTAGGGAGTTTTGATGTGATAATCGGTATGGACTGGTTGAAAGAAGTGAAAGCAGAGATCGTTTGTTACAAAAATGCAATTCGCATTATACGAGAAAAAGGAAAACCCTTAATGGTGTACGGAGAAAAGGGCAACACGAAGCTACATCTTATTAGTAATTTGAAGGCACAAAAACTAATAAGAAAAGGTTGCTATGCTGTTCTAGCACGTGTCGAGAAAGTACAAACTGAAGAAAAGAGCATCAATGATGTTCCCATTGCAAAAGAATTTCCCGATGTATTTCTGAAAGAATTACCGGGATTACCCCCACATCGATCCGTTGAATTTCAAATAGATCTTGTACCAGGAGCTGCACCAATAGCTCGTGCTCCTTACAGACTCGCACCCAGCGAGATGAAAGAACTGCAAAGCCAATTACAAGAACTTTTAGAGCGTGGTTTCATTCGACCAAGCACATCACCGTGGGGAGCTCCTATTTTGTTTGTCAAGAAGAAAGATGGTACATTCAGGTTGTGTATCGACTACCAAGAGTTGAACAAACTTACCATCAAGAACCGCTCCCACTACCGAGAATCGACGACTTATTTGATCAACTACAAGGCTCGTCTATTTATTCAAAGATTGACTTACGTTCCGGGTATCATCAAATGCGGGTGAAAGAAGATGATATTCCAAAGACTGCTTTCAGAACACGTTACGGTCATTACGAGTTTATGGTCATGCCGTTTGGTTTAACTAATGCACCAGCTGTGTTCATGAACCTTATGAACCGAGTGTGTGGACCATACCTTGACAAGTTTGTCATTATTTTCATTGATGACATACTTATTTACTCAAAGAATGACCAAGAACACGGTGAACATTTGAGAAAGGTGTTAGAAGTATTGAGGAAGGAAGAATTGTACGCTAAGTTTTCAAAGTGTGCATTTTGGTTGGAAGAAGTTCAATTCCTCGGTCACATAGTGAACAAAGAAGGTATTAAGGTGGATCCGGCAAAGATAGAAACTGTTGAAAAGTGGGAAACCCCGAAAACTCCGAAACACATACGCCAGTTTTTAGGACTAGCTGGTTACTACAGAAGGTTCATCCAAGACTTTTCCAGAATAGCAAAACCCTTGACTGCATTAACGCATAAAGGGAAGAAATTTGAATGGAATGATGAACAAGAGAAAGCGTTTCAGTTATTGAAGAAAAAGCTAACTACGGCACCTATATTGTCATTGCCTGAAGGGAATGATGATTTTGTGACTTATTGTGACGCATCAAAGCAAGGTCTCGGTTGTGTATTAATGCAACGAACGAAGGTGATTGCTTATGCGTCTAGACAATTGAAGATTCACGAACAAAATTATACGACGCATGATTTGGAATTAGGCGCGGTTGTTTTTGCATTAAAGATTTGGAGGCACTACTTATATGGGGTCAAAAGTATTATATATACCGACCACAAAAGTCTTCAACACATATTTAATCAGAAACAACTGAATATGAGGCAGCGTAGGTGGATTGAATTATTGAATGATTACGACTTTGAGATTCGTTACCACCCAGGGAAGGCAAATGTGGTAGCCGATGCCTTGAGCAGGAAGGACAGAGAACCCATTCGAGTAAAATCTATGAATATAATGGGGCGCAACAAGGAGTTTTAAAAGAGGGAAATTTAAAGGATGAAATACCCAAAGGATCGGAGAAGCATCTTAATATTCGGGAAGACGGAACCCGGTATAGGGCTGAAAGGATTTGGGTACCAAAATTTGGAGATATGAGAGAAATGGTACTTAGAGAAGCTCATAAAACCAGATACTCAATACATCCTGGAACGGGGAAGATGTACAAGGATCTCAAGAAACATTTTTGGTGGCCGGGTATGAAAGCCAATGTTGCTAAATACGTAGGAGAATGTTTGATGTGTTCTAAGGTCAAAGCTGAGCATCAGAAACCATCAGGTCTACTTCAACAACCCGAAATCCCGGAATGGAAATGGGAAAACATTACCATGGATTTCATCACTAAATTGCCAAGGACTGCAAGTGGTTTTGATACTATTTGGGTAATAGTTGATCGTCTCACCAAATCAGCACACTTCCTGCCAATAAGAGAAGATGACAAGATGGAGAAGTTAGCACGACTGTATTTGAAGGAAGTCGTCTCCAGACATGGAATACCAATCTCTATTATCTCTGATAGGGATGGCAGATTTATTTCAAGATTCTGGCAGACATTACAGCAAGCATTAGGAACTCGTGTAGACATGAGTACTGCCTATCATCCACAAACTGATGGGCAGAGCGAAAGGACGATACAAATGCTTGAAGACATGCAACGAGCATGTGTTATTGATTTCGGAAACAGTTGGGATCGACATCTACCGTTAGCAGAATTTTCCTACAACAACACCTACCATTCAAGCATTGAGATGGCGCCGTTTGAAGCACTTTATGGTAGAAAGTGCAGGTCTCCGATTTGTTGGAGTGAAGTGGGGGATAGACAGATTACGGGTCCGGAGATTATACAAGAAACTACCGAGAAGATCATCCAAATTCAACAACGGTTGAAAACCGCCCAAAGTCGACAAAAGAGCTATGCTGACATTAAAAGAAAAGATATAGAATTTGAAATTGAAGAGATGGTCATGCTTAAAGTTGCACCTTGGAAAGGCGTTGTTCGATTTGGTAAACGAGGGAAATTAAATCCAAGGTATATTGGACCATTCAAGATTATTGATCGTGTCGGACCAGTAGCTTACCGACTTGAGTTACCTCAACAACTCGCAGCTGTACATAACACTTTCCACGTCTCGAATTTGAAGAAATGTTTTGCTAAAGAAGATCTCACTATTCCGTTAGATGAAATCCAAATCAACGAAAAACTTCAATTCATCGAAGAACCCGTCGAAATAATGGATCGTGAGGTTAAAAGACTTAAGCAAAACAAGATACCAATTGTTAAGGTTCGATGGAATGCTCGTAGAGGACCCGAATTCACCTGGGAGCGTGAAGATTAGATGAAGAAGAAATACCCGCATCTATTTCCAGAAGATTCGTCAACACCTTCAACAGCTTAAAATTTCGGGACGAAATTTATTTAACGGGTAGGTACTGTAGTGACCCGAACTTTTCCATGTTTATATATATTAATTGAGATTGATATTTACATGATTAAATGTTTCCAATATGTTAAGCAATCAAACTTGTTAAGACTTGATTAATTGAAATATGTTTCATATAGACAATTGACCACCCAAGTTGACCGGTGATTCACGAACGTTAAAACTTGTAAAAACTATATGATGACATATATATGGATATATATATATATATAGTTAACATGATACTATGATAAGTAACATATCATTAATTATATTACCAATGAACTATATATTTAAAAACAAGACTACTAACTTAATGATTTTTAAACGAGACATATATGTAACGATTATCGTTGTAAAGACATTTAATGTATATATATCATATTAAGAGATATTCATACATGATAATATCATGATAATATAATAATTTAAAATCTCATTTGATATTATAAACATTGGGTTAACAACATTTAACAAGATCGTTAACCTAAAGGTTTCAAAACAACAATTACATGTAACGACTAACGATGACTTAACGACTCAGTTAAAATGTATATACATGTAGTGTTTTAATATGTATTTATACACTTTTTAAAGACTTCAATACACTTATCAAAATACTTCTACTTAACAAAAATACTTACAATTACATCCTCGTTCAGTTTCATCAACAATTCTACTCGTATGCACCCGTATTCGTACTCGTACAATACACATCTTTTAGATGTATGTACTATTGGTATATACACTACAATGATCAGCTCTTAGCAGCCCATGTGAGTCACCTAACACATGTGGGAACCATCATTTGGCAACTAGCATGAAATATCTCATAAAATTACAAAAATATGAGTAATCATTCATGACTTATTTACATGAAAATAAAATTACATATCCTTTATATCTAATCCATACACCAACGACCAAAAACACCTACAAACACTTTCATTCTTCAATTTTCTTCATCTAATTGATCTCTCTCAAGTTCTATCTTCAAGTTCTAAGTGTTCTTCATATATTCTACAAGTTCTAGTTACATAAAATCAAGAATACTTTCAAGTTTGCTAGCTCACTTCCAATCTTGTAAGGTGATCATCCAACCTTAAGAAATCTTTGTTTCTTACTGTAGGTTATCATTCTAATACAAGGTAATAATCATATTCAAAACTTTGGTTCAATTTCTATAACTATAACAATCTTATTTCAAGTGATGATCTTACTTGAACTTGTTTTCGTGTCATGATTCTGCTTCAAGAACTTCGAGCCATCCAAGGATCCGTTGAAGCTAGATCCATTTTTCCCTTTTCCAGTAGGTTTATCCAAGGAACTTAAGGTAGTAATGATGTTCATAACATCATTCGATTCATATATATAAAGCTATCTTATTCGAAGGTTTAAACTTGTAATCACTAGAACATAGTTTAGTTAATTCTAAACTTGTTCGCAAACAAAAGTTAATACTTCTAACTTGACTTTTAAAATCAACTAAACACATGTTCTATATCTATATGATATGCTAACTTAATGATTTAAAACCTGGAAACAAGAAAAACACCGTAAAATCGGATTTACGCCGTCGTAGTAACACCGCGGGCTGTTTTGGGTTAGTTAATAAAAACTATGATAAACTTTGATTTAAAAGTTGTTATTCTGAGAAAATGATTTTTATTATGAACATGAAACTATATCCAAAAATTATGGTTAAACTCAAAGTGGAAGTATGTTTTCTAAAATGGTCATCTAGACGTCGTTCTTTCGACTGAAATGACTACCTTTACAAAAACGACTTGTAACTTATTTTTCCGACTATAAACCTATAATTTTTCTGTTTAGATTCATAAAATAGAGTTCAATATGAAACCATAGCAATTTGATTCACTCAAAACGGATTTAAAATGAAGAAGTTATGGGTAAAACAAGATTGGATAATTTTTCTCATTTTAGCTACGTGAAAATTGGTAACAAATCTATTCCAACCATAACTTAATCAACTTGTATTGTATATTATGTAATCTTGAGATACCATAGACACGTATACAATGTTTCGACCTATCATGTCGACACATCTATATATATTTCGGAACAACCATAGACACTCTATATGTGAATGTTGGAGTTAGCTATACAGGGTTGAGGTTGATTCCAAAATATATATAGTTTGAGTTGTGATCAATACTGAGATACGTATACACTGGGTCGTGGATTGATTCAAGATAATATTTATCGATTTATTTCTGTACATCTAACTATGGACAACTAGTTGTAGGTTACTAACGAGGACAGCTGACTTAATAAACTTAAAATATCAAAATATATTAAAAGTGTTGTAAATATATTTTGAACATACTTTGATATATATGTATATATTGTTATAGGTTCGTGAATCAACCAGTGGCCAAGTCTTACTTCCCGACGAAGTAAAAATCTGTGAAAGTGAGTTATAGTCCCACTTTTAAAATCTAATATTTTTGGGATGAGAATACATGCAGGTTTTATAAATGATTTACAAAATAGACACAAGTACGTAAAACTACATTCTATGGTTGAATTATCGAAATCGAATATGCCCCTTTTTATTAAGTCTGGTAATCTAAGAATTAGGGAACAGACACCCTAATTGACGCGAATCCTAAAGATAGATCTATTGTGTAGTGACCCGAACTTTTCTATGTTTATATATATTAATTGAGATTTATATTTACATGATTAAATGTTTCCAACATGTTAAGCAATCAAACTTGTTAAGACTTGATTAATTGAAATATGTTTCATATAGACAATTGACCACCCAAGTTGGCCGGCGATTCACGAACGTTAAAACTTGTAAAAACGACATGACGATATATATATGGATATACATATGGTTAACATGAGATTATGATAAGTAAGTATCTCCATAAGTATATTAACAATGAGTTATATACATATAAACAAGACTACTAACTTAAGGATTTCGAAACGAAACATATATGTAACGATTATCGTTGTAACGACAGTTAAATGTATATATATCATATTAAGATATATTAATATATCATAATATCATGATAATATAATAATTTAACATCTCATTAGATATAATACACAATGGGTTAACAACATTAATTGAGATCGTTAACTTAAAGGTTTCAAAACAACACTTACATGTAACGACTAACGATGACTTAACGACTCAGTTAAAATGTATATACATGTAGTGTATTTAGATGTATTAAAATACTTTTGGAAGACTTCAAAACATATATCAAAACACTCATACTTAACGAAAATGGTTACAGTTACTTTCCCATTCTTTTCTTTCATCAAGAATTCTAGTCGTATTTTTACCCGTATTATACACAGCTTCAAAACGTACTTACTATGGGTATATACCAATAGGAACTAGCATGGGATTCCACTCTTGATTATGTCATGTATGACTAATCAATTTTAACTTCTACCATGAGCTAGTCAACTAACTAGAACTCCTTTTAACCCCACTCACCACTCACCAATTACCACTCATCATTCACTCCATTTCACTTCCAATTCTCTTTCTAATTCTCTCTCAACACACCCACGCTATTATGAACGTATTTTTCAAGTAGTTAATCATCATCTTCATCAAAAATCACTTCAAGAATCAAGCTATAATCATCATAGGAAGAACACTTCAAAAATCCCTTCAAGTTTACTAATTTACTTCCAAGCTTTCTAATCCATTCCAAGTAATCATCTAAGATCAAGAAACCTTTGTTATATACAGTAGGTTATCTTTCTTATTCAAGGTAATATTCATATTCAAACTTTGATTCAATTTCTATAACTATAAACTATCTTAATTCGAGTAAAAATCTTACTTGAACTTGTTTTTGTGTCATGATCCTACTTCAAGAACTTTCAAGCCATCCAAGATCCTTTGAAGCTAGATCATTTATTGTCACTTCCAGTAGGTTTACCTACTAAAATTGAGGTAGTAATGATGTTCATAACATCATTCGATTCATATATATAAAACTATCTTATTCGAAGGTTTAAACTCGTAATCACTAGAACATAGTTTAGTTAATTCTAAACTTGTTCGCAAACAAAAGTTAATCATTCTAACTTGACTTTTAAAATCAACTAAACACATGTTCTATATCTATATGATATGCTAACTTAATGATTTAAAACCTGGAAACACGAAAAACACCGTAAAACCGGATTTACGCCGTCGTAGTAACACCGCGGGCTGTTTTGGGTTAGTTAATTAAAAACTATGATAAAATTTGATTTAAAAGTTGTTATTCTGAGAAAATGATTTTTATTATGAATATGAAACTATATCCAAAAATTATGGTTAAACTCAAAGTGGAAGTATGTTTTCTAAAATGGTCATCTAGACGTCGTTCTTTCGACTGAAATGACTACCTTTACAAAAACGACTTGTAACTTATTTTTCCGACTATAAACCAATACTTTTTCTGTTTAGATTCATAAAATAGAGTTCAATATGAAACCATAGCAATTTGATTCACTCAAAACGGATTTAAAATGAAGAAGTTATGGGTAAAACAAGATTGGATAATTTTTCTCATTTTAGCTACGTGAAAATTGGTAACAAATCTATTCCAACCATAACTTAATCAACTTGTATTGTATATTATGTAATCTTGAGATACCATAGACAAGTATACAATGTTTCGACCTATCATGTCGACACATCTATATATATTTCGGAACAACCATAGACACTCTATATGTGAATGTTGGAGTTAGCTATACAGGGTTGAGGTTGATTCCAAAATATATATAGTTTGAGTTGTGATCAATACTGAGATATGTATACACTGGGTCGTGGATTGATTCAAGATAATATTTATCGATTTATTTCTGTACATCTAACTGTGGACAACTAGTTGTAGGTTACTAACGAGGACAGCTGACTTAATAAACTTAAAACATCAAAATATATTAAAAGTGTTGTAAATATATTTTGAACATACTTTGATATATATGTATATATTGTTATAGGTTCGTGAATCAACCAGTGGCCAAGTCTTACTTCCCGACGAAGTAAAAATCTGTGAAAGTGAGTTATAGTCCCACTTTTAAAATCTAATATTTTTGGGATGAGAATACATGCAGGTTTTATAAATGATTTACAAAATAGACACAAGTACGTGAAACTACATTCTATGGTTGAATTATCGAAATCGAATATGCCCCTTTTTATTAAGTCTGGTAATCTAAGAATTAGGGAACAGACACCCTAATTGACGCGAATCCTAAAGATAGATCTATCGGGCCCAACAAGCCCCATCCAAAGTACCGGATGCTTTAGTACTTCGAAATTTATATCATATCCGAAGGGTGTCCCGGAATGATGGGGATATTCTTATATATGCATCTTGTTAATGTTGGTTACCAGGTGTTCACCATATGAATGATTTTTATCTCTATGTATGGGATGTGTATTGAAATATGAAATCTTGTGGTCTATTATTATGATTTGATATATATAGGTTAAACCTATAACTCACCAACATTTTTGTTGACGTTTTAAGCATGTCTATTCTCAGGTGATTATTAAGAGCTTCTGCTATCGCATACTTAAATAAGGACGAGATTTGGAGTCCATGCTTGTATGATATTGTGTAAAAACTGCATTCAAGAAACTTATTTTGTTGTAACATATTTGTATTGTAAATCATTATGTAATGGTCGTGTGTAAACAGGATATTTTAGATTATCATTATTTGATAATCTACGTAAAGCTTTTTAAAACCTTTATCTATGAAATAAAGGTTATGGTTTGTTTTAAAAATGAATGCAGTCTTTGAAAAACGTCTCATATAGAGGTCAAAACCTCGCAACGAAATCAATTAATATGGAACGTTTTTAATCAATAAGAACGGGACATTTCAGTTGGTATCCGAGCGTTGGTCTTAGAGAACCAGAAAATTTGCATTAGTGTGTCTTATCGAGTTTGTTAGGATGCATTAGTGAGTCTGGACTTCGACCGTGTTTTCTTTAAAAATGATTGCTTAACATTTTTGTTGGAAACTATATATTTTTAACATATGAATATTATGTGATATATTAATCTCTTAACGTGTTTGATATTATGTGATAGATGTCTACCTCTAGAACAAGTCCCATTGACTCACCTAATAATAATGAAGAGTCAAATGTAAATTGGAATGATTCGTGGACTGATTCACAAGTTCCCGAAGAGGAACCGGAAGAAGAGTCGGAACCGGAAGAAGAATCGGAACCGGAAGAAGAAATAGAACCGGTGGGGGAAATAATAAAACGGTTAAGTAAAAGAGAATCCTCAACCAACCGACAAAGGTTAATTATGGTCAATGGTGTTTCCGCCAAGGAAGCAAAATATTGGGAGGATTACCAATTCTCCGATGAATCGGATTCCGACGAGAATTCCGATGATGTTATAGAAATTACCCCAACTGAATTTAAAAAGGCAAAAGAAAATAATAAGGGAAAGGGCATAAAAATAGAGAAATCTAATTCCAACCCCGATGAACTTTATATGTATCGTCAACCCCCGAAGTCCTTAAGTTGTAACAATGACCCAGGAACCTCTAAACCACCAGGTTTTTCTAAACCAATGTGGACAACGACGGCTCGTATTAGGGGAACATCATATATCCCTAGAAACTTGGCAAAACGAACCAAAACCGAACAAGAAGAAAAGAGCGAGTCGGAATAAGATAGTTATATTCGTGTGGTGTAATATATGCAATATAGTGTGCTTATGCTTTATGATATATGTAAAAATTGCTTGTATTAATAAGTATTTTTTTTATGAATCTAACTCTTGTCTATTTTACAGTATAAAAACACAAAATGGATAGACAACCCAATATTTTAAGAGACCTACCCGGAGACATGATTGATGAAATCTTGTCTAGAGTCGGTCAGAATTCCTCGGCACAACTATTTAAGGCGAGATCAGTTTGTAAGACATTCGAAGAACGTTCCAAGAATGCCTTGGTTTATAAAAGGCTTTCGTTCAGAAGATGGGGGATATCACATTGGGAAATCCATAAGTTACGATGTGTTTACTTTGACGCATATATTGCAGGGAACCCAAATGCTATTTTACGCAACGGGTTAAGAAATTATTTTGACTCAGTATATCCGAATATAGGACTTCGTGATTTAGAAAAAGCGGCTAACATACAACATAAAGAAGCATGTTATGCTTACGGGTTAGTAATGTTCGCTTCTCACCAAAGTGAGAACAAGAACATCGGGCTACAACTATTAAACAAAACGTTCCCACAAGTGACGGAGTCGGTAATTGGGGTAAGAAATGAGGTTTTTAGATTGTTACGGGACTGTTGGACATTACATAACCCTCGTCCCTTTGACGACGTTACAACACGATGTCTTATCAACGGCCATAACGGTTATGTTCCACAAGACCAAGGATGGGAAGTAATCCTAGTAAAACCAGAATGCATGACTTGTTTCTGGACGTATGAATTAAGTGTCTTTATTGCCTTTGCTGAACGACTTGTGTACTAGCTAGAATTATCTTCACAACCATCTTGTATCAAATTTATTGTGTGCTATATTTCATGCTATATGTAAAATAAGCGGTATTGTAAGTTTGTAAAATATTGTGTAAAAGTTTGAACGCGAAATATTATTATAATCAGTTTTTCATATAGAATTGTAGTAGTTGAATTGTATATTAGCTACTAAGTATGAACTTAACGGGTAGGTACTACCCGAATTTAAACTTATAAAACGCTAATATGAAGAAAAAGCTTTTATAAATGAGTTCATATTATGCTACGAAATACTATTAACTACTCTTAATATTCTGTATGATTAACTTGTTCCATTTGACTATTTTGAAGGAAATGGCACCGACTACTCGACACACCGTGAATATGAATGAAGAGGAATTCCGTACTTTTCTAGCTTCAAACATAGCCGCAGTACAGGCTGTGCTACATACCAACAATAACCTTGGATCTAGCAGTACAGGAAATCGTGTAGGATGCACCTACAAAGAATTCACTGCCTGCAAACCTTTGGAATTTGATGGAACCGAAGGACCAATCGGATTGAAACGGTGGACCGAGAAGGTCGAATCGGTGTTTGCCATAAGTAAGTGTACTGAAGAGGACAAAGTAAAGTACGCTACGCATACCTTCACAGGTTCTGCGTTAACATGGTGGAATACCTATCTAGAGCAAGTGGGACAAGACGATGCGTACGCACTACCGTGGTCAGCATTCAAGCACTTGATGAACGAGAAGTACCGTCCCAGAACCGAGGTCAATAAGCTCAAGACAGAACTTAGAGGGTTACGAACCCAAGGATTTGATATTACCACGTACAAAAGACGATTCACAGAATTGTGCCTATTATGTCCGGGAGCATTCGAAGATGAGGAAGAGAAGATCGACGCGTTTGTGAAAGGATTACCGGAAAGAATCCAAGAAGATATAAGTTCACACGAGCCCGCCTCCATACAACAGGCATGTAGAATGGCTCACAAACTAGTGAACCAGATCGAAGAAAGAATTAAAGAACAGACTGCTGAAGAGGCCAATGTGAAGCAAGTCAAAAGAAAGTGGGAGGAAAACGGTGATAAGAATCACCAATACAACAACAACAGCAATTACAACAATAATCGCAACAATTATCCCAACAATCGCAACATCAATCGCAACTACAACAAACGGCCCAACAACAACAACAACAACAACAACAACAGCAACTACAACAATCATCCCAACAACAATAACAACCGCAACAACAACATTCAGAAGCAGCTATGCCAAAGGTGTGAAAAGTATCACTCGGGGTTCTGCACCAAATTTTGCAACAAGTGTAAAAGAAATGGTCATAGCGCGGCGAAGTGTGAGGTCTATGGACCAGGGGTTAACAGAACGAAAGGAACAAATGGTGTCGGAACGAGTAATGGCGGAGCAAGTAGTGTCGGAGCAAGTTATGCCAATGTAGTTTGCTATAAATGTGGAAAACCGGGCCACATTATTAGAAATTGCCCGAACCAGGAGAACACGAATGGACAAGGCCGCGGAAGAGTTTTCAATATTAATGCGGCAGAGGCACAAGAAGACCCAGAGCTTGTTACGGGTACGTTTCTTATTGACAATAAATCTGCTTACGTTTTATTTGATTCGGGTGCGGATAGAAGCTATATGAGTAGAGATTTTTGTGCTAAATTAAGTTGTCCATTGACACCTTTGGATAGTAAATTTTTACTCGAATTAGCAAATGGTAAATTAATTTCAACAGATAATATATGTCGGAATCGAGAAATTAAACTGGTTAGCGAAACATTTAAGATTGATTTGATACCAGTAGAGTTAGGGAGTTTTGATGTGATAATCGGTATGGACTGGTTGAAAGAAGTGAAAGCAGAGATCGTTTGTTACAAAAATGCAATTCGCATTATACGAGAAAAAGGAAAACCCTTAATGGTGTACGGAGAAAAGGGCAACACGAAGCTACATCTTATTAGTAATTTGAAGGCACAAAAACTAATAAGAAAAGGTTGCTATGCTGTTCTAGCACACGTCGAGAAAGTACAAACTGAAGAAAAGAGCATCAATGATGTTCCCATTGCAAAAGAATTTCCCGATGTATTTCCGAAAGAATTACCGGTATTACCCCCACATCGATCCGTTGAATTTCAAATAGATCTTGTACCAGGAGCTGCACCAATAGCTCGTGCTCCTTACAGACTCGCACCAAGCGAGATGAAAGAACTGCAAAGCCAATTACAAGAACTTTTAGAGCGTGGTTTCATTCGACCAAGCACATCACCGTGGGGAGCTCCTGTTTTGTTTGTCAAGAAGAAAGATGGTACATTCAGGTTGTGTATCGACTACCGAGAGTTGAACAAACTTACCATCAAGAACCGCTACCCACTACCGAGAATCGACGACTTATTTGATCAACTACAAGGCTCGTCTGTTTATTTAAAGATTGACTTACGTTCCGGGTATCATCAAATGCGGGTGAAAGAAGATGATATTCCAAAGACTGCTTTCAGAACACGTTACGGTCATTACGAGTTTATGGTCATGCCGTTTGGTTTAACTAATGCACCAGCTGTGTTCATGGACCTTATGAACCGAGTGTGTGGACCATACCTTGACAAGTTTGTCATTGTTTTCATTGATGACATACTTATTTACTCAAAGAATGACCAAGAACACGGTGAACATTTGAGAAAGGTGTTAGAAGTATTGAGGAAGGAAGAATTGTACGCTAAGTTTTCAAAGTGTGCATTTTGGTTGGAAGAAGTTCAATTCCTCGGTCACATAGTGAACAAAGAAGGTATTAAGGTGGATCCGGCAAAGATAGAAACTGTTGAAAAGTGGGAAACCCCGAAAACTCCGAAACACATACGCCAGTTTTTAGGACTAGCTGGTTACTACAGAAGGTTCATCCAAGACTTTTCCAGAATAGCAAAACCCTTGACTGCATTAACGCATAAAGGGAAGAAATTTGAATGGAATGATGAACAAGAGAAAGCGTTTCAGTTATTGAAGAAAAAGCTAACTACGGCACCTATATTGTCATTGCCTGAAGGGAATGATGATTTTGTGATTTATTGTGACGCATCAAAGCAAGGTCTCGGTTGTGTATTAATGCAACGAACGAAGGTGATTGCTTATGCGTCTAGACAATTGAAGATTCACGAACAAAATTATACGACGCATGATTTGGAATTAGGCGCGGTTGTTTTTGCATTAAAGACTTGGAGGCACTACTTATATGGGGTCAAAAGTATTATATATACCGACCACAAAAGTCTTCAACACATATTTAATCAGAAACAACTGAATATGAGGCAGCGTAGGTGGATTGAATTGTTGAATGATTACGACTTTGAGATTCGTTACCACCCGGGGAAGGCAAATGTGGTAGCCGATGCCTTGAGCAGGAAGGACAGAGAACCCATTCGAGTAAAATCTATGAATATAATGATTCATAATAACCTTACTACTCAAATAAAGGAGGCGCAACAAGGAGTTTTAAAAGAGGGAAATTTAAAGGATGAAATACCCAAAGGATCGGAGCAGCATCTTAATATTCGGGAAGACGGAACCCGGTATAGGGCTGAAAGGATTTGGGTACCAAAATTTGGAGATATGAGAGAAATGGTACTTAGAGAAGCTCATAAAACCAGATACTCAATACATCCTGGAACGGGGAAGATGTACAAGGATCTCAAGAAACATTTTTGGTGGCCGGGTATGAAAGCCGATGTTACTAAATACGTAGGAGAATGTTTGACGTGTTCTAAGGTCAAAGCTGAGCATCAGAAACCATCAGGTCTACTTCAACAACCCGAAATCCCGGAATGGAAATGGGAAAACATTACCATGGATTTCATCACTAAATTGCCAAGGACTGCAAGTGGTTTTGATACTATTTGGGTAATAGTTGATCGTCTCACCAAATCAGCACACTTCCTGCCAATAAGAGAAGATGACAAGATGGAGAAGTTAGCACGACTGTATTTGAAGGAAGTCGTCTCCAGACATGGAATACCAATCTCTATTATCTCTGATAGGGATGGCAGATTTATTTCAAGATTCTGGCAGACATTACAGCAAGCATTAGGAACTCGTCTAGACATGAGTAATGCCTATCATCCACAAACTGATGGGCAGAGCGAAAGGACGATACAAACGCTTGAAGACATGCTACGAGCATGTGTTATTGATTTCGGAAACAGTTGGGATCGACATCTACTATTAGCAGAATTTTCCTACAACAACAGCTACCATTCAAGCATTGAGATGGCGCCGTTTGAAGCACTTTATGGTAGAAAGTGTAGGTCTCCGATTTGTTGGAGTGAAGTGGGGGATAGACAGATTACGGGTCCGGAGATTATACAAGAAACTACCGAGAAGATCATCCAAATTCAACAACGGTTGAAAACCGCCCAAAGTCGACAAAAGAGCTACGCTGACATTAAAAGAAAAGATATAGAATTTGAAATTGGAGAGATGGTCATGCTTAAAGTTGCACCTTGGAAAGGCGTTGTTCGATTTGGTAAACGAGGGAAATTAAATCCAAGGTATATTGGACCATTCAAGATTATTGATCGTGTCGGACCAGTAGCTTACCGACTTGAATTACCTCAACAACTCGCGGCTGTACATAACACTTTCCACGTCTCGAATTTGAAGAAATGTTTTGCTAAAGAAGATCTCACTATTCCGTTAGATGAAATCCAAATCAACGAAAAACTTCAATTCATCGAAGAACCCGTCGAAATAATGGATCGTGAGGTTAAAAGACTTAAGCAAAACAAGATACCAATTGTTAAGGTTCGATGGAATGCTCGTAGAGGACCCGAGTTCACCTGGGAGCATGAAGATCAGATGAAGAAGAAATACCCGCATCTATTTCCAGAAGATTCGTCAACACCTTCAACAGCTTAAAATTTCGGGACGAAATTTATTTAACGGGTAGGTACTGTAGTGACCCGAACTTTTCCATGTTTATATATATTAATTGAGATTTATATTTACATGATTAAATGTTTCCAACATGTTAAGCAATCAAACTTGTTAAGACTTGATTAATTGAAATATGTTTCATATAGACAATTGACCACCCAAGTTGGCCGGCGATTCACGAACGTTAAAACTTGTAAAAACGACATGACGATATATATATGGATATACATATGGTTAACATGAGATTATGATAAGTAAGTATCTCCATAAGTATATTAACAATGAGTTATATACATATAAATAAGACTACTAACTTAAGGATTTCGAAACGAAACATATATGTAACGATTATCGTTGTAACGACAGTTAAATGTATATATATCATATTAAGATATATTAATATATCATAATATCATGATAATATAATAATTTAACATCTCATTAGATATAATAAACAATGGGTTAACAACATTAATTGAGATCGTTAACTTAAAGGTTTCAAAACAACACTTACATGTAACGACTAACGATGACTTAACGACTCAGTTAAAATGTATATACATGTAGTGTATTTAGATGTATTAAAATACTTTTGGAAGACTTCAAAACATATATCAAAACACTCATACTTAACGAAAATGGTTACAGTTACTTTCCCATTCTTTTCTTTCATCAAGAATTCTAGTCGTATTTTTACCCGTATTATACACAGCTTCAAAACGTACTTACTATGGGTATATACCAATAGGAACTAGCATGGGATTCCACTCTTGATTATGTCATGTATGACTAATCAATTTTAACTTCTACCATGAGCTAGTCAACTAACTAGAACTCCTTTTAACCCCACTCACCACTCACCAATTACCACTCATCATTCACTCCATTTCACTTCCAATTCTCTTTCTAATTCTCTCTCAACACACCCACACTATTATGAACGTATTTTTACAGTAGTTAATCATCATCTTCATCAAAAATCACTTCAAGAATCAAGCTATAATCATCATAGGAAGAACACTTCAAGAACACTTCAAAAATCCCTTCAAGTTTACTAATTTACTTCCAAGCTTTCTAATCCATTCCAAGTAATCATCTAAGATCAAGAAACCTTTGTTATATACAGTAGGTTATCTTTCTTATTCAAGGTAATATTCATATTCAAACTTTGATTCAATTTCTATAACTATAAACTATCTTAATTCGAGTAAAAATCTTACTTGAACTTGTTTTTGTGTCATGATCCTACTTCAAGAACTTTCAAGCCATCCAAGATCCTTTGAAGCTAGATCATTTATTGTCACTTCCAGTAGGTTTACCTACTAAAATTGAGGTAGTAATGATGTTCATAACATCATTCAATTCATATATATAAAACTATCTTATTCGAAGGTTTAAACTCGTAATCACTAGAACATAGTTTAGTTAATTCTAAACTTGTTCGCAAACAAAAGTTAATCCTTCTAACTTGACTTTTAAAATCAACTAAACACATGTTCTATATCTATATGATATGCTAACTTAATGATTTAAAACCTGGAAACACGAAAAACACCGTAAAACCGGATTTACGCCGTCGTAGTAACACCGCGGGCTGTTTTGGGTTAGTTAATTAAAAACTATGATAAAATTTGATTTAAAAGTTGTTATTCTGAGAAAATGATTTTTATTATGAATATGAAACTATATCCAAAAATTATGGTTAAACTCAAAGTGGAAGTATGTTTTCTAAAATGGTCATCTAGACGTCGTTCTTTCGACTGAAATGACTACCTTTACAAAAACGACTTGTAACTTATTTTTCCGACTATAAACCAATACTTTTTCTGTTTAGATTCATAAAATAGAGTTCAATATGAAACCATAGCAATTTGATTCACTCAAAACGGATTTAAAATGAAGAAGTTATGGGTAAAACAAGATTGGATAATTTTTCTCATTTTAGCTACGTGAAAATTGGAAACAAATCTATTCCAACCATAACTTAATCAACTTGTATTGTATATTATGTAATCTTGAGATACCATAGACACGTATACAATGTTTCGACCTATCATGTCGACACATCTATATATATTTCGGAACAACCATAGACACTCTATATGTGAATGTTGGAGTTAGCTATACAGGGTTGAGGTTGATTCCAAAATATATATAGTTTGAGTTGTGATCAATACTGAGATATGTATACACTGGGTCGTGGATTGATTCAAGATAATATTTATCGATTTATTTCTGTACATCTAACTGTGGACAACTAGTTGTAGGTTACTAACGAGGACAGCTGACTTAATAAACTTAAAACATCAAAATATATTAAAAGTGTTGTAAATATATTTTGAACATACTTTAATATATATTTATATATTGTTATAGGTTCGTGAATCAACCAGTGGCCAAGTCTTACTTCCCGACGAAGTAAAAATCTGTGAAAGTGAGTTATAGTCCCACTTTTAAAATCTAATATTTTTGGGATGAGAATACATGCAGGTTTTATAAATGATTTACAAAATAGACACAAGTACGTGAAACTACATTCTATGGTTGAATTATCGAAATCGAATATGCCCCTTTTTATTAAGTCTGGTAATCTAAGAATTAGGGAACAGACACCCTAATTGACGCGAATCCTAAAGATAGATCTATCGGGCCCAACAAGCCCCATCCAAAGTACCGGATGCTTTAGTACTTCGAAATTTATATCATATCCGAAGGGTGTCCCGGAATGATGGGGATATTCTTATATATGCATCTTGTTAATGTCGGTTACCAGGTGTTCACCATATGAATGATTTTTATCTCTATGTATGGGATGTGTATTGAAATATGAAATCTTGTGGTCTATTATTATGATTTGATATATATAGGTTAAACCTATAACTCACCAACATTTTTGTTGACGTTTTAAGCATGTTTATTCTCAGGTGATTATTAAGAGCTTCTGCTGTCGCATACTTAAATAAGGACGAGATTTGGAGTCCATGCTTGTATGATATTGTGTAAAAACTGCATTCAAGAAACTTATTTTGTTGTAACATATTTGTATTGTAAATCATTATGTAATGGTCGTGTGTAAACAGGATATTTTAGATTATCATTATTTGATAATCTACGTAAAGCTTTTTAAAACCTTTATCTATGAAATAAAGGTTATGGTTTGTTTTAAAAATGAATGCAGTCTTTGAAAAACGTCTCATATAGAGGTCAAAACCTCGCAACGAAATCAATTAATATGGAACGTTTTTAATCAATAAGAACGGGACATTTCATATTGGGCCTAACAAACCCCATCCAAAGTACCGGATGCTTTAGTACTTCGAAATTTATATCATATCTGAAGGGTGTCCCAGAATGATGGGGATATTCTTATATATGCATCTTGTTAATGTCGGTTACCAGGTGTTCACCATATGAATGATTTTTATCTCTATGTATGGGATGTGTATTGAAATATGAAATCTTGTGGTCTATTGTTACGATTTGATATATATAGGTTAAACCTATAACTCACCAACATTTTTGTTGACGTTTAAAGCATGTTTATTCTCAGGTGAATATTAAGAGCTTCCGCTGTTGCATACTAAAATAAGGATAAGATTTGGAGTCCATGTTTGTATGATATTGTGTAAAAACTGCATTCAAGAAACTGATTTCGATGTAACATATTTGTATTGTAAACCATTATGTAATGGTCGTGTGTAAACAGGATATTTTAGATTATCATTATTTGATAATCTACGTAAAGCTTTTTAAACCTTTATTTATGAAATAAAGGTTATGGTTTGTTTTAAAAATGAATGCAGTCTTTGAAAAACGTCTCATATAGAGGTCAAAACCTCGCAACGAAATCAATTAATATGGAACGTTTTTAATCAATAAGAACGGGACATTTCATATAGTTCGTTCCAATAATATATAGAAGAAGTCAAAATGATATGTCAAAACTTTGTATACGAATCCACGGTGATCAAGTCATATATATATATATATATATATATATATATGGTGCCTTACGATCTTTATTAAGACTATAATATATTGTCGTAGAACTTAATCACGACTATTATAAATTGTATTTCCATAAGCTCAGGAACAAGACATGTATAAATACATGTAGGATACAAGGTAAGTTATCTAGGATAAGGTTAGCATCCATTTTTATTAATCAAAACCGTAGCTAAAAACAAACAAAAATATCCAATTTTGTTTTACCCATAACTTCTTCGTTACAAATCCATTTTGAGTGATTCGACTTGCCATAGCGAACCTTTATTTATTAATCTAAATAGAAAAAGTATATGTTTATAATCGAAAATACAGCTTAGGTGTCAAATACAAGAAGATAGTCATATCCGTCGTAAGAACGACATCTTGATGACTCTTTTGAAAAACATACTTCCAATTAGAGTTTAACCATGGATTTTGGATATATTTCATATCCATATAAAATAAGATTTTTCACCAAAGAAAATCTTTTAATTCAAAGTTTAAGATAGGTTTTTAAAATCAAACCCAAAACAGCCCCCGATGATCTATGACGGCGTATGTTCAGTTTTAAGGTGCTCTTCGTGTTTACAAGTTTTATATCCTTATGTTAGCTTGACATACTGTCATAATACATGTGTTGAAGTATTTTAAAAGTCAAGTTAGAAGGATTAAGTTTGTTTGTGAACAAGTTTAGAAATAATCTAAACTATATTCTTGTTGTTATTAGTTATAACTCAAAATAAGATAGCTATATGAATATGAATCGAATAAGATTATGAATAAGGTTACTACCTCAAGTTACTTGGATAAAGCTACTGGAAAAGATAGGAAATAATCTTGGAATCAAAAGTATCTTTGATGGCTTGGAAACTCTTGAAGTATGAACATGGAATGAACAAAAGTTCGAATAAGAATTCTATCTTGAATTAAAATAGTTATAAGTATATAAATTGAACCAAAGCTTATATACAATTCTTACCTTGATTAAAAGATGAAAAGCTACTAGAAAGGAAGCATACTTCTTGATCCTAAAGAGTGGTGGAGTTGGATTGAAAGGTTGGAAGTAAACTTGTACACTTGGAAGGTTATCTTGATATGTTCTTGATTAAGATTTCTTATGATGATTATAGGTTGTTTTTGAAGCTAGTTCTTAATGAATATTTGCTGAAGTGTTTAAGGGTTTTTTCAATCCTTGAAATAGTGTGTTTTAGAGTTAGTAATCTAAGAAAAAATGGAAATGAAACAAGTGTATATATGTGTGTGTATGTGACGTGAAACAAGGGGGGACAAGAACAAATTTTCATGTTGTAATTTTGTGTAATTAGTCAAGCTAACTTCCAATTTGAGTTTACCTCATATCTAGGGGAGATTTTTGGTTGATTAGTATGTTGATTTGATGTGTATATACCAATAGTGAATACGTATAGAAGCTGGGTATGATACGGGTATAAATACCGAATGAATACGAGTAGAATTCTTGATAAAATTGAATGAGAAAAATGAGTATAGCTATCTTTGTTGAGTATAAGTATGTTAGTATATATGTTTAAGTCCTTCAAAAGTGTATTAATACATATTAATACAATACATATACATACATTTTAATTTAGAAGTTACTACAACGTTAATCGTTATATATATGTATATAGTCTTGAAGTCTTTAAGTTAGTAATCTCATTTTATATATATAACCAATTGTTATTATATGTAATGAGATACTTAAATATCATTTTATCAAATCATAAGTATATATATATCCATATATACATCATTATATAATTATTTCGAGTTATGACGTTCGTGAATCGTCAGACAAACTGGGTGGCCAAACATTTGTGTAAAATTCATTTCCAATAACCAAATCATAATGAGTTTGATTGCTTAACATATTGTAAACATTAATTATGTAAATATTAATCTTCTATGTATTAGCGGAAAAATCCGGGTCGTTACATTACACACCCGTTAAATTAAATTTCGACCCTAAATTTAGAATAGTACCTAGTTAACGTGCGATATCGGGAAACAAATGTGGGTACTTCAGCTTCATTTGGTCTTCTTGTTCCCAAGTAAATTCAGGTCCTCTACAAGCATTCCAACGAACCTTAACGATTGGTATCTTACTTTGTTTGAGTCATTTGACCTCACGATCCATACTTTCGACGGGTTCTTCGACGAAATTTAGTTTCTCGTCAATTTTAATCTCGTCTAAAGGAATAATGAGATCTTCGGTAGCTAGGCATTTCTTCAGGTTTGAAACATGAAAGGTGTTGTGAATCTTTTCTAATTGTGAAGGTAGCTCAAGTCGATAGGCCACCGGCCCAATGCGTTTTTCAATCTTGAATGGCCCAATGTATCTTGGGCTCAATTTCCCCCGCTTTCCAAAATGAATAACACCTTTCTAAGGTGATACCTTAAGCATAACCATATCACCTTCCTCGAACTCTAAAGGTTTTCTTCTAACATCCGCATAGCTCTTTTGTCGACTCCGGGCTATTTTCAATCGTTGCTAAATCTGAATGATTTTATCGGTGGTTTCTTGGATAATTTCTGGACCTGTAATCTGTTTATCCCCCACATCACTCCAAAAAATCGGAGACCTACACTTCCTACCATAAAGTGCCTCGAATGGTGCCGCCTCAATACTAGAATGATAGCTGTTGTTGTAGAAAAACTCAGCTAACGGTAGATGTCGATCTCAACTGCTTCTAAAATCAATAACACATGCTCGTAGCATGTCTTCAAGTATCTGAATCGTCCTTTCACTCTGCCCATTAGTTTGTGGATGATAGGCAGTACTTAAATCTAGATGAGTTCCCAACACTTCGTGTAATGCCTGCCAGAATCTGGAAGTAAATCTGCTATCACGATCAGAGATAATAGAGATTGGTATACCATGTCTAGAAACAACTTCTTTCAGGTATAATCGTGCTAATTTCTCTATACCATCCTCTTCTTTTATTGGCAGAAAGTGTGCTGACTTAGTAAGACAATCGACTATTACCCAAATCATATCATAACCACCTGCGGTTCTCGGTAACTTAGCAATGAAATCCATGGTAATGTTTTCCCATTTCCATTCTGGGATTTCAGGTTGTTGGAGTAGACCCGATGATTTTTGATGTTCAGCTTTGACTTTAGAACAAGTCAAACATGCTCCTACATATATGGCTATATCGGCCTTCATTCCTGGCCACCAAAAGTTTCTCTTGAGGTCTTGGTACATTTTCCCCTCTTCGGGATGTATTGAATATCTGGTTTTATGTGCTTCATCTAGTACCACTTTCCTCAAATCCCCATTCTTTGGTACCCAAATTCTTTCAGCTAAATACCTGGTTCCGTCTTCCCGAATATTAAGCTGTTTTTCTAATCCTTTGGGCATTTCCCTTCCAAAAATTCCTTCCTTCAAAACCTCATGTTGTGCCTCTTTTATTCGAGTAGTAAGATTAGTATGAATAATCATGTTCATAGCTTTTACTCGAATAGGTTCTCTTTCCTTTCAACTCAAGGCATCGGCTACCACATTTGCTTTCCCCGGGTGGTAACGGATTTCACAATCATAATCATTTAGCAGCTCAACCCACCTACGCTGCCTCATATTTAGTTGCTTTTGAATTAAAATATGTTGGAGACTTTTGTGGTCAGTGTATATTGTAACACCCCGCCAAAATCGTCATTGACGCAGATGTTAACTCTGGTCCCAGTGCTCGGCTTGACTTCTAAGTAACAACATAGTTCTACAGCAGAAGCAATATATCTAAGTACCTGAGACAAACATGCTTAAACGTGTTAACCAAAATGGTTGAGTGAACAACATAGGTTTAATAATTATAACAAGGTTTTAGACCACAAGATTTAAATAAGCGGTTTAATCAGTTCGGTAGTAGTGCTGGTGTATATGATATCGATACTAACCATAAGTTACCCTAAACACATCACGTTCGTGTCGTTCATCGTTATTATGTATCCATTGAGCAGCGGTCATCCGGATAGAGACGTCACCCTCAATAGCGCTATCACAATAACTAAGCTTACCAAATTCCAGTAATTAACGATATCATGGTAGGGATTAAGCATGAATCAAAGCATGTTAGCAAACAGTTTGAACTGATCAAAATAAAGTTTGAGTACTTGTGTCTAAGCGTAAAACAGTTTAAAAGCAAGCATGTGTCTCACCCCAAAGTTCAAAATAAGTAAATAGAAATAGTTAAAAAGCGGGGCTATGAAGTTCACCTTAACAGCAAGCAAGAAAATCCACGCGAGTAGTACGAATGGAGTGTGTAAGCAGAGATCTCAACCTAGAGATGTAATGTTCAATAAATTAATGTCTAATAGACATAAAGCTTGTTTATTAATATAGTAAACTATATTAACAGTGACCGTTTTCGAGAAAGTTATATTTATATAAGTAATAATAATATACTTAGTGTTATTAAGTGTTACTATATAAGTATGTGTATAGGTTATACCAATAATCTTAATAATAGTATTATTATTTACCTTAATTAATTACTATGTATATCTATCATTATATGTTACATCTATAAATATGCCTCTATGCTGATACATACATATACATATATTCTTTATTATTTTTATACATGTATGTATTTATAACTATATGATACATACATAGTAGGCGTATGTGTTACTTATATAATAGTGTAAGATGGTACATATACATATACTCATTACTTTTCATTATTATGTTTACTAACTTATGTATCTTACATAATGAACATTCATACATACATACACACGTACACATACATACACATATACACATACATATACACGTATACATATATTTACATACACACACACATATACATACAGTGTATACATGCACATACGTACATATGCATGCACGCATGCACATACACCATGATCACTTTACTAATCCATAATCTTAACCTAATTCTTTTAATCACAATCTTTATAACTTAACACAAAATCATAAGTTTTAACATAATATTAATCAACACATAAAATCATATCTTTTCAACATAATCACTAGTTATTTTCATTAACCCTTAATCATAACAATCATAGTCATACTTGTTATCATCTTTTAATTATACTTTTACTTTGATCATAACCATTATTACTTTACTAATCGACTTTTATTAAACCTACTTAACCTTATTACACCACATAAAATCATAACTTTTATCTTTAACCTTTTAATCATAAACATTATCAATACATTAATCTTATTCATAATCCTTTAATACCTCTTATTTACTATAATAATACTTATTTCATACTAATATAACTTAATCAAGACCACACTTCATAATTCATATTCATTAACAACCTTTTAACATACAAAAGTCATAACCTTCTTATTATTCATATTACTTCATAATACTTAATATTATACTTTTAAATAATTGAATCAAGGACAAGATTACTAGGGTTTATAGACTACCTTATGCAAGATTGAGACAAGGATTGGTGATGATAACTGTGAACAGAAACAGAAAGCAAGCAGCAACAGCTCGACCCAATAGGGGTCTGTTTGGGTCAGAATAACACGACAGCAACTAGCAGCAGATCACGACCAAACAGGCTGTTTGGGTTTGTATGATTCGACAGAAAAACTGATGCATGAGCAACAACAAAGAATCACGACCCAAAAGGGTTTCTTGGACTGTTTTAAATTCGCAGGAGCAGCAGCAACAATCACCAGAAACGCAGCAACAATTTGACACCTTTGAGACTGCTTGATCACGTTTACAGCAGCAGGAAACCAAGAGATAAAAGGGATGTAGCAGATGACGATGAGGGACTGTTTTGGTCACGATAGCAGCAGCAGAAACAAGATGCAACAACAAGTAAAACAGGCGGCTATGTAGTCGACTGCAGCAGGATTTTTGTGAGGGTTTGAAGTCGATTTACAGGAGGGTTTTGTGGGGATTTTAGTCGATGCAAGTGAAGATTCTGTGAGTTGAATGTCGACTGCAGGAAGCCAGGAGAAAGCTGCAATTAGTCGACAATTAGAGAGGGAAATCTGCAGCTTATTTAGTAGACAAATGCAGAGATTTTAGGAAGGATTCGTGATTTATTTTGGTGGTGAATCTTATGGAAAAAATCATGGGGGTATTTATAGTTTTGATTTCCTAATCATCCTAGGATTAGTGTTGCTTAGTGCCCAAGTTCTTCCCTTTTTCTTACTCAATTAAACCGACCCAAAATCTATACATATTATTTATATTTTTTTTACACGGCATTTTTGTTTATTTATGTATTTTATATTTTATTTTTATTATTATTATTATTATTAATATTATTAATATTAGGGTTACATTTATTTAATTACATTTTATTTATTTATTAGACCTTAACTTTTATAAATTTTACTAAGTTCATATTAGTTCTTATAAATTTTTAATTCATATAAATGTCACACTTAATTTATGCCATATTGTTTATATTATTTATTTAGTATTAGGGTTAGGGTTTAACATGAAATTTTTAATATTAAATGGTATTAGGGTTTCGCGTTTAATGCATAGGGTTAGGTTTAGGGTTTTAAATTATAGTAGGGTTTTAGTATTAATTACTTCATTTATTATATTCAGATAACAACCCTAATGCTAATACACAGGATATGTCATTGAAACCCTAAGGGCAATTTGATAAATTCAGAAGGGAAAAGTGAGGGTTGTTATAGTACCTCCCCGTTAATTTAAACTTCATCCCGAAGTTTCAGGAAGACTTCTCGGATGCATCAGCAGTTGAGATTAGATGTGGATATTTCCGCTTCATCTGGTCTTCACGTTCCCAGGTATACTCGGGGTCTCTTCGTGAATTCCAACGTATCTTTGGCAATAGGAATTGTTGTCCTGTTTCAAGTGTTTGATCTCACGATCCATAACTTCTATAGGTTCTTCTATGAAGTGCATTTTTATTATCAATGCGGGGGTAATTAAAAGAGATAACATGAGTGTCATCTGACTAGGTTTCCTTAAAAGAGATGAAGATGCAATACAAGCTTTTCAATAAGCTGGGTGCATGAAACGCGGCATGAACATTACTAGACTCTAAACCTCAAGTGTTTATGCCACAATACTAGGGTAGAAAAATAGATAGGAGTACGTGGAGATTACGGCCATGTAGTTTGATGCATGGCTTGTGTTTGATATAGTTGGTGTTTAGATTTTAATTCCGGAAGATTAACCATAGGCATGATGCCTATGATTTTTAAGGAATGCGAAACGAGATGCCAGCCGAGGGGTTATTAATCTGGCTTATATGCAAAGTGTAACACTCGCGTTTTGGACCTAGATGAAATGACCATTGTACCCTGGGGTATGGCGTAATTAGTGATTTTTATAATTATATGTTTATAATTATTTGGTTGTTTAGTTGAGACCAGTTTGTGACAAGGGTCACAGAACAGGTTGGTTTATTTAATTTGAACTCCGTTAGGACCGCCTAAGGAGATACGAAAGGTTATCAGATAAGATAACTGGTAAATACTCGTGTGATATGGGGTATGAGTTTATAAGCCATTTATATGTATGTTTCTGGAGGTTTCTTCTCATTTCCCAAAATAAGGAAAAAAACTTGCTCGTACCAAACTTCATCTCCTACACAAACCATAGTTTAATTCAAGATTAGAAATTGGATCTAGTAGCATAAGTGACTAATTTCTTGTATCCTTGTGATCATCTAATCAGGTTTGTTTACTTGAATCCTTACTTTGATTCTTGATTAAATGGGTTTTGCGTTCTTGAATAAAAAGTGTGATTTTAAGCTTGAATCTTCATGTTTAGTGTTTGTTATGCTTAATTGATGTTAGAAATAGGTTGTATATATATTTAGTAGCTTCCATGTGCTTAAAATTTGATCAAAATCGCTCAAAAATCGAGTTTTGGGCGAAAAATGTTCGAAATCAGCGAACTTGTTCGAAACCAGTTGCTACAGTATTTGCTACAGTACCCGGGTTGCTACAGTGTCACTATTTGCTACAGTACCGAGTTGCTACAGTGTCGCTATTTGCTACAGTACCGAGTTGCTACAGTGTCACTATTTGCTACAGTACCCCCCGAGTTGCTACAGTGTCACTATTTGCTACAGTCCGTGTTACTACAGTTTCACTATTTGCTACAGTACCGAGTTGCTACAGTGCCACTATTTGATACAGTACCTTTTATGAAATTGAAACGGGCGTAACTTTTAAAACGTAACTTCGTTTTTGATGAATAAACTATCATTAGAATTGTAATAAAGAATACTTTTCAATGGTGAACTTTTAAGAAACTAGATCAAACTGTTTTCGGGTCAAAAAAGGAGTTTTAGTGTGTATGTCATGTTTTACACGCACCTGTATGCCATTATTGAATGGAGTCATGATGTAGACTCATAAAATTATGAATATATGGTGTTATGACCTAGTTTATAGTATGATTTGATTATACTATTGATTGAGATATGTATATTGACTTCGTTGTGTTGTTCTCAGGTGATAAGAACAAGGAAGAAGCTCAGAAGTAAGATAACTGAGCTGTAGCTGGTAATCAGTGAGTGGGATTATCCCCGAGTGTAGTATATAGTAGCAAGTTGTGCTACTATGTTATACTGTTTTAGTTGCTATGCTTAGTAGATATGTTGTAATAATGATCATTGTAGAGTTGTCATGCTAGTTGTAGGGACAGTTGTTCATAGTGGTAGTTGCTTAACAGTTGTGTGCACAAGTTGTAGTTGCCTGTTGGAACCTATTGTTGTTAGGTTCAGCTCAGAGAGGTCAACCTTGTTGTGGTTGGGTCCATTTGGCTACTGTTTGTTGAGTATAGTACTGAATGACACATCACATGCGTGTGGATTTACTATACTGGAGATTCAGTAGTAAGGACTTTCGGTAGACGCTAGACTGATCAGCTAGTGGTCGTGTGCTCGTACAAGCCGCCGAGTCTCTAGTTGGAGCATAGTTGCTAGTTGATAGTTGCCAGATGATTAGTTGTTAGTTGACGGTTTCCTGTTATGGATTGTTGTAGTTGCTGTAGTTGTACAAGTTGGTACTGTATGCTAGATCTGTTAGATGATTCCATTCACTTTGCCTCGTGCTAACCCCCTCACCTCCTCCCTTGCAGGTTTTGGATATTAGTGCTGGTAGGGATGGGCGTCGGGCTGACGATATGTTTGACAAGACGAACTCTGATGTCTTAACTTTTATAAATGTGTAACTAGTTGTTTAACGTAACACCAGTGGTTTGTAATAAGTAACTAGCTAATGATTTGTGATAATCATGTTTGTAATTAACTAAGTGTATTTATGTGAATTAAGACTTCCGCTGTGATTTAAAAAAAATCAGGGTGTTACACAAAGCAAGCCATGATTACTAAGATGCCCTCAAAATGGTCTTGTGGAAAATATATTGTCCAATATATTACAATACATGTGAACTTATCCTTGGAAGAAATTTTGGAGGCACACTGTCGAATGTAACTTTATGATTATGATTTTTGTTAGGTCGAAACAGAGGTCGAACCCTTATCTAGGATAATCATCTAGTTGCAACCAACGAAGAGAGATATTTGGAGTAAACAAATAAATGTCATATTCATTTAAGGTAACTCCTTTGAAGAAGATAGCGAGGATCATAAGTCATATTTCTGATAGGAATCCGCACGAAAGGTGTGATATCTTAACGAGAAAGACTTTCTCGCTCAGATGGCGAGTCGATCTATCATTCACTTATGAATTTAAGTGCGGATGAGAAGAAATGGGAATCATTGGGTATAAGAATAGTTTTCATTAGGTGAGAAAATCTCCAAAAATGATTTCTTGTACTACAAAATATAGAATTATAGAAATGATGTTCACGAGGGTGTTGTGGTTTAAACGTGAGATATTAGAAGTAAAATCCTCTCAACTATCGACCTCAAAAGGGGAAAAGTTGACAAGAACATAGAGTTTTCAATGATGAATTCAATGGTAAGTTTCGAAGGGCAAGAGGAATTGTGATTAATACGTGGTGTAGAATAATATGAAAATTTTTATGTAAACAAACAATGAAAATTTTATAGAAGTTTCGAGTCGTTTAAGGTGGCAATGTAAAAAGAAACAAAGTTCTTAATATAACTAGAGTTATGTACAACATGTACTATTTTGAGTAAAATATCTTTTGAATAAAATAATTGATTTGTAAAAATGAGAGTATAATTTTATATGTACTAGTCAAAAATAAGTAAAGGTAAATTTTATTTACTTTATTATATAAACATATACGATTTATAAAATTTGCACAAATGGAAGTAAATATTTTATAAAATTTTGAGAGGATCGCACAGTAAAACAGTGTATGAAAAATTTTGGTAACAGGATTTTCATATTTCGGAGGTTACAAGTTGGAAAAAGATTTACGAAGATCGGGTGAAGGTATTTTGAAAATTTTGGGTTATTTTAAGCAACAATGTTGCGATGTAATGAAATCTATTGTTTTTAAATACAGTTGTTGACTATTATTAGGGCGTATGTTCTTGGAAATTCAAAATGTTCATGTGTGAAGCTATTGCTGACGAGTGAGATATGAATGGTAGAGTATTGTAAGACCCAAATATTATCCTTGTATATAAGCGATGTTACGATACTCGAAGCGGGGTTTTGTTGTATATATTTAAAACATGGAAGAATTCTGAACTGGAGGAGTCGCGCGCCACGCCATCTGTCTGCGACAGATTCCCCTTTTCTTTTAATTAGATATTTTGAGGGCATTTTGGTAAAACTACTTTGGGACCCGAATTTAATGCCTTAGATCAGTTTGGGAGCCTCATTCACACCATTCACAACCACCTTTTCATCTTCCATTCAAGTTTAGAGAGAGAGAGGAGGTTCTAGAGTGAGAAAACTCCATTAAAGGAAGAAGGAAGTCGAATCGAGTCTTGGTGCGAGTTCTAAAGTCATTCATCTAGTCGCTAGCTTCGTGGTGATTGTGTTGGTAAGTTATAAAACCCAATTTCTTACTTTAATTGTGTTTAAGGGTTAGTGTTGCACACAAAACCCATTTGCTAGTAAATTTGGGGGTTTTGGGTGAATTTGGGTCATGTAGATTCAAAGATGACCAATTAGGGTTTTCAAAGTATTAAATTATGTTTATAAGCCTAAATTGGTTAGTTAATGTACTAGCACACTTATATATATGTAAATGGGTGTAATGACCTTGAAATGGGTCAAATGGGTCTTTAATGACCTAAGTGGTCTTGCTATTGTGAAATTGAGTTAACCTCGTGATTTAAGAATGTAATAAGACCATAATTGGCTAGAGTTAGGGTTTTTGGTGAAGTTAACCCATTATTAGGGCTAATGGTGCAAAATGGGTTGAAATTGCACTTTGGGTCAAAATGGCTTTAGAATGGTGAAAGAATTGGTTGACCAACTTGAGTTGAGTTTAATAATATGTATAACGTGATTAGGTACATTACATTGAGGTTTCGCAAGCTCGGGTATCTTTTCACAAGACTTTGAGGTGAGTGGAATAATTATATGCGTAGGTATATAATGTATCTATTTGTTGTAGCGTGAAATGTGTAGTGTCGAGGTGTTAAGACACCACGTTTCACATGAAGAGTGTAGCATCGAGGTGTTAAGATGCCACTCGGGTGTAGCATCGAGGTGTTAAGATGCCACCTAGGAGTGTAGTGCCGAGGTGTTAAGACACCACTCCGTAAAATATGAGTGAAGCATCGAGGTGTTAAGATGCCACTCGGGGTGAAGTACCGAGGTGTTAAGGTGCCACCCTAGGGGTTAGTGGTGCGAGGTGTTAAGTGCCCTAACGGATGTTATGAACACCGATAGCGTTTTCTCGAGCGCCGTTCCCTTGTACGATTGGTTAACCATGGTTATTTGTGTTGTATGCATATTATATTATTCGAGTTATATTTATATGCGGTTGTTATGCTAGTTTGTGGTATTGGTGAATTATAGCTTGTTATTGTGACGATAAGCTAATTGTGTTTGCTAGCATGTTTGCGATATTGTGTAAGTGTATGCAAGTAGGTATAATTATATATTTATTCGTATAATTATTGCATTCACTAAGCTTTGCTTACCCTCTCGTTGTTTACCATTTTTATAGGTTCGGTTGTGCACAAGGGTAAGGGCATCGTTTTGGATTAGAGATCCCGTCGTTGACTAGGGGACGCTTTTGGATGTGTTGACTTTTGGGAGTTTGACCGAGACGTGGGTAGTTTAATCCCAAACGCCATGCTCATAGTGTAGTTTGGTACTTAAACTTTTTGGTGGTCGAAACTCTTAAATTGTATTAAACTTGTATTTTGGGTCGTGTGGGCCCCGCTTGTAAAACATCATTTTTATGTTTGAATCGTGATAGTTTTACATATTTGAATGTGTGGTTAAAAGCGTGTCGTCTAAAAATGTCAGGAACTAGTCGATCTTTTTCGCATTTGAAACTTTCCGGACAGGCCTGAATGGCGCGCCGCGCGGCCATCCTGGCTCGCCGCGCCACTTCTCTGTACAGCAATTTTTTTTATTTTGTATTTTCACGTGGTTTGGTCGCGGGTTGGTTTGGGTTGTTACAAGTGGTATCAAAGCATGGTCTAAGGGATTTAGGTGACTTGAGATATGCGCCTAGACTTAGACTTTTTGTTTGTGCGTTATGCGGCACTTGTAGGACTTTGGGTCGGATTGGGATTGGTTAGTGCATAGGTTTATGTAAACTAATCATGCGCTATTTGTTGTGTATGTTTAGCGAGCATCGAGCGAGATGGACGTTGTACTAGCAAGTTAGTGCGACGTGCTCGCGTAGTAATGACTAGCTACCATTATTACGGGTGCAAATCGTGTCAAACAAGTAATGTACGACGATTGTCGAGCGAGATAGGATAGTGTGGTATATATGTACGTACGTATGTGTTGTGTCTTTTCGTTTCGTTGCTTAACCTCTTCCGTTTTATAGAATGAAGATGAGAAACGGACCCGATCATGATAACGGAAGTACAAGCGAGGACGCCGAGTTTTTGGCCAAGGTTGAGGCCGTCTTTAAAAAGTTAAAAGCGGATTTTCTTACGGACGTCCGAAAGGTCTTCCAAGATTCGGTCGATGGGCAAGTGACCGATTTGATAAATGAACGAATGAAGGCCACTATCGAAGAGGCCCTTGATGCTAGAAACATTTATCCTCGCGGTGAAGGAAGGCGGGACTTCCATTATAAGAATTTCAAGGACGCTCAACCCCCGATGTTTAATGGGGTGCGAGATCCTTTGAAGAGTACATGTTGGATCTCCGATATCGAGGGAGCTTTCCGTACCGCGGAATGCCCTCCCGAGAAGAAAACAAGGTATGGTTCAAGCATGTTGCGGGAGGAAGCTAAGTTGTGGTGGGACGATAAGATCAACTTATATGGCGAAGAACAATGTATGGGCTTGACATGTGTAACGACTCGGATTTTTCCGATCGTTTTACACTTATAAGATTAATATTTACATAAATTAAACCTTACCAACATGATAAGCAATCTAAATTGTTGAGACTTATGTTTTTGAAAAGAGTTTTACACAACGTTTGACCGTCCAATTTGACCGATGATATCACGAACTATATAACATACGATAATTATACGTTTGTGTATATATATGTATTTTTATATATTTAACATGATCTAAGAATGTTTTAACATCTCATTGTGTACTAATAACAATGAGTTATAAGTATATTTTGAGACTACTAACTTAAGTTTTCAAAACGATAACTATATGTGACGTTCTTCGACTTAAATACTTAAAACTTATAATGCTTATACATGTATCGTATAGATATATATTTTATCACTTTTAAAGGATTTATATACATAAAACAATATAAGTATATTTACAAAAGATAGCTATATTTGAATCCTCGTTCCGTTTTCTCAAGATTTTTATACGTATATCTAGGGTATATGTACCCGTATCATACCCAGCTTCTATACGTATTTACTATTGGTATATACACATCACAATCACTTTATTAGCAGCCATGAGTCAGCCAATTTTGGATCTTAGCATGCATGATTAATCAATTTGGCATATTACAAGACTTTTGCACAATATTACAAATTTATACATCTTTTCACCACCATTTATACTCCATTCCATTTTCATTTTTACTACACATTTTCTCTAACCAAAAACACACTCTTAGGAACCTTAAGTGTTCTTCACAATCTCAGCAAATAACCATGAAGATCTAGCTTCAAAAACAACCCTTAATCATCATAAGAAAATCCATTCAAGAACACTTCAAAAATCCTTCCAAGTAAACAAGTTTACTTCCAACCTTTCAATCCAACTCCACCACTCTTTTGATTCTAGGATTTTTCTAATCTCTTACAGTAACTTTATCCAAGTAACTTGAGGTAGTAACCTTATTCATAATCTTATTCAATTCATATTCATATAGCTATCTTATTTTGTGGTATAAAATTTTAACAACAAGAACATAGTTTGAATGATTTCAAACTTGTTCGCAAACTAAATAGATCCTTCTAACTTGACTTTTAAAATACTTCAAGACCTGTAATATATTATAATGATATGCTAACTTAACAAGATATAACTTGGTTTTACAAAGAACACCTTAAAAACTGAATCTACGTCGTCGGAGTGCAACCGGGGGCTGTTTTGGGTTGGATAAATAAAAACTATCTTGAACTTTGAATTGGAAGTTCATGTTCTGGAAAAATGATATTTCTTATGAATATGTTAACAAATAAAAATTTCATGGTTTAACTCAAAGTGTAAGTATTTTTAGAAAAATGATCATTAAATGTTGTTTTTATGATGGAAAATGATCACTTTCATAAGTTTCACCAAAGTTTGACCTATAATCTGTGATTTTGAATACAAACTAAGGTATTATCATTTCATATTCTTAAAATTTTACTCAATCCAAGGAAGTGGCAAGTTGAACCAACAAAAACGGAGTTGTAATGAAGAAACTACGACTAAAACAAGATCGGGTATCCGAAGCTAGTTTAGCTACGAAAATATTTGGAGAAAAATTAAATTAATCATATATTTTCTAATTAATATGATATTTCATATATATTTACTTATGATTTGATTTTATATATTTCAGGACCACCCGTAAACAACACGAGAAGATTAATCATAAGACCTCATGATTGTACGCAACACGTCATTTGACAACACGGTACTTTATGTACGCAACACGTCACTTGACAACATGGTACCATGGGTAGAGATTAATTCTGATCAATACGAATACGATGGGGTCTTTATTTATTTTATTTAAGCAACTAATTGTGGACCACTAACATCGGACTGCTAACTACGGACTAAGAAAATATTAAAAGTATTAAAAGTATATATATATATATATATATATATATATATATATATATATATATATATATATATATATATATATATATATATATATGTAACGATTACTTGAAAAGAAAATATGTTGATATATTATATATATGGTTAGGTTTGTGATATCAATCGGAGACCAAGTCGTGTTTATTACCTTCAAGGCAAAACGTGAGTATATAGTCCCACTTTTAAACTCTAAATATTTCGGGATGAGAATACATGCATTTTATGATTTACGTTATGGACACAAGTGATTAAAAATATATATTCTACGTTGAGTTGTACCATTGGCATACTTCCCTGTAACTTGGTAACTACTATTTACATGAGGTATTGTAAACGCGAATCCTGTTGATAGATCTATCGGGCCTGACAACCCCAACCGGACTGGACGACCAGTATTCAACGGTTGCACAGTACTTCGTTTCGGTGACTACACTTGGTACGGTGTAGCAAGATTTCATAATAAAGGGAATATGCGACGTTGATTAAATGTTAAGTATGGTTATCAAGTGCTCAACAACTTAGAATATTTTTATTAAAACGTTTATATATGAAATCTTGTGGTCTATATTTATAACGCTGCCAGCATTAAACCTATATCTCACCAACTTTATGTTGACGTTTTAAGCATGTTTATTCTCAGGTGATAACTAAAAGCTTCCGCTGCAACATGTTGAATTTAAGCAAGATCTTGAGTATGCATATTTGTGTCAAAAATAAAACTGCATATCGAAGGATTTGTAATGTAAAATATGTTGGAAGTCGTATTGTTATTATCACATGTAAAGTTTGTAAGTCTAAGATTATCGCTAAACGATAATCATTATTAAGTTGTTTAAACCTTGTATTTGTAATAAAAGCTATGGTTTGTATTGTAAAAACGAATGCAGTTTTTGAAAAATGTCGCATATAGAGGTCAATACCTCGCGATGAAATCATATGTTATTGTATTCGTCCTTATGGTTAAGGTCGGGTTATGACATGTGGTATCAGATCGTTGGTCTTAGAGAACTAGAAAATTTGCATTAGTGTGTCTTATCGAGTTTGTTAGGATGCATTAGTGAGTCTGGACTTTGACCGTGTTTGATTTCGAAAACTATTGCTTATCCTTGTTGGTTAAAAAAAATTAATATGTAAATATTATGTGGTACTAACATGCTAGTTGTTATGTGATATATGTCTGGCTTAGAACTTGTTATCACATTCAGCGACTCCGAACCAGAATCTTCAGATGGTGTTCCAGTCATTAACCTGTCCGATGATGAAAACGATACCTTTGGGGAAGACTCACAATTTTTGGATGAATCAATTGAAGAGGAACCGGAAAGTGATCCTGAGGAGGAAGAAATACAGGAAATTACGAAAGACAAGTTTGAAAGAGGAAAGAAACGAAAGGCTACTGAATTGGAAAATCCAAATCCCAAGTTTAGTGAGGATGTTGTGGCACCAACTCTATCAAACACTTCCACCCCTATTCCCGCTATTCCTATTAGTTCTCTCCCGGCATCCAGTTCTTCAGCCCCTCCGCCAAAATGCAGGGAGACAGTCAAGATAACCTATAAGCGATTTCTTTGAACACAAATGTTTTGGGTTAAATGATGCGCTGTTGTTTTAAACAATGGGATCATATAACGTTTTGTATAATATTACTAGTGTGGTTTGCTTAATGTTTGATGTAAGATAAGCATATGTAAAATAGTGAAGTGTGAAATGCAATAATTTACCATGGTTGAGTATTATTTGGGTGATAGTAATTGATTTCTGTACTAAGCTATTAAGTATGAACTTTAACGGGTAGGTACTACCCTAGATATAATTATAAAACGCTAATAAGAAGAAAAGGCTTTTATAATAATAACTGGTTCATATTATTAATAAGCTACGATGTACTGTAAATACATACTACATCTATAATATTCCATGTGAATAATTATTATTTTTCATTCTTATTGAAGATTATGGCGCGATTGAACCGAATGACGGAACAAGAAATCCAGGAACTCATCAATCAGCGAGTGAATGACAGAATGTTATGGGTCGAGGCTGCAAGAGGTGCTGCAGTTAACCCAAATCCTCGTGTGGGATGCACTTACAAAACTTTTCAAGGTTGCAAGCCCTCATCATTCAGTGGAACAGAAGGACCAGTCGGTTTAACCCGGTGGATCGAAAAGATTGAGTCTGTGTTTAAAATCAGTGGTTGTATTGAGAAGGACATGACCAAGTATGCAACGTGCACCTTACAAGATAGTGCACTCACGTGGTGAAAAAGCTATGTGAAGGCCGTAGGAGGAGATGTAGCTTATGATACTCCCTGGGAAGAATTCAAAACAATGCTAATCAACGAATATTATCCAATGAACGAGGTTAGGAAGTTGGAAGCTAAATTACGAAGCCTGAAAGTTGTTGGTACAGAACTCACCAACTACAATCAGCAATTCATGAAATTAGCTTTGCTATGTCCCGAATTGGTACCAACCGAAGAACGAAAGATTGAACTGTACAAAGATGGTTTGCCTAAAAAGGTCAAGGCAAATGTTACAGCATCCAAACCCAAGACTATTCACGAAGCTATCACCATGGCGAACGAGTTGATGGACCAGATTATTCTGGATAAGAACCCCGATGTCAAGACATCGGGAAACAAAAGAAAGTGGGAAGGTAATCATCAACAATCCAACAAGAAACAAGAAACCACGCAAGGTGAGGGTAGCGGTTCGAACTCAGGTTACAAAGGACGAAATCCTTTATGTAACAGATGCCACAAACATCACTCTGGTTATTGTAATGTGGTGTGCAACAATTGTAATCGAAAAGGTCATCTTGCTGAAGATTGTAGGGTTCCTGCTACAAACACAAACGGTACCATAACTCCTGCCACCAATGCAAATAGAACTGCCTTGGCCACTGTTACTTGTTATGGGTGTAGGAAACAGGGTCATTATAAGAGTCAGTGCCCGAATCAAGAGAAGAATAACGGATCTGCACGTGGAAGAGCATTTGTTATTAATGCTAGAGAGGCGTATGAAGACCGGAGCTTGTTACGGGTACGTTTACCATTAATAACTTATCCGCATCTATTATATTTGATACTGGTGCCGATAGAAGTTACGTGTGTAGAGACTTTCACGCTAAATTGAATTGTTCATCATTACCTCTAGATGCTAAGTACATGATTGAGTTAGCTAATGGTAAACTAATTAAAGCCGATAAAATTTGCAGTGATTGTAAAATAAATTTAGCCGGAGAAACATTTAAGATTGATTTGATACCCGTAGAATTAGGAAGTTTTGATGTAATAGTCGGCATGGACTGGATGTCCAAAATAGGAGCTGAATTTGTGTGCGCCAAGAAGGCAATTCGCATTCCTCGTAAGGATAAAACGCCAGTAATGATTTATGGAGAGAAAGGTAACTCAAAGCTAAAACTCATTAGTTGTTTGAAAGCTCAAAAGTGCTTAAAGAAAGGGTGCTATGCTATCTTAGCACATGTTAATAAGGTCGAAACGAAGGAAAAAGTGAGGAGCATCAACGACGTGCCTGTGGCAAGAGATTTTCCCGATGTTTTTCTGGAAGAATTACCGGGACTACCTCCTTTCAGGTCTGTAGAATTTCAAATAGATCTTGTACCAGGAGCTGCACCGGTTGCCCGTGCTCCATATAGACTTGCACCGTCTGAATTAAAAGAACTTCAGAGCCAGTTAAAAGAATTACTGGACCGGGGATTCATACGACCAAGTACTTCACCGTGGGGAGCTCCAATTTTATTTGTTAAGAAGAAAGATGGATCTTTTAGGATGTGTATAGATTATCGTGAATTAAATAAGTTAACTATCAAGAATCGGTATCCATTACCGAGAATTGACGACTTATTTGATCAATTGCAAGGATCATGTGTGTACTCGAAAATCGACCTCAGATCGGGCTATCATCAATTACGTGTCAAAGAAGAAGACATTCCGAAAACAGCTTTTCGGACACGTTATGGTCATTACGAATTTTTGGTTATGCCGTTTGGATTGACAAATGCGCCAGCTGTATTCATGGACCTCATGAATCGAGTTTGTAGTCCGTATTTAGATAAGTTTGTTATCGTTTTCATTGACGATATTCTTATCTATTCCAAGAGTGAACAAGAGCATGAACATCATTTAAGGTTGATATTAGCGCTGTTAAGAAAAGAACAACTATATGCTAAATTTTCTAAGTGTGCATTTTGGTTGAAAGAAGTGCAATTTCTTGGCCACGTTGTTAGTAGCAAAGGAATTCAGGTTGATCCAGCTAAAATTGAGGCCATTGAAAAATGGGAGACTCCTAAGACACCAACGCAGATACGCCAATTTTTGGGTTTAGCTGGTTATTATAGAAAGTTTATTCAAGATTTTTCCCGAATAGCTAAACCATTAACAGCGTTAACGCAAAAAGGGAAGAAGTACGAATGGACTTCTGAGCAGGATAGTGCATTTCAATTACTGAAGAAGAAGTTGACTACGGCGCCTATTTTATCGTTACCTGAAGGGAACGATTATTTTGAGATATATTGTGACGCTTCGCGACAAGGTTTTGGTTGCGTCCTTATGCAACGAAAGAAAGTTATTGCATACGCATCTCGACAATTGAAGATTCACGAGCGGAATTATACGACGCATGATTTAGAGTTAGGAGCAGTAGTGTTTGCATTGAAGATATGGAGACACTATTTATATGGGGTTAAATGCACTGTGTTTACTGATCATAAAAGCCTTCAACATATTTTTGATCAAAAACAGCTGAACATGAGGCAACGTAGGTGGGTCGAGCTGATAAACGACTATGATTGTGAGATTCGCTATCATCCCGGGAAAGCGAATGTAGTGGCCGACGCTCTAAGCAGAAAGGAACGGGAACTAATTCGAGTACGAGCGATGAACATAAAAATTCGCATGAATCTCAACTCACAAATCAAAGAGGCTCAACGAGAAGCTCTTACTAAAGAAAACATAGGAAATGAAATAATGAAGAAGTATGGGAAACAACTCGTTATACGAGAAGACGGAATTCGATATTTTGCCAACTGTATTTGGGTACCAAAGTTGGGTGGATTAAGGAAGTTGATATTGAACGAGGCACATAAGACAAGATACTCGATACATCCTGGAGTTGGAAAGATGTATCAAGATCTTAAGACGCATTATTGGTGGCCTAATTTAAAGACAGATGTTGCAACATATGTTGGGGAATGTTTAACTTGTTCCAAAGTCAAAGCAGAACACCAGAAGCCGTCAGGGTTACTTCAACAACTAGAAATCCCAGAATGGAAATGGGATGGTATTACCATGGATTTCATCACAAAGTTACCTAAGACTGCCTGGGGTTATGACACCATTTGGGTAATAGTTGATCGTCTCACCAAATCTGCACATTTCTTACCTATAAAGGAAACAGATAGAATGGAGAAACTATTACGATTATACATAAAGGAAATTGTTTCAAGGCATGGAATACCTATTTCCATTATATCCGATCGTGATAGTAGATTTACATCAAAGTTTTGGCAATCACTACAGGAGGCCCTGGGAACTCGTTTGGATATGAGCACCGCATATCATCCACAAACTGACGGGCAGAGTGAAAGAACAATTCAGACTCTTGAAGACATGCTCAGGGCATGTGTGATCGATTTTGGAAACGGATGGGATAAGTATCTACCATTAGCAGAATTCTTGTATAATAACAGTTATCATGCGAGCATTAAAGCTGCACCATTTGAAGCACTGTATGGAAGGAAGTGTAGATCCCCTATCTGTTGGAATGAAGTAGGAGATCGACAATTAACTGGTCCCGAGATCATACACGAAACAACTGAGAAGATAGTACAAATCAAGGAGAGATTGAAAACAGCCCGTAGTCGCCAAAAGAGCTACGCCGATGTCCGAAGGAAACCATTAGAGTTTCAAATCAGTGACATGGTTATGCTAAAGGTGTCACCTTGTAAAGGTGTAATACGTTTCGGTAAAAGGGGTAAACTGAACCCAAGGTATGTAGGCCCGTTCAAGATCATCGAACGCATTGGACCGGTAGCTTATCGAATCGAGTTACCGCAACAACTCGCCGGAGTACATAATACATTTCACGTATCAAACCTTAAGAAGTGTCTTGCAAAGGAAGACCTCACCATTCCTTTTGAAGAAATCCAAGTCGACGAGAAATTACAATTCATAGAAGAACCAATAGAAATCATGGACCGTGAAGTTAAACAACTCAAGCAGAGCAACATACCAATCGTTAAGGTTCGTTGGAATGCTCGAAGAGGTCCCAAGTTTACTTGGGAATGAGAGGATCAGATGAAACAAAAGTACCCACATTTGTTTCCCGAGAACGCAAAATAGGTACAACTTTAAAATTTCGGGACGAAATTTATTTAACAGGTAGGTACTGTAACGACCCAGATTTTTCCAATCGTTTTACACTTATAAGATTAATATTTACATAAATTAAACCTTACCAACATAATAAGCAATCTAAATTGTTGAGACTTATGTTTTTGAAAAGAGTTTTACACAACGTTTGACCGTCCAATTTGACCGATGATATCACGAATTATATAACATACGATAATTATACGTTTGTGTATATATATGTATTTTTATATATTTAACATGATCTAAGAATGTTTTAACATCTCATTGTGTACTAATAACAATGAGTTATAAGTATATTTTGAGACTACTAACTTAAGTTTTCAAAACGATAACTATATATGACGTTCTTCGACTTAAATACTTAAAACTTATAATGCTTATACATGTATCGTATAGATATGTATTTTATCACTTTTAAAGGATTTATATACATAAAAAAATATAAGTATATTTACAAAAGATAGCTATATTTGAATCCTCGTTCCGTTTTCTCAAGATTTTTATACGTATATCTAGGGTATATGTACCCGTATCATACCCAGCTTCTATACGTATTTACTATTGGTATATACACATCACAATCACTTTATTAGCAGCCATGAGTCAGCCAATTTTGGATCTTAGCATGCATGATTAATCAATTTGGCATATTACAAGACTTTTGCACAATATTTCAAATTTATACATCTTTTCACCACCATTTATACTCCATTCCATTTTCATTTTTACTACACATTTTCTCTAACCAAAAACACACTCTTAGGAACCTTAAGTGTTCTTCACAATCTCAGCAAATAACCATGAATATCTAGCTTCAAAAACAACCCTTAATCATCATAAGAAAATCCATTCAAGAACACTTCAAAAATCCTTCCAAGTAAACAAGTTTACTTCTAACCTTTCAATCCAACTCCACCACTCTTTTGATTCTAGGATTTTTCTCATCTCTTACAGTAACTTTGTTCAAGTAACTTGAGGTAGTAACCTTATTCATAATCTTATTCAATTCATATTCATATAGCTATCTTATTTTGTGGTATAAAATTTTAACAACAAGAACATAGTTTGAATGATTTCAAACTTGTTCGCAAACTAAATAGATCCTTCTAACTTGACTTTTAAAAAACTTCAAGACCTGTAATATATTATAATGATATGCTATCTTAACAAGATATAACTTGGTTTTACAAAGAACACCTTAAAAACTGAATCTACGTCGTCAGAGTGCAACCGGGGGCTGTTTTGGGTTGGATAAATAAAAACTATCTTGAACTTTGAATTGGAAGTTTATGTTCTAGAAAAATGATATTTCTTATGAATATGTTAACACATAAAAATTTCATGGTTTAACTCAAAGTGTAAGTATTTTTGGAAAAATGATCATTAAATGTTGTTTTTATGATGGAAAATGATCACTTTCATAAGTTTCACCAAAGTTTGACCTATAACCTGTGATTTCGAATACAAACTAAGGTATTATCAGTTCATATTCTTAAAATTTGACTCGATCCAAGGAAGTGGCAAGTTGAACTAACAAAAACGGAGTTGTAATGAAGAAACTACGACTAAAACAAGATCGGGTATCCGAAGCTAGTTTAGCTACGAAAATATTTGGAGAAAAATTAAATTAATCATATATTTTCTAATTAATATGATATTTCATATATATTTACTTATGATTTGATTTTATATATTTCAGGACCACCCGTAAACAACACGAGAAGATTAATCATAAGACCTCATGATTGTACACAACACGTCATTTGACAACACGGTACTTTATGTACGCAACACGTCACTTGACAACATGGTACCATGGGTCGAGATTAATTCTGATCAATACGAATACGATGGGGTCTTTATTTATTTTATTTAAGCAACTAATTGTGGACCACTAACATCGGACTGCTAACTACGGACTAAGAAAATATTAAAAGTATTAAAAGTATATATATATGTAACGATTACTTGAAAAGAAAATATGTTGATATATTATATATATGGTTAGGTTTGTGATATCAATCGGAGACCAAGTCGTGTTTATTACCTTCAAGGCAAAACGTGAGTATATAGTCCCACTTTTAAACTCTAAATATTTCGGGATGAGAATACATGCATTTTATGATTTACGTTATGGACACAAGTGATTAAAAATATATATTCTACGTTGAGTTGTACCACTGGCATATTCCCTGTAACTTGGTAACTACTATTTACATGAGGTATTGTAAACGCGAATCCTGTTGATAGAACTATATCGGGCCTGACAACCCCAACCAGACTGGACGACCAGTATTCAACGGTTGCACAGTACTTCATTTCGGTGACTACACTTGGTACGGTGTAGTAAGATTTCATAATAAAGGGAATATGCGACGTTGATTAAATGTTAAGTATGGTTATCAAGTGCTCAACAACTTAGAATATTTTTATTAAAACGTTTATATATGAAATCTTGTGGTCTATATTTATAACGTTGTCGGCATTAAACCTATATCTCACCAACTTTATGTTGACGTTTTAAGCATGTTTATTCTCGGGTGATAACTAAAAGCTTCCGCTGCAACATGTTGAATTTAAGCAAGATCTTGAGTATGCATATTTGTGTAAAACTGCATATCGGAGGATTTGTAATGTAAAATATGTTGGAAGTCGTATTGTTATTATCACATGTAAAGTTTGTAAGTCTAAGATTATCGCTAAACGATAATCATTATTAAGTTGTTAAAACCTTGTATTTGTAATAAAAGCTATGGTTTGTATTGTAAAAACGAATGCAGTTTTTGAAAAATGTCGCATATAGAGGTCAATACCTCGCGATGAAATCATATGTTATTGTATTCGTCCTTATGGTTAAGGTTGGGTTATGACAACATGGGAGGAGTTCAAGAAAGAATTTTTCAAAGAATACCGAACTTCATCCGATCTCGATAGAATCCGGGACAAGTTGCACCATTTGCAACAAGGGACAATGGACTTGGTTACACTCAAGTCTACCTTCTTGGCAAAGACTCGTTTTTGCCCGGAATATGTGGGTGATGATCACAAGTTAATGAAGGATTTCTACGGTACCTTGAATGATGAGTACAAGGGCAAGATTAGTCGGGGTATGGCTAAGTCGTTTGATGAATTGTTTGAGTTGGCTCAGGGTTTTGAGCCGGAGGTTCCAAGAAAGAGCGATTTTGCGTTTTCCAAAAGAAAGTTTGAAGGTTTTAGTTACTCTACCTCTTCTAACAAGAAGAACAAGAATAAGAAGGGTTCCGAAAGTGTCAATAGCGTGAAGAAGGGCGCTACCAGTGGTTTTTCTTATACGTGCTACAATTTTGGGCAACCGGGTCATATGGCTCGTGAATGTCCGAAACCAACTTCCGGAAACAAAATCCTTTGTTTCAATTGCGGTAAAGAGGGGCACAAGAAGCCGGAGTGTCCCGATTTGCGAAACGATAATGTGAAGCGATTAGAGAAGGCGGCGGGTACGGCTAGGGGTCGCAATTACTTGATGACCAATGATGAAGCCAAACAATCGAACGAAGTTGTCTCAGGTACTTTCATGGTTAATTCTAATCCGGCAAGGATTCTTTTTGATAGCGGTGCAAATTTGTCGTTTGTGTCTCCAAAATTTGTGCCTAAACTCGATAGACAGTTAGCTAAGTTAAGTCGTCCGGTAGAAGTCGAAATAGCAGACGGCAAGACGGTGCTAGTGGTTGATGTGTGTAAGAATTGTGATGTTGTTTTCGGTGTCGAAACCTTTAAAATTGATCTCATTAGAAATACCTTGTGCGATTTCGATATTGTCGTTGGTATGGATTGGCTCGATCGTTATAGAGCCGATATTGCATGCCATGATAAGTTTATTCGTGTAAAGACCCCAAGTGGGGGAGAGTTGATTATTCATGGTGATAAGCGAAGGAGACTGGTGCCGATATGCACTTTTGCACGGGCACGTCGGTTTGTTGTTACCGGTGGCATGGCTTTCCTTGCTCATGTTGTCGATATTCGTAATGAGCCACCACCCATTCGTGAAATTCCAGTGGTTAATGAATTTGAAGATGTTTTTCCAGATGAGTTACCGGGTGTTCTGGCGAAAAGACAAGTTGAATTTCGCATCGAGTTGGTTCCGGGGGCTACCCCCATTGCTAAAACACCCTATCGTTTAGCGCCAACGGAAATACAAGAGTTGTTGAATCAAATCCAAGAGTTGCTTGAAAAGGGTTTTATTCGACCGAGTGCTTCGCCATGGGGTGCTCCGGTGTTATTTGTGAAGAAGAAGGATGGTAGCATGCGGATGTGCATCGATTATAGGGAGTTGAATAAAGTGACAATCAAGAATCGTTATCCTTTGCCTCGGATTGACGATTTGTTTGACCAACTCTAAGGTGCAACGTATTTCTCTAAAATCGACCTACGGTCTGGCTATCACCAAATGCGGGTCCGTGAGGAAGATATTGAGAAAACGGCTTTTCGAACGCGTTATGGGCATTTTGAGTTCGTGGTTATGCCTTTTGGTATTACGAATGCACCGGCAGCATTCATGGATCTTATGAACCGAGTGTGCTAACCTATGTTGGACAAGTCGGTAATAGTGTTCATTGACGACATACTAGTCTATTCGAAAAGTATGAACGAACATGAACGTCATTTGCGTGAGGTATTGAAGACGTTACGAAAGGAGAAGTTGTACGCAAAGTTCTCCGAATGTGAATTTTGGCTAAGGGAAGTCCAATTCCTTGGTCATATTGTGAACAAAGACGGTATTCAAGTAGATCCGGGGAAGATCGAGACGGTGAAGAGTTGGGGACGACCGACTACGCCTACGAAAATCCGAAGTTTTCTCGGATTGGCCGGTTATTATCGTCGGTTTATCCAAGACTTTTCTAAGATTGCTTCTCCATTAATGAAGTTGACGAGAAAGAATGCTAAGTTTAATTGGGAGAACGAGCAAGAAATTGCTTTTCAATTGCTAAAAGAGAAGTTGTGTCAAGCTCCGGTGTTAGTATTGCCGGAAGGTGTGGAAGATATGACGGTTTATTATGATGCTTCGCTAAATGGGCTCGGGTGTGTCCTTATGCAAAGAGGTAAAGTCATCGCTTATGCCTCTCGACAATTAAAGGAGCACGAAACGAGGTATCCAACTCATGATCTTGAGATGGCGGCGGTGGTACATGCGTTGAAAATTTGGCGCCACTACTTGTATGGTGTCAAATGTACGATTTATTCGGATCACAAGAATTTGAAACATCTTTTCACTCAACGAGATTTGAATTATCGTCAACGTAGATGGATGGATGTGGTGAAAGACTATGATTGTAGTGACCCGAACTTTTCCATGTTTATATATATTAATTGAGATTGATATTTACATGATTAAATGTTTCCAACATGTTAAGCAATCAAAGTTGTTAAGACTTGATTAATTAAAATATGTTTCATATAGACAATTGACCACCCAAGTTGACCGGTGATTCACGAACGTTAAAACTTGTAAAAACTATACGATGACATATATATGGTTATATATATAGTTAACATGATTTTATTATAAGTATGTATCTCATTAGGTATTTTAACAATGTGTTATATACATAAAAATGAGACTATTAATTTAAGAAACTCGAAAATGATATATATAACGATTATCGTTATAACAACGTCTTACTAGGTACATATGAATCATATTAAGATATTGATACACTTGGTTAATTATGTTAAATGATAAGTAAATATATTATTAAGTGTATTAACAATGAAATACATATGTAAAAATAAGACTACTAACTTAATGATTTCGAAACGAGACATATATGTAACGATTATCGTTGTAACGACATTTAACTGTATATATATCATACTAAGATATATTATATATTATAATATCATGATAATATAACAATTTAACATCTCAATTGTTATAATAAACAATGGGTTAACAACATTCAACAAGATCGTTAACCTAAAGGTTTCAAAACAACATTTACATGTAACGACTAACGATGACTTAACGACTCAGTTAAAATGTATATACATGTAGTGTTTTAATATGTATTTATACACTTTTGAAATACTTCAATACACTTATCAAAATACTTCTACTTAACAAAAATGCTTACAATTACATCCTCGTTCAGTTTCATCAACAATTCTACTCGTATGCACCCGTATTCGTACTCATACAATACACAGCTTTTAGATGTATGTACTATTGGTATATACACTCCAATGATCAGCTCTTAGCAGCCCATTTGAGTCACCTAACACATGTGGGAACCATCATTTGGCAACTAGCATGAAATATCTCATAAAATTACAAAAATATGAGTAATCATTCATGACTTATTTACATGAAAACAAAATTACATATCCTTTATATCTAATCCATACACCAACGACCAAAAACACCTACAAACACTTTCATTCTTCAATTTTCTTCATCTAATTGATCTCTCTCAAGTTCTATCTTCAAGTTCTAAGTGTTCTTCATAAATTCCAAAAGTTCTAGTTTCATAAAATCAAGAATACTTTCAAGTTTGCTAGCTCACTTCCAATCTTGTAAGGTGATCATCCAACCTCAAGAAATCTTTGTTTCTTACAGTAGGTTATCATTCTAATACAAGGTAATAATCATATTCAAACTTTGGTTCAATTTCTATAACTATAACAATCTTATTTCAAGTGATGATCTTACTTGAACTTGTTTTCGTGTCATGATTCTGCTTCAAGAACTTCGAGCCATCCAAGGATCCGTTGAAGCTAAATCCATTTTTCTCTTTTCCAATAGGTTTATCCAAGGAACTTAAGGTAGTAATGATGTTCATAACATCATTCGATTCATACATATAAAGCTATCTTATTCGAAGGTTTAAACTTTTAATCACTAGAACATAGTTTAGTTAATTCTAAACTTGTTCGCAAACAAAAGTTAATCCTTCTAACTTGACTTTTAAAATCAACTAAACACATGTTCTATATCTATATGATATGCTAACTTAATGATTTAAAACCTGGAAACACGAAAAACACCGTAAAACCGGATTTACGCCGTCGTAGTAACACCGCGGGCTGTTTTGGGTTAGTTAATTAAAAACTATGATAAACTTTGATTTAAAAGTTGTTATTCTGAGAAAATGATTTTTATTATGAACATGAAACTATATCCAAAAATTATGGGTAAACTCAAAGTGGAAGTATGTTTTCTAAAATGGTCATCTAGACGTCGTTCTTTCGACTGAAATGACTACCTTTACAAAAACGACTTGTAACTTATTTTTCCGACAATAAACCTATACTTTTTCTGTTTAGATTCATAAAATAGAGTTCAATATGAAACCATAGCAATTTGATTCACTCAAAACGGATTTAAAATGAAGAAGTTATGGGTAAAACAAGATTGGATAATTTTTCTCATTTTAGCTACGTGAAAATTGGTAACAAATCTATTCCAACCATAACTTAATCAACTTGTATTGTATATTATGTAATCTTGAGATACCATAGACACGTATACAATGTTTCGACCTATCATGTCGACACATCTATATATATTTCGGAACAACCATAGACACTCTATATGTGAATGTTGGAGTTAGCTATACAGGGTTGAGGTTGATTCCAAAATATATATAGTTTGAGTTGTGATCAATACTGAGATACGTATACACTGGGTCGTGGATTGATTCAAGATAATATTTATCGATTTATTTCTGTACATCTAACTGTGGACAACTAGTTGTAGGTTACTAACGAGGACAGCTGACTTAATAAACTTAAAACATCAAAATATATTAAAAGTGTTGTAAATATATTTTGAACATACTTTGATATATATGTATATATTGTTATAGGTTCGTGAATCAACCAGTGGCCAAGTCTTACTTCCCGACGAAGTAAAAATCTGTGAAAGTGAGTTATAGTCCCACTTTTAAAATCTAATATTTTTGGGATGAGAATACATGCAGGTTTTATAAATGATTTACAAAATAGACACAAGTACGTGAAACTACATTCTATGGTTGAATTATCGAAATCGAATATGCCCCTTTTTATTAAGTCTGGTAATCTAAGAATTAGGGAACAGACACCCTAATTGACGCGAATCCTAAAGATAGATCTATTGGGCTTAACAAACCCCATCCAAAGTACTGGATGCTTTAGTACTTCGAAATTTATATCATATCCGAAGGGTGTCCCGGAATGATGGGGATATTCTTATATATGCATCTTGTTAATGTCGGTTACCAGGTGTTCACCATATGAATGATTTTTATCTCTATGTATGGGATGTGTATTGAAATATGAAATCTTGTGGTCTATTATTATGATTTGATATATATAGGTTAAACCTATAACTCACCAACATTTTTGTTGACGTTTTAAGCATGTTTATTCTCAGGTGATTATTAAGAGCTTCCGCTGTCGCATACTTAAATAAGGACGAGATTTGGAGTCCATGCTTGTATGATATTGTGTAAAAACTGCATTCAAGAAACTTATTTTGTTGTAACATATTTGTATTGTAAACCATTATGTAATGGTCGTGTGTAAACAGGATATTTTAGATTATCATTATTTGATAATCTACGTAAAGCTTTTTAAACCTTTATTGATGAAATAAAGGTTATGGTTTGTTTTAAAATGAATGCAGTCTTTGAAAAACATCTCATATAGAGGTCAAAACCTCGCAACGAAATCAATTAATATGGAACGTTTTTAATCAATAAGAACGGGACATTTCAGTTGGTATCAGAGCGTTGGTCTTAGAGAACCAGAATTTTGCATTAGTGTGTCTTATCGAGTTTGTTAGGATGCATTAGTGAGTCTGGACTTCGACCGTGTTTACTTGAAAAATGATTGCTTAACAAATTTTGTTGGAAACTATATATTTTTAACATGTGAATATTATGTGATATATTAATCTCTTAACGCGTTTGATATTATGTGATAGATGTCTACCTCTAGAACAAGTCCCATTGACTCACCTAATAATAATGAAGAGTCAAATGTAAATTGGAATGATTCGTGGACTGATTCACAAGTTCCCGAAGAGGAAACGGAAGAAGAGTCGGAACCGGAAGAAGAGTCGGAACCGGAAGAAGAATCGGAACCGGATGAAGAAATAGAACCGGTGGGGGAAATAATAAAACGGTTAAGTAAAAGAAAATCCTCAACCAACCGACCAAGGTTAATTATGGTCAATGGTGTTTCCGCCAAGGAAGCAAAATATTGGGAGGATTACCAATTCTCCGATGAATCGGATTCCGACGAGAATTCCGATGATGTTATAGAAATTACCCCAACTGAATTTAAAAAGGCAAAAGAAAATAATAAGGGAAAGGGCATAAAAATAGAGAAATCTAATTCCAACCCCGATGAACTTTATATGTATCGTCAACCCCCGAAGTCCTTAAGTTGTAACAATGACCCGGGAACCTCTAAACCACCAGGTTTTTCTAAACCAATGTGGATTACGACGGCTCGTATTAGGGGAACATCATATATCCCTAGAAACTTGGCAAAACGAACCAAAACCGAAGAAGAAGAAACAAGCGAGTCGGAATAAGATAGTTGTATTCGTGTGGTGTAATATATGTAATATAGTGTGCTTATGCTTTATGATATATGTAAAAATTGCTTGTATTAATAAGTATTTTTTTTTATGAATCTAACTCTTGTCTATTTTACAGTTTAAAAACACAAAATGGATAGACAACCCAATATTTTAAGAGACCTACCCGGAGACATGATTGATGAAATCTTGTCTAGAGTCGGTCAGAATTCCTCGGCACAACTATTTAAGGCGAGATCAGTTTGTAAGATATTCGAAGAACGTTCCAAGAATGCCTTGGTTTATAAAAGGCTTTCGTTCGAAAGATGGGGGATATCACATTGGGAAATCCATAAGTTACGATGTGTTTACTTTGACGCATATATTGCGGGGAACCCAAATGCTATTTTACGCAATGGGTTAAGAAATTATTTTGACTCAATATATCCGAATATTGGACTTCGTGATTTAGAAAAAGCGGCTAACATGCAACATAAAGAAGCATGTTATGCTTACGGATTAGTAAGGTTCGCTTCTCACCAAAGTGAGAACAAGAACATCGGGCTACAACTATTAAACAAAACGTTCCCACAAGTGACGGAGTCGGTAATTGGGGTAAGAAATGAGGTTTTTAGATTGTTACGGGACTGTTAGACATTACGTAACCCTCGCCCCTTTGACGACGTTACAACACGCTGTCTTATCAACGGCCATAACGGTTATGTTCCACAAGACCAAGGATGGGAAGTAATCCTAGTAAAACCAGAATGCATGACTTGTTTCTGGACGTATGAATTACGTGTCTTTATTGCCTTTGCTGAACGACTTGTGTACTAGCTAGAATTTTCTTCACAACCATCTTGTATCAAATTTATTGTGTGCTATATTTCATGCTATATGTAAAATAAGCGGTATTGTAAGTTTGTAAAATATTGCGTAAAAGTTTGAACGCGAAATATTATTATAATCAGTTTTTCATATAGAATTGTAGTAGTTAAATTGTATATTAGCTACTAAGTATGAACTTAACGGGTAGGTACTACCCGAATTTAAACTTATAAAACGCTAATATGAAGAAAAAGCTTTTATAAATGAGTTCATATTATGGTACGAAATACTATTAACTACTCTTAATATTCTGTATGATTAACTTGTTCCATTTGACTATTTTGAAGGAAATGGCACCGACTACTCGACACACCGTGAATATGAATGAAGAGGAATTCCGTACTTTTCTAGCTTCAAACATAGCCGCAGTACAGGCTGCGCTACATACCAACAATAACCTTGGATCTAGTAGTACAGGAAATCGTGTAGGATGCACCTACAAAGAATTCACTGCCTGCAAACCTTTGGAATTTGATGGAACCGAAGGACCGATCGGATTGAAACGGTGGACCGAGAAGGTCGAATCGGTGTTTGCCATAAGTAAATGTACTGAAGAGGACAAAGTGAAGTACGCTACACATACCTTCACAGGTTCTGCGTTAACATGGTGGAATACCTATCTAGAGCAAGTGGGACAAGACGATGCGTACGCACTACCGTGGTCAGCATTCAAGCACTTGATGAACGAGAAGTACCGTCCCAGAACCGAGGTCAATAAGCTCAAGACAGAACTTAGAGGGTTACGAACCCAAGGATTTGATATTACCACGTACGAAAGACGATTCACAGAATTGTGCCTATTGTGTCCGGGAGCGTTCGAAGATGAGGAAGAGAAGATCGACGCGTTTGTGAAAGGATTACCGGAAAGAATCCAAGAAGATATAAGTTCACATGAGCCCGCCTCCATACAACAGGCATGTAGAATGGCTCACAAACTAGTGAACCAGATTGAGGAAAGAATTAAAGAACAGACGGCTGAAGAGGCCAATGTGAAGCAAGTCAAAAGAAAGTGGGAGGAAAACGGTGATAAGAATCACCAATACAACAATAACAGCAATTACAATAATAATCGCAACAATTATCCCAATAATCGCAACATCAATCGCAACTACAACAAACGGCACAACAACAACAACAACAACAACAACAGCAACTACAACAATCATCCCAACAACAATAACAACCGCAACAACAACAACAATCAGAAGCAGCTATGCCAAAGGTGTGAAAAGTATCACTCGGGGTTCTGCACCAAATTTTGCAACAAGTGTAAAAGAAATGGTCATAGCGCGGCGAAGTGTGAGGTCTACGGACCAGGGGTTAACAGAACGAAAGGAACAAATGGTGTCGGAACGAGTAATGGCGGAGCAAGTAGTGTCGGAGCAAGTTATGCCAAATGTAGTTTGTTATAAATGTGGAAAACCGGGCCACATTATTAGAAATTGCCCGAACCAGGAGAACACGAATGGACAAGGCCGCGGAAGAGTTTTCAATATTAATGCGGCAGAGGCATAGGAAGACCCGGAGCTTGTTACGGGTACGTTTCTTATTGACAATAAATCTGCTTACGTTTTATTTGATTCGGGTGCCGATAGAAGCTATATGAGTAGAGATTTTTGTGCTAAATTAAGTTGTCCATTGACGCCTTTGGATAGTAAATTTTTACTCGAATTAGCAAATGGTAAATTAATTTCAGCAGATAATATATGTCAGAATCGAGAAATTAAACTGGTTAGCGAAACATTTAAGATTGATTTGATACCAGTAGAGTTAGGGAGTTTTGATGTGATAATCGGTATGGACTGGTTGAAAGAAGTGAAAGCAGAGATCGTTTGTTACAAAAATGCAATTCGCATTATACGAGAAAAAGGAAAACCCTTAATGGTGTACGGAGAAAAGGGCAACACGAAGCTACTTCTTATTAGTAATTTGAAGGCACAAAAACTAATAAGAAAAGGTTGCTATGCTGTTCTAGCACACGTCGAGAAAGTACAAACTGAAGAAAAGAGCATCAATGATGTTCCCATTGCAAAAGAATTTCCCGATGTATTTCCGAAAGAATTACCGGGATTACCCCCACATCGATCCGTTGAATTTCAAATAGATCTTGTACCAGGAGCTGCACCAATAGCTCGTGCTCCTTACAGACTCGCACCCAGCGAGATGAAAGAACTGCAAAGCCAATTACAAGAACTTTTAGAGCGTGGTTTCATTCGACCAAGCACATCACCGTAGGGAGCTCCTGTTTTGTTTGTCAAGAAGAAAGATGGTACATTCAGGTTGTGTATCAACTACCGAGAGTTGAACAAACTTACCATCAAGAACCGCTACCCACTACCGAGAATCGGCGACTTATTTGATCAACTACAAGGCTCGTCTGTTTATTCAAAGATTGACTTACGTTCCGGGTATCATCAAATGCGGGTGAAAGAAGATGATATTCCAAAGACTGCTTTCAGAACACGTTACGGTCATTACGAGTTTATGGTCATGCCGTTTGGTTTAACTAATGCACCAGCTGTGTTCATGAACCTTATGAACCGAGTGTGTGGACCATACCTTGACAAGTTTGTCATTGTTTTCATTGATGACATACTTATTTACTCAAAGAATGACCAAGAACACGGTGAACATTTGAGAAAGGTGTTAGAAGTATTGAGGAAGGGAGAATTGTACGCTAAGTTTTCAAAGTGTGCATTTTGGTTGGAAGAAGTTCAATTCCTCGGTCACATAGTGAACAAAGAAGGTATTAAGGTGGATCCGGCAAAGATAGAAACTGTTGAAAAGTGGGAAACCCCGAAAACTCCGAAACACATACGCCAGTTTTTAGGACTAGCTGGTTACTACAGAAGGTTCATCCAAGACTTTTCCAGAATAGCAAAACCCTTGACTGCATTAACGCATAAAGGGAAGAAATTTGAATGGAATGATGAACAAGAGAAAGCATTTCAGTTATTGAAGAAAAAGCTAACTACGGCACCTATATTGTCATTGCCTGAAGGGAATGATGATTTTGTGATTTATTGTGACGCATCAAAGCAAGGTCTCGGTTGTGTATTAATGCAACGAACGAAGGTGATTGCTTATGCGTCTAGACAATTGAAGATTCACGAACAAAATTATACGACGCATGATTTGGAATTAGGCGCAGTTGTTTTTGCATTAAAGACTTGGAGGCACTACTTATATGGGGTTAAAAGTATTATATATACCGACCACAAAAGTCTTCAACACATATTTAATCAGAAACAACTGAATATGAGGCAGCGTAGGTGGATTGAATTATTGAATGATTACGACTTTGAGATTCGTTACCACCCGGGGAAGGCAAATGTGGTAGCCGATGCCTTGAGCAGGAAGGACAGAGAACCCATTCGAGTAAAATCTATGAATATAATGATTCATAATAACCTTACTACTCAAATAAAGGAGGCGCAACAAGGAGTTTTAAAAGAGGGAAATTTAAAGGATGAAATACCCAAAGGATCGGAGAAGCATCTTAATATTCGGGAAGACGGAACCCGGTATAGGGCTGAAAGGATTTGGGTACCAAAATTTGGAGATATGAGAGAAATGGTACTTAGAGAAGCTCATAAAACCAGATACTCAATACATCCTGGAACAGGGAAGATGTACAAGGATCTCAAGAAACATTTTTGGTGGCCGGGTATGAAAGCCGATGTTGCTAAATACGTAGGAGAATGTTTGACGTGTTCTAAGGTCAAAGCTGAGCATCAGAAACCATCAGGTCTACTTCAACAACCCGAAATCCCGGAATGGAAATGGGAAAACATTACCATGGATTTCATCACTAAATTGCCAAGGACTGCAAGTGGTTTTGATACTATTTGGGTAATAGTTGATCGTCTCACCAAATCAGCACACTTCCTGCCAATAAGAGAAGATGACAAGATGGAGAAGTTAGCACGACTGTATTTGAAGAAAGTCATCTCCAGACATGGAATACCAATCTCTATTATCTCTGATAGGGATGGCAGATTTATTTCAAGATTCTGGCAGACATTACAGCAAGCATTAGGAACTCGTCTAGACATGAGTACTGCCTATCATCCACAAACTGATGGGCAGAGCGAAAGGACGATACAAACGCTTGAAGACATGCTACGAGCATGCGTTATTGATTTCGGAAACAGTTGGGATCGACATCTACCGTTAGTAGAATTTTCCTACAACAACAGCTACCATTCAAGCATTGAGATGGCGCCGTTTGAAGCACTTTATGGTAGAAAGTGCAGGTCTCCGATTTGTTGGAGTGAAGTGGGGGATAGACAGATTACGGGTCCGGAGATTATACAAGAAACTACCGAGAAGATCATCCAAATTCAACAACGGTTGAAAACCGCCCAAAGTCGACAAAAGAGCTACGCTGACATTAAAAGAAAAGATATAGAATTTGAAATTGGAGAGATGGCCATGCTTAAAGTTGCACCTTGGAAAGGCGTTGTTCGATTTGGTAAACGAGGGAAATTAAATCCAAGGTATATTGGACCATTCAATATTATTGATCGTGTCGGACCAGTAGCTTACCGACTTGAGTTACCACAACAACTCGCGGCTGTACATAACACTTTCCACGTCTCGAATTTGAAGAAATTTTTTGCTAAAGAAGATCTCACTATTCCGTTAGATGAAATCCAAATCAACGAAAAACTTCAATTCATTGAAGAACCCGTCGAAATAATGGATCGTGAGGTTAAAAGACTTAAGCAAAACAAGATACCAATTGTTAAGGTTCGATGGAATGCTCGTAGAGGACCCGAGTTCACCTGGGAGCGTGAAGATCAGATGAAGAAGAAATACCCGCATCTATTTCCAGAAGATTCGTCAACACCTTCAACAGCTTAAAATTTCGGGACGAAATTTATTTAACGGGTAGGTACTGTAGTGACCCGAACTTTTCCATGTTTATATATATTAATTGAGATTGATATTTACATGATTAAATGTTTCCAACATGTTAAGTAATCAAAGTTGTTAAGACTTGATTAATTAAAATATGTTTCATATAGACAATTGACCACCCAAGTTGACCGGTGATTCACGAACGTTAAAACTTGTAAAAACTATACGATGACATATATATGGTTATATATATAGTTAACATGATTTTATTATAAGTATGTATCTCATTAGGTATTTTAACAATGTGTTATATACATAAAAATGAGACTATTAATTTAAGAAACTCGAAAATGATATATATAACGATTATCGTTATAACAACGTCTTACTAGGTACATAAGAATCATATTAAGATATTGATACACTTGGTTAATTATGTTAAATGATAAGTAAATATATTATTAAGTTTATTAACAATGAAATACATATGTAAAAATAAGACTACTAACTTAATGATTTCGAAACGAGACATATATGTAACGATTATCGTTGTAACGACATTTAACTGTATATATATCATACTAAGATATATTATATATTATAATATCATGATAATATAACAATTTAACATCTCAATTGTTATAATAAACAATGGGTTAACAACATTCAACAAGATCGTTAACCTAAAGGTTTCAAAACAACATTTACATGTAACGACTAACGATGACTTAACGACTCAGTTAAAATGTATATACATGAGTGTTTTAATATGTATTTATACACTTTTGAAATACTTCAATACACTTATCAAAATACTTCTACTTAACAAAAATGCTTACAATTACATCCTCGTTCAGTTTCATCAACAATTCTACTCGTATGCACCCGTATTCGTACTCGTACAATACACAGCTTTTAGATGTATGTACTATTGGTATATACACTCCAATGATCAGCTCTTAGCAGCCCATGTGAGTCACCTAACACATGTGGGAACCATCATTTGGCAACTAGCATGAAATATCTCATAAAATTACAAAAATATGAGTAATCATTCATGACTTATTTACATGAAAACAAAATTACATATCCTTTATATCTAATCCATACACCAACGACCAAAAACACCTACAAACACTTTCATTCTTCAATTTTCTTCATCTAATTGATCTCTCTCAAGTTCTATCTTCAAGTTCTAAGTGTTCTTCATAAATTCCAAAAGTTCTAGTTTCATAAAATCAAGAATACTTTCAAGTTTGCTAGCTCACTTCCAATCTTGTAAGGTGATCATCCAACCTCAAGAAATCTTTGTTTCTTACAGTAGGTTATCATTCTAATACAAGGTAATAATCATATTCAAACTTTGGTTCAATTTCTATAACTATAACAATCTTATTTCAAGTGATGATCTTACTTGAACTTGTTTTCGTGTCATGATTCTGCTTCAAGAACTTCGAGCCATCCAAGGATCCGTTGAAGCTAAATCCATTTTTCTCTTTTCCAGTAGGTTTATCCAAGGAACTTAAGGTAGTAATGATGTTCATAACATCATTCGATTCATACATATAAAGCTATCTTATTCGAAGGTTTAAACTTTTAATCACTAGAACATAGTTTAGTTAATTCTAAACTTGTTCGCAAACAAAAGTTAATCCTTGTAACTTGACTTTTAAAATCAACTAAACACATGTTCTATATCTATATGATATGCTAACTTAATGATTTAAAACCTGGAAACACGAAAAATACCGTAAAACCGGATTTACGCCGTCGTAGTAACACCGCGGGCTGTTTTGGGTTAGTTAATTAAAAACTATGATAAACTTTGATTTAAAAGTTGTTATTCTGAGAAAATGATTTTTATTATGAACATGAAACTATATCCAAAAATTATGGGTAAACTCAAAGTGGAAGTATGTTTTCTAAAATGGTCATCTAGACGTCGTTCTTTCGATTGAAATGACTACCTTTACAAAAACGACTTGTAACTTATTTTTCCGACTATAAACCTATACTTTTTCTGTTTAGATTCATAAAATAGAGTTCAATATGAAACCATAGCAATTTGATTCACTCAAAACGGATTTAAAATGAAGAAGTTATGGGTAAAACAAGATTGGATAATTTTTCTCATTTTAGCTACGTGAAAATTGGTAACAAATCTATTCCAACCATAACTTAATCAACTTGTATTGTATATTATGTAATCTTGAGATACCATAGACACGTATACAATGTTTCGACCTATCATGTCGACACATCTATATATATTTCGGAACAACCATAGACACTCTATATGTGAATGTTGGAGTTAGCTATACAGGGTTGAGGTTGATTCCAAAATATATATAGTTTGAGTTGTGATCAATACTGAGATACGTATACACTGGGTCGTGGATTGATTCAAGATAATATTTATCGATTTATTTCTGTACATCTAACTGTGGACAACTAGTTGTAGGTTACTAACTAGGACAGCTGACTTAATAAACTTAAAACATCAAAATATATTAAAAGTGTTGTAAATATATTTTGAACATACTTTGATATATATGTATATATTGTTATAGGTTCGTGAATCAACCAGTGGCCAAGTCTTACTTCCCGACGAAGTAAAAATCTGTGAAAGTGAGTTATAGTCCCACTTTTAAAATCTAATATTTTTGGGATGAGAATACATGCAGGTTTTATAAATGATTTACAAAATAGACACAAGTACGTGAAACTACATTCTATGGTTGAATTATCGAAATCGAATATGCCCCTTTTTATTAAGTCTGGTAATCTAAGAATTAGGGAACAGACACCCTAATTGACGCGAATCCTAAAGATAGATCTATTGGGCTTAACAAACCCCATCCAAAGTACCGGATGCTTTAGTACTTCGAAATTTATATCATATCCGAAGGGTGTCCCGGAATGATGGGGATATTCTTATATATGCATCTTGTTAATGTCGGTTACCAGGTGTTCACCATATGAATGATTTTTATCTCTATGTATGGGATGTGTATTGAAATATGAAATCTTGTGGTCTATTATTATGATTTGATATATATAGGTTAAACCTATAACTCACCAACATTTTTGTTGACGTTTTAAGCATGTTTATTCTCAGGTGATTATTAAGAGCTTCCGCTATCGCATACTTAAATAAGGACGAGATTTGGAGTCCATGCTTGTATGATATTGTGTAAAAACTGCATTCAAGAAACTTATTTTGTTGTAACATATTTGTATTGTAAACCATTATGTAATGGTCGTGTGTAAACAGGATATTTTAGATTATCATTATTTGATAATCTACGTAAAGCTTTTTAAACCTTTATTGATGAAATAAAGGTTATGGTTTGTTTTAAAATGAATGCAGTCTTTGAAAAACATCTCATATAGAGGTCAAAACCTCGCAACGAAATCAATTAATATGGAACGTTTTTAATCAATAAGAACGGGACATTTCAATGATTGTGAGATACTTTATCATCCGGGTAAGGCGAATGTTGTCGCGGATGCGTTGAGTCGAAAGAGTCAACATCCGGCGATAAAAGTAGGATCGTTATGCTTGATTATTACCAACGATTTTCTTGAGAAGCTTGGTGAGATACAAATCGAGGCTTGCGTTCACAACAAGCATTCAGAACGAATCGTGGGTCAATCGAAGTTCATTACAATGGGCCCGCGTGATTTGTTGTCTTTTCAAGGAAGGGTGTGGGTGCCTAAGATGGGTGATTACCAGCGGGTGCTACTTGATGAAGCACATAAGTCCAAATATTCCATTCATTCGGGTGCGACGAAAATGTATCATGACTTGAAGAAAGATTATTGGTGGCTGGGCATGAAACGTGATGTTGTGAAGTATGTTGAGCAATGCGTCACGTGTTTACAAGTAAAAGCCGAACACCAAAATCCGTATGGTAAGTTGCAACCGTTAGAAATCTCGAAATGGAAATGGGAGCACATTACCATGGATTTCATCACAAAGTTACCTAAAACGGCGAGAACCCAATTTGATTCGATTTGGGTTATAGTTGATAGATTGACGAAAAGTGCTTTGTTTCTTCCCATTAAAGAAGCGATATCGTCAGAGGCCTTGGCTAAGTTGTTTATCAAGGAAGTGGTCTCGCGACATGGGGTTCCTATATCTATTATTTCGGATCGACATACCCGTTTTACATCTCGGTTTTGGGAAAAGTTTCATGAAGATATGGGTACACAATTGAAGTTGAGCACGGCGTATCATCCTCAAACGGACGGTCAAACCGAACGTACGAATCAAACTTTGGAAGATATGTTACGGGCGTGCATTATTGACTTCGGTGGTAGTTGGGATGAGCATTTGCCTCTGGTGGAATTCTCGTACAATAATAGTTATCATACTAGTATCGGGATGCCACCTTATGAGATACTTTATGGACGTAGGTGTCGAACTCCCATTTGTTGGGGAGAAGTGGGTCAAAGAGAGATCGGGAGTACCGATTTGGTTTTGGAGACGAATAACAAGATTGATATTATTCGGGAACATTTGAAGAAGGCTCAAGATAGACAAAAGTCGTATGCCGACAAACGTAGAGGAAACAATCGAATTTCAAGAAGGTGACATGGTGATGCTTAAGGTTTCGCCATGGAAAGGTATTATTCGATTTCGAAAACGGCGAAAGTTAGCTCCTCGGTTTATTGGGCCATTCAAGGTTTTAGCTCGTGTTGGTGAAGTTGCGTATCGTTTGGAATTACCCGAAGAACTTGCGGGGATCCATAACACGTTTCATGTTTCCCATCTCCGTAAGTGTCTTGCGGATGATTCTTCATGGATGCCATTAGACGAAATCGAGCTAAACAACAAGTTAGAATATGTCAAGGAACCGATTTCTATCCTTGATGAGAAGGTGAAAATGTTGAGGAATAAAGAGGTGAGAACCTTTAAGGTTCAATGGCGACGGAGTAAAGGTTCCGAGTTCACTTGGGAGCCCGAAGAATTCGTGTTGGTTTATCTTCCCTCTTGTCATGTGGCTTGGATTGCGAGGACGCAATCCGAATAAGTGGGGGAGAGTTGTAAGACCCAAATATTATCCTTGTATATAAGCGATGTTACGATACTCGAAGCGGGGTTTTGTTGTATATATTTAAAACATGGAAGAATTCTGAACTGGGAGAGTCGTGCGCCGCGCGGCTATATGGCGCGCCGCGCCATCTGTCTGCGACAGATTCCCCTTTTCTTTTAATTAGATATTTTGAGGGCATTTTGGTAAAACTACTTTGGGACCCGAATTTAATGCCTTAGATCAGTTTGGGAGCCTCATTCACTCCATTCACAACCACCTTATCATCTTCCATTCAAGTTTAGAGAGAGAGGAGGTTCTAGAGTGAGAAAACTCCATTAAAGGAATAAGGAAGTCGAATCGAGTCTTGGTGCGAGTTCTAAAGTCGTTCATCTAGTCGCTAGCTACGTGGTGATTGTGTTGGTAAGTTATAAAACCCAATTTCTTACTTTAATTGTGTTTAAGGGTTAGTGTTGCACACAAAACCCATTTGCTAGTAAATTTGGGGGTTTTGGGTGAATTTGGGTCATGTAGATTCAAAGATGACCAATTAGGGTTTTCAAAGTATTAAATTATGTTTATAAGCCTAAATTGGTTAGTTAATGTACTAGCACACTTATATATATGTAAATGGGTGTAATGACCTTGAAATGGGTCAAATGGGTCTTTAATGACCTAAGTGGTCTTGCTAGTGTGAAATTGAGTTAACCTTGTGATTTAAGAATGTAATAAGACCATAATTGGCTAGAGTTAGGGTTTTTGGTGAAGTTAACCCATTATTTGGGTTAGTGGTGCAAAATGGTTTGAAATTGCACTTTGGGTCAAAATGGCTTTAGAATGGTGAAAGAATTGGTTGACCAACTTGAGTTGCATTTAATAATATGTATAATGTGATTAGGTACGTTACATTGAGGTTTCGCAAGCTCGGGTATCTTTTCACAAGACTTTGAGGTGAGTGGAATAATTATATGCGTAGGTATATAATGTATCTATTTGTTGTAGCGTGAAATGTGTAGTGTCGAGGTGTTAAGACACCACGTTTCACGTGAAGAGTGTAGCATCGAGGTGTTAAGATGCCACTCGGGTGTAGCATCGAGGTGTTAAGATGCCACCTAGGAGTGTAGTGCCGAGGTGTTAAGACACCACTCCGTAAAATATGAGTGAAGCATCGAGGTGTTAAGATACCACTCGGGGTAAAGTACCGAGGTGTTAAGGTGCCACCCTAGGGGTTAGTGGTGCGAGGTGTTAAGTACCCTAACAGATGTTATGAACACCGATGGCATTTTCGCGAGCGCCGTTCCCTTGTACGATTGGTTAACCATGGTTATTTGTGTTGTAAGCATATTATATTTTTGGAGTTATATTTATATGCGGTTGTTATGCTAGTTTGTGGTATTAGTGAATTAAAGCTTGTTATTGTGACGATCAGCTAATTGTGTTTGCTAGCATGTTTGCGGTATTGTGTAAGTGTATGCAAGTAGGTATAATTATATATGTATTCGTATAATTATTGCATTCACTAAGCTTTGCTTACCCTCTCGTTGTTTACCATTTTTATAGGTTCGGTTGTGGACAAGGGTAAGGGCATCGTTTTGGATTAGAGATCCCGTCGTTGACTAGGGGACGCTTTTGGATGTGTTGACTTTTATGAGTTTGAACGAGACGTGGGTAGTTTAATCCCAAACGCCATGCTCATAGTGTAGTTTGGTACTTAAACTTTTTGGTGGTCGAAACTCTTAAATTGTATTAAACTTGTATTTTGGGTCGTGTGGGCCCCTCTTGTAAAACATCATTTTTATGTTTGAATCGTGATTGTTTTACATATTTGAATGTATGGTTAAAAGCGTGTCGTCTAAAAATGTCGGGAACTAGTCGATCTTTTTCGCATTTGAAAATTTCCGGAAGGCCTGAATGGCGCGCCGCGCGGCCATCCTGGCGCGCCTCGCCACTTCTCTGTACAGCAAATTTTTTTTATTTTGTATTTTCACGTGGTTTGGTCGCGGGTTGGTTTGGGTTGTTACAAGTATGAGAACGTGATAGTGAATGTGGTGTTTATAATGTCTTCGTTTGAATATTCAAATGAAAATCTTGCGAGTGGTTGTCGCTTATCTTCGACAGGTTTCCTAATGGGTTTATGAAAATCTACACTAGGATCGTAATTGCAGATAACAGGAGGCATCTCGAAGAAGTTTCGGGGGTGTCACTTCAAGTCTCTTAAGAACATGCATCTTTCCTTCCAACGGGGATGTGATAATTAAGCTTCAAAGAGATAAGTTGTTTAAGAAAGAAATAATGCCAAGCTTTACAACTTTTATGGCATATGAGAACTTGTTAATCTACTCATGGGTATGAGATAGATAGTTTGATCATAACGATCTCTTCGTATATCAGATGATAATTTCCCTTCATGTAATAACATTGAGATTTTTGAATGAATGGCTTGGAAAAAAAAAATTTGATTCACTTTCTATTCCATATTTCATGATATTGGAATTTCTATATGAATTACTGTAATATAATCACGTCGGCCAAGCGTCATTATATTTCACTAATTCATACTTCCACTTCAATATCACCTCATATGGTCAGGACACATGATCAAACTTAGATAGTTAACGTTGGAATGTTGAGTCATGAGCGACATCCCTTGGTTTCACCAACCGAGATGGTCTTGTAACTCGCGCGAGTCAAAGAATACTTTGAATCATAATGGCGGAGTCAGGTCATAAAGATATGTTTGGATATGATAACAATCACATATTAGCTGATCCTTCAGAGTCGGGATCATGCAAGATCGTAGGGTTTTGGCTTGACATCCTTAGGAAAGGATACATAATGTCAGAAGAGATAAAAGCATGTAGTAAGATGGATTGGCAGTATAAAGATTAAGGGAAAGCACTTAAAACTAAGGCAGGAAAGGTTATAGTCCTAAAGATTGCTAAGGCACCCACATAAGGCACACGTAGAATGCAATCCTTGTTCTCTATAACAAGCCTTGGCTCTCCTATAATGAGATAGGTATAGTGGCGTTCTATTGTTGGAATACAAGTAAGTCATGGCTCTTATTCTAAGAGTCAGACGTGTAAGTATAGTTCCTATAGCAAAGTGTTTCTAAAGATTTAAATGGCATAGGAGTTCTAGGCATAACAAATATAAGTGAACTTAATGCATATGATCTAGAATGTAATGCAAATAATCAATGCAAATGAACAACTCGATTATAGACTAGACTCACTAATGCATCCTAACTATTCATGTTAGTCACACTAATGTAACCTAGTTCCCTATAACCAGAGCTCTGATACCAACTGTAACACCCCGCCAAAATCATCATTGACGCGGATGTTAACTCTGGTCCCAGTGCTCGGCTTGACTTCTAAGTAACAACAGAGTTCTACAGCGGAAGCAATATATCTAAGTACCTGAGACAAAACATGCTTAAAAGTGTCAACCAAAATGGTTGATTGAACAACATAGGTTTAATAATTATAACAAGTTTTTAGACCACAAGATTTAAATAAGCGGTTTAATCAGTTCGGTAGTAGTGCTGGTGTATATGATATCGATACTAACCATAAGTTATCCTAAACACATCACGTTCGTGTCGTTCATCGTTATTGTGTATCCATTGACCAGCGGTCATCCGGATAGAGACGTCACCCTCAATAGGGCTATCACAATAACTAAGCTTACCAAATTCCAGTAATTAACGATATCATGGTAGGGATTAAGCATGAATCAAAGCATGTTAGCAAACAGTTTGAACTGATCAAAATAAAGTTTGAGTACTTGTGTCTAAGCGTAAAACAGATTAAAAGCAAGCATGTGTCTCACCCCAAAGTTCAAAATAAGTAAATAGAAATAGTTAAAAAGCGGGGCTATGAAGTTCACCTTAACAGCAAGCAAGAAAATCCACGTGAGTAGTACGAATGGAGTGTGTAAGCAGAGATCTCAACCTAGAGATGTAATGTTCAATAAATTAATGTCTAATAGACATAAAGCTTGTTTATTAATATAGTAAACTATATTAACAGTGACCGTTTTCGAGAAAGTTATATTTATATAAGTAATAATAATATACTTAGTGTTATTAAGTGTTACTATATAAGTGTGTGTATAGGTTATACCAATAATCTTAATAATAGTATTATTATTTACCTTAATTAATTACTATGTATATCTATCATTATATGTTACATCTATAAATATGCCTCTATGCTGATACATACATATACATATATTCTTTATTATTTTTATACATGTATGTATTTATAACTATATGATACATACATAGTAGGCGTATGTGTTACTTATATAATAGTGTAAGATGGCACATATACATATACTCATTACTTTTCATTATTATGTTTACTAACTTATGTATCTTACATAATGAACATTCATACATACATACACACGTACATATACATACACATATACACATACATATACACGTATGCATATATTTACATATACACACACACATATACATACAGTGTATACATGCACATACGTACGTATGCATGCACGCATGCACATACACCATGATCACTTTACTAATCCATAATCTTAACCTAATTCTTTTAATCACAATCTTTATAACTTAACACAAAATCATAAGTTTTAACATAATATTAATCAACATATAAAATCATATCTTTTCAACATAATCACTAGTTATTTTTCATTAACCCTTAATCATAACAATCATAGTCATACTTGTTATCATCTTTTAATTATACTTTTACTTTGATCATCACCATTATTACTTTACTAATCGACTTTTATTAAACCTACTTAACCTTATTACACCACATAAAATCATAACTTTTATCTTTAACCTTTTAATCATAAACATTATCAATACATTAATCTTATTCATAATCCTTTAATACCTCTTATTTACTATAATAATACTTATTTCATACTAATATAAGTTAATCAAGACCACACTTCATAATTCATATTCATTAACAACCTTTTAACATACAAAAGTCATAACCTTCTTATTATTCATATTACTTCATAATACTTAATATGATACTTTTAAATAATTGAATCAAGGACAAGATTACTAGGGTTTATAGACTACCTTATGCAAGATTGAGACAAGGATTGGTGATGATAACTGCGAACATAAACAGAAAACAAGCAGCAACAGCTCGACCTAATAGGGGTCTGTTTGGGTCAGAATAACACGATAGCAACTAGCAGCAGATCACGACCAAACAGGCTGTTTGGGTTTGTATGATTCGACATAAAAACTGATGCAGGAGCAACAACAAAGAATCACGACCCAAAAGGGTTTCTTGGACTGTTTTAAATTCGCAGGAGCAGCAGCAACAATCACCAGAAAATGCAGCAACAATTTGACACCTTTGAGACTGCTTGATCACGTTTACAGTAGCAGGAAACCAAGAGATAAAAGGGTTGTAGCAGATGACAATGAGGGACTGTTTTGGTCACGATAGCAGCAGCAGAAACAAGCTGCAACAACAAGTAAAACAAGCTGTTATGTAGTCGACTGTAGCAGGATTTTTGTGAGGGTTTGAAGTCGATTTACAGGAGGGTTTTGTGGGGATTTTAGTCGATGCAAGTGAAGATTCTGTGAGTTGAATGTCGACTGCAGGAAGCCAGGAGAAGGCTGCAATTAGTCGACAATTAGAGAGGGAAATCTGCAGCTTATTTAGTCGACTAATGCAGAGATTTTAGGAAGGATTCGTGATTTATTTTGGTGGTGAATCTTATGGAAAAATCATGGGGGTATTTATAGTTTTGATTTCCTAATCATCCTAGGATTAGTGTTGCTTAGTGCCCAAGTTCTTCCCTTTTTCTTACTCAATTAAACCGACCCAAAATCTATACATATTATTTATATTTTTTTTACACGGCATTTTTGTTTATTTATGTATTTTATATTTTATTATTATTATTATTATTATTATTATTATTATTATTATTATTATTAATATTATTAATATTAGGGTTACATTTATTTAATTACATTTTATTTATTTATTAGACCTTAACTTTTATAAATTTTACTAAGTTCATATTAGTTCTTATAAATTTTTAATTCATATAATGTCACACTTAATTTATGCCATATTGTTTATATTATTTATTTAGTATTAGGGTTAGGGTTTAACATGAAATTTTTAATATTAAATGGGATTAGGGTTTCGCGTTTAATGCATAGGGTTAGGTTTAGGGTTTTAAATTATAGTAGGGTTTTAGTATTAATTACTTCATTTATTATATTCGGATAACAACCCTAATGCTAATACACAGGATATGTCATTGAAAAAGGGCAATTTGGTAAATTCAGAAGGGAAAAGTGAGGGTTGTTATATATATGATGAACTTGACCCCATATAGATAATGTCTCCACATCTTTAATGCAAAAACAACGGCGCCCAATTCCAGATCGTGTGTGGTGTAGTTTTGTTCATGAATTTTGAGTTGTCGAGAAGCATATGCAATCACCTTCTTCCGTTGCATAAGAACACACCCAAAACCCATTCTTGATGCGTCGCAGTAGATAACAAAATCTTTCATTCCATCAGGTAACGATAAAATAGGTGCCGTAGTCAACTTCTTTTTCAACAATTGGAAGGCACCCTCTTGTTCGGAAGTCCATTCATACTTCTTCCCCTTATGTGTCAAAGCAGTTAAAGGTTTGGCTACTCGGGAGAAATCTTGAATAAATCTCCTATAATAACCGGCTAAACCTAAAAATTGACGTATTTTCGTTGGAGTTTTCGGAGTTTCCCAATTTTTGATGGCTTCGATCTTGGCGGGATCAACTTTGATTCCATTACTACTGACTACGTGGCCAAGAAATTGTACTTCATTTAACCAAAAAGCGCACTTAGAGGATTTTGCATAAAGCTGTTCTTTTCTTAACAATTCTAACACAAGTCTCAATTGTTGTTCGTGTTCTTGGTTATTCTTCGAATAGATAAGAATGTCATCAATAAAGACAATAACAAACTTATCTAAATATGGACTACATACTCGGTGCACGAGATCCATGAAAACTGCGGGTGCATTGGTTAGACCGAATGGCATAACCATGAATTCGTAATGGCCATAACGATTTCTGAAGGCCATTTTTGATATATCGGCTTCTTTAACCCTCAGTTGATGATAACCCGACCTTAAGTCGATTTTGGAGTATACGCTCGAACCTTGGAGTTGATCAAATAGGTCGTCGATTCGGGGTAAAGGGTATCGGTTTTTGATGGTTACTTTGTTCAGCTTACGGTAATCGATACACATGCGAAAAGACCTATCTTTCTTTTTAACGAACAAAATTGGAGCTCCCCATGGTGACGTACTCGGTCGGATAAAACCACGTTCTAATAATTCTTGTAGCTGACTTTGTAATTTTTTCATTTCGGTGGGCGCAAGTCTATATGGAGCATGAGCTATTGGTGCGGCTCCCGATACAAGATCTATTTGGAATTCAACGAATCGGTGTGGAGGTAGTCTCGGTAATTCATTCGAAAACACCTCAGGAAATTCTCTTGCAACGGAAACATCATCGATTTTCTTTTCTTCTTTTTCAACCTTCTCGACGTGTGCTAGTACAGCATGACAACCTTTTCTTATTAGTTTGCACGCCTTCAAACTACTGATAAGATTTAATTTGGCATTACCCTTTTCTCCATACACCATTAAGGGTAACCCGTCTTCCCTCGGAATGCGAATCGCCTTCTCATGACAAACAACTTCGGCTTTCACCCTGGACATCCAGTCCATTCTAATAATTACGTCGAAGCTTCCCAATTCCACCGGTATTAAATCAATTGCAAACGTTTCGCTAACTAAACTAATTTTTCAATTTCGGCAAATTTTATCAACCTTAATTAGTTTACCGTTTGCTACTTCAACTATACACTTTTTATCCAAAGGCGTTAACGGTATTTGGCACAAAATTCTCTACTCATATAACTTCTATCGGCACCCGAATCAAATAAAACATAAGCAGGTGTATTGTTGATAAGAAACGTACCCGTAACAAGCTCTGGGTCTTCCTGTGCTTTCTCCCCATTAATGTTGAAGGCTCTCCCACGGCCTTGCCTATTTCCATTCCGGCACTGGTTTATGGTATGGCCCGGTTTTCCACATCCATAGCAAACAATGCCGTTATTATTTGTTCTGGCATTATTTACTCCTTTGTTTCTATTTGGTCCGTAGACTTCACACTTTGCCGCAATTTGGCCATTCCTGTTGCACCTGGTACATAACTCTCTACAAAACCACTCTGGATGAAACGTATCACACCTTGGGAATATAGTTCTTTGCTTTTTGTTGTCATTGTTGTTGTTGTTGTTAGGGTTATTGTTGTTGAGACGGTTGTTGTTGTTATTGTTAGGATTGGGGTTGTTGTTGTTGTAGTTTTGGTTGCGGTTGTTGTTGTTGTAATTGTTATTGGAATGGTTGTTGCGGTTATTGTTGCGGTTGTTGTTGCGATTATTATTATTGTTGGGGTGGTTGCGATTGTTGTCGTAGTTGTTGTTTTGATTGTTGTTGTTGGACTGGTGACCCTGGTCACTGCTTTCCTCCCACTTTCTCTTTCCATGTTTCATTATGGCCTCCTCGACCGCCTCTTTCTTTATCCTTCCTGTAATTTGGTCTATCAATTTGTGGGCTATACGACTCGCTTTCTGAATTGTTGCAGGGTCGTTAGCACCTACATGCTCTTGGATTCGTTCCGGCAACCCTTTTATGAACGCTTCAATTTTTTCCTCTTCATCCTCAAATACTCCAGGACACATTAAAACCAGTTCATTGAAACGTCGCTCGTAGGTAATGACGTCTAACCCTTGGGTTGTCAGTGCTTTAAGCTCTTCCTTGAGCTTGTTGATTTCAGTTCTGGGACGGTACTCTTCCTTCATCATGTGCTTGAAGGCGGACCATGGAAGTGCGTAGGCGGTATTCTGTCCTACGTAATCCATGTAGGTATTCCAACATGTCAAAGCAGTACCACTGAAAGTATGTGTGGCATACTTAACTTTATCCTCTTCTGCGCAGTTGCTGATTGCAAACACGGCTTCAACCTTCTCTGTCCACCGCTTTAGTCCAACGGGTCCTTTGGTTCCTTCAAACTCATTGGGTTTGCAGGCCATAAAAGCTTAGTAGGAGCATCCTACCCGGTTGCCATTGTTTCCTCCACTGCTGGAACCCGATTGGTTATTGTTGTTCATTGCATTCACCACTGCAGCCATATTTGCAGTGAAAGCTTGAAGTTCTTCTGTGTTCAATTGTTATTGTCTAGTAGCTGGAGGAGCCATTTCCTTCAAAAATAGCCGACTGAGTTAATCATATAGAATTTTAGAAGTAGCCAAAAAGTATTTTGTAGCTTAATATGAACTTACTATTATAAAAGCCTTTTCTTCATATTAGCGTTTTATAACTATAATAATGTTCATACTTAGCAGCTAACACATAAATTAACTACTAAAATTCTAATATGAAAAACTATGGTAAGTTATTACGTTACTACGTAATAATAAGTTGTAATAATAATAATAAACCTTCCATGCTTATTCTTATTATTATACAATCATAAGGAAAATTACATTGCGGATTTTCTTACAAACTTAAACACACAATATAATACATATTATACAATGCATGGAATATAGGGTAGTCGTCGATAGTTTAAGAACGACGAGGTTTCTTAGATGTTGACGTTGTTTCTTTCTCGGTCAAATGTTTGGATCTTCGTTTGGATAGTTCTTTTTCCAATTCCTCCCAATTGGTTCTTTCGGCTAATTGCTTGGGAACAAAACAACTAGTCGTTATACGAGCGGTCATTTTATAAACTGGTTTCTTAGATGGTTCATGTGGATGGTCACAAACATTTTGGGTCATAATAGGTTCATCGAGTTTGGGATCGGGTATAACAGCCAAAGATTTTCCTAAATCACGTTGTGGTTCGGTAATTTCCACAACTTCTTCAGGATCCTCTTCTTCGGGTTCCTCTTCGGGATCTTCTTCTGGATCCTCTTCTGGAACCTCTTCTGGCAATTATGAATCTTCCCAATTTTCTCAACAATTTTCCTCTTTAATGGTAGTACCAAAAGTTAACTTTTCCGTTAGTTCATAAGTCGTACGCTTTGTCTCAACCTCCGAATCGCTTGATAAGTAAATGAAATCTGAGTCACTAGAGATGCTTATATGATCGAATGAAGTCATTTATCACATAATAGCAGGCACGTTGAGAGAATGATATATCTTATAATATTTATATGTTAATAATCTTATGTTTCCAACAATTATATTAAGCAATCATTTTTAAAACAATTGCGGTCGAAGTCCAGACTCACTAATGCATCAAAAATCGGTTAGACACACTAATGAAAAATTTTCTGATTCTCTAAGACCAACGCTCGGATACCAACTGAAATGCCCCGTTCATATTAATTATAAACGTTTCATATTAATTGATTTCTTTGCGAGGTTTTGACCTCTATATGAGACGTTTTCAAAGCTTGCATTCATTTTAAAATAACCATAACCTTTATTATTGAATAAAGGTTTAAAATCATAAGTTTTGATTGTCGATCAAAGACAATCTCCTCAAAATACATGTATTTTACACACACCATTACATACTTGTCAACAATATATTACAAATACAATTCCCGAATGCAAGTTTATTTATTTAGAAAAGCATGATGACTCCAAATCTTGACGTTGAGTAAACATGCAACAGCGGAAGCTTTCTAATAATCACCTGAGAATAAACATGCTTAAAAAGTCAACAAAATTGTTGGTGAGTCATAGGTTTAGTTTCTATATAATAATCATAACATTTAATAAGCCACAAGATTTCATTTAATAAAATGCGCAGGATCATTACAACTGCAAAAATCATTCATACGATGAGTCGCCTGGTAACCGACCTTAACATAGAGTGCTTAAGATATCTGGCATCATACATTCCACTATTCAAATATATGGCAAGAACCCTTCGAAGTACTAAAGCATTTCCACTATTCGAAAATGGGGGTGGTTGGTGCCCGTAGATCTAACTTTAGGATTGGCGTCAATTAGTGTTTTTCACTAATTCTTAGGTTACCAAGCATAATAATAATAATAAGTACAGATATCCGGTATAACAAAACAATCGTAGAATGTAATTTCATGAACTTGTGCTTATATTGTAAAACATTCATAAATTTGCATGTATTCTCATCCCAAAATAATTTAGATAGTAAAAATGAGACTATAACTCACTTGTGATGATTTCCGAATAGATGATAATAAGACTTGGCCTTTGACAAATTCACGAACCTAATAATAATATTCTTGTGTCAAGATATATATATATATATATATATATATATATATATATAATTAATATTCCATACTTATGATACTTGTGATAATTTTAATTGTCCATTGTTAGTAGTCCAATGTTCATAGTCCAATAGTCCGATAGTCCAACAGTATAAATACATATATAAATATAAATGCGTATATTGTGTTAGAATTTACTAACACTATAATATATTGTCTTAATATAATAAGACACATAATATGTATATTGTCTGAAGTAATCCGCGACCCATTGTATACATGTCTCAGGCTCGATCACAACTCAAAGTATATATATTATGTTGGAATCCGCTTCGACCCACAGCTAACTCGAGATTACTGCCAATGGTGTCTTATAGTTCGTTCCAATAATATATATAGAAGAAGTTAAAATGATATGTCAAAACTTTGTATACGAATCCATGGTGATCAAGTCATATATATATATATATATGGTGCCTTACGATCTTTATTAAGACTATAATATATTGTCGTAGAACTTAATCACGACTATTATAAATTGTATTTCCATAAGTTCGGGAACAAGACATGTATAAATACATGTAGGATACAAGTTAAGTTAGCTAGGATAAGGTTAGCATCCATTTTTATTAATCAAAACCGTAGCTAAAAATAAACAAAAATATCCAATTTTGTTTTACCCATAATTTCTTCGTTACAAATCCATTTTGAGTGATTCGACTTGCCATAGTTTTGTATCTAACCGTTATTTATTAATATAAATAGAAAAAGTATATGTTTATAATCGAAAATACAGCTTAGGTGTCAAATACAAGAAGATAGTCATATCCGTTGTAAGAACGACATCTTGATGACTCTTTTGAAAAACATACTTCCAATTAGAGTTTAACCATGGATTTTGGATATCTTTCATATCCATATAAAAGAAGATTTTTCACCAAAGTAAATCTTTTAATTAAAAGTTTAAGATAGGTTTTTAAAATCAAACCCAAAATAGCCCCCGATGATCTATGACGGCGTATGTTCAGTTTTAAGGTGTTCTTCGTGTTTACAAGTTTTATATCCTTATGTTAGCTTAACATACTGTCATAATACATGTGTTGAAGTATTTTAAAAGTCAAGTTAGAAGGATTAAGTTTGTTTGTGAACAAGTTTAGAAATAATCTAAACTATGTTCTTGTTGTTATTAGTTATAACTCAAAATAAGATAGCTATATGAATATGAATCGAATAAGATTATGAATAAGGTTGCTACCTCAAGTTACTTGGATAAAGCTACTGGAAAAGATAGGAAATAATCTTGGAATCAAAAGTATCTTTGATGGCTTGGAAACTCTTGAAGTATGAACATGGAATGAACAAAAGTTCGAATAAGAATTCTATCTTGAATTAAAATAGTTATAAGTATATAAATTGAACCAAAGCTTATATACAATTCTTACCTTGATTAAAAGATGAAAAGCTACTGGAAAGGAAGTATAATTCTTGATCCTAAAGAGTGGTGGAGTTGGATTGAAAGGTTGGAAGTAAACTTGTACACTTGGAAGGTTATCTTGATATGTTCTTGATTAAGCTTTCTTATGATGATTATAGGTTGTTTTTTAAGCTAGTTCTTGATGAATATTTGCTGAAGTGTTTAAGGGTTTTTCAATCTTTGAAAGAGTGTGTTTTAGAGTTAGTAATCTAAGAAAAAATGGAAATGAAACAAGTGTATATATGTGTGTGTATGTGACGTGAAACAAGGGGGACAAGAACAAATTTTCATGTTGTAATTTTGTGTAATTAGTCAAGCTAACTTCCAATTTGAGTTTACCTCATATCTAGGGCAGATTTTAGGTTGATTAGTATTTTGATTTGATGTGTATATACCAATAGTGAATACGTATAGAAGCTGGGTATGATACGGGTATAAATACCGAATGAATACGAGTAGAATTCTTGATAAAATTGAATGAGAAAAATGAGTATAGCTATCTTTGTTGAGTATAAGTATGTTAGTATATATGTTTAAGTCCTTCAAAAGTGTATTAATACATATTAATACAAAACATATACATACATTTTAATTTAGAAGTTACTACAACGTTAATCGTTATATATATGTATATAGTTTTGAAGTCTTTAAGTTAGTAATCTCATTTTATGTATATAACCAATTGTTATTATATGTAATTAGATACTTAAATATCATTTTATCAAATCATAAGTATATATATATCCATATATACATCATTATATAATTATTTCGAGTTATGACGTTCGTGAATCGTCAGACAAACTGGGTGGCCAAACATTTGTGTAAAATTCATTTCCAATAACCAAATCATAATGAGTTTGATTGCTTAACATATTGTAAACATTAATTATGTAAATATTAATCTTCTATGTATTAGCGGAAAAATCCGGGTCGTTACAATATAACTCATTGTTAAAATACCTAATGAGATACTTACTTATCATAACATCATGTTAATTATATATATAATCATATATATGTCATCATATAATTTTTACAAGTTTTAACGTTCGTGAATCACCGGTCAACTTGAGTGGTCAATTGTCTATATGAAACCTATTTCAATTAATCAAGTCTTAACAAGTTTGATTGCTTAACATGTTGAAAACATTTAATCATGTAAATATACCAATTTCATTTAATATATATAAACATGGAAAAGTTCGGATCACTACAACCTTATCAAAAGTCACGAGTAAATTATTGTAAAGCATGTATTGGAAATCAAACATGAATCTCCATTAACTTTTGTCTAGTTATCGTTAATTGACACTTTGTTCTCATATGTAGATCACTTTACCATTTATTCTGAATATTGTTAAAATGGAAGGATTTCTTAAATCAACGTGGACCTCGCAACAGAGACTTATAATAATATCACAATCCTTAAGGGACTTGATAAATATCTTTTAATTCAATCGTTTGACATTATCCTTTAACTTTGATATTTTAATATATCAAATATATATGTATAACAATAAATTTAATGTACGGTATCATACACGTAATACTTTGTTAATGTTTTCAATTAGTATGTATATATATATATATATATATGCACATCAAGATACATATATATATTCGTGAATCGTTGGGAATAGTCAAAGGGTAATTGATTACATGAACACAGCTCAAAGTTTTTGAGATTTCAACATTACAGACTTTGCTTATCGTGTCGGAAACATTACATCATTTAAAGATAAAGTTTAAATTTGGTCAGAAATTTCTGGGTTGTCACAGAAGGGAGATATTGGGTCGCCTTGTGGAATACTGAAAGGACCCGTTCATATACATTATAAACGATTCACAATAGTTGATTACATTGCGAGGTATTTGACCTCTATATGATACATTTTACAAACATTGCATTCGTTTTTAAAAGACAAACTTTCTTTACATCGAAAATTGACAGGCATGCATACCATTTCATAATATCCACTATCCAACTATAAATTGATTTAATAATAATCTTTGATGAACTCAATGACTCGAATGCAACGTTCTTCGAAATATGCTATGAAAGACTCCAAGTAATATCTTTAAAATGAGCAAATGCACAGCGGAAGATTTCTTTAACACCTGAGAATAAACATGCTTTAAAGTGTCAACCAAAAGGTTGGTGAGTTCATTAGTTTATCATAATCATTTATTTCCATCATTTTAATAGACCACAAGAATTTCATTTCCAGTTCTCATAAATATACGTCCTGATAATGCTAAAAACGAACATATATTTCATAGCATTATTCTTCAAGAAAGACAAGCTTTTAGTTGCAATTGTTCTAATTTCAAGTAATTATCGTTTAAATAATAAAAGGTGAAGACAAAAGACAGATTCGACGAATTGAAGACGCAAACGACCAAAAAGCTCAAAAGTACAAAATACAATCAAAGAGGTTCCAATTATTGATAAGAAACGTCTTGAAATTACAAGAGTACAAGATTCAAAACGCAAAGTACAAGATATTAAATTATACGCAAGGACGTTCGAAAATCCGGAACCGGGACCAGAGTCAACTCTCAACGCTCGACGCAACGGACTAAAAATTACAAGTCAACTATGCACATAAATATAATATAATATATAATTAATTCTTATAATTAATATATATATTATATTATATTATAAAACCGTCGGCAGAAGAAAACAACCAAATGTGAGCCTCCCCAGCTGGCCATGCGATCGCATGGCCTGGAAGGCATAAATCCATACGATCGCATGAGCCCCAGTTCCAGCCCACATGCCTATAAAAATCGAGCTTTGGTGCACCAAAAAGATAATCTATCTTTCTCTTCTCTCCATATATACGTAAAATATATATTTATAATTTATATTTTAATTTTAATTTTAATTATAATTCTAATAATAAGGGTATGTTAGCGAATATTGTAAGGGTGTAAGTCGAAATTCTGTCCGTGTAACGCTTCCCTATTTTTAATCATTGTAAGTTATGTTCAACCTTTTTACATTAATGTCTCGTAGCTAAATTATTATTATGCTTATTTAAAACGAAGTAATCATGATGTTGGGCTAATTACTAAAATTGGGTAATTGGGCTTTGTACCATAATTGGGGTTTGGACAAAAGAACGACACTTGTGGAAATTAGACTATGGGCTATTAATGGGCTTTATATTTGTTTAACTAAATGATGGTTTGTTAATGTTAATATAAAGATTTACAATTGGGCGTTCCTATAAATTACCATATACACTCGATCGGACACGATGGGCGGGGTATTTATATGTACGAATAATCGTTCATTTAACCGGACACGGGAATGGATTAATAGTCACTAGAATAATTAAAACAGGGGTGAAATTATGTACAAGGACACTTGGTATAATTGATAACAAAATATTAAAACCTTGGATTACACTCAGTCGACATCCTGGTGTAATTATTAAACAAAGTATTAAAATCTTGTTACAGTTTAAGTCCCCAATTAGTTGGAATATTTAACTTCGGGTATAAGGATAATTTGACGAGGACACTCGCACTTTATATTTATGACTGATGGACTGTTATGGACAAAAACCAGACGGACATATTAAATAATCCAGGACAAAGGACAATTAACCCATGGGCATAAAACTAAAATCAACACGTCAAACATCATGATTACGGAAGTTTAAATAAGCATAATTCTTTTATTTCATATTTAATTTTCTTTATTTTATATTTAATTGCACTTCTAATTATCGCATTTTATTTATTGTTATTGTATTTAATTGCACTTTTAATTATTGTACTTTTTTATTATCGCAAGTTTATTTTATCGCACTTTCATTTTACGCATTTTCATTATCGTTATTTACTTTACGCTTTAAATTAAGTCTTGTATTTATTTATTATTTTACATTTGGTTTTAACTGCGACTAAAGTTTTAAAATCGACAAACCGGTCATTAAACGGTAAAAACCCCCCTTTATAATAATAATATTACTTATATATATATATATATATATTTGTATTTTTATAAAAGTAAACTAATATAGTGTTAAGCTTTGTTTAAAAAGATTCCCCGTGGAACGAACCGGACGTACTAAAAACTACACTACTGTACGATTAGGTACACTGCCTATAAGTGTTGTAGCAAGGTTTAAGTATATCCATTCTATAAATAAATAAATATCTTGTGTAAAATTGTATCGTATTTAATAGTATTTCCTTGTAAAATTTAATAGTATTTTATACCCCTTAGCTTTCACATCAAGTATTTTTGGCGCCGCTGTCGGGGAATGTCTTAAAAGCCGGAAGCGCAACGCTACATAAAAATAAAAATAAAAAGATTTTTATTTTTAGTACGCTTTTGTAAAAATACGTTTTAAATATTCAAAAAAAAAAAAAAGAAAAATATAAATATTTTTTTTTAAGAGTTTGGTAAATATTTAAGTTTTATAAAGTTTCTTTATTTCTATTTTTTTATTTTGTAAAAATATAAGTTTTATTTAATTAATAAATATATTTTATATTTTACAGCAAAAAAAAAATTTATTAAATTTCGGCCTGTACTGTAGCAGCCCACTCTATGGCCCGAAATCCTAGCCCATGCGATCGCATGGCTGGGCAACTGAGGACTCATGCGATCGCATGAGCCCATCTGACACGCCAGATTAGACTGCAGCCTGCATTAATTACGAATAATAATTATTATTATTATATTTAAACCCTAATTAGGGTTATATATAATATATATTAATTTAGTTTTTATTATTAATTTGTATTTTTAGTTTAATTAGTTTATTTAAATTGTAAAATTAATAGTTTTAATAAATAAATAATATAAAAATAATATTTTTATAAAAATTGTACTTTTTACAACTTTTTATATATTTTTATATTTTTTCCCTTTTTAATCGTTTTAGCGTAACTTTTATATTTTTCGCTCATATTTAGTTTTAATTCATAGTTTTTGCCATAGTTATTTTTACTTCTAGATTTTTAAGCTTTGCCGTAAAATCCCTTAAGTGCTTTTTCTTTAGACTAAGATTTAGGTACTCTAGAATTTTGCGACGCCTTTTTAAGTTTTAGTTTCTTTTTAAGATATTTCCATTTGGGATTTAGTTTTTCCTGTAAGCTTTAATATTTTTAGACGACTTTTACCTATGTATCAATTATCATTCCAATTAGTAATTTCAATTTGCGATTATAATTTTAAGTTAGTTGTAGTAATAAGGTTAGGTTAGTCAAGTATTTTTAAGTTTTATAAGTTTCTTTTATTTTTCCGTCACCTTTTATTTTTTAACCATTTTTCTTTTTCAACCTTTTTCCGACGAACTCTTTTTCTTTCTTATTTCTCGCTATTCTAGTTTTAGGACATAGATTTTTATTCTACTTCTTATCTAAATTTCTTAAAATTACGAAAATTTATTTTAAGTGGTTAAATTAATAGACATAAAAATTTTCTGGTTCGTAGTAATAGTTGGATTTGTACGTGGACCGGGTTATTGGAGCCAAACAGTCCTCAATTATATTGAGACCAAACGAATCCTGCCCCTCTGCTGCATCTTTTGGCTATTCGAAACGTGAGCAAAATCAGAAAAGTCTATTGATTGGATAACTTATTATAATTTTTCTTTCCTTTTTAAAACTAATAGGATATTCAGTGAATGCACCGAGCAAGACGTTCACCACCTTTTGTACGTTCACCACCTGTAACTAGATCAAGACATTTAGCAAATATAACCGCCGTTGATTTTTCTTTAGAATCGTCATCCAGTCGACCAAGTACTTCAGTTCAAATTTCCGATAATCCATTTTTTGAACCCGACCTCACAATTGAGAATCCGGAGAATATTCAGGAACGGTTCGTAGATCCTGAACCATTAAACTTTCCTCCGGAACCACCAATCATTCAAACAGAGATTGTTGAGGAACGAACCATTAAATCAGAATCCTCTAGTGATTCCGATTCAACAAATTCAATTATGGAGAATCTGGAACCTTTAAGTATGGAAAACCGAATGAGAGCTAAACGCACTGGCCAAGGTCACGCAATTACTCATCCAGACATTAATGCACCAGATTATGAAATCAAAGGACAAATTCTACACATGGTGACTAATCAATGCCAATTTAGTGGTGCGTCGAAGGAAGATCCAAATGAACATCTACGTACCTTTAATAGGATCTGCACACTATTTAAAATCCGAGAAGTGGAGGATGAACAGATATATCTCATGTTATTTCCCTGGACTTTAAAGGGAGAAGCCAAAGATTGGTTGGAATCGTTACCTGAAGGGGCGATCGATACATGGGACGTTTTAGTTGAAAAATTTCTTAAACAATTCTTTCCTGCATCTAAAGCCGTAAGACTTCAAGCAGAAATTGTTACGTTTACACAGAAACCGAATGAAACTCTATATGAGGCATGGACTAGATATGGAAAGTTGTTAAGAGGATGTCCGCAACATGGTTTAGACACCTGTCAAATAGTACAAATATTCTACCAAGGATGCGACATCACTACAAGGAAAGACATAGATATAGCAGCTGGTGGTTCTATTATGAAGAAAACCGAAACTGATGCTTACAAAATTATTGATAACACTGCTTCCCACTCACACGAGTGGCACCAAGAAAAAGATACCATTAGATCATCTAAAGCAGCTAGAGCCGATTCTAGCCATGACTTAGATTCCATTTCCGCAAAGATAGATGCTGTGGAGAGACGAATGGAAAAGATGACTAAAGATATTCACTCAATACGAATTAGTTGTGAGCAGTGTGGAGGACCACATTTGACAAAAGATTGTCTCAGTATTGAATTAACAATGGAACAAAGAGAGAATATTTCATACATAAACCAAAGGCCTGGAAATAATTATCAGAATAATTATCAACCGCCAAGACCGATTTACAATCAAAACCAGAATTATAACAGAAATATTCCATACAACAACCAACAAGGTCCTAGCAATCAACAAGTATCTAATAATAATTACAATCAGCAAAGACCGAATTTTCAAAACAAACCACCACAACAAACCGATGATAAAAAGCCGAATTTAGAAGATATGATGACGAAGCTAGTTGAAACTCAAACGCAGTTTTTCACATCTCAAAAACAAACTAATGAACAAAATGCTCAAGCATTTAGAAATCAACAAGCTTCTATTCAAAATATGGAACAAGAAGTAAGTAACCTAGGAAGGTTAATAGGTGAAAGAAAACCGGGAAGTCTACCTAGTGATACAAATGCTAACCCCCAAAATGAAACAGCTAAAGCCATTACCACAAGAAGTGGTACAACACTTAAATCACCTGAAATACCTGTAACTTCTGATGAAGCTATTCCTACTCCACAAGAACCACAACCTGATCAAGATAAGGAAAAAGAACCGGTAGTTGAAAAGGTTAATGAAGATAACACAGTTAAGGCTAAACCTTATGTTAAACCATACCAACCACCACTTCCTTACCCGAGTAAAATGAAGAAAGAGAAACTTGAAGCCGAGCAATCCAAATTTTTGGATATGTTTAAACAGATAAATGTAAATCTTCCTTTCATTGATGTGATTTCAAGAATGCCTAGATATGCTAAATTCTTGAAAGATCTAATCTCAAATAGAAAGAAAATGGAAGAACTCTCGGCTGTTACTATGAATGCTAATTGTTCAGCAGTGCTGTTGAATAAGATACCAGAAAAACTATCTGATCCAGGAAGTTTCACAATTCCATGTTTTCTGGGTAGTCTTAGTTCAATAGAAGCATTGGCAGACTTAGGTGCTAGTATAAATCTAATGCCGTATTCACTATACGCTAAACTAGACCTTGGAGAATTGAAACCAACCAGAATAAGCATACAACTAGCCGATAGATCAATAAAATATCCTAGAGGGATAATGGAGAACATGCTAGTTAAAGTTGGTACTTTAGTATTTCCAGTAGATTTTGTTGTTCTGGACATGGAAGAAGATTCTCAAGTTCCTCTCATATTAGGAAGACCATTCTTAAACACGGCTAAAGCAATGATAGACGTGTTCGGTAAGAAATTGACCCTAAGTATAGAGGATGAGAGTGTTACCTTTTCAGTTGATAGAGCAATGCAACAACCACAATCTGCAGATGATACATGTTATTATATTCAAACTATAGAAGCACATGCAGAATTATTAGAAGAATTTCCAGAATTACAAGGAACAGGAGAATGTTTTTTAGGAGAAGGTAATGAACCAATTGATGAAGCTGAAATGTTAGCTACACTTATAGCTAATGGATATGAACCAACAACAGAAGAAATTCAAATGCTAAAAGAAGAAGACAGATATCGATATAAATCATCGATAGAAGAACCTCCGAAATTAGAATTAAAGCCACTTCCAAACCATTTGGAATACGCTTATTTACATGGTGAATCTGAATTACCTGTAATAATATCGTCTTCTCTTACTGAAAATGAGAAATCACAACTCATTTCTGTGTTGAAAGCTCATAAACCAGCCATTGCATGGAAGATTCATGATATTAAAGGAATAAGTCCTTCGTATTGCATACATAAAATCCTTATGGAAGAAGGTCATAAAACGTATGTGCAACGCTAACGAAGACTAAATCCTAATATGCAAGATGTAGTTAAGAAAGAGATTATTAAACTGCTAGATGCAGGTCTAATTTATCCAATCTTTGATAGTCCATGGCTAAGCCCAGTTCAATGCGTGCCTAAGAAGGGTGGCATGACTGTCATTACAAATGAGAAAAATGAGCTTATTCCTACTAGAACCGTAACAGGATGGCGTGTGTGTATTGATTATAGAAAATTAAATGACGCCACCAGAAAAGATCACTTTCCCTTACCTTTCATAGATCAAATGTTGGAAAGATTAGCCGGAAATAGTTACTATTGTTTTCTAGATGTATTTTCCGGATATTTTCAAATTCCAATAGCACCCGAAGATCAAGAGAAAACCACGTTCACGTGCCCTTATGGTACTTTTGCTTACAAACGCATGCCATTTGGACTTTGTAACGCCCCTGCAACCTTTCAAAGGTGCATGATGGCGATTTTTCACGACATGATAGAAGAATGCATGGCAGTTTTCATGGATGACTTTTCAGTCTTCGGTGATACATTTGAATCATGTCTAGTTAATCTGGAACGAATGCTTCTTAGATGCGAACAATCAAATCTAGTACTTAATTGGGAGAAATGCCATTTCATGGTTAAAGAAGGCATCGTTCTTGGACATAAAATTTCAAAAGAAGAAATTGAAGTGGATAGAGCTAAAGTAGATGTAATTGCTAAACTTCCACATCCCACCAATGTTAGTGGAGTTAGGAGTTTTCTAGGGCATGCCGGTTTTTACCGACGTTTCATAAAAGATTTTTCTAAAATTGCCACTCCTATGAATAAACTCCTAGAAAAGGATGCTCCATTCATCTTTTCAGATGAGTGTATCAAATCTTTTAATATTCTTAAAGAAAAACTCACTAATGCGCTGATCATGATAACACCAAATTGGAATCTACCATTTGAACTAATGTGCGATGCAAGTGATTTTGCAATGGGAGCCGTTTTAGGACAAAGGATTGAAAAACGATTTCAACCTATATATTATGCTAGTAAGATGTTACAAGAAGCACAAACGAACTATACAACTACTGAAAAAGAACTCCTTGCTATTGTCTTTGCTTTTGACAAATTTCGATCATATCTCGTTCTAGCAAAAACGGTGGTCTATACCGACCATTCTGCTCTTAGATACCTATTTTCAAAACAAGATGCTAAACCAAGATTAATCCGTTGGATCTTACTCTTACAAGAGTTTGATATTGAAATCCGAGATAAAAGAGGAGCAGAAAATCTCGCCGCTGATCATCTTTCTCGTCTTGAAAATCCCGAATTAGAAGTTCTAAATGAATCAGCCATACAAGACAACTTTCCTGATGAATATCTATTGAAGATAGATTATAAAGAAATCCCATGGTTTGCAGACTATGCAAATTATTTAGTATGTGGATTCCTTGAAAAAGGATTATCGTACCAAAGACGAAAGAAATTCTTCAGTGATATAAAACACTATTTCTGGGAAGATCCACATCTGTTTAAAAGTTATCCCGATGGAATAATACGCTGATGTGTATTTGGAGATGAAGCTAGTAAAATATTAAACCATTGTCACACAGGACCAACAGGAGGGCATTATGGGCCTCAACTAACAGCAAGAAAAGTTTATGATGCTGGATTCTATTGGCCTACAATTTACAAAGACGCACACCTTCTTTGCAAATCCTGTGATGCTTGTCAAAGAGCCGGAAAAATAAGTCAACGTGATGAAATGTCACAAAATGTCATCCAAGTATGTGAAGTATTTGACATTTGGGGTATTGACTTTATGGGTCCATTTCCAAAATCTCATAATAATCTATATATACTCGTAGCCATTGATTATGTATCTAAATGGGCGGAAGCACAAGCTCTCCCAACTAACGATGCACGAGTTGTAGTCAACTTTTTAAAACGTCTTTTTGCAAGGTTTGGAACACCGAAAGCTTTAATAAGTGATCGGGGTACTCATTTCTGTAATAATCAACTTGAGAAAGTTCTTAAAAGATATGGAGTAACTCATAAAATCTCCACCGCATATCATCCACAAACAAGTGGACAAGTTGAAAATACCAACCGAGCCTTAAAACGTATTCTAGAGAAAACCGTAGGATCAAATCCGAAGGAATGGTCCATTAAATTGGAGGATGCACTCTGGGCTTTTAGAACAGCCTACAAAACTCCAATTGGAACCACACCTTTTAGACTTGTTTATGGAAAAGCATGTCATCTTCCAGTAGAAATTGAACACAAAGCATTTTGGGCTTTGAAAACATGTAATCTTGATTTACATGAAGCTGGATGTCTACGATTAAGTCAACTAAACGAATTAGAAGAATTAAGACATGAAGCATACGAAAATTCGTTAATCTATAAGGAAAGAACGAAGAAATGGCATGATAAAAGAATCAGAAGTTCAAAAGAATTTAAAGAAGGAGACAGAGTTCTTCTTTTCAATTCACGATTCAAGCTATTTCCTGGAAAATTGAAATCAAGATGGTCTGGACCATTCATAGTCAAAAGAGTTTTCCCATACGGAACGATAGAATTAATAAATTCAAATGGGATTGAATTTAAAGTTAATGGTCACAGAGTTAAACATTACATACATGGTCTGATGGAAGTCGACAACGAAGTTAATCACAATTTCGACACCACAGCTAACTAAGTGTGGGGAGAATCAAGTCTTTAAAGGATAATATGTATTTCTGTTAGAGTTAGATTGTCTGTTTTCGTGTAGTTCTCGAAAATGGAACCCGAATGGTCTTTCCCTAGCAGACCCTAAAGAACTAGTCTTCTCCCCCCATTCTGAATTTTTATTTTTTTTAGGTTTTTACGAAATGAAGACTGCCTGTGAACTAAACCATGGTCTAATGCTACACGCTTTGATCACTAAACGTAATAATGACATACTACCGAGTGAATTAGTATCAGTAATCAGAGAAAGAATGGACGGAGTTAGAAAAGAATCCAGATGCGAAGATAATAAGTTACAATTTGGTAAAGGAAAATCAAAATCCGCAGCAAAAAGAAGAGCACGACACCTAGAAAGATGTCACAAATGCGGAAAATGGTCACATGGAGGTAAATGTTCAAATAATCAAACCTATTCAAACACCGAATTTGTTACTTTATGCAGAGACGGACCGTTCATATGTTTAGAAGAAAAGACACTGAATGCTCGAGGTTACGCCTATGTAGCTATGGAAAACTAATTAAACCGACTATCTTATGAATGGGATAGATCATATAACTAAGAAATCTATTTCACAGGTATGTTTGTACAGTTTTTATTTTTATTTTTATTTTTAACCTTTTGATAATAAACGCTAATTTGTTCGCTATAAAGTATTAAATTGGTATTGAATAAAATTAGGTTTGGCGACCGAAATTATTGATATCATTCAAAAATTTATTACATCACTGCGAAATTTAACGTTTATTCTTAAGGTATAAATATCTTTAATCAATCAACCCAAAATATTTCAAAAATTCGTCATGAGTTAAATTAGGTCTTGGAACCGAAATTACTTTACCGAAAAGAGGGGCGAATATTTTTGATAATATTTGATTGATTAAAGTGGGATAAAAAGCCAAAAAGATTTTTAATTTTATTTTTACCATTTTTTTTAAAATTAATATTTAAATCTTAAATTAATATTGTAAACTTTGTAAAAACAATATTTTTAAAAATTGTAAATATTTGAATTTTTAAATTAAGTTTGGTGTGAATTTTTAATTTTTAAAATATGAATTTTTAATTTTATGCATTTCAAATTTTAAGTTTGGTGTGAATTTTTAATATTAATTTTGAATTTTATATTTAAGTTGTGTGAATTTAAAAACAAAAATTTACTTTATCTCATTAAGTTAAAAATATGATTTTTAAAATTCGTCGTAAGTTGAAGACTAGGTCTTTGAACTGAAATTGCTTTACCCGAGGGAGGGATGAGAACTTTTATTATCATTATTTTTAATCTTATTGAATTAAAGTATGCCAAAAACATTAAAAAAAACCCAAAAATCTTTACTTATAAAAACCGCGCTTTAATTTGACAAATTTTAAAATTTTGTCGAGGGACAGACTAGGACAACGATCCGAAACGCCCTCGCTCCTAAAGGAAAACAAAATTTTTAAAATTTAATTAATTATAAGTTTTATAAAGTATAAGGTTTTATAAAAAAAAAAAAAGAAAAAAAAAAGCTGAAAACACTGTACCCGGACCCCCATGCGATCGCATGGGTTTTACACTTCAACTCCATGCGATCGCATGGAGCTGAAATCCAGGCCTGATACATACAGCAGCCTGTTCTGTCTTCCTCACCACAACACACACACATTCACGAAACTCACCCAAAAATTCACCAATTTTCGCCATTTTTCCACCGTAATTCGTCATTTTTCTTGCTCTAATCATGCCTAGATTCTCATTCTTCAGCAAATTGGTAAAAATTACACCCCTAAACTCTATAAATTCCTAGTTTTTGTGATAAAAACCAATTTTTTACCTAATGCAATTTTGTTAATTTCTAGTGTAATTAGTGTTAAATTGTTAGTATTTTATGCATGTATAACCTAGATTGATGCTATTTAACATGATTTGAAGCCAAAAACTTCAAAATTTTTAGAAATCTAGGGTTTGTGTTCTTGAACAATTTGGGACTTTTTGATATAAACAGGTTATGGCCGATTTTTATCATGAATTATTGCTAAATTGAGTAGTGTAACATGTTTAGATAGTTAAATGATCCAAACAATGATCCTAAACATGATTTTTGGAGATTAAAGTGGACTTTTTAAGTCCAAAATTCATGAACTTGATTAATTTGATATATTTGCCATTTGAGACTTGTTTAATTATTAGTAATGAATATTTTGACATGTTATTTGAGTTAAATGCTTATGAATTTTGTATACATTTTCATATGTGCTTATTTGAAAAGTGTAGAATTGTGAAAAATTGTGAACATGTGTATAAGTTTAATTTTGATTTAACATGTTATAGTGATTGTTTTAAATTGTTATTTTGCTAACACTAATGCATATTTGGATGCACAAATTTTGTGTTTAATGTGTTTTACAGAGAGCCGATACTGGAGGTTCAGGAGCATCATCATCTAGACGACCAGCACCAGCACCAGAACCAGAACCAGAAATGCAACACGAACAAGAACCGCAACAGGAACAACAACAGCCTGATCAGCACATACCTTATTATGATCCAGTACAGTTTGTTGATGAATTCATAGTATTCCCAATGAGGCCGCCAGTAGAATTCCCAACGATTCCTGAGCACACTCTACATCCTAATCTGAGATTTGATAGAAGATGGAGAGATTACGAGACATATCAAAGGAACAAATTCAAATTGGTAACAAAAAAATGTAGAGGTGCCAAGGGTAATTGATTGGGCCCCTTTGGAAACGGTCCATCTAGCTGACCGTGTTAGACAGCTTTTAGTTCAAAGGTATGGCCGTTCTTCTTTTACAGATTGGGAACGTCTTTTCACCATTCGTAGACCTGTATATAAAGAATGGTGTGTTGAGTTGATGAGTACTGTATCACTTGATACAAATATAGTTAGGATAGATGATAGAAGATTTCTTAGGTTTATCCTTGGTGGTAGGATGTACAAAATGTCCATGCTGGACATGGCCAGGGCCTTACAGATATATACTCCTGGTGAGTTGCTATTACCCGATTGTACAAACTTGATTCATTATGGTGAACGGGTAGATAGTAACTTTGACGCTGACGCCATTTGGAGGCGTATGTCACATTTTGATGTTTTTACACGAGCAGGAGGACACTCCTATACACATATTGACAGAGCCGAGCTTCGTATTATTCATAGATTTTTGGCTAACTCGATTACACAAAGAGGTCATAATAAAGAAAAAATTACCTTATATGATTTATTCTACCTAAAGTGTATTCGGGATCCTAGAAGCTTTGTCAATATCCCTTACTGTGTTGCTTTTTATTTATCTAAAATGGTAGAGGGAATGCAGGACGGGAGTATAATAGGAGGAGGTATTTTTGTTACTCTCATTGGAGAGTATTTAGGTGTTGATAGGAACCAAGGGGGTCCATTACAGATTTGTAGAGAACAGGTTGAGCCCTTAGGATTGAAAGTTTATGTGGGTGCTAAGGTATTGAAAAGTAGACGTAACCAGGCAGTACCCTATGAGGGATCTCATCCTCAGGTAGAGAGAGGCTCAGACGAGGAAATGGAGGAGGCGGAAGACATTAGGGATGTCTTTCGAGATGCTATTCTTGACGTCCACGTTCGTATAGATGAGGAAGCAATGACGAACGCGACAAGACATAGTATGTATGAGCAGTGGAACTCCGAGCGAGTATACGAGGATTATAGGCGACGCCAACACGATAGCTGGTTAGTTCATCAGCACCAAATCATGAGCCAGCTATCATATCAGGTACCAAATAACTATGTACCTACTCGACCTACTCATTTTCCGCCACATAGCCCCGATATCCGACCACCCTTTAACCGGTATGACTATAACTAAGCCTATCAGAACACCTATAACCAACAATGGAACCCACCCGATGAGATGAACTGGAACCCCTATCCAGACTGATTTAGTTCCATTTGGTTATTTTTATGATTATTATGTTTTTATCTTTTGACTTTTTCATGTTTAAACTTATGTTATTGGATAAATTTGTGTAATTTTTATTATTTTATTATTATTGTGTACCAATATTTCATATTTAGAATTTGAAAGTGGGATATTAAGTCCCATTTCAAATTGCCATGCATGATTATACTTGTATGTATGTATATTGTCGATTGTTCAAAACAGGGTAAAACAGCGCATTTTCAAAGACTGGCATTAAGTTCAGCAAAAGCTACTAATTTTGACGACAAGATGACAAATAAATGTGATGTAACAACAGACGAAATGAACAAATGCTATGCACCATTTATCATTCAGCAAACAAACGCCAATATATTTGGAAACTTTGGTAAAATTTAATCATTTCTACGCTAATCACCCTCAATAATTTAAATTGTACTGATTTCTTGCAAATGAGGGCATTGCAAGATCTTAAGTGTGGGAAGGGGTTAAATTCTTTCAGATTTTTAAAAAATTTTATCTTTATACACTTGGTTACCATTAAAAATACTAGTAACGTAGTAGTTGTATTAGAATCTAGTGCTCTCTGATAATAAAGAACAGCCCTAGTCTTATATACTGACTACCCAATTCTAGTAAAATTTTTCAAAATTTTCAATTAAATGAACTCAAAATCATGTTTATACATATTTATGAACGATAAAACTAGGTGTTAACACCGAAATTATTGTAACCTCGGAAAGGACATAAATTGAGAAACAAACCAAAATGTTGAAATTCATTTAAAATGGAATAGAAGACGACAAAAAGGAAAATAAAAGCCAAGTGTGGGAAAATTTACCAAGCTATCTTAAACATATGTCACATATATCTGTAACAAATAACTGAAAATACTTTTGCTTTGGACTAAACTAAACCATTTTACCCGATGAAAGAAAAGAAGAGATGGATCTACACGATGAATCAATTCCATCATTAAAAGGAAGTAAAGTCTTCCGAAAAAGACACGCGCTTCTTGATTTAGGTCAAGAAGTTGTCGTCTAGACCAGCTGGTTGACGAAAAATCTAGAAAAGTCATCTCTAAAATCAGCAGGAAATCCACGGACCTCAGCATCAAACAGGGTCGCCAAGTGGTCAGATTTATCCTAACCATGAGAAGGATTTATCTCGTACAATGGGGGGCACCGTGCAAATTAGCTTGATAAGACTAATGAATCAGATCTCCAGAAAGGATAATCTCCTTAAAAGATCAAAAATCAGCTTTTAAGACTGATATTACTCAATCCTTGAGATTGACTTTAAAGATTGAGAATTACAAACTCATGGAATTCGATGATATCTAAACTCGAGCTTGAACGAGAAAATATTTTGATCAAATTAAAACCGATTTGTTTTCTGAAAACCCATTTTCAATGCGTTCATTACCATTGAACATAAAATCTTAGGAATTCACCTGGAATTCATTAGGTCACCTGAACCAAATCGGGTGTCAACCGTAAGAACGGTGGTTGCATAGTGGTCAAAGACAGGACCTTGTGCCAGACCGAAAAATCATAAGGGTGAGCTTTACTATTGCTCCTACCAAGGATAGTAATTGCATCCGACACGTTATAGACCATAATTAAAAGCATGTCAGGGGACATTGCCTTAACAGTTGTTTGTTCAACGCTTTCCTTTACAACCGGACGGTAGTTTATCGAAAGGTAATATACGGGACAAGTAAACTGGACGTGTTGCTTTCCAAATACAAGGTTAGCAAGTGGGTGACACAAAACCGCAAGTTTTGAGCTAAAATTTTCAAATCTGAAACCCACCAAACCCACAAAAATATTTTGCAAACACCGGTGAAGGGTTATTCCGGAAAACTTATCTAGGGTAAAAGCTAGATTGAATTTTCAAAAGATCAAATATTTTCATAAAGATCCAATTTCCTTAAGGATCTACATTTTCATAGTCATGTGGGACTGTAAACCGCCTTTCAAATGTGCACTTTGCTTTGGAAACCGGAAGTAAATCGGCTATTTGATTGCAAGTGTCGTTGACCTAAACCCGAGGCAACTGTGGATGACACACCCACCTTTAACCATGGTTCTATCGTTACTATCATTGTTTATACCGCCGTATAGAAATCACCGATGTACAAAGTGTGAAGAATAAAGAAGTGATTCTAGTATTTCAAGACGATATTGCTTGAGGACAAGCAACGCTTAAGTGTGGGAATATTTGATAATGGTAAAAACGAACATATATTTCATAGCATTATTCTTCAAGAAAGACAAGCTTTTAGTTGCAATTGTTCTAATTTCAAGTAATTATCGTTTAAATAATAAAAGGTGAAGACAAAAGACAGATTCGACGAATTGAAGACGCAAACGACCAAAAAGCTCAAAAGTACAAAATACAATCAAAGAGGTTCCAATTATTGATAAGAAACGTCTCGAAATTACAAGAGTACAAGATTCAAAACGCAAAGTACAAGATATTAAATTATACGCAAGGACGTTCGAAAATCCGGAACCGGGACCAGAGTCAACTCTCAACGCTCGACGCAACGGACTAAAAATTACAAGTCAACTATGCACATAAATATAATATAATATATAATTAATTCTTATAATTAATATATATATTATATTATATTATAAAACCGTCGGCAGAAGAAAACAATCAAATGTGAGCCTCCCCAGTTGGCCATGCGATCGCATGGCCTGGAAGGCATAAATCCATGCGATCGCATGAGCCCCAGTTCCAGCCCACATGCCTATAAAAATCGAGCTTTGGTGCACCAAAAAGATAATCTATCTTTCTCTTCTCTCCATATATACGTAAAATATATATTTATAATTTATATTTTAATTTTAATTTTAATTATAATTCTAATAATAAGGGTATGTTAGCGAATATTGTAAGGGTGTAAGTCGAAATTCTGTCCGTGTAACGCTACGCTATTTTTAATCATTGTAAGTTATGTTCAACCTTTTTACATTAATGTCTCGTAGCTAAGTTATTATTATGCTTATTTAAAACGAAGTAATCATGATGTTGGGCTAATTACTAAAATTGGGTAATTGGGCTTTGTACCATAATTGGGGTTTGGACAAAAGAACGACACTTGTGGAAATTAGACTATGGGCTATTAATGGGCTTTATATTTGTTTAACTAAATGATGGTTTGTTAATGTTAATATAAAGATTTACAATTGGGCGTTCCTATAAATTACCATATACACTCGATCGGACACGATGGGCGGGGTATTTATATGTACGAATAATCATTCATTTAACCGGACACGGGAATGGATTAATAGTCACCAGAATAATTAAAACAGGGGTGAAATTATGTACAAGGACACTTGGTATAATTGATAACAAAATATTAAAACCTTGGATTACACTCAGTCGACATCCTGGTGTAATTATTAAACAAAGTATTAAAATCTTGTTACAGTTTAAGTCCCCAATTAGTTGGAATATTTAACTTCGGGTATAAGGATAATTTGACGAGGACACTCGCACTTTATATTTATGACTGATGGACTGTTATGGACAAAAACCAGACGGACATATTAAATAATCCAGGACAAAGGACAATTAACCCATGGGCATAAAACTAAAATCAACACGTCAAACATCATGATTACGGAAGTTTAAATAAGCATAATTCTTTTATTTCATATTTAATTTTCTTTATTTTATATTTAATTGCACTTCTAATTATCGCATTTTATTTATTGTTATTGTATTTAATTGCACTTTTAATTAATGTACTTTTTTATTATCGCAAGTTTATTTTATCGCACTTTCATTTTACGCATTTTCATTATCGTTATTTACTTTACGCTTTAAATTAAGTCTTGTATTTATTTATTATTTTACATTTGGTTTTAACTGCGACTAAAGTTTGAAAATCGACAAACCGGTCATTAAACGGTAAAAACCCCCCTTTATAATAATAATATTACTTATATATATATATATTTGTATTTTTATAAAAGTAAACTAATATAGTGTTAAGCTTTGTTTAAAAATATCCCCCGTGGAACGAACCGGACTTACTAAAAACTACACTACTGTACGATTATGTACACTGCCTATAAGTGTTGTAGCAAGGTTTAAGTATATCCATTCTATAAATAAATAAATATCTTGTGTAAAATTGTATCGTATTTAATAGTATTTTCTGTAAAAATATAAGCTATTTTCGTATACCACGCTGCAAACATCACGTCCCATGCATAGAGACAAAAATAATCATTCATATGGTGAACACCTGGTAATCGACATTAACTAGATACATATAAGAATATCCCCTATCATTCCGGGATCCTCCTTCGGACATGATATAAATTTCGAAGTACTAAAGCATCCGGTACTTTGGATGGGGTTTGTTAGGCCCAATAGATCTATCTTTAGGATTCGCGTCAATTAGGGTGTCTGTTCCCTAATTCTTAGTTTACCAGACTTTAATAAAAGGGGCATATTCGATTTCGATAATTCAACCATAGAATGTAGTTTCAATTACTTGTGTCTATTTCGTCAAACATTTATAAAAGCGCATGTATTCTCAGTCCCAAAAATATAAAGGGTAAAAAGGTAAATGAAACTCACTATACTGTATTTCGTAGTAAAAATACATATAACGTCATTGAACAAGTGCAAGGTTGACCTCGGATTCACGAACCTAAATTAATTATATATATTTATGTGTTGGTCAATATTTGTCTAACAAATTAGGTCAAGTCATAGTGTACCACAATCCTAATGCTCGAAACTAATATGCAAAAGTCAACAAAAGTAAATTTGACTCAAAATAATTTCCAAAAATCTATACATGATTAATATATAGTTTAAATATCGTTGTTTTATATTTTTAAATATTTTTAAAAGATTTATTAGAGTAAATAATATAATTTATTTATTAATAAATAAAATTTTATATTAAATTTATATATTAAAATATACTTTTATATATATTAAGTAATAAAATTTATAGGGTTCATTTAATATCATAAAGATAATATGATAGGTATTATTAAAGTAAGTTATTACACGTAATAAAATATGTTTGTATCACATATTTATTTGATAAAATAATATCTATAATGATAATAAGTAAAAGTTGTATTATTTTGTAATAATAATTATTATTATAAAAATATCAATATTTATAATTACTAAGATGACATTATGATAAAACGATAATTCTAATTATGATAACTTTAATATTTAAGATAATTTTTAATATTATCTTTAAAATAATAATTCTATTTAAAATAATAATAATAATGATATTTTATAGTAACAATGACATTTCTATTAAAATGATAATTTTTGTTAAAATGATAGTTTTAATACTAACGATACTTTTAATAATAATAGTAATGATAAAAATAATAAGAACGATAATTTTATCTAAATCAATATCTTATAATATTTTAATTTCATCATGATACTCTTACCCATTATTTCCTAATCGTTTCGTTTAATAGCTTTTAATCGTCTTTTATATCGTGTTCATCATAATGATAATAATAGTAACCAAAATAATTAGGTGTTACAAATATTTGTTTTAATTACACTAATATTAATAATGATAGTTACTATAACATTATTAACGATAATACTAATAATTATCTTAATGATAATATAGTAATAATAATAATAACAATAACAATAACCATTTTTAAATAATGATATATATATTAATAATGATAATAATAATAATACCAATAATAATAATAATAATAATAATAATAATAATAATAATAATAATAATAATAATAATAATAATTGGATAATAATAATAATAATACTAATTATAACTTTAACGATAATAACGATAGTAATAATAAAAAAAATAACAATTTTTAATGATAAATTCCTTTTATTGATAAAGATAATAATAATGATAATAATAAGATAAAACTAGAACGACGATAAAAACGACGATAATAATAATCATTTTTATTAAAAATATCGAAAATTCAATTGATTATAACTTCTAATCTGTTCATCGAAACCATTCGATATCCAAAGGAAAAGTTCTTAATTTTTCGCTAGCTTTTCAAGGACATGCATATCTTATACCTTATCTCAACCGCAAGTGTAACTAATTCAAGATTCAACCTAACCTGTTTAAGGGCAATATCAAAAGTACAAGCATGCATAATCCTAAATACTCGAGCACTAGTCAGGGATACACTATTAGCATGTAAAAGTTAAATTATGAGTACTCACGTATCAATATTGAGATTCAATATTGCAGGAAAGGTAAGTAGATGCAACGGAAATGATAAACACTATATTGACCTCATGAGCATACCCATGAACCATACTCAATCACCTCCATAGCTATAACCCATAATTTCCTTAATCCTATCCCACTCGAAAAACAATTTCGAAATCACTCGGACAGCACTCTGTCGTAATATTTTATGTATACTAATAATATCTTGAAATAATACGGAGTAAATATATATATATATATAAATCGATTGAGAGAGTTTAGAGAAAAATATTTTCAAGTTTCTATGAAATAATGAAACCCTCTGTTGCAAAACACCCCGTCTAGAGCCGTCTCGACACCCGTTGCGACGTTTTGGTGACTAGCCCGTCCCGTCTTAAAGAAAACCATCTAATATGACAATCAACGGTCAAAATTCGGGTCAAAGTTGAAAAAAATCAGGTCAAAGTCTCTCAAAATTTGGAAAAGCCAGAAAGTCGGTAAAATCGGTCAAATTTGTCGTATTTTAATTTGAATTTTCTATATTATATTAACGGTGATAACAATTATGAGTACAAATTAATCAATTAAAGTTTTTGGCTTTAAAATATGTACACATATATACATTTATATACTTATATATTTAAAATTCAATTTTATTCAACGTCCGTCTCGACCCCCGTCTCGACCCCGTCTCGAACGTCTCGACCTTTTTAGGACCCGACCGTCTCGACCCCGTCTCACGTATTTTGCAACCTTGATGAAACCTATTGAATTCTATTTATCATAGATTTTTGAATTATTAAAGTGAATTATTAAAGTATGAATTATTAAAGTGAATTATTAAAGTATGAATTATTAAAGTGAATTATTAAAATATGAATTATTAAAGTGAATTATTAAAGTATGAATTATTAAAGTGAATTATTAAAGTATAAATTATTAAAGTATGAATTATTAAAGTTAAAGTAAAGTAAAAATAAAGTAAAGGTAAAGTTTAAGTATAGTAAAAGTATAAAACTATGTACGTATAATATGCGTATAAATATATATAATATTAATTTAAATCGTTATATATATTTAATAAAATAAAATATAAATATCGTTATCTTTATCATACTAGTTAAGTAATGAGTTATCAAAAGTGGTTCTAGATATTTATAAAAGTTATATACGTTTTAATAATAAAGTTCTTTTTAAACTGAAAACGTTTTTGTACGTTTGAAACTAAATAGATCAATCGAGTCTTTATGAGATTCAATCTTCCACTATCCTTTGTCTAGTTCTCAATGATTGACAATTTGTTCTTATTTATAAATCACTTTACCATTTTCCGAATATTGTTAAAATGGAAAGATTTCTCAAATCAACGTGGGCCTTTCAACAGAGACTTGTAATCATAATTCAATATATCTGATAATTCAATCATTTGATCTTATCTTCTAATTCCATTGATAAACATTTTGAAACAGATACAATCATATAAAGTATTTAATCTAATATTTTGTTTACGTTTCAAGTTATAATATATATATACACATATACATATATAATCATATTCGTTTAATGGTTCGTGAATCGTTGGAACTTGGTCGAGGTTGAATGAATGTATGAACATAGTTTAAAATTCTTGAAATTTAACTTAACAAATATTGCTTATCGTGTCGAAAACATATAAAGATTAAAGTTTAAATTTGGTTGGAAATTTCTGGGTTGTCACAGTACCTACCCGTTAAAGAAATTTCTTCCCGAAATTTGAGTGGAAAGGTCATGAATGATAATAAGTATGTTTTCATGATGCATACGGGCTGAAAATTAGAGTTTTATCATCAGCGAATAATTTGGATAAACAATCCATTTATATGAAGAGTACGAATGAAGCTAACATAGAAGAGTGAAATGAGTAAGTGTAGATTCATCATATAATTTGACAAAGATATGATTGATTCCCAGATTTTAAGGGATTTGAAGAAAATCTTCTTAATAAGATTTGACTCTCCGGTAATCAAGGGAATTAGGATCCGCTTTAAATGCGATCGTCCATTTTAATTGTTCTGTCGGAGATTTTCTTATAAATTCACCTCCTTCATTTCCTTACAACTCACACCTTCTGTTGATGCATTTTATGCAAGTCCCTAGACATCTACCCACGTCCATTGCAGGTACAACAGTTTATAGGCCACCATGATTGCTCGTTATTATCCTATCCGTGTTTATATGTGGTTACAGGAACTGCAGGAACGAGATTTAGATGTTTGACTATGTTAGACTTAGTCAGACGTACGAGTGAAGCCTCACTAGTACGGCTGACAGGCTCATACGCACGGTTGATGCTGAGCTAAGTCACAATTACAACCTAAATGAGAAGACACGAGTGAGTGATCACCCGTACGACTGATGAAGCCAACACGTACGTGTGATGAATGAATCATATGGGTGAGTCAACAGCAGGAGTATATAAAGTCTTATGTTCTTCATTTTAGGTTAAGCTTCTCATTTGTTACACACACTCAGATCTAGTGAGCTCCTCCGATTCTCTCTCAGTCCAAATCACCCAGGTGGTGAATAATAGCTCTAGGTGTTGATCTAATCACACTTGATTTAGTTGTGGTTTGACTAAATTAATCAAAAAAAACTTAACCTATTCACTAGAGGATTTGATTCACTTATTCTGCCATTGTGTGAGTTAAATCTGTTGATTTCTAAGTTCCTAGTCATGTTTCATCACCTTCTATTCTTTCCCCCTCAACTCATATTTTAAATTATTCATCAATATGCTCCATCCAGTTCTGATTCTCGATATACTTCTAACTTTCATATCGGTCATTCTTCTTTTTCATTTACCACCGGAAGAATCTATTTACTTTTACTACACTCTTGGGTTTATAGTGTTTCTAGTTCTCCCGTGTCTTTATATTGCTATATGCATCAATATATATGGTTTATAATTTCTGATTTGTCGTTGGGCTTTATATGTTCCCTTATATTTCAAAGTCTCTGCTTCTGTCTTCTATAATCATTATCATTCACAGTTAATGCTCTCTTTTATTTGCTGCAATTTATACCCCAATTTCTATTTCGGAGTTTTGTCCTTTCGTTTCTTCTTCTTGCGATTAAGCACCGCTTGTAATGGTCCAGAATTCACAGATATGAATTTCGGAATGAACATTGTTAATGTTCTAGGAAGGAAATTGTGATGGCACGATCTTGACTTGTCAAATGACTAGAATACCTTAGAAAAGGCCGAATCATCAAGAAATATTTTCTTGATATTTTAGAGGTTAAATAGAATACAAGAGTCGTATAACATGGCACATGATGATGTTATGATCTGTGAATCATCACGTTCCATTTAGAAACTCAGTATGACTTACTGTAATATAATCACATTGATCAAGTGTCATTATATTATACTAGTTCATGCTTCAGTTCCCAACACTACTTCAAAATATTCCTATTTTAAACTTGAATGTTTCAGAATTTAGAAACTAAAATAGTTTCTTTTATGATGTAATACAGATAGCGCGAAGAGGTAAATGATTTCAAATAAGAAAAATTAAGAAAATATCTTCAGAAATATGGAGGATATTTATAGTGAAAGATATGATGATATTTTAGAATTTCTAATATCAGAGGATGATGAAGAATATTGTCCGCAGGGGTTTAGAGTCAGGAGCAAGGTATTCGTTAATGACTTCAGCAGGTACTGAATCATTTGGATCCTTTGAAGTCAGGTTCAGTCTTTGTAACTTGTCCACATCCTCCTTCCTACTTTGCTCAATCCGTTTTCTAGTTCCAAAATTTCTCTTTTTCTGCGCTTTGCCAGCACACTTCATCATTATCATCCAGCTTTTACCGTTTAAAGTCGTTTATAGTTTTTGCTGCTTCATCGGCATTTTTTCCATTTTTGGAGAAACAATTCGTAGTTCGGAGTGTTTTTCAGAAACTTCACATTCAAATTAAGTCCGGAAGATTGACGTTATATATACACATATAACTGTTTGTATAGACATGCTGCGAGCTTTCAAAATACTGAATGCTAATTCCCAATGATTCGTATGGCAATTCTCATTACAAGATGCGAATGAGTAAATGATGGGGTTTCAATGAATAATTATAATGACTTTTTGGAGAGGCTAAAGTCAAAGGGTAATGAAGTTGTTGGTACATCTGCTAATAATGTGGTGGAATGTAAAAGGTTCCCTGGTAACGATGGTGTATATCTCAAGGTTATAATAAGGTTAGTCTAACTGAAAAGTCGAAGTTGACTTGCTGGAGCTGTGACAAAACTGGCTACTTTGAATAGGAGTCGCAAAGTTATTTTTGCTAATAAATGCCAAAGAATCTGACGCGGATACGTTGTTTAAACTTTTACTTTAGGTTCAAGAGTTTTTCGGGTACATAATTGTGGGTAACATGTGGTTGGATCATCATCTCGATTGCTCATCATTCGAAGTGTCTTCAGAAATTTTCGAAGGGTTTGAACACAGATTGTAATCGTTAACATACATTTGATGTTCTAACACAGTTTTGAAGTCAAAATATAGCTTGTGAAAGATGTAAGGATCTAAGAGTGATGATTTTGATCATATCTCGAGTTGAATTTTGAGATTTCAAAATCAGAATATGTAATTAAATTTTGAATGAGTATGGTTGTTTTGATTTCTATAAAAGAATGTATATTGTTGTGAAAGTAGGGAGTATAATGGATGATTTGCTGAATTAGATTCGAAGAATGTAACATATTATTTGTGAATTTATATATCTCTCGGGTATTACCTACCCGTTAAAAAAAATTTCACAATTAATATTTTGTACAAAATAATTTTAGTACAGTCTTTATGAAAATATATATATATATATTTTCTTCAGATGTAACATAGATTTAATGAGTTAATGTTAAATTAAACTCATTTGATTTATGGTTGAAACTAGAATTGAATAATCCTTAAAGGCTTTAAAAAGTACATAACTTTTACGCAGTATTTCTTTAATGACATTGAAATTATGAATCAATACTTCGTTATTTATTGATGTATGATGTTCGGTTCGTGGAATTCTTGTGAATTTCGCAAAGTACGAATGATGTTATCTGAAAAGTTTCGGGTACATCGATGATGAAAGTGTAAAATCAAATATATACTTGATTTATTATGAATTGGAATTTGTTGAATTGCGAGAGAGATTGTAGTTAACGCTGGTTAAGTTGCGGCCGAAGGACGTACATTATTGCATATTTGTAATATGAATTAACCGAGTAGTTAAGATTCACACACAATAGCTTAGCACGGAAAGATTTATTTCATAATATATATATATATATATATATATATATATATATATATATATATATATATATATATATATATATATATATATATATATATATATATATAATATACATATAATTTCTTCAGAGGGAATGAGTTAATTCTTCATAACTCGTTGATACAATATACACATTATTGATTCGTAATGATGTCCACAGTGATTCTTGAACTGACGGAGTTTGTGATGTTATCGGTGTTGTTGATTCGGATGTTGACTGTACTGACGATGCTGGTAACGCTGACGGTACTGTTGATGCTGTTGGTAAAGCAAGTTTAGCTTGTTAATCACACACCATTTTTGTCAGGGTTTCTACTCTTCCTTCTATCATTTTGGTTCGCTTAACTGATTTATGGTTAGGGCTAGAGTAGATAATCTCTAAGACTTTAGAGATTACATAATCGCCGCGGAATGTTTCTCCAATGAAGTTATGAATTAATACTTCGTCAGTTATTGTTGTTGGTACTCCTTGGTATCTATGGTGCGTATGACGTTGATGCTCGTGGGACAGATTGTGAAGTTGAGGTTTACGACGAGGTTGTGGTTGGAGGTGGTAATGGTACTATTGGCGTTGATGATGGTGGTACTGGTTATGTTGCTGATGCTGATGCTGGTGTTTGTAATCTCTGCACCATATTCTCCAAAGCCACTACCCGAGCGCGAAGCTCGTTGACTTCTTCTATTACACTGGGGTGATTGTCGGTTCGGACGAGCGGATAAATAAAATCTAAAATTTGATGTAATATATAATCGTGACGAGATACTCTGGAAATGAGCGAGAAAATGGTGTTTCGGACAGGTTCGCCGGTATGTGCTTCAGGTTCTTCGTGAAGAGGGCAATGTGGTGGATGGAAGAGATCACCTTCTTCTTGTCTCCAATGATTGAGGAGGCTACGAACCCATCCCCAGTTCATCCAGAATAGGTGATGACTGATTGGTTGATCTATTCCGTTCACACTGCTTTCAGAGCTTGAATGGGTTTCCATTTCGAAATCTGAGTGACTTGAACTGATGACGAATTCCATTTCGTACGATTGGATAAAGGATTTTTTTTTTCGATATGAAATTATTTTGGCTAACGGATGGTATTCTAATTACATAGAATATATATATATATATATATATATATATATATATATATATATATATATATATATATATATATATATATATATATATATATATATATATATATATATATATATATATATATATATATAGATCAAAAGATTTCGTAGATTACGGAGGACTTTGCGGGATATGTCAGGCAAAGTTTAAAGTAACAGATACGATAAGATATGATTTAGCAGATATGCTAAGATATGAATTTTTGTCTATACACTATTCATGCAATCAATGCAGCAAGACGTGTCTTAGACTAAAAATGATAAGCATGTAATTTTCTGAGGATGATAAGTAGTTAATTTTCGACACAAAATGATAAGCAAAACTTTTGACATGCAGACACGGTCGAAGTCCAGACTCACTAATGCATCCTATCGACTTATCAGTTAGACACACTAATGCAGACCTGGTTCGCTAAGACCACCGCTCTGATACCAACTGAAAGGACCCATTCATATACATTATAAACGATTCACAATAGTTGATTACATTGCGAGGTATTTGACCTCTATATGATACATTTTACAAACATTGCATTCATTTTTAAAAGACAAACTTTCTTTACATCAAAAATTGACAGGCATGCATACCATTTCATAATATCCACTATCCAACTATAAATTGATTTAATAATAGTCTTTGATGAACTCAATGACTCGAATGCAACGTTCTTCGAAATATGCTATGAAAGACTCCAAGTAATATCTTTAAAATGAGCAAATGCACAGCGGAAGATTTCATTAACACCTGAGAATAAACATGCTTTAAAGTGTCAACCAAAAGGTTGGTGAGTTCATTAGTTTATCATAATCATTTATTTCCATCATTTTAATAGACCAAAAAAATTTCATTTCCAGTTCTCATAAATATACGTCCCATGCATAGAGACAAAAATAATCATTCATATGGTGAACACCTGGTAACCGACATTAACTAGATACATATAAGAATATCCCCTATCATTCCGGGATCCTCCTTCGGACATGATATAAATTTCGAAGTACTAAAGCATCCGGTACTTTGGATGGGGTTTGTTAGGCCCAATAGATCTATCTTTAGGATTCGCGTCAATTAGGATGTCTGTTCCCTAATTCTTAGATTACCAGACTTTAATAAAAGGGGCATATTCGATTTCGATAATTCAACCATAGAATGTAGTTTCAATTACTTGTGTCTATTTCGTCAAACATTTATAAAAGCGCATGTATTCTCAGTCCCAAAAATATAAAGGGTAAAAAGGTAAAGGAAACTCACCATACTGTATTTCGTAGTAAAAATACATATAACGTCATTGAACAAGTGCAAGGTTGACCTCGGATTCACGAACCTAAATTAATTATATATATTTATGTGTTGGTCAATATTTATCTAACAAATTAGGTCAAGTCATAGTGTACCACAATCCTAATGCTCGAGACTAATATGCAAAAGTCAACAAAAGTAAATTTGACTCAAAATAATTTCTAAAAATCTATACATGATTAATATATAGTTTAAATATCGTCGTTTTATATTTTTAAATATTTTTAAAAGATTTATTAGAGTAAATAATATAATTTATTTATTAATAAATAAAATTTTATATTAAATTTATATAATAAAATATACTTTTATATATATTAAGTAATAAAATTTATAGGGTTCATTTAATATCATAAAGATAATATGATAGGTATTATTAAAGTAAGTTATTACACGTAATAAAATATGTTTGTATCACATATTTATTTGATAAAATAATATCTATAATGATAATAAGTAAAAGTTGTATTATTTTGTAATAATAATTATTATTATAAAAATATCAATATTTATAATTACTAAGATGACATTATGATAAAATGATAATTCTAATTATGATAACTTTAATATTTACGATAATTTTTAATATTATCTTTAAAATAATAATTCTATTTAAAATAATAATAATAATAATGATATTTTATAGTAACAATGACATTTCTATTAAAATGATAATTTTTGTTAAAATGATAGTTTTAATACTAACGATACTTTTAATAATAATAGTAATGATAAAAATAATAAGAACGATAATTTTATCTAAATCAATATCTTATAATATTTTAATTTCATCATGATACTCTTACCCATTATTTCCTAATCGTTTCGTTTAATAGCTTTTAATCGTCTTTTATATCGTGTTCATAATAATGATAATAATAGTAATCAAAACAATTAGGTGTTACAAATATTTGTTTTAATTACACTAATATTAATAATCATAGTTACTATAACATTATTAACGATAATACTAATAATTATCTTAATGATAATATAGTAATAGTAATAATAATAATAACAATAACAATAACCATTTTTAAATAACGATATATATATTAATAATGATAATAATAATAATAATAATATTAATAATAATAATAATAATAATAATAATAATAATAATAATAATAATAATAATAATAATAATAATAATAATAATAATAATAATTGGATAATAATAATAATACTAATTATAACTTTAACGATAATAACGATAGTAATAATAAAAAAAATAACAATTTTTAATGATAAATTCCTTTTATGATAAAGATAATAATAATGATAATAATAAGATAAAACTAGAACGACGATAAAAGCGACGATAATAATAATCATTTTTATTAAAAATATCAAAAATTCAATTGATTATAACTTCTAATCCGTTCATCGAAACCATTCGAAATCTAAAGGAAAAGTTCTTAATTTTTCGCTAGCTTTTCAAGGACATGCATATCTTATACCTTATCTCAACCGCAAGTGTAACTAATTCAAGATTCAACATAACCTGTTTAAGGGCAATATCAAAAGTACAAGCATGCATAATCCTAAATACTCGAGCACTAGTCAGGGATACACTATTAGCATGTAAAAGTTAAATTATGAGTACTCACGTATCAATATTGAGATTCAATATTGCAGGAAAGGTACGTAGATGCAACGGAAATGATAAACACTATATTGACCTCACGAGCATACCCATGAACCATACTCAATCACCTCCATAGCTATAACCCATAATTTCCTTAATCCTATCCCACTCAAAAAACAATTTCGAAATCACTCGGACAGCACTCCGTCGTAATATTTTATGTATACTAATAATATCTTGAAATAATACGGAGTAAATATATATATATATATATATATATATATATGTAAATCGATTGAGAGAGTTTAGAGAAAAATATTTTCAAGTTTCTATGAAATAATGAAACCTATTGAATTCTATTTATCATAGATTTTTGAATTATTAAAGTGAATTATTAAAGTATGAATTATTAAAGTGAATTATTAAAGTATGAATTATTAAAGTGAATTATTAAAGTATGAATTATTAAAGTGAATTATTAAAGTATGAATTATTAAAGTATAAATTATTAAAGTTAAAGTAAAGTAAAAATAAAGTAAAGGTAAAGTTTAAGTATAGTAAAAGTATAAAACTATGTACGTATAATACGCGTATAAATATATATAATATTAATTTAAATCGTTATATATATTTAATAAAATAAAAGATAAATATCGTTATCTTTATCATACTAGTTAAGTAATGAGTTGTCAAAAGTGGTTCTAGATATTTATAAAAGTTATATACGTTTTAATAATAAAGTTCTTTTTAAACTGAAAACGTTTTTGTACGTTTGAAACTAAATAGATCAATCGAGTCTTTATGAGATTCAATCTTCCACTATCCTTTGTCTAGTTCTCAATGATTGACAATTTGTTCTTATTTATAAATCACTTTACCATTTTTCGAATATTGTTAAAATGGAAAGATTTCTCAAATCAACGTGGGCCTTTCAACAGAGACTTGTAATCATAATTCAATATATCTGATAATTCAATCATTTGATCTTATCTTCTAATTCCATTGATAAACATTTTGAAACAGATACAATCATATAAAGTATTTAATCTAATATTTTGTTTACGTTTCAAGTTATAATATATATATACACATATACATATATAATCATATTCGTTTAATGGTTCGTGAATCGTTGGAACTTGGTCGAGGTTGAATGAATGTATGAACATAGTTTAAAATTCTTGAAATTTAACTTAACAAATATGCTTATCGTGTCGGAAACATATAAAGATTAAAGTTTAAATTTGGTTGGAAATTTCCGGGTTGTCACAAATGCCCCTTTCGGGAAGGAATTTTTGTGTAGGGGAACCATTATGAGTACGGAGATGGAGGACGATGAGAGACATGCACGAATAAAACTAATCCATTTTGAGCCGAAACCCATGCATTGCATGGTGTCATATAGGAAATCTCATTCAATGAAATCAAATGCCTTCACAAAGTCCACTTTGAAGATGAGACCTTTTTGTTTTTTGCGTTTTAATTCATCAATTATTTCATTGGCAATTAGAACACTATCGAGAATGTTACGGCCTTTAAGGAAAGCGGTTTGTTCATGACCGATAACTTTATGGATGACTTTAGCGAGACGGTTAGAAAGGATTTTGGTGAGTATCTTGTAATAGCTACCAATGAGGCAGTTAGGTCTGTATTCGTTAAAACCAATGAGATTGGGTTTTTTGGGGATGAGAGTGAAGAAGGATGCATTGCATCCTTTGGAGATTTCGGAGTGGCTCCAAAACCATTCGAGGGCTTTTATGAGGTCGCATTTGATTATTTTCCATTATTTTTTTGACAAACTTCATGTTAAAACCGTCGGGGCCCGGAGCTTTTTAGCTTTCGCAATCGTTTAGAGCCTCCCAGATTTCTTTTTCAGAGAAAGGTGATTCGTTAATGATGTTGTCGTGGGAAGAAATGTAATCGAGATGTGGAGCGTTGTCGAAAGGACACTTGTTTTTGAGCTTTTTTGTTTTGAAAATAGATTTGAAGTAATTATAGGCTTCGGTTTTAATTATGTTGGGATCTTCGGTCCAGGTGCCATTTATAGCCATACCGTGTATATTGTTCTTATTTGTACGACGTTTAATGAAATTATGGAAATATTTACAGTTTTCGTCACCTTCAAGTGCCCATTTAATATGTGATTTTTGTTTTAACATTTTAGATTTCTTTTTCAATATGGAGTATTTTTTTCTTCAACCCATTTTAGTCTTTCGGCTTCGGATAGGGGACGATTTTCCGCTGTTGTTTCCCAATCGTTTGAGGCTACTAAGTGATTGTGTATCCGATGCATACAATCTTTGGAAACAGTGGTTATTAGTATATAAACGTGTTTTATGCATTTAACGACAGTTTTAGAGATGTACAGTAGTAAATAAAATCCTATTATTAAACATACAAACTTACGAAATGTCTTAAAAAAGAGCAATGGTACACTTACAAACAAATGTATACTAAAAAAAAGTGTTAACAAAATGATTTTTTGGTTAAAGATTTATCTCTTCTTTAGCTCTCCAATTTTCAGGCGGTATCAACACTTGTATCTTTGTAAAATAAAGTTTGTAAATCTTTTGTAAGCTCCCCAAAAAATTCTACCGGTATCCGATTTGGATATAAAATGACACTCGCTTCCTCATACGACGCGCTCGAATGTTACGGAGTAATAATAAAATTGAAAAACCGACATCTTTGGTATAAGTGGGCGATTTTGTAATCATTTGAACACTTGACCAGTCAGAAAGGCCCACTTTGACTTACTAGGCCCACTTAGATAGGGTCCAACAGTACACTCTGGCCCAGATAAGACTTTCATCTCTTACTTCGTCCAACAATAGCTTCTTCACATGTCATAGATTTGATGTTTATTTCAACTTTTGTCAATATATATATATATATATTTCTTTTTACTTAACATTCAATTAAAATATAAAATATTAAAATATATAATAGAGTGCAAATAACTCAAAATTTTGTTAGTGAAACAGTACTTTTATTATTATTATTATTATAGAAGATAGAAGATTAAGAATTAAGATTATAGATTATAGAATTATAGATGGAGTCATTCAAGTTTGGGATTATTGTACTTTGTGCCATTCATTAATCATTAATGTGTTGTGATAGCGATGCTAATTGGCAAGGTTGCAAAATTCGCTATTCGGGGATTAATCGATCGGAACTTTGGAAGGATTAATCCGCAATTTGAGGATTAATCGAAGATTAATCGGATTGTACAGTATACATTTAAATATTAAATCTTAAAAATTAAATGTGTAACTATAGAAAAAATCATAAATATAAAGATAATTTTTAACATAATTGTCTAAAATTGTTCATTTTGCTTCAAAACTATAAATTCTACTTTAAATTCATGTTAAAACATTAACCCTTTTTTACTTTAACTGACTTTGATTACCAAATTCGATTTTGATCCATCAATTAACGTTGACCGTTTAATTAAACGGATTTTTAAAAATCGAAACGGATTGCTCCTAAAAATGATTAGTCGGAGATTAATCTGCGAGTAATCGGGTTTTTTACAACACTACTAATTGGTACTATAAGTCACTTAACTATCGCAAGATTGCGCACTGATTAGGACCTTGAACTCCTTGCTAAAAATCACAGGTTCAAATCTTAAAATGGTCAGGGAATGTTAGGGAAACAGTCACCGACAATTTCGATGGGGTCACGTACATCGAAGTTAAAAAAATACTCGCTCTCTTAAGTAACCCGAATAGGAAAAACCTCTAAAATACACACAAAAGAAAAAAAGAAAGTTATGCCTTTAAAAAGAAAATATACAATAAGTCACTTTTGAGTCACTATAAGCTAAAAGCCAAAATTGATTGGAAATAAGGTCAGCAAGCCCACATGGTGAGAAGAAGAAACCAAAATTCCTTTACACTTGAATCATCAAATTGTGGTTGCATGTACTCAATAATATCCCGATTTGATATATAATATAGATATAGAATATAGACATGGATTAGTCCCGTTTAACTCTGACAGACTGACAACATACATTTAATGACATACTCAAGGTTTTAATTACTCTATCATGTGTTTTTTACAATTCTACCAATGAACTTTCTCTTACAGCCGGTGTCGACCAAGTCTCAACCTTTTTTGAGCAACGACACGGGGGACGGGGATTTCAACGACACCACTTCACCGTCGATCCTCACCGTCGGTGACCCAGCGTCACTTAACCGACGGTGGGTTTGGCTATTTTTTTTTTAATTATTTTCTTTAATTTTGCAACGGATATATTTACATTTATCATATATACAATATACAATTCAACCTTCTCATTTCACAACTACATTCTCATTTTACAAAAAAACATTCAAACAAGAAAAAAATTCCAACAACCCAAATCAACCAAACACTCCCTACAATCCAAATAATCAAAACTCTCCTTACAACCCAAACAATCTTTTTACTAGTCAATGGAATTGGTCTCCGATTCCGAGTACACCTCCATTTAGTGGTGCTACATGGCAAGGTAACACACCTATTCCACAAATCTCACCCGATGAGATGAACGTGTGAGATACGTAGTTGTGTGGCCAAGATGAATGCAGAATCCAAATGTGTTGGTGAAACCGATGAATCATCGAGTTAATTTGTATGTTTTAAAAACAATCGTGCTTGTTTCGTTTAATTTGTTTTACTTTTTTTATTTAATCTTAAGTATTGTAGTTCTTTTTTTTTTAATTAATGCAATGGTTTTATTTAGTTGTTTATATTTATATTTAAATTTCATTTTATTTAAAATTAAGTAAAATATTATAATTAAGAATGAATAAAAGAAATATGGACACTCGGAATGGACACTGAACGACGACACCTCATGTTTTTCTCTCCTCAGTCACTTCCAGTGTCTTTCAAATACACCGGAAATGGACACCGAACGACAACTTGCGCTCTTACACTATAAATTGCTTGTTAAGGTGGTGTACTTTTGAGTGTTTTTGGAATATTACAGACTAAGAAAGTGAGAAAATTGTCCACTTTTATTTTCTTAACAGATTAATCTAGATTCTAGACCCAATTTAAGCAACTAAAACTTTAAAAACTAATTCTTGGGTCTTCACTTCACAAGTGCATTGACTTTTTTGGGGGGCAAAAAAGCGATAATATTATAACGGATCCGAAGATCAAGCGGTACAACCGTCACAAAAGAATCCAACAATGAGTCCTAGACAAACTAAACTAACCCAACCAAACAGATCACTAACAGGGTGAACAAACTCATTTAATCTAGTTAAACAAAGTAAACTAAGGCTATAACTAGTGCATTGACTGCTTGTATGTTTTTATCAAAGGTTAAAATGAGGTAACAGGAGCAAGTCAAACAGCAAAAGTTATGATCAAAGTAAAAGATTATTTTGCAAAAGCAAAAGCAAGTTTTGTCCCTTAAATTATGGAATTACAAGATTCCAACATGTATAATAATTTTTTAATCATTAAAGGCAATACAGTACCAAGCTTCTTGAATCTTTAACAAGAAAGTTCTTATCTTTAACACTTTGGCTACCTTTGACCCAAAGATTCCACACTCAATGACTCAAAGTTAGCAGATTTCAAGTAACATTCAAGTCACATTGAAATTTTGTTTCAAACCGGCGAAAAAAAATGATTTTAAAGAATTGCATCAGCATATAGAGTAGTACTGTATTAAATTTGGCAAGAACATATGACTAATTTGACTACTACTAATCATTCAAGTAAAAGTACACATAAACAAGATGAAAAACAGCAACATTTTTCATGTACCTTGCAATCTTCCCTTTCGAGGTAATTCCATATCAACTGAAGACGGATTACGCATTTGATTTTCATCCGAAGTTGCAAATTTTCTTTTCTTAGACCATAACCAAATCTTTGAAACTGAAAAACTATCAGTTTTTGCACCAATATTAATCCTTTTCCCTTCAATATCTTCACATTGTTGAATTCTTTCTACATCCTTTATAAAGTGTGTATCTTGTAAATCTCTCTGAAGTGGGACCCGCAGGTTCGTCTCACCAACAACGTACGCATAAGAACCCATCGAATAACATCTTCGTGCATCTAAATTACTACTACTAGTCTCACCTACATTATCATTTTCACCTTCACTTATTTTTCTAAACTTACCAAGTCTCACATGAAACACCCCTTTTTCAACTACAGTTTGTTCAGGCTCAATTGTTTTTAAACGAGCTGAAATCGCGTTTTCCTCTGTTTCCCTCGGGTCATCAAAATTGAATATCGGGTTATCCATTGAAAACCCAGGGTCAAAAAGTGTATTTCTACAAAGAGGGCAAGTTGAATTCGATAAAAGCCAAGTATCTATACAGTTTATATGAAACGCATGGCTACAAGTTGGGAGTAATCTCAATTTATCAATCTCTGAAAATTCACACAAACAAACAGCACAATCGAACGGTTCACTAACACCCACTACTTCTTTATACATGAAAACAGGTAATGCATCGATAAACGTTTGATCTAAACCAGAATCATGTAAATGAAAAAGCTGTTGAAGTTGTCTTTGAAGTGCATCAGATGGTGAACCATCTGGAAATCGATTCGATTGAGGAGAACTTGGTGAAGATTTGTGTTTTGTCAAGAATTTAACAAGCAAATGCAGTAACCCAGATATGAAGAACAATACTGCTAATATTATTATAATGAAAAGAACTGCAGGGCTTATTTTAGTACCTGAAGATGATGAAGGGGTTGATGTATTATGAAAAGTAACACTAAAAGGTGGCGAAATCGATGAATATGATGATGATGATGATGATGATGATGATGATGATGATAATGATGATGATGATGATGATGGGGTAGATGAAATAACATTAACACCATCTTCTTTATAGATTTGATATTTCATCCAAGAAACTTTAACATTTGTATGCCTAGAAAACAGACTTTCCTCTACAAGCCCCATCATTGAACAGATCTTTTGTATCCAACTCAAATATAATCAACATTTATTCAATAAACCCCAAATCATATTTTTGATAAAAGATTCATACCCAGATGCTAAATTCCAAAAAGTTCAAAACTTTACTTAAGAATGGAACAAATTTCACAAGATAATTATAATGGGTCAAGTTGGATTTAGCTACAAGATGAATCTTAACACAAACAACCGATTATTGTTTAAAAATAGAATACAGTGACAAAAATCAGACTAAATTAGTAGTAGTAATATTTTTTCATACTTTCACCTACCTTGAACCTTGAAGAAGCCCACGTTCTAGTTCCACTAGATGAAATGAAACCCTAAAATGTCTCAAAAACAAGAAAAAGATTAATATACAATCAAAATCAGAAATCCCTATTTGAAGTTATGTAAGAAAAATTAATATTATTATGGATTAGGAATATATGGAAATGAGAAGTGAAAGAGATGTGTAAGTGTGAGTGTGTGAATGAATCTTTTAAGGTGGGAAATGTAATTGAATTGTTTTGATTCTAGTACTATTTGATATAGTTTCCAATATTTTCAATATTGAAAGTGAAGGGTGCAGAAATCGGTTCGCGGGGAGTTTTCGGCAGGGTCTCCAAAACAAGTACTCGGAGAACTCGGTGAGAATCGGGGAGTTATCGGCGGTTGACTTTCGTTGAATTTTGAGATTTTACCGAGTTTTTTTCCGAGATTTGACCGATTTACCGAGATTTGACCGATTTTTTCGAGATTTGACCGATTTTTCCGAGATTTGACTGATTTTTGGTCGTTGACCGATTTTTTGGCCGATTCCAAAACGAGTTCTGGGCAGGGAGGTCAAACCGATTTCTCCCCGAGAAATCGGCCGAGTTTTCCGATTTTTGCAACACTGTTGAAAGTAGAAGAAAGATGGCACAGCGCGAGACTATCAAGTGATTGGAATAACTAGCAGTTTGTACTTTGTAGGTGTGTATTTTCTCATCGGTACTAATTGCTATAGTCACTTTTTTATCAGGTTTAACTGATGAGTAAATCATTTTCAACCATAATATACTTCCCTCGTAAAAATTGGATCTACTACATTAATTAATTATAATATAAATATAATAATATAAATGTCAAAGGTAACCCTTTAATGTATGCATGAACTTCGTCCTTATTTGTATTATAAACTGTATCGAGGATCGTGATGCTCACACTTGTGACCTTAACATATGTGTGTCATTTTTAACACATTGAACCACTGCTTTCAATTATTTAGTTGATAGTTGATAATGTAGTGCATAACATGCGTATCGCCACATCTTTCTTATACTATTCTTTGTAGGAACATTCTTCAACATGGTATATATAGACTTCAGACTTGGTCCGAGACTTTTAAAGGTTTGCAGAGAATTATTGTGGAAGTTATCTCCCTTGTTACGCTTGAAACCAATGTAGCTTTCGTAACACCACCACTTAAGAGACAAGAAGTCCAGGAAGAGCTATATCTTAGACAATATTGTCGCACTTTCTTTTTTACCAGATTGGATTTTTAGTGGATATTCGAAATCCAAAATTAGGTGGACCTCGTGGCTTCAGAACCGACGTTTTCTTTGTAATTGGTTTTTTATCTAGCTACTCGCTAGTCTTTTAATAAAGTTTTTTCCGTTAATAAACAAGAAAGCTTTACTAAACTATTAAATCTAAAACACTAAGCAAATCAACTATTGTTAAGGTTTAGATAGTGATGTATCCTTCTAGAATTCCATTTTAATTATCATCATTACAACTAATACATGATAAAACTAAGCAATCGTGAAAGGGAGAGAATCACTATATGACACATGTTAACACTTCACAACGTTAAGAAAATTAGTAGGAAGATTAGGTATGAAAACATTCCCGTTAATGAGTTTGGGTCATTATCAGGTCTCGGGTCCTATCAAAATGAAATTCTGTCGATTTCGAATACAAAATGAGCTTGCAACATATAAATAAGGCCATCAGGTTTGAGGAAATTCAACATAAGCTTCTCAAGCCATTCGATATTAATATGATGAAAACTATTATGCTTTGCTTTCTGGTTTTCAAGTATCAATCATAATCCTTAGATTTCTGAATTTTACAAGTTTGAGCATTCCAGCTATGATAATATATGTTGCCTCATCTAAATAATTCTAACACGGCAATTATTTGGTGAGTACTCGGTTTTTGAAACTCGGGGAGTACTCGGCAAATACTCGGCCAAAACTGGGGATTACTGGAGAAATCGGTCAATACTTTTTCAAAGTCAAACTTGGTCAACATCCGAGTACTCACTAAAAAGTACGTCAACACCGAGTACTCCCTAAAAAGTCCCGACCCTGAGTAGCACTTTTTGCAACCTTCAACCAACACCATCAAGTCAAACTCAAACTGATCGTGCTCAAGTTTGGTTCAGCTTATTGCATTTTTATTTGACACTAAAATCTCCATTAAAATCCAAAATCACGGAGGCAAAGTTTCAAATCCATAAACCTCATTTGCGAAAATTTGTTAACCAACTTCAGATTTCAGAACTTAACCAAAGAATGCCAAACATGTTTCTAACCCAATATTTACATCATAAGAATGTAAACGGGAAAAAAAAATAAAAAAATAAAAAAATAAACGGTCACCAATCAACTCCTACGTCTGTGTTATTGTTTTTTTTTTCCCCCCAAATGTAAAAGACAAAATTTCATTCCTCGTCCCTGAACTTTACATCAAATTTGACTCCATGTCCTTTTTCTTTTTTTTTGCATTCCTCATCCTTAATGTATCAGAAATCTACATCCCTCGTCCTCCCGTCTAGTTTCTGTCTATTTCGACCGTTTGTTCAGTCATGTGCAAAGCATGTGAGGGTATTTTAGTCTTTTTATTTTATTTCTTTTTTTATTATTTAACTTATTTTTTCATCCTCATCCTCATCCTCATCATCATGTTAATCATCCCAAATTAAAAACCCTAATTTTATACTTCTATCATGAAAGAAACTGCCCAAACAATTTAAACCTTAATTGAAACTGTAATCCAAACAATCGAATTACGGTAATACTCCAAAACCCTAACCTCCTCCGATTCCACCGCAGTTCTACTCAAGCTCAATAATTCAAACTCATCAAACTCCGTTTCACTTACTAACTCTATCAGATCGTTCTTAATTTCAGAAAACAATGATGATATACCTTTAAGCTTTTTATCGCCATTGCAGCTGTAGTTTCAGCCTTTTTAGCTTTCGTGCAGTGTAACGTCACCAGACCTCCGGTGACACTGCCGGCCTTGAATCAATAAAAAATATAAACTTTAGAAGACCAACGAGTGATTGAAGGTTCATCCGCCATTGATAATATGCTTTCCTTTTGTGATGAATTGATAAAATTCAACACAAAAAGACTTGAAATCTAGAGATCTGAAAGTGTGAATTTGATACCCTTGAATTAATGATAAAAGAAATTGGGATCGAAAGAGTTGTTAGAGTGCAAGCAGAAGATACTTGAAAAGCTGTCTCTATAGTGAATAAATGAATAAAGTTGCAAGAGTTAATATAATACTGTAAGTTGCAAGAGTTAATGAAAGAAACTGTAACTCATTTCGGTGCTCAAGGTTTGGTTTTGATTTTTGATTACAATTAGGTGATTTTTTGATTATGATGACGAGCTGATTTCTTGATTTTATAGAAGTATAAAAACTAGGGTTATTAATTTGAGGATGATTAACATATGATGACGAGGATGAGGATGAAAATATAAGTTAAATAATAAAGAAAAGAAATAAAATAAAAAGACTAAAGTACCCTCACATGCTTTGCACATGACTGAACAAACGGATGAAATAGACAGAAACTAGACGGGAGGACGAGGGATGTAGATTTTTGATACATTAGGAATGAGGAATGCACAAAAAAAAGAAAAAGGACATGGAGTTAAATTTGATGTAAAGTTCAGGGACGAGGAATGAAATTTTGTCAATGTAAAACAAATACATGTACAGTTCATAATGCACTCAAAGAAACACTTATTTTATCGATTATTAGCAAAGATGAAGAGCTACTAACATCGAAAACACACAAAGATGTGTCAAACATTGCATTCTTTTCCTTCAAACATGCAGATTCTCTCCACTAAATGAAGAGGTAAAAAGTAAAAATCATGTATCGAAACCTATCAAAACTTTTCTCCATAATAAGCTGCAGTGCCAACCATGAGTGCAACGGTCCCACCTTGAGCAACTACACGAGCCCTCATCAGTTTTTGACCCAAGTGCGAGTTTCCTGTTTTGAAGCTGATTAAACCTGCTGTGAGTACCCCTGCTGTGATTAAGGCACCTATAACAACAAACAGGGTGAAAAAAAAAAAAAATCAAAATATATACCAGTGAAAGCATCCATAAAGTCATAATGACTTGCTATATTTCATATTTTCAGGTTTCTCGTATTGCATATCCTTATTACATTCTTATGTATGATTCTTGGTTTGAAAAAGGGAAATAAACACTCTGAGGCGCTGTATACGCTAAGGCGGGTGCCTCACATAATTGGAACGCCTAGAACGCATAAAATACTTATAAATTGCTTCTTCTAACATTCTACGCCTCTACGGGTAACATTTTAAAAAGTAGTCAAAAAAATCAAGGTAACAGTTGCTATAAAAAACAATGTCAAAAAGTAATTAAGGAACTAAGCTTATAAGTACCAGCAGCAACCAAAGTACGATACAAAAGCAATTTGTGAAGCAAAACATTTGTCACTAATATAGTAAATTAGTAATATGTAGTGATATTTAAAGAATTCCACAACAGTACATTGCTTCAATTTGGTGTTTTGACTCAAACACTTGAGCCGTTAGCTTTGTTAGAGACGTATAGTTGTGTTAGGAACTTAGATTTGGGATAGATTCGGCATAAATGATCTGATATTGATTAATGGAGTTTCAAAATATAGCCATTAGAGCTAAATAAGAATAAGCACAAAAGTATATGTAGAAACCTTGCTAATTAATGGAGTCATAATAACTTGTCACGCTATCTAAATCATGAAAAGGTAATTAACGATATCGCCAGCTGATAACCCTTTGATGACTAAAATCGTCACTTTGTGGTTTTATTTCCAAATTGAGCTGAAGTACATCCCTAATTATCTTACATTTACTTACAAAGTCCCTATAGTTCTTTACACTATATCATTTTCAAAAGTGTGAAATATCATATCATATTCATTTCATTTGTATGCCGAGATATTTCCACAACACAATGCACAATTCATCATGACTCACAAGCACATAAGGCTTCAACAACACTAAAAAAAAATTAACGATGTGCCTAATCATCGGACACCTTAGTGTTTCAGGGACCATAAGCTGACAATATATACACAAACACTTATAATTTGAATATATGAATCTAAATCCTAAATACAATAGTCAATTGTATCATTACTAGAAACAATACACAATTTACACAAAGACTAAAATTGAAAATAAATTACGAAAGCCTAATAAATACAAAATAGCAGATATTATGCAATATCAAATTGGAATTCAGGTAAAAAAATAAAAATAAACTAGGGTTTTGAAAATTATTTAAAAAAAAAAAAAAATTACCAATGGGAACGAAGGGATTTTTGGAGCGTTTTTTCTCAGGAAAAAGACTTTGAAGCTCCGAATTGGCTCCCATATTTGTTAATTTATTAAATTTCGGCGTATGAGTTGAATCGATGAATAATAGATCGAGCACTTGTGCTGTATTTTATTAAATTTTGTTGTTGTTGTTTTTGTTGTTGTGGTTGTTGTTGGGGATTTGTGGCCCTAAAGGCGATTACGCTACCAGTGTAGTTTTTACTCACAAAATCAAACTTTTCATCCCGCACTCCCGTAGGTAGTCGCCTTCTAATCTGTATCCATCTCAATATCGAAAATTTACTTTAAAATTAGTGCCGATGAGCACGCGCGTTGCGGCAGGGTCTTTCGGCCTGCGTATTCATATTTAACGTAGCGTTGTGCATTTATAGAGGGGAACACTGTAGTGACCCGAACTTTTCCATGTTTATATATATTAATTGAGATTGATATTTACATGATTAAATGTTTTCAACATGTTAAGCAATCAAACTTGTTAAGACTTGATTAATTGAAATATGTTTCATATAGACAATTGACCACCCAAGTTGACCGGTGATTCACGAACGTTAAAACTTGTAAAAACTATATGATGACATATATATGGATATATATATAGTTAACATGATACTATGATAAGTAAACATATCATTAAGTATATTAACAATGAACTACATATGTAAAAACAAGACTACTAACTTAATGATTTTTAAGCGAGACATATATGTAACGATTATCGTTGTAAAGACATTTAATGTATATATATATCATATTAAGAGATATTCATACATGATATTATCATGATAATATAATAATTTAAAATCTCATTTGATATTATAAACATTGGGTTAACAACATTTAACAAGATCGTTAACCTAAAGGTTTCAAAACAACACTTACATGTAACGACTAACGATGACTTAACGACTCAGTTAAAATGTATATACATGTAGTGTTTTAATATGTATTTATACACTTTTGAAAGACTTCAATACACTTATCAAAATACTTCTACTTAACAAAAATGCTTACAATTACATCCTCGTTCAGTTTCATCAACAATTCTACTCGTATGCACCCGTATTCGTACTCGTACAATACACAGCTTTTAGATGTATGTACTATTGGTATACACACTCCAATGATCAGCTCTTAGCAGCCCATGTGAGTCACCTAACACATGTGGGAACCATCATTTGGCAACTAGCATGAAATATCTCATAAAATTACAAAAATATGAGTAATCATTCATGACTTACTTACATGAAAACAAAATTACATATCCTTTATATCTAATCCATACACCAACGACCAAAAACACCTACAAAGACTTTCATTCTTCAATTTTCTTCATCTAATTGATCTCTCTCAAGTTCTATCTTCAAGTTCTAAGTGTTCTTCATATATTCTACAAGTTCTAGTTACATAAAATCAAGAATACTTTCAAGTTTGCTAGCTCACTTCCAATCTTGTAAGGTGATCATCCAACCTCAAGAAATCTTTGTTTCTTACAGTAGGTTATCATTCTAATACAAGGTAATAATCATATTCAAACTTTGGTTCAATTTCTATAACTATAACAATCTTATTTCAAGTGATGATCTTACTTGAACTTGTTTTCGTGTCATGATTCTGCTTCAAGAACTTCGAGCCATCCAAGGATCCGTTGAAGCTAGATCCATTTTTCTATTTTCCAGTAGGTTTATCCAAGGAACTTAAGGTAGTAATTATGTTCATAACATCATTCGATTCATACATATAAAGCTATCTTATTCGAAGGTTTAAACTTGTAATCACTAGAACATAGTTTAGTTCATTCTAAACTTGTTCGCAAACAAAAGTTAATCCTTCTAACTTGACTTTTAAAATCAACTAAACACATGTTCTATATCTATATGATATGCTAACTTAATGATTTAAAACCTGTAAACACGAAAAACACCGTAAAACCGGATTTACGCCGTCGTAGTAACACCGCGGGCTGTTTTGGGTTAGTTAATTAAAAACTATGATAAACTTTGATTTAAAAGTTGTTATTCTGAGAAAATGATTTTTATTATGAACATGAAACTATATCCAAAAATTATGGTTAAACTCAAAGTGGAAGTATGTTTTCTAAAATGGTCATCTAGACGTCGTTCTTTCGACTGAAATGACTACCTTTACAAAAACGACTTGTAACTTATTTTTCCGACTATAAACCTATACTTTTTCTGTTTATATTCATAAAATAGAGTTCAATATGAAACCATAGCAATTTGATTCACTCAAAACGGATTTAAAATGAAGAAGTTATGGGTAAAACAAGATTGGATAATTTTTCTCATTTTAGCTACGTGAAAATTGGTAACAAATCTATTCCAACCATAACTTAATCAACTTGTATTGTATATTATGTAATCTTGAGATACCATAGACACGTATACAATGTTTCGACCTATCATGTCGACACATCTATATATATTTCAGAACAACCATAGACACTCTATATGTGAATGTTAGAGTTAGCTATACAGGGTTGAGGTTGATTCCAAAATATATATAGTTTGATTTGTGATCAATACTGAGATACGTATACACTGGGTCGTGGATTGATTCAAGATAATATTTATCGATTTATTTCTGTACATTTAACTGTGGACAACTAGTTATAGGTTACTAACGAGGACAGCTGACTTAATAAACTTAAAACATCAAAATATATTAAAAGTGTTGTAAATATATTTTGAACATACTTTGATATATATGTATATATTGTTATAGGTTCGTGAGTCAACCAGTGGCCAAGTCTTACTTCCCGACGAAGTAAAAATCTGTGAAAGTGAGTTATAGTCCCACTTTTAAAATCTAATATTTTTGGGATAAGAATACATGCAGGTTTTATAAATGATTTACAAAATAGACACAAGTACGTGAAACTACATTCTATGGATGAATTATCGAAATCGAATATGCCCCTTTTTATTAAGTCTGGTAATCTAAGAATTAGGGAACAGACACCCTAATTGACGCGAATCCTAAAGATAGATCTATTGGGCCTAACAAACCCCATCCAAAGTACCGGATGCTTTAGTACTTCGAAATTTATATCATATCCGAAGGGTGTCCCGGAATGATGGGGATATTCTTATATATGCATCTTGTTAACGTCGGTTACCAGGTGTTCACCATATGAATGATTTTTATCTCTATGTATGGGATGTGTATTGAAATATGAAATCTTGTGGTCTATTATTATGATTTGATATATATAGGTTAAACTTATAACTCACCAACATTTTTGTTGACGTTTTAAGCATGTTTATTCTCAGGTGATTATTAAGAGCTTCCGCTGTCGCATACTTAAATAAGGACGAGATTTGGAGTCCATGCTTGTATGATATTGTGTAAAAACTGCATTCAAGAAACTTATTTTGTTGTAACATATTTGTATTGTAAACCATTATGTAATGGTCGTGTGTAAACAGGATATTTTAGATTATCACGTAAAGCTTTTTAAAACCTTTATCTATGAAATAAAGGTTATGGTTTGTTTTAAAAATGAATGCAGTCTTTGAAAAACGTCTCATATAGAGGTCAAAACCTCGCAACGAAATCAATTAATATGGAACGTTTTTAATCAATAAGAACGGGACATTTCAAACACGGCCCATGTGTTAAGTGCCGTTTTAGATGTGATGGTATTAACTCTGATATGTGATGGTTCATACGCACTTTTGATCTTACATACTCTCAAACGATCACATATATTGGTCAAAGTGCCCACTCCACTACCTTTGTTATCTATGACACACAATGATTCTTATGATTGCTATATATTATTATGTGTGTGCACTAACCCTTGATTAAAGGTTTTTCCAGCTCGTTGAGTTCATATCACTCCTTACTTGATATTATGACTTATGTGTGGACTAATCCTCTTTTCTATGAGTCTTATATTGCACATTTCAAGGGGGAGCTATATCATCTACCGCTATGTAAGATTCAAGGGGGAGCATTACTCTAGGGCGCGCTTAGTTCCAGGGGGAGCTAACCTTTTTGCTTCAACAAAAGGGAGAGAAAGTGTATGGTAAGTGACGTTAACACTTATGTCGACTTACATAACTAAGCACTTACCTATATGTTTGTCATCATCAAAAAGGGGGAAAATGTTGGTTAATGATCCAATGATAATATTCAAATGTTAATCACTTTGTTTTGATGATGAATAAAAGAGATAAGTGCTTAATCATATGCAAGACGACATGAGTTCATTAGCCTACACTATCTCTAGCAAAAGACCAATACATAAATAATTAAAGTTGGTAAATTTGCTATGCGGCTGCACCACGGTCGACCATGAGTCTGACCGTGGATGCCCTGTACCAACGGCTGCAATCTTTTTCAAATTTATGTTATGCGGTCAAGTACACGGTCGACCGCAGTTCGACCGCAGTTTTCTCTGTTACCAAAATCATCCACTTTAAGTTAGACCACTTTGAGGCATCTATAATTTACAAAACCTTTTTATACATACTTATAATAGTTGCTCTTTTTGATCTCAAAAGAGTTTTGAACCAAAAGATGTTAATCTTGATTAATCACACATAATGGCACATTAATGACAATTTAACTTGAAACAAGATTAAACATACAAGTGTTTTACCTTTTTATCCTATTAAATAATGTCGTTTAAACATACTAATAATGGTCATTAAAGTCCCAATTAAAGAGGTGCTCTCCCATTAGTTTTAAGTACCATTGTATGTATGTAAATGTAATTAGTTCAAGCTAGTCAATGTTGTAACAAGGATCATTAAGTTCCAACTAGATCCAAACTAGTTCAATTAAGATGTAACAAGGTTTTAAAGAGCTAGATACTTCCATCAAAGAAAAGACAAATGGTTAAAGTCATGAGTTATGAAGTTTGGATGATTTCTAATTGTCATGGAGCAAAATTCAGCATTTACCTCTTTTAGAATCAATGACAAAAGTCTCAAGAGAAGATGTTTTCCTCATTTGCAAGCAACCAATGGAGCTTGATACTTTCATCCATGTATTGACAAATTATTGAAGTCTTGGGATATGAAGTTTGGAGTATTATGGCTTGTCACAAGATTAGATGTTGACACATGCATATAATTCTTACAAAGAGAATTTGGAAGGTTGCTACTTGTCAAGTACTTACTTGAATATCACATGCATGCTTACAAGAAGTATTTTGGAAGATTGTTATTTGGCAAGTATCATGTGCATGCTTCCAAGATCAAATGTTGACACATGCATTGAAGGGTTATATTCAATGAATACTTCCAAGTCAAAGAGAATCTTTATGTAAGTAACATTATGAAGAAATAAGACAAAAGAGATGAAGAAGAAAACTCATCAACGGATATGTGTGCCCACTACTTTGCATTTCTATTGCCTATTTAAACAAGGCTTGAAGACACTTGAAGACCACCTCTTTCCAACATACTTTCAAAGTCATATCAACTAATCTCCCAAGCCTCAAGCACAAATCTATGGAGAGATTACAAGAGAGAAAGAGAGATTCTACTTACACTAAGTATAATTGTAATGTAAACTTTATGCTTAACATTTGTATCTTTAAGTTTACAATGTGAGATACTTCCTTGGAGGGGTTAAGGAAGTTAAATGGTTCTTGCGATAGAAAACATATATCTTACTTAATGATTCAACTTCCTTAAAGGGATCTAGGAAGTTGATTAATTTCATTGAAAATTAATACTTGTCCAATGTAAAGACAAGTTTGATCTAAGTAAGGTTGGTGTGACCTATTGAAGAACTATGGGTGATTGTAAGCTTAGCTATAAGTTTACTTGTAAGCTATCTTCTTAAATGGATCTAGAAGGTAGTTGTGATTTCACTAGATTAGAGCATTAGGATCTTGTGGTAAGAGCTTTTGGTGATTGTGAATTCTTCAAAGGGACGTAAGGGTTCATAAGTAGGGCTTATCGAGGAGCTAGTGTTGTATCCGGACATTTCACCGGGTTTGGGGTATCATAGTGAAGAAAACTCTCAATTTTGTAGAATTGGGGAGTGGATTAAGGTGGATTAGTTAACATCCACCCGAACCCCTATAAATCCTTGTGTTTGTGCATTTTACTTTATTTCATATATAGTCTAACAAACACAAGCATACTATTTTGTTAAAACTAGTTCCTTGAACTTGAAAACAATATCATTGTTGAACACAACATCCACTGTCGCATCTACGGTCGACCGTAGGATATCCTAAACCGGAAAAGTTTTAACAAATCGATTTTTGGAACTATTCACCCCCCTCTAGTTCCTACACACCACTTTTAGTAATATAAGTGTTAATTAATCAAATTAAAATGTTGTTCGGTGTCCATTTCAGGTTTGAATATGACGTGGATCATTAATAAAATAGAATAATATAAAAATAAAAAAAAACTAAGTTAAACCACCATCGGAGGAGAGACAGTGAGAAGCGACGGTGAAATCGATTGGGGGGCGATATCCATTTTTAGCCAGCGTCGGTGCTCGACGGTGAGATCAACCACAGGTACCTTGTGCTTTAATAACTTTGACAAGTTTTGTTGGGATTATATATTAGGGTAGTCATGCCACGAATGACCTGTACCCGATGGAAAAACTCGAAACCCGACACTTTTGGGTCGGGTTCAGATCCGGGTATTCGTGACATGGGCGGGTTTGGATGGTTTTATTTTTTTACGGGATCGGGTATGGGATGGGTTTAGATACAAACCCGCATACCAGACCCGTATATCTGGCCCGTGTACCCGTATACCTTACACGAAGGGGATTTCGTTTTCACTAATAAAATTTAGTAATAATAATATAAGCTACAATGTAGAAATTGTACTATTATTCGATATTTCTATATAGTCATTAGGATTTAATACTCATTTTAATAGTATTATTGAGAAATTTTTTTTTGAAATATATGAATGGTAAATGAGAATGTTTATAACAGAGATATTCGATGTCCACGAAAAAACTCGGTAACTCGTGAGTTAGTAAGTAAATGGGGATACTCGTTTACCTGTGGGGAAACCCGAAAACCCGACAGTTAGTTAGTAAATGGGGATCCGACGGGTATGACTCTGGGTTTGGGACATGTTTTTTTTATTGGGTTCAGGTCTGAGTTTACTTAGACCCGGCCCAAACCCGACTCGATGCCATTCACATGGTGAGGTAAACTTACTTGTTTTTAGTCTATTTAATATTTGTGTCCTCTATATGTTGTGATAATTAATAAAACTATGATTGAAAAGAAAAACTTGAATAAAGAAATATTCTATAAATAAACAAGTTAATTTCAAAAAAAAAAAAAAAATTCAATCCCACTATGAGATCTCAACCATCCCACTATGGGATCATGTTCTGTTCAAATTTTTGTAAAATCACACCCGATTCCATTTATGTAAAGAAAAATGTGGGGTTGGGACAAAATCACAACTATAAGTACACAATAGAAGCACCTTGAAACTTGCCATAATTGAAATTACTTGTGCCTTGAATCCTTGTATAAAAAATGACATGAGTTATTGTTTGATGTGTGCTTGATTAGTTGATCTTACATGATAGAATACTTAGGTTGTCACACAACTTAGAGCCTTTAGTGATAGATATAATATCTAAGATTAGACTCTAAGCATCTTAATAAGTATTCTTGAAACTCATATAGTCAAACAAAAGGTTACTAAGTAGGAATATCAATTAGAGACTAAAATCATTAACATATGACCACTTTAAAGAAGAAAAAGAATTTGTTCTTAGATAAAGTTGTAATTTTTAAAGTCAAAGTTACTAAATGATAAATCAACACTTGGCTTTAAAAGATACCTTGAGTAAACCTACCACAAGATTTTCAAAATCAAACTTTATAAAACTCAACATAGTGTCAAACTAGTCGGCGGTCAAGCCTACGGTCGACCGTGGATCGACCGCATAGGCTCTGATCAAAATGTGCTTTTGCAATTTTAAGATCGGTCGTGGTTTGATACCTTTAGATGTTGAATCGTTTTAAAATGATTACAATTTAGTTTTAAATTGTTTATTGTTAAGATTTAAACATTTTCTAATGTGAAGCTAATTATCGTCATTAAACGACACTCGTTAAAAGGTCAAGTTTTCAACTCATAAGTGTTAATAATTTTCAAACAACTATAAGTGTACAAGATGAATTATTCTCACTCAAGACATGAATTTAGCTTGATCAATTTTAAAATACAAACATGTCTAAAGGAAAATAAAAGTTTGCCAATTGAGAAAGGTGCAGAGACGAGTTAAGGTGAGAATATTTGATGCTAACAAATTCGGACCCAACAAACATTGGGTACCATGTTTTGTGTCTCTAACAAGTTGTAGGAACATGCAAGAAGGATGACACACGATGTTGACGAAGTGATTGATAATAAGTGCTCAAAATACATGTCCACATTAAATACATCACACTAAGCACAAAGAACATGATGACGGTGATGTAATATTGGATGGACATATTTGAAGAATACTCGTCGGTAGAGGTAACTATAGTTGCAAATGAATTACTCTTAAAATGTGCTACTTGAATTTTAACATGCATATATCTTAACATGCTAGTTAGGTCACAACTTAGTTGAAAGTAGAAACATGCTATGCATACAATTAGGTAGAATGTCTTATATACTTGCAAGTGAAATTGGTGAAAAGATAAGAACATGTCAATATGTGCGTTGCATCAATACATGTTTTTTTTTCTTGATGGCATATAAGATTAGATCACATGACCATGAAACTAATCATTAGAGATATACCTAATAGTAATATATGATGATCACTAAGTGAGCTAAAGTGTTAAAAAGATCATTCTCATTAGTTTGCTTCAACAAAGTAAATATTTGATAAACAAAGATAGCAAAGAGAATCATATTAAACAAATCTTAGGAGACATCAATATGAGTCAAATTAGATTTGAAGTGTGAGTTCGTTTTTTAGGTATATTATAGATTTTCAAAGTTCAACTTTGTAGTCTTAGTGGTTGTATATGATTTCCATCATCTATGCTTAAGGAGATATATTCGTGACGAAGAACTCACTCTAGGCTCATACCTAAATTACAAAAAGAAAATGATATTATTCTTGTCTAAATTGCTAAAGTAGTAGTCATTAATAAAAATTGCTAGTTAAACACATAAGCGTTTGTTGAGTTATTAAAATGTCTAAAACACACTTAGACATATTAGGACGGATGATTCTAAATCTTTGAGGTTAGAAAGCTTTAAGAATAATTCATGCTCTTAATTTCTAAACTAGAATTAGGTTTGCGTCAAACTAACACCTAGAACAAACAAGTAAAATGAAAAGTTTCACTAACCTTTTAGATAAGTGCTAAGGCATTAGACACACTTATGGAAATCAATGCTAGATTATCATTCAAAGGTGTATGTGTACGTCTCCAGGATAGTCTTTAGAAAGCAAAACCTAACTAGGTCTAAATAGATGTCCGAGTAGCCTTAAAGAATAATCGAACATACATGAAAAGGCTATATCTTTGCGTCTTGAAAGTCTTGATAAACTTAGGACATACTTGATTGATCATGTGTGTGAAATGGTAAAAGTTGGCAATACACTATTTGCTAAGGAGCATAAGAATAAAATGTTAATAGATGTTTATGACTTGGTTATTGATCCAATTAACCATTTTCCTTGTGAAAAGATCTTTGAACTCACGGATGATAATTTTGAAACATACTTGATAGAGAAACTTGAATGCTTTATTGTATGCTTTACACTCTAGGCTTAACTGTAGGCTTCCGCTCATTATACAATAGGTGTAAACTATATAATCTTTCTCTTTATCTCTCACATGTGCCATATATATGTTCATTACTTGTATAAGTGTGTGTGCAACATCTACCTACCATAATTTGTATGCTTATATGTTCTTATATGTGCAAATCTACTTGTCATACTTGCATGCTCATATGATCTTCATGCTTGACAACTTGAGTTATCTCTTTTCGAACCTATGTTGCTTGGAACCACCTTGAAAGATATTACCCTACACACTTAAAGATCATTAACTTGCTAACTGAATATTATTTGTGAAGGCATTGTGCTTAATACTTACTACATCCAACATGCCATATATTTTTCATCATGCTTGTGTGCTTACATGCTTACATGCTTATGACTTATTAACATGTTGAAAAATTGTGCTTGATGTTTTTATGCTCATGAACACTCCAAATCATTAACTATGATAAATGGAAAATGTCAACTAGTTAGCATTATTCATAGCCAAGTTAACATATGTTGACATGATGATAATTGTCTTAGATCATAATTGTTGAATGCTTGATAATCGATATTAGCTTGCTTACCATGAACTCTGTGATTGCTTGTTTTGTTATATCATTTAAGAACATTCTGGGGCTATATTTGAAAAGATAACTAAATAAGTAGTGATCTAACGTATATCGTATTTTGATATGAATTGCGAGTTAAATGCCTTCTCGGTCTAGTTATTTAGGTTATGAATATGCTCACCAAAATTCATGCTATGGAACATGCCTCTATTTGATTATCATGATTACTTGCTTACCATGCATGATTGTTACTTGTAGTGTGAATTCTAATTGAGCTTATTATGCATGATTAATTGTTTTGATGTGATATATGCTTACTATATTTATTCTTGAGTTCTATGTATGCATATATTTCTAAAACCCATGGAAATTTGATTCTACTATTTTCATGGCGTCTATTATTATTTTTGTTTTAGTATTTTTTTTTTTAACTTTTTCCTACTTAAAGGCCGGAGGTCCTCTCGGAAGCAATCTCTTTATCCGTTGAATAAAGAGAGGGATGACTTTCGCTACTTTTGAGAGTGTTTCACTCTGGATGGAGAAATGACTTGTCTTTATTCTCGGATAGGGGAAGGATTGTCTACATATCACCTCCCCCATACACCACTCATGTGGTATTGAGTTTTGTTGTTGTTGCTTGTGAGACTTCAAACACACTATTATGCTCATCACCCAAGCAAAGGAAAGTCCAAATATGTCACATGTTCGAGCCATTAAAAGGATCTTTAGAGAAATCTAAAAAGTTATAAGCATCATGAACATCATGTGCCTTGGAGATTCGGATATGATGGACAGCTACTATTAAAAGAGTGGTGTATGTGCATTAGTTGGTTTATGCATAACCTCTTGGCTCTCAAAGGAACAAATACTTGTAGCTCTCACTCTACTACCGAAGTCGAGTATATAGAAATTGAAATATCATGTTCTCAAGGCTTATGGATGAAACAAAATTTCCTCGATTAAGGTACCACTTCTTCCGAAACTCATATATGTGTGCATCCTCTTGCTAAAATTTTGTAACAACCCGACTTTTTCCGTTACTATCGTTACTTGTCTGTTAAATATTTAACGGCGATTACTTAGAACTTTATGTGTTTGATTGATTTAAATGCATACTTGATCCTAGTGGATTACTTGAGTTAATATGGTTATATTAATTGATGAACATGTTTCAGATAATGAAATAACTAGAAAACTTTACGATTAAGAAAATAGCCTAGAAAGCTTTTCAGTTTACGGAACTCAGAAAAACGATTAAATAATTATTTCTAATAATTATTGACTTTATGAAAACTTATTTAATTTATTATTTATTTAGTAAATTAAACTCGGTGAATTCGTTTCAACGACTAGTTAACATTCCGGAGATTCGGTACGGTAAACGTCACTCGAAACGGACAGCGCGCATACAAGAAAATAACGAAACGAATTGTATTTCACTTTTAATAATTATTTTATGTAATTATTATGTTTTAAACATACTTTCAATTTATTATAATTTATATAGATTAAAAAATACGAGAAATTAACGTTTATCAATCCGGTTTGCGTTTTCGGCTAACGACACCTAACGGGCTACACAATGTAACACCGGCCATTTTTTTTTTAAACACAGCGAAAGACTTTAATAATAAACACAATATAAGTCACGACATTACTTTAAACCGTATAATTAAGTTTTAACTTACACAACAGTGTTACGTTATTACAAAACATTATTTAAACAAAAGTCTACATCAGAGTAGGGTTGTCAAACATGTCTTCTGCATCCATACCCATCACGACTAGCAGTACCTAAACCTGTAAACGGGGAAACATGTGGGGGATTAGCGCACCGCTAAGTGAATGGAATCTATCTAACAGATATAGCTTAAGCCACACACAAGCTATATACTAACAACAACACTTGCTAACTACCAACTAGCATACAATAAGACAATACGAGGATCGGCTGCTTGTACGAGCACACGACTCTCAGCTGATCGGGCCTGAGTCTACCGATAGTCCCTGCTACTCAATTCACAGTATAGTTATCCAGATGCAGGGGATGCATCATTCACACTATACTCCACAATCAGGAGCCTATGGACCCAACCTCCCCTTGGCACGGTTGACCTCATACGGACTCTAACCTCTCCTAGGCACGGTCTCGAGTCCCCAGTCTTCCTAGGCCCGACTTGTGCCATTCACACAGTGTACACATAATTCACATACAACATCAGGCAAACGATATTATTCTATCATAGCAATTCCTACACTATGCATGGTAAAAGAGTCAACCACAGTAGCATGATATGCTACTTAAACTCTATCCGTAGATAGACCCACTCACCAATTACCAGCAACTACTCAGTTATTATTTTTGAGCTTCCTCCTTGTCCTTATCTCCCGAGAACAGCAAAAACCAAGTTAGAATAGTGTTCCCATCAAGATTAGACACACTGACAGTGAATTATAGCAAATTAGTAAAAAAATGTGTCCGCTAAAATTTTCAATCTTAACACTTATGCACTTTCAAAATTTACATCATGAACACCAAAAATACAAACGGGCAGCATAACGGCTAGAAAAAGGCACTTTGGTAAAATATTCTGCCCTGGACACACAGTCGGTCGACTGACACTGACAGTCGGTCGACTGTCTACACAACCGGTCGACTGACTTTCTCAGTCGGTCGATTCACTTGGTATAACATCAATCGGCCGAAGGTAAATCTAAGTCGGTCTGTTCACTCAACAATCGGTCGGTTCAACCCTCAGTCGGTCGACTGTCGACCGACAGTCGGCCGACTGTGTTCATCTTCCTCAGAAACTGAACAAAGGCTACGGACTTCACGATGAAATCCTCAAATCTCAGTCTAGAGCTCGTTTTAAACACCAAAATCGACCACAACTTGTTCACTACTTGTTATAGACTCAAAACCCACAACAATTTGGCCATAACAATACTTAAATCACTTGTTTTGACACAAATTCAAGCTTTTTACAAAACTCACACAAAACCATGAATTTAACAACGAATTGAACACAAAAACACTTGTTACATACCTTAAAAGAATCAGTAGAGTGTAAAGAACGTGATTTCAAGACCAATTCGAGCTCAAGATCAACAATGGAAAATTAGGGTTTGGTAGATGGGAGGGATGAAGGTACGGGTGTGTTTGGGAAAATTCTAGAAATGGGAAGAAGAAGGCAGTACACTAGTCACTTAAGGCTGCTATTTTTTCCCCACCTCACAACACACGGGTATTTACCAGTTATCTAACAACTTAACACAACTGATAAAGTACCCTAACGAGGTCCAAATTAAATAAACAAACCTGTTCTGTGACCCTTGTCACAAACTGGTCTTAACCAAATAATAAAATAACACTATTCACATAATTAAAATAAAAGCATTTAAGACTAAGCACAAACCCTAAGGGCAAAATAGTCCACTTACAACTAGCCCGGGTTTCAGTCTGTTACAAATCCACCCCCTTAAGGAGATTCCGTCCTCAGAATCTGGTCTCGGTCAAACAAACGAGGGTAGCGGTTTCTCATTAACTCTTCCGTTTCCCACGTAAGATTAGAACCCAAACTGTGTTTCCACTCGATCAACACCATCGGTATCTCTTTATTTCTCAACTTGGTCACCTTTCGGTCAACTACACGGACCGGCTCTTCCACTAATTTCTTATTCAAATCGACCCTTAAATCTTCTAAAGGAAGAAGTTGCGTTTCATCGTCGACTTTACACTTACGAAGATAACACACGTTAAATGTATTATGAATACCGGCTAACTCTGGCGGAAGATCTAACACCACAGTCTGATCGTTCAACACTTCACTGATCGGAAACGGACCAATAAATCTTGGTGCTAACTTACCACGTTTACCGAATCTAATAACCCCTTTTCACGGCAAAAGTTTTAAATATACTCGTTCACCCACATTAAAGGTTACCGGAGGTCTATGCGGATCATCATACATTTTCTGCCTATCTCTAGCGGCTTTCAACTTTTCTCTCGCAATTGCAACTTTTTCAGCTGTCATTTGAACAATTTCGGGACCTGCAAACTATTTCTCCCCGGCTTCTAACCAACAAGTCGGAGTTCTGCAATGACGACCGTAGAATATTTCATAGGGCGGCATCCCTATACTCGAATGATATCAATTATTATACGCGAATTTGACCAACGGCAAATGTGTATCCCACGAAGCACCGTATTCTAACACGCAAGCCCTTAACATATCCTCCAAAGTCTGTATCGTTCTTTCACTCTGACCGTCTGTCTGAGGATAATAAGCTGTACTTAAATTCACACGTGTACCCAGATTCTGTTGAAGACTATTCCAAAAGTTTGACACAAATCTGGAATCTCTGTCTGAAACGATCGATAACGGTACACCATGTCGACTAACTATTTCTTTCACATACAAATCGGCTAACTCACTTAACGAAGCTGTCTCACGAGTAGCAAGAAAATGAGCACTTTTAATTAGACGATCCACTATTACCCAAATCATATCATGTCGTTTCTAAGTTCTTGGTAGTTTGGTCACAAAATCCATCGTTATATGTTCCCATTTCCACTCTGGAATCTGTAACTGACGTAACGAACCATAAGGTTTCTGATGTTCTGCCTTCACTTGAGCACAAATATGACACTTTTTGACATATCGAGCGATATCTGTTTTCATTGTCGGCCACCAATACACTGTTTTCAAATCATGATACATCTTATTACTACCCGGATGTACTGTCAATCTGGATTTGTGAGCTTCTGTCATAATTAAATCCCTTAAATCTCCAAGCTTAGGCACCCAAACGCGATTGTTTAAAGTCTTTAGTCCACGTGAGTCATCAATTAAGTCCACTTTCTGTTTGATTATTTGTTCAGATTTAATATGTTTGTCCTCCAAAGCACATGCCTGAACGGTTCTGAAGCTGTTAATCAAATCTGAAGTTATATTCAATCGAAGGAATTTCACATTTTCACTTGACTTTTTACGACTTAGCTCATCTGCAACCACATTTGCCTTACCCGGATGGTTTTAATTTAACAATCATAATCTTTGATCAACTCTTGCCACCGTCTCTGTCTCATATTCATTTCTTTCTGTGAGAAGATATACTGCAAACTCTTGTGATCTGTACAAATAACACAATGGGTTCCATACAAATAGTGTCTCCACAGCTTCAAAGCAAACACTACTGCAGCCATTTTAAGATCGTGCACTGGATAATTCTTCTCATAAACTTTCAACTGTCGCGAGGCGTAAGCGATTACTTTATCTCTTTGCATTAATACACAAACCCAGCCCAGCATATGACGCATCACAGTATACCACGAAGTCGTCTGAACCTTCTGGTAAAGCTAACACTAGTGCCTGACACAATAGCTGTTTCAAAATCTGAAAAGCCTTTTCCTGTTCATCAGTCCATCGAAAGGCTACATCTTTACGAGTCAACTTAGTCAATGGACCTGCTATTTTAGAAAAATCTTTGATAAACCTACGATAATAACCAGCCAATCCCAGAAAACTCTTAATCTCAGTCGGAGTCTTCGGAGAATTCCAATTCATTACCGCTTCTATCTTTATCAGATCAACCTTTATACCTTCAGCACAAATCACATGACCCAAAAACTGCACTTCACGTAACCAAAATTCACATTTTGAAAATTTTGCAAATAGCTGCTCACGTTTTAGCAAATTCAAAACCTGTCTCAGGTGTTCAGCATGCTCACTCTCTGTCTTTGAATACACTAGTATATCGTCTATGAATACAATCACAAAGTTATCTAAGAACGGACGACACACTCTATTCATTAAATCCATGAAGACTGCTGAACGCTATTTTCGGTATATCTGATTCAGCAACACGAACCTGATGATACCCGGATCGTAAATCTATCTTGGAAAAGAATGAAGCACCTTGTAACTGATCGAACAAATCGTCTATTCGAGGTAACGGATACTTATTTTTCACTATTCTTTTGTTCAATTCACGATAATCAATACACATACGCATTGACCCATCTTTCTTTTTACCAAACAATACCGGAGCACCCCACGGTGAAGAACTCGGTCGGATAAATCTACGATCTAATAACTCTTGAATCTGTGACATCATTTCATGGATTTTAGACGGCGCTAATCGGTATGGAGCTTTTGCAACTGGAGTTGTTCCAGGAGCCAACTCAATCTTATATTTGACTTCCCTTACCAGCGGCAGACCTGGTAACTCATCTGGGAACACATCGGGAAATTCTGATACTATCGGAATATCAGCCACTGTTCTCTTTTCTTTCTTCGCATCAATCACATACGCAAGAAACGAATCACAACCCTTTGCCATCGACTTTTTCGCTTTCATCATGGTTATCAACGGAAAATTATACCCGCCCCGCTCCCCTCGGGCCACAACACGGGTTCCATCGGTCGAACGAAAGGTAATCATTTTCCTATCGCACTTAATATTAGCTCTAAGCGAGCTCAACCAATCCATTCCTAATACTACATCAAAGCTAGGAATAGGTAACACTAAACAAGTCACCGGGAAAGACTTCCCTTCGATCTCTATACAAACCCCAGACACATATGTTGTGACGGGTGTGGTCTTACCATCGGCTACTTCTACACTAACCGGCTTGGGTAACACAGTAGCTGGTAAATTCAACTTAGCACAGAAATCTAAGGACATGAAACATCTATTGGCACCACAATCAAACAATACATGAGCAGGTATTGAGTTGATTAGAAACATACTGGTGATCACTTTGTCGGTTGCCACAGCATTCTCAACTGACATCTGAAAAGCTCTAGCCTTTGCTGTTGGAGGGTTCTTCCTCTTCTGCCCACTCGAGGCAGTTGACCCTACGGCTGATGCTGAACGCGCCCCTGACCCTGCCCCGGAACTACCACTCTTCGACGGACAACTAACTGCACGATGCCCTGGTTTGTGACAACTCTAACACACACTATTCGGATACGGACATGCTGAAGACTCATGCCCAACAACACCACACTTTAAGCATCTTCTTGTAGCCTCAGAACACTGACCACTATGAGAAGATCGACACGTGTGACACCAATTCCCTTTACCTGATCCAGACCCAGAACTACTCTGACCACTTTTACCCTTCGATTTAAACCCACTAGACTTCTTGGATTTAGATCCTGATTGACCAGATACTTGCCCACCTTGTTGTAGTACATTACGAAACATTCTGTTTTTGGTGGCCTGAACATCACTATCTACCATCTTAGCCATCACAACCACTTGAGAAAACGACGTAGCCGTTCTAAAAAAAGTTCTGTACTCTGGCAAAATGATATTAATAAAGTGCTGTATACGAGATGCTTCGTCTGGCACCCACTGTTGTACAAACCTCAGTTTATCCATATACTTCTCTACTACCTCATCGATCGTCATTTGAGGTGTCATCTTCATTTCAAGAAACTCATTCTTGATTCGGTTCATATCAAACGGATTACAATACTGTTCACACACCTTCCCATGAAACTGCTCCCATGTGATCATACTCACCTGTTCTTTCGGTATACTGGAAATCAAGGAATCCCACCAAATCATAGCCCTACCTTTCAACAGTCGACTAGCATATGTTACTTTCAGCTCAGGTTCACACTGACAAGCTTCAAATACTCTTTCAATTTCTCGCAACCAATTGAGAGTTACAGTCGGATCAGTACTTCCCGAAAACTCAGAGGGTTTGCAATCACGGAAGTTCTTATAAGTACATCTTTTGGGTGGTTGCATGTAAGGTTGTTGGAACATTTGCATTTGGTATGGGTTCATCATCATGGGATTTTGGTAAGTAAAAGTGTTTTGCGGTGGCATATAGTATTGGTTAGGTATTTGATTCTGATACTGGTTCTGGTGCACATTAGGTATCGTTTGGGATTGCGTGGTTGGGAATCCAGGTGGTGTATCATCATTTACAGAATGCCTCGCTAATTCAAGCTCATTAATTTTGTCTTCAGCCTCTTTTAGCTTACTTTCTAACTGAAGGATGTAACAATTCTGATCATCATCAGACTCAACACCCTCTTCTGGTGCTCTGAATGTTCCGTGGTTGGATGGGCCAGTTGTGTTTCTATCAGCCATACCTGTGCTTCAAAACAGCTTACACAAAAGCTTAGTGGATAACAGTTAGTTCAATCACAACTAACACACGTTTATCCTATTTTCACTTAGCCCCCACTCCCACAGACATGTTTGACTTGCCTCAGGGTTTGGGAACAAAATAGGAGCACGTACTTGCTGCCAAACCATGCTCTGATACCAACTTGTAACACCGGCCATTTTTTTTTTAAAACACAGCGGAAGACTTTAATAATAAACACAATATAAGTCACGACATTACTTTAAACCGTATAATTAAGTTTTAACTTACACAACAGTGTTACGTTATTACAAAACATTATTTAAACAAAAGTCCACATCAGAGTAGGGTTGTCAAACATGTCTTCTGCATCCATACCCATCACGACTAGCAGTACCTAAACTTGCAAAGGGGGAAACATGTGGGGGATTAGCGCACCGCTAAGTGAATGGAATCTATCTAACAGATATAGCTTAAGCCACACACAAGCTATATACTAACAACAACACTTGCTAACTATCAACTAGCATACAATAAGACAATATGAGGATCGGCGGCTTGTACGAGCACACGACTCTCAGCTGATCGGGCCTGAGTCTACCGATAGTCCCTGCTACTCAATTCATAGTATAGTTATCCAGATGCAGGGGATGCATCATTCATACTATACTCCACAATCAGTAGCCTATGGACCCAACCTTCCCTTGGCACGGTTGACCTCATACGGACTCTAACCTCTCCTAGGCACGGTCTCGAGTCCCCAGTCTCCCTAGGCCCGATTGGTGCCATTCACACAGTGTACACATAATTCACATACAACATCAGGCAAACGATATTATTCTATAATAGCAATTCCTACACTATGCATGGTAAAAGAGTCAACCACAGTAGCATGATATGCTACTTAAACTCTATCCGTAGATAGACCCACTCACCAATTACCAGCAACTGCTCAATTATTATTTCTGAGCTTCCTCCTTGTCCTTATCTCCTGAGAACAGCAAAAACCAAGTTAGAATAGTGTTCCCATCAAAATTAGACACACTGACAGCGAATTATAGCAAATTAGTAAAAAGATGCGTCCGCTAAAATTTTCATGTTTAACGCTTATGCACTTTCAAAATTTACATCCTGAACACCAAAAATACAAACGGGCAGCATAACGGCTAGAAAAAGGCACTTTGGTAAAACATTCTGCCCTGGACACACAGTCGGTCGACTGACACTGACAGTCGGTCGACTGTCTACACAACCGGTTGACTGACTTTCTCAGTCGGTCGATTCACTTGGTATAACATCAATCGGCCGAAGGTAAATCTCAGTCGGTTGGTTCACTCAACAATCGGTCGGTTCAACCCTCAGTCGGTCGACTGTCGACCGACAGTCGACCGACTGTGTTCATCTTCCTCAGAAACTGAACAAAGGCTATGGACTTCAGGAAGAAATCCTCAAATCTCGTTCTAGAGCTCGTTTTAAACACCAAAATCGACCACAACTTGTTCACTACTTGTTATAGACTCAAAACCCACAACAATTTGACCATAACAACACTTAAATCACTTGTTTTGACACAAATTCAAGCTTTTTACAAAACTCACACAAAACCATGAATTTAACAACGAATTAAACACAAAAACACATGTTACATACCTTAAAAGAATCAGTAGAGTGTAAAGAACGTGATTTCAAGACCAATTCGAGCTCAAGATCAACAATGGAGAATTAGGGTTTGGTAGATGGGAGGGATGAAGGTACGGGTGTGTTTGGGAAAATTCTAGAAATGGGAAGAAGAAGGTAGTAAACTAGTCACTTAAGGTTGCTATTTTTTCCCCACCTCACAACACACGGGTATTTACCAGTTATCTAACAACTTAACACAACTGATAAAGTACCCTAACGAGGTCCAAATTAAATAAACAAACCTGTTCTGTGACCCTTGTCACAAACTGATCTTAACCAAATAATAAAATAACACTATTCACATAATTAAAATAAAAGCACTTAAGACTAAGCACAAACCCTAAGGGCAAAATAGTCCACTTACAACTAGCTCGGGTTTCAGTCTGTTACACACAAGGAATGCATCAACTAGTCAAGACAAGCCCATGGACTCCCTCGATGGACCCAATTCAGCCGACCACCCCTAGCCCACCATCTAATTAAATTAATCATGGCCAATTGCTTGTTGCCCAAGTATATGTAATTAGGAAAGCCCAAACTAGATAATTTCCATATAAATAAAAGTTTTTGGCAAACCCTTCTCCTCCCTCACCCCATCCACGAAATTTGCAGCCCCAAACCCTTCTCCCATGCGTCGATCATCATCCCTACAAGAACACCACTCAAAACTCAAAATTAGAACAAGTCTCGTGGATTAAAGTTGTTGCTTTCTTCATCCTCTACGCGATAGTACTTGCAATTTGTGATTGTAAGGTATAATTGAAAACCCTAATCTTATTAGATCTGATTTTAGTTCAATTACATAGTGTAATCAAGTCTAGTGCTCAATTAATGGTGTATTGTATTACCGTTTATCGTTTAATTGCTCGATTAACGTTTTTTGCATGAAAAACGAATTTGTATTTTAATGATATGATAAAATTTACTTGTGGACTGATCTTATAATGTGTATAGATGGAAAGGTATCGAAAAACTATTGAATTTGGACTTTGATTTTGCGTGATTTTGTTATCGTATGCTCAAGATATGCTTAATCGAAGTTTTCGTTTGGGTTTACATGATATCCGAATTTTCTGACTTGTATGCTTTGTGTCTTAGTTTATAAAAAGTGTACTACTGTATTCCTTATGAAAATTTACGCAATTTGGACTTAAGATTTGCGTTAAAAGGTTTTGTAATGCTTTCGTTATGTCAAAACGAAGATTTGGTTTTTAAAGTGAGATGAATCAGTTTTTAAAGTTACATAAAAATTTCTAGAGTGAACTAGGAATTGATTGAGACATTGATCTTCTGGAATATGTTATTTTAAGTGTTCCTTAACATGTTTCATTCGTATGCGAACTTGCGAAAACATGATTTGCCATGAGATATATGCTCGTCTAAGTGATTTGTCTAGTTGATGATTAAAAACTGATGAGTCTGTAAAGGTTTGCGAAACTGTAGAAATTGGCTAAAGCAATGATTCTTATTATTTTATCACTAAAACTTTGAGATATTTTGAGATGACTCGAATTAGCCGTTCATCAAAATCTATTATCTATATTTTATGAAAAATGTTTAAAAACTGACGCGCGGGCAGAAATTTCTGTAATGAACTATGATTAGACCCTTTCTGATATTGGACTTTTATTTATCGTATGAGGCTTTAGCTAGACCTTTTGGAATTGATTTTAAGTGTAGTTATGATCTGGAGTTTTTCATGATTTAATGATTTATGTGCTATGAGCTATAGTTGGATCTTTCTACGACGTGGAAATTTCTAAGACGTGCTTTAAAGTGCGAAAGTGCAATATGCTTAATTATGACTTGTAAATTGATACTTGACCTAGGTTTGACTTGTTGACCATGTTTGCATGACCTACTGAGATGTTTGACTTTAGTTGACCATTTTGACCGAGTTGACTTTAGGGTTGACTTTGGTAGACTTGCTTGGATTAGTTGACTTTTACTTGTTTGTTGAGTCAGTCTGAGCACTAGAACTTTGCGTACACTATGGGTTGACATAGTATGACCTATATGTGTATACTTAAGATGACCTATTTAACTAGGTTGCGTTGTTGGTCGAGATTGTTCGACTACAGTACGTTTTGCTAAGATATTTCTGTGTTTTTGCTAAGGTGAGTCTACAGTCCCTTTTTCATTAATATTTTTGGGATGAGATACATGCTACTTTTGAAGCTATTTCTTAAACTGTTTTTACAACTATTTTACGCACTAGGCACGAGTAACTTATCAAGAATATACATATGAGTTCAGATCAAAAATCCCATAACTTGATTATATTAGTTACTTTGTAAGCTCGACTTATAGGGACGGTACCATTAGGTTTTACAAACCTCGCCTAAAACATAGCAGGCGTCTATTTTGTTGTTACTCGTACACTCGATCGGTGTACCACAATGTATAGGGTAAACTAAAGACGTGGGCTCGGCTCACGCAAAGGTTAAAGCTTTATAATCAAGTGCTCATGATAAGTGTATATTATTACGAAGCTCTTCAGAAATCTCGTGGCCTAACTTATGATGAATGTTACTTAAATATGATGTTTACGAACTTGAAACTGGACATGGTAATGTCTACAAACAGATGAAACAAAAAGAACTTTTTGATGTCACTCACAGTTGAAACTTGACATCTTACAAACAGTTTATTACTTAGCATTTGCTATATGTAAACTTTTGAGATTAAACCTTAGCGGTTTATTCAGATAAATGATTTTTAGAAATGATTTTCGACAAACGATTTATGAAAACTGTTTTATGAAACATACGAGAACTATTTACTCAAACCTGTAGATTCACTCAACTTTATGTTCATCCGTTTTGCATGTTTTATCTCAGGTATTAGTTGCTTCTGCTGTAGAACATTGCTGTTATGTAGAAGTCAAGCCAAGCATTGGGACTAGAGTTAATACGCCATTTGTGGATTCTAACGGGGTATTAAATTTGGTATCAGAGCTTTGGCTATAGGGAACTAGGGTACATTAGTGTGTCTAACCGTAGGGCACATTACTGGGTCTAGTCTATAGCCGTGTACTTAGAATGACTGTTATACACCATGCTTGCACTGTTTGCTCTACTATGCTACACGTAGGGGTACATATTTTATATTACATGCATATACGCATCTATATCCATAATGATATGGACTTGGACTAGATATATGATATCACGAATCACATACGTACACACGACGTGACATTTAAGAGCATTAAGTTGACTACGCTATCTTGAACTTATGGAGTAATGTCGAATGGATATGTGAGATAGCATTATGTAATGATCGGGATTACATTATGGTGACTCATATAAAAGTGTCGACATTGCAAATAGGTTACTTGGATAAGCACCGTTTAGAACATGAACCGTATAATCTCAAATATGAGTGGAAATTTACATTGTGCGCATTAATTGCTAATAAGCCACTAAGAAGCGTATAATCACGTCGCAACTCATCACTACTCGACACTGTCCGTCACCACTGATCATTACTTGGCACTACGAAGACACTACCTGAAACATACTCGTCACCTCATACCACTACTCCTTACTACACATCGTTACTAACTACTACTCGACACCGCCTCTCACTGCTAGACACAACTGATTACTACTTTTTCACTGCTTGTCATTGCCAGTTACTACTTGATGCCACCCATTGCTACGTACCACACTAAATACTACTCAACACTACTAGCACTTCCACGATTTACTATTAGCTACTATGCATCACGACTCATTTCTGATATATCTTTAAAGGATGAATTCCTTGTAGCAGCTTGCGAAATTCGTAGTAGATACTGTCTACTTGACTTCCGACTCTCCTATCATTCAGCCACCCGCGACTTCACGATTATGCTTTCCAATACGAGAGTACCGGAAGAGGTATTCACACCTTTCCTCATAAAGGGTATTTCGTTCTTCTCCCCCACCGATGTGGGACAAGTCTGATAATTCACCTTACAATCAACTTCAACTTCAGTGAAGTTCTTCACGAGTCTGTTCTTACTCAGCAATCATAATGTTTATATACTGTCAACATCGGTGCCGATAGAAACTTTATCGCTAGAGAATTCTGTCACAACATTTGGAATCCAATATCTGCCTTGGACAACGTGAACCCTATGGAACTATCAACTGAGAATGAAATGCGTCATGATGGATGTCATTTTAGTTTAAGGAGGTCCAACTTTAAAAAGGTTGATCGTACCATCCCATCGTAAACGTCTCTTACCCGAAACTCACCTCAAACTTTAATTAACTATTGCTCCTAACCCTTTGCAAATTATAAGCTAAGACCCATACTGTTAAGCCCATAACAACCTTCCGGACCGAACAGTACTTTTTCTGACGATTGGCTAGCCATTACAATAGAAATCTACTTGGGTGACGTTTGGAGTTAAATTATTTTACTTGCATTACCATATTTATTTTGTTTGACCTTGTGGTTGGAATGGACTAGTTATCAGGCAATAAAACTGTAGTTGTGGTGACCAGAAGGCCATTCGAATTCCTTTTACCGAAGATGAATCAATGATGGTGTACGGAGAGAAGATCAGTCTACAGTTGCGTTACATTAATTGCTCGAAGGTCCAGAAGTACATGAGATAAGGATGTCTCGCAATTCTGGCACCTGTGAGCAAAGTTGAATCAGCAGTTAAGAGACCCGAATATATCCCAACCGTTAGAAATTTTCCTTAAGGTCCTTCCGAGAGAATTTCCATGTCTTCCACCGCATAGAAACGTAGAATTCCAGATTGACTTAATGCCCATAGCGGCACCTGTAGCGCACGCACCGTAAAGACTTGCATCTTCAGAATTGCAAGAGCTATCTAGTCAGTTATAAGAGCTTTTAGATAAGGGATTCATTCGACCGAGTTCTTCACCATGGAGAGCACATGTGCTCTTTGTTAGGAAGAAGAATGGATCTATGAAACCTTGTATCAAGAATAGATACCCGTTACCGAGAATCAATGATCTGTTAGATCAGTTGCTAGGATCTGGATGTTATTCTAAGATGATCTGAGGTCAGGTTACCATCAGATGAAAGTAAAAGAGATAGATATACCGAAGACAACATTTATAACACTCTACAGACATCATGAATTTACCGTAATGCCATTTGGATTAAAGAACGCACCAGCTGTGTTCATGGATCTCATGAACCGTGTGTGTAAGCCATATCTGGACAAGTTTGTTATAGTATTTATCGATGATATATTGATTTTTTCTAAAAATGAGAAAGAACATGAGCAACATCTCCGTTTGTTACTAGAGATGCTCAGGAAGGAGCAGTTGTATGTGAAATTTTCGAAATGTGACTTTTGGTTACGAGAAGTACAATTTTTTGGGTCATATCGTAGGAGTCAATGGTATCCAAGTTGATCCTGCAAAGATAGAGACAGTAAAGAAATGGGAGACTCCTAAGTCGCCAACGCAGTGTGACGATCGCTCTAAATCTATATGGATGAATACGTCATTCATCGATTTCATTGCGAGGTATTTGACCTCTATATGATACGTTTTATAAACATTGCATTCTTTGGAAAAGGTATACCATAATGAATATTTAAATCCAAGGTTTTCAACATCTGATGATTTCTACATATAGACAATCACCGTAAATAATAGTTTATAATAATACTTCCATTGACAATGCAGTCAAAATAGATACATGATGATGGTTTTGTGAATGCAACGTTTTCTTGAATAAAGCATGTATGACTCCATGCACAAATCTTGTCTAACATATAAGCAAACAGCGAAAGACTTCTAGGGAACCTGAGAATAAACATGCTAACAAGTGTCAACACAAAGGTTGGTGAGTTCATAGTTTTAATGTATCGTATAATCTGTATATAAAGGTAGATCACAAGATTTCAGTTGTTTCATCCAGAAACGTTTATCAAAATATTCTACGAAATTGAGCACCCTGGTAACTAAACTTAACGTATATATAATTTGTACCCTTTGTATAATCATCTTAATAATACACGCAAACCAACGTGTACGCTTCTCAAATAGCATACGTCCGTTAAAAGGCTAGTGCTCTAGCTCGGACAGGGATATCAAACCCTATGGATCCATATACTACTACTCGCGCCCACCAGTTCTTATAACTGGCAGTTACTAGTTACCAAAGCTAAGGGATTTTCGGTTCAAACTCAGTATAGAATTTAGTATGTACTTGTGTCCATTATTTAAAATAAGGTGCATGTATTCTCAGCCCAAAAATATAGATTACAAAAGCAATTAAAAAGGGAGCAAATGAAACTCACCTTAGCAGCACATAAGGTCATTCACTGAAATGTGACCGAAACTCAGAATGCAAAATAACCGTAGATCTCAACCTAGAGAACATATGTTGGTAAATACATGTCTAACAAGCTAGGTCTGGTCATAGTGTATCACAATCCTAATGCTCCAGACCGACATGTAAAATTTAACAAAAGTCATTTCAAAAGTTAACCTGACCCAATATGATCTTTAAATCTATACATGTTTATTAACATAGTATAAGTCTTGATAATTGAACGAATTTATAGTTTATCAGTACTTGAAAAATCACATTATAGTGTTTATAAAGCTTTAAAACATGATAAGACAGTCAACTTTGATAATTGTTCAACAAGACGAGATGTGTCTTATATAGAAATTCATTTACTCGATTAGTAATATTTGAAAATCCAATTTATTAATCTCATAGACAAGTTGTTTAAATATTAATTTACAGTTTCAAACACAATTTCAATTAACGTTAACCATAATTCAGTTGACCATATCTTTTAATCTGTTCATCGAAATCACGCGATTTCTAAATGAAAAATTAATAATTTTTTACCAGCTTTTCAAAAACATGCATATCATATACTTTATATCCGTAGCATATGTATCAAATTCGTGATTCATCATAAACTATCTAACGACAAAATTAAAGCATACTAGCATGCATAAACATATATACTCGAGCACTAGACATGGATACACTATTAATATATAAAAGATAAGATATGAATGCTTACGTATCAATATTGTGATTCAATATTGCAGGAAAGTACGTAGACTCAACGAAGATGATAAACACAAGTTTGATCTCACGAGCATACCCTCGAACAATACCCATAATTTCCTTAGCTCTATCCCGCTCATAATACCCGTTTTGAAATAACTCGCGCATACCCTCGTCGTAGTATTTTATGTATAATACTAATAATAATACTATGACTAATAATAATACGATTAATAATAATATTAATCTTAATAATAATAATAATAATAATAATAATAATAATAATAATAATAATAATAATATATAATTATATATATATAATTATATATATATATATATATATATATATATATATATATATATATATCGTGAGAGATAGAGGAATATATATATATATATATATATATATATATATATATATATATATATATATATATATATATATATATATATATATATATATATATATATATATATATGTATATATATCGTGAGAGATAGAGGAATGAAGGGTGTGCATAACTGAGCCAGAAATCGAGCAATTTATAGTACCTGACCAGCATCCCCTTGCCACGCGATCGCATGGGTTCAAGGGCATATGGCCATGCGATCGCATGGCCTCCCCTTACAGCTCACATCGCTTTGTTGTTTAGCTTGTCGACATATTTTTATAATATAAATATAATATATTTAATTTATATAATTAATTATATATTATATTAAATTCACGTGCATAGTTGACTTGTATTTTTCGTTCCGATGATTCATACGTTGTCACTCGACTTATGTCTCGGTTCCGGTTTCTCGAACGCATTTTCGTACGCTTAGAAAACTAGCACTTTTCATTACGCGACGTGTACCTTTATCAAAAATTAAACTTAATCATTGATAAACTATGTCACTCGAAGTGTAGCTTTAATCAATTAAGTGTTTTGGTTATTTGCTTCTATAAATCATCATCTCGTAGTATATACATATACATATATACATTTTTATTTTAAAATAGTGTTTTACTGCAGTAAAGTTTTTTTTACTGTAGCAAATAGTGATTTTCAAAAACACTGTAGCATTTTGGGTACTGTAGCAATTCAAAAATACTGTAGCAAATTAGTGTTTTACTTGTTCATTTTAAATGTTTTAGTTCACTTATCTAAATATCAATCGAATCAACAAACGAATGTTACTATCGTTTACTAAATAACTTGAAATTATATATATGTATATATCTTTATTTAATATACATAAATCAGTTTTTAAATACACATTGCAAGTTATTTATAATTAATTTTAATAATTAATATTTCAACTTATTGTATATATATATATATGTATATATATATATATATATATATATATATATATATATATATATATATATATATTTATATATATATATATATATATCTATTTACAAATAGATGTTCGTGAATCGTCGGTCAATAGTCAAAGGTTAACTGAATATATAACATTAGTTCAAAAATTTTGAGAATCAATATTACAGACTTTGAGAATCAATATTACAAATCATTTAAAGATATAGTTTAAATTTGGTCAGAAATTTCCGGGTTATCACACGCAGATACGATAATTTTTAGGTCTTGCTAATTATTATAGAAGATTCATTGAGGGATTTTCTACTATTACCCGACCATTAACAGCATTGACTCACAAGGGTAAGAAGTATGAATGGACAGAGTTGCATGAAGCGGTATTTCAGTTGTCAAAAGAGAAGTTAACGACTACACCGATTTTGTCTTTGCCCGAAGGAACCGAGGACTCCGTGATTTATTGTGATGCTTCACGACAAGGATTTGGTTGCGTGTTGATGCAATGGAAGAAAGTGATTGCTTAGGGATCACGACAATTGAAGATACATGAACAGAATTACACGACACACGATTTGGAACTTGGTGCTGTGGTCTTTGCACTGAAGATGTGAAGACATTACTTGTATGGTACTAAGTTCACTGTTTTCACAGATCACAAGAGTTTGCAACATATCTTTAACCAGAAACAGCTTAATATGAGACATAGACGTTGTATAGAGCTATTGAATGACTATGAATGCGACATTTGCTATATCCCGGTAAGGCTAATGTAATGGCAGATGCTTTGAGTAGGAAGGAGAGAGTTAAGCCTATTCGAGTTAGAGCATTGAACTTGACTATTCGAAGGAACCTTACTTCTCAGATGCGTGACGCACAGCTAGAGGCGTTGAAAGAAGAGAACGTTGCTACCGAATCACTTCGAGGAATTGATAAGAAGTTTGTTACTCGAGACGATGGAACCTGGTATTTTATCGACATAATATGGGTACCAAAGTTTGGCGGATTAAGGGAACTAGTGCTAGAAGAGGCACACAAGACAAGATATTCTATTCACCCTGGATCTGACAAGATGTACCAAGATCTTAAGGCACTGTATTGGTGGCCTAATGTGAAAGCCGAAATCGCTACCTATGTTGGTAAGTGCTTGACTTGTGCTAAAGTTAAAGCAGAGCATGAGAAACCGTCAGGACTACTAACACAGCCAGAGATTCCCCAGTGTAAATGGGAATGTATTACTATGGATTTCATTACTAAGTTGCCCAAGACTGTGGGGGGTTATGATACGATTTGAGTTATCATTGATCGTCTCACAAAGTCTGCTCATTTCCTACCGATTAGGTAAACGGATAAGATGGAGAAGTTGGCACAGGTTTTATCTAAAGGAAGTGGTTTCCCAACACGGAGTGCCGATATCCATTATTTCCGACAGAGATAGCAGATTTATATCTAGATTCTGGCAAGCATTGCAAGAGGCAATGGGAACTCGTTTAGATATGAGTACAGCATATCACCCACAAACTGATGGTCAAAGCGAGAGAACCATCCAAACACTAGAAGACATGTTAAGGTCATGTGTTATTGATTTCGAAAATGGATGGGATAGACATCCACCGATAGTAGAATTCTCCTATAACAACAGTTATCACGCAAGTATTAAGGCAGTGCGTTTCAAATCACTGTATGGCAGGAAATGCAGATCGCCTGTATGTTGGACTGAATTAGGAGATAGTCAGTTGATTGTCCAGAGATTGTACATGAAACGACTGAGAAGATCGCGCAGATACAAGAGAGACTGAAAATGGCGCGAGATCATCAAAAGAGTTACGCTAACGTTAGAAGGCGTGATTTGTAATTTCAGGATTGGAGATAAAGTTATGCTCAAAGTATCACCCTGGAAGGGTGTAGTGCGCTTTGGTAAAAGAGGCAAGCTAAGTACGAGATATTGGACCGTTTGAAATTACCGAGAGAATTGGACCAGTAGCGTATAGGCTGAAACTACCGCAGGAACTCGGCGAGATTCACGACACTTTTCACATTTCTAACTTGAAGAAATGCTTATCAGGTGAAAGTTTGGTAATTCCTTTAGACGAGATACAAGTTGATCCTAAGCTTAATTTCGTTGAAGAACCGGTAGAGATTATGGATCGCGAGGTTAAACAACTAAAGCAAAGCAGAATTCCAATCGTTAAAGTTAGATGGAACGCCCGTAGAGGACTAGAATTCACGAGGGAGCGTGAAGATAGAATGAGGCTAAAGTATCTACAACTGTTTCCCGAGGAGACGGCTACGGCGGACGTGCACTAAAATTTTGGGATGAAATTTTTCATAACAGGTTGGTAATGTAACAACCCGACTTTTTCCGTTACTATCGTTACTTGTCCGTTAAATATTTAACGGTGATTACTTAGAACTTTATGTGTTTGATTGATTTAAATGCATACTTGATCCTAATGGATTACTTGAGTTAATATGGTTATATTAATTGATGAACATGTTTCGGATAATGAAATAACTAGAAAACGTTACGATTAAGAAAATCGCCTAGAAAGCTTTTCAGTTTACGGAACTCAGAAAAACGATTAAATAATTATTTCTAATAATTATTGACTTTATGAAAAACTTAGTTAATTTATTATTTATTTAGTAAATTAAACTCGGTGAATTCGTTTCAACGACTAGTTAACGTTCCGGAGATCCGGTACGGTTAACGGCACTCGAAACGGACCGCGCGCATACAAAAAAATAACGAAACGAATTGTATTTCACTTTTAATAATTATTTTATGTAATTATTATGTTTTAAACATACTTTCAATTTATTATAATTTATATAGATTAAAAAATACGAGAAATTAACGTTTATCGATCCGGTTTGCGTTTTTGGCTAACGACACCTAACGGGCTACACAAGGAATGCATCAACTAGTCAAGACAAGCCCATGGACTTCCTCCATGGACCCAATTCAGCCGACCACCCCTAGTCCACCATCTAATTAAATTAATCATGGCCCAATTGTTTGTTGCCCAAGTATATGTAATTAGGAAAGCCCAAACTAGATAATTTCCATATAAATAAAAGATTTTGGCAAACCCTTCTCCTCCCTCACCCCATCCACGAAATTTGCAGCCCCAAACCCCTTTCTCATGTGTCGATCATCATCCTCACAAGAACACCACTCAAAACTCAAAATTAGAACAAGTCTTGTGGATTAAAGTTGTTGCTTTCTTCATCCTCTACGCGATAGTACTTGCAATTCGTGATTATAAGGTATAATTGAAAACCCTAATCTTATTAGATCTTATTTTAGTTCAATTACATAGTGTACTCAAGTCTAATTCTCAATTAATGGTGTCTTGTATTACTGTTTATCGTTTAATTGCTCGATTAACGTTGTTTGCATGAAAAACAAATTTGTATTTTAATGATCTGATAAAATTTACTTGTGAACTGATCTTATAATGTGTATAGATGGAAAGGTATCAAAAACTATTGAATTTGGACTTTGATTTTGCGTGATTTCGTTATCGTATGCTCAAGATATGCTTAATCGAAGTTTTCGTTAGGGTTTACATGATATCCGAATTTTCTAACTTATATGCTTTGTGTTTTAGTTTATAAAAAGTGTACTACTGTATTCATTATGAAAATTTATGCAATTTGTACTTAAGATTTGCGTTAAAAGGTTTTGTAATGCTTCCATTATGTCAAAACGAAGATTTGGTTTTTAAAGTGAGCTGAATCAGTTTTTAAAGTTACATAAAAATTTCTAGAGTGAACTAGGAGTGGATTGAGACATTGACCTTCTGGAATATGTTATTTTAAGTGTTCCTTGACATGTTTCATTTGTATGTGAACTTACGAAAACATGATTTGCCATGAGATATATGCTCGTCTAAGTGATTTGTCTAGTTGATGATTAAACACTGATGAGTCTGTAAAGGTTTGAAAAACTGTACAAATTGGCTAAAAAAATGTTTCTTATTATTTTATCACTAAAACTTTGAGATGTTTTGAGATGACTCCAATTGACCGTTCGTCAAAATCAATTTTCTATATTTTATGAAAAATTTTTAAAAACGGATGCGCAGGCAGAAATTTCTATAATGAACTATGATTAGACCCTTTCTGATATTGGACTTTTATTTATCGTATGAGGCTTTGGCTAGAATTTTTGGAATTTATTTTAAGTGTAGTTATGATCTGGAGTTTTTCATTATTTAATGATTTATGTGCTATGAGCTATAGTTGGATCTTTCTACGACGTGCGAATTTCTAAGACGTGCTTTAAAGTGCGAAAGTGCAATATGCTTAATTATGACTTGTAAAGTGATACTTGACCTAGGTTTGACTTGTTGACCATGTTTGCATGAGCTACTGAGATGTTTGACTTTAGTTGACCACTTTGACCGAGTTGACTTTAGGGTTGACTTTGGTGGACTTGCTTGGATTAGTTGACTTTTACTTGTTTGTTGAGTCAGTCTGAGCACTAGAAGTTTGCGTACACTATGGGTTGACATAGTATGACCTATATGTGTATACTTAAGATGACCTATTTGACTAGGTTGCGTTGTTGGTCGAGATTGTTCGACTACAGTACGTTTTGCTAAGATATTTCAGTGCTTTTGCTAAGGGGAGTCTACAGTCCCTTTTTCTTTAACATTTTTGGGATGAGATACATGCTGCTTTTGAAGCTATTTCTTAAACTGTTTTTACAACTATTTTATGCACTAGGCACGAGTAACTTACCAAGAATATACATATGAGTTCAGATCAAAAATTCCTTAGCTTGATTATATTAGTTACTTTGTAAGCTCGACTTATAGGGACGGTACCATTAGGTTTGACAAACCTCACCTAAAACATAGCAGGCGTCTATTTTGTTGTTACTCGTACACTCGATCGGTGTACCGCAATGTATAGGGTAAACTAAAGACGTGGGCTCGGCTCACGCAAAGGTTAAAGCTTTATAATCAAGTGCTCATGATAAGTGTATATTATTACGAAGCTCTTCAGAAATCTCGTGGCCTAACTTACAATGAATGTTACTTAAATATGATGTTTACGAACTTGAAACTGGACATGGTAATATCTACAAACAGATGAAACAAAAAGAACTTTTTGATATCACTCACAGTTGAAACTTGACATCTTACAAACAGTTTATTACTTAGCATTTGCAATACGCAAACTTTTGAGATTAAACCTTAGCGGTTTATTCAGATAAATGATTTTCATAAATGATTTTCGACAAACGATTTATGAAAACTGTTTTATGAAACATACGAGATGTAGTGACCCGAACTTTTCCATATTTATATATATTAATTGAATTTGTTAATTACATGATTAATTGTTTCCAACATGTTAAGCAATCAAACTTGTTAAGACGTGATTAATTGAAATAGGTTTCACATAGACAATTGACCACCCAAGTTGACCGGTGATTCATGAACGTTAAAACTTGTAAAAACTATATGATGACATATATATGGTTATATATATAGTTAACATGATATTATGATGAGTAAGTATCCCATTAGGTATTTTAACAATGTGTTATATTCATAAAAATGAGACTATTGAATTAAGAAACTCGAAAACGATATATATAACGATTATCGTTATAACAACGTCTTACTAAGTACATATGAATCAAATTAAGATATTGATACACTTGGTTAATTATGTTAAATGATAAGTAAATATATCATTAAGTGTATTAACAATGAACTACATATGTAAAAAAAATAAGACTACTAACTTAATGATTTCGAAACGAGACATATTTGTAACGATTATCGTTGTAACGACATTTAACTGTATATATATATCATACTAAGATAAATTATATATCATAATATCATGATAATGTAACAATTTAACATCTCTTTAGATATAATTAACATTGGGTTAACAACATTTGACAAGATCGTTAACCTAAAGGTTTCAAAACAACATTTACATGTAACGACTAACGATGACTTAACGACTCAGTTAAAATGTATATACATGTAGTGTTTTAATATGTATTCATACATTTTTGAAAGACTTCAAGACACTTATCAAAATACTTCTACTTAACAAAAATGCTTACAATTACATCCTCGTTCAGTTTCATCAACAATTCTACTCGTATGCACCCGTATTCGTACTCGTACAATACACGGCTTTTAGATGTATGTACTATTAGTATATACACTCCAATGATTAGCTCTTAGCAGCCCATGTGAGTCACCTAACACATTTAGGAACCATCATTTGGCAACTAGCATGAAATATCTCATAAAATTACAAAAATATTAGTAATCATTCATGACTTATTTACATGTAAACAAAATCACACATCCTTTATATCTAATCCATATACCAACGACCAAAAACACCTACAAACACTTTCATTCTTCAATTTTCTTCATCTAATTGATCCCTCTCAAGTTCTATCTTCAAGTTCTAAGTATTCTTCATAAATTCTATAAGTTCTAGTTTCATAAAATCAAGAATACTTCCAAGTTTGCTAGCTTACTTACAATCTTGTAGAGTGATCATCCAACCTCAAGAAATCTTTCTTATTTACAGTAAGATATCTTTCTAATATAAGGTAATACTCATATTCAAACTTTGATTTAATTTCTATAACTTAAACAATCTTATTTTGAGTGGAAATCTTACTTGAACTTGTTTTCGTGTCATGATTTTGCTTCAAGAACTTTCAAGCCATCCAAGGATCCTTTAAAGCTAGATCTATTTTTCTCATTTCCAGTAGGTTTATCCACAAAACCTGAGGTAGTAATGATGTTCATAACATCATTCGATTCATATATATATAAAGCTACCTTATTCGAAGGTTTAAACTTGTAATCACTAGAACATAGTTTAGTTAATTCTAAACTTGTTCACAAACAAAAGTTAATCCTTCTAACTTGACTTTTAAAATCAACTAAACACATGTTATATATCTATATGATATGCTAACTTAATGATTTAAAACCTGAAAACACGAAAAACACCGTAAAACCGGACATACGCCGTGGTAGTAACACCGCGGCCTGTTTTGGGTTTGATAATTAAAAACTATGATAAACTTTGATTTAAAAGTTGTTCTTTTGGGAAAATGATTTTTCTTACGAACATGAAACTATATCCAAAAATCATGGTTAAACTCAAAGTGGAAGTATGTTTTTCAAAATGGTCATCAAGACGTCGTTCTTTCGACTGAAATGACTACCTCTTACAAAAACGACTTGTAACTTATATTTCTGACTATAAACCTATACTTTTTCTGTTTAGATTCATAATATAGAGTTCAATATGAAACCATAGCAATTTGATTCACTCAAAACGGATTTAAAACGAAGAAGTTATGGGTAAAACAAGATTGGATATTTTTTTATTGTTGTAGCTACGGGAAATATTGTAACAATTCTATACAAATCATATCCTAGCTAACTTATATTGTATTATACATGTATTCTAATATATTATGTAATCTTGGGATACTATAGACACGTATGCAAATGTTTTGACATATCATATCGACCTATGTGTATATATTATTTGGAACAACCATAGACACTCTATATGCAGTAATGTTTGAGTTAGCTATACAGGGTTGAGGTTGATTCCAAAAATATATATACTTTGAGTTATGATCTTGCCTGAGACGTGTATACACTGGGTCGTGGATTGGGTCAAGATAATATATATCAATTTATTTCTGTACATCTAACTATGGATAACTAGTTGTAGGTTACTAACGAGGACAGCTGACTTAATAAACTTAAAACATTAAAACGTATTAAAAATGTTGTAAATATATTTTGAACATACTTTGATATATATGTACATATTTGTTATAGGTTCGTGAATCGACCAGTGGCAAAGTCTTACTTCTCGACGAAGTAAATCTGTGAAAGTGAGTTATAGTCCCACTTTTAAAATCTAATATTTTTAGGATGAGAATACATGCAGCTTTTTAAATGTTTTACAAAATAGATACAAGTACATGAAACTACTTTCTATGGTTGAACAATCGAAGCCGAATATGCCCCTTTTTACTTGGTAACCTAAGAATTAGTAAACCAGTCTACTAATTGACGCGAATCCTAAAAATAGATCTATTGGGCTCAACAAACCCCATCCGTTGTAGCGGATGCTTTAGTACTTTGAGTTTTTATATCATGTCCGATGGATGTCCCGGAATGATGGGGATATTCTTATATGCATCTTGTTAATGTCAGTTACCAGGTGTTCAAACCATATGAATGATTTTTATCTCTATGTATGGGATGTATATTGAAATATGAAATCTTGTGGTCTATTATTACGATTTGATAAATATATAGGTTAAACCTATAACTCACCAACATTTTTGTTGACGTTTAAAGCATGTTTATTCTCAGGTGATTATTAAGAGCTTTCGCTGTTGCATGCTAATATATGGACAAGATTTGGAGTCAGCATGCTTGTATACTATTGTTTAAAACTGCATTCAAAATTTACTTTGTTGTAACATATTAATATTGTAAACCAATATGTATTGGTAGTGTGTAAGTGTGATATTTTAGATTATCATTTCTGATAATCTAAGTGGTGTCCTTTTAACCTTGTCGATAAAATAAAGGTTATGGTTTGTTTTAAAAACGAATGCAGTCTTTGAAAAACTTCTCATATAGAGGTCAAAACCTCGCAACGAAATCAATTAATATGGAACGTTTACAATCAATATGAACGGGACATTTCAGTTGGTATCCTAGCATTGGTCTTAGAGAATCAGAATTTTTGCATTAGTGTGTCTTACCGAGTTGTTAGGATGCATTAGTGAGTCTGGACTTCGACCGTGTTTTCTTCAAAAATGATTGCTTAACATTTTTTGTTGGAAACTATATATTATTAACATGTAAATATTATGTGATATATTAATCCCTTAATGTGTTTGATATTGTGTGATAGATGTCTACCACTAGTACAAATCCCATCGACTCACCTAATAATAATGAAGAGTCGAATACACTTTGGGAAGATTCACAAATTCCCGAAGAGGAACCGGAAGAGGAGGAACCGGAAGAAGAGGAACCGGAAGAAGAGGAACCGGAAGAGGAGGAACCGGAAGAGGAGTAACCGGAAGAAGAAGAGGTTCCGGAGGAAGAAATATTGATACCTACTGTAAATCGATTAAATAAAAGAAAATCCTCAACCAACGGACCAAAGTCATTAATGGTCAATGGTGTTTCCGCCAAGGAAGCAAAATATTGGGAAGATTACCAATTTTTCGATGAATCGGATCCCGATGAGGATTCCGATGATGTTATAGAAATTACCTCGATCCAATTTAATAAAGCAAAAGAAAATAATAAGGGAAAAGGTAAAAAAATAGAGAAACCTGATTCCAACCCCGATGAACTTTATATGTATCGGCAACATCCGTATTTCCTAAATTGTAACAATAACCCGGGAACCTCTAAACCACCAGGTTTTTCTAAACCATTGTGGAAAACGACGGCTCGTATCAGAGGAACACTATATATCCCTAGAAAATTAGGAAAACGAACCAAGTCCGAAGAAGAAGAAACCAGTGATTCAGATTAGAGGGTTGTAATCATATTGTGTATTATATGTATTGTAGTGTGCTTGTCCTTTTATGTCCTATGTAAAAATTGTTGTATTGTTTGTTAATTATCTTTTACGAATCTAATCCTTGTCTATTTTATAGTATAAAAACAAAATGGACGTTAAGGGTAGACACTAGACAACTGAATATTTTAGAAGACCTACCAGAGGATATGATTGAGGAAATCTTGTCTAGAGTCGGTCAGAATTCATCAGCACATTTAGTTATGACGAAATTAACTTGTCAAACATTTGAAAGACTTCCCAGAAATGCCTTAGTTTATGAAAGGCTTTCCTTTGATAGGTGGGGTATATCACATTGGGGAGACCGTAAGCTACGCCGTGTTTTCTTTAAAGCGTTAAATCCGGGGAACCTAAATGCAATTTTACGCTACGGGTTAAGAACATATTTTGACTCAACATATCCCAACATAGGATTTCGTGAATTAGAAAGAACTTCTAACATGCAACATAAAGAAGCATGTTATGCTTATGGGTTAGTGATGTTCGCTTCTTACCAAAGTGAGAAAAAGAACATCGGATTGCAGCTTTTAAATAAAACCTTCCCACAAGTGACGGATTCAGTAGTTGGGGTGAGAAACAAGGTTTTTAGATTATTACAGGGCTGTTGGACATTACGAAACCCTCGTCCTTTTGACGACATTACTACATGCTGCCTAGCCAATGGTCATAACGGTTACTTTCCACAAGATCAAGGATGGGAAGTCGTCTTAGTAAAACCTGAATGCATGACTTGTTTCTGGACTTATGAATTACGTGTCTTTATTTCTTTTGCTGAACAACTAGCGTATTAACTAGAAATACATTTATAGCTAAAGAGTAGCAATGTTATTATGTGCTATATTTCATCCAATATGTATTATAGTGGTATTGTAAGTTTGTAAAATATTGTATAAAGTTTGAACGCGAAATATTATTGTAATAAGTTTTTCATATAGAATCGTAGTAGTTAAATTGTATAATAGCTGCTAAGTATGAACTTAACGGGTAGGTACTACCCGAATTAAAACTATAAAATGCTAATATGAAGAAAAAGCTTTTATAAATAAGTTCATATTATGCTATGAAATACTATTGACTACTCTTAAATTCTATATGATTAACTCAATTCTTTTAGCTATTTTGAAGGAAATGGCACCGGCGACTCGTCAGAACTTGAACATGAGTGAGGAAGACTTCCGTGTTTTCCTTGCTGCGAACATAGCCGCAGTACAGGCTGCGATGCAAAATAACAATAACTCTGGATCTAGCAGTGGAACTAATTCTGCAAGAAATCGTGTAGGATGCTCCTACAAAGAATTCACTGCCTGCAAACCTTTGGAATTTGATGGAACCGAAGGACCAATTGGATTGAAACGGTGGACTGAGAAGGTCAAATCGGTGTTTTCCATAAGTAAGTGTACTGAAGAGGACAAAGTTAAGTACGCTACGCATACCTTCACAGGTACGGCGTTAACGTGGTGGAATACCTATCTCAAGCAGGTAGGACAAGATGCTGCTTAGGCACTACCATGGTCAGCATTCAAGCAATTGATGAACGAGCAGTATCGTCCCAGGAACGAGGTCAATAAGCTCAAGGTAGAGCTTAGAGGATTACGAAAGCAAGGTTTCGATATCACCACGTACGAGCGACGATTCACAGAATTGTGTCTATTGTGTCCCAGAACGTTTGAAGACGAAGAAGAGAAGATTGACGCATTTGTAAAAGGGTTACCGGAAAGAATTCAAGAAGATGCGAGTTTACACGAACCCGCCTCCATACAAAAGGCAAGTCGAATGGCTCACATATTAGTGAACCAGATCGAAGGAAGGATTAAAGAGCAAGCAACCGAAGAGTCTAACATGAAACAAGTCAAGAGAAAGTGGGAAGAAACCAATGACAAGAGTCACCAATACAACAACAACAATCACAACCACAATCGCAACAACTATCCCAATAACCGCAACATCAATCGCAACAACAACTTCAACAAACGTCCCAACAACAACTACAATAATCGGCCCAACAATAATAACAACAACAACAACAGCAACAATAACAATCCCAACAACAATTTCAATAACAACAATGGCAACAAAATCCAAAAACAGCCATGCCAAAGATGTGAAGAGCATTAACTGGGGTTCTGCACGACATTTTGCAACATGTGTAAAAGAAATGGTCATAGCGCGAAGAAGTGCAAAATCTACGGACCAATGCATAACAGAACTAAAGGAACAAATAATACCGCCATAGTTTGTTTTGGATGTGGAAAACCGGGCCACTTTAGTAGAAATTGCCCGAATCAGGGGAATACTAATGGGCAGAGCCACGGAAGAGTTTTCAATATTAATACGGTAGAAGCGCAGGAAGACCCAGAGCTTGTTACGGGTACGTTTCTCATTGACAATAAATCTGCTTATGTTTTATTTGATTCGGGTGCGGATAGAAGCTATATGAGTAGAGATTTTTGTGCTAAACTAAGTTGTTCACCGACGCCCTTGGATAATAAATTTTTACTCGAATTAGAAAATGGTAAATTAATTACAGCAGATAATATATGTCGGAATCGAGAAATTAAACTTGTTAGCGAAACATTTAAGATTGACTTGATACCAGTAGAGTTAGGGAGTTTTGATGTGATAATCGGTATGGACTGGTTGAAAGAAGTAAAAGCAGAGATCATTTGTTACAAAAATTAAATTCGCATTATACGAGAAAAAGGAAAACCCTTAATGGTGTACGGAGAAAAGAGCAACGTGAAGTTAAATCTTATTAGTAACCTGAAGGCACAAAAACTAATAAGAAAAGGTTGCTATGCTGTGCTAGCACACGTCAAGAAAGTCAATTCCGAAGAAAAGAACATCAATGATGTTCCCATCGCAAAAGAATTTTCCGATGTATTTTCGAAAGAATTACCGGGACTACCTCCACACTGATCCGTTGAATTTCAAATAGACCTTGTACCGGGAGCTGCACCAATAGCTCATGCTCCATACAGACTCGCACCCAGTGAAATGAAGGAACTTCATAGCCAATTAAAAAAACTTTTAGAGCGTGGTTTCATTCGACCAAGCACATCACCGTGGGGAGCACCTATTTTGTTTGTCAAGAAGAAGGATGGTACATTTAGGTTGTGTATCGACTACCGAGAGTTGAACAAACTTACCATCAAGAACCGCTACCCACTACCGAGAATCGACGACTTATTTGATCAACTACAAGGCTCGTCAGTTTATTCGAAGATTGATTTACGTTTTGGGTATCATCAAATGCGGGTGAAGGAAGATGATATTCCAAAGACTGCTTTTAGGACGCGTTACGGTCATTACGAGTTTATAATTATGCCGTTTGGATTGTCGAACGCACCAGCTGTGTTCATGGACCTCATGAACCGAGTGTGTGGGCCATATCTTGACAAGTTTGTCATTGTTTTCATCGATGACATACTTATTTACTCAAAGAATGATCAAGAGCATGAAGAACATTTAAGAAAAGTGCTAGAGTTGCTGAGAAAAGAAAAACTGTACGGTAAGTTTTCAAAGTGTGCATTTTGGTTGGAAGAAGTTCAATTCCTCGGTCACATAGTGAACAAAAAAGGTATTCAGGTGGATCCAGCAAAGATTGAAACCGTTGAAAAGTGGGAAACCCCGAAAACTCCGAAACACATACGCCAATTTTTAGGGCTAGTTGGTTATTACAGGAGATTCATCCAAGATTTTTCCAAAATAGCAAAACCCTTGACTGCATTAACGCATAAATGGAGGAAATTTGAATGGAAGGATGAACAAGAAAAAGCATTTCAATTGTTGAAGAAAAAGTTAACTACGGCACCTATATTGTCATTACCTGAAGGGAATGATGATTTTGTGATATATTGTGACGCCTCAAAGCAAGGTCTCGGTTGTGTATTAATGCAATGAACGAAAGTAATTGCTTATGCGTCTAGACAATTGAAGATTCACGAGCAGAATTATACGACACATGATTTGGAATTAGGCACGGTTGTTTTTGCATTAAAGACTTGGAGGCACTACTTATATGGGGTCAAAAGTATTATATATACCGACCACAAAAGTCTTTAACACATATTTAATCAGAAACAACTGAACATGAGGCAGCGCAGATGGATTGAATTGTTGAATGATTACGACTTTGAGATTTGTTATCACTCGGGGATGGCAAATATGGTAGCCGACGCCTTGAGCAGAAAGGACAGAGAACCCATTCGAGTAAAAGCTATGAATATAATGATTCACACTAACCTTACTACTCAAATAAAGGAGGCGCAACAAGGAGTTTTAAAAGAGGGAAATTTAAAGGATGAAATACCCAAAGGATCAGAGAAGCATCTTAATATTCGGGAAGACGGAACCCGGTATAGGGCTGAAAGGATTTGGGTACCAAAATTTGGAGATATGAGAGAAATGGTACTTAGAGAAGCTCATAAAACCAGATACTCAATACATCCTGGAACGGGGAAGATGTACAAGGATCTCAAGATACATTTTTGGTGGCCGGGTATGAAATCCGATGTTGCTAAATACGTAGGAGAATGTTTGACGTGTTCTAAGGTCAAATCAAAGCATCAGAAACCATCAGGTCTACTTCAATAACCCGAAATCTCGGAATGGAAATGGGAAAACATTACCATGGATTTCATCACTAAATTGCCAAGGACTGCAAGTGGTTTTGATACTATTTGGGTAATAGTTGATCGTCTCACCAAATCAGCACACTTCCTGCCAATAAGAGAAGATGACCAGATGGAGAAGTTAGCACGACTGTATTTGAAGGAAGTCGTCTCCAGACATGGAATACCAATCTCTATTATCTCTGATAGGGATGGCAGATTTATTTCAAGATTCTGGCAGACATTACAGCAAGCATTAGGAACTCGTCTAGATATGAGTACTGTCTATCATCCACAAACTGATGGGCAGAGCGAAAGGACGATACAAACGCTTGAAGACATGCTACGAGCATGTGTTATTGATTTCGAAAACAGTTGGGATCGACACCTTCCGTTAGCATAATTTTCCTACAACAATAGCTACCATTCAAGCATTGAGATGGTGCCGTTCGAAGCACTCTATTGTAGAAAGTGCAGGTCTTCGATTTGTTGGAGTGAATTAGGGGATAGACAGATTACGGGTCCGGAGATAATACAAGAAACTACCGAGAAGATCATCCAAATTTAACAACGGTTGAAAACCGCCCAAAGTCGACAAAAGAGCTACGCCAATATTAAAAGAAAAGATATATAATTTGAAATTGGTGAGATGGTCATGCTTAAGGTTGCACCTTGGAAAGGCATTGTTCGATTTAGTAAATGAGGGAAATTAAACCCAAGGTATATTGGACCATTCAAGGTTATTGATCGCGTCGGACCAGTAGCTTACCGACTTGAATTACCTCAACAACTCGCGGCTGTACACAACACTTTCCACGTCTCAAATTTGAAGAAGTGTTTTGCTAAAGAAGATCTCACTATTCCGTTAGATGAAATCCAAATCAACGAAAAACTTCAATTCATCGAAGAACCCGTCGAAATAATAGATCGTGAGGTTAAAAGACTTAAGCAAAATAAGATAGTAGATACCAATTGTTAAGGTTCGATGGAATGCTCGTAGAGGACCTGAGTTCACCTGGGAAAGAGAAGATTAGATGAAGAAGAAATACCCGCACTTATTTCCAGAAGATACGTCAACACTTCCAACTACTTAAAATTTCGGGACGAAATTTATTTAACGGGTAGGTACTGTAGTGACCTGAACTTTTCCATATTTATATATATTAATTGAATTTGTTAATTACATGATTAAGTGTTTCCAACATGTTAAGCAATCAAATTTGTTAAGACGTGATTAATTGAAATAGGTTTCACATAGACAATTGACCACCCAAGTTGATCGGTGATTCACGAACGTTAAAACTTGTAAAAACTATATGATGACATATATATGGTTATATATATAGTTAACATGATATTATGATGAGTACGTATCTTATTAGGTATTTTAACAATGTGTTATATTCATAAAAATGAGACTATTGAATTAAGAAACTCGAAAACGATATATATAACGATTATCGTTATAACAACGTCTTACTAAGTACATATGAATCATATTAAGATATTGATACACTTAGTTAATTATGTTAAATGATAAGTAAATATATCATTAAGTGTATTAACAATGAACTACATATGTAAAAAAAATAAGACTACTAACTTAATGATTTCTAAACGAGACATATATGTAACGATTATCGTTGTAACGACATTTACCTGTATATATATATCATACTAAGATATATTATATATCATAATATCATGATAATTTAACAATTTAACATCTCTTTAGATATAATAAACATTGGGTTAACAACATTTAACAAGACCGTTAACCTAAAGGTTTCAAAACAACATTTACATGTAACGACTAACGATGACTTAACGACTCAGTTAAAATGTATATACATGTTGTGTTCTAATATGTATTCATACACTTTTGAAAGAATTCAATACACTTATCAAAATACTTCTACTTAACAAAAATGCTTACAATTACATCCTCGTTCAGTTTCATCAACAATTCTACTCGTATGCACCCGTATTCGTACTCGTACAATACACAGCTTTTAGATGTATGTACTATTGGTATATACACTCCAATGATCAGCTCTTAGTAGCCCATGTGAGTCACCTAACACATGTGGGAACCATCATTTGGCAACTAGCATGAAATATCTCATAAAATTACAAAAAATATTAGTAAATCATTCATGACTTATTTACATGTAAACAAAATTACACATCCTTTATATCTAATCCATATACCAACGACCAAAAACACCTAAAAACACTTTTATTCTTCAATTTTCTTCATCTAATTGATCTCTCTCAAGTTCTATCTTCAAGTTCTAAGTGTTCTTCATAAATTCTATAAGTTCTAGTTTCATAAAATCAAGAATACTTCCAAGTTTGCTAGCTTACTTCCAATCTTGTAGAGTGATCATCCAACCTCAAGAAACCTTTCTTATTTACAGTATGATATCTTTCTAATATAAGGTAATACTCATATTCAAACTTTGATTCAATTTCTATAACTTAAACAATATTATTTCGAGTGGAAATCTTACTTGAACTTGTTTTCGTGTCATGATTTTGCTTCAAGAACTTTCAAGCCATCCAAGGATCCTTTGAAGCTAGATCTATTTTTCTTATTTCCAGTAGGTTTATCCACAAAACCTGAGGTAGTAATTGTGATGCCCCGTACTAAATCATCATGTACGGACCATCAACAACAGGATCATTACAAGGTTAAGTACTATATGCGTTTTCAAAAAGAGTTTGCATTCATAATTAAAAGTGATGTCAAACCAACATCGAAAGTTTTGCATTCCAAAAGTATGCTTCACTAAGTAGAAGCAATAATTAAGTGTACGTGACCCCAAATGGTCATTACAAGTCATAATTCAAAAGTACTAATGTTTGAATGCAAAGTAAAGTAGTTCATGCGTGGACAACTCTAAGCAGCGGGTGTCTACAGCACAACAAGTAAGACAGTGGAAGCAACCTCAAGCACCTGAGAAATACATGCTTAAAAACGTCAACACAAAGGTTGGTGAGCTATAGTTTAAGTATAACAGTATGTAAGGTAGTCCACGAGATTTCAGTGCTACAAAGAGCGTTTCAAAACAGTATGATAAAGTATATGTTAACCGTGGGCACTTGGTAACTAACTTAACGTTTATACCCCCAGAAAGTACACTTGGCAAGTGCGTATGTCTACGAAGTATTAAACACTCGTTAAATGCTAGCGCGACTAGCTCGAGTGGGGATGTCAAACCCTATGGATCCATATCTAAGATTCGCGTTCACGGTTCAAAAACCAATGATTAAACGTTACCGAGCTAAAGAGAATGTTTATGCCGTTGTATAACCCACACATATATAAAGTTTAAGTACTCATGCCTAGTATGTAAAACATAAAATCCGCATGTATTCTCAGTTCCCAAAATCAGTTAAAGTAAAAAGGGAAAGCTATAACTCACAATGATATGTAGCGGTAAAGTAGTAGTCGGGAAAGGTGTTCAAGTAAATGGTCCGAAGTCCTCAACCTAAGTCAAATAGTACTAAGTCAGTAAATCGTCTTAATAGGTTTAAAAGTATGTAAATAAGGTCTTAAGGGTCATCATCATTCATCATCAAACAAAAGGCGTAAAATAAGTTTCGTTTATGAAAGTAGTTTAAAACAAAGTCTGACTTCAGTCAGTCACCACGGCCTCTACCCTTACTGAATTAAGGTGAGACCAGTGGCCATGGCTCCGTCTATGAGTCCCTTAAGTGTGGTAAAATTTACAGAAGCAAACTCGTCTTGGTTTGACCGTGGCGACGGTCTAAGTGCGAGTAGGTCAGAAATTTCTGCACAACGTTAAAGGACATAGTAACGATCAGAGGGCCATAAATCCTAAACCGTAACTCGTATTGTTTTACCCATAATTTCTTCATTTTAAATCCGTTTTGAGTGAATCAAATTGCTATGGTTTCATATTGAACTCTATTTTATGAATCTAAACAGAAAAGTATAGGTTTATAGTCGAAAAAATAAGTTACAAGTCGTTTTTGTAAAGGTAGTCATTTCAGTCGAAAGAACGACGTCTAGATGACCATTTTAGAAAACATACTTCCACTTTGAGTTTAACCATAATTTTTGGATATAGTTTCATGTTCATAATAAAAATCATTTTCTCAGAATAACAACTTTTAAATCAAAGTTTATCATAGTTTTTAATTAACTAACCCAAAACAGCCCGCGGTGTTACTACGACGCCGTAAATCCGGTTTTACGGTGTTTTTCGTGTTTCCAGGTTTTAAATCATTAAGTTAGCATATCATATAGATATAGAACATGTGTTTAGTTGATTTTAAAAGTCAAGTTAGAAGGATTAACTTTAGTTTGCGAACAAGTTTAGAATTAACTAAACTATGTTCTAGTGATTACAAGTTTAAAACTTCGAATAAGATAGCTTTATATGTATGAATCGAATGATGTTATGAACATCATTACTACCTTAAGTTCCTTGGATAAACCTACTGGAAAATAGAAAAATGGATCTAGCTTCAACGGATCCTTGGATGGCTCGAAGTTCTTGAAGCAGAATCATGACACGAAAACAAGTTCAAGTAAGATCATCACTTGAAATAAGATTGTTATAGTTATAGAAATTGAACCAAAGTTTGAATATGATTATTACCTTGTATTAGAATGATAACCTACTGTAAGAAACAAAGATTTCTTGAGGTTGGATGATCACCTTACAAGATTGGAAGTGAGCTAGCAAACTTGAAAGTATTCTTGCTTTTATGTAACTAGAACTTGTAGAATATATGAAGAACACTTAGAACTTGAAGATAGAACTTGAGAGAGATCAATTAGATGAAGAAAATTGAAGAATGAAAGTGTTTGTAGGTGTTTTTGGTCGTTGGTGTATGGATTAGATATAAAGGATATGTAATTTTGTTTTCATGTAAATAAGTCATGAATGATTACTCATATTTTTGTAATTTTATGAGATATTTCATGCTAGTTGCCAAATGATGGTTCCCACATGTGTTAGGTGACTCACATGGGCTGATAAGAGCTGATCATTGAAGTGTATATACCAATAGTACATACATCTAAAAGCTGTGTATTGTACGAGTACGAATACGGGTGCATACGAGTAGAATTGTTGATGAAACTGAACGAGGATGTAATTGTAAGTATTTTTGTTAAGTAGAAGTAGTTTGATAAGTGTCTTGAAGTCTTTCAAAAGTGTATGAATACATATTAAAACACTACATGTATATACATTTTAACTGAGTCGTTAAGTCATCGTTAGTCGTTACATGTAAATGTTGTTTTGAAACCTTTAGGTTAACGATCTTGTTGAATGTTGTTAACCCATTGTTTATTATAACAAATGAGATGTTAAATTGTTATATTATCATGATATTATGATATATAATATATCTTAGTATGATGTATATACAGTTAAATGTCGTTACAACGATAATCGTTACATATATGTCTCGTTTTGAAATCATTAAGTTAGTAGTCTTATTTTTACATATGTATTTCATTGTTAATACACTTAATAATATATTTACTTATCATTTAACATAATTAACCAAGTGTATCAATATCTTAATATGATTCATATGTACCTAGTAAGACGTTGTTATAACGATAATCGTTATATATATCGTTTTCGAGTTTCTTAAATTAATAGTCTCATTTTTATGTATATAACTCATTGTTAAAATACCTAATGAGATACATACTTATAATAAAAACATGTTAACTATATATATAACCATATATATGTCATCATATAGTTTTTACAAGTTTTAACGTTCGTGAATCACCGGTCAACTTGGGTGGTCAATTGTCTATATGAAACATATTTCAATTAATCAAGTCTTAACAAGTTTGATTGCTTAACATGTTGGAAACATTTAATCATGTAAATATCAATCTCAATTAATATATATAAAAATGGAAAAGTTCGGGTCGCTACAGTACCTACCCGTTAAATAAATTTCGTCCCGAAATTTTAAGCTGTTGAAGGTGTTGACGAATCTTCTGGAAATAGATGCGGGTATTTCTTCTTCATCTGATCTTCACGCTCCCAGGTGAACTCGGGTCCTCTACGAGCATTCCATTGAACCTTAACAATTGGTATCTTGTTTTGCTTAAGTCTTTTAACCTCACGATCCATTATTTCGACGGGTTCTTCGATGAATTGGAGTTTTTCGTTGATTTGGATTTCATCTAACGGAATAGTGAGATCTTCTTTAGCAAAACATTTCTTCAAATTCAAGATGTGGAAAGTGTTATGTACAGCCGCGAGTTGTTGAGGTAACTCAAGTCGGTAAGCTACTGGTCCGACACGATCAATAATCTTGAATGGTCCAATATACCTTGGATTTAATTTCCCTCGTTTACCAAATCGAACAACGCCTTTCCAAGGTGCAACTTTAAGCATGACCATCTCTCCAATTTCAAATTCTATATCTTTTCTTTTAATGTCAGCGTAGCTCTTTTGTCGACTTTGGGCGGTTTTCAACCGTTGTTGAATTTGGATGATCTTCTCGGTAGTTTCTTGTATAATCTCCGGACCCGTAATCTGTCTATCCCCCACTTCACTCCAACAAATCGGAGACCTGCACTTTCTACCATAAAGTGCTTCAAACGGCGCCATCTCAATGCTTGAATGGTAGCTGTTGTTGTAGGAAAATTCTGCTAACGGTAGATGTCGATCCCAACTGTTTCCGAAATCAATAACACATGCTCGTAGCATGTCTTCAAGCGTTTGTATCGTCCTTTCGCTCTGCCCATCAGTTTGTGGATGATAGGCAGTACTCATGTCTAGACGAGTTCCTAATGCTTGCTGTAATGTCTGCCAGAATCTTGAAATAAATCTGTCATCCCTATCAGAGATAATAGAGATTGGTATTCCATGTCTGGAGACGACTTCCTTCAAATACAGTCGTGCTAACTTCTCCATCTTGTCATCTTCTCTTATTGGCAGGAAATGTGCTAATTTGGTGAGACGATCAACTATTACCCAAATAGTATCAAAACCACTTGCAGTCCTTGGCAATTTAGTAATGAAATCCATGGTAATGTTTTCCCATTTCCATTCCGGGATTTCGGGTTGTTGAAGTAGACCTGATGGTTGCTGATGCTCAGCTTTGACCTTAGAACACGTCAAACATTCTCCTACATATTTAGCAACATCGGCTTTCATACCCGGCCACCAAAAATATTTCTTAAGATCCTTGTACATCTTCCCCGTTCCAGGATGTATTGAGTATCTGGTTTTATGAGCTTCTCTAAGTACCATTTCTCTCATATCTCCAAATTTTGGTACCCAAATCCTTTCAGCCCTATACCGGGTTCCGTCTTCCCGAATATTAAGATGTTTCTCCGATCCTTTGGGTATTTCATCCTTTAAATTTCCCTCTTTTAAAACTCCTTGTTGCGCCTCCTTTATTTGAGTAGTAAGGTTATTATGAATCATTATATTCATAGATTTTACTCGAATGGGTTCTCTGTCCTTCCTGCTCAATGCATCGGCTACCACATTTGCCTTCCCCGGGTGGTAACGAATCTCAAAGTCGTAATCATTCAATAATTCAATCCACCTACGCTGCCTCATATTCAGTTGTTTCTGATTAAATATGTGTTGAAGACTTTTGTGGTCGGTATATATAATACTTTTGACCCCATATAAGTAGTGCCTCCAAGTCTTTAATGCAAAAACAACCGCGCCTAATTCCAAATCATGCGTCGTATAATTTTGTTCGTGAATCTTCAATTGTCTAGACGCATAAGCAATCACCTTCGTTCGTTGCATTAATACACAACCGAGACCTTGCTTTGATGAGTCACAATAAATCACAAAATCATCATTCCCTTCAGGCAATGACAATATAGGTGCCGTAGTTAGCTTTTTCTTCAATAACTGAAACGCTTTCTCTTGTTCATCATTCCATTCAAATTTCTTCCCTTTATGCGTTAATGCAGTCAAGGGTTTTGCTATTCTGGAAAAGTCTTGGATGAACCTTCTGTAGTAACCAGCTAGTCCTAAAAACTGGCGTATGTGTTTCGGAGTTTTCGGGGTTTCCCACTTTTCAACAGTTTCTATCTTTGCCGGATCCACCTTAATACCTTCTTTGTTTACTATGTGACCGAGGAATTGAACTTCTTCCAACCAAAATGCACACTTTGAAAACTTAGCGTACAATTCTTCTTTTCTCAATACTTCTAACACCTTTCTCAAATGTTCACCGTGTTCTTGGTCATTCTTTGAGTAAATAAGTATGTCATCAATGAAAACAATGACAAACTTGTCAAGGTATGGTCCACACACTCGGTTCATAAGGTCCATGAACACAGCTGGTGCATTAGTTAAACCAAACGGCATGACCATAAACTCGTAATGACCGTAACGTGTTCTGAAAGCAGTCTTTGGAATATCATCTTCTTTCACCCGCATTTGATGATACCCGGAACGTAAGTCAATCTTTGAATAAACAGACGAGCGTTGTAGTTGATCAAATAAGTCATCGATTCTCGGTAGTGGGTAGCGGTTCTTGATGGTAAGTTTGTTCAATTCTCGGTAGTCGATACACAACCTGAATGTACCATCTTTCTTCTTGGCAAACAAAACAGGAGCTCCCCACGGTGATGTGCTTGGTTGAATGAAACCACGCTCTAAAAGTTCTTGTAATTGGCTTTGCAGTTCTTTCATCTCGCTGGGTGCGAGTCTGTAAGGAGCACGAGCTATTGGTGCAGCTCCTGGTACAAGATCTATTTGAAATTCAACGGATCGATGTGGGGGTAATCCCGGTAATTCTTTCGGAAATACATCGGGAAATTCTTTTGCAATGGGAACATCATTGATGCTCTTTTATTCAGTTTGTACTTTCTCGACGTGTGCTAGAATAGCATAGCAACCTTTTCTTATTAGTTTTTGTGCCTTCAAATTACTAATAAGATGTAGCTTCGTGTTGCCCTTTTCTCCGTACACCATTAAGGGTTTTCCTTTTTCTCGTATAATGCGAATTGCATTTTTGTAACAAACGATCTCTGCTTTCACTTCTTTCAACCAGTCCATACCGATTATCACATCAAAACTCCCTAACTCTACTGGTATCAAATCAATCTTAAATGTTTTGCTAACCAGTTTAATTTCTCGATTTCGACATATATTATCTGCTGAAATTAATTTACCATTTGCTAATTCGAGTAAAAATTTACTATCCAAAGGCGTCAATGGACAACTTAATTTAGCACAAAAATCTCTACTCATATAGCTTCTATCCGCACCCGAATCAAATAAAACGTAAGCAGATTTATTGTCAATAAGAAACGTACCCGTAACAAGCTCCGGGTCTTCCTGTGCCTCTGCCGCATTAATATTGAAAACTCTTCCACGGCCTTGTCCATTCGTGTTCCCCTGGTTCGGGAAATTTCTAATAATGTGGCCCGGTTTTCCACATTTATAACAAACTACATTGGCATAACTTGCTCCGACACTACTTGCTCCGCCATTACTCGTTCCGACACCATTTGTTCCTTTCGTTCTATTAACCCCTGGTCCGTAGACCTCACACTTCGCCGCGCTATGACAATTTCTTTTACACTTGTTGCAAAATTTGGTGCAGAACCCCGAGTGATACTTTTCACACCTTTGGCATAGCTGCTTCTGATTGTTGTTGTTGTTGCGGTTATTATTGTTGTTGGGATGATTGTTGTAGTTGCTGTTGTTGTTGTTGTTGTTGTTGGGCCGTTTGTTGTAGTTGCGATTGATGTTGCGATTGTTGGGATAATTGTTGCGATTATTGTTGTAATTGCTGTTGTTGTTGTATTGGTGATTCTTATTACCGTTTTCCTCCTACTTTCTTTTGACTTGCTTCACATTGGCCTCTTCAGCAGTCTGTTCATTAATTCTTTCTTCAATCTGGTTCACTAGTTTGTGAGCCATTCTACATGCCTGTTGTATGGAGGCGGGCTCGTGTGAACTTATATCTTCTTGGATTCTTTCCGGTAATCCTTTCACAAACGCGTCAATCTTCTCTTCCTCATCTTCGAATGCTCCCGGACACAATAGGCACAATTCTGTGAATCGTCTTTCGTACGTGGTAATATCAAATCCTTGGGTTCGTAACCCTCAAAGTTCTGTCTTGAGCTTATTGACCTCGGTTCTGGGACGGTACTTCTCGTTCATCAAGTGCTTGAATGCTGACCACGGTAGTGCGTAAGCATCATCTTGTCCCACTTGCTCTAGATAGGTATTCCACCATGTTAACGCAGAACCTGTGAAGGTTTGCGTAGCGTACTTCACTTTTTCCTCTTCAGTACACTTACTTATGGCAAACACCGATTCGACCTTCTCGGTCCACCGTTTCAATCCGATCGGTCCTTCGGTTCCATCAAATTCCAAAGGTTTGCAGGCAGTGAATTCTTTGTAGGTACATCCTACACGATTTCCTGTACTGCCAGATCCAAGGTTATTGTTGGTATGTAGCGCAGCCTGTACTGCGGCTATGTTTGAAGCTAGAAAAGTACGGAATTCCTCTTCATTCAAATTCACGGTGTGTCGAGTAGTCGGTGCCATTTCCTTCAAAATAGTCAAATGGAACAAGTTAATCATACAGAATATTAAGAGTAGTTAATAGTATTTCGTAGCATAATATGAACTCATTTATAAAAGCTTTTTCTTCATATTAGCGTTTTATAAGTTTAAATTCGGGTAGTACCTACCCGTTAAGTTCATACTTAGTAGCTAATATACAATTCAACTACTACAATTCTATATGAAAAACTGATTATAATAATATTTCGCGTTCAAACTTTTACACAATATTTAACAAACTTACAATACCGCTTAGTTTACATATAGCATGAAATATAGCACACAATAAATTTGATACAAGATGGTTGTGAAGATAATTCTAGCTAGTACACAAGTCGTTCAGCAAAGGCAATAAAGACACGTAATTCATACGTCCAGAAACAAGTCATGCATTCTGGTTTTACTAGGATTACTTCCCATCCTTGGTCTTGTGGAACATAACCGTTATGGCCGTTGATAAAACAGCGTGTTGTAACGTCGTCAAAGGGACGAGGGTTACGTAATGTCCAACAGTCCCGTAACAATCTAAAAACCTCATTTCTTACCCCAATTACCGACTCCGTCACTTGTGGGAACGTTTTGTTTAATAGTTGTAGCCCGATGTTCTTGTTCTCACTTTGGTGAGAAGCGAACATTACTAATCCGTAAGCATAACATGCTTCTTTATGTTGCATGTTAGCCGCTTTTTCTAAATCACGAAGTCCAATATTTGGATATATTGAGTCAAAATAATTTCTTAACCCGTTGCGTAAAATAGCATTTGGGTTCCCTGCAATATATGCGTCAAAGTAAACACATCGTAACTTATGGGTTTCCCAATGTGATATCCCCCATCTTTCAAACGAAAGTCTCTTATAAACCAAGACATTCTTGGAACGTTCTTCGAATGTCTTACAAACTGATCTCGCCTTAAATAGTTGTGCCGAGGAATTCTGACCGACTCTAGACAAGATTTCATCAATCATGTCTCCGGGTAGGTCTCTTAAAATATTGGGTTGTCTATCCATTTTGTGTTTTTAAACTGTAAAATAGACAAGATTTAGATTCATAAAAAAAATACTTATTAATACAAGCAATTTTTTTTACATATATCATAAAGCATAAGCACACTATATTACATATATTACACCACACAAATACAACTATCTTATTCCGACTCGCTCGTTTCTTCTTCTTCGGTTTTGGTTCGTTTTGCCAAGTTTCTAGGGATATATGATGTTCCCCTAATACGAGCCGTCGTTGTCCACATTGGTTTAGAAAAACCTGGTGGTTTAGAGGTTCCCGGGTCATTGTTACAACTTAAGGACTTCGGGGGTTGACGATACATATAAAGTTCATCGGGGTTGGAATTAGATTTCTCTATTTTTATGCCCTTTCCCTTATTATTTTCTTTTGCCTTTTTAAATTCAGTTGGGGTAATTTCTATAACATCATCGGAATTCTCGTCGGAATCCGATTCATCGGAGAATTGGTAATCCTCCCAATATTTTGCTTCCTTGGCAGAAACACCATTGACCATAATTAACCTTGGTCAGTTGGTTGAGGATTCTCTTTTAGTTAACCGTTTTATTATTTCCCCCACCGGTTCTATTTCTTCTTCCGGTTCCGATTCTTCTTTCGGTTCCGATTCTTCTTCCGGTTCCGACTCTTCTTCCGGTTCCTCTTCGGGAACTTGTGAATCAGTCCACGAATCATTCCAATTTACATTTGACTCTTCATTATTATTAGGTGAGTCAATGGGACTTGTTCTAGAGGTATACATCTATCACATAATATCAAACACGATAAGAGATTAATATATCACATAATATTCATATGTTAAAAATATATAGTTTCCAACAAAAATGTTAAGCAATCATTTTTAAAGAAAACACGGTCGAAGTCCAGACTCACTAATGCATCCTAACAAACTCGATAAGACACACTAATGCAAATTTTCTGGTTCTCTAAGACCAACGCTCGGATACCAACTGAAATGTCCCGTTCTTATTGATTAAAAACGTTCCATATTAATTGATTTCGTTGCGAGGTTTTGACCTCTATATGAGACGTTTTTCAAATACTGCATTCATTTTTAAAACAAACCATAACCTTTATTTCATAAATAAAGGTTTAAAAAGCTTTACGTAGATTATCAAATAATGATAATCTAAAATATCCTGTTTACACACGACCATTACATAATGGTTTACAATACAAATATGTTACATCGAAATCAGTTTCTTGAATGCAGTTTTTACACAATATCATACAAACATGGACTCCAAATCTTGTCCTTATTTTAGTATGCAACAGCGGAAGCTCTTAGTATTCACCTGAGAATAAACATGCTTTAAACGTCAACAAAAATGTTGGTGAGTTATAGGTTTAACCTATATGTATCAAATCGTAACAATAGACCACAAGATTTCATATTTCAATACACATCCCATACATAGAGATAAAAATTATTCATATGGTGAACACCTGGTAACCGACATTAACAAAATGCATATATAAGAATATCCCCATCATTCCGGGACACCCTTCGGATATGATATAAATTTCGAAGTACTAAAGCATCCGGTACTTTGGATGGGGTTTGTTAGGCCCAATAGATCTATCTTTAGGATTCACGTCAATTAGGGTGTCTGTTCCCTAATTCTTAGATTACCAGACTTAATAAAAAGGGGCATATTCGATTTCGATAATTCAACCATAGAATGTAGTTTCACGTACTTGTGTCTATTTTGTAAATCATTTATAAAACCTGCATGTATTCTCATCCCAAAAATATTAGATTTTAAAAGTGGGACTATAACTCACTTTCACAGATTTTTACTTCGTCGGGAAGTAAGACTTGGCGACTGGTTGATTCACGAACCTATAACAATATATACATATATATCAAAGTATGTTCAAAATATATTTACAACACTTTTAATATATTTTGATGTTTTAAGTTTATTAAGTCAGGTGTCCTCGTTAGTAACCTACAACTAGTTGTCCACAGTTAGATGTACAGAAATAAATCGATAAATTTTATCTTGAATCAATCCACGACCCAGTGTATACGTATCTCAGTATTGATCACAACTCAAACTATATATATTTTGGAATCAACCTCAACCCTGTATAGCTAACTCCAACATTCACATATAGAGTGTCTATGGTTGTTCCGAAATATATATAGATGTGTCGACATGATAGGTCGAAACATTGTATACGTGTCTATGGTATCTCAAGATTACATAATATACAATACAAGTTGATTAAGTTATGGTTGGAATAGATTTGTTACCAATTTTCACGTAGCTAAAATGAGAAAAATTATCCAATCTTGTTTTACCCATAATTTCTTCATTTTAAATCCGTTTTGAGTGAATCAAATTGCTATGGTTTCATATTGAACTCTATTTTATGAATCTAAACAGAAAAGTATAGGTTTATAGTCGAAAAAATAAGTTACAAGTCGTTTTTGTAAAGGTAGTCATTTCAGTCGAAAGAACGACGTCTAGATGACCATTTTAGAAAACATACTTCCACTTTGAGTTTAACCATAATTTTTGGATATAGTTTCATGTTCATAATAAAAATCATTTTCTCAGAATAACAACTTTTAAATCAAAGTTTATCATAGTTTTTAATTAACTAACCCAAAACAGCCCGCGGTGTTACTACGACGGCGTAAATCCGGTTTTACGGTGTTTTTCGTGTTTCCAGGTTTTAAATCATTAAGTTAGCATATCATATAGATATAGAACATGTGTTTAGTTGATTTTAAAAGTCAAGTTAGAAGGATTAACTTTAGTTTGCGAACAAGTTTAGAATTAACTAAACTATGTTCTAGTGATTACAAGTTTAAAACTTCGAATAAGATAGCTTTATATGTATGAATCGAATGATGTTATGAACATCATTACTACCTTAAGTTCCTTGGATAAACCTACTGGAAAATAGAAAAATGGATCTAGCTTCAACGGATCCTTGGATGGCTCGAAGTTCTTGAAGCAGAATCATGACACGAAAACAAGTTCAAGTAAGATCATCACTTGAAATAAGATTGTTATAGTTATAGAAATTGAACCAAAGTTTGAATATGATTATTACCTTGTATTAGAATGATAACCTACTGTAAGAAACAAAGATTTCTTGAGGTTGGATGATCACCTTACAAGATTGGAAGTGAGCTAGCAAACTTGAAAGTATTCTTGCTTTTATGTAACTAGAACTTGTAGAATATATGAAGAACACTTAGAACTTGAAGATAGAACTTGAGAGAGATCAATTAGATGAAGAAAATTGAAGAATGAAAGTGTTTGTAGGTGTTTTTGGTCGTTGGTGTATGGATTAGATATAAAGGATATGTAATTTTGTTTTCATGTAAATAAGTCATGAATGATTACTCATATTTTTGTAATTTTATGAGATATTTCATGCTAGTTGCCAAATGATGGTTCCCACATGTGTTAGGTGACTCACATGGGCTGCTAAGAGCTGATCATTGAAGTGTATATACCAATAGTACATACATCTAAAAGCTGTGTATTGTACGAGTACGAATACGGGTGCATACGAGTAGAATTGTTGATGAAACTGAACGAGGATGTAATTGTAAGTATTTTTGTTAAGTAGAAGTAGTTTGATAAGTGTCTTGAAGTCTTTCAAAAGTGTATGAATACATATTAAAACACTACATGTATATACATTTTAACTGAGTCGTTAAGTCATCGTTAGTTGTTACATGTAAATGTTGTTTTGAAACCTTTAGGTTAACGATCTTGTTGAATGTTGTTAACCCATTGTTTATTATAACAAATGAGATGTTAAATTGTTATATTATCATGATTTTATGATATATAATATATCTTAGTATGATGTATATACAGTTAAATGTCGTTACAACGATAATCGTTACATATATGTCTCGTTTCAAAATCATTAAGTTAGTAGTCTTATTTTTACATATGTATTTCATTGTTAATATACTTAATAATATATTTACTTATCATTTAACATAATTAACCAAGTGTATCAATATCTTAATATGATTCATATGTACCTAGTAAGACGTTGTTATAACGATAATCGTTATATATATCGTTTTCGAGTTTCTTAAATTAATAGTCTCATTTTTATGTATATAACTCATTGTTAAAATACCTAATGAGATACATACTTATAATAAAAACATGTTAACTATATATATAACCATATATATGTCATCGTATAGTTTTTACAAGTTTTAACGTTCGTGAATCACCGGTCAACTTGGGTGGTCAATTGTCTATATGAAACATATTTCAATTAATCAAGTCTTAACAAGTTTGATTGCTTAACATGTTTGAAACATTTAATCATGTAAATATCAATCTCAATTAATATATATAAACATGGAAAAGTTCGGGTCACTACAATATGTAGAACATAAACTAGTAAGTTTAGTTCTTGTGTTCTTGATAAATACAAGATATTATGAAGAATCAAACTAGTAAGTTTGATCTTGTAACTAGTAAAGATTAACTAACAATTACATGTAACAAACTAACAATAACAAGTAATCAATCTACAAGTAACAAAAGATTAAAAGAAACAAAGTATGATGATGATGATTTAGAGTGCTTTTGGTTTCGGTTTTAAGTCAAGAAAAGGAAGAAAGAAACTCATGCTACTTACAAGATTAGAGAGCAAAAGATGAGAGGAAGTTTTGAGAGAAAAAGCAAGTTAAGTGTGTGTGAGAAAATGAGAGAATAATCAAATGAACAAGTAATGAAGTTTGAAACAAAACTATCCCTTTACAAGGGGGTAGGCCGATGGTTTTTGGGTGGGGGAGGGAGGAGAGATTTGTTTGTTGGTCACTAGTGTGTAAGGCTTACAAAAGTGGGATATTAAGGGTATTTACATGGGGATTACATGCAACTAGATTCCAATTCAAAGTTAGCTAACTAGTTACCATTCAAACTAATACTTACAAGTTGAAAGAGTGGGCTAAAGGTCCATTAATAAATGTAGGGTGGGCTTATAAGCCCAAGTTCAAGAGTCCATTAGCTTAAAACAAGCCCAAGTTCCAATTATAACAAGTTAAGCCAAATAAAGCCCAAGTAACTAACTAGTCACCATAGTTAATTAAAATGATTAATAAAGTTAATCATGAATGTAAATAATACTTGAAAATATTATTCGTGAAGTTTCGTGTGTCACAAAGACGTTTCGGGCTCTTAAAAGTCAAGTACGGGCAGTCATGGCAACACGTAAATGTAATAACATACATTCATCTAATCACACGTATTAATAACAATAATTATTAATAAATAAACGTTGGAAATTCCAGGGTCGTTACATTACCCACCTGTTAAAGAAAATTTCGTCCCGAAATTTAAGCTGAGGTAGATGGAGGAGTCGGGAAAAGGTGAGGATACTTCCGTATCATTTGATCCTCTCGTTCCCAAGTAAACTCAGGTCCTCGTTTGGCATTCCATCGTACTCGGACGATCGAAATCTTGTTGCGTTTCAAAGTTTTGATCTCACGATCCATAATTTCAACAGGTTCCTCTACAAAGTGGAGTTTGTCATCAATTGTAAGTTCTTCCAGTGGTATGATAAGTTCTGGTGCAGCAAGACACTTCTTCAAGTTTGACACATGGAAGGTAGGATGAACTGAGCTCAATTGTGCTGGTAGATCCAAATGGTATGCAACGGGTCCAACACGTTCCAAGATTTCAAAAGGACCAATGTATCGTGGGTTTAACTTTCCACGTTTTCCAAAACGGATCACACCTTTCGAAGGTGCAACCTTCAACATTACACGATCACCAACGTTGAATTCAAAGTCTTTACGTTTAAGATCGGCATAACTCTTTTGACGATCACGGGCAGTCTTAAGTCTAGCTTGGATCTGAGCAATCTTCTCCGTGATTTCGTGGACTACCTCGGGTCCGGTGATTTGCTTTTCGCCTACTTCGGCCCAACAAATAGGAGATCGGCACTTACGACCATACAATGCTTCAAAAGGTGCAGCATTAATGCTTGAGTGATAACTGTTGTTGTACGAGAATTCGGCGAGTGGCAAATGTCTTTCCCAGGCCTTTCCAAAATCAATGACACATGCACGCAGCATGTCCTCCAAGGTCTGAATCGTTCGCTCACTTTGCCCGTCAGTCTGAGGATGATAAGCAGTGCTCATGTCGAGACGAGTTCCCATGGCTTCTTGTAAAGAACGCCAAAATTTAGAAGCAAAACGGGGATCGCGATCTGAGATGATCGATAAAGGTACACCATGACGAGATACAACCTCTTTGATGTATAACTGAGCAAGTCTCTCCATTGTATCAGTTTCCTTCATCGCTAGAAAGTGTGCAGATTTGGTAAGGCGGTCAACAATAACCCAAATAGTGTCGTATCCGCCCACCGTCTTTGGCAGCTTAGTAATGAAATCCATTGTTATCCTTTCCCACTTCCATTGTGGGATTTCTGGTTGTTGAAGTAACCCAGAAGGTCTCTGATGCTCGGCTTTAACCTTCGAGCAAGTTAAACACTTACCAACATAAGTCGCAACGTCCTTCTTAAGATTCGGCCACCAATACTGTTCTTTAAGGTCGTGGTACATTTTGCCCGCTCCAGGATGAATCAAATATCTCGACTTGTGTGCTTCATCAAGTATCAGGTTCCGTAGATCTCCATAAAGAGGTACCCAAATTCTTCCGGCATAACATCGGAGTCCAGACTCCCTAACCTCGAATCGAGAGACAAGTATGTTCAAATGTTCGTGAGATATGTTCTCCTCCTTGAGAGCCTCAACTTGGGCTACTCTGATCTAGCTGTTGAGGTTCGAATGGATGGTGATGCTCAGAGCCCTAACACGAAGAGGTGCTGTCCTCTCCTTTCGGCTTAAAGCGTCAGCTACAACATTGGCCTTGCCAGGAAGATAACGGAGTTCACAATCATAGTCGTTGAGCGTCTCGATCCATCGACGCTGTCTCATATTCAATTGCTTCTGATCAAAGATGTGCTGGAGACTCTTGTAATCGGTGAAGATAGTGCTCTTAGTTCCATACAAATAGTGTCTCCACAATTTGAGCGCAAAGACAACGGCTCCAAGTTCAAGATCATGTGTAGTGTAGTTCCGCTCGTGAATCTTCAATTGGCGGGAGGCATAGGCAATAACCTTTGATCGTTGCATCAGTACACAACCAAAACCACTCTTCGATGCATCACAATAAACAACAAAGTCATCACTGCCTTCATGAAGTGATAGGATAGGTGCGGAGGTTAACTTCTTCTTCAAATTTTGAAATGCTGATTCGTGTGCGGGTTCCCAAGTGAACTTCTTGCCCTTGTGAGTCAGCGCGGTCAAAGGACGCGCAATCAGAGAGAAACCTTCGATAAACCTTCGATAATAACCGGCGAGACCTAGGAATTGGTGAATATGCGTTGGAGTAGTGGGGGTCTCCCACTTGCTGATGGCTTCAATCTTGGCGGGATCAACTTTGATACCCTGGTCGCTCACAACATGACCCAGAAACTGTACTTCCTTCAACCAAAATTCGCACTTGGAGAATTTGGCGTAAAGTTTCTCTTGTCTTAAGAGTTCAAGCACTAATCGGAGGTGTTGCTCATGTTCTTCTTCGCTCTTAGAGTAGATGAGGATATCATCTATGAAGACGATAACAAACTTGTCCAAGTAAGGCTTGCAGACACGATTCATGAGGTCCATGAACACGGCAGGTGCATTTGTCAAACCGAATGGCATCACGAGAAACTCATAATGACCATAACGGGTCCTGAATGCAGTTTTCATCACGTCACTTTCCTTCACCCTCAGCTGGTGATATCCGGATCGCAAATCGATCTTTGAATAAACGCTCGATCCTTGTAGTTGATCAAAAAGATCGTCAATTCGTGGAAGAGGATACCGATTCTTGATAGTCAGTTTGTTGAGTTCACGGTAGTCGATACACATATGGAAGGATCCATCCTTCTTCTTCACAAACAACACAGGTGCGCCCCAAGGCGAGAAACTTGGTTGGATAAATCCACGGTCTAACAGCTCTTGTAGTTGACTCTGTAATTCTTGCATCTCGGAAGGTGCGAGTCTATAAGGTGCGCGAGCTACAGGTGCTGCTCCTGGCACTAAATCAATCTGAAACTCTACGGCTCTCTGCGGCGGCAATCCAGGCAATTCCTCTGGGAAGACATCGGAAAATTCGTTCACAATTCGAACGTCGTTCACGCTCTTCACCTCAGTTTCTACCGCTTTCACATGTGCTAGGATAGCAAAGCGGCCCTTCTTCATAATCTTTTGCGCTTTCACGCAACTAATGAGGTTCAACTTCGAGGTACATCTCTCTCCATAGATAACCAGTGGTTCACCATATCCTTGTGGTATGCGAAGTGCTTTATCTCCACAGATAATATCGGCCTTTATCTTGCTCAACCAATCCATACCAACGATCACGTCAAAACTTCCCAGTTTGATAGGTATCAAATCAATTTCGAAATCTGCACCAGCTATGTTGATAGTAGCTCCACGACTAATATGGTCAACCTTTTCAAGTTTTCCATTTGCGACCTCGACAAGCATACTTTCTTTTAGCGGGACTAATGACCAATTAATCTTATCGCAAAAATTTCTACATACATAACTTCTATCCGCACCAGTATCAAACAAGACAGAAGCTAAAAGATTGTTGATTGTGAATATACCTGTCACCAAGTCGGGGTTATCGCGTGCATCCCTTGCATTAACATTAAAAGCTCTACCACGGGATGGTCCGCCATCTTTTCGCTTGCTGGGGCATGCGTTTCTGAAATGGCCCGTCTGCCCGCATTCATAACACTTCTTCGGCCCTGTGGGGTTCAGCTTCCCATTCAAAGTGGTGACCTTGCAGTCTTTTCCGATATGGCCAGCCCATTGGCATTTCTCACAAACAACATTGCAATACCCAGTGTGGTGTTTGTAGCACCGTTTGCATTGTGTTAAGGTTCCTTTGTAGTTTGGGTTGGTGTTGGTGTTGTTGTTGGGATTAGGGTTTCCACCGTTGTTGTGCCTCTTGGCGGGGGTCTGATCGTAGTTTCTCCCCCTGTTGTTGTTGTTGTTGTTGTTGTTGTTGTTGTTGTTGTTGTTGTTGTGGTTGTTGTGGTTGTTGTGGTTGTTGTCCCATTTCCTCTTTTCACTACTACCGGCTTCAAACTTAGCCTTCTCCGGCTCGTCAAGGATGATTTGATTCAGAGAGTATGCGCCATGCGCATTGCTTCGGGAACGTTCGGTGGTTTGGATGAGGTAACATTACCCTTGATGGACTTAGGAAGTCCCGAGAAGTATTTCTCCATGCGCTTGAATTCGGGGGTGACCATGGTCGGACACATTAATGCTAACTCCAAAAACCTACGATTGTAACTGTTAAGATCGTTTCCCACGGCTTTCAGCTACATAAATTCGATCTCCATCTTTTGTATTTCGGTCCTTGGACAGTATTCCTCAATCATAGCACACTTAAACTCTTCCCAAGGCGTAGCATACGCCTCATCAATCCCTTTCGCTTGAGCTAACGTGTTCCACCACGTTAGCGCGCCGTCAGATAGCGTGCAAGATGCAAACTTGGTCTTATTGTCCTCCGAACAGTTGCTAACTCGGAATACTGATTCAAGTTTCTCGAACCATCTGGTGAGACCAACTGGTCCCTCGGTGCCGCTGAAGTTATGCGGTTTGCAGCTCTGGAATTCCTTGTATGTACACCCATTTCGAACGGGTGGAATAACCGGTGGTGGTGGCGGTGGAGCTTCGAGATTTCTTTCTGCTAGGGCTGCAGCGACCCGTTCGTTGATCATGTCCTCAATCTGGGCGGCGGTAGGTGTGGATCTTCCGTTAGCCATGATATTCTAAACAAAAATTTTGACTCAAGTCAAAATCCAGTATGCAAGTAGCAATAGTACAGTATATAGTGACCAACATGGAATCAAAACATCACATGTTATTAAATAATGCATCTAGGTACAAATACCACAGAATCATCGTACAGCAATGTAGATAGAACATCGTGCAAGAATTAAATAACGCAAAGTTCCATTCATTAATAATAATAAGTTTCATACATCTGAATAAGTTCGTATAATACATATGAAATACATGAAACTATATCTAGATTACATCATGAAATCTAAATACAAGGTCCTACGGTGAAGGCGGGTGAACTGCTCCTCGAGCCAACTGCTCCTTGAGCTCAGTAACTCGAGCTCGGAGAGTCTCAATCTCCCTCATCAGTTCCTCGTTAGAGGGAGCTGGTGGGGTAGGCGGTGCAGGTGGGGCGGGTGGTGCGGGTGGTGTCGGTGGTGCTGATGTAGATGGTCCGGCTCCGGATGTAGATGGTACGTCCCTAGATGTAAGTGGTCCGTATCTAAATCTAGGTGGTACGGTTCCAGGAATAGTCAATACGTAACGGGGAACCTTACGTATATGTGGGTCGGCAGGGTATGGCACAACTCGTTTACGAGTAGTAACCCTACGACGATGGCCAAAAGCGTCAGTAAAAGCATGACCTCTATTCACCCCTGGAATGACGGTGCCGTCGAAACGGTACCGCTTCTTCGGCGGGGTGGAGGGTGCCTGAATAGGTCTATCAGCAGGATCCTCATCATCGCTGGAGTCGCCTGATGATGAAGAATCGGCGGATGATGAGTCATCCGAATCGTGTGGTGGTGACACTGGTGGCTGAGCTGGTAATCCGAAGCGTCCGAAGGCGGCCAACATCTGTCTGTGTCTGCCTGGAGGAATCACGACTAAACGTCCGTCGGGAGTGCGTCGGTAAGGCGTGCGCATGTGGTTACGAAACGGCCCTTCCCCGAACTCCGCGGGGATCTCAATACCACCAATGCGGGGCTGTGACCTCGAGGGTCCGGGAGCAGACACTGGGGCAGGTGCACTAGTACCAGCTCCGGAAGTGGAAGCGCCGGGATCACTAGAGGGTGTCGGGGCCGGTGTATCGGCAGTAGCAGCAGCAGGTATAGCAGTAGGTAGGGCGACGGGGTCTGAGTCTGTACTGCCTGAATTGCCAGCAGGTGAAACATCCGACATCTGAACAAGGAAAAATAAATTTTCCATGTCAGTATGTCATAAAGCAAGCAAATAATAGGCCGACAGTTTAAATAATGTATAACAGTAACTAGCATGGCAATAACAGCAATTCGTATGAAAGTAGCATGTAATCAAAAGCAAGTAGCATCATGGAGTAGTGAAATCATGTAGTAGCATACGGCATATAGCAGAAAAAGTAAGCAGTAGCATGCAGTAAATTCAGCAGAAACAAGTAAACTAGCAAGTTGTAGATTAGTCCTATTAGTGAATCCTACTCGGGTCGGTCTTAGACTCACTAATGCAACCTAATTCCCTACAACCTGGCTCTGATACCAAATGTGATGCCCCGTACTAAATCATCATGTACGGACCATCAACAACAGGATCATTACAAGGTTAAGTACTATATGCGTTTTCAAAAAGAGTTTGCATTCATAATTAAAAGTGATGTCAAACCAACATCGAAAGTTTTACATTCCAAAAGTATGCTTCACTAAGTAGAAGCAATAATTAAGTGTACGTGACCCCAAATGGTCATTACAAGTCATAATTCAAAAGTACTAATGTTTGAATGTAAAGTAAAGTAGTTCATGCGTGGACAACTCTAAGCAGCGGGTGTCTACAGCACAACAAGTAAGACAGCGGAAGCAACCTCAAGCACCTGAGAAATACATGCTTAAAAATGTCAACACAAAGGTTGGTGAGCTATAGTTTAAGTATAACAGTATGTAAGGTAGGCCACGAGATTTCAGTGCTACAAAGAGTGTTTCAAAACAGTATGATAAAGTATATGTTAACCGTGGGCACTTGGTAACTAACTTAACGTTTATACCCCCTGAAAGTACACTTGGCAAGTGCGTATGTCTACGAAGTATTAAACACTCATTAAATGCTAGCGCGACTAGCCCGAGTGGGGATGTCAAACCCTATGGATCCATATCTAAGATTCGCGTTCACGGTTCAAAAACCAATGATTAAACGTTACCGAGCTAAAGGGAATGTTTATGCCGTTGTATAACCCACACATATATAAAGTTTAAGTACTCATGCCTAGTATGTAAAACATAAAATCTGCATGTATTATCAGTTCCCAAAATCAGTTAAAGTAAAAAGAGAAAGCTATAACTCACAATGATATGTAGCGGTAAAGTAGTAGTCGGGAAAGGTGTGCAAGTAAATGGTCCGAAGTCCTCAACCTAAGTCAAATAGTACTAAGTCAGTAAATCGTCTTAATAGGTTTAAAAGTATGTAAATAGGGTCTTAAGGGTCATCATCATTCATCATCAAACAAAAGGCGTAAAATAAGTTTCGTTTATGAAAGTAGTTTAAAACAAAGTCTGACTTCAGTCAGTCACCACGGCCCCTACCCTTACTGAATTAAGGTGAGACCAGTGGCCATGGCTCTGTCTATGAGTCCCTGAAGTGTGGTAAAATTTACAGAAGCAAACTCGTCTTGGTTTGACCGTGACGACGGTCTAAGTGCGAGTAGGTCAGAAATTTCTGCACAACGTTAAAGGACATAGTAACGATCGGAGGGCCATAAATCCTAAACCGTAACTCGGATTAAGACGAGTCCTATATGAAAAGTTATCTACTCGAAAAGTTATATCTAAAAATAAAGGTTAGAATAGACCAGGTCTACTGGTCTGTTCCAGAAGCATCAGGTCAGTAGGTTTTGGACAGAAGCAGTGAGTTTAAAAGGGTTCCGGTGGTCTTGGTGCTTGATGTTCATCATGGTTCTCATCCTTGATGCATATAGCTTCAAGTGTACAACTCATTGATGTATCTACATCATCTTAGCCGAGTCTTGACCATCATAACCCTAGTACAAGTCTAAGACATGAAGCACAACTCACTTAAGAGTTGTAAGTGTTTTGATGAACCAAAGTTACATCAAAGTCTTAGTTTTTACACATACATGAAATATGAAAGTAATACAACTAAGTTTTGACAATTATAACACAAGTGTGAGTCTAAGACATGTAGATCAACTCACTTAAGAGGTGTATAAAGTTTGATGAACCAAAGTTACATCAAAGTCTTAGTTCTAACACTTACATGAACTTTAAGAGTAAAAACAAGTTACAAACTTAGATTATCAACTAGTAAAGTGTATGTAAGCTTTAAAGCTCTTGTTTATAACAAAAACATGTAGATCATAAGCTATAAAACTTAGATCCATTACAAGTATGTGAAGTTATAACTAAAGAGTTATACTTCTATGTTCTTGAAACTTAATAAAGTTAACTTTTGTTCAAGAGAAATGAGATCAAGACTAACTTGTAGTTCTTGACCAACAAACCAACAAACAAGTAATTTGAAGTGCATAAATGAAGTAGTAAACTTAAATAAACAAGAAAGATTCATGGTTGTTCATACTTTTAAAGATTCAACCAAAGTTGATCTTTAAGTAAAGTAAACTTTAAGTTTACTTCCATGACTTACAAGTATGATTTCAACAACAATGAACTTATAATCTTTTGAAACAATATTTGTAGAACATAAACTAGTAAGTTTAGTTCTTGTGTTCTTGATAAATACAAGATATTATGAAGAATCAAACTAGTAAGTTTGATCTTGTAACTAGTAAAGATTAACTAACAATTACATGTAACAAACTAACAATAACAAGTAATCAATCTACAAGTAACAAAAGATTAAAAGAAACAAAGTATGATGATGATGATTTAGAGTGCTTTTGGTTTCGGTTTTAAGTCAAGAAAAGGAAGAAAGAAACTCATGATACTTATAAGATTAGAGAGCAAAAGATGAGAGGAAGTTTTGAGAGAAAAAGCAAGTTAAGTGTGTGTGAGAAAATGAGAGAATAATCAAATGAACAAGTAATGAAGTTTGAAACAAAACTATCCCTTTACAAGGGGGTAGGCCGACGGTTTTTGGGTGGGGGAGGGAGGAGAGATTTGTTTGTTGGTCACTAGTGTGTAAGGCTTACAAAAGTGGGATATTAAGGGTATTTACATGGGGATTACATGCAACTAGATTCCAATTCAAAGTTAGCTAACTAGTTACCATTCAAGCTAATACTTACAAGTTGAAAGAGTGGGCTAAAGGTCCATTAATAAATGTAGGGTGGGCTTATAAGCCCAAGTTCAAGAGTCCATTAGCTTAAAACAAGCTCAAGTTCCAATTATAACAAGTTAAGTCAAATAAAGCCCAAGTAACTAACTAGTCACCATAGTTAATTAAAATGATTAATAAAATTAATCATGAATGTAAATAATACTTGAAAATATTATTCGTGAAGTTTCGTGTGTCACAAAGACATTTCGGGCTCTTAAAAGTCAAGTACGAGCAGTCATGGCAACACGTAAATGTAATAACATACATTCGTCTAATCACACGTATTAATAACAATAGTTATTAATAAATAAACGTTGGAAATTCCAGGGTCGTTACAGTAATGATATTCATAACATCATTCGATTCATATGTATAAAGCAACCTTATTCGAAGGTTTAAACTTGTAATCACTAGAACATAGTTTAGTTAATTCTAAACTTGTTCGTAAACAAAAGTTAATCCTTCTAACTTGACTTTTAAAATTAACTAAACACATGTTATATATCTATATGATATGCTAACTTAATGATTTAAAACCTGGAAACACGAAAAACACCGTAAAATCGGACATACGCCGTCGTAGTAACACCGCGGGCTGTTTTGGGTTTGATAATTAAAAACTATGATAAACTTTGATTTAAAAGTTGTTCTTCTGGGAAAATGATTTTTCTTATGAACATGAAACTATATCCAAAAATCATGGTTAAACTCAAAGTGGAAGTATGTTTTTCAAAATGGTCATCAAGACAACGTTCTTTCGACTGAAATGACTACCTCTTACAAAAACGACTTGTAACTTATATTTCCGACTATAAACCTATACTTTTTCTGTTTATATTCATAATATAGAGTTCAATATGAAACCATAGCAATTTGATTCACTCAAAACGGATTTAAAACGAAGAAGTTATGGGTAAAACAAGATTGGATATTTTTTTTTTATTGTTGTAGCTACGGGAAATATTGTAACAATTCTATACAAATCATATACTAGCTAACTTATATTGTATTATACATGTATTCTAATATATTATGTAATCTTGGGATACCATAGACACGTATGCAAATGTTTTGACATATCATATCGACCCATGCATATATATTATTTGGAACAACCATAGACACTCTATATGTAGTAATGTTTGAGTTAGCTATACAGGGTTGAGGTTGATTCCAAAAATATATATACTTTGAGTTGTGATCTAGCCTGAGACGTGTATACACTGGGTCATGGATTGGGTCAAGATAATATATATCTATTTATTTCTGTACATCTAACTATGGACAACTAGTTGTAGGTTACTAACGAGGATAGCTGACTTAATAAACTTAAAACATTAAAACGTATTAAAAATGTTGTAAATATATTTTGAACATACTTTGATATATATGTACATATTTGTTATAGGTTCGTGAATCGACCAGTAGCCAAGTCTTACTTCCCGACGAAGTAAATCTGTGAAAGTGAGTTATAGTTCCACTTTTAAAATCTAATATTTTTGGGATGAGAATACATGCAGGTTTTTAAATGTTTTACAAAATAGACACAAGTACATGAAACTACTTTCTATGGTTGAACAATCGAAGCCGAATATGCCCCCTTTTTACTTGGTAACCTAAGAATTAGTAAACCAGTCTACTAATTGACGCGGATCCTAAAGATAGATCTATTGGGCTCAACAAACCTCATCCGTTGTAGCGGATGCTTTAGTACTTCGAGTTTTTATATCATGTCCGATGGATGTCCCGGAATGATGGGGATATTCTTATATGCATCTTTTTAATGTCGGTTACCAGGTGTTCAAACCATATGAATGATTTTTATCTCTATGTATGGGATGTATATTGTAATATGAAATCTTGTGGTCTATTATTACGATTTGATAAATATATAGGTTAAACCTATAACTCACCAACATTTTTGTTGACGTTTAAAGCATGTTTATTCTCAGGTGATTATTAAGAGCTTCCGCTGTTGCATGCTAATATATGGACAAGATTTGGAGTCAGCATGCTTGTATAATATTGTTTAAAACTGCATTCGAAATTTACTTTGTTGTAACATATTAATATTGTAAACCAATATGTATTGGTAGTGTGTAAGTGTGATATTTTAGATTATCATTTCTGATAATCTAAGTGGTGTCCTTTTAACCTTGTCGATAAAATAAAGGTTATGGTTTGTTTTAAAAACGAATGCAGTCTTTGAAAAACGTCTCATATAGAGGTCAAAACCTCGCAACGAAATCAATTAATATGGAACGTTTATAATCAATATGAACGGGACATTTCACGAGAACTATTTACTCAAACCTGTAGATTCACTAAACTTTATGTTGATCCGTTTTGCATGTTTTATCTCAGGTATTAGTTGCTTCCGCTGTAGAACATTGCTGTTATGTAGAAGTCAAGCCAAGCATTGGGACCAGAGTTAATACGTCGTTAGTGGATTCTGACGGGGTATTACAAATTTGGACTAGTCAACCTAATAAGTCATTATTTGAACTCCAATTTGGATTTGATCATTACAAGTAAAATATTACCATGCTCTATATGTTTAGGTTATACATATGTTCATCACTAAGTATACAAAGAGATATGCTCTTAGTTGAATAACTTGAAACTTAGTGTAAGATTTTTCAGTGATAACTTATCATGTGGATAACGTTTCGACTTATCATATATGCCTTATTGATCATTCTATGCTTATAATATGTGCCATATGTACGCCATGCATGTGTTCTTACATGATTGTTGAAACTACTATGTTAGTATCTATAGTGTTGCATGATATGATTACGTGTGATGCTCTTACTTGTTTTCCATGCTATGTTATGCTTGTGTTTTAACATGCTTGTTTGAACTTACTCTCATGCTCTAGCATCTAAGCTTATAAATATTATTGTTATGCATGATTGTTTACTTGACAATTGAACTAATGTATATTAGCTTTTGCATGCTACTCTCACTTATGTTTCCACATTGTGCTATGTGTAATATGTATACCATGATATGATATATGGTTCTACATGCTTGCTTAAACCTACTTGCTTTTATACATGCATGAAATTGGTAGAACTAGTGGAGTAATGTTGTTACTTAATGATAATGTGGCATGATATACTAAGGCTTCTACTCACTACATGTTATATCACACATTCATGCTATACTATTCATTAACTCTGATATGTGATGGTTCATACGCACTTTTGATCTTACATGCTCTCTAACGATCACATATATTGGTCAAAGTGCTCACTCCACTACCTTTGTTATCTATGACACACAATGATTTTTATGATTGCTATATATTATTATGTGTGTGCACTAACCCTTGATTAAAGGTTTTTCCAGCTCGTTGAGTTCATATCACTCATTACTTGATATTATGACTTATGTGTAGACTAATCCTCTTTTCTATGAGTCTTATATTGCATATTTCAAGGGGGAGCTATATCATCTACCGCTATGTAAGATTCAAGGGGGAACATTACTCTAGGGCGCGCTTAGTTCCAGGGGGAGTTAACCTTTTTGCTTCGACAAAAGGGGGAGAAAGCGTATGGTAAGTGACGTTAACACTTATGTCGACTTACATAACTAAGCACTTACCTATATGTTTGTCATCATCAAAAAGGGGGAGAATGTTGGTTAATGATCCATTGATAATATTCAAATGTTAATCACTTTGTTTTGATGATGACATAAAAGAGATAAGTGCTTAATCATATGCAAGAAGACATGAGTTCATAAGCCTACACTATCTCTAGCAAAAGACCAATACATAAATAATTAAACTTGGTAAATTTTCTATGCGGCTGCACCACGGTCGACCGTGAGTCTGACCGTGGATGCCCTGTACCAACGGCTGCAATCTTTTTCAAATTTATGTTATGCGGTCAAGTACACGGTCGACCGCAGTTCGACCGCAGTTTTCTCTGTTACCAAAATCATCCACTTTAAGTTAGACCACTTTGAGGAATCTATAATTTACAAAACCTTTTTATACATACTTATAATAGTTGCTCTTTTTGATCTCAAAAGAGTTTTGAACCAAAAGATGTTAATCTTGATTAATCACACATAATGACACCTTAATGACAATTTAACTTGAAACAAGATTAAACACACAAGTGTTTTACCTTTTTATCCTATTAAACAATGTCATTTAAACATACTAATAATGGTCATTAAAGTCCCAATTAAAGAGGTGCTCTCTCATTAGTTTTAAGTACCATTGTATGTATGTAAATGTAACTAGTTCAAGCTAGTCAAGGTTGTAACAAGGATCATTAAGTTCCAACTAGATCCAAACTAGTTCAATTAAGATGTAACAAGGTTCTAAAGAGCTAGATACTTCCATCAAAGAAAATACAAATGGTTAAAGTCATGGGTTATGAAGTTTGGATGATTTCTAATTGTCATGGAGCAAAATTTAGCATTTACCTCGTTTAGAATCAATGACAAAAGTCTCAAGAGAAGATGCTTTCCTCATTTGCAAGCAACCAATGGAGCTTGATACTTTCATCCATGTATTGACAAATTATTGAAGTCTTGGGATATGAAGTTTGGAGTATTATGGCTTGTCACAAGATTAGATATTGACACATGCATATAAGTCTTACAAAGAGAATTTGGAAGGTTCTACTTGTCAAGTACTTACTTGAATATCACATGCATGCTTACAAGGAGTATTTTGGAAGATTGTTATTTGGCAAGTATCATATGCATGCATCCAAGATCAAATGTTGACACATGCATTGAAGGGTTATATTCAATGAATGCTTCCAAGTCAAAGAGAATCTTTATGTAAGTAACATTATGAAGAAATAAGACAAAAGAGATGAAGAAGAAAACTCATCAACGGATATGTGTGCCCACTACTTTGCATTTCTATTGCCTATCTAAACAAGGCTTGAAGACACTTGAAGACCACCTCGATCTTTCCAACATACTTTCAAAGTCATATCAACTAATCTCCCAAGCCTCAAGCACAAATCTATGGAGAGATTACAAGAGAGAAAGAGAGATTCTACTTACACTAAGTATAATTGTAATGTAAACTTTATGCTTAACATTTGTATCTTTAAGTTTACACTGTGAGATACTTCCTTGGAGGGGTTAAGGAAGTTAAATGGTTCTTGCGATAGAAAACATCTATCTTACTTAATGATTCAACTTCCTTAAAGGGATCTAGAAAGTTGATTAATTTCATTGGAAATTAATACTTGTCCAATGTAAAGACAAGTTTGATCTAAGTAAGGTTGGTGTGACCTATTGAAGAACTATGGGTGATTGTAAGCTTAGCTATAAGTTTACTTGTAAGCTATCTTCTTAAAGGGATCTAGAAGGTAGTTGTGATTTCATTAGGTTAGAGCATTAGGATCTTGTGGTAAGAGCTTTTGGTGATTGTGAATTCTTCAAAGGGACGTAAGGGTTCATAAGTAGCGGCTTATCGAGGAGCTAGTGTTGTATCCGAACATTCCACCGGGTTTGGGGTATCATAGTGAAGAAAACTCTCAATTCGTAGAATTGAGGAGTGGATTAAGGTAGATTAGTTAACATCCACCCGAACCACTATAAATCTTTGTGTTTGTGCATTTTACTTTATTTCATATATATTCTAACAAACACAAGCATACTATTTTGTTAAAACTAGTTCCTTGGACTTGAAAACAATATCATTGTTGAACACAACATCCACGGTCGCATCTACGGTCGACCGTAGGATATCCTAAACCGGAAAAGTTTTAACAAATCGATTTTTGGAACTATTCACCCCCTCTAGTTCCTACACACCACTTTTAGTAATATAAGTGTTAATTAATCAAATTAAAGTGTTGTTCGGTGTCCATTTCAGGTTTGAATATGACGTGGATCATTAAGAAAATATAATAATATAAAAAGAGAAAAAACTAAGTTAAACCACCGTCGGAGGAGAGACAGTGAGAAGCGACGGTGATATCGATTGGGGGGGGGGGTGATATCCATTTTTAGCCAGCGTCGGTGCTCGACGGTGAGATCAACCGCAGGTACCTTGTGCTTTAATAACTTTGACAAGTTTTGTAGGGATTATATATTAGGGTAGTCATGCCACGAATGACCTGTACCCGATGGAAAAACTCAAAACCCGACACTTTTGGGTCGGGTTCAGATCCGGGTATTAGTGACATGGGCGGGTTTGGATGGTTTTATTTTTTTTACGGGATCGGGTATGGGATGGGTTTAGATACAAACCCGCATACCAGACCTGTATATCTGGCTCGTGTACCCGTATACCTTACACGCAGGGGATTTCGTTTTCACTAATAAAATTTAGTAATAATAATATAAGCTACAATGTAGAAATTGTACTATTATTCGATATTTCTATATAGTCATTAAGATTTAATACTCATTTTAATAGTATTATTGAGAATTTTTTTTTTGAAATATATGACTGGTAAATGAGAATGTTTATAACAGAGATATTCAATGTCCACGAAAAAACTCGGTAACTCGTGAGTTAGTAAGTAAATGGGGATACTCGTTAACTGTGGGGAAACCCGAAAACTCGACAGTTAGTTAGTAAATGGGGACCCGACGGGTATGAGTCTGGGTTTGGGACATGTTTTTTTTATTGGGTTCGGGTCTGAGTTTACTTAGACCCGGCCCAAACCCGACTCGATGCCATCCCTAATAGAGAGGCCACCGAAACTTATTGTTTTGTGTTTTCAGGTCACCCATATTTTAAAAATGATTTTGTTGTCTGTCCAAGTTTAACTATCCGTGTTTGTAGGTCACTCATATTTGAAAATGATTCGTAGGCCATTCATATTCGTATGTTGTTACATATATATCAATCCGACTAAAAACTCTTTGTAAAAAAATTTTAAAAAACGCAAATACTCGTGTATTTGGTATGAACTAATCGTCATATAAATAATGTTAATTAAGATAAACTTGGTTACTTGTATTATTTTTTACATTTTTCTAATGAGATTTTAGTCAGATTTGATACGTATGAAACACACGAAATTGGATTACCTACAAAAATCATTATCGAATATAGGTGACTTATAATACGAAAAAGAGAAATTTGGATGACCTACATAATCATTTTTAAATATGGGTGACCTAAAAACACACGGTAGAATTGGGCCTCTCGATATATAATCCCAATTTTTTATTATTTGGAATAAATAAATAAAAATAAATAGATTTTGAGAAAATAAAGTGCACAGAAATCCTTAACTATCTTGATAATTCGTTAAAAGTTCTATTCGAACCAGTTTAGACGAGTACATACTCGAACATATTAACTATGGGGTTTTGATGCTCTATGAGGCGGTTTTGCCCGGAGTCGTTAAATATATTTTTGTGATAAAGTTTTATAAAAAGTGTATTTTTATTAATTCCTTTTATAATATCACGTATACTAATCACTAATTAAGCTTATTATTATTGCATAACAAACTATTTATAGGTTGTTTCATGAATCATAGTCATCTAACTGTGAACATGAGCAAAAGCTGATTTAAGGCATAGTATTGTTCTAAAACGTGGTGCATAAACAAGAAGATTTTTGATGGTATGGTTTGCTTCAGAAATAATGTAGGTATAATTTTATTGCGTTAGGCGTGTGTGCTGTTACAATGGTGTAATACCATTTCAAAAGAATCATGCCATGTCGCTAGCTATCGAATTGTCAAATGAAGTGAAGTTTAGTTTTAGACAAATTTTATCTACATTTTTCACTATTGCTAAGCATGATATAATCAATATGCCTTTAAGTACCATCATCACAAGTATTATACTCGAGCCAAAATAAATTAATGGATGTTTACTTAACATTTTTTGATTATTGAGCCGGATTCTATGTTTTTTAATGACTAAACCATTTCATAATTAGCAACATACCCAATATTATAATGAGGCAGGTCAATCTAATTATAGTTGACAATAAAATACTCAAATTCTTTAAGATTAGCATCATCTTTTCCCACTATTATATTAAGCATGGCCTTTCTACTAAAGACAGAAATTCTTCTTCAACAATTTTTTGTTAATTTGTGCAATTGTGGAAAAACTCAAAACGACAAGCATGCTTATTTCTATAGAGGATGTTGTGCCGTTTATCGTTATGATGTTGGTAGAATGTGTAGAGGTCAGCTCGTTGACATTAGCTAAATCAGCCATGAACAATGGAATGAGCCAACTTGTATATGTTGTCTACTACAACGTCCTAGGTACGATTGTTCTATTCCCATTTTTCGCCGTCCATAACTGCAGGTTGGTAAATGATGATCCTTGATGTTTTGTTTTTGTTATAATCTTATGTTATGTTATGTGTGCAATAAGGGACGTGACAATTTTAATGTACAGAAGCAATTGGCCTCCGATCACTTCTGGTCTCATTTTCAGATTCATGATCCTTGGGCTGTTGGGGTAAGAATAAGAAGCTATTAAGAATCCATTAGGGGGAATAATTAGGTTAATCGGGTATTAATCAGGGATTAATCGGATTTTACTTTTTACATGTAAATAATAAATTCTAAAACTATATGTATATGTATAAATATAAATATAGAAGATAAAATGTAAACTTATATCAAAAATATAATTGTATATAAGCAACTATATAATGTAGGCGACTCAACCACCTAATTTTAAGTCAAAGTGAATCGTTGACTAAGTTTGACTTGACCGATGCTCACCAATTAATCCCATCTTAGATCGATAAATCTCTATATTGACCGATTAATCCCGTCTTTAACCAGTTAATCCGGTCTTGACAAATTAATCCCTGTTTGACCAATTTTTGGAGTGATTTTGACTAATCCTATATTTGAGACCTCTCAAAACCGATTAATCCCGATTTTTACACACTTGTTATCTTTAGGATAAAATATGAACATATTAATATCAATGTTTGCAGGATTGGTTTTTTGCAACCACTTGGATATGCAGGTATCAATTACAGCTCTCCAACTTTATCAACTGCTTTAGGAAATTTGATTCCTGCTTACACATACTTAATCGCAATCATTTTTAGGTAATATATACTTTTTAATAACATAATCATATCCCCCATACAAGTTTTTTACATTAACAATTTTGACTAAGAGAAGATTCAAGTGATTTGCTCTTCTTTTATACTATTATCATGTGTTAATAGGATGGAGAAGTTAGATATAAGAAGTTCAAGCAGTCAGGCGAAATCAATAGGTACATTTATAGCAATATCAGGAGCATTGCTATTGACGTTATATAAGGGCCCGGAGATTATTCGAATAGTCTCGTATGATTCAACTAAAACGATTGTTTCTTCACAAGCATCAAATTGGATACTTGGAGGACTTCTTCTTGCAATTACTGGAATTCTATTATCCACTTGGCATGTTCTTCAGGTTCTTGTCCTTCAATCTACTTTGAAAAATGTCACACGTTGTAAGAGGAAACATACCAAAATTATTAGTTACCTTCAAAAACTACATTGGTGGTGTTCAAATTTCAAACTCTTCAACTTGAAAATCGAAATAAATTAAATCATAAATAAAACCAAACTGAATTTGAATTCGGTTTAGAGTTTGAATTTGAATTTGAATTTGGTTTCAGATTTGGTTGGGTCTTACTTTTGAATTCGGTTAAATCCTAATTCAAAACCTAATTTAACTAACAATATGTATTATATTTTTATCATACACTACAAACCGATTTTCAAACCAGAATTTAGATTCAAATCGATTTATTAATTATTTTTGTTACATTATATTTTCTTTTTTGGCTTTCGGCTTTAAAAGAAACCGAACCGGATTCTAATTCGGTTTCGGTTCAGTTTTGGTTTTGAAATTTGAATTAAGATTTCTCAGTTTTGCCTCCAAATTTTCAAAGTGAAACCAACCAAACCGAATGAAATAAACAAATGAACGTTATTTTTTCTTTTTATTTTATAAAACGTGTTTTTAAAGTTTGCATGGATGTGTTTTGTATATCCAGACAGCAACGATAAAGGAGCACCCAGATGAAATTACCATGGTGTTTTATGTGTCATGCTTTGGAACCATAATATGTGCAATTTTTTCTCTTATTATAGAACGAAATTTTGACGCATGGTTGTTGAACTCTAGCTATGAGATCGTTGCTGTTGTTTTTGCCGTAGGTTTCATCTTCTTTTAGTTTTTTACAATAATGGATTCGAATTCATAATTAATCATGATCTCGGCTGAACGTAGGGAGTTTTTCTGGGAGCATTCCGTAACCGTGTTCTTGTGTGGTGCCTTCATAAAAAAGGGCCAGTTTATGTAGCCATGTTCAAACCCCTATCAATGGTCATTGCAGTTATCATGGGTATTATGTTTCTTGGTGATACACTTTATTCTGGAAGGTTTGCATTAATATTAATTTTCTTTTACAAGCTATACTCTTGGATTAAGGTGTCAATTATGACTCATTCACTTATAAGTGGGTCAATTTTGCTATAGTTTATCTCTAGTGGGCCAAATAGATCAGAGTAAACACCAAATTGTTTTACTAATATTGGTAGTCTATTACTGTAGTTCATGTATTCATATTTAACATTAACTAATTAATTATATATAATTGCACCAAAATGGGTAATAAAGTGTTACTGAGGTCTCCCAACCCGACCTGATCTGTTTTGACCCGTCTTCCCACTCCCCACCCATTTGACCACTCTTCTTTTTAGGGGACTAAACTATGCATATGCATTTGCTGTAATTTTAAGCAGCGTTATAGGAGCGATGATAATCGCCGCAGGATTTTATGCTGTTGTGTGGGGACAAGCCAATGAGAAGACAAACTTATCGATGGGTGAAGAAGAATTTTCGATACATAAAACTCCTCTCCTCTTATGTGAAAATGAGGTGAATGTTAATGGTCATTAGCTCATTGTTATTGCTAAATTTGCTGATGTCTTGCTCATGTAATTGTTAATAAGACTTATAGTAGTGGATGAAAGCTTTAATACTTTATTACAACATGATAAACATGCATGGGCGAAAATAGCGTAGGACGGGGTGGGGTGTCCGCCCCCAATGGATTTGAAATTTTCATGCTTAAAGTTTTTGATTTTTGTATTTTGCCCCATAAGACTTCATATTTTACCTCAAAAGACTTCATATTTTGCCCCAAACAACTCCGTATTTTGCTCAAAACCTTCATATTTTGCCCATAAGCCTCAATATTTTGCCAAAATACTCTATATTTTGTCCAAAAGCCTCCATATTTTGCCCAAAAACCTTAAGTTCATTACCCAAAAAGGTTATAGTGAATGCGAACATTATTAAAAAAATTTGTCCCCGGTAAAAAAAACTTTCTGGTTTCGCTACTGTAAACATGTGTTGGGAAAATAATAACAATATGGATTAGAGATTTTCTTTGATTTCTTTATGAAAGTTTCAAACTTTGTCCGCACCCTCAAACTTAAAAAAAACTACCAACCTAAAATTACATATTCTCCAACAATTAGAATCATAATCATAATGGTGTTGTGGTTGACTATATTAAAATTGTCATAAACTCAATGTTAGAGTATAGATTATGATTAGGCCCGGCTCGTTTGTGTGCTTAGGGTCCGTTAGGGTTTTGTCATATCCCGTGTAATCTATGAATAGACGATTAATAAAGCATAAGACTTACGTGGAGTTTATTGTCTAACATGGTATTAATAGTTTAGGGTATGATGGGTGATCGTTCGTGTTATCAACTTATAATAATATAAAAACAATGATCAAACACTTAACCAATTAACACAAACGTCCGGGCAACAATAACCCGATCATTATACCAACTAGCAAGTATTCAAGTAAGGTTCGTTCCACATGGAGCAATTTACATGAATCTCAAAACACTAGTAATTATCCTAAGTTGATTGGGGGGGGGGGGGGGTGGGTGTTAAGAAAGATATGATAAAGTGTTGATTAAGCTAAACTTAAACTAAAAGAGATAAACAAATAAGAGAGAAACGTGTCCACTTGATTGTTCAACCTTTTGCCATGGATTAACCCAATTCATTCATTACACAACAATGTTCAAACATATAGTTTCATTTCCATTCGTCAACTTCCATAAAACCTCAACCAAATAAAATTCGTTAACTCCTGTAGACTCATTTCAAAAGATCAAACTATGTTATGAGTGAAATCATTGAGACATCGGTTTTGGATTAAAATCCCTTAAAATCCTTTAATTATCAAAATCCCTTAAGATAATCAAACACTACCATGTTGAATAAAAGCTAATTGAAAACCAAAACAAATCAAGAACTCAATCCCTTGAAATCCCCAATTTGTTTGTCTAGATCATCAAAGGTGTTGAAGTATAAATTTCTTCACTAATCAAATTCCTAAGAAAAGCTAGAAAACTTATATAATCAAAGTAATGCTTTCAACATCAAAGTAATGGATATGCAACCAAGCACAATAATCATCAACTCATTCAAACACCCAATTCATAGATTTGGGCAAAATCCAAGCATCAAGTTTACAATCAAGTAAACACAAGTAATCTAAGCTATAATTATTGCATAAACAAGAAATTATTCAAAGAAATAAAAATTATTGATTGTTACAACTAAAATGGAGAAAAGCTACTACCCAAATGGAGAAGAAACACTAAAATGGAGAATGGATGATGGAGATGGAGCTTCAATCTTCATGGAATTAGAGTTTGGAGCATGAAATTGACCTTCATTTTGATGGAATCATGATTGGAACCCTTTTAGGGCTCCAAAACGGCCTAAGGAAGCAGCTCTCCCAACCAAAAACCCCAAAAATTATTTAAATAATCGAGCTGAGATTTTGGTTGAATACAGGCCTAGAATGACGTTCCGAAAGGTGGAACAACGTTCCTAAATGTGGAACCACGTTCCTGAAAGTGCCCAGAAAGTCTATTCTTGTTCTGACTTCGATTTCCCATTTTCTAGTGTTGCGGAGCGACGTTCCGGCCATTTGGAACGCCGTTCTTGCTTGAAACTTGGCCTTTTAACCCCAAAACTTCACTTGATTCATTCCTTAACCCTATGGTTCCTTTGCATAAATATGATCTATTAAACGAATTTTGCTCCGAAATGACCAAATAACACAAACCGCTCACTAATTATCACAAATAGTATCGATATGCCACGAAAGTAGGGAGATATTGCGAAGATAAATATGTATATTTTAAGCAATATCAAATCCCCCACACTTGAACCTTGCTTGTCCTCAAGCAAGCCTAAACTCAACCATATCTTCATAATGTTGACCAACTTTGACTAATACAAACTTGCAATTTCAAGTATGGTCATTTCAACTTTTCAAACTTTGAGCAAACTCAAAAAAATACTTGAAAAATCTAAAGAATTACCTCAATGCTTTTGTCAATCTTCATGGCCTCACGATCTTTAAACCAATTCATCATTCAAATACTTTCTTCACAAAGTTTCATCAATCATCAATCCTTTCAACTTTCAACTATGACTTTCAAGACTTTGACCAACTTTGACTTTCAAGGAATTGTCTTCAAGCAATTTCAATAAATACCAATCAAAACTTAACAAACCATAATCTTCTTAAATTCTTCAACAAACTCAAAATCAAGTAATCAATCAAATTCAAGCCTAAACTTCATTTCTTCAAGCATCCTCTAAATCAATCACAATTCAAGCCTAAACCACTAAACTCTTCATTTCTTCCAACTCAACATCAAACAAACAAACATGCTCCCTAGAAAGGCTCAAATATCTACAAGATTTTGAAATTTAAGAATAATCATATCAAGATTCGAGTTTTTTAGTACAAACCTTTCTAGGAGCATTCTATAGATCATTACAAGCAAAGATTTCACCTTTCACCAAGTCAAGGATTACCCGCAATCTTCATTTTGGAACAATAGAGCATCAAGTCTCATGAGTTACCCAAGAAAATCGTTTAAGCCTTAAGGAAGACAAGGCTTTAAGAAAACCATTTTTGTTTTTGAAAAGGAAAAACGAGTCAAGTTGTAAAACTAGACAAGTTTTTCGAAAATTTTATGGTTTAAAAGATTTGTGCATTCCCAAGCCATCCCGGTTTTGGGACAACCGCACGGATATTTAATGCCCTCGTATATAACCAAAGTGAACCACCTTCCGGTGTCGAAAGTGATGAGACAATAACTATCTTGGGCTCATAAAGGCGATGTGCATACAAGCCACCCCAGTGGTGGGATGACTATACGGGTAGCTACTTCCCCGGTAAACATACTACTCGGTGTCAATAGCGATGGGAAAGCAACTACATTGGGTGTAAGATTAACGGTGGGTCTATTGCATGATACTTGGAAGACTTTACTTCCAAGCGTAGGTCTTTTGGTACACAACTTAACTTGGAAGACTTTACTTCCAAGTTTGGAAGACTTGACTTCCAAAATGAAACATGGGAGGACTTGACTCTCCCTGGAGTGTCAAAGCTTTAAGCTTTTATTCACTCGCTACTTCCCACATAACAAGCTTTTATGCTTTTTTGAGAAAGGGTAGGAAGTAGAAACTACCCCTCCATAATTGATCGAATAAAGGTGCCATAACTTTTGACTATGGCGTGTGTTGTCTAAGTAACACTAGCACGAAGCCATTGCTCCTAAAGAGGATAGCACATTGTGAAGCTCAAGGCTCCTCTTCCCACGACACTTAGCATAGCTAAATGTAAAATGGCGTAGATTAGGAAGTCTCCTACTGTAACATCCCGCCTTTTTCCGTTTACTTTTCCGTTTAGTTATTTAAAGTCCGTTTTGTAATTATAACATATCCCGTTGATACGCGTTTTAAATTATCTCGTTTAGGTAATTCACGCACCCGAATGAAACTAGAGGGACCAAGCTTGCAAAAGTGCCAAACCTTTGACTAGGTCAAAGGGTCAACACCCTTTCTCATCCATTCATTTTATCCATTTTATTTTTCCTTTTCATTTAATACTTTCAAGTATTCTCTCAAAATCCATCTCAAAGAATCATCATCTAAATTCGTTCAAGCAAGCTTCAATCAAAACAAATTACATATTTGGAATCCTTGCAACTTCCTCTTCGATTCCATACCGATTTCATTACATTTGGGTAACTTTCTAAAATCACTAGATTTTGTGTTCTTGATGTTTTTAAGTTATAAAGTTGTTAATTAGTGTCTATGGCTCAAGTCTAACATGAATATATGATTTATATGTTCAATTTTGTTATTTGAAGTAACTAGCATGAACATAAACTTTGGTGTGTTTGATTTGGTGATTTGATTGTCTGAATGATGTTAAAATGTTATAAATGCATGTATTAAATGTGTTCCTAACATCAATAGCTTAAATTTGATGTGTAGGTTGTTTTAGAAAACTTCATAAACATGATTAGTGATTTTGATGTTGTTGGTTAGGGTTTGATAGAATTGAATGTGAACATTTAATGCTTTGAATGACATGAAATGTTATTTGTAAGTGTTAGGTTGTATTGTATGCTTGATCACCTTCGAAACGGCATATCATTCATGTAAATTGGTTGCCGAATCATCGAATTTCATTTATGAACTTGAATGCATTTAATGAGGAGTTTTGAATGTGATTTTGGTTGTTGTAAAAGTAAATGTGATTGATGAAATATGTTTAGTTGTTTTCCTTGTCAAAATACCTTTCCGATGATATAAGATACATGCTTTGGTTGTTTGCGGGTCATAAATGGTGATTGTTTGAAGTCAGGTTCATGCATAAAACTTAAAAACTGCCAGAATTCTCTGCACAGGTAATGGCGCGGCGCGCCAAAGTGGGATGTCCAACTTTGTCAATTTTTGAAAAATGTTTGCTATGCTACGCACCTCCGATTCACATGTAACTTGTTCTAACATGCTCATATATGATTAAAAACCTCAGAAAAATAGTTCGGGACCCGACCCGAACGTGTTGACTTTTTCATTGACTTTGACCGACCAAAGTTTGACTTTTTGTCAAACTTAACCAAATGATTATGCAATCTTTCTAACTTGTTTCTATACTTGTATCTTGCATGAAACTTGACAATTTGATTCACATGCTACATAATCGAGTCGTATTGAGCCATATGACTAATTGGACATCTTTGACCAATCGTGACTATCGTTATTGATACAACCTATTTGTTTAGGTCAAGACTAGCATTGTTCTTTGCACACGTTACTTGTCGAAGTACTTATTTTCTCTTGCTCTCAAGGTGAGATCATAGTCCCACTTTTTACTCTTTTGAACTTACTTTTGGGATGAGAAAACATAAACGCTTCTTTTAACTAAGTGAACACAAGTACATGAAAACAAACATTCTACATAAGAGTTTAGAACAAAAATCCTCAATTCGATTATCATTAGTTACACTTGACGGTGTAGGCGAGAACTTATGTTATATGGCCATATGGGTTTGACAAACCCTCATTCGGACGGTTCGCTACCGTTATTCGGATGAAATATATTTTCGGGAAACGGTGTATGTTCTAACACTATTGTGATGGGGTACTAATGAAGGAAACGTTAAGCTTTGATAATTGGGTGCTCGTGAATATTAACTTTTAGAATATATTACTATTTTATCAATGATGCAAATCTTGTGGTTCGACTTACTTTTACTCACTGACTTACTTAAACCTATGATTTCACCAACATTTTCGTTGACAGATTTCTATGTTTTTCTCAGGTCCTTGATCTTTAGGTGATACATGCTTCCGCACATTCTTTTTGATACTTGCTTTGGATGTCGAGTATACTTGCATATTGTGGAGCGTCTTTTGACTACTTTAAACTGTGTCGCACGTGTTTCATTTGTACTTTAAACATCGTTATGTACTAGTTATGGAAACTACTTTTATAAACATTGTAACATCCACACTTATGAAATGAATGCGACATATTTTCGGTCAAACTTTGTCTTAAAGACTTATGACCATGTATTGGGACCTACGTAGTCGGCGCCGTCAAACATGATTTGGTCGGGTCGCTACAGATGGTATCAGAGCATTGGTTGTAGGGATTTAGAGTTTATTGATGTCAACCCCGAGTCATAGGGTACATTGGTGAGTCTAGACTACAACCGGCATATAGACTTGACGTAGGAATTACTTAATTACTTGTGCATTTATACTCGAACTCTCCTACTCATACCTATTCTTATTCTACCTTAATCTTACGTTGTTTAATTTGATTGACACGCCACCTTGACTATATGAAGTAATGTCGAATGCACATATGAATTAGGGTAATATAATTTCCGGGATTATATTACGGTGACTCATATGAACGTTCCGACATTATGACATAAAGAATTTAAGGCGAGTCAAGGATAATTTTCTCTCTATCTTTATTCCATATCACGGTTAGTATTATTTAGAGTACTAACCAACGGTATTCTTTTGTTTTGAAGGAACAATGCCTCCTCGTCGCGTGCCATGCCATGAGACTCCCGAACAAGCACTACAACGAATGGTGGCCACCGCCGTAGAGGCGGCCATGGCCGGTCACTCCTCCAACAACAACAATAACAACAACCACAACAACAACCAAGGGGCCGGTAACTCTAGCGAAGGGTGCTCCAACAAAGCTTTTATGGGGTGCAAACCTCACACTTATGATGGAACCGGGGGACCGGTTACTCTCACTCGATGGTTCGAACAAACGGAGGCCATCTTTAGCATAAGCGGTTGTCGGGACCAAGACAAGGTCAAATACTCCACTCACACTCTCGCCGGTATCGCTCTTACATGGTGGAACACCTATGTACAATCGGTGGGTACCGATGAAGCTCATGCCCTTTCTTGGGCCGATTTAAGGGAAAAGATGATTGTTGAATATTTCCCTCGCGAAGAAACCCGAAAGCTCGAACAAGAGCTAAGGACTTTGAAGGCGGTCGGAAACGATCTCAAGGCCTATAACCAACGCTTCGCCGAACTATCCTTGATGTGTCCTAATCTCGTAAACCCCGAATCTCAAAGGGTTGAACTCTATATGGATGGTCTTCCAAAGAGCATCAAACAAGGTGTGATGTCCTCCAAACCCGCTAATCACCAAGCCGCTTTGAACATGGCCCGCCAATTGATTGAAACGGTTGATGAAATCGTAGTGCCGGCTCCTAAGGCCGAGGACAAATCTGGTGGCAACAAAAGGAAATGGGAAACCACTCCATCAAGCAACTACAACAACAACACCTTCACCAAAAAGCCTTTCACCAACGACGGCAAGAAAGGTTATGCCGGAACTCAACCTTTTTGCAACAAATGTCACAAGCACTACTCGAGTGAATGCGGCAAGCTAATTTGCCACCGGTGCCAAGGAGTTGGTCATAAGGCCAACAATTGCACAAGTGTTGCCCCTGTCGCTCGAAAGGGGCCCAATCCTCCAAAAACGGTCACTTGTTATGAATGTGGCCAAACGGGCCATTATAGAAACGCATGCCTGAAGAAGAAAGATAACACCAATACGCGCGGCCGAGCTTTCAACATCAACACCGAGGAAGCCCGAGATGACAATGAATTAGTCACGGGTACGTTTCTTCTCAACAACACTTATGTTACTTGCTTATTCAATTCGGGTGCCGATAAATATTTTGTGTCCAAGACTTTGGCTCCTACTCTTTGCACTCCACCACACCCCTTAGATACTACTTATTCCATCGAAGTGGCCGACGGAAAACTATTAAGTGCCGATACATATTACCGGGGGTGTACGTTAAACATTTTGGGTAATGAATTTGAAATTGACTTGATACCCATGGAACTAGGGAGTTTTGATGTAATAATTGGTATGAACTGGATGGTCAAAAATAAATCTCACATTCTTTGCGATCTTCACGCAATTCGAATTCCTATCGAGAATGGTGAACCATTGATTGTCTATGGCGACAAGAATTGCACCGGACTCCATCTCGTTTCGTGCCTTAAAGTTAGAAAACTACTCCGTAAGGGTTGTTTTGCGATCCTTGCTCATGTTAAGAAAGTTGAGTCCGATGAGAAGCATATCAATGATGTGCCAATTGTTAGTGACTTTTTCGATGTATTTCTCGACGAATTGCCGGGTCTTCCACCTCATCGACCTGTTGAATTCCAAATCGATCTTATTCCGGGAGCCGCACCCGTAGCACGTGCACCATATAGACTCGCTCCATCCGAAATGCAAGAATTGCAAAGTCAAATCCAAGAACTACTTGATCGTGGTTTAATCCAACCTAGCCATTCACCTTGGGGCGCTCCGATTTTGTTTGTTAAAAAGAAAGATGGATCCCTATGAATGTGCATCAATTATTGTGAACTAAACAAATTGACGGTTAAGAACCGATATCCTCTTCCTCGCATCGATGACCTCTTTGATCAACTACAAGGGTCTTGTGTATATTCGAAAATCGATCTCCGCTCGGGTTATCATCAATTAAGGGTTAAGGGGGAAGATGTCTCCAAAACCGCTTTCCGAACTCGTTATGGTAGTTATGAATTCCTTGTCATGCCACTTGGTCTCACTAATGCACCGGCGGTGTTTATGGATCTTATGAACCGCGTGTGCAAACCGTATCTTGACAAATTCGTTATCGTGTTCATCGATGATATTTTGGTTTATTCTAAAAGCGAAGAAGAACACGAACAACATCTCCGACTTGTGCTTGAACTCTTGAGACAAGAACGACTCTATGCCAAATTCTCCAAGTGTGAATTTTGGTTGAAGGAAGTTCAATTTCTTGGTCATGTTGTAAGTGATCAGGGTATTAAAGTCGATCCATCAAAAATCGAAGCCATTAGTAAATGGGAGACTCCTACTACTCCTACTCACATTCGTCAATTTTTGGGTCTCGCCAGATACTACCGTAGATTCATCAAGGATTTCTCTTTGGTTGCTCGTCCTCTAACCGCGTTAACTCATAAGGGAAGAAAATTCGTTTGGGCAACCGAACAAGAATCCGCATTTCAAATCTTGAAAACGAAGCTAGCCACCGCTCCTATCTTGTCACTTCCTAAAGGCAACGATGAGTTTGTTGTGTATTGCGACGCCTCGAAACATGGTTTTGGGCGTGTGTTGATGCAACGAACAAAAGTCATTTCTTATGGTTCTCGACAACTCAAAATTCATGAACGAAACTACACGACACATGATCTCGAACTCGGAGCCGTTGTCTTTGCACTTAAAATGTGGAGACACTATCTTTATGGAACCAAGAGTACTATCTTTACCGATCACAAAAGTCTCCAACACATCTTTGATCAAAAGCAACTAAACATGAGACAACGAAGGTGGATTGAAACCTTAAACGATTACGATTGCGAGCTTCGTTACCATCCCGGAAAGGCAAATGTAGTAGCCGATGCCTTAAGTCAAAAAGAAAGAGCGGTGCCTCTTCGTGTCCGAGCCTTAAACATCACCATCCACACCAACCTTAATAGCCAAATTCGGGTAGCCCAAGATGAGGCTCTCAAGGATGAAAACGTTTCACACGAGCTCTTGAACATTCTCTTCTCTCGATTCGAAGTTAGGGAGACCGGACTTTGATATTTCCCCGGAAGGATTTGGGTGCCTAGATATGGGGACCTACGAAGTCTTATTTTAGATGAAGCCCATAAGTCACGATACTCGATTCACCCCGGTGCCAATAAGATGTACCACGACCTTAAACAACAATATTGGTGGCTGAACATCAAAAGGGACGTAGCTACTTATGTTTCCAAGTGTTTGACATGTTCCAAAGTCAAAGCCGAACACCAAAGACCGTCCGGACTACTTCAACAACCCGAGATCCCGCAATGGAAGTGGGAAAGGATAACGATGGATTTTATCACCAAACTACCAAAAACGACGGGCGGTTATGATACTATTTAAGTTATTGTTGACCGTCTCACCAAATCCGCACACTTCCTTGCTATGAAAGAAACGGACAAAATGGAGAAACTTGCACAACTTTACATCAAGGATATCGTAGCCCGACACGGTGTACCTTTATCGATTATCTCCGACCGAGATGGCCGTTTTGTTTCTAGATTTTGGCGTACCTTGCAAGAAGCGTTGGGAACTCGTTTAGACATGAGCACCGCATATCATCCTCAAACCGATGGACACAGCGAACGCACAATTCAAACCTTGGAGGACATGTTACGAGCTTACGTGGTTGATTTTGGAAAAGCTTGGGACAAGCACTTACCTCTCGCCGAGTTCTCTTACAACAATAGCTATCATGCGAGTATTAAAACCGCACCTTTTGAAGCGCTATATAGCCGAAAATGTCGTTCACCTCTTTGTTGGGCCGAGGTAGGTGACGTACAAATCACTGGACCCAAACTCATTCACGAAACCACCGAGAAGATCGTACAAATCTGAGATAGGCTTCGGACAGCCCGGAGTCGTCAAAAGTGCTACACCAACAAAAGACGCAACGACCTCGAATTTCAAGTCGATGACCGAGTAATGTTAAAAGTCGCACCTTGGAAAGGTGTAATCCATTTTGGGAAACGCGGGAAGCTAAATCCGCGGTATATTGGTCTTTTCGAAATCTTGGAGCGTATTGGAACCGTTGCTTATCTTTTAGATCTTCCGCCTCAATTGAACTCCGTTCATCCTACATTCCATGTATCTAACTTGAAAAAGTGTCTTGCCGAACTCGATATCGTCATCCATCTCGAGGAACTTACTATTGATGACAAACTTCATTTTGTGGAGGAACCGGTTGAAATTGTGGACACCTCCGTCAAGACATTGAAACAAAGCCGAATTCCGATTGTTAAAGTCCGTTGGAACGCCAAAAGGGGACCCGAGTTTACTTGGGAAAGGCAAGATCAAATGCAAAAGAAATACCCTCACTTGTTCCCGGTTCCAGAAACGCAAGATCCCGAGGAAGAAACAACGATTACTACGCCTGCTTAAATTTCGGGACGAAATTTCTTTTGAGGAGTAGGTAATGTAACATCCCGCCTTTTTCCGTTTACTTTTCTGTTTAATTATTTAAAGTCCGTTTTGTAATTATAACATCTCCCATTGATACGCGTTTTAAATTATCTCGTTTAGGTAATTCACGCACCCGAATGAAACTAGAGGGACCAAGCTTGCCAAAGTGCCAAATCTTTGACTAGGTCAAAGGGTCAACACCCTTTCTCATCCATTCATTTTTCCATTTTATTTTTCCTTTTCATTTAATACTTTCAAGTATTCTCTCAAACTCTATCTCAAAGAATCATCATCTAAATTCGTTCAAGCAAGCTTCAATCAAAACAAATTACATATTTGGAATCCTTGCAACTTCCTCTTCGATTCCATACCGATTTCATTACATTTGGGTAACTTTCTAAAATCACTAGATTTTGTGTTCTTGATGTTTTTAAGTTATAAAGTTGTTAATTAGTGTCTATGGCTCAAGTCTAACATGAATATATGATTTATATGTTCGATTTTGTTATTTGAAGTAACTAGTATGAACATAAACTTTGGTGTATTTGATTTGGTGATTTGGTTGTTTGAATGATGTTAAAATGTTATAAATGCATGTATTAAATGTGTTCCTAACATCAATAGCTTCAATTTGATGTGTAGGTTGTTTTAGAAAACTTCATAAACATGATTAGTGATTTTGATGTTGTTGGTTAGGGTTTGATAGAATTGAATGTGAACATTTAATCCTTTGAACGACATGAAATGTTATTTGTAAGTGTTAGGTTGTATTGTATGCTTGATCACCTTCAAAACGGCATATCATTCATGTAAATTGGTTGCCGAATCATCGAATTTCATTTATGAACTTGAATGCATTTAATGAGGAGTTTTGAATGTGATTTTGGTTATTGTAAAAGTAAATGTGATTGATGAAATGTGTTTAGTTGTTTTCCTTGTCAAAATACCTTTCCGATGATATAAGATACATGCTTTGGTTGTTTGCGGGTCATAAATGGTGATTGTTTGAAGTTAGGTTCATGCATAAAACTTAAAAACTGCCAGAATTCTCTGCACAGGTAATGGCGCGGCGCGCCATATACCCGCGCAGCGCGCCAAAGTGGGCTGTCCAACTTTGTCAATTTTCGAAAAATGTTTGCTATGCTACGTACCTCCGATTCACATGTAACTTGTTCTAACATGCTCATATATGATTAAAAACCTCAGAAAAATAGTTCGGGACCCGACCCGAACGTGTTGACTTTTTCATTGACTTTGACCGACCAAAGTTTGACTTTTTGTCAAACTTAACCAAATGATTATGCAATCTTTCTAACTTGTTTCTATACTTGTATCTTGCATGAAACTTGACAATTTGATTCACATGCTACATAATCGCGTCGTATTGAGCCATATGACTAATTGGACATCTTTGACCAATCGTGACTATCGTTATTGATACAACCTATTTGTTTAGGTCAAGACTAGCATTGTTCTTTGCACACATTACTTGTCGAAGTACTTATTTGCTCTTGCGCTCAAGGTGAGATCATAGTCCCACTTTTTACTCTTTTGAACTTACTTTTGGGATGAGAAAACATAAACGCTTCTTTTAACTAAGTGAACACAAGTACATGAAAACAAACATTCTACATACGAGTTTAGAACAAAAATCCTCAATTCGATTATCATTAGTTACACTTGACGGTGTAGGCGAGAACTTATGTTATATGGCCATATGGGTTTGACAAACCCTCATTCGGACGGTTCGCTACCGTTATTCGGATGAAATATATTTTCGGGAAACGGTGTATGTTCTAACACTATTGTGATGGGGTACTAATGAAGGAAACGTTAAGCTTTGATAATTGGGTGCTCGTGAATATTAACTTTTAGAATGTATTACTATTTTATCAATGATGCAAATCTTGTGGTTCGACTTACTTTTACTCACTGACTTACTTAAACCTATGATTTCACCAACGTTTTCGTTGACAGATTTCTATGTTTTTCTCAGGTCCTTGATCTTTAGGTGATACATGCTTCCGCACATTCTTTTTGATACTTGCTTTGGATGTCAAGTATACTTGCATATTGTGGAGCGTCTTTTGACTACTTTAAACTGTGTCGCAAGTGTTTCATTTGTACTTTAAACATCGTTATGTACTAGTTATGGAAACTACTTTTGTAAACTTTGTAACATCCACACTTATGAAATGAATGCGACATATTTTCGGTCAAACTTTGTCTTAAAGACTTTTGACCATGTATTGGGACCTACGTAGTCGGCGCCGTCAAACATGATTTGGTCGGGTCGCTACACCTACACCAAATGAATTTATCATTCAAGTTTATTTTTTGAGACATAAGAGGGTGGACTTTAACCACCAAATTTTTGAAACCGGGAAGACTTTACTTCCACCACACTTAAATGGAACTTTAACCATTCAAATTGAAACTTGGAACCATAAATGAATGGAACTTTAACCATTCAAAATAAGGTAAGTTATGGCTTAATTTTGGCCAAATCTTTTCAACAATTCAACAAAACACTTAGGAAAATTTTAAAATTAGGTCATAATTTTATTTAAGAATAAGTCCATGAGAATTTATCTCTCCCCCCACACTTAAGATCATGTAATGCCCTCATTACATGGAATCGAAATAAAATAATACATTCGAGAGGGCAAAATGAAAAAGTGGAAGAGAAATAGAGATACCCGAGGACAAAAGTCAATTCCACAAGTATTCGTCAAATTGCATGAAATTCTCTTGACATATCCGCATTGCCAAACTTCCTTCTTGATTTTGATTAACGAGTCTTTATCTTGACTCGTCCTCGTCTTCTTAATTTCCTCATCGGGGTGGTTCTCCCCCACACTTTATCAGACGGCATGTGAAATCGGTGGAAAAAGTTCCACGAATCAAGAGAGTGAGCCAATCATTAACCCCTCGGGTGGTGTATAAGAAGAGAATAACCTTTTTCATTTGCATGAAGAAGATTGAACCAACTCGAGAGTTAACAAAAGACTCTCTTCCAAACACGGTTTTGAATGAGACGACCCGTCCTAATCCATAAGGACAAATACAATAACATATGATTACATGGCGAGGTATTTAACCTCTATATGATACATTTTACAAACATTGCATTCGTTTTTAAAAGACAACCTTTCATTTCATCGAAAGTTGACAGGCATGCATACCATTTCATAATATCCAAACTATAATGACCTAATCTGTCATTTGCTTAATAATAATCTTTATTGAACTCAATGTTTTGAACGCAACGTCTTTTGAAATATGCCATGAACGACTCCAAGTAATATCTTTAAAATGAGCAAATGCACAGCGGAAGATCTCTTTAATACCTGAGAATAAACATGCTTTCAAGTGTCAACCAAAAGGTTGGTGAGTTCATTAGTTTATCATAAACATTCATTTTCATCATTTTAATAGACCAAAAGATTTCCAGATAATTTAATTGTACACGTAACCCGAGTACAAAATAATAAGCGTAACCCGCGAATTAAAAATCATTCATATGGTGAACGCTTGATAACCGAACTGACAGGATGCATATAGAATATCCCCCACATACAGGCATTTCGCAAACTGCATGCTATATACTGGCCATCGCAATCAGTATATATCGTCGAAGTACTAAAACATTCGTAACCCGAATGGGACTTGTCAAGATCCATAGATCTATTTTTAGGATTCGCGTCAATTATGGGCCATTTCCCTAATTCTTAAGCTACCAAGCTAAAAGGGGTGATATTCGATTTCGATAATCCAACCATAGAATGTAGTTTCGATTACTTGTGTCTATTTCGTCAAACATTTATAAAACAGCGCATGTATTCTCAGTCCCAAAAATATATATTGCAAAAGCATTTAAAAAGGGATGAAATGAAAGTCACTATACTGTATTTCGTAGTAAAAATACATATGACGGCATTGAACAAGTGCAAGGTTGACCTCGGATTCACGAACCTATATTAGTATATGTATTTATATGTTGGTCAATATCTGTCTAACAATTTAAGTCAAGTCGTAGTGTATCACAATCCTAATGCTCGAGATTATCATGCAAAAGTCAACAAAAGTCAACTTGACCTCAAAATGACTTCCAAAATCTATACATGTTTATTATATAACTTAAATATAGTCGTTTTATATTTTTAAATATATTTATTAGATTTTATTAGATTAAATAATACAAGTCATTTATTAATAAATAAAAAATTATATTAAAATTTATATATGATAAAAATAAACTTTTTATATATCTCAAGTAGTAAAATTTATACAGTTCACTCAATATCATAAAAATATAGTGGTATGTATTATTAATGTAATTATATTACGTGTGGTAAAAATATCTTTGTATCACCTATTTATTTAATAAAATAATATCAATAATGTTGGTCCCTTGATAACAACAAGAGTATTGTAGAGAGAGGGGGGGTGTGAATACAATTTCTTTTAATTAACTTAACAGTTAAACACGATTAGTATTCAAACATGAAGATTAAATAGAGTCACAGGTAATTTTCAACGGTTATTCTTTATTGATTGAATCACAAAAAATTACAACTATCCTTGGCGGAATGATAGTTGGTTGATAATGATTACCTAGAATATAGCTAAGAGGTAAACTAAAAGCTATTACACGTTTTGACTCTAAATAAATAAACCCACACCACTAGTTATTACAATAGTGGATACAACAATTTATAGTAGTCCTATTAACCGTGTAATGGTTCTATTGTCTACTGGTACATAGGATGTCTGTACTTGTGGGGACAACTGCATCAGAGAGCATGCTCTCCTCTTTCCTCTTTGGTAGCTATTTTCAGGAACACCCCAATTCGGTTTGGCACCACTATTTGATTAAACAAATAGAATGTTGTGTTCCCTAGGTATTGATAAAGTATAACCCATGTCTGCACATGTGTTAAACTTCTGCATTCTCACGTGGTCTTGTAAGGTCACTTGTCAGACACCGACGCGTGTCTTTTTCTATTCAACTTTGTCTTTGATTTCTGTTGAATAGTACATTGATGTAGACCACTCGGGAAACTACTATGCTTATAATGGAGCATAGCTGTCTTGTGTAGTAAGCTGCATTCCAGCTGTGCTGGTTCTTCATTGCTGAGACACTTGTTATTCTTGAATTGCTGAGACACATCCTGTGCTGATTGAAGAACACTTTCTACCTTGTACTGGTAGACTGAGCAGCAAACTAAACACTCGACACAGCAATATTTGCTGTCTATACATAAAAAAACTTGTGCTAGCTGCACATAACATTTTAGTGCAAATAAATTACGGTTTTGTCATAATTAAATCCTTAATTATTTTAAGGACTCAACAATCTCCCCCTATTTGATGATGACAAAACCTATGTCATATAGAGAAAACACTAAAGCTAGCACAGAGGGACCTAATGAAAAATAGGCAGTAAATTTGTCCCTTTTTAAGTTTGTTTTGGGATCTTTTGCTATGTTATCCGTATCTTATAATTTGATATGATTTTGAAGATAAATTCATTTCACTTTCATTACAGCAGAGTATATACAGTAATTACAGGAACATCATAATGAAAAATGAAATAAACAAAAGATACAATTTAAGCACTAGAGGGCTATCTATCTTTATCTTTATCTAATTTCTCTTCAGATAGCTCCTCTTGTTTGATTCTCCAGGCTTCAGGAAACAGGATAGGTATATCAGCAGGATCAAATACAGGAATATGAGGAGGTAGAATGATGCGATCTCTTCTTTGTGGGCCTTCACCAGTAGATTTCTTTCCTTTAGGTTTTTGAGAAAGTACTTCTTCTACGTTTACCACTGGTGCATTCCCAAATTTTGTAGCTTTGTTGAAGAGATCTTGGAGTTCTGGCTTCAATGACTTTTTAATACCACTTTCAGCTTTACCAATGAAATACTCCAATATCTCCATCCATTCACTGAATCCTAAAGATCGTAACTCATCATAATTTATCCTTTCTTGAACATTATTCTCCCTGCTGATATTGAAAGCTCTTTTTGAGCCTCTGTGCACCTTGATGATCTTGCTGGGATTTTATCTTCTATTCATCACATCACCATACTTGCTCCTATAATAATGATCAGATAGTTCTATGGTTCGGGCAGTTTCCATAGGAGCAATAGCAGGTGCTTTCTCAGCAGCTTCTAGTTCATCAATGGCCTTATCATGTTCCTTGACAATGGCTTTAGCTAATTTGAGGGACTCAGCCTCTAGCTTTCTATCAGCAGCTAATTTGTCGTCTATCTCCTGAAGCCTTACTCTCTCAGCGAGTTCAACATCAGCAGCCTCCCTTCTTTGCATTTCAGCTTGTAAGCCCAACAGATAATCATCGACAGTAATTTTAAGGGACTTTGCTATTTCAATCATCTTTCTACCCTCTTCAGTTCTAAGGGCATCACGATACTCCCTTAGATCCATACCCAGCTAGAGAGCATCTTGAAATTGAGCTTTCTCCTCATCAGTAGAGAGCCTTTGACCACTGTTATTTAAGCATACACCAATTTCAATGCCATAAGTCAAGGCAGTGATGTAGAGTGGCTGATCAAGAGGATGATACAGCAATCTAACTTGGCGTATCCTTTCATTAATAGCAGCTTGTCTTTGCTCAAGCAATTCTGGTACAGTGATTTCCAGCCTGTAAGCATCTCTTTCATCTGGATTCATTTTAAATAAGTCTGGCTCACCAAGGGCAACTGAATCATCTTCCCAAGTTCTGTGTTTACCATGTCATTTTGGGGAAGACGGAGGATACATGATTGATTCACCTATGCCAGATGAACTCGCTGGAAACTGATTAACATGATTATCCTATGTTCTGTTAAAATAAGTAAGGGTCCGGGGAGAGATAGGTGATTGAACAAATAAGTGATCTCCACTACCCCAGACTGTAAAGTCAGAAGGAATAACCGTATCGTCATCTTGATTATCACCCAGCACATCCACCTTTGCTGGGTCTTCAACACTTGTTTCACCCAGCAGCACATTACTGGCTGGGTCTTCATTCACAGCACTCCTTGCTGTGTCTTCAGTACCAGCTGACTGATTAGTATCAGCTGGCACAACTGCCTCAGTATCTTCATCAGCTGCCTCAAATAGGGGTCCTTTCCTTAGGGGCTGGTTGTCCCTAGGAGCAGATTTCACCCTTTGTTTGTCAATTGGCATGGGTTCAGCTGATGGTACTTGTGTTGATACTGGTTCTTGTGGTGGCATATAGGGAACAATAGCAAGATGCTCCCCCTGAATATCAACATCTGCTTGCTGTTGTTGTGTAGCTGGCTGAGTAGATGATATTGGTCGAGAAGATGAGCTGGTTTCTAACATTGCATCCATCCATTTCAAAAATACATCAGCTCTAACTCCTCCTGACCCAGTAGAAGCTAAATAGTGTTTCATCTCTTCAGGAGTAATCTTCTTTATTCTATCTGCTCGCTCAGCACACAGTTTGGCTTTCTTTTTATCATACTTGATCATGAACTTAGCATTTCTTTTCAGTGTAGCCCTTTTATATTCTTCAATGCTGATCAGATCATCATCAATTTCACGCTTATCAGGAGTGAGGGTTCGCCTATGCTCCATTTTAAGTCTTTTCAGAGCAGCATAGGCCCCAAACTTAGCGTTGAAAGAAGCATCTAATTCCTGCTGTCTCTTCTGATGTCTCTCCATTTTTCTTTTCAATTTACGTTCAATGGTTTGAGAGACAGCAAAAGATTCAGCAACAACCAATTCAGAAACGTCACTGGGCTTACTGCCAGAACCAATATCATCCACCGATGTGGCAGACACATTGGGTTGAGATTCACCAGCTGCCTGTACACCAGCTTCAGTATGAGCGTTGCTGGGCTTAGTGCCAGTACCATCACCACCATCATCATCATCTCTCTTCTGCTGTTTAGGAGCCTTTTCATGCTCATGCTCCCCCTTAGATTGTTTTCTCTTTTTGGACTTTTTTCTAGACTTCTTCTCCCCCTTTTTTGTCATCAGCAGGGGCAGAAGGGTGAGCAGGGGAGACCTGCGCATCAAGGTCACTATCTGACTGAGGAACAGAGAAATCAAAATTGTTCCAGTCAGCATCAGCAGGAGAAAGATGGGCACCAGGATCTACACCATATTGTCTTAGGCAGAGGTTGGAAGTACGAACTTCATTTCTAGCAACACCCATGGCCATGTTTTGGACATCAGCCCTAACACCAGCTTGAAGATCAGCCATGAGTTGCATTACCTCCACCATCTGAATATAACCTGAGGCAGGAATCATAGTAGCCATTTGTTGTTCCTGCGAATCCAATCTCTCTTCTAACACCCTGTTTTCTTCATCAAGAAAAAGAATTCTGCGATTAGCAGCATCCAAATCAGCTTGAAGACGGGCAATATCCTTAGTATACTCATTGTGAGAGATGATTCGCTTCTTTAAATCCTCCTCCTCTTCATGTTGTTTGACAATGGCTTCCACAGCTAGATCTACAAAGGCACACACTTGTTTGAGCTTGTTCTCAATAGAAGAAGTGGTAACCTCCCCAGCTGTGCGTACAGCTTCAGACACTCTGTCAACAATAGCAGATCGAATGGTGTTCTGTAGATCCGGTGTGACTTCAGCTAATGTCTTATAGACAGCCAAAGTGGAGATGGCAGCCACCTCACCAGCATTAAACTTAGTATAGCTGGTTGAGGGGCGATCACTAGCAGCTAACACAGGAGTACCTCCGTAGGGTGGTGGAGGTGGAAGGTCAGAGTCTGACTTGTCACCATGATCATCATCATTTTTACCTTCACCCGAAGGTTTAGAACCACTGGTATCCTTGTTAGCATCATTATCAGCATCATCAGTGAGATCCACTGGTTTATCTTTGGAGCCAGTCACATAATCATGAATGACTGGCTCTTCCTTACCAGTACCTTTATCAGCATCACCATCAGATGAAGAAGATGATGAGGAAGAAGCTGATGAATCAGAAGGTACTGGCAAATCAGGAAGTTGTTGCATGATAAACTTACCAGTAGTGGGATCTCTGATGAACTTGAGAGGCCTCCATGTACCAGGCCATGGAGAAGTAGCTGGAGCCATACCAAAATAGTGATAGTATGGCTGCTCGTTGATCTGTTCTAAAGTAGCCAGCCTCTCATATACCTCTTCTCTTGCTGGTCGATCAAGGTGAGACAACATTTCAGTTAGCTCTTCCCTAGGTAGTTTACTGGCTGACACCAGAGCACTTTGGGGATCAATAGTCAGCTGATCTACCAGCAAGGCAACTCTGGGAGTGATGGATGCTCCCCTGTAGATGAAGTTAGGTACAACTTCATCAGGATCTGGTACCTGGCACACATATGGCTACTGCTCAGTAGAAGCAGTAGCCTGAGATGAATCAGTAGTGGCAGGAGCAGAGGTACCAACATCCATAATGGGTTTCGTAGAACCAGTAGCAGCAGTAGGTGACTGTGCAGTAGGTGAAGAAGCAGCATCTGCATCACCTTTAAAGAAAATATCCGGTGTTGAATCAGAGACCTGTAGACTACCAGCAGAATCCACAGTAATAAATTGTCTCAATTGAAGATCAGAAACATCCGGAATAATAGTAGGAGCAGCAGTTGTAGCAACAGTGGTAGTGGCAGCATCATCAATATCAAGAACCTCCTTAACAATGTTATCAATAACTTTTTCAAGTACCGGAGGAGGTTCCATTATCATCTCATCAACCACTTCAGAATCAGTGGTTGAAGCAGCAATACCAGACACAGTAGGAGGAGTAGCAGATATATCAGCAGTAGCTACCTCCTCATGAACAGTGAGATCAGTGGAACCAGCAACCACATTGATTTCTAGCACCTCCCTTCTGAAGACATCACTATCTGGTGAATCGACAAACGGTCCATCTGGTAATTGAAGGGCACGTCGGATGGCTTCAGCGGTGACGGAGCAAGTTAGGGTTTCGGTTACCATGCCACGAATACATGGAACATTCTGGGGAGTGGTTGCAGTGGTAGCAGTATACCAAAATCTTGCCAATCAAGCAGCATATAATCGTGAAGGTACACCGACGATAGCTCTAGCCAGAGGGGATTGCCGAATGTAGTCAATTAGTGTTTCATAACCCATATTGACTTTTGATTTAGGGATGGAGAGTGAATAAGCAGCATTGCCTCTTGATAGGCAAATAGTCGTGTGATCAAGTGCATTATTAGCCCTAATCAGAGCTGGATGGAGATTGAACAGTGGTCCTTGAACAACCTGTTCCTCCGGTGCCGGTTGTGGTTGTTGATCAGGTTGTTGTGCCGGTTGTTATTGCTATTATTGTTCCTGTGGCTAGTGTTCAGCATGTGGTGATTGTGGTTGGTCTGCCATTGATGATGTGTAAAGATGAAGATATGAAGTTGTGAAAGTTGGAAGATTGGAAGATTTTTGAGAGAAAAGAGTGTGTGAATTTGAATAATGAATAACTAAAGGTTATTATGGAAGATAAAACACTCTTTTATCCGTTCTGATTGGGTGAAAAAGTGCAGGAGAGAGAAAATGGCAACTGTCATCTGCTGGCGCATGGGCAGATGTGACAGACTGGCACCCTTTCGAGGGGACACAGACTGTTGACATGACGTATATACGGCTTGAACACTCATACCTCCCATTCAGCATTAAATGCAGCAGGTTTTAATTCAAAATTGATTTAAAGACCACAAAATAAGTTTTGTATTAAATACAAAATACTTTGTTACATTTAATATGTCATGAATTTAATTTAAATCATTCGGAGTAAATGAGTTTCAGTTTTAAGAAATCATTTAATTTTATGAGCTATTTATTACTTCATTTAAAACATTTTGAGTAACCAAAGTATAAAAGACCTTGTTGTACTGAGTGTTTGACATGTAGGCAGTAAGTTAACAATTGTGACTTACTGGTTTGCCCTACATGTTGGAAAGTCAGCACACCAACAAAAATTGTCTTTTATTTAAAGTTCAAGCATACCCAGCTCAGAGATGAGATAGTTAAAACGTTTCTCATCTAAGGGCTTTGTGAATAGATCTGCTAACTGCTGGTATGTTGAAATAAAATGTAGCTCCACATCTCCTTTTTGAACATAACCCCTTATGAAGTGATATAGAACATCAATGTGCTTTGTTCTTGAATGCATCACAGGATTGTTGGTGATAGCAATTGCACTTGTGTTGTCACAGTAGATTGGAGTCTTTGTAACATGAACACCATAGTCTTTCAGCTGGCTTTTCATCCATAGTACTTGAGCAGTACAACTACCAGCAGAAACATATTCTGCCTCAGCAGTAGATATGGACACAGTATTTTACTTTTTGCTCGTCCAGCTGACTAGCCTACCACCCAGTAACCGGCAACCACCAGTAGTACTTTTACTGTCTATTTTACACCCTACAAAGTCAGCATCTGAATACCCAATTAGCTCAAAATCCTGGTCTTTTTCATACCAAAGACCACGTTTAGCAGTAGCTTTCAGATACCTAAATATCCTTTTTACTGCTAGCAAGTGTGACTCTTTAGGATCAACTTGATATCTGGCACAAAGACATGTGGCAAACATAATATCTGGTCTGCTGGCTGTAAGATAAAGTAGGGATCCAATCATACCTCTATATTCAGTGATATTAACTGGTTCACCATTGGGATCATCATCTATTTTAATAGATGCTGCCATTGGGGTCCCTATTGTAGTGACCCGAACTTTTCCATGTTTATATAAATTAATTGAGATTGATATTTACATGATTAAATGTTTCCAACATGTTAAGCAATCAAACTTGTTAAGACTTGATTAATTGAAATATGTTTCATATAGACAATTGACCACCCAAGTTGACCGGTGATTCACGAACGTTAAAACTTGTAAAAACTATATGATGACATATATATGGATATATATATAGTTAACATGATACTATGATAAGTAAACATATCATTAAGTATATTAACAATGAACTACATATGTAAAAACAAGACTACTAACTTAATGATTTTTAAACGAGACATATATGTAACGATTATCGTTGTAAAGACATTTAATGTATATATATCATATTAAGAGATATTCATACATGATAATATCATGATAATATAATAATTTAAAATCTCATTTGATATTATAAACATTGGGTTAACAACATTTAACAAGATCGTTAACCTAAAGGTTTCAAAACAACACTTACATGTAACGACTAACGATGACTTAACGACTCAGTTAAAATGTATATACATGTAGTGTTTTAATATGTATTTATACACTTTTGAAAGACTTCAATACACTTATCAAAATACTTCTACTTAACAAAAATGCTTACAATTACATCCTCGTTCAGTTTCATCAACAATTCTACTCGTATGCACCCGTATTCGTACTCGTACAATACACAGCTTTTAGATGTATGTACTATTGGTATATACACTCCAATGATCAGCTCTTAGCAGCCCATGTGAGTCACCTAACACATGTGGGAACCATCATTTGGCAACTAGCATGAAATATCTCATAAAATTACAAAAATATGAGTAATCATTCATGACTTATTTACATGAAAACAAAATTACATATCCTTTATATCTAATCCATACACCAACGACCAAAAAAACCTACAAACACTTTCATTCTTCAATTTTCTTCATCTAATTGATCTCTCTCAAGTTCTATCTTCAAGTTCTAAGTGTTCTTCATAAATTCCAAAAGTTCTAGTTTCATAAAATCAAGAATACTTTCAAGTTTGCTAGCTCACTTCCAATCTTGTAAGGTGATCATCCAACCTCAAGAAATCTTTGTTTCTTACAGTAGGTTATCATTCTAATACAAGGTAATAATCATATTCAAACTTTGGTTCAATTTCTATAACTATAACAATCTTATTTCAAGTGATGATCTTACTTGAACTTGTTTTCGTGTCATGATTCTGCTTCAAGAACTTCGAGCCATCCAAGGATCCATTGAAGCTTGATCCATTTTTCTATTTTCCAGTAGGTTTATCCAAGGAACTTAAGGTAGTAATGATGTTCATAACATCATTCGATTCATACATATAAAGCTATCTTATTCGAAGGTTTAAACTTGTAATCACTAGAACATAGTTTAGTTAATTCTAAACTTGTTCGCAAAAAAAAGTTAATCTTTCTAACTTGACTTTTAAAATCAACTAAACACATGTTCTATATCTATATGATATGCTAACTTAATGATTTAAAACCTGGAAACACGAAAAACACCATAAAACCGGATTTACGCCGTCGTAGTAACACCGCGGGCTGTTTTGGGTTAGTTAATTAAAAACTATGATAAACTTTGATTTAAAAGTTTTTATTCTGAGAAAATGATTTTTATTATGAACATGAAACTATATCCAAAAATTATGGTTAAACTCAAAGTGGAAGTATGTTTTCTAAAATGGTCATCTAGACGTCGTTCTTTCGACTGAAATGACTACCTTTACAAAAACGACTTGTAACTTATTTTTCCGACTATAAACCTATACTTTTTCTGTTTAGATTCATAAAATAGAGTTCAATATGAAACCATAGCAATTTGATTCACTCAAAACGGATTTAAAATGAAGAAGTTATGGGTAAAACAAGATTGGATAATTTTTCTCATTTTAGCTACGTGAAAATTGGTAACAAATCTATTCCAACCATAACTTAATCAACTTGTATTGTATATTATGTAATCTTGAGATACCATAGACACGTATACAATGTTTCGACCTATCATGTCGACACATCTATATATATTTCGGAACAACCATAGACACTCTATATGTGAATGTTGGAGTTAGCTATACAGGGTTGAGGTTGATTCTAAAATATATATAGTTTGAGTTGTGATCAATACTGAGATACGTATACACTGGGTCGTGGATTGATTCAAGATAATATTTATCGATTTATTTCTGTACATCTAACTGTGGACAACTAGTTGTAGGTTACTAACGAGGACAGCTGACTTAATAAACTTAAAACATCAAAATATATTAAAAGTGTTGTAAATATATTTTGAACATACTTTGATATATATGTATATATTGTTATAGGTTCGTGAATCAACCAGTGGCCAAGTCTTACTTCCCGACGAAGTAAAAATCTGTGAAAGTGAGTTATAGTCCCACTTTTAAAATCTAATATTTTTGGGATGAGAATACGTGCACGTTTTATAAATGATTTACAAAATAGACACAAGTACGTGAAACTACATTCTATGGTTGAATTATCGAAATCGAATATGCCCCTTTTTATTAAGTCTGGTAATCTAAGAATTAGGGAACAGACACCCTAATTGACGCGAATCCTAAAGATAGATCTATTGGGCCTAACAAACCCCATCCAAAGTACCGGATGCTTTAGTACTTCGAAATTTATATCATATCCGAAGGGTGTCCCGGAATGATGGGGATATTCTTATATATGCATCTTGTTAATGTCGGTTACCAGGTGTTCACCATATGAATGATTTTTATCTCTATGTATGGGATGTGTATTGAAATATGAAATCTTGTGGTCTATTATTATGATTTGATATATATAGGTTAAACCTATAACTCACCAACATTTTTGTTGACGTTTAAAGCATGTTTATTCTCAGGTGAATATTAAGAGCTTCCGCTGTTGCATACTAAAATAAGGACAAGATTTGGAGTCCATGTTTGTATGATATTGTGTAAAAACTGCATTCAAGAAACTGATTTCGATGTAACATATTTGTATTGTAAACCATTATGTAATGGTCGTGTGTAAACAGGATATTTTAGATTATCATTATTTGATAATCTACGTAAAGCTTTTTAAACCTTTATTTATGAAATAAAGGTTATGGTTTGTTTTAAAAATGAATGCAGTCTTTGAAAAACGTCTCATATAGAGGTCAAAACCTCGCAACGAAATCAATTAATATGGAACGTTTTTAATCAATAAGAACGGGACATTTCAGTTGGTATCCGAGCGTTGGTCTTAGAGAACCAGAATTTTGCATTAGTGTGTCTTATCGAGTTTGCTAGGATGCATTAGTGAGTCTGGACTTCGACCGTGTTTACTTGAAAAATGATTTCTTAACAAATTTTGTTGGAAACTATATATTTTTAACATGTGAATATTATGTGATATATTAATCTCTTAACGCGTTTGATATTATGTGATAGATGTCTACCTCTAGAACAAGTTCCATTGACTCACCTAATAATAATGAAGAGTCAAATGTAAATTGGAATGATTCGTGGACTGATTCACAAGTTCCCGAAGAGGAACCGGAAGAAGAGTCGGAACCGGAAGAAGAATCGGAACCGGAAGAAGAATCGGAACCAGATGAAGAAATAGAACCGGTGGGGGAAATAATAAAACGGTTAAGTAAAAGAAAATCCTCAACCAACCGACCAAGGTTAATTATGGTCAATGGTGTTTCCGTCAAGGAAGCAAAATATTGGGAGGATTACCAATTCTCCGATGAATCGGATTCCGACGAGAATTCCGATGATGTTATAGAAATTACCCCAACTGAATTTAAAAAGGCAAAAGAAAATAATAAGGGAAAGGGCATAAAAATAGAGAAATCTAATTCCAACCCCGATGAACTTTATATGTATCGTCAACCCCCGAAGTCCTTAAGTTGTAACAATGACCCGGGAACCTCTAAACCACCAGGTTTTTCTAAACCAATGTGGATCACAACGGCTCGTATTAGGGGAACATCATATATCCCTAGAAACTTGGCAAAACGAACCAAAACCGAAGAAGAAGAAACAAGCGAGTCGGAATAAGATAGTTGTATTCGTGTGGTGTAATATATGTAATATAGTGTGCTTATGCTTTATGATATATGTAAAAATTGCTTGTATTAATAAGTATTTTTTTTTTATGAATCTAACTCTTGTCTATTTTACAGTATAAAAACACAAAATGGATAGACAACCCAATATTTTAAGAGACCTACCCGGAGACATGATTGATGAAATCTTGTCTAGAGTCGGTCAGAATTCTTCGGCACAACTATTTAAGGCGAGATCAGTTTGTAAGACATTCGAAGAACGTTCCAAGAATGCCTTGGTTTATAAAAGGCTTTCGTTCGGAAGATGGGGGATATCACATTGGGAAATCCATAAGTTACAATGTGTTTACTTTGACGCATATATTGCGGGGAACCCAAATGCTATTTTACGCAATGGGTTAAGAAATTATTTTGACTCAATATATCCGAATATTGGACTTCGTGATTTAGAAAAAGCGGCTAACATGCAACATAAAGAAGCATGTTATGCTTACGGATTAGTAATGTTCACTTCTCACCAAAGTGAGAACAAGAACATCGGGCTACAACTATTAAACAAAACGTTCCCATAAGTGACGGAGTTGGTAATTGGGGTAAGAAATGAGGTTTTTAGATTGTTGCGGGACTGTTGGACATTACGTAACCCTCGTCCCTTTGACGAAGTTACAACACACTGTCTTATCAACGGCCATAACGGTTATGTTCCACAAGACCAAGGATGGGAAGTAGTCCTAGTAAAACCAGAATGCATGACTTGTTTCTGGACGTATGAATTACGTGTCTTTATTGCCTTTGCTGAACGACTTGTGTACTAGCTAGAATTATCTTCACAACCATCTTGTATCAAATTTATTGTGTGCTATATTTCATGCTATATGTAAAATAAGCGGTATTGTAAGTTTGTAAAATATTGTGTAAAAGTTTGAACGCGAAATATTATTATAATCAGATTTTCATATAGAATTGTAGTAGTTGAATTGTATATTAGCTACTAAGTATGAACTTAACGGGCAGGTACTACCCGAATTTAAACTTATAAAACGCTAATATGAAGAAAAAGCTTTTATAAATGAGTTCATATTATGCTACGAAATACTATTAACTACTCTTAATATTCTGTATGATTAACTTTTTCCATTTAACTATTTTGAAGGAAATGGCACCGACTACTCGACACACCGTGAATATGAATGAAGAGGAATTTCGTACTTTTCTAGCTTCAAACATAGCCGCAGTACAGGCTGCGCTACATACCAACAATAACCTTGGATCTAGCAGTACAGGAAATCGTGTAGTATGCACCTACAAAGAATTCACTGCCTGCAAACCTTTGGAATTTGCTGGAACCGAAGGACCGATCGGATTGAAACGGTGGACCGAGAAGGTCGAATCGGTGTTTGCCATAAGTAAGTGTACTGAAGAGGACAAAGTAAAGTACGCTACGCATACCTTCACAGGTTCTGCGTTAACATGGTAGAATACCTATCTAGAGCAAGTGGGATAAGACGATGCGTACGCACTACCGTGGTCAGCATTCAAGCACTTGATGAACGAGAAGTACCGTCCCAGAACCGAGGTCAATAAGCTCAAGACAGAACTTAGAGGGTTACGAACCCAAGGATTTGATATTACCACGTACGAAAGACGATTCACAGAATTGTGTCTATTGTGTCCGGGAGCATTCGAAGATGAGGAAGAGAAGATCGACGCGTTTGTGAAAGGATTACCGGAAAGAATCCAAGAAGATATATGTTCACACGAGCCCGCCTCCATACAACAGGCATGTAGAATGGCTCACAAACTCGTGAACCAGATTGAAGAAAGAATTAAAGAACAGACTGCTGAAGAGGCCAATGTGAAGCAAGTCAAAAGAAAGTGGGAGGAAAACGGTGATAAGAATCACCAATACAACAACAACAGCAATTACAACAATAATCGCAATAATTATCCCAACAATCGCAACATCAATCGCAACTACAACAAACGGCCCAACAACAACAACAACAACAACAACAACAACAACAACAACAGCAACAGCAACTACAACAATCATCCCAACAACAATAATAACCGCAACAACAACAACAATCAGAAGCAGCTATGCCAAAGGTGTGAAAAGTATCACTCGGGGTTCTGCACCAAATTTTGCAACAAGTGTAAAAGAAATGGTCATAGCGCGGCGAAGTGTGAGGTCTACGGACCAGGGGTTAATAGAACGAAAGGAACAAATGGTGTCGGAACGAGTAATGGCGGAGCAAGTAGTGTCGGAGCAAGTTATGCCAATGTAGTTTGTTATAAATGTGGAAAACCGGGCCACATTATTAGAAATTGCCCGAACCAGGAGAACACGAATGGACAAGGCCGTGGAAGAGTTTTCAATATTAATACGGCAGAGGCACAGGAAGACCCGGAGCTTGTTACGGGTACGTTTCTTATTGACAATAAATCTGCTTACGTTTTATTTGATTCGGGTGCGGATAGAAGCTATATGAGTAGAGATTTTTGTGCTAAATTAAGTTGTCCATTGACGCCTTTGGATAGTAAATTTTTACTCGAATTAGCAAATGGTAAATTAATTTCAGCAGATAATATATGTCGGAATCGAGAAATTAAACTGGTTAGCGAAACATTTAAGATTGATTTGATACCAGTAGAGTTAGGGAGTTTTGATGTGATAATCGGTATGGACTGGTTGAAAGAAGTGAAAGCAGAGATCGTCTGTTACAAAAATGCAATTCGCATTATACGAGAAAAAGGAAAACCCTTAATGGTGTACGGAGAAAAGGGCAACACGAAGCTACATCTTATTAGTAATTTGAAGGCAAAAAAACTAATAAGAAAAGGTTGCTATGCTGTTCTAGCACACGTCGAGAAAGTACAAACTGAAGAAAAGAGCATCAATGATGTTCCCATTGCAAAAGAATTTCCCGATGTATTTCCGAAAGAATTACCGGGATTACCCCCACATCGATCTGTTGAATTTCAAATAGATCTTGTACCAGGAGCTGCACCAATAGCTCGTGCTCCTTACAGACTCGCACCCAGCGAGATGAAAGAACTACAAAGCCAATTACAAGAACTTTTAGAGCGTGGTTTCATTCGACCAAGCACATCACCGTGGGGAGCTCCTGTTTTGTTTGTCAAGAAGAAAGATGGTACATTCAGGTTGTGTATCGACTACCGAGAGTTGAACAAACTTACCATCAAGAACCGCTACCCACTACCGAGAATCGACGACTTATTTGATCAACTACAAGGCTCGTCTGTTTATTCGAAGATCGATTTACGTTCCGGGTATCATCAAATGCGGGTGAAAGAAGATGATATTCCAAAGACTGCTTTCAGAACACGTTACGGTCATTACGAGTTTATGGTCATGCCGTTTGGTTTAACTAATGCACCAGCTGTGTTCATGGACCTTATGAACCGAGTGTGTGGACCATACCTTGACAAGTTTGTCATTGTTTTCATTGATGACATACTTATTTACTCAAAGAATGACCAAGAACACGGTGAACATTTGAGAAAGGTGTTAGAAGTATTGAGGAAGGAAGAATTGTACGCTAAGTTTTCAAAGTGTGCATTTTGGTTGGAAGAAGTTCAATTCCTCGGTCACATAGTGAACAAAAAGGGTATTAAGGTGGATCCGGCAAAGATAGAAACTGTTGAAAAGTGGGAAACCCCGAAAACTCCGAAACACATACGCCAGTTTTTAGGACTAGCTGGTTACTACAGAAGGTTCATCCAAGACTTTTCCAGAATAGCAAAACCCTTGACTGCATTATCGCATAAAGGGAAGAAATTTGAATGGAATGATGAACAAGAGAAAGCGTTTCAGTTATTGAAGAAAAAGCTAACTACGGCACCTATATTGTCATTGCCTGAAGGGAATGATGATTTTGTGATTTATTGTGATGCATCAAAGCAAGGTCTCGGTTGTGTATTAATGCAACGAACGAAGGTGATTGCTTATGCGTCTAGACAATTGAAGATTCACGAACAAAATTATACGACGCATGATTTGGAATTAGGTGCGGTTGTTTTTGCATTAAAGACTTGGAGGCACTACTTATATGGGGTCAAAAATATTATATATACCGACCACAAAAGTCTTCAACACATATTTAATCAAAAACAACTGAATATGAGGCAGCGTAGGTGGATTGAATTGTTGAATGATTACGACTTTGAGATTCGTTACCACCCGGGGAAGGCAAATGTGGTAGCCGACGCCTTGAGCAGGAAGGACAGAGAACCCATTCGAGTAAAATCTATGAATATAATGATTCACAATAACCTTACTACTCAAATAAAGGAGGCGCAACAAGGAGTTTTAAAAGAGGTAAATTTAAAGGATGAAATACCCAAAGGATCGGAGAAGCATCTTAATATTCGGGAAGACGGAACCAGGTATAGGGCTGAAAGGATTTGGGTACCAAAATTTGGAGATATGAGAGAAATGGTACTTAGAGAAGCTCATAAAACCAGATACTCAATACATCCTGGAACGGGGAAGATGTACAAGGATCTCAAGAAACATTTTTGGTGGCCGGGTATGAAAGCCGATGTTGCTAAATACGTAGGAGAATGTTTGACGTGTTCTAAGGTCAAAGCTGAGCATCAGAAACCATCAGGTCTACTTCAACAACCCGAAATCCCGGAATGGAAATGGGAAAACATTACCATGGATTTCATCACTAAATTGCCAAGGACTGCAAGTGGTTTTGATACTATTTGGGTAATAGTTGATCGTCTCACCAAATCAGCACACTTCCTGCCAATAAGAGAAGATGACAAGATGGAGAAGTTAGCACGACTGTATTTGAAGGAAGTCGTCTCCAGACATGGAATACCAATCTCTATTATCTCTGATAGGGATGGCAGATTTATTTCAAGATTCTGGCAGACATTACAGCAAGCATTAGGAACTCGTCTAGACATGAGTACTGCCTATCATCCACAAACTGATGGGCAGAGCGAAAGGACGATACAAACGCTTGAAGACATGCTACGAGCATGTGTTATTGATTTCGGAAACAGTTGGGATCGACATCTACCGTTAGCAGAATTTTCCTACAACAACAGCTACCATTCAAGCATTGAGATGGCGCTGTTTGAAGCACTTTATGGTAGAAAGTGCAGGTCTCCGATTTGTTGGAGTGAAGTGGGGGATAGACAGATTACGGGTCCGGAGATTATACAAGAAACTACCGAGAAGATCATCCAAATTCAACAACGGTTGAAAACCGCCCAAAGTCGACAAAAGAGCTACGCTGACATTAAAAGAAAAGATATAGAATTTGAAATTGGAGAGATGGTCATGCTTAAAGTTGCACCTTGGAAAGGCGTTGTTCGATTTGGTAAACAAGGGAAATTAAATCCAAGGTATATTGGACCATTCAAGATTATTGATCGTGTCGGACCAGTAGCTTACCGACTTGAGTTACCTCAACAACTCGCGGCTGTACATAACACTTTCCACGTCTCGAATTTGAAGAAATGTTTTGCTAAAGAAGATCTCACTATTCCGTTAGATGAAATCCAAATCAACGAAAAACTTCAATTCATCGAAGAACCCGTCGAAATAATGGATCGTGAGGTTAAAAGACTTAAAAAAACAAGATACCAATTGTTAAGGTTCGATGGAATGCTCGTAGAGGACCCGAGTTCACCTGGGAGTGTGAAGATCAGATGAAGAAGAAATACCCGCATCTATTTCCAGAAGATTCGTCAACACCTTCAACAGCTTAAAATTTCGGGACGAAATTTATTTAACGGGTAGGTACTGTAGTGACCCGAACTTTTCCATGTTTATATATATTAATTGAGATTGATATTTACATGATTAAATGTTTCCAAAATGTTAAGCAATCAAACTTGTTAAGACTTGATTAATTGAAATATGTTTCATATAGACAATTGACCACCCAAGTTGACCGGTGATTCACGAACGTTAAAACTTGTAAAAACTATATGATGACATATATATGGATATATATATAGTTAACATGATACTATGATAAGTAAACATATCATTAAGTATATTAACAATGAACTACATATGTAAAAACAAGACTACTAACTTAATGATTTTTAAACGAGACATATATGTAACGATTATCGTTGTAAAGACATTTAATGTATATATATCATATTAAGAGATATTCATACATGATAATATCATGACAATATAATAATTTAAAATCTCATTTGATATTATAAACATTGGGTTAACAACATTTAACAAGATCGTTAACCTAAAGGTTTCAAAACAACACTTACATGTAACGACTAACGATGACTTAACGACTCAGTTAAAATGTATATACATGTAGTGTTTTAATATGTATTTATACACTTTTGAAAGACTTCAATACACTTATCAAAATACTTCTACTTAACAAAAATGCTTACAATTACATCCTCGTTCAGTTTCATCAACAATTCTACTCGTATGCACCCGTATTCGTACTCGTACAATACACAGCTTTTAGATGTATGTACTATTGGTATATACACTCCAATGATCAGCTCTTAGCAGCCCATGTGAGTCACCTAACACATGTGGGAACCATCATTTGGCAACTAGCATGAAATATCTCATAAAATTACAAAAATATGAGTAATCATTCATGACTTATTTACATGAAAACAAAATTACATATCCTTTATATCTAATCCATACACCAACGACCAAAAACACCTACAAACACTTTCATTCTTCAATTTTCTTCATCTAATTGATCTCTCTCAAGTTCTATCTTCAAGTTCTAAGTGTTCTTCATAAATTCCAAAAGTTCTAGTTTCATAAAATCAAGAATACTTTCAAGTTTGCTAGCTCACTTCCAATCTTGTAAGGTGATCATCCAACCTCAAGAAATCTTTGTTTCTTACAGTAGGTTATCATTCTAATACAAGGTAATAATCATATTCAAACTTTGGTTCAATTTCTATAACTATAACAATCTTATTTCAAGTGATGATCTTACTTGAACTTGTTTTCGTGTCATGATTCTGCTTCAAGAACTTCGAGCCATCCAAGGATCCATTGAAGCTTGATCCATTTTTCTCTTTTCCAGTAGGTTTATCCAAGGAACTTAAGGTAGTAATGATGTTCATAACATCATTCGATTCATACATATAAAGCTATCTTATTCGAAGGTTTAAACTTGTAATCACTAGAACATAGTTTAGTTAATTCTAAACTTGTTCGCAAACAAAAGTTAATCCTTCTAACTTGACTTTTAAAATCAACTAAACACATGTTCTATATCTATATGATATGCTAACTTAATGATTTAAAACCTGGAAACACGAAAAACACCATAAAACCGGATTTACGCCGTCGTAGTAACACCGCGGGCTGTTTTGGGTTAGTTAATTAAAAACTATGATAAACTTTGATTTAAAAGTTTTTATTCTGAGAAAATGATTTTTATTATGAACATGAAACTATATCCAAAAATTATGGTTAAACTCAAAGTGGAAGTATGTTTTCTAAAATGGTCATCTAGACGTCGTTCTTTCGAATGAAATGACTACCTTTACAAAAACGACTTGTAACTTATTTTTCCGACTATAAACCTATACTTTTTCTGTTTAGATTCATAAAATAGAGTTCAATATGAAACCATAGCAATTTGATTCACTCAAAACGGATTTAAAATGAAGAAGTTATGGGTAAAACAAGATTGGATAATTTTTCTCATTTTAGCTACGTGAAAATTGGTAACAAATCTATTCCAACCATAACTTAATCAACTTGTATTGTATATTATGTAATCTTGAGATACCATAGACACGTATACAATGTTTTGACCTATCATGTCGACACATCTATATATATTTCGGAACAACCATAGACACTCTATATGTGAATGTTGGAGTTAGCTATACAGGGTTGAGGTTGATTCCAAAATATATATAGTTTGAGTTGTGATCAATACTGAGATACGTATACACTGGGTCGTGGATTGATTCAAGATAATATTTATCGATTTATTTCTGTACATCTAACTGTGGACAACTAGTTGTAGGTTACTAACGAGGACAGCTGACTTAATAAACTTAAAACATCAAAATATATTAAAAGTGTTGTAAATATATTTTGAACATACTTTGATATATATGTATATATTGTTATAGGTTCGTGAATCAACCAGTGGCCAAGTCTTACTTCCCGACGAAGTAAAAATCTGTGAAAGTGAGTTATAGTCCCACTTTTAAAATCTAATATTTTTGGGATGAGAATACATGCACGTTTTATAAATGATTTACAAAATAGACACAAGTACGTGAAACTACATTCTATGGTTGAATTATCGAAATCGAATATGCCCCTTTTTATTAAGTCTGGTAATCTAAGAATTAGGGAACAGACACCCTAATTGACGCGAATCCTAAAGATAGATCTATTGGGCCTAACAAACCCCATCCAAAGTACCGGATGCTTTAGTACTTCGAAATTTATATCATATCCGAAGGGTGTCCCGGAATGATGGGGATATTCTTATATATGCATCTTGTTAATGTCGGTTACCAGGTGTTCACCATATGAATGATTTTTATCTCTATGTATGGGATGTGTATTGAAATATGAAATCTTGTGGTCTATTATTCTGATTTGATATATATAGGTTAAACCTATAACTCACCAACATTTTTGTTGACGTTTAAAGCATGTTTATTCTCAGGTGAATATTAAGAGCTTCCGCTGTTGCATACTAAAATAAGGACAAGATTTGGAGTCCATGTTTGTATGATATTGTGTAAAAACTGCATTCAAGAAACTGATTTCGATGTAACATATTTGTATTGTAAACCATTATGTAATGGTCGTGTGTAAACAGGATATTTTAGATTATCATTATTTGATAATCTACGTAAAGCTTTTTAAACCTTTATTTATGAAATAAAGGTTATGGTTTGTTTTAAAAATGAATGCAGTCTTTGAAAAACGTCTCATATAGAGGTCAAAACCTCGCAACGAAATCAATTAATATGGAACGTTTTTAATCAATAAGAACGGGACATTTCACCTATATCTTTTAAACAGGTCAGACCAAATTTCTTTAACATATCTTTGATATATTTATCCTGACTTATAAAAATTTCATCATCAAGTTGTTTAATTTGCAATCCCAAAAAGTATTGCAAATCTCTTTGTAAGCTCATTTCATATGTCTTTGACATAAGTTTTGAAAAATCTAGACAATGTTTCTCATTTTTAGATCCATAAATAATATCATTCACATATATCTGTACCAGCAAGAGATCACCATCTGTCTCTTTTGAGAACAGAGTGGTATCAATTGTTCCAACTTTAAAACCTATACCAGTGAGATACACATGAAGTGTCTCATACCATGCTCTTGGGGCCTATTTGAGGCCATAAAGAGCTTTGTCTAGCTTGTAGACATGGTCTGGATATTTACTGCTTACAAAACCAGGAGGCTGTTTGACATAAACTTCTTCTTGCAGCTTCCCATTTAGAAATGCAGATTTAACATCCATCTGGAATACCCTAAAGTTCATCTTAGCAGCATATGCCAAGAACAATCTGATAGCTTCCATCCTAGCCACTGGAGCATATGTCTCTCCATAATCCAATCCTTCTTCCTGTTTGAACCCTTGAGCTACCAACCTAGCTTTGTTTCTGATCACAATCCCATCTTCATCCATCTTGTTCTTGAAAATCCACTTGGTACCAATGATCTTCTTAGTTTCATCATCAGGTTTAGGTACCAATGTCCAAACCTTATTCCTATCAAACTGGGAGATCTCATCTTGCATAGCTCCTGCCCAGCGTGGATCTTTGATTGCTTCATCAGGACATGTAGGTTCAATGGTAGACACAAAATTTACATGCCTACAAAAGTTGCTGGCTGCATGCCTTCTTGTTTTAACACCACTAGCTAGATTACCAATAACTTGCACAATTAGATGCTCTTTTGTCCATCTAGTGTTATGAACAGGTGAGCTTGTCGTGGAACACACAACATCTTGATCATCAGCTGGTTCAAAGGTATGAGCAGCAGTTGGAGACAGCTGTTCATTATTAATGTAACCAGTACCAGCTTGTGATCCTTCAGAACCAGTAGACCTATGCTCAAGTTGTAGGACTTCAGTAGAGCCAGTAGGTCCACTTGGTTTAGACACAGATGGAATAGAGTGTTCCATATCATCATCAGAGGACCCAGCAACATGGATTGGTGAGGGATTTGCAGCTGGTTCTTTATCATCATCAAGAGCTTGCTGAGTAGGCTCTTCAAACAATAACTCTTCATCTTCAAAACAACCCCTTCTTTTATTGAAAACCCTACATGCCTTTGACATGTTAGAATATCCCAAGAATATACCTTCATCAGCCTTAGCATCAAACTTGCCTAGCTGATCCTTATTGTTTAGAATGAAACAGGGAGTGTCAAATACATGAAAAAATGAAATTGAGGGTCTTCTTCCTTTGAGAACTTCATAAGCAGTTTTCTGATGTCTTTTCACTATTAACGATCTATTCTGGGTAAAACATGCAGTGTTCACAGCTTCTGCCCAATATGAATTTTTCAGCCCAGACTCAGCTAACATAGATCTTGCTGCTTCAATGAGATTTTTGTTTCTTCTTTCTGCAACACCATTCTATTGAGGTGTTCTCACAGCAGAAAACTTCGGTGAAATACCTTTGTCAGCACAAAATTCTTCTAATGTAGCATTTCTGAATTCTGTACCATGATCACTTCTTAGCTGTTTCACCAGTTGTCCATTTAAAAGCTCAATTCTTTTGATAAAATTGATAATTTCATTAGCAGCTTCACTCTTTTGCTTCAAAAAGAATACCCAGGTGTATCTGGAATATTCATCAACAAAGTGTATACTTCTTCCCACTACAGCTGGCCACATTAACAGGACCAAAAAGATCCATATGAAGTAAATGAAATGGTTTCTCAACAGATGAGATTTGCTTTGATTTGAATGAGGCATGGTGATGTTTTCCCTTTTCACAGCCAGGACACAATCTATCCTTTACATAAGACATGGCGGGTAGCCCAGACACCAAACTTCTACTGGATAATTTGTGAATGTTTTTGAAGTTGAGATGTGAGAGTCTCTTGTGCCATAACCACTTCAGGTTGTCTGCTGCCTTTGAATAAAAACAAGTATCAGTAGTTGTGACTGCTGTGTTCATGTCAATTTGATACATGTTTTCATGACGTTTTGCAGTCAGCAGTGGCTTCCCTGTCTTATCAAAAATAGTACCAATTTTCTTTCTGAACTGGACTATCTTATTCTTACTTGTTAGTTGGCTTATGCTGAGTAAATTATGTTTAAGCCCAACGACATATGCAACATTTGAGAACGTGACATTCCCATTTGTCAAAGTACCAAAAACCCTTTGTGTAACCCAACGAATTATCTCCATACGAAACAACTGGACCATCCTTTTCTTGATAGTCCATCAGCAGGGACTTACATCCGGTCATATGTCTCGAACAACCAATATCGAGATACCAGATTTTCTTGTTTTGAATGCCCTGCACAGTAGCTAATGTGATGACTCGGGAATTTCCGACCAAATTTAAACTTCAATCTTTATATGATTCCGACACGATAAGCAAAATCTGTAATGTTGAGTCCCGAAAACTTTAGAACAGTTTACATGGATACATTTGTCCTTATGACTATTCCCGACGATTCACGAACCATTGTGTGTAAGTAAAAATGTAAATGTATATATGTATATAAATAAAAGTGTATATACAAAATACAATTTAATCATTTAAAATAATATACAGAATAATTAAGTTGCTATCAACATGAATATATATACATATAAGGATTCTAAACTTAACTAATATTATATGTATATTACAATATAAATAGTATATATAAATATTAACTAATCAATATGTGTTATTATATATATTAGATGTTATATTACATACTTTAAAAATATATAATATCAACAAATTAAATTTACTTACAAGATAAAATATAATATTATTATTACCCTCATTAAAATATAGATTTATATTAATATCAGTATTAACAGTATTATTAATATATTTAAAAATTATTATATGAAATTTGATACACATGAATTGTTAGGTTATTATTATTATAGTTATCATTCTTAATAATATCATTATTATAATTAGTAAACATAATTTTAGTCACTTTGATTAATATTAGAATTATTATTATATATTACTATAAATTATCATTAATTGTTTCATTAATATTAGATATTAATATTTGAATAATTATTATTATTATTATGTTTTCTTAGGTATTTATTATACATATATATATATATATATATATATTTGATATAGATTTATACAAATCCAGATATATATGTAAATCCATATACATATATAAAAATATAGTTATATACATATATCTGTATATATAAATCCATATACATATATATAAATACCCTATACATATTTAAAGAAAAAATCAAAATCAGATAAGTTATGTAATCCGTTTTACATCATTTTCACACAACAATTGAACCTTGTTTCTATATGCAAGCTGTACCCATCGATCTTAAATCATAGTACAACAAGAATCAAATTGCAGATCACCTTTATTATATTTTTTTGTTTTTTCTTCTCCCTGATTGAATTTATACGTCCTTCCTGTCTGATTTTTTTGTTAAATATCGACCTCAAGTAATCACTCAGAATTTTATTTCAATTATTCATCACATTTTGTATCATCTTTCACTACCATTCGCAAATAAAAAAAAAAGAGAAAGAAACACTGATAAGCCGTCGGTCCCTGTTGAAACTCATTTTTATCATCACGACGAATTCGATTTCCATTTCAAAAAGTAAAAATGCAGTTAGATTAGGAATCCTTTATTCGAATTATCTGATAAATCTTAACTTCCAATTTTTGATATTAAAGTCGAATTTTAGAGTCAAAGATTTCGAGTAAAAAGTCAAACGATTGTTCAAGACTCGAATTGAAGATTTATAAAGTGTTTCAGTTGAAATTAATGATTCATAAAGTTTCCATTTGGGATTTAAAACACATTTCATTTTATAGTCAAAATCTAAAAGTGTCTGAAATTAAGAATCAAACTTTGAGTTCATATTTTTTTTTCCTCTTCGCGTTCAGCTTCTGCTTCCCTTTTATTTAATTTTTTTTTCTGTTAATTCAAATTAGACACAACTGATCGTTTCTGTTTTAGTTTCATATCATAATTTGAATTAACAATTCCTTTTTATGAGTAGTTAAATCCTCTGGTCGAGTTATGGGTTGAAGAAGATGGAACACCAAAGATACAGTTTATATTTAACTGAGTAGGAATTAAAACAGATAAATAACATAGCCCGAATGGTTAAGGGATTGTGTCGGGTTTCGAGAGGTCTTGGGTTCGATTACAGCTGGTGACAAATCTTTTTAGAAACTGATTTTGAGGTAGTTTTCATTTTTTATTATAATTATTATGATTATTATTAAAGTTATTATTATTATAAATATAATTATTATTGTTATCATTATGATTATTATTATTGTTAGAATTAGTATTATAACTAATATTATAATTATTATTATAGGTATCATAATTGTTGTTAACATTATAATTATAAGTATTATATCTATTCTTATTATTATTATAAGAATTAATTATGATATTATTATTAAATTCAAAACTATAATATTATTATCATGGATAGGTTTATAATACAAATCATTATCATTTTTGTAAATATTATTATTAGCATCTTTTTATAAATAATAGAACTGTTAATATTAACATAAGTATTATTATTTGTATTACCACGAGTATTATTATTATTATTATTATGTAAATTACTAAAGTCAGTATTATAACTATCGATAATACTAAAATTAATATTTTTACAAGTATTATTATTATTAGTATCATTGTTACTATCACAAATAAAGTTATTATTAACATAAGTATATTATTAATGTTATTATCATTATTTTTACTAATATTAACTTAGAATAATTAGAACTCCTGTTTTGATAAACAAATGAAATACATAAATATATATATTTAACACATATAATATAACAAAATATTTTATTATATAAAAGGAATATATGACAAAGTAAATATATTATTAATATAAAAATAATATCATTAATAGGTTATATATATATAAATTTATTTGATTTCCATTACGTGTATTAATATACATGATTGAATAATAGGTTCGTGAATCCGAGACCAACCCTATACTTGTTCAATGTCGTTATATGTATTTTTACTACAAAATACAGTATGGTGAGTTTCATTACTCTCTTTTTATATATATTTTTGGGACTGAGAATACATGCACTGCTTTTATAAATGTTTTACGATATAGACACAAGTAATCGAAACTACATTCTATGGTTGAATTATCGAAATCGAATATGCCCCTTTTTATTAAGTCTGGTAATCTAAGAATTAGGGATCAGACACCCTAATTGACGCGAATCCTAAAGATAGATCTATGGGCCTGACGAACCCCATCCAAAGTACCGGATGCTTTAGTACTTCAATTTTGTTTTATATCATGTCCGAAGGATTTCCCGGAATGATAGGGGATATTCTTATATGCATCTTGTTAATGTCGGTTACCAGGTGTTCAATCCATATGAATGATATTTTTATCTCTATGCACGAGACATATATTTATGAGAAATGAAAATCTTGTGGTCTATTAAAATGATGTAAATGTTTATTTATGTTAAACTAATGAACTCACCAACCTTTTGGTTGACACTTGAAAGCATGTTTATTCTCAGGTATGAAAGAAATCTTTCGTTGTGCATTTTCTCAATTTAGAAACATTACTTGGAGTCATTCATGGCATATTTCAAAAGACGTTGCATTCGAGTCGTCGAGTTCATCAAGATTATTATTATTAAGTCAATTATAGTTGGATATATTCTGAAATGGTATGCATGCCGTCAATTTTCATTGTAAAGAAAGTTTGTCTTTTAAAATTGAATGCAATGTTTGTAAAATGTATCATATAGAGGTCAAATACCTCGCGATGTAGTCAACTGTTGTGAATCATTTATAATCGATATGGACTTCGTCTGGATGGATTAGGACGGGTCTTCACAGTTGGTATCAGAGTGGTGGTCTTAGCGAACCAGGTCTGGCATTAGTATGTCTAACTGATAGTAGTTAGGATGCATTAGTGAGTCTGGACTTTGACCGTGTCTGCATTTCAAAAGTTTTGCTTATCATTTTTGTCAGAAGTCATCTGCTTATCATCCTTAGGAATTACCTGCTCATAATTCCTAGTCTAGACACGTTTTACTGCATTGATTGCATGAATAGTGTATAGACAAAATTCATATCTTAGCGTATCTGACAATTCATATCTTAGTGTATCTGTTATGTAGACCTTGCCTGATATCTCTCGTAAATTTCTCCATAATTTAAGGGATCCTGGTACTATATATATTTATGCATATTATGCATTGAGAATCCATCCAACTATCAATTGCTGTCACTAAACTCTTCATACAAAAAAAAAAAAATCTTTTCTGTGATCGCGTAAGATGGCCTCTACGAATCGACCACTTCCTCTGACTCCGAAGACAGCGTGACAGGAGCACACCAACCAATCAACTACCGTGATTACTGGATAAAATGGGGGTGGGTTCGTGACATACTCACCCTATGGAAAAGGGAAGAAGGTACTCCATATCATGAACCGAATCTACCACCTAACCTTAGAGTACTCGACCCGCTCACCGGCGAACCTGTTTGCAACACCGTTTATACCCTTTTTGCAAGAATTTTTCATCTTGAGGCTACCATTAACGGAACTAGAAAAGATATCCGACCTCTATCTCACACTGATAATCAACCAGGGTTAGTAGAAGAAGTTAGAGAACTCCAAGCTCGAGTATTAACTTTAGAGAGCACGGTATACAATTTGCAAGCACTAGCAGTATCACCAACACCAGTAACATCACCAGCCTCAACACGAATGGCACCAATACCACCAACAACCCAAGTTTCAACAATCCATGCCTCAACATCTCATTCTATACCTCGAGTATAATCATCGTTCAACGTATCGTTCTATCTATTTTATTTTCGTTTGACATGGCGATTATGTAATCTCAAATTTTTTAGAGATTATATATTCTTGTTCTAAAGGTAAATCAAATGAGATTAATATCACATTAACTCATTAAATCCATGATTACATCTGAAGATAAATATATGTATATATATTTTCATAAAGATTGTAATTAAAAATTCTTTCGTACAAACTGTTAATAATGAAAATATTTTAACGGGTAGGTAATACCCGAGGAATATTTAGATTTTACATTAATAAGTTACATTGCACGTTCTTCAAATCTGATTCAACAGTCATTTACTATCCTACTTGCACCCACAGCTATACGAATCCGTTCACCACATAGTAACCATTTTCATTCAATCTCATAATTGGATTTTTAATTATTAGAATTCAACAAGTGGCATAATGAAGAAAACATTTGAGGAAATAAAAATTTGATAGAAACAAACAAATTAACTACGAAAAATTTTGTTAAGAATACACGCTAACTGTTCCAGCTAACTGTTCCTAGATAACTGATTACATTTTATTTATCGCAATTTAATTATCGCAATTTACATTCTCGCAATTTTATTTATCGTTATTTAATTTCTGTTATTTATTTTTACGCACTTTAAATATCGGGACACGTATACAAGGTTTTGACATATCATATCGACACATCTATATATATTATTTGGAATAACCATAGGCACTCTATATGCAGTAATGATCGAGTTCTCTATACAGGGTTAAGGTTGATTCTATAATAATATATATACTTTGAGTTGTGATCGAGTCTGAGACATGTACACGGGTCACGATATGAATTAATTAATTCGAATATTATATATTAAACTGTGTATGAATTATTGGACTGTTAACTGTGGACTATCGACTGTGGACTGCCAGCATTGGACAATTAAAATGAATTAAAATACTGATTATAACATATGAAACTAAACAATTCTTCAAGTTTGCCACTTGATTTCATCTTAAACCTCATTTGAATCTTGACGATTACAATCTGCTTTCAAACCTTTCATGATTTTTGAAAACACCTCAATCGAGAGTATGAACCAACCGTACTTCAATTACGGAAGAAAAGATTGATGCATATAGTTATGCACCTGAAACACTCGGAACCTGAGTAAACATTCAACACGTATCTGTGCTAGCTCCTTTGGCATTATTATCAAAAATCACTTTGCAATTCCTTTTCAAATTAACCAATTTTGTCACAGCTCCAGCAAGTCAACTTTGACTTTTCACTCGGATTAGCTTATTATAACCCTGATATATAAGTTTACCTTTCGTCATCAATACCGGAAAACCGTTTATATCTCACTACATTAGAAGTAAACTTACCAGCAACTTCATTGATCTTTGACTTTATGAAAAGTTATTATATTCATTGAAATCCTATCATCTATTCATCTGCATCTGATAACGAGAATTACTGTACCAAACACCGAGAATCAGCAATCAATATTTTGAAATCTCGCAGCATATCTACATCAATAGTTATATGTAAACATATAACATTTATCTCTTAGAATTATGATCTTCCATTCTGAAATTCTGAAAAGCACCCAGTCTACAAATCAATACTACAAATTCTGAAAAAGCTGAATACAGTAGCAAAAACTGTACACGAATTTAACCGTCCAAAGTTTGATGATAAAGAATGGAGTATTGGAAACATTCAATAGAAAATTTAGTACCGAAAAGCGGATTATGCGAAACTATGAAGGAAGCCATGGACAAATCATAAAGAATAAGTGATAATGCTAAAAACAAACATATATTTCATAGCATTATTCCTCAAGAAAGACAAGCTTTTAGTTGCAATTGTTCTATTTACAAGTGATATTCGTTTAAATAATAAAAGGTGAAGACAAAAGACAGATTCGACGAATTGAAGACGCAAACGACCAAAAAGCTCAAAAGTACAAAAGACAATCAAAGAGGTTCCAATTATTGATAAGAAACGTCTCGAAATTATAAGAGTACAAGATTCAAAACGCAAAGTACAAGATATTAAATTGTACGCAAGGATGTTCGAAAATCCGGAACCGGGACCAGAGTCAACTCTCAACGCTCGACGCAACGGACTAAAAATTACAAGTCAACTATGCACATAAATATAATATAATATTTAAATAATTCTTATAATTATTTAATATATTATATTTATATTTAAACCGTCGGTAAACAAAGAGCCAAACTCCTCTGAGCTGTAAAAGTAAACTCCGCGACTCGCGGAGTTTGAATGCCAAAAATGCCGCGAGTCGCGGAGCCCCAAATTCAGAAACCCCCTATAAAGCTCGCGCATTCTGATCGTAAAATATCATCTTTTTCTTCTTCTCCTCATACATAAAATATATATATATATATTTATAATTTATATTTTAATTTTAATTTTAATTATAATTCTAATAATAAGGGTATGTTAGCGAATGTTGTAAGGGTGTAAGTCGAAATTCTGTCCGTGTAACGCTACGCTATTTTTAATCATTGTAAGTTATGTTCAACCTTTTTACATTAATGTCTCGTAGCTAAGTTATTATTATGCTTATTTAATCCGAAGTAATCATGATGTTGGGCTAATTACTAAAATTGGGTAATTGGGCTTTGTACCATAATTGGGGTTTGGACAAAAGAACGACACTTGTGGAAATTAGACTATGGGCTATTAATGGGTTTTATATTAACTAAACAATACCTTGTTAATTTAATATACAAACTTATAATTTGACGTATTTATATATAACCACATACGCTTGACTGGGTACGGTGGGCGGGATATCTATAAATACCAATAATTATTCATTTTACCGGATACGGAACTGGATTAATAGTTAATAAACTTGTTGAAACAGGGGTGAATTACATTCAAGGGTAATTGGTGTAATTGTTAACAAAGTAGTAAAACATTGGTTTACACGCAGTCGATAACCTGGTGTATTCATTAAACAAAGTATTAAAACCTTGTTACAATTCGAATCCCCAATTAGTTGGAATATTTGACTTCGGGAATAAGAATAATTTGACGAAGGCTTTCGCTCTTTATATTTATGACTGATGGACTATTATGGACAAATCCGTATGGACATATTAAATAATCCAGGACAAAGGACAATTAACCCATGGGCATAAAACTAAAATCAACACGTCAAACATCATGATTACGGAAGTTTAAATAAGCATAATTCTTTTATTTCATATTTAATTTCCTTTATTTTATATTTAATTGCACTTCTAATTATCGCATTTTTATTATTCGCAATTTCATTATCGTTATTTACTTTATGCTTTAATTTAAGTCTTGTATTTATTTTTAATATTTTACATTTAGTTTTAACTGCGACTAAAGTTTTAAAATCGACAAACCGGTCATTAAACGGTAAAAACCCCCCTTTATAATAATAATATTACTTATATATATATATTTGTATTTTTATAAAAGTAAACTAATATAGCGTTAAGCTTTGTTTAAAAAGATTCCCTGTGGAACGAACCGGACTTACTAAAAACTACACTACTGTACGATTTGGTACACTGCCTATAAGTGTTGTAGCAAGGTTTAAGTATATCCATTCTATAAATAAATAAATATCTTGTGTAAAATTGTATCGTATTTAATAGTATTTTCTGCTAAAATTTAATAACTATTTTATATACCCCTCGCGAAACATCAAGTATTTTTGGCGCCGCTGCCGGGGAACTCTCTTAAAAGCCGGAAGCGCAACGCTAATATATAAAAAAAAATTTTAGTTAACTTTTATTAAAATTCGTTTTTGTAAAAATACGTTTTAATTATTCGAAAATATAAAAAGAAAAACAAAAATTTATGTATTTTTAGGAGTTTGATAAATATAAGTTTTATTTTGTAAAAATATGAGTTTTATTTAATTTATTTTATAAATATATTTTATAAATATAAAAAACCGAAAATATATATATATATATATATATATATATATATATATATATATATATATATATATATATATATATATATATATATATATATATATATATATATATATATATATATATATATATATATATATATATATATAAATCTATTTTTTTTATTGTTATAAAGTATTTTATTTTTATCTTAGTTATTAAAGATAAGTTTTATTTAGATTACATAAATATTTTAATAAGATAATATAAACAGAAAATATAAAAACAGAAAACAGAAAATAAAAAAAAAATAAAGAAAAACGCGTCGAATTTGAAACCCGTCAGTTGAAATTTGAAACCCCGCGAGTCGCGGGATTTGATGTTTTGAATACCGCAAGTCGCGGAGATTTTCTGACAGGCGACAAAACCCTAAATTAGCATTAATTACGGGTGATTAATTATTATTATTATTATTAACCCTAGTTTTTATAATTAGTTTTATTTTTAGTTTTACTTTTTATTTATTTTATATTTTATTTAATTAGTTTTATTAATTTGTAAAATTAGTAGTTTTAATAAATAATTAATATAAAAATAATATTTTTATAAAAATTGTACTTTTTACAACTTTTTGTATATTTTTATATTTTATCCCTTTTTAATTGTTTTAGCGTAATATTTGTATTTTTCGCTCATATTTAGTTTTAAACTTAGATTTTGCCATAGTTATTTTTACTCCTAGATTTTTAGTCTCTGCCATAGAATTCCTTAAGTGCTTTTTCTTTAGAATAAGATTTAGGTGCTTTAGAATTTTGCGACGCCTTTATAAGTTTTAGTTTCTTTTTAAGTTATTTCCATTTGGGATATAGTTTTTCCCATAAGCTTTAATATTTTTAGACACCTTTTACTATGTATCAATTATCATTCCAATTAGTAATCTCAATTTGCGATTATAATTTTAAGTTAGTTGTAGTAATAAGGTTAGGTTAGTCAAGTATTTTTAAGTTTTTATAAGTTTCTTTTATCTTTTCGTCACCTTTTATTTTTCAACCATTTTTCTTTTTCAACCTTTTTCCGACGAACTCTTTTTCTTTCTTATTTCTCGCTATTCTAGTTTTTAGGACATAGATTTTTATTCTACTTCTTATCTAAATTTCTTAAAATTACGAAAATTTATTTTAAGTGGTTAAATTGATAGACATCAAAATTTTCTGGTTCGTAGTAATAGTTGGATTTGTACGTGGACCGGGTTATTGGAGCCAAACAGTCCTCAATTATATTGAGACCAAACGAATCCTGCCCCTCTGCTGCATCTTTTGGCTATTCGAAACGTGGGCAAAATCAGAAAAGTCTATTGATTGGATAACTTATTATAATTTTTCTTTCCTTTTAAAAACTAATAGGATATTCAGTTAATGCACCGAGCAAGACGATCACCACCTTTTGTACGTTCACCACCTGTAACTAGATCAAGACATTTAGCAAATATTACCGCCGTTGATTTTTCTTTAGAATCATCATCCAGTCGACCAAGTACTTCAGTTCAAATTTCCGATAATCCATTTTTTGAACCCGACCTCACAATTGAGAATCCGGAGAATATTCAGGAACGGTTCGTAGATCCTGAACCACTAAACTTTCCTCCGGAACCACCAATCATTCAAACAGAGATTGTTGAGGAACGAACCATTAAATCAGAATCATCTAGTGATTCCGATTCAACAAATTCAATTATGGAGAATCTGGAACCTTTAAGTATGGAAGACCGAATGAGAGCTAAACGCACTGGCCAAGGTCACGCAATTACTCATCCAGACATTAATGCGCCAGATTATGAAATCAAAGGACAAATTCTACACATGGTGACAAATCAATGCCAATTTAGTGGTGCGCCGAAGGAAGATCCAAATGAACATTTACGTACCTTTAATAGGATCTGCACACTATTTAAAATCCGAGAAGTAGAGGATGAACAGATATATCTTATGTTATTTCCCTGGACTTTAAAGGGAGAAGCAAAAGATTGGTTGGAATCATTACCTGAAGGGGCGATTGATACATGGGATGTTTTAGTTGACAAATTTCTTAAACAATTCTTTCCTGCATCTAAAGCCGTAAGACTTCAAGCAGAAATTGTTACGTTCACACAGAAACCGAATGAAACTCTATATGAGGCATGGACTAGATATGGAAAATTGTTAAGAGGATGTCCGCAACATGGTTTAGACACCTGTCAAATAGTACAAATATTCTACCAAGGATGCGACATCACTACAAGGAAAGACATAGATATAGCAGCTGGTGGTTCTATTATGAAGAAAATCGAAACTGATGCTTACAAAATTATTGATAACACTGCTTCCCACTCACATGAGTGGCACCAAGAAAAAGATATCGTTAGATCATCTAAAGCAGCTAGAGCCGATTCTAGCCATGACTTAGATTCCATTTCCGCAAAGATAGATGCTGTGGAGAGACGAATGGAAAAGATGACTAAAGATATTCACTCAATACGAATTAGTTGTGAGCAGTGTGGAGGACCACATTTGACAAAAGATTGTCTCAGTATTGAATTAACAATGGAACAAAGAGAGAATATTTCATACATAAATCAAAGGCCTGGAAATAATTATCAGAATAATTATCAACCGCCAAGACCGATTTACAATCAAAACCAGAATTATAACCGAAATATTCCATACAACAACCAACAAGGTCCTAGCAATCAAAAAGTATCCAATAATACTTACAATCAGCAAAGATCGAATTTTCAAAACAAACCACCACAACAAACCGATGACAAAAAGCCGAATTTAGAAGATATGATGACGAAGCTAGTTGAAACTCAAACGCAGTTTTTCACATCTCAAAAACAAACCAATGAACAAAATGCTCAAGCATTTAGAAATTAACAAGCTTCTATTCAAAATCTGGAACAAGAAGTAAGTAACCTAGCAAGGTTAATAGGTGAAAGAAAACCAGGAAGTCTACCTAGTGATATAAATGCTAACCCCCGGAATGAAACAGCTAAAGCTATTACCACAAGAAGTGGTACAACACTTAAACCACCTGAAATACCTGTAACTTCTGATGAAACTATTCCTACTCCACAAGAACCACAACCTGATCAAGATAAGGAAAAAGAACCGGTAGTTGAAAAGGTTAATGAAGATAACACAGCTAAGGATAAACCTTATGTTAAACCATACCAACCACCACTTCCTTACCCGAGTAAAATGAAGAAAGAGAAACTTGAAGCCGAGCAATCCAAATTCTTGGATATGTTTAAACAGATAAATGTAAATCTTCCTTTCATTGATGTGATTTCAGGAATGCCTAGATATGCTAAATTCTTGAAAGATCTAATTTCAAATAGAAAGAAAATGGAAGAACTCTCGGCTGTTACTATGAATGCTAATTGTTCAGCAGTGCTATTGAATAAGATACCAGAAAAACTATCTGATCCAGGAAGTTTCACAATTCCATGTTTTCTGGGTAGTCTTAGTTCAATAGAAGCATTGGCAGACTTAGGTGCTAGTATAAATCTAATGCCGTATTCACTATACGCTAAACTAGACCGTGGAGAATTGAAACCAACCAGAATAAGCATACAACTAGCCGATAGATCAATAAAATATCCTAGAGGGATAATGGAGAACATGCTAGTTAAAGTTGGTACTTTAGTATTTCCAGTAGATTTTGTTGTTTTAGACATGGAAGAAGATTCTCAAGTTCCTCTCATATTAGGAAGACCATTCTTAAACACGGCTAAAGCAATGATAGACGTGTTCGGTAAGAAATTGACCCTAAGTATAGAGGATGAGAGTGTTACCTTTTCAATTGATAGAGCAATGCAACAACCACAATCTGCAGATGATACATGTTATTATATTCAAACTATAGATGCACATGCAGAATTATTAGAAGAATTTCCAGAATTACAAGGAACAGGAGAATGTTCTTTAGGAGAAGGTAATGAACCAATTGATGAAGCTGAAATGTTAGCTACACTTATAGCTAATGGATATGAACCAACAACAGAAGAAATTTAAATGCTAAAAGAAGAAGACAGATATCGATATAAATCATCGATAGAAGAACCTCCGAAATTAGAATTAAAGCCACTTCCAAACCATTTGGAATACGCTTATTTACATGGTGAATCTGAATTACCTGTAATAATATCGTCTTCTCTTACTGAAAATGAGAAATCACAACTCATTTCTGTGTTGAAAGCTCATAAACCAGCCATTGCATGGAAGATTCATGATATTAAAGGAATAAGTCCTTCGTATTGCACACATAAAATCCTTATGGAAGAAGGTCATAAAACGTATGTGCAACGCCAACGAAGACTAAATCCTAATATGCAAGATGTAGTTAAGAAAGAGATTATTAAACTGCTAGACGCAGGTTTAATTTATCCAATCTCTGATAGTCCATGGGTAAGCCCAGTTCAATGCGTGCCTAAGAAGGGTGGCATGACTGTCATTACAAATGAGAAAAATGAGCTTATTCCTACTAGAACCGTAACAGGATGGCGTATATGTATTGATTATAGAAAATTAAATGACGCCACCAGAAAAGATCACTTTCCCTTACCTTTCATAGATCAAATGTTGGAAAGATTAGCCGGAAATAGTTACTATTGTTTTCTAGATGGATTTTCCGGATATTTTCAAATTCCAATAGCACCAGAAGATCAAGAGAAAACCACATTCACGTGCCCTTATGGTACTTTTGCTTACAAACGCATGCCATTTGGACTTTGTAACGCCCCTGCAACCTTTCAAAGGTGTATGATGGCGATTTTTCACGACATGATAGAAGAATGCATGGAAGTATTCATGGATGACTTTTCAGTCTTCGGTGATACATTTGAAACATGTCTAGTTAATCTGGAGTGAATGCTAATTAGATGCAAACAATCAAATCTAGTACTTAATTTTGAGAAATGCCATTTCATGGTTAAAGAAGGCATCGTTCTTGGACATAAAATTTCAAAAGAAGGAATTGAAGTGGATAGAGCTAAAGTATATGTAATTGCTAAACTTCCACATCCCACCAATGTTAGAGGAGTTAGGAGTTTTCTAGGGCATGCCGGTTTTTACCGACGTTTCATAAAAGATTTTTCAAAAATTGCCACTCCTATGAATAAACTCCTAGAAAAGGATGCTCCATTCATCTTTTCAGATGAGTGTATCAAATCTTTTAATATTCTTAAAGAGAAACTCACTAATGCACCGATCATGATAACACCAAATTGGAATCTACCATTTGAACTAATGTGCGATGCAAGTGATTTTGCAATGGGAGCCGTTTTAGGACAAAGGATTGAAAAACGATTTCAACCTATATATTATGCTTGTAAGACGTTACAAGGAGCACAAACGAACTATACAACTACTGAAAAAGTACTCCTTGCTATTGTCTTTGCTTTTGACAAATTTCGATCATATCTCGTTCTAGCAAAAACGGTGGTCTATACCGACCATTCTGCTCTTAGATACCTATTTTCAAAACAAGATGCTAAACCAAGATTAATCCGTTGGATCTTACTCTTACAAGAGTTTGATATTAAAATTCGAGATAAAAGAGGAGCAGAAAATCTCGCCGCTGATCATCTTTCTCGTCTTGAAAATCCCGAATTAGAAGTTCTAAATGAATCAGCCATACAAGACAACTTTCCTGATGAATATCTATTGAAGATAGATTATAAAGAAATCCCATGGTTTGCAGACTATGCAAATTATTTAGTATGTGGATTCCTTGAAAAAGGATTATCGTACCAAAGACGAAAGAAATTCTTCAGTGATATAAAACACTATTTCTGGGAAGATCCACATCTGTTTAAAAGTTGTCCCGATGGAATAATACGCCGATGTGTATTTGGAGATGAAGCTAGTAAAATTTTAAACCATTGTCACACAGGACCAACAGGAGGGCATTATGGGCCTCAACTAACAGCAAGAAAAGTTTATGAAGCTGGATTCTATTGGCCTACAATTTACAAAGACGCACACCTCCTTTGCAAATCCTGTGATGCATGTCAAAGGGCCGGAAAAATAAGTCAACGTGATGAAATGCCACAAAATGTCATCCAAGTATGTGAAGTATTTGACATTTGGGGTATTGACTTTATGGGTCCATTTCCAAAATCTCATAATAATCTATATATACTCGTAGCCATTGATTATGTATCTAAATGGGCGGAAGCACAAGCTCTCCCAACTAACGATGCACGAGTTGTAGTCAACTTTTTAAAACGTCTTTTTGCAAGGTTTGGAACACCGAAAGCTTTAATAAGTGATCGGGGTACTCATTTCTGTAATAATCAACTTGAGAAAGTTCTTAAAAGATATGGAGTAACTCATAAAATCTCCACCGCATATCATCCACAAACAAGTGGACAAGTTAAAAATACCAACCGAGCTTTAAAACGTATTCTAGAGAAAACCGTAGGATCAAATCCGAAGGAATGGTCCATTAAATTGGAGGATGCACTCTGGGCTTTTAGAACAGCCTACAAAACTCCGATTGGAACCACACCTTTTAGACTTGTTTATGGAAAAGCATGTCATCTTCCAGTAGAAATTGAACACAAAGCATTTTGGGCTTTGAAGACATGTAATCTTGATTTACATGAAGCCGGACGTCTACGATTAAGTCAACTAAACGAATTAGAAGAATTAAGACATGAAGCATACGAAAATTCGTTAATCTATAAGGAAAGAATGAAGAAATGGCATGATAAAAGAATCAGAAGTTCAAAAGAATTTAAAGAAGGAGACAGAGTTCTTCTTTTCAATTCACGATTCAAGCTATTTCCTGGAAAATTGAAATCAAGATGGTCTGGACCATTCATAGTCAAAAGAGTTTTCCCATACGGAACGATAGAATTAATAAATTCAAATGGGATTGAATTTAAAGTTAATGGTCACAGAGTTAAACATTACATACATGGTCCGATGGAAGTTGACAATGAAGTTAATCATAATTTCACCACCCAAGAAAACCTTCAAAATGAAAACATAAATATGTTATCAACAACATATAAAAAATTAAAACTGGAATATATGGAGGATTCAAATTTGAGTGATGAAGAAGAATTCCTATACAAACCTCCCATTCCAAGAAACGAAGAAAAATGTGAACAAGAAATTCAAATAGAAATGAAAGAACCAAGGAAAGAACACCCGAAAAAGGTTTACAAACCAACTCGACTTACTAAAGCAGGAGACCCGGGTGAATTTATCATTTCTTGCTTACTTAATGATGGTGCTGTATATAATGGACTCGCAGATTTAGGAGCAAGTGCAAACATTATGCCTCTTTCCTTATACAAAAGATTAGGCATGGGTAAATTAAAACCAACCAAAATAGGTGTTCAATCATTTGACCAAACCATTAAACACCCGGTTGGAATAGCAAATAATTTACTTGTTAACGTGGGAAGTTTGACCTTTGTTACAAACTTCATAGTGATTAATATGGAGGAAAACCTTGATATTCCTCTAATTCTAGGTCGCCCATTTTTAGCAACCACCGAGGCATTCATTAATGTAAGAGAAGGTAGAATAACACTTAGGAATGGTGATACATCGATCACCTTTGTGAACCGAAAGTTTAGATCTCCACAAACCAAAACAGTTAGACCAATAAAAACGCATAAGTGTGGGGAAGATGAAGAAACACTTAACGATGATCCAATCACAAAGAATGCCGTTGATGATACGAAATTAGATGAACCCATTTTTAACAGTTCAACGAAGAAACTTTATAAACGGATTCACGATGCTAAGATTAAAGGAAACTTTAAGTTATATAACCGATTAATATCCAATTTATCGTCAAAAGAAAAGGCAATGTTAGTTGAATTTGTGAAAGTTACGGAGGGAATCAACAAATGGATTGAAGTAAAAGTCAAAGATATACAAGTCGTTGATGATTCAATTGACAACGAAGTTAATCACAATTTCGACACCACAGCTACCTAAGTGTGGGGAGAATCAAGTCTTTAAAGGATAATATGTATTTCTGTTAGAGTTAGATTGTCTGTTTTCGTGTAGTTCTCGAAAATGGAACCCGAATGGTCTTTCCCTAGCAGACCCTAAAGAACTAGTCTTCTCCCCCCATTCTGAATTTTTATTTTTTTTTAGGTTTTTACAAAATGAAGACTGCCTGTGAACTAAACCATGGTCTAATGCTACACGCTTTGATCACTAAACGTAATAATGACATACTCCCGAGTGAATTAGTATCAGTAATCAGAGAAAGAATGGACGAAGTTAGAAAAGAATCCAGATGCGAAGATAATAAGTTACAATTTGGTAAAGAAAAATCAAAATCCGCAGCGAAAAGAAGAGCACGACACCTAGAACGATGTCACAAATTCGGAAAATGGTCACATGCAGGTAAATGTTCAAATAATCAAACCTATTCAAATACCGAATTTGTTACTTTATGCAGAGATGGACCGTTCATATGTTTAGAAGAAAAGACACTGAATGCTCGAGGTTACGCCTATGTAGCCATGGAAAACCAATTAAACCGACTATCTTATGAATGAGATAGATCATATAACTAAGAAATCTATTTCACAGGTATGTCTGTACAGTTTTTATTTTTATTTTTATTTTTAACCTTTTGATAATAAACGCTAATTTGTTCGCTAAAAAGTATTAAATTGGTATTGAATAAAATTAGGTTTGGCGACCGAAATTATTGATATCATTCAAAAATTTATTACATCACTGCGAAATTTAACGTTTATTCTTAAGGTATAAATATCTTTAAACAATCAACCCAAAATATTTCAAAAATTCGTCATGAGTTAAATTAGGTTTTGGAACCGAAATTACTTTACCGAAAAGAGGGGCGCATATTTTTGATAATATTTGATTGATTAAAGTGGGATAAAAAGACAAAAAGATTTTTAATTTTATTTTTACCATGTTTTTAAAATTAATATTTAAATCTTAAATTAATATTGTAAACTTTGTAAAACAATATTTTTAAAATTGTAAATATTTGAAAAATTAATATAAGTTTGGTGTGAAATTATAATATGAATTTTTAAAATTAAGTTTGGTGTGAATTTTTAATATAAATTTTTAATTTTATGCATTTCAAATTTTAAGTTTGGTGTGAATTTTTAATATAAATTTTGAATTTTATATTTAAGTTGTGTGAATTTAAAAACAAAAATTTACTTTATCTCATTAAGTTAAAAATATGATTTTTAAAATTCGTCGTAAGTTGAAGACTAGGTCTTTGAACCGAAATTGCTTTACCCAAGGGAGGGACGAGAACTTTTATTATCATTATTTTTAATCTTATTGATTTAAAGTATGCCAAAAACATTAAAAAAAAAAAACCCAAAAATCTTAGCTTTTAAAACAATCGCTACAAAAAGACAAAATTTTAAAATTTTGTCGAGGGACGGACTAGGACATCGATCCGAAACGACCTCGTCCTAAATAACAAGGGAAACAAAATTTTAAAATTAAATACTTAATTGTTTTATAAGTTAATGATTATATATAAAAAAAAAAAAAATAGCAAACTCCGCGAGTCGCGGAGTTTGAAGAGTAATTCACCGCGAGTCACGGAGGGGTCGGATTACAGAAAAAAATAAGAGCTGAAACAGCTCAGTCCACACAAAACTCACAGAAGAAAAAATACTGCGAAAACCCACGCAAAAACCCGAAAAATACACCCCAAAATCACAATTTTTAACTGTTAATCACCAAATTTTTTACTAAAATCATATTGAGAAGGATGCTATCTAGGAATTACTCAAGAAAAATGGTAAATTTCTACACCTAAACACCATTTAATCCGAAATTTGGTGTTCTTGAGTAATTTTTTTTCCAATTTGATTTTGATGCTTTTTAGTGTAATTATGATTAAATTGTTTATGTATTATGCTTGTATAACCTAGATTGATGCTATTTAACATGATTAGAAGCCTTAAACTTCAAATTTAGAGTAATCTAGGGTTTGTGTTCTTGAGCAAATTTGGGGCTTTTTGATATAAACAGGTTATGGCCGATTTTTGTCATGAATTGTTGCTAAATTAAGTAGTGTAACATGTCTAGGTAGTTAAATGATCCAAACTTTGAGCCTAAACATGATTTTGAGAATTAAAGTAGACTTTTTCAAGTCTAAAATTCATGAACTTGATTTTTGAAAGATAATGCCATTTGAAACTTGTTTAATTGCTAGTAATGATTATTTTGATATGTTATTTGAGTTGAATGCTTATGAACTTGGCGAGCGTTTTCGTATTTGCTTATTTGAAAAAGTGTAGATTTGATAAAAATGTGAAAATGAGCTTAAGTTTGATATAAATTGATCATGTCATTGTAATTATTTTGATTGATGATTTTGCTGACACTAATGCATATTTGGATGCAAATAAAAATTGTGTTTGATGTGTTTTGCAGACTGAAAGGGGTGAATCTTCATCCCAAGCCCGCAATGCTCCTGCTGAGAATGCGGAACAACAGGAGGTGGATAACTACTACAAGCAGGATATACCGCATCCAGTCATGACCTTTTCTGATATGCACTTGGAAGAGTTGCACCCGAACCTGAGATTTGACAAACTTTGGATAGATTATCCAAAATATCAAAGGGGTTTGCATACTCTTCATTCTAAGGTTGTTGAGGTACCAAGGGTCATAGAATGGGGACCCTTAGAAGCTATAGAATTGGCCGGGCCAATTAGGGAATTACTTGTACAGAGGTATGGTAATTCTACTTTTAATGACTGGGTACGTTTATTCACCATGCGTAGACCTGTATATAAAGTATGGTGTGAAGAATGGTTATGTAGTATAGAGTTGAATGATCGGGTAGCTAATTTAACCGATCGTTCTTTTATTAGATTTTTGTTAGGCGGTTCGATGCGCCACATGTCTTTACTGGACATGGCTCAGGCTTTACGTATATATACGCCTGAGGAGTTAGCATCTGCCGATTGTAGAGGGTTGATACTAAACGGTAGAAAGATAGATGAAAATTTTGATACACACGGTGTGTGGAGTCAAATGACAAGCCATCACCATTTCAAAGGGGGAAATTACTCTTATTTGGATATAGATAGAGCCGAATTAAGAGTAATTCATAGGTTTTTAACTAATTTGATTACACAAAGGGGTAAGAACAAGGAAAAAGTAAATGAACAGGATTTGTTTTACCATATGTGTATTCGAGACCCACAAAGCGCTGTAAGTATACCGTATTGTGTGGGTTATTATTTATCAGCTATGGTTCGGGGGATGCGACCGCATAGCATAATAGGAGGTGGTATTTTTATTACTTTGATTGGTGAATATCTCGGTGTGGATATAAGTCGGGGGGAATATTAATAGAAGAACCAGAACCCCGCGATACTATAGGTTTAAATGTATACCATGGTGCGAAAGTTTTGAAGAGGCGAAATAACGCCGCAGTACAATACCATGGTAGACATCCACAGGTGGAGAGAAACCAACAGCAAGGTAATGTAGGAGGGGGGAATGAGATGCAAGAAATGCAAAGGTTTATAGCTTCTCAGGAATACGAAAATGCTAGACAGAGAGCATTTGAAGATTGGCAAGTTCATCAGAACCAAATCATAGCTCATTGCCAACATATAGGTAGAAACTATATTCCTACACCGAAACCCATCTTCCCTCCCTGGTCTATAGAGATGCAGCCACCATATCCTACGTATAACCCTGCCGAAGCATTCTATAGCACCTATGGTTATGCCTGGAACCCCTATTGGTACCAGTATCATCCCTAGTATACTTAGTTTTTTTTTTTTTTTTTTTGTAATTTGTAATTATTGATACGTTTAATACTTTTGTTAATATTGTAATCATTTTTATAATTATCTAACTTTTATTCTTAGATTTTAATAATTTTTGAATGTGGGGTAATATACCAAACTTCAAAAATATGTATATATGTTTGCAGTTTATCTTATGTACACAACAGGGTAAAACAACGCATTTTCAAAGACTGGCATTAAGTTCAGCAAAAGCAACTAATTTTGACGACAAGATGCAAAATATATGTGAAATAACAACAAGACGGAATGAACAAATGATGTGCACCATTTATCATTCAGCAAACAAACGCCAATATATTTGGAAACTTTGGTAAAAATTTAATCATTTTCACACTAATCACCCTCAATAATTTAAATTGTTACTGATTTCTTGCAAATGAGGGCATTGCAAGATCTTAAGTGTGGGAAGGGGTTAAATTCTTTCGGATTTTAAAATTTTTTACTTTATACACTTGGTTACCATTAAAAATACTAGTAAAGCAGTAGTTGTATTAGAATCTAGTGCTCTCTGATAATAAAGAACAGCCCTAGTCTTATATACTGACTACCCAATTCTAGTAAAATTTTTCAAAATTTTCAATTAAATGAACTCAAAATCATGTTTATACATATTTATGAACGATAAAACTAGGTTTTAACACCGAAATTATTGTTACCTCGGAAAGGACATAAATTGAGAAACAAACTAAAATGTTAAAGTTCATTTAAAATGGAATAGAGGACGATAAAAAGGAAAATAAAAGCCAAGTGTGGGAAAATTTACCAAGTTATCTTAAACATATGTCACATATATATGTAACAAATAACTGAAAATACTTTTGCTTTGGACTAAACTAAACTGTTTTACCCGATGAAAGAAAAGAAGAGATGGATCTACACAATGAATCAATTCCATCATTAAAAGGAAGTAAAGTCTTCCGAAAAAGAAACGCGCTTCTTGATTTAGGTCATGAAGTTGTCGTCCAGGCCAGCTGTAGGTTGACGAAAAATCCAGAAAAGTCATCACTAAAATCAGCAGGAAATTCACGGACCTCAGCATTAAACAGGGTCGCCAAGTGGTCAGATTTATCCTAACCATGAGAAGGATTTATCTCGTACAATGGGGGGCACCATGCAAATTAGCTGGATAAGACTAATGAATCAGATCCCCAGAAAGGATAATCTCCTTAAAGATTAAAAATCAGCTTTTAAGACTGATATTACTCAATCCTAGAGATTGACCTTAAAGATTGAGAATTACAAACTCATTGAATTCAATGATATCTAAACTCGAGCTTGAACGAGAAAATATTTTGATCAAAATTACAAACCGATTTGTTTTCTGAAAACCCTATTTTCAATGCGTTCATTACCATTGAACGTAAAATCCTAGGAATTCACCTGGAATTCATTAGGTCACCTGAACCAAATCGGGTGTCAACCGTAAGAACGGTGGTTGCATAGTGGTCAAAGACAGGACCTTGTGCCACACCGAAAAATCATAAGGGTGAGCTTTACTATTGCTCCTACCAAGGATAGTAATTGCGTCCGACACGTTTATAGACCATAATCAAAAGCAAGTCATGGGACATTGCCTTAACAGTTGCTTGTTCAACGCTTTCCTTTACAACCGAACGGTAGTTTACCGAAAGGTAATATACGGGACAAGTAAACTGGACGTGTTGCTTTCCAAATACAAGGTTGGCAAGTGGGTGACACAAAACCGCAAGTTTTGAGCTAAAATTTTCAAATCTGAAACCCACCAAACCGACAAAAATATTTTGCAAACACCGGTAAAGGGTTATTCCGGAAAACTTATCTAGGGTAAAAACTAGATTTAATTTTCAAAAGATCAAATGTTTTCATAAAGATCCAATTTCCTTAATGGATCTAAATTTTTATAGTCATGTGGGACTGTAAACCATATCGTTACTACCATTGTTTATATCACCGTATAGAAATCACTGATGTACAAAGTGTGAAGAATAAAGAAGTGATTCTAGTATTTCAAGACGATATTGCTTGAGGACAAGCAACGCTTAAGTGTGGGAATATTGATAATGCTAAAAACAAACATATATTTCATAGCATTATTCCTCAAGAAAGACAAGCTTTTAGTTGCAATTGTTCTATTTACAAGTGATATTCGTTTAAATAATAAAAGGTGAAGACAAAAGACAGATTCGACGAATTGAAGATGCAAACGACCAAAAAGCTCAAAAGTACAAAAGACAATCAAAGAGGTTCCAATTATTGATAAGAAACGTCTCGAAATTACAAGAGTACAAGATTCAAAACGCAAAGTACAAGATATTAAATTGTACGCAAGGATGTTCGAAAATCCGGAACCGGGACCAGAGTCAACTCTCAACGCTCGACGCAACGGACTAAAAATTACAAGTCAACTATGCACATAAATATAATATAATATTTAAATAATTCTTATAATTATTTAATATATTATATTTATATTTAAACCGTCGGTAAACAAAGAGCCAAACTCCTCTGAGTTGTAAAAGTAAACTCCGCGACTCGTGGAGTTTGAAGGCCAAAAATGTCGCGAGTCGCGGAGCCCCAAATTCAGAAACCCCCTATAAAGCTCGCGCATTCTGATCGTAAAATATCATCTTTTTCTTCTTCTCCTCATACGTAAAATATATATATATATATATTTATAATTTATATTTTAATTTTAATTTTAATTATAATTCTAATAATAAGGGTATGTTAGCGAATGTTGTAAGGGTGTAAGTCGAAATTCTGTCCGTGTAACGCTACGCTATTTTTAATCATTGTAAGTTATGTTCAACCTTTTTACATTAATGTCTCGTAGCTAAATTATTATTATGCTTATTTAATCCGAAGTAATCATGATGTTGGGCTAATTACTAAAATTGGGTAATTGGGCTTTGTACCATAATTGGGGTTTGGACAAAAGAACGACACTTGTGGAAATTAGACTATGGGCTATTAATGGGTTTTATATTAACTAAACAATACCTTGTTAATTTAATATACAAACTTATAATTTTACGTATTTATATATAACCACATACGCTTGACTGGGTACGGTGGGCGGGATATCTATAAATACCAATAATTATTCATTTTACCGGATACGGAACTGGATTAATAGTTAATAAACTTGTTGAAACAGGGGTGAATTACATTCAAGGGTAATTGGTGTAATTGTTAATAAAGTAGTAAAACCTTGGTTTACACGCAGTCGATAACCTGGTGTATTCATTAAACAAAGTATTAAAACCTTGTTACAATTCGAATCCCCAATTAGTTGGAATATTTGACTTCGGGAATAAGAATAATTTGACGAAGGCTTTCGCTCTTTATATTTATGACTGATGGACTATTATGGACAAATCCGTATGGACATATTAAATAATCCAGGACAAAGGACAATTAACCCATGGGCATAAAACTAAAATCAACACGTCAAACATCATGATTACGGAAGTTTAAATAAGCATAATTCTTTTATTTCATATTTAATTTCCTTTATTTTATATTTAATTGCACTTCTAATTATCGCATTTTTATTATTCGCAATTTCATTATCGTTATTTACTTTATGCTTTAATTTAAGTCTTGTATTTATTTTTAATATTTTACATTTAGTTTTAACTGCGCCTAAAGTTTTAAAATCGACAAACCGGTCATTAAACGGTAAAAACCCCCCTTTATAATAATAATATTACTTATATATATATATTTGTATTTTTATAAAAGTAAACTAATATAGCGTTAAGCTTTGTTTAAAAAGATTCCCTGTGGAACGAACCGGACTTACTAAAAACTACACTACTGTACGATTAGGTACACTGCCTATAAGTGTTGTAGCAAGGTTTAAGTATATCCATTGTATAAATAAATAAATATCTTGTGTAAAATTGTATCGTATTTAATAGTATTTCCTGCTAAAATTTAATAACTATTTTATATACCCCTCGCGAAACATCAATAAGTTTGACTTCAAAGAATCCAAATGATTCAATGCCTACTAAAGTCTTTAGCGAATATCTTGCTCTTTACTCTAAACCCTTGCGGACAATAGTTTCTATCATCCTCTGATCTTAGATATTCCGAGAAATTATCGTATCTTTCATTAAAAATATCCTCGATATTTCTGAATATATTTTCATAACTAATCTTATCTGAAATCATTAATCTCTTCGTGCTATCAGTATTACATCATATAGAAACTGTTAGTTTCTATATTCTGTAAACTCTCGAGATTAAAAATATGAATGTTATTGAAGTAATGTTGGGAACTGATGCATGAGTTAGTATAATATAATGACACTTGATCAACGTGATTATATTACATTAAGTCATGCTGAGTTTCTAAATGGGACATGATGATTCACAGATTATAACGTCATCATGTGCCATGTTACATGACTCTTACATTTTATCTGATATATAAACATATCAAGAACATATTTTCTTGATAGTTCTATCTTTCCCGGATATTCTGGTAATCTGACGAATCAAGATCGTGCTATTACCATTTCTTTCTTAGAACATTAACTATTTTCATTTTGAAATTTATATCTATGAATTCTGGACCATTGCTCGCTTTACTAGAGGTCGAGAGGATAATAAAAAGGCAAAGAAATCCAAAATATAAGAGAAAATATAAAGCCCAATGACAACACCGAAATTACAAACTGTGGATATCAGTACGTATGGCAATATAAAGACACGGGAGGATTATAAATACAATAATCCCTAGAGCATAATAGAAATAAACAGATTCTTCAGGTGGGAGTTGGAAAAGAAGAACGATCATTACAATAGTTAGAATAAGAACAAGGATCAGAACAGTGTTAAGCATTTTCATAAATCTTTTGAATTTGGGAATTGAGTATAGAAGTGGTGAAAACTAATGGAACGGAAAGGGTAAATTTATAATGGAAAAATCAGACGTAGTAATCGAGGCAGATCACCGTATTTAATTATAGAGATCTTAATTTCCTTACTCGCCGAACAATCAAATTTTTTTTTGGATTTCGAAGATTTTCTTTAAAATTCCTTGAATTCCGGAATTCAACCAAAGCAAAGTCAAAAGTTAAAACGAAACTTCATTTATTCATTTCACTCTTTTGTGATAGTTTCATTCGTGCTCTTCGAATAATCGAATTATTTTATCTGTATTATTCAATAATGATAAAACTCTATTTATCAACTCATATTCGTCAGGAAAACAATTTTATTGTTAACCATGACCACCTCACTCAAATATCGGGACAAAATTTCTTTAACGGGTAGGTACTGTGATGACCCGGGAATTTCCGACCAAATTTAAACTTCAATCTTTATATGATTCCGACACGATAAGCAAAATCTGTAATGTTGAGTCCCGAAAATTTTAGAACAGTTTACATGGATACATTTGTCCTTATGACTATTCCCGACGATTCACGAACCATTGTGTGTAAGTAAAAATGTAAATGTATATATATATATATATATATATATATATATATATATATATATATATATATATATATATAAATATAAATAAAAGTGTATATACAAAATACAATTTAATCATTTGAAATAATATACAGAATAATTAAGTTGCTATTAACATGAATATATATACATATAAGGATTCTAAACTTAACTAATATTATATGTATATTACAATATAAATAGTATATATAAATATTAACTAATCAATATGTGTTATTATATATATTAGATGTTATATTACATACTTTAAAAATATATAATATCAACAAATTAAATTTACTTACAAGATAAAATATAATATTATTATTACCCTTATTAAAATATAGATTTATATTAATATCAGTATTAACAGTATTATTAATATATTTAAAAATTATTATATGAAATTTGATACACATGAATTGTTAGGTTATTATTATTATAGTTATCATTCTTAATAATATCATTATTATAATTAGTAAACATAATTTTAGTCACTTTGATTAATATTAGAATTATTATTATATATTACTATAAATTATCATTAATTGTTTCATTAATATTAGATATTAATATTTGAATAATTATTATTATTATGTTTTCTTAGGTATTTATTATACATATATATATATTTGATATAGATTTATACAAATCCAGATATATATGTAAATCCATATACATATATAAAAATATAGTTATATACATATATGTATATATATAAATCCATATACATATATATAAATACCCTATACATATATAAAAAAATCAAAATCAGATAAGTTATGTAATCCGTTTTACATCATTTTCACACTACAATTGAACCTTGTTTCTATATGCAAGCTGTACCCATCGATCTTAAATCATAGTACAACAAGAATCAAATTGCAGATCACCTTTATTATATTTTTTTATTTTTTCTTCTCCCTGATTGAATTTATACGTCCTTCCTGTCTGATTTTTTTGTTAAATGTCGACCTCAAGTAATCACTCAGAATTTTATTTCAATTATTCATCACATTATGTATCATCTTTCACTACCATTTGCAAATAAAAAAAAGAGAAAGAAACACTGATAAGCCGTCGGTCCTTGTTGAAACTCATTTTTATCATCACGACGAATTCGATTTCCATTTCAAAAAGTAAAAATGCAGTTAGATTAGGAATCCTTTATTCGAATTATCTGATAAATCTTAACTTCCAATTTTTGATATTAAAGTCGAATTTTAGAGTCAAAGATTTCGAGTAAAAAGTCAAACGATTGTTCAAGACTCGAATTGAAGATTTATAAAGTGTTTCAGTTGAAATTAATGATTCATAAAGTTTCTATTTGGGATTTAAAACACATTTCTTTTTATAGTCAAAATCTAAAAGTGTCTGAAATTAAGAATCAACCTTTGAGTTTATATTTTTTTTCCTCTTCGCGTTCAGCTTCTGCTTCCCTTTTATTTAATTTTTTTTTCTTCTGTTAATTCAAGTTAGACACAACTGATCGTTTCTGTTTTAGGTTCATATCATAATTTGAATTAACAATTTGTTTTTATGAGTAGTTAAATCCTCTGGTCGAGTTATGGGTTGAAGAAGATGGAACACCAAAGATACAGTTTATATTTAACTGAGTAGGAATTAAAACAGATAAATAACACAGCCCGAATGGTTAAGGGATTGTGTCGGGTTTCGAGAGGTCTTGGGTTCGATTACAGCTGGTGACAAATCTTTTTAGAAACTGATTTTGAGGTAGTTTTCATTTTTTATTATAATTATTATGATTATTATTAAAGTTATTATTATTATAAATATAATTATTATTGTTATCATTATGATTATTATTATTGTTAGAATTGGTATTATAACTAGTATTATAATTATTATTATAGGTATCATAATTGTTGTTAACATTATAATTATAAGTATTATATCTATTCTTATTATTATTATAAGAATTAATTATGATATTATTATTAAATTCAAAACTATAATATTATTATCATGGATAGGTTTATAATACAAATCATTATCATTTTCGTAAATATTATTATTAGCATCTTTTTATAAATAATAGAACTGTTAATATTAACATAAGTATTATATGTATTACCACGAGTATTATTATTATTATTATTATGTAAATTACTAAAGTCAGTATTATAACTATAGATAATACTAAAATTAATATTTTTACAAGTATTATTATTATTAGTATCATTGTTACTATCACAAATAAAGTTATTATTAACATAAGTATATTATTAATGTTATTATCATTATTTTTACTAATATTAACTTAGAATAATTAGAACTCCTGTTTTGATAAACAAATGAAATACATAAATATATATATTTAACACATATAATATAACAAAATATTTTATTATATAAAAGGAATATATGAGAAAGTAAATATATAATTAATATAAAAATAATATCATTAATAGGTTATATATATATAAATTTATTTGATTTCCATTACGTGTATTAATATACATGATTGAATAATAGGTTCGTGAATTCGAGACCAACCCTATACTTGTTCAATGTCGTTATATGTATTTTTACTACAGAATACAGTATGGTGAGTTTCATTACTCCCTTTTTATATATATTTTTGGGACTGAGAATACATGCGCTGCTTTTATAAATGTTTTACGATATAGACACAAGTAATCGAAACTACATTCTATGGTTGAATTATCGAAATCGAATATGCCCCTTTTTATTAAGTCTGGTAATCTAAGAATTAGGGAACAGATACCCTAATTGACGCGAATCGTAAAGATAGATCTATGGGCCTGACGAACCCCATCCAAAGTACCGGATGCTTTAGTACTTCGATTTTGTTTTATATCATGTCCGAAAGGTTTCCGGGAATGATAGGGGATATTCTTATATGCATCTTGTTAATGTCGGTTACCAGGTGTTCAATCCATATGAATGATATTTTTGTCTCTATGCATGGGACATATATTTATGAGAAATGAAAATCTTGTGGTCTATTAAAATGATGGAAATGTTTATTTATGTTAAACTAATGAACTCACCAACCTTTTGGTTAACACTTGAAAGCATGTTTATTTTCAGGTACGAAAGAAATCTTCCGCTGTGCATTTGCTCAATTTAGAAACATTACTTGGAGTCATTCATGGCATATTTCAAAAGACGTTTCATTCGAGTCGTCGAGTTCATCAAGATTATTATTATTAAGTCAATTATAGTTGGATATATTCTGAAATGGTATGCATGCCGTCAATTTTCGTTGTAAAGAAAGATTGTCTTTTAAAATTGAATGCAATGTTTGTAAAACGTATCATATAGAGGTCAAATACCTCGCGATGTAATCAACTGTTGTGAATCGTTTATAATCGATATGGACTTCTTCCGGATGGATTAGGACGGGTCTTCACAGCTAAGAGATTAGTTCTTTTTGGAAACCCATCCAAGGATGGGTTCTGGAAGAGTCATCTTTGATGATCTCTTCCTATCTGCTGGTTTGCTTGAAGAAGAAGCAGCAGATGGGGTTAGGGTAAAAGGACACCGGTTGGCTAAGTGAAACTTGCTGCCACATTTGTAGCATTTTCTCACATTTGGTATCGGTGACTGCTCATATACTGAGTAAATGGGTGCAGTAAGATCGGGTCGACTTTTGGTTACTGCCTCAGTTAGCTGGTCAAACTTGACTGTCATAATCTCAGTGATAGACAGCTCATCATTCGAGTCCACTTTTGCTTTTCCCTTAAGGGCAGCTTTCTTCTTGGAACCAGTACCATAGTCATGACGTATTGCTTTGCCTTTATCACTTGACGAGCCAGCGTGAGAAGTTACTGGCTTGTCTACTAAAGCAGATAAGCAAGAAGAAGTTTTTCCTGCTGCCTTGGACTTGCTAGTATTACGTTTGACTGGCTTGTCTACAGCTACTGGTTGACCAGTAAGTTTGTCATCAGCTGGCTCAGCACAATTGGAACTCGAACACGAAGGGGAATCAGTTGGTTTAATTTTTCTTAAATTATTTTCAGTGATTTCCCTTTTAATACGTCTTTCTTTTAGAGTCACGTAGTAGATGCTTGAGGGGTCAGTAGTCTCATCAATTGAGGTACAGGCTTCTCTTGCTTTAACTTCATCCTCCAAAATCTCTTTCATGGCAGGTGGTGGGGACACATCAGGTCTAACAAACTTATTTGTCAAGACCTTTTTACCCTTAACTATCTTGGCAGAAGTATTTGGCAAGACAGCTTCATGATCAGTTTCAAGAATTGGGTCCATGAAAGTAACTTCTGCAATAGCAGCAGCAACATAGTCACCAACAAAGAAAGCTTCAACTTGGGCAGGCACCTGCTCGTTAACACACTTTGCTGTGCGTTGATCAGATGTACACCACGAAGTGACATCCTTTTTAAGATTATCCAGCTGGTTCTTGACTTCTGCTGCCTCAACGTGAAGAGACCTTAAAGCAAAGTTTTGTTTTTCAAGTTTGGAAATATCATCTTTCAAGATTTTAATTTCATCATTTTTGCTTTTAAGTTTCTCATTTAAAGATTTGTTGTCAGTTTTCAAAACTTCTTCACGTTTGCTGCCTCTACATAAGTCAACTCTTAGGTAGTCAAACATTTCGGCTTTTTCATCATCAGTATAAGTTCGAAAATTATCAACCTTATATATCAATTCAGTTTTCCATTGAGGTGAATATCTTTTCTGATCAGTTTCCCTCATATCAGCCAAAAACTTACTACCACTAACATCCTCATCAGAGTCCTTGACCTCCTTGGCCATTAAACACAGCTTTTTATCTAGAGCATAACCAGCACCATCATCATCAGTATCACTATCAGAGGAAGACAACGAGCTGGTTTCATCCCAATCATGATGCTCAGTAACTAGAACATTTTCTGGCTGTTTACCCTTCTTATCAATCTTATCACTTTCCTTCATCTGAGCTATCATAACTTTGTACTTGTTCTTGTACTTGTCAGCTTTTGAGAAAGAGTTAGCATGTGAAGTTGAAGGTTTTCTGGACATGCATTCAGCAGTAAAATGTCCAACCTTCCCACAATTATAACACTCAGATTTATGACCCTTGACTGACTTACTGCTATACCTATCACTCGGTTTCTTACTCCCTTTGTATGACTTGCTGGTTCTATTATGATTGAACCTTTTGAACTGCCTAGCCAGCAAAGCCATACCTTCAGCAAACCCTTCTGCATCACTTTCATTATTACCGCTTTCTTCAGACCCAGTACCACTATTCACATCACTCTCAGCTGTCTCTTCTTCTGCCAACAACTTTTGAACTAGTAAAGCCTTTTGAGCTTTCTTTTTAGCAGCAGCAATAAGAGCAGTATCATCTGTCTTAGAAGATTTTGAAGTGGTGGGAGCAGACCTAAAGTTTTCTTTCAAGTTAATTCAAATTTAGCTTCTGCATTCTCATGGTTCCAAAGTGAACTGTAGAGAGAAGACGTGTTAAAGTTCTTTAGGGTCTGAGTGATTCTTAAAGGGTCAGTAACAGATTTCTATTTAGTAGGCAGTGAATCTATGAATTTGTTCACTTGTTCAAATTCAGTATAGGTGATATTCAAAGTGATCAGGTCTGCAATCAAGGAGTTAAACCTAATAAAGGTTTGCTTAAGAGTTTCATTCTTGTAGGCAAAGAACATTTCATATTCCCTTTTTAAAGCAATCATTCTGTTCTGCCTTACTTCTCCCATACCCTCATAGGTAACATCTAGATAGTCCAACATAAGCTTGGCATTTTTTTTCCCTTAATCAGTTTAAACAGTAGGTTAGGCAAAGTTATAGCTAACAGGGTTCTGATTTTAGGGTCAAGTCCAACACGACGTTTATCCTCAGCATCCCATCTAGAAGGGGTGAGAATAACCTCTCTGCCAGGGACAGCAGGAGTGTCAACTGTAGCTGGAGCACTACCAATAGTCTCAGTGGGAATAAATGGACCATCTGTGGCAATACCAGGCATGAGTGGGTCAATAGACTCAAGGTGAAGCATGAATCTTGCCTTCCAAGTTTCACACTCATCTTCATCAAATTTGGGTGGTCTATTGGGTGAGCCATTTTCAAGGTAAGCTGTATTTGAATATGAAGCCATGAGAGAATTTAGATCCAAGATATTAATTATCAAGACTGAAGCTCTGATACCAGTTGTTAGTCCCTTGATAACAACAGGAGTATTGTAGAGGGGGGTGAATACAATTTCTTTTAATTAACTTAACAGTTAAACACGATTAGTATTCAAACATGAAGATTAAATAGAGTCACATGTAATTTTCAACGGTTATTCTTTATTGATTGAATCACAAAGAATTACAACTATCCTTGGCGGAATGATAGTTGGTTGATACAGATTACCTAGAATATAGGTAAGAGGTAAACTAAAAACTATTACACGTTTTGACTCTAAATAAATAAACCCAAACCACTAGTTGTTACAATAGTGGATACAACAATTTATAGTAGTCCTATTAACCGTGTAATGGTTCTATTGTCCACTGGTACATAGGATGTCTGTACTTGTAGGGATAACTGCATCAGAGAGCATGCTCTCCTCTTTCCTCTTTGGTTGCTATTTGTAGGAACACCCCAATTCGGTTTGGCACTACTATTTGATTAAACAAATAGAATGTTGTGTTCCCTAGGTATTGACAAAGTATAACCCATGTCTGCACATGCGTTAAACTTCTGCATTCCCACGTGGTCTTGTAAGGTCACTTGTCAGCCGCCGACGCTTGTCCTTTTCTGTTTAACTTTGTCTTTGACTTCTGTTGAATAGTACCATTGATGTATACCACTCGGAAAACTACTATGCTTATAATGGAGCATAGCTGTCTTGTGTAGTAAGCTGTATTCCAGCTGTGCTGGTTCTTCATTACTGAGACACTTGTTATTCTTGAATTGTTGAGACACATCCTGTGCTGATTGAAGAACACTGTCTACCTTGTGCTGGTAGACTGAGCAACAAACTAAACGCTCGACACATCAATATCTGCTGTCTATACATAAACAAACTTATGCTGGCTGCACATAACATTTTAGTGCAAATAAATTACAGTTTTGTCATAATTAAATCCTTAATTATTTTGAGGACTCAACAAATAATAATACTAATGAGTAAAAGTCTTGGTAGTTAAATGAATCGATAATTTACAAAACTTAAATTATCACATAACTGACTAGATTGTCATATTCGGTAGTTTTTAGATAAATTAATGTGACTAGTTTATATATATTTATTTGAAATCTATATGTTATTTTACTGAATTATATGATATTTTAATAATTAAATAACTTACATTTATTTTACATATTTTAAGTAATTAATATTTATATAGTAAATGTTTGTTAAATTATTTCATCATTTATGATTAAGATATATGATAAAAATAAATTTTTATATATTAAGTATTATAATTTGTATAACGTTTGCATAATATCATTTCAATGATAAAAATATTGTGATATATATATATATATATATATATATATATATATATATATATATATATATATATATATATATATATATATATATATATATTATAATATAATTGTATTACGTATAATAAATATATATTTGTATCAAATATTTATTTGATTAAATAATATAATATTGATAATAATAGTAATGAACCAAAAGTAGTATTATTTTGTAATAATAATATTAATTGTTTTAATAATAATAATAATAATAATAATAATAATAATAATAATAATAATAATAATAATAATAATAATTAGATAATAATAATAACGACGATAATAACGACGATATTAATAATAATCATTTTAACAATAATAATACTAAAATTAATAATAATTCAGTTGACCATATCTTTTAATCTGTTCATCGAAATCACACGATTTCTAAATGAAAAGTTATTGATTTTTCGTCAGCTTTCCAACGACATGCATATCATATACCTTATCCTAGTGGCATATGTATTAAATTCGTGATTTATCATAAACTATTTAACGACGAAATTAAACATACAAGCATGCATAATCCTATATACTCGAGCGCTAGTCAGGGATACACTATTAATATATAAAAGATAGGATATGAATGCTCACGTATCAATATTGTGATTCAATATTGCAGGAAAGTACGTAGACGCAACGAAAATGATAAACGTTAGGTTGACCTCACGAGCATTACTCTCGAACAATACCCATAACTTCCATAGCTATAACCCATAATTTCCTTAGCTCTATCCCGTTTGAAAACTTATTTTGAAATCGCCTGAACATAACTCCGTCGTAGTATTTTATGTATACTAATAATATCTTGAAATAATACTGAGTAAATATATATATGTAAATCGATTTAGAGAGTTTAGAGAAATATATTTTCAAGTTTCTATAAAATAATGAAACCTATTGAATTCTATTTATAATAGATTTTTGAATTATTAAAATGAATTATTAAAGTATGAATTATTAAAGTGAATTATTAAAGTATGAATTATTAAAGTGAATTATTAAAGTATGAATTATTAAAGTGAATTATTAAAGTATGAATTATTAAAGTGAATTATTAAAGTATGAATTATTAAAGAGAATTATTAAAGTTAAAGTAAAGTAAAGGTTAAGTTAAAGTATAGTAAAAGTATAAAACTATGTACGTATAATATACGTATAAATATATATAATATTAATTTAAATCGTTATATATATTTAATAAAATAAAATATAAATATCGTTATCTTTATCATACTGGTTAAGTAATGAGTTGTCAAAAGTGGTTCTAGATATTTATAAAAGTTATATACGTTTTAATAATAAAGTTCTTTTTAAACTGAAAAAGTTTTTGTACGTTTGAAACTAAATCAAATAAATATGATAATTTTGTTTTCCAAAACTAAATATATTTAAGAATCATTTTGTTAAAATTTTAAAATAATGGAAATCGTTATATCATAAAATGTTTTAGAAAAGTAGAATTATATATATTCATAATAGATTTCAAGTTTTTAAATTACAGTCTGTTGGTGAAGCATGGGATAAAGTCCAAAGGTCAAATAAACGTATGAAATCATCTTAATGAAAAATGTCGAGTTACTTAACTTGTTGATATCCAATATCTAAGTTATTTACACTTGATAATGCTAAAAACGAACATATATTTCATAGCATTATCCCTCAAGAAAGACAAGCTTTTAGTTGCAATTGTTCTATTTACAAGTGATATTCGTTTTGAAATGACCCGTTCATATACATTATAAACAATTCACAATAGTTGATTACATCGCGAGGTATTTGACCTCTATATGATACATTTTACAAACATTGCATTCGTTTTTAAAAGACAAACTTTCTTTACAACGAAAGTTGACGGCATGCACACCATTTCATAATACATCCAACTATAATTGGCTTAATAATAATCTTGATGAACTCAATGACTCGAATACAACGTCTTTCAAAATATGCCATGAATGACTCCAAGTAATATCCTTAAAATGAGCTAATGCACAGCGGAAGATTTCTTTAATACCTGAGAATAAACATGCTTTAAAGTGTCAACCAAAAGGTTGGTGAGTTCATAGGTTTATCATAACAATCATTTCAATATATTAATAGACCACAAGATTTCCGTTTATAAATATATGTACACTCGCAAGTGTATAAAAGTATTCTATAAGTTGTAGGCACCCGGTAACAAGCCTTAACGTTCATGTTTTACCCTCTGAAGTACACCAGATCAGGTTGTTTAAAATAACCTCGAAGTACTAAAGCATCCCATAGTCAGGATGGGGTTTGTCAGGCCCAATAGATCTATCTTTAGGATTCGCGCCTACCATACATAGACAAGTAGTTTAATGTTACCAAGCTAAGGGTATATTTCTGGTTTAAACCCACGTAGAATTAGTTTTAGTACTTGTGCCTATTTCGTAAAACATTTATAAAACAGCGCATGTATTCTCAGCCCAAAAATATATATTGCAAAAGCAATTAAAAAGGGAGCAAATGAAACTCACAATACTGTATTTCGTAGTAAAAATACATATAACGTCATTTAACAAGTGCAAGGTTGGCCTCGGATTCACGAACGTATCAATATTGAGATTCAATATTGCAGGAAAGTACGTAGATGCAACAGAGATGATAAACACTAGATTGACCTCACGAGCATACCCATGAACCATACCCATCACCTCCATAGCTATAACCCATAATTTCCTTAGCTTCGACTCATTCAAAAAAACTATTTTGAAATCACTCGGACAGCACTCCGTAGTAATATTTTATGTATAATAATAATATCTTGAAATAATACAGAGCAAATATATATATATATATATATATATATATATATATATATATATATATATATATATATATATATATATATAAATCGATTGAGAGAGTTTAGAGAAATATATTTTCAAGTTTCTATGAAATAATGAAACCTATTGAATTCTATTTATAATAGATTTTTGAATTATTAAAGTGAATTATTAAAGTATGAATTATTAAAGTGAATTATTAAAGTATGAATTATTAAAGTGAATTATTAAAGTATGAATTATTAAAGTGAATTATTAAAGTATGAATTATTAAAGTGAATTATTAAAGTTAAAGTAAAGTATAAGTAAAGTAAAGGTAAAGTTAAAGTATAGTAAAAGTATAAAAACTATGTATGTATAATACGCGTATAAATATATATAATATTAATTTAAATCGTTATATATATATTTAATGAAATAAAATATAAATATAGTTATATTTATTATACTGGTTAAGTAATGAGTTGTCAAAAGTGATTCTAGATATTTATAAAAGTTATATACGTTTTAATAATAAAGTTCTTTTTAAACTGAAAAGATCTTTGTACGTTTGAAAATAGATTAATAGAATATTTTGGAAACCAATTCTCCACTAACTTTTGTCTAACTTTCGTAAATGATACTTTTTGTTTTTATTTATAAATAGCTTTACAAATTATTCTGAATATCGTTAAGAGGAATAGATTTTTCTCAAATCATAGTGGACCTCTCAACAGAGACTTGTAATCATAATTCAATGTTTCTGATAATTCAATTATTTAATATATTTTTTTTATTTCGTCAAAAATCTTATTGAAACAAATACGTTCGTGTAAAGTATTATACGTTTAATACTTTATTAATATTCTCAAGTTATAATATATATATATACATATACATATCTATTTATATATAACGGTTCGTGAATCGTCAAAATTTGGTCGAGGTTATAATGAATGTATGAACACAGTTTAAAATTCTTGAGATTTAACTTAACAAACTTTGCTTATCGTGTCGGAATAATATAAAGATTAAAGTTTAAATTTGGTCAGAAATTTCCGGGTCGTCACAGTACCTACCCGTTAAAGAAATTTCGTCCCCGAAATTTGATAGAGGTCGTCATGACTAACAATGAGAATGTTATTATAACGATTATAGAGTTTTATCATGTTCAAGAAGAATGGATAAAATAATTCGATTACTCGAAGCGTGTGAGTGAAGTTATCGTAAATGAATGAAATAAGATAATAGTGATTCGTCGTATCTTTTGACGTCATCACGATTGATCTCCGAAAAGAAAATCTTTGTAATCTATATTGGATTTGATTATTCGGCGATTAAGGAAATTATGATCCTCTTCGAATTAATGCGATAATCCATTTTGATTTCTCTGTCGGATATTTCACTATAAATCCACCTCATTTGTTTTCTTACAACTCACACCTTCTCAACTCATATTTTAAAGTATTTGTCAATATGCTTCATCCAGTGCTGATTCTTGATATACTCCTCACTTTCATATCTGTCGCTCTTCTTTTTCATCTGCCTCCGGAAGAATCTATTTACTTCTACTATACTCTTGGTTTTATAGTATTTTTAGTTCTCCCGTGTCTTTATATTGCTATATGCATTGATATATACGGTTTGTGATTTCTAGGTTGTTGTTGGGTTTTATATCTTCCCTTATATTTTAAAGTCCTTGCTTTTTCTATAATCATTGTCATCCACAGTTAATGCTCTCTTCTATTTGCTATGATTTATACTCCCATTTCTAGTTCGGAGCTTTGTCCTTTCGTTTCTTCTTCTTGCGATTAAGCACCGCTTGTAATGGTCCAGAATTCACAGATATAAATTTCGGAATGAACATTGTTAATGTTCTAGGAAGGAAATTGTAATGGCACGATCTTGACTTATCAAATTACCAGAATACCTCGGAAAAGGCCGAATCATCAAGAAATATTTTCTTGATATTTAAAGATCAAAGAGAATACAAGAGTCGTGTAACATAGCACATGATGACGTTATGATCTGTGAATCATCATGTTCCATTTAGAAACTCAGCATGAATTACTGTAATATAATCATGTTGATCAAGTGTCATTATATTATACTAACTCATGCTTCAGCTCCCAACACTTCTTCAAGAATATTCCTATTTTAAACTCGAATGTTTCAGAATTTAGAAACTAAAATAGTTTCTTTTATGATATAATACAGATAGCGCGAAAAGGTAAATGATTTCAGATAAGAATAATTATAAAAATATCTTCAGAAGTATGGATGATATTTATAATGAAAGATACGATGATATCTTAGAATGTCTAATATCAGAGGATGATGAAGGATATTGTCCGCAGGGGTTTAGAGTCAGGAGCAAGATATTTGTTAATGACTTCAGCAAGTACTGAATCATTTGGATTCTTTGAAGGCAGGTTCAGCCTTTGTGATTTGTCCACAGCCTCCTCCATACTTTGCTCAATCCGTTTTCCAGTTCCAAAGCTTCTCTTTTTCTGAGCTTTGCCAATATACTATCCTTTATCATCCAACTTTTTACTGTTAAGGTCGTTTACAGTTTTTGCTGCTTCATCAGCATTTTTCAAAATTTCGAGAACTGGTTCGCAGTTTAGGGTGTTTTTCAGAAATTTCTCATTCAAAGAATGTAAGTATTGGAGGTAGACGTTGTGTGTATATGAAATTGTTGATGTAGACATGCTGCGAGGTTTCAAAATACTGATTGCTGATTCTCAATAATTGGTATGGCAATTCTTGTTATAAGGTACGAATGAGTATATGATAGGGTTTCGATAATTATAATGATTTTTTTTTTTGGAAAGTCAAAGATCAGTGAAGTTGTTGGTAAGTTTATTGCTAATGTGGTGAATATAAACGATTCCCCGGTAACATTGGCGAAAGGGCAACGTATCTATCGAGATTATAATAAGACTGTTTTGATTGAGAAGTCGAAGTTGACTTGCTAGAGCTGTGACAAAACTGTCTATTTTGAAACGGAATTGAAAAGTTATTTTAGCTGGTAAATGCCAAAGGGTCTAACACGGATACGTGTTGAACTATGACTTGGGTTTTGAGAGTTTTTCAGGTGTATAACTGTGGGTAACATGTGGTTGGATCATCATCTCGATTGTTCTTTAGTTGAAGTGTCTTCAGGAATTTCGAAGGGTTTGAGCACGTATTGTAATCGTTAATACATATGATGTTCTAACACAGTTTTGAAGTCAAAGTATAGCTTTGAAAGATATAGGAATCTAAGAGTGATGAAACAGATTATATTTCGAATTGAATTATGCGATTTCAAAATCAGAATATGTAATTGAATTTGAATGAGTATGATTGTTTTGATTTATATGAAAGAATGAATATTGTTGTGAAAGTAGGGAGTATAGTTGATGATTGCTGAATCAGTTTTGAAAAATGTAATATATTAATTGTGAATTTATATATCTCTCGGGTATTACCTACCCGTTAAAAAAAATTTCACAATTAATATTTTGTACAAAAGAAATTTATTACAGTCTTTATGAAAATATATGTGTATATTTTCTTTAGATGTAATATAGATTTAATGAGTTAATATTAAATTAAACTCATTTGTTTTATGGTTGGAACTAGAATTGAGTAATCCCTAAAACTTTATAAATTGCATAAGTATTTCTTCAATAATATTGAAATTATGAATCATTACTTTGTTATTTATTGGTTTTCGTGAAATTCTTGTGAACTTCGCAAGGGACGAATGATGTTATTTGAAAAGTTTCGAGTACATCGATGATGAAAGTGTAAAATCAAACATATATTCGAATAATACACTTAATTTATTATGAATTGGATTTTTATTAAATTGAGACAGAGATTGTAATTAACGATGGTTAAGTTGCGGACGAAGGACGTACATCATTGCATATTTGTAATATGAATTAACTAAGTAGTTAAGATTCACACATAATAGCTTAGTACGGGAAGATTTATTATGGTTTAAAAATTTATACATATAAAATATACATATAAATCTTTCTATTGGAAATGAGTTAATACTTCATAACTCGTTGATACAATATATTTGTTGTTGATTCGTAATGATGTCCACAATGATTCTTGAACTGAAAGAGTTTGTGATGTTACAAGTGTTGTTGATTCTGATGATACTGACGGCACTGACTGTGTTGATGATGCTACGGTCCTGTTGATGTTGTTGGTAAAACAATTCTAGCTTGTAAATCGTACACCATTTTCAATCAAAGTTTCTACTCTACCATCTTCGATCACTCATCCGATTTACGGTCAGAATTAAATAATCTCTAAAATTTTGGAGATTACATAACTGCCGCAGAGATATCTCTTCACTGAAGTTTATGAATTAATACTTCATCCTTTGTTGTTGTTGATATTCCTGGATATTTACAGGGCATATGACGTTGATGTTTGAGATACAGATTGTGATGTTGCGGTGTGGGATGTGGATGTTGTTGTTGTTGGTGGTGATGGTACTGTTGGTGTTGCTGATGGTGGTACTGTTTATGCTGCTGGTGCTGCTGCTGGTGTTTGTAACCTTTGCACCATATTCTCCAAAGCCACTACCCGAGCGCGAAGCTCATTGACTTCTTCTATTACACCGGGGTGATTGTCGGTTCGGACGAGCGGATAAATAAAATCTAGAATTTGGTGTAGTATGTAAATGGTGTTTCAGATAGGTTCACCGATAAGTGCTTCAGGTTCTTTGCCAAGAGGGCAATGTGGTGGATGGAAGGGATTACCTTCTTCTTGTCTCCACTGATTAAGGAGACTACGAACCCATCCCCAATTCATCCAGAATAGATGATGACTAATTGGTTGATCCATTCCGGTCACACTCCTTTCGGAACTTGAGTGGGATTCCATTTCGGAATCCAAGGGACTTGAACTAATGACGAATTCCATTTCGTACGATTGAATAAATAATTTTTCGATATGAAATGATTTTCCGGCTATCGGGTGGTATTCTAATTATATAGAGCAAAAGGTTTCGTAGATTACGGAGGAATTTATAGAATATGTCAGGTAAAGTTTACAGTAACAGATAGGCTAAGATATGAATTAACAGATACGCTAAGATTTAAATTTTGTCTATACACTATTCATGCAATCAATGCAATAAGATGTGTCTAGACTAAGAATGATAAGCAGGTAATTTCTGACAAAAATGATGAGCAAAACTTTTGACATGCAGACACGGTCGAAGTCCAGACTCACTAATGCATCCTAACCACTATCAGTTAGACACACTAATGCAGACCTGGTTCGCTAAGACCACCGCTCTGATACCAACTGAAATGACCCGTTCATATACATTATAAACAATTCACAATAGTTGATTACATCGCGAGGTATTTGACCTCTATATGATACATTTTACAAACATTGCATTCGTTTTTAAAAGACAAACTTTCTTTACAACGAAAGTTGACTGCATGCACACCATTTCATAATACATCCAACTATAATTGGCTTAATAATAATCTTGATGAACTCAATGACTCGAATGCAACGTCTTTCAAAATATGCCATGAATGACTCCAAGTAATATCCTTAAAATGAGCTAATGTACACTGAAATGTCCCGTTCTTATTGATTAAAAACGTTCCATATTAATTGATTTCGTTGCGAGGTTTTGACCTCTATATGAGACGTTTTTCAAAGACTGCATTCATTTTTAAAACAAACCATAACCTTTATTTCATAAATAAAGTTTTAAAAAGCTTTACGTAGATTATCAAATAATGATAATCTAAAATATCCTGTTTACACACGACCATTACATAATGGTTTACAATACAAATATGTTACATCGAAATCAGTTTCTTGAATGCAGTTTTTACACAATATCATACAAACATGGACTCCAAATCTTGTCCTTATTTTAGTATGCAACAGCGGAAGCTCTTAATATTCACCTGAGAATAAACATGCTTTAAACGTCAACAAAAATGTTGGTGAGTTATAGGTTTAACCTATATATATATCAAATCGTAACAATAGACCACAAGATTTCATATTTCAATACACATCCCATACATAGAGATAAAAATCATTCATATGGTGAACACCTGGTAACCGACAATAACAAGATGCATATATAAGAATATCCCCATCATTCCGGGACACCCTTCGGATATGATATAAATTTCGAAGTACTAAAGCATCCGGTACTTTGGATGGGGTTTGTTAGGCCCAATAGATCTATCTTTAGGATTCGCGTCAATTAGGGTGTCTGTTCCCTAATTCTTAGATTACCAGACTTAATAAAAAGGGGCATATTCGATTTTGATAATTCAACCATAGAATGTAATTTCACGTACTTGTGTCTATTTTGTAAATTATTTATAAAACCTGCATGTATTCTCATCCCAAAAATATTAGATTTTAAAAGTGGGACTATAACTCACTTTCACAGATTTTACTTCGTCGGGAAGTAAGACTTGGCCACTGTTGATTCACGAACCTATAACAATATATACATATATATTAAAGTATGTTCAAAATATATTTACAACACTTTTAATATATTTTGATGTTTTAAGTTTATTAAGTCAGCTGTCCTCGTTAGTAACCTATAACTAGTTGTCCACAGTTAGATGTACAGAAATAAATCGATAAATATTATCTTGAATCAATCCACGACCCAGTGTATACGTATCTCAGTATTGATCACAACTCAAACTATATATATTTTGGAATCAACCTCAACCCTGTATAGCTAACTCCAACATTCACATATAGAGTGTCTATGGTTGTTCCAAAATATATATAGATGTGTCAACATGATAGGTCGAAACATTGTATACGTGTCTATGGTATCTCAAGATTACATAATATACAATACAAGTTGATTAAGTTATGGTTGGAATAGATTTGTTACCAATTTTCACGTAGCTAAAATGAGAAAAATTATCCAATCTTGTTTTACCCATAACTTCTTCATTTTAAATCCGTTTTGAGTGAATCAAATTGCTATAATTTCATATTGAACTCTATTTTATGAATCTAAACAGAAAAAGTATAGGTTTATAGTCGGAAAAATAAGTTACAAGTCGTTTTTGTAAAGGTAGTCATTTCAGTCGAAAGAACGACGTCTAGATGACCATTTTAGAAAACATACTTCCACTTTGAGTTTAACCATAATTTTTGGATATAGTTTCATGTTCATAATAAAAATCATTTTCTCAGAATAACAACTTTTAAATCAAAGTTTATCATAGTTTTTAATTAACTAACCCAAAACAGCCCGCGGTGTTACTACGACGGCGTAAATCCGGTTTTACGGTATTTTTCGTGTTTCCAGGTTTTAAATAATTAAGTTAGCATATCATATAGATATAGAACATGTGTTTAGTTGATTTTAAAAGTCAAGTTAGAAGGATTAACTTTTGTTTGGGAACAAGTTTAGAATTAACTAAACTATGTTCTAGTGATTACAAGTTTAAACCTTCGAATAAGATAGCTTTATATGTATGAATCGAATGATGTTATGAACATCATTACTACCTTAATTTCCTTGGATAAACCTACTGGAAAAGAGAAAAATGGATCTAGCTTCAATGGATCCTTGGATGGCTCGAAGTTCTTGAAGCAGAATCATGACACGAAAACAAGTTCAAGTAAGATCATCACTTGAAATAAGATTGTTATAGTTATAGAAATTGAACCAAAGTTTGAATATGATTATTACCTTGTATTAGAATGATAACCTACTGTAAGAAACAAAGATTTCTTGAGGTTGGATGATCACCTTACATGATTGGAAGTGAGCTAGCAAACTTGAAAGTATTCTTGATTTTATGAAACTAGAACTTTTGGAATTTATGAAGAACACTTAGAACTTGAAGATAGAACTTGAGAGAGATCAATTAGATGAAGAAAATTGAAGAATGAAAGTGTTTGTAGGTGTTTTTGGTCGTTGGTGTATGGATTAGATATAAAGGATATGTAATTTTGTTTTCATGTAAATAAGTCATGAATGATTACTCATATTTTTGAAATTTTATGAGATATTTCATGCTAGTTGCCAAATGATGGTTCCCACATGTGTTAGGTGACTCACATGGGCTGCTAAGAGCTGATCATTGGAGTGTATATACCAATAGTACATACATCTAAAAGCTGTGTATTGTACGAGTACGAATACGGGTGCATACGAGTAGAATTGTTGATGAAACTGAACGAGGATGTAATTGTAAGCATTTTTGTTAAGTAGAAGTATTTTGATAAGTGTATTGAAGTCTTTCAAAAGTGTATAAATACATATTAAAACACTACATGTATATACATTTTAACTGAGTCGTTAAGTCATCGTTAGTCGTTACATGTAAGTGTTGTTTTGAAACCTTTAGGTTAACGATCTTGTTAAATGTTGTTAACTCAATGTTTATAATATCAAATGAGATTTTAAATTATTATATTATCATGATATTATCATGTATGAATATCTCTTAATATGATATATATACATTAAATGTCTTTACAACGATAATCGTTACATATATGTCTCGTTTAAAAATCATTAAGTTAGTAGTCTTGTTTTTACATATGTAGTTCATTGTTAATATACTTTATGATATGTTTTCTTATCATAGTATCATGTTAACTATATATATATATCCATATATATGTCATCATATAGTTTTTACAAGTTTTAACGTTCGTGAATCACCGATCAACTTGGGTGGTCAATTGTCTATATGAAACATATTTCAATTAATCAAGTCTTAACAAGTTTGATTGCTTAACATGTTGGAAACATTTAATCATGTAAATATCAATCTCAATTAATATATATAAACATGGAAAAGTTCGGGTCACTACAGTACCTACCCGTTAAATAAATTTCGTCCCGAAATTTTAAGCTGTTGAAGGTGTTGACGAATCTTCTGGAAATAGATGCGGGTATTTCTTCTTCATCTGATCTTCACGCTCCCAGGTGAACTCGGGTCCTCTACGAGCATTCCATCGAACCTTAACAATTGGTATCTTGTTTTGCTTAAGTCTTTTAACCTCACGATCCATTATTTCGACGGGTTCTTCGATGAATTGAAGTTTTTCGTTGATTTGGATTTCATCTAACGGAATAGTGAGATCTTCTTTAGCAAAACATTTCTTTAAATTCGAGACGTGGAAAGTGTTATGTACAGCCGCGAGTTGTTGAGGTAACTCTAGTCGGTAAGCTACTGGTCCGACACGATCAATAATCTTGAATGGTCCAATATACCTTGGATTTAATTTCCCTCGTTTACCAAATCGAACAACGCCTTTCCAAGGTGCAACTTTAAGCATGACCATCTCTCCAATTTCAAATTCTATATCTTTTCTTTTAATGTCAGCGTAGCTCTTTTGTCGACTTTGGGCGGTTTTCAACCGTTGTTGAATTTGGATGATCTTCTCGGTAGTTTCTTGTATAATCTCCGGACCCGTAATCTGTCTATCCCCCACTTCACTCCAACAAATCGGAGACCTGCACTTTCTACCATAAAGTGCTTCAAACGGCGCCATCTCAATGCTTGAATGGTAGCTGTTGTTGTAGGAAAATTCTGCTAACGGTAGATGTCGATCCCAACTGTTTCCGAAATCAATAACACATGCTCGTAGCATGTCTTCAAGCGTTTGTATCGTCCTTTCGCTCTGCCCATCAGTTTGTGGATGATAGGCAGTACTCATGTCTAGACGAGTTCCTAATGCTTGCTGTAATGTCTGCCAGAATCTTGAAATAAATCTGCCATCCCTATCAGAGATAATAGAGATTGGTATTCCATGTCTGGAGACGACTTCCTTCAAATACAGTCGTGCTAACTTCTCCATCTTGTCATCTTCTCTTATTGGTAGGAAGTGTGCTGATTTGGTGAGACGATCAACTATTACCCAAATAGTATCAAAACCACTTGCAGTCCTTGGCAATTTAGTGATGAAATCCATGGTAATGTTTTCCCATTTCCATTCCGGGATTTCGGGTTGTTGAAGTAGACCTGATGGTTTCTGATGCTCAGCTTTGACCTTAGAACACGTCAAACATTCTCCTACGTATTTAGCAACATCGGCTTTCATACCCGGCCACCAAAAATGTTTCTTGAGATCCTTGTACATCTTCCCCGTTCCAGGATGTATTGAGTATCTGGTTTTATGAGCTTCTCTAAGTACCATTTCTCTCATATCTCCAAATTTTGGTACCCAAATCCTTTCAGCCCTATACCGGGTTCCATCTTCCCGAATATTAAGATGCTTCTCCGATCCTTTGGGTATTTCATCCTTTAAATTTCCCTCTTTTAAAACTCCTTGTTGCGCCTCCTTTATTTGAGTAGTAATGTTATTATGAATCATTATATTCATAGATTTTACTCGAATGGGTTCTCTGTCCTTCCTGCTCAAGGCATCGGCTACCACATTTGCCTTCCCCGGGTGGTAACGAATCTCAAAGTCGTAATCATTCAATAATTCAATCCACCTACGCTGCCTCATATTCAGTTGTTTCTGATTAAATATGTGTTGAAGACTTTTGTGGTCGGTATATATAATACTTTTGACCCCATATAAGTAGTGCCTCCAAGTCTTTAATGCAAAAACAACCGCGCCTAATTCCAAATCATGCGTCGTATAATTTTGTTCGTGAATCTTCAATTGTCTAGACGCATAAGCAATCACCTTCGTTCGTTGCATTAATACACAACCGAGACCTTGCTTTGATGCATCACAATAAATCACAAAATCATCATTCCCTTCAGGCAATGACAATATAGGTGCCGTAGTTAGCTTTTTCTTCAATAACTGAAACGCTTTCTCTTGTTCATCATTCCATTCAAATTTCTTCCCTTTATGCGTTAATGCAGTCAAGGGTTTTGCTATTCTGGAAAAGTCTTGGATGAACCTTCTGTAGTAACCAGCTAGTCCTAAAAACTGGCGTATGTGTTTCGGAGTTTTCGGGGTTTCCCACTTTTCAACAGTTTCTATCTTTGCCGGATCCACCTTAATACCTTCTTTGTTCACTATGTGACCGAGGAATTGAACTTCTTCCAACCAAAATGCACACTTTGAAAACTTAGCGTACAATTCTTCCTTCCTCAATACTTCTAACACCTTTCTCAAATGTTCACCGTGTTCTTGGTCATTCTTTGAGTAAATAAGTATGTCATCAATGAAAACAATGACAAACTTGTCAAGGTATGGTCCACACACTCGGTTCATAAGGTCCATGAACACAGCTGGTGCATTAGTTAAACCAAACGGCATGACCATAAACTCGTAATGACCGTAACGTGTTCTGAAAGCAGTCTTTGGAATATCATCTTCTTTCACCCGCATTTGATGATACCCGGAACGTAAGTCAATCTTTGAATAAACAGACGAGCCTTGTAGTTGATCAAATAAGTCGTCGATTCTCGGTAGTGGGTAGCGGTTCTTGATGGTAAGTTTGTTCAACTCTCGGTAGTCGATACACAACCTGAATGTACCATCTTTCTTCTTGACAAACAAAACAGGAGCTCCCCACGGTGATGTGCTTGGTCGAATGAAACCACGCTCTAAAAGTTCTTGTAATTGGCTTTGCAGTTCTTTCATCTCGCTGGGTGCGAGTCTGTAAGGAGCACGAGCTATTGGTGCAGCTCCTGGTACAAGATCTATTTGAAATTCAACGGATCGATGTGGGGGTAATCCCGGTAATTCTTTCGGAAATACATCGGGAAATTCTTTTGCAATGGGAACATCATTGATGCTCTTTTCTTCAGTTTGTACTTTCTCGACGTGTGCTAGAACAGCATAGCAACCTTTTCTTATTAGTTTTTGTGCCTTCAAATTACTAATAAGATGTAGCTTCGTGTTGCCCTTTTCTCCGTACACCATTAAGGGTTTTCCTTTTTCTCGTATAATGCGAATTGCATTTTTGTAACAAACGATCTCCGCTTTCACTTCTTTCAACCAGTCCATACCGATTATCACATCAAAACTCCCTAACTCTACTGGTATCAAATCAATCTTAAATGTTTCGCTAACCAGTTTAATTTCTCGATTCCGACATATATTATCTGCTGAAATTAATTTACCATTTGCTAATTCGAGTAAAAATTTACTATCCAAAGGCGTCATTGGACAACTTAATTTAGCACAAAAATCTCTACTCATATAGCTTCTATCCGCACCCGAATCAAATAAAACGTAAGCAGATTTATTGTCAATAAGAAACGTACCCGTAACAAGCTCCGAGTCTTCCTGTGCCTCTATCGCATTAATATTGAAAACTCTTCCACGGCCTTGTCCATTCGTGTTCTCCTGGTTCGGGCAATTTCTAATAATGTGGCCTGGTTTTCCACATTTATAACAAACTACATTGGCATAACTTGCTCCGACACTACTTGCTCCGCCATTACTCGTTCCGACACCATTTGTTCCTTTCGTTCTATTAGCTCCTGGTCCGTAGACCTCACACTTCGCCGCGCTATGACCATTTCTTTTACACTTGTTGCAAAATTTGGTGCAGAACCCCGAGTGATTCTTTTCACACCTTTGGCATAGCTGCTTCTGATTGTTATTGTTGTTGCGGTTATTATTGTTGTTGGGATGATTGTTGTAGTTGCTGTTGTTGTTGTTGTTGTTGTTGTTGTTGGGCCGTTTGTTGTAGTTGCGATTGATGTTGCGATTGTTGGGATAATTGTTGCGATTATTGTTGTAATTACTGTTGTTGTTGTATTGGTGATTCTTATCACCGTTTTCCTCCCACTTTCTTTTGACTTGCTTCACATTGGCCTCTTCAGCCGTCTGTTCTTTAATTCTTTCTTCAATCTGGTTCACTAGTTTGTGAGCCATTCTACATGCCTGTTGTATGGAGGCGGGCTCGTGTGAACTTATATCTTCTTGGATTCTTTCCGGTAATCCTTTCACAAACGCATCGATCTTCTCTTCCTCATCTTCGAATGCTCCCGGACACAATAGGCACAATTCTGTGAATCGTCTTTCGTACGTGGTAATATCAAATCCTTGGGTTCGTAACCCTCTAAGTTCTGTCTTGAGCTTATTGACCTCGGTTCTGGGACGGTACTTCTCGTTCATCAAGTGCTTGAATGCTGACCACGGTAGTGCGTACGCATCATCTTGTCCCACTTGCTCTAGATAGGTATTCCACCATGTTAACGCAGAACCTGTGAAGGTATGCGTAGCGTACTTCACTTTGTCCTCTTCAGTACACTTACTTATGGCAAACACCGATTCAACCTTCTCGGTCCACCGTTTCAATCCGATCGGTCCTTCGGTTCCATCAAATTCCAAAGGTTTGCAGGCAGTGAATTCTTTGTAGGTGCATCCTACACGATTTCCTGTACTGCTAGATCCAAGGTTATTGTTGGTATGTAGTGCAGCCTGTACTGCGGCTATGTTTGAAGCTAGAAAAGTACGGAATTCCTCTTCATTCATATTCACGGTGTGTCGAGTAGTCGGTGCCATTTCCTTCAAAATAGTTAAATGGAACAAGTTAATCATACAGAATATTAAGAGTAGTTAATAGTATTTCGTAGCATAATATGAACTCATTTATAAAAGCTTTTTCTTCATATTAGCGTTTTATAAGTTTAAATTCGGGTAGTACCTACCCGTTAAGTTCATACTTAGTAGCTAATATACAATTCAACTACTACAATTCTATATGAAAAACTGATTGTAATAATATTTCGCGTTCAAACTTTTATACAATATTTTACAAACTTACAATACCGCTTATTTTACATAAAGCATGAAATATAGCACACAATAACTTTGATACAAGATAGTTGTGAAGACAATTCTAGCTAGTACACAAGTCGTTCGGCAAAGGCAATAAAGACACGTAATTCATACGTCCAGAAACAAGTCATGCATTCTGGTTTTACTAGGATTACTTCCCATCCTTGGTCTTGTGCAACATAACCGTTATGGCCGTTGATAAGACAGCGTGTTGTAACGTCATCAAAGGGACGAGGGTTACGTAATGTCCAACAGTCCCGTAATAATCTAAAAACCTCATTTCTTACCCCAATTACCGACTCCGTCACTTGTGGAAACGTTTTGTTTAATAGTTGTAGCCCGATGTTCTTGTTCTCACTTTGGTGAGAAGCGAACATTACTAATCCGTAAGCATAACATGCTTCTTTATGTTGCATGTTAGCCACTTTTTCTAAATCACGAAGTCCAATATTCGGATATATTGAGTCAAAATAATTTCTTAACCCGTTGCGTAAAATAGCATTTGGGTTCCCCGCAATATATGCGTCAAAGTAAACACATCGTAACTTATGGGTTTCCCAATGTGATATCCCCCATCTTTCAAACGAAAGTCTCTTATAAACCAAGACATTCTTGGAACGTTCTTCGAATGTCTTACAAACTGATCTCGCCTTAAATAGTTGTGCCGAAGAATTCTGGCCGACTCTAGACAAGATTTCATCAATCATGTCTCCGGGTAGGTCTCTTAAAATATTGGGTTGTCTATCCATTTTGTGTTTTTAAACTGTAAAATAGACAAGAGTTAGTTTCATAAAAAAAATACTTATTAATACAAGCAATTTTTACATATATCATAAAGCATAAGAACACTATATTACATATATTACACCACACGAATACAACTATCTTATTCCGACTCGCTCGTTTCTTCTTCTTCGGTTTTGGTTCGTTTTGCCAAGTTTCTAGGGATATATGATGTTCCCCTAATACGAGCCGTCGTTGTCCACATTGGTTTAGAAAAACCTGGTGGTTTAGAGGTTCCCGGGTCATTGTTACAACTTAAGGACTTCGGGGGTTGACGATACATATAAAGTTCATCGGGGTTGGAATTAGATTTCTCTATTTTTATGCCCTTTCCCTTATTATTTTCTTTTGCCTTTTTAAATTCAGTTGGGGTAATTTCTATAACATCATCGGAATTCTCGTCGGAATCCGATTCATCGGAGAATTGGTAATCCTCCCAATATTTTGCTTCCTTGGCGGAAACACCATTGACCATAATTAACTTTGGTCGGTTGGTTGAGGATTTTCTTTTACTTAACCGTTTTATTATTTCCCCCACCGGTTCTATTTCTTCATCCGGTTCCGATTCTTCTTCCGGTTCCGATTCTTCTTCCGGTTCCGACTCTTCTTCCGGTTCCTCTTCGGGAACTTGTGAATCAGTCCACAAATCATTCCAATTTACATTTGACTCTTCATTATTATTAGGTGAGTCAATGGGACTTGTTCTAGAGGTAGACATCTATCACATAATATCAAACACGTTAAGAGATTAATATATCACATAATATTCATATGTTAAAAATATATAGTTTCCAACAAAAATGTTAAGCAATCATTTTTAAAGAAAACACGGTCGAAGTCCAGACTCACTAATGCATCCTAACAAACTCGATAAGACACACTAATGCAAATTTTCTGGTTCTCTAAGACCAACGCTCGGATACCAACTGAAATGTCCCGTTCTTATTGATTAAAAACGTTCCATATTAATTGATTTCGTTGCGAGGTTTTGACCTCTATATGAGACGTTTTTCAAAGACTGCATTCATTTTTAAAACAAACCATAACCTTTATTTCATAAATAAAGTTTTAAAAAGCTTTACGTAGATTATCAAATAATGATAATCTAAAATATCCTGTTTACACACGACCATTACATAATGGTTTACAATACAAATATGTTACATCGAAATCAGTTTCTTGAATGCAGTTTTTACACAATATCATACAAACATGGACTCCAAATCTTGTCCTTATTTTAGTATGCAACAGCGGAAGCTCTTAATATTCACCTGAGAATAAACATGCTTTAAACGTCAACAAAAATGTTGGTGAGTTATAGGTTTAACCTATATATATATCAAATCGTAACAATAGACCACAAGATTTCATATTTCAATACACATCCCATACATAGAGATAAAAATCATTCATATGGTGAACACCTGGTAACCGACAATAACAAGATGCATATATAAGAATATCCCCATCATTCCGGGACACCCTTCGGATATGATATAAATTTCGAAGTACTAAAGCATCCGGTACTTTGGATGGGGTTTGTTAGGCCCAATAGATCTATCTTTAGGATTCGCGTCAATTAGGGTGTCTGTTCCCTAATTCTTAGATTACCAGACTTAATAAAAAGGGGCATATTCGATTTTGATAATTCAACCATAGAATGTAATTTCACGTACTTGTGTCTATTTTGTAAATCATTTATAAAACCTGCATGTATTCTCATCCCAAAAATATTAGATTTTAAAAGTGGGACTATAACTCACTTTCACAGATTTTACTTCGTCGGGAAGTAAGACTTGGCCACTGTTGATTCACGAACCTATAACAATATATACATATATATTAAAGTATGTTCAAAATATATTTACAACACTTTTAATATATTTTGATGTTTTAAGTTTATTAAGTCAGCTGTCCTCGTTAGTAACCTATAACTAGTTGTCCACAGTTAGATGTACAGAAATAAATCGATAAATATTATCTTGAATCAATCCACGACCCAGTGTATACGTATCTCAGTATTGATCACAACTCAAACTATATATATTTTGGAATCAACCTCAACCCTGTATAGCTAACTCCAACATTCACATATAGAGTGTCTATGGTTGTTCCGAAATATATATAGATGTGTCAACATGATAGGTCGAAACATTGTATACGTGTCTATGGTATCTCAAGATTACATAATATACAATACAAGTTGATTAAGTTATGGTTGGAATAGATTTGTTACCAATTTTCACGTAGCTAAAATGAGAAAAATTATCCAATCTTGTTTTACCCATAACTTCTTCATTTTAAATCCGTTTTGAGTGAATCAAATTGCTATAATTTCATATTGAACTCTATTTTACGAATCTAAACAGAAAAAGTATAGGTTTATAGTCGGAAAAATAAGTTACAAGTCGTTTTTGTAAAGGTAGTCATTTCAGTCGAAAGAACGACGTCTAGATGACCATTTTAGAAAACATACTTCCACTTTGAGTTTAACCATAATTTTTGGATATAGTTTCATGTTCATAATAAAAATCAATTTCTCAGAATAACAACTTTTAAATCAAAGTTTATCATAGTTTTTAATTAACTAACCCAAAACAGCCCGCGGTGTTACTACGACGGCGTAAATCCGGTTTTACGGTGTTTTTCGTGTTTCCAGGTTTTAAATAATTAAGTTAGCATATCATATAGATATAGAACATGTGTTTAGTTGATTTTAAAAGTCAAGTTAGAAGGATTAACTTTTATTTGCGAACAAGTTTAGAATTAACTAAACTATGTTCTAGTGATTACAAGTTTAAACCTTCGAATAAGATAGCTTTATATGTATGAATCGAATGATGTTATGAACATCATTACTACCTTAATTTCCTTGGATAAACCTACTGGAAAAGAGAAAAATGGATCTAGCTTCAATGGATCCTTGGATGGCTCGAAGTTCTTGAAGCAGAATCATGACACGAAAACAAGTTCAAGTAAGATCATCACTTGAAATAAGATTGTTATAGTTATAGAAATTGAACCAAAGTTTGAATATGATTATTACCTTGTATTAGAATGATAACCTACTGTAAGAAACAAAGATTTCTTGAGGTTGGATGATCACCTTACAAGATTGGAAGTGAGCTAGCAAACTTGAAAGTATTCTTGATTTTATGAAACTAGAACTTTTGGAATTTATGAAGAACACTTAGAACTTGAAGATAGAACTTGAGAGAGATCAATTAGATGAAGAAAATTGAAGAATGAAAGTGTTTGTAGGTGTTTTTGATCGTTGGTGTATGGATTAGATATAAAGGATATGTAATTTTGTTTTCATGTAAATAAGTCATGAATGATTACTCATATTTTTGAAATTTTATGAGATATTTCATGCTAGTTGCCAAATGATGGTTCCCACATGTGTTAGGTGACTCACATGGGCTGCTAAGAGCTGATCATTGGAGTGTATATACCAATAGTACATACATCTAAAAGCTGTGTATTGTACGAGTACGAATACGGGTGCATACGAGTAGAATTGTTGATGAAACTGAACGAGGATGTAATTGTAAGCATTTTTGTTAAGTAGAAGTATTTTGATAAGTGTATTGAAGTCTTTCAAAAGTGTATAAATACATATTAAAACACTACATGTATATACATTTTAACTGAGTCGTTAAGTCATCGTTAGTCGTTACATGTAAGTGTTGTTTTGAAACCTTTAGGTTAACGATCTTGTTAAATGTTGTTAACTCAATGTTTATAATATCAAATGAGATTTTAAATTATTATATTATCATGATATTATCATGTATGAATATCTCTTAATATGATATATATACATTAAATGTCTTTACAACGATAATCGTTACATATATGTCTCGTTTAAAAATCATTAAGTTAGTAGTCTTGTTTTTACATATGTAGTTCATTGTTAATATACTTTATGATATGTTTTCTTATCATAGTATCATGTTAACTATATATATATATCCATATATATGTCATCATATAGTTTTTACAAGTTTTAACGTTCGTGAATCACCGATCAACTTGGGTGGTCAATTGTCTATATGAAACATATTTCAATTAATCAAGTCTTAACAAGTTTGATTGCTTAACATGTTGGAAACATTTAATCATGTAAATATCAATCTCAATTAATATATATAAACATGGAAAAGTTCGGGTCACTACATACAGTGGAAGATTTCTTTAATACCTGAGAATAAACATGCTTTAAAGTGTCAACCAAAAGGTTGGTGAGTTCATAGGTTTATCATAACAATCATTTCAATATATTAATAGACCACAAAATTTCCGTTTATAAATATATGTACACTCGCAAGTGTATAAAAGTATTCTATAAGTTGTAGGCACCCGGTAACAAGCCTTAACGTTCATGTTTTACCCTCTGAAGTACACCAGATCAGGTGTGATTAAAATAACCTCGAAGTACTAAAGCATCCCATAGTCAGGATGGGGTTTGTCAGGCCCAATAGATCTATCTTTAGGATTCGCGCCTACCGTACATAGACAAGTAGTTTAATGTTACCAAGCTAAGGGTATATTTTTGGTTTAAACCCACGTAGAATTAGTTTTAGTACTTGTGCCTATTTCGTAAAACATTTATAAAACAACGCATGTATTCTCAGCCTAAAAATATATATTGCAAAAGCAATTAAAAAGGGAGCAAATGAAACTCACAATACTGTATTTCGTAGTAAAAATACATATAACGTCATTTAACAAGTGCAAGGTTGGCCTCGGATTCACGAACGTATCAATATTGAGATTCAATATTGCAGGAAAGTACGTAGACGCAACGGAGATGATAAACACTAGATTGACCTCACGAGCATACCCATGAACCATACCCATCACCTCCATAGCTATAACCCATAATTTCCTTAGCTTCTACTCATTCAAAAAAACTATTTTGAAATCACTCGGACAGCACTCCGTCGTAATATTTTATGTATAATAATAATATCTTGAAATAATACAGAGCAAAAATATATATATATATATATATATATATATATATATATATATATATATATATATATATATATATATAAATCGATTGAGAGAGTTTAGAGAAATATATTTTCAAGTTTCTATGAAATAATGAAACCTATTGAATTCTATTTATAATAGATTTTTGAATTATTAAAGTGAATTATTAAAGTATGAATTATTAAAGTGAATTATTAAAGTATGAATTATTAAAGTGAATTATTAAAGTATGAATTATTAAAGTGAATTATTAAAGTATGAATTATTAAAGTGAATTATTAAAGTATGAATTATTAAAGTAAATTATTAAAGTTAAAGTAAAGTAAAAGTAAAGTAAAGGTAAAGTTAAAGTATAGTAAAAGTATAAAAACTATGTATGTATAATACGCGTATAAATATATATAATATTAATTTAAATCGTTATATATATATTTAATGAAATAAATTATAAATATAGTTATATTTATTATACTGGTTAAGTAATGAGTTGTCAAAAGTGATTCTAGATATTTATAAACGTTATATACGTTTTAATAATAAAGTTCTTTTTAAACTGAAAACATCTTTGTACGTTTGAAAATAGATTAATAGAATATTATGGAAACCGATTCTCCACTAACTTTTGTCTAACTTTCGTAAATGACACTTTTTGTTTTTATTTATAAATAGCTTTACAAATTATTCTGAATATCGTTAAGAGGAATAGATTTTTCTCAAATCATAGTGGACCTCTCAACAGAGACTTGTAATCATAATTCAATGTTTCTGATAATTCAATTATTTAATATATTTTTTTTTTATTTCGTCGAAAATCTTATTGAAACAAATACGTTCGTGTAAAGTATTATACGTTTAATACTTTATTAATATTCTCAAGTTATAATATATATATATACATATACATATCTATTTATATATAACGGTTCGTGAATCGTCAGAATTTGGTCGAGGTTATAATGAATGTATGAACACAGTTTAAAATTCTTGAGATTTAACTTAACAAACTTTGCTTATCGTGTCAGAATAATATAAAGATTAAAGTTTAAATTTGGTCAGAAATTTCCGGGTCGTCACACGTTTAAATAATAAAAGGTGAAGACAAAAGACAGATTCGACGAATTGAAGACGCAAACGACCAAAAAGCTCAAAAGTATAAATTATAATCAAAGTGGTTCCAATTATTGATGAGAAACGTCTCGAAATTACAAGAGTACAAGACGCAAAACGCAAAATACAAGATATTAAATTGTACGCAAGGACGTTCAAAAATCCGAAACCGGGACCAGAGTCAACTCTCAACGCTCGACGCAACGGTCTAAAAATTACGAGTCAACTATGCACATAAATATAATATAATATTTAAATAATTCTTAAAATTATTTATATATTATATATATATTTATAAACAGTCGGCAAGATGCAAACAAACTCTTGTGAGCTGGAAAAGCAGGCCATGCGATAGCATGGCCTGGAAGCTAAAATTCCATGTGATCGCATGGCAGCAGAAGTCAGGCCACATCTATAAATTTCGCGTGTTTTGGCTCAAATTAACATATCTTTTTCCTTCCTATCTCTCACTCGTATAATATATATATATATATATATATATATATATATATATATATATATATATATATATTATAATTATAATTTTAATTTTAATTGTAATTTTAATTTTAAATTCTAATAATAAGGGTATGTTAGCGAATGTTGTAAGGGTGTAAGTCGAAATTCTGTCCATGTAACGCTACGCTATTTTTAATCATTGTAAGTTATGTTCAACCTTTTTAAATTAATGTCTCGTAGCTAAGTTATTATAATGCTTATTTAAGCCGAAGTAATCGTGATGTTGGGCTAAAATATTAAGACGGGGTAATTGGGCTTTGTACCATAATTAGGGTTTGGACAAAAGAACGACACTTGTGGAAATTAGACTATGGGCTATTAATGGGCTTTATATTAACTAAATGATACCTCATTAATTTAATATATAGACTTATAATTTGACGTATTTATATATTACCACATACGCTTGACTGGGTACGGTGGGCGGGATATCTATAAATACCAATAATTGTTCATTTAACCGGACACGGAACTGCATTAATAGTTAATAGACTTGTTGAAATAGGGGTGAATTACATTCAAGGGTAATTGGTGTAATTGTTAACAAAGTAGTAAAACCTTGGACTATATGCAGTCGATAACTTGGTGTATTCATTAAACAAAGTATTAAGACCTTGTTACAATTCGAATCCCCAATTAGTTGGAATATTTGACTTCGGGAATAAGAATAATTTGACGAAGACTTCCGCATTTTATGATTATGACTGATGGACTATTATGGACAAATCCGTATGGACATATCGAATAATCCAGGACAAAGAACAGTTAACCCATGGTAACAAACTAAAATCAAAACGTCGAACATCGTGATTACGGAAGTTTAAATAAGCATAATTCCTTTATTTCATATTTAATTTCCTTTATTTCATATTTAATTGCACTTTTAATTATCGCACTTTTATTTATTGTCATTTTAATTATCGTACTTTTTAATTATCGCAATTTTATTTACCGTTACTTTTAATTATCGCACTTTAATTATTGTCATTTACTTTACGCTTTAAATTAAGTTATATTTATTTTTAATATTTTACATTAGGTTTTAACTGCGACTAAAGTTTTAAAATAAACAAACCGGTCATTAAACGGTAAAAAACCCCCTTTTATAATAATAATATTACTTATATATATATATATTTTTGTATTTTTACAATTATAAGTTAAAAAATATAGCATTAACTTGGCGAGTTCCCTGTGGACGAACCGGACTTACTAAAAACTACACTACTGTACGATTAGGTACACTGCCTATAAGTGTTGTAGCAAGGTTTAGGTATATCCACTCTATAAATAAACAAATCACTTGTGTAAAATTGTATCGTATTTTATAGTATTTTGTAGCAAAAATATAACTATTTTGTATACACCTCTACGCACATCAAGTATTTTTGGCGCCGCTGCCGGGGACTTGCTTAAACGCCGGAAGCGAAACGCTATATATATATATATATATATATATATATATATATATATATATATATATATATATATATATATATATATATATATATATATATATATATATATATAAAGATTTTTTATTAAGTTCTTTGTATAAAAAAATATACGTTTTAAATATTAAAAATACAAAAATATAAAAAGAAAAACAAAGAAATTATATATTTTTAATAGTTTATTAAAATTATAAAATTATAAAGTTTTTATTTTTATTTAAAAATTAAGTTTTTATTTAATTTTTATATATATTTTGTATAGATATAAATCACAAAACAGAAAAAAATATATGTAAAAAATCACTCGGCCCGAGAACTGTAGCAGCCCAACTTTGTGGCCCGAAACCTTACTCCATGCGATCGCATGGAGTTTTAACTCCAATATCATGCGATCGCATGACTGGCCTTGACACGCCAGGTTTGACCTGATTACAGCAATAATTACGGAGTATATTATTATTATTATTATTAAAACCCTAATTAGGGTTTAGTTTTTAATTAATTAGTTTAGTTTGTATTATTTTTGTATTTTAATTTTAAATTAGTTTTAATAAATATATAAAATTAATACTTTTATAAAATAAATAATATAAAAATAATATTTTTATAAAAATTGTACTTTTTACAACTTTAAGTTTATTTTTATATTTTGTTTATTTTTATTTGTTTTAGCGTAATATTTGTATTTTTCGTTCGTATTTAGTTTTAAGTCATAGTTTTTGCCATAGTTATTTTTATTTCTAGATTTTTAGGCTTTGCCGTAAAATTCCTTAAGTGCTTTTTCTTTAGACTAAGATTTAGGTGCTTTAGAATTTTGCGACGCCATTTTATAAATTTTAGTTCTTTTTAAGTTATTGCCGTTTTAGGATATAGAATTTCTTTTAAGCTTTAATATCTTTAGACGTAAGTTTTAATTTTTAGTTTTTAGACTTTTTAGTTTCGATGCGCTACTTTCTTATTTTTATTTTTCGACGCCTATTATTTTTCGACCTTTTATTTTTCGACGCTCTAATTTTTAGGACATAGAATTTTCTATTTCTTCTCTAAAATTTCTTTAAAATTTCAACGAAAAATTATTTTAAATGGTTAAATTGATAGACATCCAAAATTTTCTGGTTCGTAGTAATAGTTGAATTTGTTAGTGGCGAGTTGTGGGATTTTGATTTAAAAGGTCCTGGCTACCTGCTGCATCTATTGGCTATTCGTAACGTGGGCAAAATCAGAAAAGTCTATTAATTTGATAACTTATATAATTTTTATTTTTATAACTAATAGGATATTCAGTGAATGCACCGAGCAAAACGTTCACCACCTTTTATACGTTCACCACCTATAACTCGATCAAGATATCTAGCCAATATTGTCGCCGTTGATTTTTCTTTAGAATCGTCATCATGTCGACCAAGTACTCCAATTCAAATTTCCGATAATCCATTTTTTGAACCCGACCTCACAATTGAGAATCCGGAGGATATTCAGGGACAATTCAGAGATCCTGAACCATTAATCTTTCCTCCGGAACCACCAATCATTCAAACAGAGATTGTTGAGGAACAACCCATTAAATCAGAATCCCTTAGTGATTCAGATTCAACAAATTCAATCATGGAAAATCTAGAACCTCTAAGTATGGAAGACCGAATGTGAGCTAAACGCACTGGTCAAGGTCACGCAATTACTCAACCAGACATTAATGCGCCAGATTATGAAATTAAACGACAAATCCTACACATGGTAACTAATCAATGCCAATTTAGTGATGCGCCGAAGGAAGATCTAAACGAACATCTTCGTACTTTTAATAGGATCTGTACACTATTTAAAATAAGAGAAGTGGAGGATGAACAGATATATCTCATGTTATTTCTCTGGACTTTAAAGGGAGAAGCCAAAGATTGGTTAGAATCATTACCTGAAGGGGCGATTGATACATGGGATGTTTTAATTGAAAAATTTCTTAAACAATTCTTTCCAGCATCTAAAGCCGTAAGACTTCAAGGAGAATTTGTTACGTTCACACAAAAGCCAAATGAAACTCTATATGAAGCGTGGACCAGATTTGGAAAGTTATTAAGAGGATGTCCGCAACATGGTTTAGACACTTGTCAAATAGTACAAATATTCTACCAAGGATGCGACATCACTACAAGAAAAGACATCGATATAGCAGCTGGTGGTTCCATTATGAAGAAAACCGCAACTGACGCTTACAAAATTATTGATAACACTGCTTCCCACTCACATGAGTGGCATCAAGAAAAAGATATCGTTAGATCATCTAAAACAGCTAGAGCCGATTCTAGCCATGACTTAGATTCCATTTCCGCAAAGATAGATGCTGTCGAGAGACGAATGGAAAAGATGACTAAAGATATCCACTCAATACGAATTAGTTGTGAGCAGTGTGGAGGACCACATTTGACAAAATATTGTCTCAGTATTGAACCAACAATGGAACAAAGAGAGAATGTTTCATACATGAACCAAAGGCCTGGAAATAATTATCAGAATAATTATCAACCGCCAAGACCGATCTACAATCAAAACCAGAATTATAACCGAAATGTTCCATACAACAACCAACAAGGTCCTAGCAATCAGCAAGTATCCAATAATACTTACAATCAGCAAAGACCTATTTTTCAAAATAAACCACCACAAACCGATGATAAAAAGCCAAATTTAGAAGATATGATGTCGAAGCTAGTTGAATCTCAAACTCAATTTTTCACATCTCAGAAACAAACTAATGAACAAAATTCTCAAGCATTTAGAAATCAACAAGCTTCTATTCAAAATTTGAAACAAGAAGTAAGTAACCTAGCAAGGTTAATAATTGAAAGAAAACCGGAAAGTCTACCTAGTGATAAAATGCTAACCCCCGAAATGAAACAGCTAAAGCCATTACCACAAGAAGTGGTATTACACTTAAACCACCTGAAATGTCTGTAATTTCTGATGACTCTACTCCTACTACACAAGAACCACAATCTGAGCAAGATAAGGAAACAGAACCGGTAGTTGAAAAGGTTAATGAAGATAACACAGTTAAAGCAAAACCTTATGTTTAACCATACCAACCACCACTTCCTTACCCAAGTAAAATGAGAAAAGAGAAACTTGAAGCCGAGCAATCCAAATTCTTGGATATGTTTAAACAGATAAATGTTAATCTTCCTTTCATTGATGTAATTTCAGGAATGCCTAGATATGCTAAATTCTTGAAAGATCTAATCACAAATAGAAAGAAAATGGAAGAACTCTCGTCTGTTACAATGAATGCTAATTGCTCTGCAGTGCTGTTGAATAAGATACCAGAAAAATTATCAGATCCAGGAAGTTTCACAATTCCATGTTTTCTGGGTAGTCTTAGTTCAATAGAAGCATTGGCAGACTTAGGTGCTAGTATAAATCTAATGCCGTATTCACTATACGCTAAACTAGACCTTGGAGAATTGAAACCAACACGAATAAGTATACAACTAGCCGATCGATCAGAAAAATATCCTAGAGGGATAATGGAAAACATGCTAGTTAAAGTTGGTACTTTAGTATTTCCAGTAGATTTTGTTATTCTGGATATGGAATAAGATTCCCGAGTTCCTCTCATATTAGGAAGACCATTCTTAAACACGGCTAAAGCAATAATAGACATGTTTGGTAAGAAACCAACCCTAAGTATAGAGGACGAGAGTGTTACCTTTTCTATTGATAGAGCAATGCAACAACCGCAATCTGCAGATGATACATATTATTATATTCAAACTACAGATTCACATGCAGAATTGTTAGAAGAATTTCCAGAATTACAAGAAACAGAAGAATGTTCTTTAGGAGAAGGAACTGAACCAATTGATGAAACTGAAATGTTAGCTACACTTATGGCTAATGGATATGAACCAATAATAGAAGAAATTCAAATGCTAAAAGAAGAAGACAGATATCGATATAAATCATCGATAGAAGAACCACCGACATTAGAGTTAAAGCCACTTCCAAACCATTTGGAATATGCTTATTTACATGGTGAATCTGAATTACCTGTAATAATATCGTCTTCTCTTACCGAAAATGAAAAATCTCAACTCATTACTGTGCTAAAAGCTCATAAACCAGCTATTGCATGGAAAATTCATTATATTAAAGGAATAAGTCCTTCGTATTGCACACATAAAATCCTTATAAAAGAAGGTCATAAAACGTATGTGCAACGCCAAAGAAGACTAAATCCTAATATGCAAGATGTTGTTAAGTAAGAAATTATTAAACTGCTTGAAGCAGGTTTAATTTATCCAATCTCTGATAGTCCATGGGTAAGCCCAGTTCAATGCGTACCTAAGAAGGGTGGCATGACTGTCATCACAAATGAGAAAAATAAGCTTATTCCTACTAGGACTGTAACAGGATGGCGTGTTTGTATTGATTATAGAAAATTAAATGACGCCACCAGAAAAGATCATTTTCCCTTACCTTTCATTGATCAAATGTTGGAAAGATTAGCCGGAAATAGTTATTATTGTTTTCTTGATGATTTTTCCGGATATTTTCAAATTCCAATAGCACCCGAAGATCAAGAGAAAACCAGGTTCACATGCCCTTATGGTACTTTTGCTTACAAACGCATGCCATTTGGATTTTGCAACGCCCCTGCAACCTTTCAAAGGTGCATGATGGCGATTTTTCACGACATGATAGAGGAATGCATGGAAGTTTTTGTGACGATCGCTCCAAATCCATATGGACAATACGTCATTCATTGATTTCATTGCGAGGTATTTGACCTCTATATGATACATTTTGTAAACATTGCATTCTTTTGAAAAGGCACACCATAAATGAATATTTAAATCAAAGGTTTTCGACATCTGATGATTTCTACATATAGACAATCACCGTAAATAATAGTTTACAATAGTACTTCCGTTGACAATGCAGTCAAAATAAGATACATGGTGATAATTTGGTGAATGCAACGTTTCCTTGAAAAGTATGTCATGTAAGACTCCATGCACATAGCTTGTCTAACATATAAGCAACAGCGGAAGACTTCTAGGAAGCCTGAGAATAAACATGCTAACAAGTGTCAACACAAAGGTTGGTGAGTTCATAGTTTTAATGTTTCGCATAATCTGTGTATAAAGGTGGATCACAAGATTTCAGTTGTTTCATCCAAAAACGTTTATCAAAATATTCTACAAGATTGAGCACCCTGGTAACTAAACTTAACGTATATATAATTTGTACCCTTTGTATAATCATCTTAATAGTACACGCAAACCAACGTGTACGCTTCTCAAATAGCATACATCCGTTAAAAGGCTAGCGCTCTAGCTCGGACGGGGATATCAAGCCCTATGGATCCATATACTACTACTCGCGCCCACCAGTTCTTATAACTGGCAGTTACTAGTTACCAAAGCTAAGGGATTTTCGGTTCAAACTCAGTGTAGAATTTAGTATGTACTTGTATCCATTGCGTTTAAAATAAAGTGCATGTATTCTCAGCCCAAAAATATAGATTGCAAAAGCAATTAAAAAGGGAGCAAATGAAACTCACCTTAGCAGCACATAAAGTTGTTCACCAAAACGTGACCGAAACTCGGAATATCAAATAACCGTAGATCTCAACCTAGAGAACATATGTTGGTTAATAAATGTCTATCAAGCTAGGTCAGATCTGAAATGTCCCGTTCTTATTGATTAAAAATGTTCCATATTAATTGATTTCGTTGCGAGGTTTTGACCTCTATATGAGACGTTTTTCAAAGACTGCATTCATTTTTAAAACAAACCATAACCTTTATTTCATCAATAAAGGTTTAAAAAGCTTTACGTAGATTATCAAATAATGATAATCTAAAATATCCTGTTTACACACGACCATTACATAATGGTTTACAATACAAATATGTTACAACAAAAAGTTTCTTGAATGTAGTTTTTACACAATATCATACAAGCATGGACTCCAAATCTCGTCCTTATTTAAGTATGCGACAGCGGAAGCTCTTAATAATCACCTGTGAATAAACATGCTTAAAACGTCAACAAAAATGTTGGTGAGTTATAGGTTTAACCTATATATATCAAATCATAATAATAGACCACAAGATTTCATATTTCAATACACATCCCATACATAGAGATAAAAATCATTCATATGGTGAACACCTGGTAACCGACATTAACAAGATGCATATATAAGAATATCCCCATCATTCCGGGACACCCTTCGGATATGATATAAATTTCGAAGTACTAAAGCATCCGGTACTTTGGATGGGGCTTGTTGGGCCTGATAGATCTATCTTTAGGATTCGCGTCAATTAGGGTGTCTGTTCCCTAATTCTTAGATTACCAGACTTAATAAAAAGGGGCATATTCGATTTCGATAATTCAACCATAGAATGTAGTTTCACGTACTTGTGCCTATTTTGTAAATCATTTATAAAACCTGCATGTATTCTCATCCCAAAAATATTAGATTTTAAAAGTGGGACTATAACTCACTTTTACAAATTTTTACTTCGTCGGGAAGTAAGACTTGGCCACTGGTTGATTTACGAACCTATAACAATATATACATATATATCAAAGTATGTTCAAAATATATTTACAACACTTTTAATATATTTTGATGTTTTAAGTTTATTAAGTCAGCTGTCCTCGTTAGTAACCTACAACTAGTTGTCCACAGTTAGATGTACAGAAATAAATCGATAAATATTATCTTGAATCAATCCACGACCCAGTGTATACGTATCTCAGTATTGATCACAACTCAAACTATATATATTTTGGAATCAACCTCAACCCTGTATAGCTAACTCCAACATTCACATATAGAGTGTCTATGGTTGTTCCGAAATATATATAGATGTGTCGACATGATAGGTCGAAACATTGTATACATGTCTATGGTATCTCAAGATTACATAATATACAATACAAGTTGATTAAGTTATGGTTGGAATAGATTTGTTACCAATTTTCACGTAGCTAAAATGAGAAAAATTATCCAATCTTGTTTTACCCATAACTTCTTCATTTTAAATCCGTTTTGAGTGAATCAAATTGCTATGGTTTCATATTGAACTCTATTTTATGAATCTAAACAGAAAAAGTATAGGTTTATAGTCGGAAAAATAAGTTACAAGTCGTTTTTGTAAAGGTAGTCATTTCAGTCGAAAGAACGACGTCTAGATGACCATTTTAGAAAACATACTTCCACTTTGAGTTTAACCATAATTTTTGGATATAGTTTCATGTTCATAATAAAAATCATTTTCTCAGAATAACAACTTTTAAATCAAAGTTTATCATAGTTTTTAATTAACTAACCCAAAACAGCCCGCGGTGTTACTACGACGGCGTAAATCCGGTTTTACGGTGTTTTTCGTGTTTCCAGGTTTTAAATCATTAAGTTAGCATATCATATAGATATAGAACATGTGTTTAGTTGATTTTAAAAGTCAAGTTAGAAGGATTAACTTTTGTTTGCGAACAAGTTTAGAATTAACTAAACTATGTTCTAGTGATTACAAGTTTAAACCTTCGAATAAGATAGCTTTATATGTATGAATCGAATGATGTTATGAACATCATTACTACCTTAAGTTCCTTGGATAAACCTACTGGAAAAGAGAAAAATGGATCTAGCTTCAATGGATCCTTGGATGGCTCGAAGTTCTTGAAGCAGAATCATGACACGAAAACAAGTTCAAGTAAGATCATCACTTGAAATAAGATTGTTATAGTTATAGAAATTGAACCAAAGTTTGAATATGATTATTACCTTGTATTAGAATGATAACCTACTGTAAGAAACAAAGATTTCTTGAGGTTGGATGATCACCTTACAAGATTGGAAGTGAGCTAGCAAACTTGAAAGTATTCTTGATTTTATGTAACTAGAACTTTTGGAATTTATGAAGAACACTTAGAACTTGAAGATAGAACTTGAGAGAGATCAATTAGATGAAGAAAATTGAAGAATGAAAGTGTTTGTAGGTGTTTTTGGTCGTTGGTGTATGGATTAGATATAAAGGATATGTAATTTTGTTTTCATGTAAATAAGTCATGAATGATTACTCATATTTTTGTAATTTTATGAGATATTTCATGCTAGTTGCCAAATGATGGTTCCCACATGTGTTAGGTGACTCACATGGGCTGCTAAGAGCTGATCATTGGAGTGTATATACTAATAGTACATACATCTAAAAGCTGTGTATTGTACGAGTACGAATACGGGTGCATACGAGTAGAATTGTTGATGAAACTGAACGAGGATGTAATTGTAAGCATTTTTGTTAAGTAGAAGTATTTTGATAAGTGTATTGAAGTCTTTCAAAAGTGTATAAATACATATTAAAACACTACATGTATATACATTTTAACTGAGTCGTTAAGTCATCGTTAGTCGTTACATGTAAGTGTTGTTTTGAAACCTTTAGGTTAACGATCTTGTTAAATGTTGTTAACCCATTGTTTATTATATCTAATGAGATGTTAAATTATTATATTATCATGATATTATGATATATTAATATATCTTAATATGATATATATACATTTAAATGTCGTTACAACGATAATCGTTACATATATGTCTCGTTTCAAAATCATTAAGTTAGTAGTCTTGTTTTTACATATGTAGTTCATTGTTAATATACTTAATGATATGTTTACTTATCATAATATCATGTTAACTATATATATAACCATATATATGTCATCATATAGTTTTTACAAGTTTTAACGTTCGTGAATCACCGGTCAACTTGGGTGGTCAATTGTCTATATGAAACATATTTCAATTAATCAAGTCTTAACAAGTTTGATTGCTTAACATGTTGGAAACATTTAATCATGTAAATATCAATCTCAATTAATATATATAAACATGGAAAAGTTCGGGTCACTACAGTACCTACCCGTTAAATAAATTTCGTCCCGAAATTTTAAGCTGTTGAAGGTGTTGACGAATCTTCTGGAAATAGATGCGGGTATTTCTTCTTCATCTGATCTTCACGCTCCCAGGTGAACTCGGGTCCTCTACGAGCATTCCATCGAACTTTAACAATTGGTATCTTGTTTTGCTTAAGTCTTTTAACCTCACGATCCATTATTTCGACGGGTTCTTCGATGAATTGGAGTTTTTCGTTGAGTTGGATTTCATCTAATGGAATAGTGAGATCTTCTTTAGCAAAACATTTCTTCAAATTCGAGACGTGGAAAGTGTTATGTACAGCCGCGAGTTGTTGAGGTAACTCAAGTCGGTAAGCTACTGGTCCGACACGATCAATAATCTTGAATGGTCCAATATACCTTGGATTTAATTTCCCTCGTTTACCAAATCGAACAACGCCTTTCCAAGGTGCAACTTTAAGCATGACCATCTCTCCAATTTCAAATTCTATATCTTTTCTTTTAATGTCAGCGTAGCTCTTTTGTCGACTTTGGGCGGTTTTCAATCGTTGTTGAATTTGGATGATCTTCTCGGTAGTTTCTTGTATAATCTCCGGACCCGTAATCTGTCTATCCCCCACTTCACTCCAACAAATCGGAGACCTGCACTTTCTACCATAAAGTGCTTCAAACGGCGCCATCTCAATGCTTGAATGGTAGCTGTTGTTGTAGGAAAATTCTGCTAACGGTAGATGTCGATCCCAACTATTTCCAAAATCAGTAACACATGCTCGTAGCATGTCTTCAAGCGTTTGTATCGTCCTTTCGCTCTGCCCATCAGTTTGTGGATGATAGGCAGTACTCATATCTAGACGAGTTCCTAATGCTTGCTGTAATGTCTGCCAGAATCTTGAAATAAATCTGCCATCCCTATCAGAGATAATAGAGATTGGTATTCCATGTCTGGAGATGACTTCCTTCAAATACAGTCGTGCTAACTTCTCTATCTTGTCATCTTCTCTTATTGGCAGGAAGTGTGCTGATTTGGTGAGACGATCAACTATTACCCAAATAGTATCAAAACCACTTGCAGTCCTTGGCAATTTAGTGATGAAATCCATGGTAATGTTTTCCCATTTCCATTCTGGGATTTCGGGTTGTTGAAGTAGACCTGATGGTTTTTGATGCTCAGCTTTGACCTTAGAACACGTCAAACATTCTCCTACGTATTTAGCAACATCGGCTTTCATACCCGGCCACCAAAAATGTTTCTTGAGATCCTTGTACATCTTCCCCGTTCCAGGATGTATTGAGTATCTGGTTTTATGAGCTTCTCTAAGTACCATTTCTCTCATATCTCCAAATTTTGGTACCCAAATCCTTTCAGCCCTATACCGGGTTCCGTCTTCCCGAATATTAAGATGCTTCTCCGATCCTTTGGGTATTTCATCCTTTAAATTTCCCTCTTTTAAAACTCCTTGTTGCGCCTCCTTTATTTGAGTAGTAAGGTTATTATGAATCATTATATTCATAGATTTTACCCGAATGGGTTCTCTGTCCTTCCTGCTCAAGGCATCGGCTACCACATTTGCCTTCCCCGGGTAGTAACGAATCTCAAAGTCGTAATCATTCAATAATTCAATCCACCTACGCTGCCTCATATTCAGTTGTTTCTGATTAAATATGTGTTGAAGACTTTTGTGGTCGGTATATATAATACTTTTAACCCCATATAAGTAGTGCCTCCAAGTCTTTAATGCAAAAACAACCGCGCCTAATTCCAAATCATGCGTCGTATAATTTTGTTCGTGAATCTTCAATTGTCTAGACGCATAAGCAATCACCTTCGTTCGTTGCATTAATACACAACCGAGACCTTGCTTTGATGCGTCACAATAAATCACAAAATCATCATTCCCTTCAGGCAATGACAATATAGGTGCCGTAGTTAGCTTTTTCTTCAATAACTGAAACGCTTTCTCTTGTTCATCATTCCATTCAAATTTCTTCCCTTTATGCGTTAATGCAGTCAAGGGTTTTGCTATTCTGTAAAAGTCTTGGATGAACCTTCTGTAGTAACCAGCTAGTCCTAAAAACTGGCGTATGTGTTTCGGAATTTTCGGGGTTTCCCACTTTTCAACAGTTTCTATCTTTGCCGGATCCACCTTAATACCTTCTTTGTTCACTATGTGACCGAGGAATTGAACTTCTTCCAACCAAAATGCACACTTTGAAAACTTAGCGTACAATTCTTCCTTCCTCAATACTTCTAACACCTTTCTCAAATGTTCACTGTGTTCTTGGTCATTCTTTGAGTAAATAAGTATGTCATCAATGAAAACAATGACAAACTTGTCAAGGTATGGTCCACACACTCGGTTCATAAGGTCCATGAACACAGCTGGTGCATTAGTTAAACCAAACGGCATGACCATAAACTCATAATGACCGTAACGTGTTCTGAAAGCAGTCTTTGGAATATCATCTTCTTTCACCCGCATTTGATGATACCCGGAACGTAAGTCAATATTTGAATAAACAGACGAGCCTTGTAGTTGATCAAATAAGTCGTCGATTCTCGGTAGTGGGTAGCGGTTCTTGATGGTAAGTTTGTTCAACTCTCGGTAGTCGATACACAACCTGAATGTACCATCTTTCTTCTTGACAAACAAAACAGGAGCTCCCCACGGTGATGTGCTTGGTCGAATGAAACCACGCTCTAAAAGTTCTTGTAATTGGCTTTGCAGTTCTTTCATCTCGCTGGGTGCGAGTCTGTAAGGAGCACGAGCTATTGGTGCAGCTCCTGGTACAAGATCTATTTGAAATTCAACGGATCGATGTGGAGGTAATCCCGGTAATTCTTTCGGAAATACATCGGGAAATTCTTTTGCAATGGGAACATCATTGATGCTCTTTTCTTCAGTTTGTACTTTCTCGACGTGTGCTAGAACAGCATAGCAACCTTTTCTTATTAGTTTTTGTGCCTTCAAATTACTAATAAGATGTAGCTTCGTGTTGCCCTTTTCTCCGTACACCATTAAGGGTTTTCCTTTTTCTCGTATAATGCGAATTGCATTTTTGTAACAAACGATCTCTGCTTTCACTTCTTTCAACCAGTCCATACCGATTATCACATCAAAACTCCCTAACTCTACTGGTATCAAATCAATCTTAAATGTTTCGCTAACCAGTTTAATTTCTCGATTCCGACATATATTATCTGCTGAAATTAATTTACCATTTGCTAATTCGAGTAAAAATTTACTATCCAAAGGCGTCAATGGACAACTTAATTTAGCACAAAAATCTCTACTCATATAGCTTCTATCCGCACCCGAATCAAATAAAATGTAAGCAGATTAATTGTCAATAAGAAACGTACCCGTAACAAGCTCCGGGTCTTCCTGTGCCTCTGCCGCATTAATATTGAAAACTCTTCCGCGGCCTTGTCCATTCGTGTTCTCCTGGTTCGGGCAATTTCTAATAATGTGGCCCGGTTTTCCACATTTATAACAAACTACATTGGCATAACTTGCTCTGACACTACTTGCTCCGCCATTACTCGTTCCGGCACCATTTGTTCCTTTCGTTCTGTTAACCCCTGGTCCGTAGACATCACACTTCGCCGCGCTATGACCATTTCTTTTACACTTGTTGCAAAATTTGGTGCAGAACCCCGAGTGATGCTTTTCACACCTTTGGCTTAGCTGCTTCTGATTGTTGTTGTTGTTGTTGCGGTTATTATTGTTGTTGGGATGATTGTTGTAGCTGCTGTTGTTGTTGTTGTTGTTGTTGGGCCGTTTGTTGTAGTTGCGATTGATGTTGCGATTGTTGGGATAATTGTTGCGATTATTGTTGTAATTACTGTTGTTGTTGTATTGGTGATTCTTATCACCGTTTTCCTCCCACTTTCTTTTGACTTGCTTCACATTGGCCTCTTCAGCAGTCTGTTCTTTAATTCTTTCTTCAATCTGGTTCACTAGTTTTTGAGCCATTCTACATGCCTGTTGTATGGAGGCGGGCTCGTGTGAACTTATATCTTCTTGGATTCTTTCCGGTAATCCTTTCACAAACGCGTCGATGTTCTCTTCCTCATCTTCGAATGCTCCCGGACACAATAGGCACAATTCTGTGAATCGTCTTTCGTACGTGGTAATATCAAATCCTTGGGTTCGTAACCCTCTAAGTTCTGTCTTGAGCTTATTGACCTCGGTTCTAGGACGGTACTTCTCGTTCATCAAGTGCTTGAATACTGACCACGGTAGTGCGTACGCATCGTCTTGTCCCACTTGCTCTAGATAGGTATTCCACCATGTTAACGCAGAACCTGTGAAGGTATGCGTAGCGTACTTCACTTTATCCTCTTCAGTACACTTACTTATGGCAAACACCGATTCAACCTTCTCGGTCCACCGTTTCAATCCGATCGGTCCTTCGGTTCCATCAAATTCCAAAGGTTTGCAGGCAGTGAATTCTTTGTAGGTGCATCCTACACGATTTCCTGTACTGCTAGATCCAAGGTTATTGTTGGTATGTAGCGCAGCCTGTACTGCGGCTATGTTTGAAGCTAGAAAAGTACGGAATTCCTCTTCATTCATATTCACGGTGTGTCGAGTAGTCGGTGCCATTTCCTTCAAAATAGTCAAATGGAACAAGTTAATCATATAGAATATTAAGAGTAGTTAATAGTATTTCGTAGCATAATATGAACTCATTTATAAAAGCTTTTTCTTCATATTAGCGTTTTATAAGTTTAAATTCGGGTAGTACCTACCCGTTAAGTTCATACTTAGTAGCTAATATACAATTCAACTACTACAATTCTATATGAAAAACTGATTATAATAATATTTCGCTTTCAAACTTTTATACAATATTTTACAAACTTACAATACCGCTTATTTTACATAAAGCATGAAATATAGCACACAATAACTTTGATACAAGATAGTTGTGAAGATAATTCTAGCTAGTACACAAGTCGTTCAGCAAAGGCAATAAAGACACGTAATTCATACGTCCAGAAACAAGTCATGCATTCTGGTTTTACTAGGACTACTTCCCATCCTTGGTCTTGTGGAACATAACCGTTATGGCCGTTGATAAGACAGCGTGTTGTAACGTCGTCAAAGGGACGAGGGTTACGTAATGTCCAACAGTCCCGTAACAATCTAAAAACCTCATTTCTTACCCCAATTACCGACTCCGTCACTTGTGGAAACGTTTTGTTTAATAGTTGTAGCCCGATGTTCTTGTTCTCACTTTGGTGAGAAGCGAACATTACTAATCCGTAATCATAACATGCTTCTTTATGTTGCATGTTAGCCGCTTTTTCTAAATCACGAAGTCCAATATTCGGATATATTGAGTCAAAATAATTTCTTAACCCGTTGCGTAAAATAGCATTTGGGTTCCCCGCAATATATGCGTCAAAGTAAACACATCGTAACTTATGGGTTTCCCAATGTGATATCCCCCATCTTTCAAATGAAAGTCTCTTATAAACCAAGACATTCTTGGAACGTTCTTCGAATGTCTTACAAACTGATCTCGCCTTAAATAGTTGTGCCGAAGAATTCTGACCGACTTTAGACAATATTTCATCAATCATGTCTCCGGGTAGGTCTCTTAAAATATTGGGTTGTCTATCCGTTTTGTGTTTTTATACTGTAAAATAGACAAGAGTTAGATTCATAAAAAAAAAATACTTATTAATACAAGCAATTTTTACATATATCATAAAGCATAAGCACACTATATTACATATATTACACCACACGAATACAACTATCTTATTCCGACTCGCTTGTTTCTTCTTCTTCGGTTTTGGTTCGTTTTGCCAAGTTTCTAGGGATATATGATGTTCCCCTAATACGAGCCGTAATTTTCCACATTGGTTTAGAAAAACCTGGTGGTTTAGAGGTTCCCGGGTCATTGTTACAACTTAAGGACTTCGGGGGTTGACGATACATATAAAGTTCATCGGGGTTGGAATTAGATTTCTCTATTTTTATGCCCTTTCCCTTATTATTTTCTTTTGCCTTTTTAAATTCAGTTGGGGTAATTTCTAAAACAGCATCGGAATTCTCGTCAGAATCCGATTCATCGGAGAATTGGTAATCCTCCCAATATTTTGCTTCCTTGGCGGAAACACCATTGACCATAATTAACCTTGGTCGGTTGGTTGAGTATTTTCTTTTACTTAACCGTTTTATTATTTCCCCCACCGGTTCTACTTCTTCATCCGGTTCCGATTCTTCTTCCGGTTCCGATTCTTCTTCCGGTTCCGACTCTTCTTCCGGTTCCTCTTCGGGAACTTGTGAATCAGTCCACGAATCATTCCAATTTACATTTGACTCTTCATTATTATTAGGTGAGTCAATGGGACTTGTTCTAGAGGTAGACATCTATCACATAATATCAAACGCGTTAAGAGATTAATATATCACATAATATTCACATGTTAAAAATATATAGTTTCCAACAAAATTTGTTAAGCAATCATTTTTCAAGTAAACACGGTCGAAGTCCAGACTTACTAATGCATCCTAACAAACTCGATAAGACACACTAATGTAAAATTCTGGTTCTCTAAGACCAACGCTCGGATACCAACTGAAATGTCCCGTTCTTATTGATTAAAAACGTTCCATATTAATTGATTTCGTTGCGAGGTTTTGACCTCTATATGAGACGTTTTTCAAAGACTGCATTCATTTTTAAAACAAATCATAACCTTTATTTCATCAATAAAGGTTTAAAAAGCTTTACGTAGATTATCAAATAATGATAATCTAAAATATCCTGTTTACACACGACCATTACATAATGGTTTACAATACAAATATGTTACAACAAAAAGTTTCTTGAATGCAGTTTTTACACAATATCATACAAGAATGGACTCCAAATCTCGTCCTTATTTAAGTATGCGACAGCAGAAGCTCTTAATAATCACCTGAGAATAAACATGCTTAAAACGTCAACAAAAATGTTGGTGAGTTATAGGTTTAACCTATATATATCAAATCATAATAATAGACCACAAGATTTCATATTTCAATACACATCCCATACATAGAGATAAAAATCATTCATATGGTGAACACCTGGTAACCGACATTAACAAGATGCATATATAAGAATAACCCCATCATTCCGGGACACCCTTCGGATATGATATAAATTTCGAAGTACTAAAGCATCCGGTACTTTGGATGGGGCTTGTTGGGCCCGATAGATCTATCTTTAGGATTCGCGTCAATTAGGGTGTCTGTTCCCTAATTCTTAGATTACCAGACTTAATAAAAAGGGGCATATTCGATTTCGATAATTCAACCATAGAATGTAGTTTCACGTACTTGTGCCTATTTTGTAAATCATTTATAAAACCTGCATGTATTCTCATTCCAAAAATATTAGATTTTAAAAGTGGGACTATAACTCACTTTCACAAATTTTTACTTCGTCGGGAAGTAAGACTTGGCCACTGGTTGATTCACGAACCTATAACAATATATACATATATATCAAAGTATGTTCAAAATATATTTACAACACTTTTAATATATTTTGATGTTTTAAGTTTATTAAGTCAGCTGTCCTCGTTAGTAACCTACAACTAGTTGTCCACAGTTAGATGTACAGAAATAAATCGATAAATATTATCTTGAATCAATCCACGACCCATTGTATACGTATCTCAGTATTGATCACAACTCAAACTATATATATTTTGGAATCAACCTCAACCCTGTATAGCTAACTCCAACATTCACATATAGAGTGTCTATGGTTGTTCCGAAATATATATAGATGTGTCGACATGATAGGTCGAAACATTGTATACATGTCTATGGTATCTCAAGATTACATAATATACAATACAAGTTGATTAAGTTATGGTTGGAATAGATTTGTTACCAATTTTCACGTAGCTAAAATGAGAAAAATTATCCAATCTTGTTTTACCCATAACTTCTTCATTTTAAATCCGTTTTGAGTGAATCAAATTGCTATGGTTTCATATTGAACTCTGTTTTATGAATCTAAACAGAAAAAGTATAGGTTTATAGTCAGAAAAATAAGTTACAAGTCGTTTTTGTAAAGGTAGTCATTTCAGTCGAAAGAACGACGTCTAGATGACCATTTTAGAAAACATACTTCCACTTTGAATTTAACCATAATTTTTGGATATAGTTTCATGTTCATAATAAAAATCATTTTCTCAGAATAACAACTTTTAAATCAAAGTTTATCATAGTTTTTAATTAACTAACCCAAAACAGCCCGCGGTGTTACTACGACGGCGTAAATCCGGTTTTACGGTGTTTTTCGTGTTTCCAGGTTTTAAATCATTAAGTTAGCATATCATATAGATATAGAACATGTGTTTAGTTGATTTTAAAAGTCAAGTTAGAAGGATTAACTTTTGTTTGCGAACAAGTTTAGAATTAACTAAACTATGTTCTAGTGATTACAAGTTTAAACCTTCGAATAAGATAGCTTTATATGTATGAATCGAATGATGTTATGAACATAATTACTACCTTAAGTTCCTTGGATAAACCTACTGGAAAAGAGAAAAATGGATCTAGCTTCAATGGATCCTTGGATGGCTCGAAGTTCTTGAAGCAGAATCATGACACGAAAACAAGTTCAAGTAAGATCATCACTTGAAATAAGATTGTTATAGTTATAGAAATTGAACCAAAGTTTGAATATGATTATTACCTTGTATTAGAATGATAACCTACTGTAAGAAACAAAGATTTCTTGAGGTTGGATGATCACCTTACAAGATTGGAAGTGAGCTAGCAAACTTGAAAGTATTCTTGATTTTATGTAACTAGAACTTTTGGAATTTATGAAGAACACTTAGAACTTGAAGATAGAACTTGAGAGAGATTAATTAGATGAAGAAAATTGAAGAATGAAATTGTTTGTAGGTGTTTTTGGTCGTTGGTGTATGGATTAGATATAAAGGATATGTAATTTTGTTTTCATGTAAATAAGTCATGAATGATTACTCATATTTTTGTAATTTTATGAGATATTTCATGCTAGTTGCCAAATGATGGTTCCCACATGTGTTAGGTGACTCACATGGGCTGCTAAGAGCTGATCATTGGAGTGTATATACTAATAGTACATACATCTAAAAGCTGTGTATTGTACGAGTACGAATACGGGTGCATACGAGTAGAATTGTTGATGAAACTGAACGAGGATGTAATTGTAAGCATTTTTGTTAAGTAGAAGTATTTTGATAAGTGTATTGAAGTCTTTCAAAAGTGTATAAATACATATTAAAACACTACATGTATATACATTTTAACTGAGTCGTTAAGTCATCGTTAGTCGTTACATGTAAGTGTTGTTTTGAAACCTTTAGGTTAACGATCTTGTTAAATGTTGTTAACCCATTGTTTATTATATCTAATGAGATGTTAAATTATTATATTATCATGATATTATGATATATTAATATATCTTAATATGATATATATACATTTAAATGTCGTTACAACGATAATCGTTACATATATGTCTCGTTTCAAAATCATTAAGTTAGTAGTCTTGTTTTTACATATGTAGTTCATTGTTAATATACTTAATGATATGTTTACTTATCATAATATCATGTTAACTATATATATAACCATATATATGTCATCATATAGTTTTTATAAGTTTTAACGTTCGTGAATCACCGGTCAACTTGGGTGGTCAATTGTCTATATGAAACATATTTCAATTAATCAAGTCTTAACAAGTTTGATTGCTTAACATGTTGGAAACATTTAATCATGTAAATATCAATCTCAATTAATATATATAAACATGGAAACGTTCGGGTCACTACAAGATCATAGTGTATAACAATCCTAATGCTCGAGATCGACATACAAAAGTTATCCAAAGTCGTTTTAAAAAGTCAATTTTGACAATAGTTCAACAAAACGAGACATACCTTATATAAGGATTCATTTACTCGGTTGGTAATATTCAAAAATCCAATTTATCAATCGCGTAAACAAGATGTTTAAATCTTAATTGTAGATTCAAAAGTAATTTCAATTAACGTTAATCATAATTCAGTTGATCATATCTTTTAATCCGTTCATCGAAATTATTCGATATCTAAATGAAAAGTTATTGATTTTTCGCCAGCTTTCCAAAAACATGTATATCATATACCTTTTACCAGTAATATATGTATTTACTTCGTGATTCATCATAACTGTTTAACGATAAAATTTAGCATACAAGCATGCATAAATATATATACTCGAGCACTAGACATGGATACACAATTAATGTATAAAAGATAAAATATGAGTGCTTACGTATCAATATTGAGATTCAATATTGTAGAAAAGTACGTAGACACAACAGAGATGATAAACACTAGATTTGATTCACAAATATACCCTCGAACATTACCCATAACCTCCTTGACAATAACCCATAATTTCCTTAACTCTATCCCGCTCAAAAACCCATTTTGAAGGTGACACGCTCATAACCTCGTCGTAGTATTTTAGGTATATATACTACTAATAATAATAATATAATAAGATTAATAATAATAATATTAATCTTAATAATAATAATAATAATATAAAAAAATAATAATACAGAGGAATGAATCGAGCTTTTATAGTATGTGGCCTGCTACAGTACCTCGTGCGATCGCATGAGTTTTCAGTGTTTTTGCCATGCGATTGCATGGCCGCCTTATCCTGTTTTTGTTTGCTAGTTCGTCGACATCAAATAGTGTTTTACTGTAGCAAATAGTGTTTACTGTAGCCAATAGTGTTTTACTACTAATAATAATAATATTATACTAATAATAATAACCTCGTCATAGTATTTTAGGTATATATACTACTAATAATAATAATATAATAAGATTAATAATAATAATATTAATCTTAATAATAATAATAATAATAATAATAACCTCGTCGTAGTATTTTAGGTATATATACTACTAATAATAATAATATAATAAGATTAATAATAATAATATTAATCTTAATCTTAATAATAATAATAATAATAATAATAATAATAATAATATAAAAAAATAATAATACAGAGGAATGAATCGAGCTTTTATAGTATGTGGCCTGCTACAGTACCTCATGCGATCGCATGAGTTTTCAGTGTTTTTGCCATGCGATCGCATGGCCGCCTTATCCTGTTTTTGTTTGCTAGTTCGTCGACATCAAATAGTGTTTTTTACTGTAGCAAATAGTGTTTACTGTAGCCAATAGTGTTTTACTGTAGCCAATAGTGTGTTACTGTAGCAAATAGTGTTTACTGTAGCACTATAGCAAATACGGTTTCACTGTAGCAAATAGTGTTTTACTGTAGCAAATAGTGTTTTACGGTAGGAAAGTCATTTTACTGTAGCAAATAGTGTTTTACGGTAGGAAAGTCGTTTTTACTTGTACATATATATATATATATATATATATATATATATATATATATATATATATATATATATATATATATATATATATATATATATATATACACACACACATACATATAATTGTTCATGAATCGTCGAGAGCAGTCAAATGTAATTTAATACATGAAACAGTTCTAAAATTTTAAGATTCAACTTCATAAACTTTGCTTATCGTGTCGAAAACATTAAATCATTTAAAGATAAAGTTTAAATTTGGTCAGAAATTTCTGGGTCATCACAGTACCTACCCGTTAAAGAAATTTCGTCCCAAAATTTAAGTGAGGTCGTCATGGCTAACAATAGAAATGTTTTCATGACCAATATGAGTTGATAAATAGAATTTTATCACTGCTGAATTATATGGATAAAACAATCCGATTTCTCGAAGCGTATGAGAGAAGTTATCGTAAAAGAGTGAAATGAAAGAATAGAGATTCGTCTTAGCTTTTGACGTAGTTACGATTGATTTTCGGAATTTAAAGAATAGAAAATCTTCATAATCTAAATAAGAATTGATTCTTCAGAATTTGCGGAAATTAGGATTTTCTTTGATTAAATGCGTAATCTGTCTCGATTGCTATAAATTGACCTCTTCCGTTTCATTTATTTTCACCACTCCTATAATCTTCTTTCTTATTTCATACATCCCAATAGATTGTGAAAATGCTTAATCCAGTTCTGATTCTTGATATTTTCCTGGTTATCGTATCCTTCATTCTTCTTTTTCATCTGCCACCAGAGGAAGTTATTTTCTTCTACTATTACCTTGGGGTTATAGTGTTTTTCATTCTCCCGTGTCTTTATATTGCTATACGCATTGATATACACGGTTTGTAATTTCGGGGTTGTTATCGGGCTTTATGTTCTCCATTATATTTCGGAACTTCATGCTTTCGTTTTCTCTTCCCGACGTTAAGTCAAGCGAATAATGGTCCAGAATTCGTAGGTATGAATTTCAGAATAAACATAATTAATGTTCTAAGAAAGAAATGGTAATGGCACAATCCGACTTGTCAAATTACCAGAATATCCGGAAAAGACCGAATCATCAAGAAATATATTTTCTTGATATATTTAGAGATTATATAGAATGAAAGAGTTATGTAACATGGTTTATGATGAGGGTGTGATCTGTGAACCTTTGTCACGTTCCATTAGAAACTCAACATAACTTACTGTAATAAAATCACGTTGATCAAGTGTCATTATATTATACTAACTCATGCTTCAGTTCCCAACATTACTTCAAAACATCCATTTTTTTTCGAATTTTTCAGATTTTAGAAACTAAAATAGTTTCTTTTATGATGTAACACAGATAGCGTGAAGAGGTAATGATTTCAGATAAGAATGGTTTCGAAAAATATCTTCAGAAATATGGAGGATATTTATAATGGGAGATACGATTATATCTTAGAATATTTAAGATAAGATGATGATGAAGAATATTGTTCGCAAAGGTTTTAGAGTAAGGAGCAAGGTATTCGCTAATGATTTCAGCAGACTCTGAATCATTTGGATTCTTTGAAGGTAGATTTAGTCTTTGTGATTTGTCCACAGCCTCCTTCATGGTCTGCTCAATCCGTTTTTCAATTCCAAACATTCTCTTTTTCTATGCTTTACCACCATACTATTCTTTATCATCAAACTTTTGACTGTTAAAGTTGTTTACAGTTTTTGCTGCTTCATCAACATTTTTCCAAAATTCAGAGAACTAGTTTCGTAGTTTGGGGTGTTTTTTGGAAACTTCACATTCGAAGTATGTAAGTCCAGGAGGTAGACGTGCTACAAGATTTCAAGATACTGATTGCTAATTCCCGATAGTTGGTATGGCAATTGCCATTACAAGATGTGGATGAGTACATGATACAGTTTCAATGAGTATAAGGATTTTTCGGAAGGTCAAAGATCAATGAAGTTGTTGGTAAATTTACTGCTAATGTGGTGGAACATGAAAGGTTCCCCAGTAACGAAAACGTATATGCCAAAATTACAAGTCTGAAAGGTCGTCGTTGACAGGTTGAATGGTTGATAATACTGGATACTTTGAAAAGGAATTGCAAGGTTATTTTTGGTAAAAACAATACCAAAGGATCTTTCACAGTTTTGAAGTCAAAGTATAGCTTTGAAAGATGTAGAGATCTAAGAATGATTTCACCGGTTCAGAGTTATGACTTGGATTCTGATCCGTCAATATCAGAATATGTAATTGAATTTGTATGAAAACGATTGTATATCGCTGTGAGCATAGTTAATAATTTTTGAATCAAAGTTGAAGAATGTACAATATAACATATTAATTGTGAACTTATATATTTCCCGAGTATTACCTACCCGTTAAAGATTTCACAATTAATACTTTGTACAAAAGAATTTTTATTACCGTTTTTATGAAAATATATGTATGCATATTTTCTTCAGATGTAATACAGATTTAATGAGTTAATATCATATTAAGCTCATTTGATTTTCGGCTTGAATTAGAAATGAATAATCTCTAAAATATTAAAGATTACATAATCTTTACGGAGTATTTCGCTAATGAAATCAATACTTCATTATTTATTCTTATTGATATTACTTGGTGAAGGGTGTTGATATTCGTGGAATTCTTGCAAACTTCGCAAGGTGCAAATGATGTTTTCTAGAAAGTTTCGAGTGCATCAAAGATGAAAGTGTAAAATCAACCATATTATTGAATAATACACTTGGTTTATTATGAAACGGAATTCTTTGGATTGAAACAGAGATTGTAGTTAACGAAGGTTAAGTTGTTAACGAAGGATGTACATCATAGCATATTAGTAATTTAACCGAGTAGTATTTACCCTTTTTCAATTCATACTTAATAGCTTAGTATGAAAATATTTATGATGGTTTTAAAATATATATATAAGATATACATATAAATTCTTCAGAGGGAATGAGTTAATATTTCATAACTCGTTGATACAAATATACGCATTGTTGATTTGTAATAATATCCACGATGCTTTCTTGAACTGGCGGAGCTTGTGATGTTAGAGGTGCTGATGATTCTAATGATGTTGACAGCACTAACTGTGCTGGTGAGGCTAAGGGTACTATTGATGCTGTTGGTAGAACAAGTCTTGCTTGTACCTTACGCATCATTCTTGTCAGGGTTTCTATTCTTCCTTCTATTTATCTGATTTACGGTTAGAACTGGGATAAATAATCTCTAAGATTTTAGAGATTACATAATCACCGTAGAATATTTCTTCGATGAAGTTATGAATCAGTACTTCATCATTTATTGTTGTTGGCACTCCTTGGTATCTACGGTGCGTATGATGTTGATATCTGAAGTACAGTTTTTAGATGTGATATTGAGGTGTGGGATGCGGATGTGGTTGTTGGTGGTGGTAATGGTACTGTTGTTGTTGATGATGGTGGTACTGGTTATACTGCTGGTGCTACTGCTGCTGGTGTTTGTAACCTTCGCACCATATTCTCCAAAGCCACTACCCGAGCGCGAAGCTCGTTGACTTCTTCTATTATACCGGGATGATCGGTGGTTCGGACGAGCGGACGAATAAGATTTAGAATGTGAGATAGTATATAATCATGACTAGATACTCTGGAAATGAGAGAGAAAATGGTATTACGAACAGGTTCGGCGGTAAGTGCTTCAGGTTCTTCGCCAAGAGGGCAATGTGGTGGATGGAAGGGATCGCCTTCTTCTTATCTCCAATGACTAAGTAAGCTACGAACCCATCCCCAATTCATCCAGAATAGATGATGGCTAATTGGTTGATCCATTCCAGTTACACTGTCTTCGGAGTTCATGTGAATATCCATATCGGAATAGCTGTCGGAATTTAAGGAATTTGAACTAGATAGTGATCCATCTTGTATAATCAGGGAATTGATTTTTGATATAAGATAGATTATAGAATTTAGATTGGTACTCCTCAATATATAATTTACATATGTATATATAATACCAAAATCCCGTAAATTACGGAGAAATTTTTGGAAGATGTCAGGAAAAGTTTACAGTAACAGATATGCTAAGATATGAATTTTGTCGGTACACTATCTATGCAGTAAATGCAGTAAGACGTGTCTAGACTTAGGAATGATAAGCAAGTAATTTTTGACGATAAATGGTAAGCAAAACTTGGTAAAAACATATACGGTCATAGTCCAGACTCACTAATGCATCCTAACAATAACCAGTTAGACACACTCATGCAAGACCTGGTTCACTAGGACCAACGCTCTGATACCAACTGTGACGATCGCTCCAAATCCATATGGACAATACGTCATTCATTGATTTCATTGCGAGGTATTTGACCTCTATATGATACGTTTTGTAAACATTGCATTCTTTTGAAAAGGCACACCATAAATGAATATTTAAATCAAAGGTTTTCGACATCTGATGATTTCTACATATAGACAATCACCGTAAATAATAGTTTACAATAGTACTTCCATTGACAATGCAGTCAAAATAAGATACACGGTGATAATTTGGTGAATGCAACGTTTCCTTGAAAAGTATGTCATGTAAGACTCCATGCACATAGCTTGTCTAACATATAAGCAACAGCGGAAGACTTCTAGGAAACCTGAGAATAAACATGCTAACAAGTGTCAACACAAAGGTTGGTGAGTTCATAGTTTTAATGTTTCGCATAATCTGTGTATAAAGGTGGATCACAAGATTTTAGTTGTTTCATCCAGAAATGTTTATCAAAATATTCTACAAGATTGAGCACCCTGGTAACTAAACTTAAGGTATATATAATTTGTACCCTTTGTATAATCATCTTAATAGTACACGCAAACCAATGTGTACGCTTCTCAAATAGCATACGTCTGTTAAAAGGCTAGCGCTCTAGCTCGGACGGGGATATCAAGCCCTTTGGATCCATATACTACTACTCGCTCCCACCAGTTCTTATAACTGGCAGTTACTAGTTACCAAAGCTAAGGGATTTTCGGTTCAAACTCAGTGTAGAATTTAGTATGTACTTGTATCCATTGCGTTTAAAATAAAGTGCATGTATTCTCAGCCCAAAAATATAGATTGCAAAAGCAATTAAAAAGGGAGCAAATGAAACTCACCTTAGCAGCACATAAAGTTGTTCACCAAAACGTGACCGAAACTCGGAATATCAAATAACCGTAGATCTCAACCTAGAGAACATATGTTGGTCAATAAATGTCTATCAAGCTAGGTCAGATCATAGTGTATAACAATCCTAATGCTTTAGATCGACATACAAAAGTTATCCAAAGTCGTTTCGAAAAGTCAATTTTGACAATAGTTCAACAAAACGAGACATACCTTATATAAGGATTCATTTACTCGGTTGGTAATATTCAAAAATCTAATTTATCAATCGCGTAAACAAGTTGTTTAAATCTTAGTTGTAGATTCAAAAGCAATTTCAATAACGTTAATCATAATTCAGTTGATCATATCTTTTAATCCGTTCATCGAAATTATTCGATATCTAAATGAAAAGTTATTGATTTTTTGCCAGCTTTCCAAAAACATGTATATCATATACCTTTTATCAGTAATATATGTATTTACTTCGTGATTCATCATAACTGTTTAACGACAAAATTTAGCATACAAGCATGCATAAATATATATACTCGAGCACTAGACATGGATACACAATTAATGTATAAAAGATAAAATATGAGTGCTTACGTATCAATATTGAGATTCAATATTGTAGGAAAGTACGTAGACTCAACAGAGATGATAAACACTAGATTTGATTCACAAATATACCCTCGAACATTACCCATAAGCTCCTTGACAATAACCCATAATTTCCTTAGCTCTATCCCGCTCAAAAACCCATTTTGAAGGTGACACGCTCATAACCTCGTCGTAGTATTTTAGGTATATATACTACTAATAATAATAATATAATAAGATTAATAATAATAATATTAATCTTAATAATAATAATAATAATAATAATAATAATAATAATAATAATAATAATAATAATAATAATATAAAAAAAATAATAATACAGAGGAATGAATCGAGCTTTTATAGTATGTGGCCTGCTACAGTACCTCATGCGATCGCATGAGTTTTCAGTGTTTTTGCCATGCGATCGCATGACCGCCTTATCCTGTTTTTGTTTGCTAGTTCGTCGACATCAAATAGTGTTTTACTGTAGCAAAATAGTGTTTACTGTAGCCAATAGTGTTTACTGTAGCAAATAGTATTTTACTATAGCAAATAGTGTTTACTGTAGCAAATCACTGTAGCACTGTAGCAAAATACGGTTTCAATGTAGCAAATAGTGTTTTACTGTAGCAAATAGTGTTTTACGGTAGGAAAGTCGTTTTTACTTGTACATATATATATATATATATATATATATATATATATATATATATATATATATATATATATATATATATACATACATATACATACATACATACATATAATTGTTCATGAATCGTCGAGAGCAGTCAAATGTAATTTAATACATGAAACAGTTCTAAAATTTTAAGATTCAACTTCATAGACTTTGCTTATCTTGTCGGAAACATTAAATCATTTAAAGATAAAGTTTAAATTTGGTCAGAAATTTCCGGGTCATCACAGTACCTACCCGTTAAAGAAATTTCGTCCCAAAATTTAAGTGAGGTCGTCATGGCTAACAATAGAAATGTTTTCATGACCAATTTGAGTTGATAAATAGAACTAATGTGCGATGCAAGTGATTTTGCAATGGGAGCCGTTGATAAGGCTAAAAAGGAACATATATTTCATAGCAAAATCCCCCAAGAAAGACAAGATTTTAGTTGCAATTGTTCCATTTTCAAGTGATATTCGTTTATATTAAATAAGTGCGAAGACAAAAGGCAAAAACGACGAATTAAAGACACAAAGGTCCAAAAAGCTCAAATATACAAGATACAAATAAAAAGGTTCAAATTATTGATGAAGAACGTCTAAAAATGACAAGAGTACAAGTTGCGGAACGCAAAGTACACGATATAAAATAGTACGAAAGGACGTCCGAAAATCCGGAACCGGGACCCGAGCCAAGAAGAAACGCCCGACGCAATGGACCAAAAATATCTAGTCTACTATGCACATAAATATAATATAATATATAAATAATTATTAAAATTATTTATATTTTATATATATTTAATAAATATGTCGACGAACAAGAAGACAAAAGATATGTGAGCTGTCCAGCGTGGCCATGCGAGTCGCATGGCAAATAGGCATAAACCCATGCGAGTCGCATGGCAGTAAAAATCTGGCCAAATGCCTATAAAAAGGCAGTTTATGCACGAACTCAAACACATCTTTTTCTTTTCCTTCTCTGTAAACATATAACATAAATAAATAATTATAATTTTAATTATAATTTTAATAATTATGATTTAGTTTAGTATTGTAACAAATGATTTACGGGTTTTAAGTCAAGACTCTGCCCGTGTAATACTACGATATTAATACCCACTGTAAGTTATGTCTTTCCTTTTTAATTTAATGTCTCGTAGCTAAGTTATTATTATGCTTATTTAAAACGAAGTAATCATGATGTTGGGCTAATTACTAAAATTGGGTAATTGGGCTTTGTACCATAATTAAGGTTTGGGCAAAAGACCGACACTTGTGGAAATTGAACTACTGACTATTAATAGATGGGGGGTATTGTCTAATTGAGTGACAACTCATTGGAGTCTGTCGAACCTATCTTCAAATTAATTAACCTAATAATTAATAATGATTATGGTTGTCCTATTTAGTGATGTTCATATGGAATCTGTTATAATCATTTAATTAATCAATTGGGTTGGGTAATTGATTATTCATTCTGATCAAGTGGATGAATTAATATTCATAAACTAATTAAAACAGGGGTGGATTACATACAGTGATAACTGATGTAATTGTTGACAGAAGTGATAACTGCATCACAGTTTAAATCCTTAATCAGTTGGAATATTTGACTTCGGGTATAAGGGTAATTTGACGAGGATACTCGCACTTTATATTTATGACCGATGGACTATTATGGACAAAAACCAGATAGACGTATCAAATAAACCAGGACAAAGGACAATTAACCCATGGTAATAAATTAAAATCAACACGTCAAACATCATGATTACGGAAGTTTAAATAAGCATAATTCTTTTATTATATTTCTCATCGTATCTTTATTTACTGTCATTTTATTACTCGCAATTTTATTTACTGTCATTTTATTTATTGTCATTATTTTACGCATTTTAATTATCGTCATTTATCTTTACGCTTAAAATATAGAATCGACAAACCGGTCATTAAACGGTAAAACCCCCCTTTTATAATAATATTACTACTTATATAATTATATATATTTTGTATAAATATAGTTAAAAATATAGTAAGTATCACCAGCTCCCTGTGGAACGAACCGGACTTACTAAAAACTACACTACTCTACGATTAGGTACACTGCCTATAGTGTTGTAGCAAGGTTTAGGTATATCCCATCCGTAAATTAATAAAACTTGTGTCATATTTTGTAGTATTTTGTATTAAAAATAATACTATTTCGTACCCTCACGCTACATCATCAAGTTTTTGGCGCCGCTGCCGGGGACTCGGCGAAACACTATATTTTTAATTTATATTTGAAAAAAAAAAAAAAAAAAAAATCTTAAAAAAAAAAAAAAAAAAACGTAAAAAAAAAAAAAACGTTTTTTTTTAAGAAAAAAAAAATTCGTTTTTTTTTAAAAAAAAAAAAAATTTAAAAAATTATATATTTTTAAGATTTTGTCTATAAAAAAATTATTTTAAGTTTTATTACCTTTAGATTTTTAGACTCAGTCACAACTTTTAGTATTAAGTTTAGTTTTGCCATAGTTATTTTTACTTCTAGAATTTTTAGTTTTGCCGTAAAATCCCTTAAGTGCTTTTTCTTTAGACTAAGATTTAGGTGCCTTAAAATTTTGCGACGCTATTTTTCGTGCTACTTTCTTATTTTTATTTATCTTTCGACGCCGTTTACCTATGTATCAATTACAATTCCAATTAGTAATCTCTATTTGTAGTTTTAATTTTAAGATAGTGATAGTTATAAGGTTGGATTAACCGCGTGTTTACAAACCACTCTTCGTCTTTTTCATTTTTCGACACTTTTCGACGCGCAATCTTTTTCTCTCTTATTTCTCGCCATTCTAGTTTTTAGGACTTAGAATTTTTTCTACTTCTTCTCTAAATTTCTTAAAATTACGAAAATTTATTTTAAGTGGTTAAATTGATAGACATCAAAATTTTCTGGTTCGTAGTAATAGTTGGATTTGTACGTGGACCGGGTTATTGGAGCCAAACAGTCCTCAATTATATTGAGACCAAACGAATCCTGCCCCTCTGCTGCATCTTTTGGCTATTCGAAACGTGGGCAAAATCAGAAAAGTCTATTGATTGGATAACTTATATAATTTTTCTTTCTTTTTTAAAAACTAATAGGATATTCAGTGAATGCACCGAGCAAGACGTTCGCCGCCGGTCATACGTTCACCACCTGTAACTCGATCAAGACATCGTTTAACGAATATCGCTGCCGTTGATTTTTCTTTAGAATCGTCATCTAGTCGAACAAGAACTCCAACTCAAATTTCCGATAATCCATCTTTTGAACCCGACTTCACAATTAAGAACCCGGAGCATATTCAAGGACAATTCCAAGATCCTGAACCCCAAACCGTTAAATCAGAATCCTCTAGTGATTCGGATACAACAAATCCAATCATGGAAAATCTAGAATCTCTAAGTATGGAAGATCGAATGAGGGCTAAACGCACTGGACAAGGTCACGCCATTATTAAGCCAGAAGTTAATGCGCCAGATTATGAAATCAAAGGACAAATTCTATACATGGTAACTAACCAATGCCAATTCAGTGGTGCACCGAATGAAGATCCTAACGAACACCTTCGTACGTTTAAAAGAATTTGTACACTATTCAAAATCCGAGAAGTGGAAGATGAGCAGATCTATCTCATGTTGTTTCCCTGGACTTTAAAGGGAGAAGCCAAAGATTGGTTAGAATCGTTACCTGAAGGGGCGATTGACACATGGGATGTTTTAGTTGAAAAATTTCTTAAACAATTCTTTCCGGCATCTAAAGCCGTGAGACTTCAAGGAGAAATTGTTACGTTCGCGCAAAAGCCAAATGAAACTCTATATGAGGCGTGGACAAGATTCGAAAGGATGTTGAGAGGATGTCCTCAACACGGATTAGATACTTTTCAAATAGTACAAATCTTCTATAAAGGCGTAGACATCGCCACACGAAAAGACATCGACATAACCGCTAGTGGATCCATTATGAAGAAAACCGCAACTGAAGCTTACAAAATTATTGATAACACAGCCTCCCACTCGCATGATTGGCACCAAGAAAAAGATATCTTTCGATCATCTAAAGCGGCTATAGCCGATTCTAGCCATGACTTTGATTCCGTTTCCGCAAAAATAGATGCTTTCGAAAGACGAATGGAAAAGATGAATAAAGATATTCACGCAATACGAATCAGTTGTGAGCAATGCGGTGGACCACACTTATTGAAAGATTGTCACATTGAACCAACGATGGAACAATGAGAGAATGTTTCCTATATGAACCAAAGGCCGGGAAATAATTATCAAAATAGTTATCAACCGCCAAGGCTAAACTTAAATCGAAATCAAAACATTCTTTACAATCCAAAAGGACCCGAAAATAACTGGTATAACCAACAAGGTCCGAATAACCAACCAACTCAAAACAACACTTTCAATCAACAAAGACCTGGCTTATATAAACCACAACAACAAACTGAAGAGAAAAAGTCAAATATGGAAGACGTGGTATTCAAGCTAGTTGAATCTCAAACACAATTTATTGAAACTCAAACCCAAACGAACGAGAGGTTTGATCAGTCATTAAGAACTCAACAAGCTTCCATTTTGAATCTAGAAAAACACGTAGGTACTCTTGCTAGCATGATGAGTGAGAGGGAACAAGGAAAGCTACCGAGTAATACTGAAGTAAATCCTCGGAATGAGAATGTTAATATGGTTTCAACGAATTCTGAAAAACCAGCACCAGAAGATGGGAAGGTTTTAGATGAGAGTAACAATGAAGAAGTTACACCACCACCACCCGAGTATGTAAAGCCAATGGTGGCACCATACAAACCACCCATCCCGTTTCCAAGAAAAGGAGTTGAGTATGAGCAAGTGATAAGTAATAAAGATTGTGATACTTCTGGAAAGAAGAAGAAGAAAAAGAATAAGAAAGTACAAGAAACAAAAGCCGTAGAAGTAAACCCGGTGAAGACAGTTCCACCAAAACCTCCACCTAGGGTAGGTGATCCGGGTGAATTTATTGTTCCTTGTCTACTTAGTGATTGTGTCATGTATGATGCACTAGCAGATTTAGGTGCAAGTGTGAGTGTTATGCCTCTTTCCTTATATAAGAGATTAGGTGTAGGTAAGTTAAGTCCAACGGATATGAGTGTTCGACTCTTTGATCAAACCATTAAGCACCCAGTTGGAATTGCTGATAACCTACCAATTCAAGTAGGTAATTTAACCTTTCTAGTCGAATTCATTGTCATTGACATAGAAGAGGACCCAAACATTCCTCTAATTTTAGGTCGACCATTCTTTGCGTCCACCGGGGCGTTATTTGATGTAGGAAATGGAAGAATGACACTTAGTAGTGGTAACAAATCGATCACCTTTATGATTCGAAAGTCTAAATCTCCACCAACCAAAACCATTGAACCAGCAAAAACGATTGGTAACAACCATGTTGTTTTACCAACTCCAACGGTAGTGCTTAATAATAATGAAACGCCTAAGTGTGGGGAAAATGAAGTAACACCTAATGATGACATGATAACAAAGAACCCCGTTGTTGATACGAAATTAAATGATCTCGTTATTAATAGTTCAATGAAGAAACTTATTAAACGGATTCGCGATGCTAGAACCAAGGGGAACTTTAAGTTATGTAACCGGTTAGTATCCAATCTATCACCTAAAGAAAAGGAGAAACTAGTTGAAATTGTGGATATTACACAGGAATCCGACCAATGGCTTAAAGAAAAAGTCACGGATATGCAAGTTGATTATGGACCAAGAGAAATTAACGATGAAGTTAATCACAATTTTGACACCACGGCTACCTAAGTGTGGGGAGATTCAAATGTTCTAAAAAGAAAATGCTATCTAGAGTTAGTTGTTCTGTTCTCGTGTAGTTCCGAGAATGGAACCCGATTGGTCTTTTCCGCTAGCAGACACTAAAGAACTAGTTTTCTCCCTCCATTCTGAATTTTTGTTTTGTAGGTTTTTTTTTATGAAATTAATATGCATTTTAATTTAAGTTTTTAAAAACAAAATTTACTTTAATTCATTAAGTTGAAAAAATGATTTCTAAAATTCGTCGTGAGTTGAAGACTAGGTCATTAAGCCGAAATTACTTTACCCGACGGCGGAGCGACAAATTTTGTTATCATTATTTTTAATTTTATTGATTTAAAGTATGCCAAAAATATTATACTTTATAAATTTTTGAAAAGTGGGGTTATAAACCAAACTTCAAAAATATATATATATATATATATATATATGTTTGTATTTTATCTTATGTACAAAACAGGGTAAAACAATGCACTTTCAAAGACTGTCATTAAAGTTCAGCAAAAGGTACTAATTTTGACGACAAGACGCAAAACAACAAATATGATATAACAAATGAAGGAATGAACGATGAGGCGCCATCTATCATTCGACGAGCTTTGTAATTACAAACTCGGTATTTTTAATCACTTTTCTACGCTAATCACCCTCATGAATTTAAATTATAGTCTGATTTCATGCAAATGAGGGCATTGCATGATCTTAAGTGTGGGGAAGGGTTATAAATTCTCTCAGATTTATACTTGGTTTATTTGCCAAATTTTGTGAAAATTTGAAAATTTTTTAATTAAATGAAGTCAAAATCATGTTTATACATATTTATGAACGGTGAAAACTAGGTGATAATACCGAAATTATCGTTACATCGGAAAGGACATAAATTGAGAAACAACCTAAAATGCTTGAATTCATTTAAAATGGAATAAAGGAGAATAAAAAGGCAAAGAAAGAAACTAAGTGTGAGGAGAATGTACCAAGTTATTCAATTAAAAACTATCTATCACATATCTTTGTACAAGATTATTGCAGGTACTTTTGTTTTGGATGATACTAATCAGTTTTACCCGGTTTACTGTAATATATTTGAAAGAAAGATGGATCTACACGATGAATCAATTCCATCATTAAAAGGAAGTAAAGTCTTCCGAAAAAGACACGCGCTTCTTGATTTAGGTCATGAAGTTGTCTTCCAGACCAGCTGTAGGTTGACGAAAAATCTAGAAAAGTCATCTCTAAAATCAGCAGGAAATCCACGGACCTCAGCATCAAACAGGGTCGCCAAGTGGTCAGATTTATCCTAACCATTAGAAGGATTTATCTCGTACAATGGGGGGGCGCCATGCAAATTAGCTTGATAAGACTAATGAATCAGATCCCCAGAAAGGATAATCTCCTTAAAGATTAAAAATCAGCTTTTAAGCCTGATATTACTCAATCCTTGAGATTGACCTTAAAGATTGAGAATTCAAACTCATGGAATTCGATGATATCTAAACTCGAGCTTGAACGAGAAAATATTTTGATCAAAATTAAAACCGATTTGTTTTCTGAAAATCCATTTTCAATGCGTTCATTACCATTGAACGTAAAATCCTGGGAATTCAACAGAATTCATTAGGTCACCTGAACCAAATCGGATGTCAACCGTAAGAACGGTGGTTGCATAGCATGGTCGGAGACAGGACCTTGTGCCAGACCGAAAAATCATAGGATGATCTTTACTATTGCTCCTACCAAGGATAGTACTAGCATCCGACACGTAATTAGACCATGAACAAATGCATGTCATTAGACATTGCCTTAACAGTTTCTTGTTCATCGCTTTCCTTTACAACCGGACGGTAGTTTACCGAAAGGTAATATACGGAACAAGTAAATTGGATGTGTGCTTTTCGATACCGGGATAGCAGTGGATTACACGAACCTAAAAGTTTTAGCCAAAATATTGATCCACAAACATATTTTGCAACACCGATAGTGGGTCAAATCAGAAAACTTGTCTAGGGTAAAAGCTAGCTTGAATTTTTAAAAGATCAAATGTTTTCATAAAGATCTAATTTCCTAAAGGATCTACATTTTTATAGTCATGTGGGACTGTAAACCGCCTTTCAAATGTGCACTTTGCTTTGGAAACCGAAAGTAAATCGGCTATTTGATTGCAAGTGTCGTTGACCTAAACCCAAGGCAACTGTGGACGACACACCCACCTTTAACCATGGTTCTATTGTTAATATCATTGTTTATACCGCTCTATCAAAATCACTGATGTACAAAGTGTGAAGAATAAAGAAGTGATTCGTGTGATGTATTATATTATTTCAAGACTGTATTGCTTGAGGACAAGCAACGCTCAAGTGTGGGGATATTGATAAGGCTAAAAAGGAACATATATTTCATAGCAAAATCCCCCAAGAAAGACAAGATTTTAGTTGCAATTGTTCCATTTTCAAGTGATATTCGTTTATATTAAATAAGTGCGAAGACAAAAGGCAAAAATGACGAATTAAAGACACAAAGGTCCAAAAAGCTCAAATATACAAGATACAAATAAAAAGGTTCAAATTATTGATGAAGAACGTCTAAAAATGACAAGAGTACAAGTTGCGGAACGCAAAGTACACGATATAAAATAGTACGAAAGGACGTCCGAAAATCCGGAACCGGGACCCGAGCCAAGAAGAAACGCCCGACGCAATGGACCAAAAATATCTAGTCTACTATGCACATAAATATAATATAATATATAAATAATTATTAAAATTATTTATATTTTATATATATTTAATAAATATGTCGACGAACAAGAAGACAAAAGATATGTGAGCTGTCCAGCGTGGCCATGCGAGTCGCATGGCAAATAGGCATAAACCCATGCGAGTCGCATGGCAGTAAAAATCTGGCCAAATGCCTATAAAAAGGCAGTTTATGCACGAACTCAAACACATCTTTTTCTTTTCCTTCTCTGTAAACATATAACATAAATAAATAATTTTAATTTTAATTATAATTTTAATAATTATGATTTAGTTTAGTATTGTAACAAATGATTTACGGGTTTTAAGTCAAGACTCTGCCCGTGTAATACTACGATATTAATACCCACTGTAAGTTATGTCTTTCCTTTTTAATTTAATGTCTCGTAGCTAAGTTATTATTATGCTTATTTAAAACGAAGTAATCATGATGTTGGGCTAATTACTAAAATTGGGTAATTGGGCTTTGTACCATAATTAAGGTTTGGGCAAAAGACCGACACTTGTGGAAATTGAACTATTGACTATTAATAGATGGGGGGTATTGTCTAATTGAGTGACAACTCATTGGAGTCTGTCGAACCTATCTTCAAATTAATTAACCTAATAATTAATAATGATTATGGTTGTCCTATTTAGTGATGTTCATATGGAATCTGTTATAATCATTTAATTAATCAATTGGGTTGGGTAATTGATTATTCATTCTGATCAAGTAGATGAATTAATATTCATAAACTAATTAAAACAGGGGTGGATTACATACAGTGATAACTGGTGTAATTGTTGACAGAAGTGATAACTGCGTCACAGTTTAAATCCTTAATCAGTTGGAATATTTGACTTCGGGTATAAGGGTAATTTGACGAGGATACTCGCACTTTATATTTATGACCGATGGACTATTATGGACAAAAACCAGATAGACGTATCAAATAAACCAGGACAAAGGACAATTAACCCATGGTAATAAATTAAAATCAACACGTCAAACATCATGATTACGGAAGTTTAAATAAGCATAATTCTTTTATTATATTTCTCATCGTATCTTTATTTACTGTCATTTTATTACTCGCAATTTTATTTACTGTCATTTTATTTATTGTCATTATTTTACGCATTTTAATTATCGTCATTTATCTTTACGCTTAAAATATAGAATCGACAAACCAGTCATTAAACGGTAAAACCCCCCTTTTATAATAATATTACTACTTATATAATTATATATATTTTGTATAAATATAGTTAAAAATATAGTAAGTATCACCAGCTCCCTGTGGAACGAACCGGACTTACTAAAAACTACACTACTCTACGATTAGGTACACTGCCTATAGTGTTGTAGCAAGGTTTAGGTATATCCCATCCGTAAATTAATAAAACTTGTGTCATATTTTGTAGTATTTTGTATTAAAAATAATACTATTTCGTACCCTCACGCTACATCATCATCCGTTTTAGGACAAAGGATTGAAAAACGATTTCAACCTATTTATTATGCTAGTAAGACGTTACAAGGAGCACAAACGAATTACACAACTACTGAAAAAGAACTCCTTGCTATTGTCTTTGCTTTGACAAATTTTGTTCCTATCTCGTTCTAGCTAAAACGGTGGTCTATACCGACCATTCTGCTCTTAGATACCTATTTTCAAAACAAGATGTCAAACCACGATTAATCCGTTGGATCTTACTCTTACAAGAGTTCGATATTGAAATCCGAGACAAAAAGGGAGCAGAAAATCTCACCGCTGATCATCTTTCTCGTCTTGAAAATCCCGAATTAGAAGTTCTAAATGAATCAGCCATACAAGATAACTCCCCTGATGAATATCTATTGAAGATAGATTATAATGAAATTCCATGGTTTGTAGACTATGCAAACTACTTAGTATGTGGATTCCTTGAAAAAGGGTTGTCGTATCAAAAACGAAAGAAATTCTTTAGTGATATAAAACACTATTTCTGGGAAGATCCACATTTGTTTAAAAGTTGTCCCGATGGATTAATACGCCGATGTGTATTCGGAGATGAAGCTAGTCAAATCTTAAACCATTGTCACACAGGACCAACAGGAGGGCATTATGGGCCTCAACTAACAGCAAGAAAAGTTTACGATGCTGGATTCTATTGGCCTACAATTTTCAAAGACGCACACCTTCTTTGCAAATCCTGTGATGCTTGTCAAAGGGCCGGAAAAATAAGTCAACGTGATGAAATGCCATAAAATGTCATTCAAGTATGTGAAGTATTTGACATTTGGGGTATTGACTTTATGGGTCCATTTCCAAAATCTTATAATAATCTTTACATTCTCGTTGCCATTGATTATGTATCTAAATGGGCGGAAGCACAAGCTCTCCCAACTAACGATGCACGAGTTGTAGTCAACTTTTTAAAATGTCTTTTTGCAAGGTTCAGAACACTGAAAGCTTTAATAAGTGATCGGGGTACTCATTTCTGTAATAATCAACTTGAGAAAGTTCTCAAAAGATATGGAGTAACTCATAAAATCTCAACCGCTTATCATCCACAAACAAGTGGACAAGTTGAAAATACCAATCGAGCTTTAAAACGTATTCTATAAAAAACCATAGGATCAAATCCGAAGGAATGGTCCATGAAATTGGAGGATGCACTCTGGGCTTTTAGAACAGCCTATAAAACTCCAATTGGAACCACACCTTTTAGACTCGTTTATGGAAGAGCATGTCATCTTCCAGTAGAAATTGAACACAAAGCATTTTGGGCTTTGAAGACATGTAATCTTGATTTACATGAAGCTGGACATCTACGGTTAAGTCAATTAAACGAATTAGAAGAATTAAGACTTGAGGCATATGAAAATTCGTTAATCTATAAGGAAAGAACGAAGAAATGGCATGATAAAAGAATCAAAAGTTCAAAAGAATTTAAAGAAGGAGACAGAGTTCTTCTTTTCAATTCACGATTCAAGCTATTTCCTGGAAAATTGAAATCAAGATGGTCTGGACCATTTATAGTCAAAAGAGTTTTCCCATACGGAACAATAGAGTTAATAAATTCAAATGGGATTGAATTTAAAGTTAATGGTCACAGAGTTAAAACATTACATACATGGTCTGATGGAAGTTGACAATGAAGTCAATCATAATTTCACCACTCAAGAAAAGCCTCAAAATGAAAACATAAATATATTATCAACAACATATGAAAAATCAAAATTGGAAAATGAGGAGGTTTCAAATTGGAGTGATGAAGAAGAATTCTTATACAAACCTCCCATTCCAAGAAATGAAGAAAAAGAAGTTCAAATAGAAGTGAAAGAACCAAGAAACGAACACCCGAAAAAGGTTTACAAACCAACTCGACTTACTAAAGCAGGAAACCTGGGCGAATTTATCATTTCTTGCTTGCTTAATGATGGTGCTATATATAATGGACTCGCAGATTTAGGAGCAAGTGCAAATATTATGCCTCTTTCCTTATACAAAAGATTAGGTATGGGTAAATTAAAACCAACCAAAATAGGTGTTCAATCATTTGACCTAACCATTAAACACCCGGTTGGAATAGCAAATAATTTACTTGTTAACGGGGGAAGTTTGACCTTTGTTGCAAACTTCATAGTTATTAATATGGAGGAAAACCTTGATATTCCTCTAATTTTAGGTCGCCCATTTTTAGCAACCACCGAGGCATTCATTGATGTAAGAGAAGGTAGAATGTGTGAAGACCCGTCCTAATCCATCCGGACAAAGTCCATATCAATTATAACGATTCACAACAGTTGATTACATCGCGAGGTACTTGACCTATATATGATACATTTTACAAACATTGCATTCGTTTTTGAAAAGACAATCTTTCATTACATCGAAAGTTGACGGCATGCATACCATTTCATAATATATCTAACTATAATTGACTTAATAATAATCTTGATGAACTCGATGACTCGAATGCAACGTCTTTTTAAATATGTCATGAATGACTCCAAGTAATGTCTCTAATATGAGCAAATGCACAGCGGAAGATTTCTTTCATACCTGAGAATAAACATGCTTTAAAGTGTCAACCAAAAGGTTGGTGAGTTCAATAGTTTATCATAAATAATCATTTCATAAATTTAATAGACCACAAGATTTCATATTTCCATTTCTCATAAATATACGTCCCATACATAGAGACAAAAATCATTCATATGGAGAACACCTAGTAACCGACATTAACAAGATGCATATAAGAATATCCCCATAATTCCGGGATCCTCCATCGGACATGATATAAATTTCGAAGTACTAAAGCATCCGGTACCTTGGATGGGGCTTGTTGGGCTCGATAGATCTATCTTTAGGATTCGCATCAATTAGGGTGTCTGTTCCCTAATTCTTAGATTACCAGACTAAATAAAAAGGGGCATATTCGATTTCGATCATTCAACCATATAATGTAGTTTCAATTACTTGTGTCTATTTCGTAAAACAGTTATAAAAACAGCGCATGTATTCTCAGTCCCAAAAATATATATTGCGAAAGCATTTAAAAAGGGAGTAATGAAACTCACCTAATGTATTTTGTAGTAAAAATACATATGACGACAATGAACAAGTGTAGGGTTGGCCTCGGATTCACGAACCTATATCATTTGGATATTTATTATTACACATAATCGTAATCAAATAGATTTATATATATATTTACTTTATTAATTATATCATTTTTATCTTAATAATATATATATGTTTCATGTATTCATTTTGTATATTGAAATATTATTTTTGTGATGTTATATGAATTAAATATATATATATAGTTTGTTTGTTAAAATATAGTAATTGTAATAACACCAATATAATATTAATAATGGTAACAATGATATTAATTATAATACTTAATATTACTAATAAAAGTAATAATGTTAATAATTTTCTTAATGATAATTATAATGATATAGTAAAAATATTAATTTTACTGTTAATGATAATTATGATAGTGATTTTATTAATTACATAATAATAATACTTGTGATACCTAAATAATAATACTTATAACGATAATAATAATAACTATGGTACTTTTAATGATAATTATAATACTAATAATGATCCTCATAATACTTAATGACATTACTTAATAACAAAATGATAATATTATAAATCATAGTATTTCTGTTAACATAATAATAATGATAATGATACTAGTAATAACAATATTCTTAGGTAACTATGATTATAATAATAATAATAATAATAATAATAATAATAATAATAATAATAATAATAATAATGAAAATTGATAATTAATACATATTAGTAATAATAATAACTATAATATTTAGTACTAATAACAATACTTAATGATGACATTAATAATAATAATAATACTTGTACCAATTTTAATAGTCATAATAATACTAATAATGCTTTAGTGATATTAATTAGTAATAACCAAAAATGATAATAATATTAACCTTATTAATTATATTAACCTAATCAACAACAATCATTAATAATAATAACAATTACAATAACAATAATAATAATAATAATAATAATAATAATAATAATAATAATAATAATAATAATAATAATAATAATAATAATAAAAATAAATGAGAGTAACTACCTCATAAAGGCTTTTCTAAAAAAAATGGCTGGTGCAAGACTCGAACCGGAGACCTCTCGATAACCCGACACAACCCCAAACCATTCTGCTGCTTCGATTTTTCTGACTAGTAAAGGATTTTGTTTTATTTATACCTAAAATAAAGTTATGTTCTTCTTCTTCATCATCAATTCAATATCGACATAGATCAATTAATCCTATCAACTAGTTACTTAATCAATTTAAAACCTTAATCATAACACATAATCAATCACTGACAGGGCTTTAATTTGTTTAAAACAGATAACAAAATATATATATATATATATATATATATATATATATATATATATATATATATATATATATATATATATATATATATATATATATATACATAAAAACAGTCGCGGTTTTAAAAGGAAGAACATGAATTTGATTTTCAATTTTGAGAAAGTTATAGACAAAACTTCCTACATGAAAGAGGTTTCATATCATTCATAAAAATTGTGTAATTCATTAATTAAACTCAAAACATTAAAACACGTTCGAATTTCACGAAGAACACATCTTTTGACTTTTTAAAAATTTCAACTTTGACTCACGAATTCGAATTCAATTTGAAGAATTGAAGGTTGCAACTTTCCAGATAGTTTCATTAACAAGTTCCTAGCAACACTACATTAATACATTTTGGAATTTTATTCGATTTTTAGCTTTTGAAAAAAAAATAAGAACAGGGAATACCAAGTTCTTTCTGTATATTTCTGTTTCAATTTCTCAATCAATCAGTAGCTATTAACTTTATATAAACGAAAATAAGGATTTTAATCAAATAGTTGTCACGGTATTCTTGATTGTTATCTAGCGAATGTGGTCGACAAAAATCAATTTCAAGGACAGAATAAAAGAAAATAAAAATAAAACTCTGAGTGAGATTGCTAACTGAATTTGACCTCTTATGTGATTTTATTCGATTTATCAATCAGTTATAGAGATAGGAAAATCACTCATCTACAGTTTATGAAAAGGATATGAAACATAATACACTATTATCTATTTATTTATTCATATACCGTATTTATATGCATTTTTATTTATATAACAGTGTATATATACTGTATAATTATTTATTTATATATATCTGATGTAAATTAGTATTTATTTAACTGTATATCCTTATATATAATAAATATCAATAATTAATAAATTTAAATATATTAATAATAATTCTAATGTATTAAAATACTAAGAGATTAATACTAGAATTAATAATAATAATAATAATAATAATAATAATAATAATAATAATAATAATAATAATAATAATAATAATACAACTTATAATTAAGATATAACAATTTACATATTTCCATTTTTATATACAAATATTATTACTATAGATATTGATATTAATAGAAACAATCATAAAATATATATATATATATATATATATATATATATATTTTTAACTTGTAATTTACATTTAATTATAAATTTTATATGATATTATATATTAATTATTTAATATTCATACGTTTTTTTATATATTACCATATAATAATAATTATTGATATGAATCATACATATATAATTTCATACCATATATATGTGTATATATATTCATTCTAATATTACTAAATTATTATCATTATTTTATATTTTTAATTACACGCAATTGTTCGTGAATCGTCGGGCATAAGTCAAATGCATTCGCGAAAATAGTTCACACATTATGAGACTCAGTTTAATAGACTTTGCTTATCGTGTCGAAATCATATAAGATTAAGTTTAAATTTGGTCGAAAATTCTCGGGTCATCACAGTACCTACCCGTTAAAGAAATTTCGTCCCGAAATTTGAGCGAGGTGGTCATGGCTAACAATAAAAATGTTTTCATGACCTATATGAGCTGATAAATAGAGTTTTTTTACCATTGAGTAATAAGGATAAAATAATTCAATTTTTCGAAGAGTACGAATGAAGTTATCAGTAAATAGTGAAATGAGGATGTAAGGATTCGACTTAACTTTTGATGTAGTCATGTTTGAGTTTAGAAAATAGGATGCGTCTTACTTTTTGACGTTGTTTTGGTTGAATTCCGGAATACAAGGGATTTGAAGAAAATCTTCAAAATCTAAAAGATTTGATTTCTTCGGTGAATAAGGAAATTAAGATCTTTTAAATTAAATGCGGATATCTGCCTCGATTGTTATGTCAAATAATCTTATTATAAATTTACCTCTACCGTCCCATTATTTTAACCACTTCTATATTTTCTTTCCTTGATTTGCAATTCCAAGGATTGTGAAAATGCTTAATCCAGTTCTAATCATTATTCTTATTCTGACTATCACAACATTCATTCTCCTCTTCCAACTACCACCGGAGGAATCTGTGTTCTTCTACTTCGCTCTTGGGGTTATAGTGTTTTTAATTCTCCCATGTCTTTATGTTGCGATAAACATTGACATACACGGTTTGTAATTTACGGGTTGTTATCGGGCTTTATATTTTTACTTATATTTCAAAGCTCTATGCTTTTGTTTTTTCTTCCCGACTTCAAGTCAAGCGAATAATAGTCCAGAATTTGTAGATATAGAGTTTCGAATGATTATAATGTTCTAAACAGGAAGGAACGTGATAGCACGGTTTGATTTGTCAAATTACCAGAATCACTGAGAATAGAACTATCAAGAATATATTTTCTTGATATGTTCGGAGGTGAAGTAGAATGAACGAGTCGTGTAACATGGCACATGATGACGTTATGATCTGTGAATCATCACGTTCCATTAGAACTCAGCATGACTTACTATAATATAATCACGTTGATCAAGTGTCATTATATTATACTAACTCATGCATCAGTTCCCAACATTACTTCGATAACATTCATATACAAAGCTTGAAAGTTTACAGAATATAGAAAATAACATTTTCTATATGATGTAATACTGATAGCACGAAGAGATTAATGATTTCAGATAAGATTAGTCATGAAAATATATTCAGAAATATCGAGGATATTTATAATGAAAGATACGATAATATCTCGGAATATCTAAGATCAGAGGATGATAGAAACTATTGTTCGTAAGTGTTTAGAGTAAGGAGTAAGATATTCACTAAAGACTTTAGCAGACATTGAATCATTTTGATTCTTTGAAGTCAAACTTATTCTTTGTGATTTGTCCACGGCTTTCTTCATAGTTTCGCATAATCTGCTTTTCGGTACTAAATTTTCTCTTGAATGTTTCCAATATAATGATACACAGGAAGCACGAAGAGGTATATAATTTCGGACTAGAATATTTATGAAAATATCCTCAGAAATATCGAAGATATTGATGATGATATTTTGGAATTTCTAAGTTCGATGGTTGATGGAGAAAGATTTTCCGCAAGATTTTAATATGACTTCGGAGCAAGATATTCTCTAAAGATTTCAACGGATCCAGAATTATCTGGATTCTTTGAATATAGGATATGGTCCTTGTATTTGTCATTGGTCTCCTTCATGGTTAACTCTATCCGTTTTCCAGTTCCAACGTTTCCGAGCTTTTCCAACATATTATTCTTTATCATCAAACTTCCGACGATTAAAGTCATTTACGGTTGCCTACAGTTTCTGCTGCTTCATTCAGCTTTTTCAACATTCAGAGTATTGATTTGTAGATTGAGTGCTTTTCAGAATTTCAGAATAAGAGACCATAATTCTAAAAGATAAATGTTATACATATAACTGTTGATGTAGATATGCTGTGCGTTTTCAAAGTATTGATTGCTGATTTTCAATAATTGTTATGGCAATTATGGTTACAAGATGTAGGTGAGTACATGATAGAGTTTTAAAGAAAATTAATGATTTTTCGAAAAGTCAAAGATCAATGAAGTTACTGGTAAGTTTTACCGCTAATGTGGTGGAATATAAATGGTTCTCCGGTAACGATGACGACAAGCAAACTTATATATCGAGGTTATAATATGGCTAATTCGAATGGAAGTTGAAGTTGATTTGTTGAAGCTGTGATAAAATTGGCTAATTTGAAAAAGAGTTGCAATGTTATTTTCGGTAATAACAATGCCAAAGGAGCTAACACAGACACGTGTTAAACTTTTACTTAGGTTCCGAGTGTTTTCGGAGGCATAACTATATGTATCAATCTTTTCTTCCGTAGATGAACTGCGGTTGGTTCATCCTCTCGATTGAGGTGTTTTCAAAAATTATGGAAAGTTTGAAATCAGATTATAATCGTCAAGATACAAATGAGGTTTAGGATGAAACCAAGTGGCAAACTTGAAGAATTATTTAGTTTCATATGTTATAATCAATATTTTAATTCCTTTTAATTGTCCAATGTTATTAGTTCACAGTTGATAGTTCACAGTTAGCAATTCAATAATTTATATATAGTTGATAATGCTAAAAACGAACATATATTTCATAGCATTATTCCTCAAGAAAGACAAGCTTTTAGTTGCAATTGTTCTATTTACAAGTGATATTCGTTTAAATAATAAAAGGTGAAGACAAATGACAGATTCGACGAATTGAAGACGCAAACGACCAAAAAGCTCAAAAGTACAAAATACAATCAAAGAGGTTCCAATTATTGATAAGAAACGTCTCGAAATTACAAGAGTACAAGATTCAAAACGCAAAGTACAAGATATTAAATTGTACGCAAGGACGTTCGAAAATCCAGAACCGGGACATGAGTCAACTCTCAACGCTCAACGCAACGGACTAAAAATTACAAGTCAACTGTGCACATAAATATAATATAATATTTAAATAATTCTTATAATTATTTAATATATTATATTTATTTATAAATCCATCGGTAAACAAAGTGCCAAACTTGTGTGAGCTGTAAAAGCAAACTCCGTGACTCGCGGAGTTTGAAGGCCAAAAGGGCCGCGAGTCGCGGAGCCCCAAACTCTGAAAATCCCTATAAAAGCAAACGAATTCTGATCGCAAAAATCATCTTTTTTTCTTCTTCTCTCATAAACGTATTATATATATATATATTATAATTTTAATTTTAATTTTAATTTTAAATCCTAATAATAAGGGTATGTTAGCGAATATTGTAAGGGTGTAAGTCAAAATTCTGTCCGTGTAACGCTACGCTATTTTTAATCATTGTAAGTTATGTTCAACCTTTTTACATTAATGTCTCGTAGCTAAGTTATTATTATGCTTATTTAATCCGAAGTAATCATGATGTTGGGCTAATTACTAAAATTGGGTAATTGGGCTTTGTACCATAATTGGGGTTTGGATAAAAGAACGACACTTGTGGAAATTAGACTATGGGTTATTAATGGGTTTTATATTAATTAAACAATACCTTGTTAATTTAATAAACAAACTTATAATTCGACGTATTTATATATAACCACATACGCTTTACTGGGTACGGTGGGCGGGATATCTATAAATACCAATAATTATTCATTTTACCGGATACGGAACTGGATTAATAGTTAATAGACTTGTTGAAACAGGGGTGAATTACATTCAAGGGTAATTGGTGTAATTGTTAACAAAGTAGTAAAACCTTGGTTTACACACAGTCGATAACCTGGTGTATTCATTAAACAAAGTATTAAAACCTTGTTACAATTCGAATCCCCAATTAGTTGGAATATTTGACTTCGGGAATAAGAATAATTTGACGAAGGCTTTCGCTTTTTATATTTATGACTGATGGACTATTATGGACAAAATCCGTATGGACATATTAAATAATCCAGGACAAAGGATAATTAACCCATGGGCATAAAACTAAAATCAACACGTCAAACATCATGATTACGGAAGTTTAAATAAGCATAATTCTTTTATTTCATATTTAATTTCCTTTATTTTATATTTAATTGAACTTCTAATTATGGCACTTTTATTTATTGTTATTATATTTAATTGCACTTTTAATTATCGTACTTTTTAATTATCGCCAGTTTATTTTATCGCACTTTTATTATTCGCAATTTCATTATCGTTATTTACTTTACGCTTTAATTTAAGTCTTGTATTTATTTTTAATATTTTACATTTGGTTTTAACTGTGACTAAAGTTTTAAAATCGACAAACCGGTCATTAAATGGTAAAAAACCCCCCTTTTATAATAATAATATTACTCATATATATATTTGTATTTTTATAAAAGTAAACTAATATAGCGTTAAGCTTTGTTTAAAGATTTCCCTGTGGAACGAACCGGACTTACTAAAAACTACACTACTGTACGATTAGGTACACTGCCTATAAGTGTTGTAGCAAGGTTTAAGTATATCCATTCTATAAATAAATAAATATCTTGTGTAAAATTGTATCGTATTTAATAGTATTTCCTGTAAAAATATAAGCTATTTTATATACTACTCTGCTAAAACATCAAGTATTTTTGGCGCCGCTGCCGGGGAATCGCTTAAAAGCCGGAAGCGCAACGCTACATAAAAAAAAAAGATTTTTAGTTTACTTTTATTAAAATTCGTTTATATAAAAATACGTTTTAAATATTCGAAAATATAAAAAGAAAAACAAAAATATAAGTATTTTTAAGATTTTGTTAAATATTTAAGTTTTATAAAGTTTCTTTAGTTTGTAAAAATATAAGTTTTATTTAATTTATTTTATAAATATATTTTATAAATATAAAAACCGAAAAAATAAAAAAATTTAATATATATAAATCTATTTTTAAGATATTTTTAAAATTTATAAAGTAAGTTCTATTTTCATTTAAGTTTTTAATTATAATTTTTTATTATACAAATATTTTGATATAAACATAAAATATAAAACAGAAATTAAAAAAAAAAACGTCGAATAAAAAACGTACCTGAGTTGATTTTTGGAACCCCGCGACTCGCGGAGGTTTGATGCTTTAAATACCGCAACTCGCGGAGTAACTCTGACACCGACAGAAACCCTAACTGCAATTAATTATGGGTAATTAATTATTATTATTATTATTATTTAACCCTAATTATTATTATTATTATAATTAGTTTTATTTTAAGTTTTACTTTTTATTTAATTTGTTTTATTTAGTTAAATTAGTTTAATTAAATTGTAAAATTAATAGTTTTAATAAATAAATAATATAAAAATAATATTTGTATAAAAATTGTACTTTTTACAACTTTTTGTATATTTTTATATTTTATCCCTTTTTAATCGTTTTAGCGTAACTTTTGTATTTTTCGCTCATATTTAGTTTTAAACTTAGTTTTTGCCATAGTTATTTTTACTTCTAGATTTTTAGGCTTTGCCGTAGAATTCCTTAAGTGCTTTTTCTTTAGACTAAGATTTAGGTGCTTTAGAATTTTGCGACGCCTTTTTAAGTTTTAGTTTCTTTTTAAGTTATTTCCATTTGGGATTTAGTTTTTCCTGTAAGCTTTAATATTTTTAGACACCTTTTACCTATGTATCAATTATCATTCCAATTAGTAATCTCAATTTGCGATTATAATTTTAAGTTAGTTGTAGTAATAAGGTTAGGTTAGTCAAGTATTTTTAGGTTTTATAAGTTTCTTTTATTTTTTCGTCACCTTTTATTTTTCAACCATTTTTCTTTTTCGACCTTTTTCGACGAACTCTTTTTCTTTCTTATTTCTCGCTATTCTAGTTTTAGGACATAGATTTTTATTCTACTTCTTATCTAATTTTCTTAAAATTACGAAAATTTATTTTAAGTGGTTAAATTGATAGACATCAAAATTTTCTGGTTCGTAATAATAGTTGGATTTGTACGTGGACCGGGTTATTGGAGCCAAACAGTCCTCAATTATATTGAGACCAAACGAATCCTGCCCCTCTGCTGCATCTTTTGGCTATTCGAAACGTGGGCAAAAGCAGAAAAGTCTATTGATTGGATAACTTATTATAATTTTTCTTTCCTTTTTAAAAACTAATAGGATATTCAGTGAATGCACCGAGCAAGACGTTCACCACCTTTTGTACGTTCACCACCTGTAACTAGATCAAGACATTTAGCAAATATTACTGCCGTTGATTTTTCTTTAGAATCGTCATCCAGTCGACCAAGTACTCCAGTTCAAATTTCCGATAATCCATTTTTTGAACCCGACCTCACAATTGAGAATCCGGAGAATATTCAGGAACGATTCGTAGATCCTGAAACATTAAACTTTCCTCCGGAACCACAAATCATTCAAACAGAGATTGTTGAGGAACGAACCATTAAATCAGAATCCTCTAGTGATTCCGATTCAACAAATTCAATTATGGAGAATCTGGAACCTTTAAGTATGGAAGACCGAATGAGAGCTAAACACACTGGCCAAGGTCACGCAATTACTCATCCAGACATTAATGCGCCAGATTATGAAATCAAAGGACAAATTCTACACATGGTGACAAATCAATGCCTATTTAGTGGTGCGCCGAAGGAAGATCCAAATGAACATTTACGTACCTTTAATAGGATCTGCACACTATTTAAAATCCGAGAAGTGGAGGATGAACAGATATATCTCATGTTATTTCCCTGGACTTTAAAGGGAGAAGCCAAAGATTGGTTGGAATCGTTACCTGAAGGGGCGATTGATACATGGGATGTTTTAGTTGAAAAATTTCTTAAACAATTCTTTCCTGCATCTAAAGCCGTAAGACTTCAAGCAGAAATTGTTACGTTTACACAAAAGCCGAATGAAACTCTATATGAGGCGTGGACAAGATATGGAAAATTGTTAAGAGGATGTCCGCAACATGGTTTAGATACGACATCACTACAAGAAAAGACATAGATATAGCAGCTGGTGGTTCTATTATGAAGAAAACCGAAACTGATGCTTACAAAATTATTGATAACACTGCTTCCCACTCACATGAGTGGCACCAAGAAAAAGATATCGTTAGATCATCTAAAGCAGCTAGAGCCGATTCTAGCCATGACTTAGATTCCATTTCCGCAAAGATAGATGCTGTCGAGAGACGAATGGAAAAGATGACTAAGGATATTCACTCAATACGAATTAGTTGTGAGCAGTGTGGAGGACCACATTTGACAAAAGATTGTCTCAGTATTGAATTAACAATGGAACAAAGAGAGAATATTTCATACATAAACCAAAGGCCTGGAAATAATTATCAGAATAATTATCAACCGCCAAGACCGATTTACAATCAAAACCAGAATTATAACCGAAATATTCCATACAACAACCAACATGGTCCTAGCAATCAACAAGTATCCAATAATACTTACAATCAGCAAAGACCTAATTTTCAAAACAAACCACCACAACAAACCGATGATAAAAAGCCGAATTTAGAAGATATGATGACGAAGCTAGTTGAAACTCAAACGCAGTTTTTCACATCTCAGAAACAAACTAATGAACAAAATGCTCAAGCATTTAGAAATCAACAAGCTTCTATTCAAAATCTGGAACAAGAAGTAAGTAACCTAGCAAGGTTAATAAGTGAAAGAAAACCAGGAAGTCTACCTAGTGATACAAACGCTAACCCCCGGAATGAAACAGCTAAAGCTATTACCACAAGAAGTGGTACAACACTTAAACCACCTGAAATACCTGTAACTTCTGATGAAGCTATTCCTACTCCACAAGAACCACAACCTGATCAAGATAAGGAAAAAGAACCGGTAGTTGAAAAGGTTAATGAAGATAACACAGTTAAGGCTAAACCTTATGTTAAACCATACCAACCACCACTTCCTTACCCGAGTAAAATGAAGAAAGAGAAACTTGAAGCCGAGCAATCCAAATTCTTGGATATGTTTAAACAGATAAATGTAAATCTTCCTTTCATTGATGTGATTTCAGGAATGCCTAGATATGCTAAATTCTTGAAAGATCTAATCTCAAATAGAAAGAAAATGGAAGAACTCTCGGCTGTTACTATGAATGCTAATTGTTCAGCAGTGCTGTTGAATAAGATACCAGAAAAATTATCTGATCCAGGAAGTTTCACAATTCCATGTTTTCTGGGAAGTCTTAGTTCAATAGAAGCATTGGCAGACTTAGGTGCTAGTATAAATCTAATGCCATATTCACTATACACTAAACTAGACCTTGGAGAATTGAAACTAACCAGAATAAGCATACAACTAGCCGATAGATCAATAAAATATCCTAGAGGGATAATGGAGAACATGCTAGTTAAAGTTGGTACTTTAGTATTTCCAGTAGATTTTGTTGTTTTGGACATGGAAGAAGATTCTCAAGTTCCTCTCATATTAGGAAGACCATTTTTAAACACGGCTAAAGCAATGATAGACGTGTTTGGTAAGAAACTGACCCTAAGTATAGAAGATGAGAGTATTACCTTTTCAGTTGATAGAGCAATGCAACAACCACAATCTGTAGATGATACATGTTATTATATTCAAACTATAGATGCACATGCAGAATTATTAGAAGAATTTCCAGAATTACAAGGAACAGGAGAATGTTCTTTAGGAGAAGGTAATGAACCAATTGATGAAGCTGAAATGTTAGCTACACTTATAGCTAATGGATATGAACCAACAACAGAAGAAATTCAAATGCTAAAAGAAGAAGACAGATATCGATAGAAATCATCGATAGAAGAACCTCCGAAATTAGAGTTAAAGCCACTTCCAAACCATTTGGAATATGCTTATTTACATGGTGAATCTGAATTACCTGTAATAATATCGTCTTCTCTTACTGAAAATGAGAAATCGCAACTCATTTCTGTGTTGAAAGCTCATAAACCAGCCATTGCATGGAAGATTCATGATATTAAAGGAATAAGTCCTTCGTATTGCACACATAAAATCCTTATGGAAGAAGGTCATAAAACGTATGTGCAACGCCAACGAAGACTAAATCCTAATATGCAAGATGTAGTTAAGAAAGAGATTATTAAACTGCTAGACGCAGGTTTAATTTATCCAATCTCTGATAGTCCATGGGTAAGCCCAGTTCAATGCGTGCCTAAGAAGGGTGGCATGACTGTCATTACAAATGAGAAAAATGAGCTTATTCCTACTAGGACTGTAACAGGATGGCGTGTATGTATTGATTATAGAAAATTAAATGACGCCACCAGAAAAGATCACTTTCCCTTACCTTTCATAGATCAAATGTTGGAAAGATTGGCCGGAAATAGTTACTATTATTTCCTAGATGGATTTTTCGGATATTTTCAAATTCCAATAGCACCCGAGGACCAAGAAAAAACCACATTCACGTGCCCTTATGGTACTTTTGCTTACAAACGCATGCCATTTGGACTTTGTAACGCCCCTGCAACCTTTCAAAGGTGTATGATGGCGATTTTTCATGACATGATAGAAGAATGCATGGAAGTTTTCATGGATGACTTTTCGGTCTTCGGTGATACATTTGAAACATGTCTAGCTAATCTTGAACGAATGCTTATTAGATGCGAACAATCAAATCTAGTACTTAATTAGGAGAAATGCCATTTCATGGTTAAAGAAGGCATCGTTCTTGGTCATAAAATTTCAAAAGAAGGAATTGAAGTGGATAGAGCTAAAGTAGATGTAATTGCTAAACTTCCACATCCCACCAATGTTAGAGGAGTTAGAAGTTTTCTAGGGCATGCCGGTTTTTACCGACGTTTCATAAAAGATTTTTCTAAAATTGCCACTCCTATGAATAAACTCCTAGAAAAGGATGCTCCATTCATCTTTTTAGATGAGTGTATCAAATCTTTTAATATTCTTAAAAAGAAACTCACTAATGCACCGATCATGATAACACCAAATTGGAATCTACCATTTAAACTAATGTGCGATGCAAGTGATTTTGCAATGGGAGCCGTTTTAGGACAAAGGATTGAAAAACGATTTCAACCTATATATTATGCAATGTTACAAGGAGCACAAACGAACTATACAACTACTGAAAAAGAACTCCTTGCTATTGTCTTTGCTTTTGACAAATTTCGATCATATCTCGTTCTAGCGAAAACGGTGGTCTATACCGACCATTCTGCTCTTAGATACCTATTTTCAAAACAAGATGCTAAACCAAGATTAATCCGTTGGATCTTACTCTTACAAGAGTTTGATATTGAAATCCGAGATAAAAGAGGAGCAGAAAATCTCGCCGCTGATCATCTTTCTCGTCTTTAAAATCCTGAGTTAGAAGTTCTAAATGAATCGGCCATACAAGACAACTTTCCTGATGAATATCTATTGAAGATAGAATATAAAGAAATTCCATGGTTTGCAGACTATGCAAACTACTTAGTTTGTGGATTCCTTGAAAAAGGATTATCGTACCAAAGACGAAAGAAATTCTTCAGTGATATAAAACACTATTTTTGGGAAGATCCACATCTGTTTAAAAGTTGTCCCGATGGAATAATACGCCGATGTGTATTTGGAGATGAAGCTAGTAAAATATTAAACCATTGTCACACAGGACCAACAGGAGGGCATTATGGGCCTCAACTAACAGCAAGAAAAGTTTATGATGCTGGATTCTATTGGCCTACAATTTACAAAGACGCACACCTTCTTTGCAAATCCTGTGATGCTTGTCAAAGGGCCGGAAAAATAAGTCAACGTGATGAAATGCCACAAAATGTTATCCAAGTATGTGAAGTATTTGACATTTGGGGTATTGACTTTATGGGTCCATTTCCAAAATCTCATAATAATCTATATATACTCGTAGCCATTGATTATGTATCTAAATGGGCGGAAGCACAAGCTCTCCCAACTAACGATGCACGAGTTGTAGTCAACTTTTTAAAACGTCTTTTTGCAAGGTTTGGAACACCGAAAGCTTTAATAAGTGATCGGGGTACTCATTTCTGTAATAATCAACTTGAGAAAGTTCTTAAAAGATATGGAGTAACTCATAAAATCTCCACGGCATATCATCCACAAACAAGTGGACAAGTTGAAAATACCAACCGAGCTTTAAAACGTATTCTAGAGAAAACCGTAGGATCAAATCCGAAGGAATGGTCCATTAAATTGGAGGATGCACTCTGGGCTTTTAGAACAGCCTACAAAACTCCAATTGGAACCACACCTTTTAGACTTGTTTATGGAAAAGCATGTCATCTTCCAGTAAAAATTGAACACAAAGCATTTTGGGCTTTGAAGGCATGTAATCTTGATTTACATGAAGCTGGACGTTTACGATTAAGTCAACTAAACGAATTAGAAGAATTAAGACATGAAGCATACGAAAATTAGTTAATCTATAAAGAAAGAACGAAGAAATGGCATGATAAAAGAATCAGAAGTTCAAAAGAATTTAAAGAAGGAGACAGAGTTCTTTTTTCAATTCACGATTTAAGCTATTTCCTGGAAAATTGAAATCAAGATGGTCTGTACCATTCATAGTCAAAAGAGTTTTCCCATACGGAACGATAGAATTAATAAATTCAAATGGGATTGAATTTAAAGTTAATGGTCACAGAGTTAAACATTACATACATGGTCCGATGGAAGTTGACAACGAAGTTAATCACAATTTCGACACCACAGCTAACTAAGTGTGGGGAGAATCAAGTATTTAAAGGATAATATGTATTTCTGTTAGATTTAGATTTTCTGTTTTCGTGTAGTTCTCGAAAATGGAACCCGAATGGTCTTTCCCTAGCAGAACCTAAAGAACTAGTCTTCTCCCCCCATTCTGAATTTTTATTTTTTTTAGGTTTTTACAAAATGAAGACTGCCTGTGAACTAAATCATGGTCTAATGCTACACGCTTTGATCACTAAACGTAATAATGACACACTTCCGAGTGAAATAGTATCAGTAATCAGAGATAGAATGGACGGAGTTAGAAAAGAATCCAGATGCGAAGATAATAAGTTACAATTTGGTAAAGGAAAATCAAAATCCGCAGCAAAAAGAAGAGCACGACACCTAGAAAGATGTCACAAATGCGGAAAATGGTCACATGGAGGTAAATGTTCAAATAATCAAACCTATTCAAATACCGAATTTGTTACTTTATGCAGAGACGGACCGTTCATATGTTTAGAAGAAAAGACACTGAATGCTCGAGGTTACGCCTATGTAGCTATGGAAAACCAATTAAACTGACTATCTTATGAATGGGATAGATCATATAACTAAGAAATCTATTTCACAGGTAAGTTTGTACAGTTTTTATTTTATTTTATTTTTATTTTTAACCTTTTGATAATAAACGCTAATTTGTTCGCTAAAAAGTATTAAATTGGTATTGAATAAAATTAGGTTTGGCGACCGAAATTATTGATATCATTCAAAAATTTATTACATCACTGCGAAATTTAACGTTTATTCTTAAGGTATAAATATCTTTAAACAATCAACCCAAAATATTTCAAAAATTCGTCATGAGTGAAATTAGGTTTTGGAACCGAAATTACTTTACCGAAAAGAGGGGCGTATATTTTTGATAATATTTGATTGATTAAAGTGGGATAAAAAGCCAAAAAGATTTTTAATTTTATTTTTTACCATGTTTTTAAAATTAATATATAAATCTTAAATTAATATTGTAAACTTTGTAAAATCAATATATTTAAAATTATAAATATTTGAAAAATTAATATAAGTTTGGTGTGAATTTATAAAATGAATTTTTAAATTAAGTTTGGTGTGAATTTTTAATTTTTAAAATATGAATTTTAATTTTATGCATTTTAAATTTTAAGTTTGGTGTGAATTTTTAATATTAATTTTGAATTTTATATTTAAATTGTGTGAATTTAAAAACAAAAATTTACTTTATCTCATTAAGTTAAAAATATGATTTTTAAAATTCGTCGTAAGTTGAAGACTAGGTCTTTGAACCGAAATTACTTTACCCAAGGGAGGGACGAGAACTTTTATTATCATTATTTTTAATCTTATTGAATTAAGGTATGCCAAAAACATAAAAAAAAAAACCCAAAAATCTTAAACTTTTAAAACAATCGCTACAAAAAGACAAATTTTAAATTTTTGTCGAGGAACGGACTAGGACATCAATCCGAAACGACCTCGTCCTAAATAACAAGGAAAACAAAATTTTAAAAATTAATTACTTAATTGTTTTATAAGTTAATGATTTTATATAAAAAAAAAAAAAAACCAAACTCCGCGACTCGCGGAGTTTGAAGGGTAATTCACCGCGAGTAGCGGAGGGATCGGATTACAGAAAAAATAAAAAGAGCTGAAACAGCTCAAACCACACACCACAGAAAAAAAAAACTGCGAAAAACCTGCGCGAAAAAACACAAAAAACACCCCCAAAATCACAATTTTTAACCGTTAATCATCAAATCTTTTACTAAAATCATGTTAAGAAGGATGCTATCAAGGAATTACTCAAGAAAAACGGTAAATTTCTACACCTAAACACCATTTAATCCGAAAATTGTGTTCTTGAGCAATTTTTTCCCCAATTTGATTTTGATGCTTTTTAGTGTAATTATGCTTAAATTGTTTATGTATTATGCTTGTATAACCTAGATTGATGCTATTTAACATGATTAGAAGCCTTAAACTTCAAATTTTGAGTAATCTAGGGTTTGTGTTCTTGAGCAAATTTGGGGCTTTTTGATATAAACAGGTTATGGCCGATTTTTGTCATGAATTGTTGCTAAATTAAGTAGTGTAACATGTTTAGGTAGTTAAATGATTCAAACTTTGAGCCTAAACATGATTTTGAGAATTAAAGTGGACTTTTTCAAGTCTAAAATTCATGAACTTGATTTTTGAAAGATAATGCCATTTGAAACTTGTTTAATTGCTAGTAATGATTATTTTGACATGTTATTTGAGTTGAATGCTTATGAACTTGGCGAACATTTTCGTATATGCTTATTTGAAAAAGTGTAGATTTGATAAAAATATGAAAATGAGCTTAAGTTTGATATAAATTGATCATGTCATTGTAATTATTTTGATTGATGATTTTGCCTACACTAATGCATATTTGGATGCACAAAAATTGTGTTTGATGTGTTTTGCAGACTGAAAGGGGTGAATCTTCATCCCAAGCTCGCAATGCTCCTGCTGAGAATGTGGAACAATAGGAGGTGGATAACTACTACAAGCAAGATTTACCTCACCCAGTCATGACATTTTCTGATATGCACTTGGAAGATTTGCACCCGAACCTGAGATTTGACAGACTTTGGATAGATTATCCAAAATACCAAAGGGGTTTGCATACTCTTCATTCTAAAGTTGTTGAGGTACCTAGGGTCATAGAATGGGGACCATTAGAAGCTGTAGAATTGGCCGGGCCAATTAGGGAATTACTTGCACAGAGGTATGGTAATTCTACTTGTAATGACTGGGTACGTTTATTCACCATGCGTAGACCTGTATATAAAGTATGGTGTGAAGAATTGTTGTGTAGTATAGAGTTGAATGATCGGGTAGCTAGTTTAACCGATCGATCTTTTATTAGATTTTTGTTAGGCGGTTCGATGCGCCACATGTCTTTACTAGACATGGCTCAGGATTTACGTATATATACGCCTGAGGAGTTAGCATCTGCCGATTGTAGAGGGTTGATACTAAATGGTAGAAAGATAGATGAAAATTTTGATACACACGGTGTATGGAGTCAAATGACAAGCCATCACCGTTTCAAAGGGGGAAATTACTCTTATTTGGATATAGATAGAGCTGAATTAAGAGTAATTCATAGGTTTTTAGCTAATTCGATTATACAAAGAGGTAAGAACAAGGAAAAGGTAAATGAACAGGATTTGTTTTACCATATGTGTATTCGAGACCCACAAAGCGCTGTAAGTATACCTTATTGTGTGGGTTATTATTTATCAGCTATGGTTAGGGGGATGAGACCGCATAGCATAATAGGAGGTGGTATTTTTATTACTTTGATTGCTGAATATCTCGGTGTGGATATAAGTCGGGGGGGATTATTAGTCGAAGAACCAGAACCCCACGATACTATAGGTTTAAATGTATACCATGGTGCGAAAGTTTTGAAGAGGCGAAATAACGCCGCAGTACAATACCATGGTAGACATCCACAGGTTGAGAGAAACCAACAGCAAGGTAATGTAGGAGGGGGAAATGAGATGCAAGAAATGCAAAGGTTTATAGCTTCACAGGAGTACGAAAATGCTAGACAGAGAGCATTTGAAGATTGGCAAGTTCATCAAAACCAAATCATAGCTCATTGCCAACATATAGGTAGAAACTATATTCCTACACCAAAACCCATCTTCCCTCCCTGGTCTATAGAGATGCAACCACCGTATCCTACGTATAACCCTGCCGAAGCATTCTATAGCACCTATGGTTATGCCTGGAACCCCTATTGGTATCAGTATCATCCCTAGTCTACTTAGTTTTATTTATTTTACAATTTGTAATGTCGATACGTTTAATACTTATGTTAATATTGTAATAGTTTTTATAATTTTCTAACTTTTATTCTTAGATTTTAATAATTTTTGAATGTGGGGTAATATACCAAACTTCAAAAATATATATATATGTTTGCAGTTTATCTTATGTACACAACAGGGTAAAACAACGCATTTTTAAAGACTGGCATTAAGTTCAGCAAAAGCAACTAATTTTGACGACAAGATGCAAAATATATGTGAAATAACAACAAGACAGAATGAACAAATGATGTGCACCAATTATCATTCAGCAAACAAACGCCAATATAATTGGAAACTTTGGTAAAATTTAATCATTTTCACACAAATCACCCTCAATAATTTAATTTGTTACTGATTTCTTGCAAATGAGGGCATTGCAAGATCTTAAGTGTGGGAAGGGGTTAAATTCTTTCGGATTTTAAAATTTTTTACTTTATACACTTGGTTACCATTAAAAATACTAGTAAAGCAGTAGTTGTATTAGAATCTAGTACTCTATGATAATAAAGAACAGCCCTAGTCTTATATACTGACTACCCAATTCTAGTAAAATTTTTCAAAATTTTCAATTAAATGAACTCAAAATCATGTTTATACATATTTATGAACAATAAAACAAGGTTTTAACACCGAAATTATTGTAACCTCGGAAAGGACATAAATTGAGAAACAAACCAAAATGTTAAAATTCATTTAAAATGGAATAGAGGACAATAAAAAGAAAAATAAAAGCCAAGTGTGGGAAAATTCTCCAAGTTATTCAAAACATATATCACATATTTTTGTATAAATAACTGAAAATACTTTTGCTTTGAACTAAACTAAAAAGTTTTACCTGATTTACTGTAAGAAAGATGGATCTACACGATGAATCAATTCCATCATTAAAAGGAAGTAAAGTCTTCCGAAAAAGAAACGCGCTTCTTGATTTAGGTCAAGAAGTTGTCGTCCAGACCAGCTGTAGGTTGACGAAAAATCTAGAAAAGTCATCACTAAAATCAGCAGGAAATCCACGGACCTCAGCATTAAACAGGGTCGCCAAGTGTTCAGATTTATCCTAACCATGAGAAGGATTTATCTCGTAAAATGGGGGGGCACCATGCAAATTAGCTGGATAAGACTAATGAATCAGATCCCCAGAAAGGATAATCTCCTTAAAAGATCAAAAAATCAGCTTTTAAGCCTGATATTACTCAATCCTTGAGATTGACCTTAAAGATTGAGAATTCAAACTCATGGAATTCAATGATATCTAAACTCGAACTTGAACGAGAAAATATTTTGATCAAAGATAAAACCGATTTGTTTTCTGAAAACCCATTTTCAATGCGTTCATTACCATTGAACGTAAAATACTAGGAATTCACCTGGAATTCATTAGGTCACCTGAACCAAATCGGGTGTCAACCGTAAGAACGGTGGTTGCATAGTGGTCAAAGACAGGACCTTGTACCAGACCGAAAAATCATAAGGGTGAGCTTTACTATTGCTCCTACCAAGGATAGTAATTGCGTCCGACACGTTATAGACCATAATTAAAAGCATGTCAGGGGACATTGCCTTAACAGTTGCTTGTTCAACGCTTTCCTTTACAACTGGACGGTAGTTTACCGAAAGGTAATATACGGGACAAGTAAACTGGACGTGTTGCTTTCCAAATACAAGGTTAGCAAGTGGGTGACACAAAACCATAAGTTTTGAGCTAAAATTTTCAAATCTGAAACCCACCAAACCCACAAAAATATTTTGCAAACACTAGTAAAGGGTTATTCTGGAAAACTTATCTAGGGTAATAACTAGATTTAATTTTCAAAAGATCAAATGTTTTCATAAAGATCCAATTTCCTTAATGGATCTAAATTTTTATAGTCATGTGGGACTGTAAACCATATCGTTACTACCATTGTTTATACCGCCGTATAGAAATCACTGATGTACAAAGTGTGAAGAATAAAGAAGTTATTCTAGTATTTGATAATGCTAAAAACGAACATATATTTCATAGCATTATTCCTCAAGAAAGACAAGCTTTTAGTTCCAATTGTTCTATTTACAAGTGATATTCGTTTAAATAATAAAAGGTGAAGACAAAAGACAGATTTGAAGAATTGAAGACGCAAACGACCAAAAAGCTCAAAAGTACAAAATACAATCAAAGAGGTTCCAATTATTGATAAGAAACGTCTCGAAATTACAAGGGTACAAGATTCAAAACGCAAAGTACAAGATATTAAATTGTACGCAAGGACGTTCGAAAATCCGGAACCGGGACATGAGTCAACTCTCAACGCTCGACGCAACGGACTAAAAATTACAAGTCAACTATGCGCATAAATATAATATAATATTTAAATAATTCTTATAATTATTTAATATATTATATTTATTTATAAATCCGTCGGTAAACAAAGAGCCAAACTTGTGTGAGCTGTAAAAGCAAACTCCACGACTCGCGGAGTTTGAAGGCCAAAAGGGCCGCGAGTCACGGAGCCCCAAACTCTAAAAATCCCTATAAAAGTAAACGAATTCTGATCGCAAAAATCATCTTTTTTTCTTCTTCTCTCATAAACGTATTATATATATATATATATATTATAATTTTAATTTTAATTTTAATTTTAAATCCTAATAATAAGGGTATGTTAGCGAATATTGTAAGGGTGTAAGTCGAAATTCTGTCCGTGTAACGCTACGCTATTTTTAATCATTGTAAGTTATGTTCAACCTTTTTACATTAATGTCTCGTAGCTAAGTTATTATTATGCTTATTTAATCCGAAGTAATCATGATGTTGGGCTAATTGCTAAAATTGGGTAATTGAGCTTTGTACCATAATTGGGGTTTGGATAAAAGAACGACACTTGTGGAAATTAGACTATGGGTTATTAATGGGTTTTATATTAATTAAACAATACCTTGTTAATTTAATATACAAACTTATAATTCGACGTATTTATATATAACCACACACGCTTTACTGGGTACGGTGGGCGGGATATCTATAAATACCAATAATTATTCATTTTACCGGATACGGAACTGGATTAATAGTTAATAGACTTGTTGAAACAGGGGTGAATTACATTCAAGAGTAATTGGTGTAATTGTTAACAAAGTAGTAAAACCTTGATTTACACACAGTCGATAACCTGGTGTATTCATTAAACAAAGTATTAAAACCTTGTTACAATTCGAATCCCCAATTAGTTGGAATATTTGACTTCGGGAATAAGAATAATTTGACGAAGGCTTTCGCTTTTTATATTTATGACTGATGGACTATTATGGACAAAATCCGTATGGACATATTAAATAATCCAGGACAAAGGATAATTAACCCATGGGCATAAAACTAAAATCAACACGTCAAACATCATGATTACGGAAGTTTAAATAAGCATAATTCTTTTATTTCATATTTAATTTCCTTTATTTTATATTTAATTGCACTTCTAATTATAGCACTTTTATTTATTGTTATTATATTTAATTGCACTTTTAATTATCGTACTTTTTAATTATCGCAAGTTTATTTTATCGCACTTTTATTACTCGCAATTTCATTATCGTTATTTACTTTACGCTTTAATTTAAGTCTTGTATTTATTTTTAATATTTTACATTTGGTTTTAACTGTGACTAAAGTTTTAAAATCGACAAACCGGTCATTAAACGGTAAAAAACCCCCCTTTTATAATAATAATATTACTCATATATATATTTGTATTTTTATAAAAGTAAACTAATATAGCGTTAAGCTTTGTTTAAAGATTTCCCTGTGGAACGAACCGGACTTACTAAAAACTACACTACTGTACGATTAGGTACACTGCCTATAAGTGTTGTATCAAGGTTTAAGTATATCCATTCTATAAATAAATAAATATCTTGTGTAAAATTGTATCGTATTTAATAGTATTTCCTGTAAAAATATAAGCTATTTTATATACTACTATGCTAAAACATCAATAGTTTAATATATAATATTCGAATTAATTAATACGTATCGTGACCCGTGTACATGTCTCAGACTCGATCACAACTCAAATTATATATATTATTGTAGAATCAACCTCAACCCTGTATAGAGCACTCGATCATTACTACATATAGAGTGTCTATGGTGATTCCAAAAAATATATATATAGATGCGTCGATATGATATGTCAAACCTTGTATACGTGTCCCGATATTTAAAGTGCGTAAAATAAATAACAAAAATAACTGACGATAAATAAAGTGCGTAAAGTAGATAACATAAATTAAATGACGATAAATAAAATTGCGAGAATTAAAATTGCGATAAATAAAATGCGATAAATAAATTGCAATAAATAAATTGCGATACGGAATTAACAGTTAGCTAGGAACAGTTAGCGTGAATTCTTAACAAAATTTCTCATAGTTAATTTGTTTTTTTTTCTAACAAATTTTATTTTGTCCAATGTTTTCTTCATTATGCCACTTGTTGGATTCTGATAAATCAAAATTAAAATATGAAATTGGATGAAATAATTATTCTGCGGTAAATGGATTCATATATATGTGGATGTAAGTAGGATATTAAATGACTGTTGAATCAGATTCGAAGAAGGTACAGTGTAACTTATTAATGTGAAATCTAAATATTCCTCGGGTATTACCTACCCGTTAAAATATTTTCACCATTAACAATTTTTATGAAAGAATTTTTAATTACAATCTTTATGAAAACATATATACATATATCTTTTCTTCAGATGTAACCATGGATTCATTGAGTTAATATGATATTAAACTCATTTGGTTTACCGTCAGAACTAGAATACATAATCTCTAAAACATTTAGAGATTACTTAATCGCCATGAAGAACTAAGGTAATTGATGTAGAACGATACGTAGAACGATGATTATACTCGAGGTACAGAATGAGATGTTAAGGCATGGATCATTGATGGTACTGGTATTGATGTTGGTGGTACTGTAGGTGCCGGTGATGTTGCTGAAGCTGGTACATTTTGCACCATATTTTCTAGATTGATTACTCAAGCGCGAAGCTCCTTGGCTTCTTTTATTACTCCGGGATGATTGTCGGTTGGAACAAGTGGATGAATAAGGTTGGGGATTTTGGGATATCATATAATCATTGCGAGATATCCTGGAATTGAGGGTAAATATGGTGTTTCGGACTGGTTCGCTGATAAGTGCCTCAGGTTCATTGCCAAGAGATAAATTCGGTTGGTGAAAAGGATCGCCTTCTTCGCGTCTCCATTGATTAAGTCGACTACGAATGCATCAGATGAATTGGGAATGGCTGATTGATTGATTCATTCGGGTGACATCGCTTTCAGAGCTTAGGTGAATATCCATGTCGGAATAGCTGACGAAATAACTATCGGAATAGCTATCGAATCTGAGAGACTCGAACTAGTTTAGGGATTCATCTCGTACAATCAGATGAAGAATTTTCGATAAGAAATAGATTATAGGATGTAGATTAGTACCCTGCAATACATAATTTACATATGCATATATAATACTAAAATCTCATAAATTACGGAGGAATCTACGAAAGCTGTCAGGCAAAGGTAATGGTAACAGATACGCTAAGATATGAATTTGTCTATACACTATTAATGCAATCAATGCAGTAAGATGTGTCTAGACTAAGAATAATGAGCATTTTCCTAAGGATGATAAGAAGATGATTTTCGAAAAAAATGATAAGCAAAACTTTTGACATGCAGACACGGTCGAAGTCCAGACTCACTAATGCATCCTAATGACTATCAGTTAGACACACTAATGCAAGACCTGGTTCGCTACGACCACCGCTCTGATACCAACTGTGAAGACCCGTCCTAATCCATCCGGACGAAGTCCATATCAATTATAACGATTCACAACAGTTGATTACATCGCGAGGTACTTGACCTCTATATGATACATTTTACAAACATTGCATTCGTTTTTGAAAAGACAATCTTTCATTACATCGAAAGTTGACGGCATGCATACCATTTCATAATATATCTAACTATAATTGACTTAATAATAATCTTGATGAACTCGACGACTCGAATGCAACGTCTTTTGAAATATGTCATGAATGACTCCAAGTAATGTCTCTAATATGAGCAAATGCACAGCGGAAGATTTCTTTCATACCTGAGAATAAACATGCTTTAAAGTGTCAACCAAAAGGTTGGTGAGTTCAATAGTTTATCATAAATAATCATTTCATAAATTTAATAGACCACAAGATTTTATATTTCCATTTCTCATAAATATACGTCCCATACATAAAGACAAAAATCATTCATATGGTGAACACCTGGTAACCGACATTAACAAGATGCATATAAGAATATCCCCATCATTCCGGGATCCTCCATCGGACATGATATAAATTTTGAAGTACTAAAGCATCCGGTACCTTGGATGGGGCTTGTTGGGCCCGATAGATCTATCTTTAGGATTCGCGTCAATTAGGGTGTCTGTTCCCTAATTCTTAGATTACCAGACTTAATAAAAAGGGGCATATTCGATTTCGATCATTCAACCATATAATTTAGTTTCAATTACTTGTGTCTATTTCGTAAAACAGTTATAAAAACAGCGCATGTATTCTCAGTCCCAAAAATATATATTGCGAAAGCATTTAAAAAGGGAGTAATGAAACTCACCTAATGTATTTTGTAGTAAAAATACATATGACGACAATGAACAAGTGTAGGGTTGGCCTCGGATTCACGAACCTATATCATTTGGATATTTATTATTACACATAATCGTAATCGAATAGATTTATATATATTTACTTTATTAATTATATCATTTTTATCTTAATAATATATATATGTTTCATATATTCATTTTGTATATTGAAATATTATTTTTGTGATGTTATATGTATTAAATATATATAGTTTGTTTGTTAAAATATAGTAATTGTAATAACACCAATATAATATTAATAAAGGTAACAATGATATTAATTATCATACTTAATATTACTAATAAAAGTAATATTGTTAATAATTTTCTTAATGATAATTATAATGATATCGTAAAAATATTAATTTTACTGTTAATGATAATTATGATAGTGATTTTATTGATTACATAATAATAATACTTGTGATACCTAAATAATAATAACTATGGTACTTTTAATGATAATTATAATACTAATAATGATCCTCATAATACTTAATGACATTACTTAATAACAAAATGATAATATTATAAATCATAGTATTTCTGTTAACATAATAATAATGATAATGATACTAGTAATAACAATATTCTTAGGTAACTATGATTATAATAATAATAATAATAATAATAATAATGAAAATTGATAATTAATACATATTAGTAATAATAATAACTATAATATTTAGTACTAATAACAATACTTAATGATGACATTAATAATAATAATAATAATACTTGTACCAATTTTAATAGTCATAATAATACTAATAATGCTTTAGTGATATTAATTAGTAATAACCAAAAATGATAATAATATTAACCTTATTAATTATATTAACCTAATCAACAATAATCATTAATAATAATAGCAATTACAATAACAATAATAATAATAATAATAATAATAATAATAATAATAATAATAATAATAATAATAATAATAATAATAATAATAATAATAATAATAATAATAATAATAATAATAATAATAAAAATAAATGAGAGTAACTACTTCATAAAGGCTTTTCTAAAAAAAATGGCTGGTGCAAGACTCGAACCGGAGACCTCTCGATAACCCGACACAACCCCAAACCATTCTGCTGCTTCGATTTTTCTGATTAGTAAAGGATTCTGTTTTATTTATACCTAAAATAAAGTTATGTTCTTCTTCTTCATCATCAATTCAATATCGACAGAGATTAATTAATCCTATCAACTAGTTATTTAATCAATTTAAAACCTTAATCATAACACATAATCAATCACTGACAGGGCTTTAATTTGTTTAAAACAGATAACAATATATATATATATATATATATATATATATATATATATATATATATATATATATATATATATATATATATATATACATAAAAACAGTCGCGGTTTTAAAAGGAAGAACATGAATTCAATTTTCGATTTTGAGAAAGTTATAGACAAAACTTCCTACATGAAAGTGGTTTCATATCATTCATAAAAACTGTGTAATTCATCAATTGAACTCAAAACATTAAAACACGTTCGAATTTCACGAAGAACACATCTTTTGACTTTTTAAAAATTTCAACTTTGACTCGCGAATTCGACTTCAATTTGAAGAATTGAAGGTTGCAACTTTCCAGATAGTTTCATTAACAAGTTCCTAGCAACACTACATTAATACATTTTGGAATTTTATTCGATTTTTAGCTTTTGAAAAAAAAAAATAAGAACAGGGAATACCAAGTTCTTTCTGTATATTTCTGTTTCGATTTCTCAATCAATCAGTAGCTATTAACTTTATATAAACAAAAATAACGATTTTAATCAAATAGTTGTCACAGTATTCTTGATTGTTATCTAGCGAATGTGGTCGACAAAAATCAATTTCAAGGACAGAATAAAAGAAAATAAAAATAAAACTTTGAGTGAGATTGCTAACTGAATTTGACCTCTTATGTGATTTTATTCGATTTATCAATCAGTTATAGAGACAGGAAAATCACTCATCTACAGTTTATGAAAAGGATATGAAACATAATACACTATTATCTATTTATTTATTCATATACCGTATTTATATGCATTTTTATTTATATAACAGTGTATATATACTGTATAATTATTTGTTTATATATATCTGATGTAAATCAGTATTTATTTAACTGTATATCCTTATATATAATAAATATCAATAATTAATAAATTTAAATATATTAATAATAATTCTAATGTATTAAAATACTAAGAGATTAATACTAGAATTAATAATAATAATAATAATAATAATAACAATACAACTTATAATTAAGATATAACAATTTACATATTTCCATTTTTATATACAAATATTATTACTACAGATATTGATATTAATAGAAACAATCATAAAAAAATATATATATATTTTTAACTTGTAATTTACATTTAATTATAAATTTTATATGATATTATATATTAATTATTTAATATTCATACATTTTTTTTATATATTACCATATAATAATAATTATTGATATGAATCATACATATATAATTTCATACCATATATATGTGTATATATATTCATTCTAATGTTACTAAAGTATTATCATTATTTTATATTTTTAATTACACGCAATTGTTCGTGAATCGTCGGGCATAAGTCAAATGCATTCGCGAAAATAGTTCACACATTATGAGACTCAGTTTAATAGACTTTGCTTATCGTGTCGAAATCATATAAGATTAAGTTTAAATTTGGTCGAAAATTCCCGGGTCATCACAGAATGACACTTAGGGATGGTGATAAATCGATCACCTTTGTGAACCGAAAGTTTAGATCTCCACCAACCAAATCTGTTAAACCAATAAAAATGCATAAGTATGGGGAAGATGAAGAAACACTTAATGATGATCCGATCACAAAGAACCCCGTTGATGATACGAAATTAGATGAACCTGTTTTTAACAGTTCAACGAAGAAACTTTATAAACAGATTCACGATGCTAAGATTAAGGGAAAATTTAAGTTATGTAACCGATTAGTATCCAATTTATCACCAAAATAAAAGGCAATGTTAGTTGAATTTGTGAAAGTTACGGAGGAAATCAACAAATAGATTGAAGCAAAAGTCAGAGATATACAAGTTGTTGATGATCCAATTGAAAATAACGTTAATCACAATTTCAACACCATATCTAACTAAGTGTGGGGAGGTTCGAATCTTTTTAGGGTAATATGTATTTCTGTTAGAGTTAGATATTCTGTTTTCGTGTAGTTTTCGAAAATGGAATCCGTATGGTCTTTCCCTAGTAGACCCTAAAGAACTAGTCTTCTCCCCCCATTCTGAATTTTTATTTTTTTAGGTTTTACGAGATGAAGAATTCCTTTGATCTGAACCATGGTCTAATGCTACATGCTATGATTACTAAACGTAATAATGACACACTTCCGAGTGAACTGGTATCCTTCATAAGAAGCAAAATGGACGGAGTAAGAAAAGAACTCAGAAAAGATCATCATAAGATACATTTTGGTAAAGGAAAATCAAAATCTGCAACAAAAAGAAGAGCACGACACCTTGAAAGATGTTACAAATGTGGAAAATGGTCACACGAAGGTAAATGTTCAAATAATCAAACATATTCAAATACCGAATTTGTTACTCTATGCAGAGAAGGACCGTTCATATGTTTAGAAGAAAAGATATTGAAGATTCGAGGTTATGCTTACGTAGCTATGGAGAACCAAATCACACGACTCTCCTATGAGTCGGCTAAAGTAGGTCTCTGAGAATTCTTTCTCACAGGTAAGTATATACAGTTTTTTTTATTTTATTTTTATTGCTTTTAACTTTTTGATAATAAACGCTGAATCGTTCGCTATAAAGTATTAAATTGGTATTCAATAAAATTAGGTATGCGTAACCGAAATTATTGATATCATACAAAAATTTATTACATCACGGCGAAATTTACCGTTTATTCTTAAGGAATAAATATCTTTAATCAATCAACCCAAAATATTTCAAAAATTCGTTAAGAGTAAAACTAGGTAATATAGCCGAAATTACTTTACCGAAAAGAGGGGCGTATATTTTTGATAATATTTGATTGATTAAAGTGGGATAAAAGACCAAAAAGATTTTTAATTTTTACCATGTTTTAAATTAATATATAAATATTAAATTAATATTGTAAACTTTTTAAAATCAATATAATTAAATTTGTAAATATTTGAAAAATTAATATTTTTAATATAAGTTTGTATGTATAAAAATGATATTTATATGAATTTTTAATTTTATGCAATTTAAATTTAAGTTTGGTGTGAATTTTAAAAAAAAACAAAAATTTACTTTATTTCACTAAGTTAAAAATTTGATTTTTAAAAATTCGTCGTGAGTTGAAAACTAGGTCGTTAAACCTAAAATTGCTCTACCCAAGGGAGGGACGAGAACTTTTATTTTCATTATTTTTAATCTTATTGAATTAAAGTATGCCAAAAACATTTAAAAAAACCTAAAAATCTTTGCTTTTAAAACAACGCTTTGAATTGACAAATTTTAAAATTTTGTCGAGGGACAGACTAGGACAACGATCCGAAACACCCTCATCTTAAAAAGAAACAAAATTTTAATTTTTAATTAATTATATATTTTATTAGTATAAGGTTTTTATAAAAAAAAAATAATAATAATAATAATACAACTGTTCCCGGACCCCATGCGATCGCATGGGATTTGGCCTTAGAATCCATGCGATCGCATGGATCTGGAAAAATGGCCAGGATCAAAAAGGCAGTCGACTGGTCTGTCTTTCCCATCTCAACACACATATACACGAACCATCTCCCAAACTCTCTCAAAAATTCGCAATTCTCACCCAAATTTCACCAAATTTTTCACAAAACTTCGCTACAATCATGCCTAGATTCGCATTTTTCAACAATAAGGTAAAACTTACACCCCTAAACTCATAAATTTTCTAGTTTTTGTGATAATTACCAATATTTTATCTAATTTAATTTTGTTAATTTCTAGTGTAATTAGTGTTAAATTGTTAATATATTATGCATGTATAACCTAGATTGATGCTATTTAACATGATTTGAAGCCAAAAACTTCAAAATTTTTAGGAATCTAGGGTTTGTGTTTTGAGCAATTTTGGGCCTTTTTGATATAAACAGGTTATGGCCGATTTTTGTCATGAATTATTGCTAAATTAAGTAGTGTAACATGTTTAGGTAGCTAAATGATTCAAAATTTGATCCTAAACATGATTTTTGAGAATTAAAGTGGACTTTTGTAACGACCCGGAAATTTCCGACCAAATTTAAACCTTAAACTTTACATGTTTCCGACACGATAAGCAAAATCTGTAAAATTTAGTCTCGAAAGTTTGAAATCTATATTCGGATAATCAGTTACCCTTTGACCATGCCCGACGATTCACGAACAATTAATTGTAAATAAATATGTATATATATATATATAAATATAAATTTTTTTTTTATCTCATTTCATATAGATAGTGTGTGGTAATATTATTTGGTTATATTAAAATTATCACTATTAAGTATTAACATTAATATTATTATTATCATTTTTATTAATTATTAATCAAAGACTTATTAAAATTATTATTTTTGATTATTAATAATATCATCACTCTATTATTGAATATTTTTTTTTTTTACATATATCTTAGTAACAATAATTAATATAATTATTATTAATAAGTATTATTATTATTATTGATATATATTAATGTCAAAAAAAAAAATAAATAAATAAAATAAAAAAAAGGAAATATATTTACTCGAATCTTATCTTATCTGTATCTTTTTCTTTTATTTTTTTTTCTCTTAACTTCTATAAGGTTAGGTTTAACATCACAATCCACCTCTATTTAATTTTGTTTTTGTCTGTAAAAGATGGTACCATCAGTATTCCATTCCTAGAACCAGACAAAAATCAGTTTGACTTCACAATCAATTTGTTCGTTCCTGTTTCTGATTGACAAAATTTTCGGATTCAGCTCTGCTATAAGTGAATCTATTACAGCTGTTATTGTACACCACACGACTTCAACATATCACTTAAAACTCACAAGAATCATTTACAACTATGGTAAACCATTGAAAACCTTGAAACCCACTTAATCACTTATCTTTCTCCTTTCTCTTTTGTTCTTCTATTCCTCTTCATGTTCTAAACTCAAACAACTAAATTCCACCACCTTTCGATTCCCTCTTGTAGTCAAGACCCAAAAACCTCACCCATCACCTTTATGTTGTCACGGCTACATATATATTTTTTATTCTTATTACTGCTGTTAGTCGTTGGAGATTCACACACACACATCCACAATATATTGAAAATGCAGAATACAAAAAGGAGGGATAATTCATTTGCTTTTGTGTGACTTTATCCATTCTTTATTCCTCATGGCCGACAAGATTATTAAACAACTAAACCACTTGTTGCATTTTATTACGTTGGCTATTCCCATATTCTTTTAAATTAAACCACAACCAAATGCTAGATGCTTGAGAACCGTTTTGGATTTGTTATTCGGGCATGAAGAAATCTTGCATTTTCTATATTGGGCCGAAACCCAATTGTTTCTTTGGGCCATAACGAAATCCATTTGTTATATATTGAAGTCCAATTTCCTGCTACCTGTTGCTGCAAACGATTTTCTACGGTGCCATGTGTTTCTATTTCTGTTATAATGATAGTAAAAGTGGTATTATTAAAACGTCCATGAAGAAGATGATACAAGTGATACACGATGATGATGCTTGTGCAACTACTCGTTTAGGAATGATAACATGATAATTGATGAACAATGATGAGATGTAGAAACAATGATCTCGTGATACCCTCTTGTGTGCTCCGTGATTTATGGATATTTTTTTAGTGGATGTCGACTAGCATAATTAGGCAAGAAGAATTATTTAGTTAACAAATTTGTGGGGACACTTTGTGAAAAAAAAAAAAAAAACGAATCCTAGAAAGCTAACTAGCTGGAGTTTTACCAAATTAAAATACGTATTACTTTTATTTTAGGATTGGGCTATGGTGATTCAGTTTACAAGCCGTGAACTAGTTTTTAATATCACTTGGGCCGAAGCCCAATATCCACATGAGTTAAATTGGTTACGTGATGATGATGACGTTAAAACGAGTAGGGATGATACGGGTTAAGGATTTAGATAATGATTATGACGATAATAGATGATGATGATAATGAATCCAGTGATGATACATGTTAAGATGATGATATGATAATGGTAGGTTTGATCTTGTTATTAATGAAGAAGATGATAAGATTTGTTTAAGGAATAAATATATATGAGGTGAGGATAATTTAAGAAAAACAGACGCAGAGGAGTGGCAGGGTGTTAGAATCGGGAAGCTAGAGGTCTCGGGTTCGAAACTCGTTGGTGACATCTTTTTATTTTCAGCTATTTTGAGAGGTAGTTTAATTGTTTTATTATTTATTTATTTATTATTATTATTATTATTATTAATATTATTATTAAATGTTAAGAAAAATTATGATTATTAGGTATTGAAATTATAATTATCATTAGTAGTATTATTATTGCTACTGCAAATATTAGTTACCCATTTTATTATTAATATCACAACCCTAGTTATAATTAAGATAATTTTAACGAAAGTATTTTATTAAGATATACTAAATTATTCGATTATAATTATATGTTTTAATATGTAAACATACCAATGATATAGGTTCGTGAATCCGAGGCCAACCTTATACGTGTTCAATGATGTTATATGTATTTTTACTACAAAATACATTAGGTGAGTATATAGTCCCTTTTAAACTTTAAATATTTTGGGCTGATAATACATGCGCTGTTTTTATAAATGATTCACGTTATGGACACAAGTGATTAAAAATGATATTCTGCGGATTGATGTGCTAGGTAATTTAGTTATATGTTATAATAGCATGTAAGCGCGAATCCTAAAGATAGATCTATCGGGTTTAACACCCCCATCCAGTAGGCTGCACTAGACATAAGAACTAGTGGGCGGATGTTTAGTACTTCGAGGATTATTTATACACTTGCGAGTGTACATATCCATCTTTGCGAAGATGACTTATTATATTATTGTTAAGGTTGGTTACTGAGGCCTCAACATAAGCAGAATGATTTTATACACTTGCGAGTGTATTATATTTTTTTATATATGAAATCTTGTGGTCCATAGTTATAACGCTGCTAGCATCAAATCTATATATCTCACCAACTTTATGTTGACATTTTAAAGCATGTCATTCTCAGGTACAAACTAAGTCTTCCGCTGTGCATTAGCTCATGTTAAGGACAATACTTGGAGTCGACCATCGCAATGGGACCGGATGTTGATGATTTCGTCCTGGTGGATAAGGACGGGTCTTTACATGTGGTATCAGAGCGTTGGTCTTAGTGAACCAGGCCTTGCATTAGTGTGTCTGACTAGTAGTCGTTTAGATGCATTAGTGAGTCTGGACTTTGACCGTGTTTACATGTCAAAACTTTTGCTTATCATTTATAGTCGGAAATCATTTGCTTATCATCCTTAGGAAATTGCCTGCTTATCATTCTTTAGTCTAGACACGTCTTACTGCATTTAGTGCATCGATAGTGTATAGACAAAATTCATATCCTGGCGCATCTGTAGACTTGCCTGACATATGCCGTAAATTTCTCTGTAGTTTACGAAATCTTTGGTATTATACATAGATATTCTATATAGCTAGAATATCATCCGATATCCGAAAATTATTTCACGTCGAAGATCACTTCCATCCACCAAATTGCCCTTTTCAACCTGAAGCGCTTACTGGCGAACCTGTTCGAGAAACCATTTTCTCTCCCCTTTTTCCGAGTATCCCATCACGATTACATACTATCCCATAGTTCGAATCTTATTCATTCACTCGCTTCGACCGTCAATCATTCCGTAGTACTAGAAGGAGTTAACAAACTACGCGCTCGTGTGACGACTTTGGAGAAACTGGTGCGAAGGTTACGAACACCAGCAGCAGCACCAGCAGCATAATCAGTACCAACATCATCGACGTCGACAGTACCCTTATCATCCCTAAACCATAACTGCGCCGTAACTCTCAATATCACAATCTGTACCTCGAATATCAACATTACACGCCTCAATATCACCATCTGTACTTCGAGTATGAATTTCATTCTACACATCGATCTACATCGGCTATCTTCGCTTTACATATCATTCTACCTCATTTTTCCTCGTTCGACATGGTGAATATGTAATTTCTAAAGTTTTAGAGATTATGTAATCTAGTATTAACGGTAAATCAGATGAGTTTTTGACTCATTAAATCCATGATTACATCCGATGAAAATATATATGCAAGTATATTTTCATAAAGATTGTAATTAAAAACTCTTTTGTACAAACTGTTAATGATGAAAATATTTTAACGGGTGGGTAGTACCCGAGGAATATTTAGAATTCACATTAATAAGTTACACTGTACATTCTTCGAATCTGATTCAACGATCATTTACTATCCTACTTACAACTACCGATATACGTATCCGTTCACCATAGAATAACCATTTCTATTCAAATTTCATATTTGGATTTTGACCTATCAGAATCCAACAAGTGGCATAACGAAGAAAATATTGGACAAAAATAAAAAGTGTTAGAAACAAACGAATTAATTAATTGGAATTGTGATAGGATTTCACGCTAACTGTTCCGGCTAACTGTACCCAGCTAACTGATTAACATTTAATTTATCGCAATTTACATTCTCGCAATTTTATTTATCGTCATTTAATTTCTGTTATTTATTTTTGCGCACTTTAAATAACGGGACACGTATGCAAGGTTTCGACTTATCATATCGACCCATCTATATATATATTTCGGAACAACCGTAGACACTCTATATGTGAAGGTGGGAGTTGGCTATACAGGGTCGGAGTTGATTCCAAAATATATATATACTTTGAGTTGTGATCGACACCGAGACCGGTACACGGGTCACGATACGTATTATTTAATTCGAATATTATATATTAAATTATATATGAATCATTGAACCATCGGACTATTGGACTGCTAACTTTGGACAATTAAAAAGAATTAAAATATTGATTATAACATATGAAATTAAGCAATTCTTCAAGTTTGCCACTTGATTTTATCTTAAACCTCATTTATCTTGATGATCCAATCCGCGTTCAAAATCTTTCATGATTCTTGAAAACACCTCGATCGAGAAGTTGAACCAGCCGCATCTCGTCTACGGAATAAAAGATTTATGCACCTGAAAAACTCTCGAACTCAAATTCATAGTTTAACCCGTACCTGTGTTGAATCCTTTATTAGCAAAAACAACCTTACGATTTCTTTTCAAAATGGACAATTTTGTCACAGCTCCAGCAAGTTAACTTCAAATTCTCAGCAAGACTAGTCTTAGTATAACTTCGATATATATACGTTATCTTTTTGCCGTTGTTACCAGAGAACCTTTTATATTCCACCATATCACCGTCAGCGTTTAATCATCTAAGAACACAATTCTCCCGAAACCACCTTGGTTCGATAATCGATGACCCAGATCCATTAACTTTGAAAATGCCGACGAATCAGCATGTTGTAGATGGTCTTAATGGTCAAAAGTTGATGACAAAGAAGGAAGTGTTAGGAATACTCAATAGAAAATTTAGCACCGAAAATTTGATTATGCGAAACTATGAAGGAAACCGTGAACAAATTACAAAGAATAAGTTTGTCTTCAAAGGATCCAAAGGATTCAGTGCCTGATGAAACCGTTAGTAAGAACCCTACTCCTTATTCAAAACCTGTCCAGGTGATATTCTTCATCATCATCTTATCTTAGATATTATAAAATATCTTCATATCTTTCGTTATACATATTCTCCATATTTTTGGGGATATTATCTGAGATCATTTATCTCTCCGAAATATCTGCGTTACAACATAAAAGAAACTGTGTTAGTTTCTATGTTCCAAAACCTTCGAGTTCAAAAATAGGAATGTTTTGAAGTAGTGTTGGGAACTGATGCATGAATTAGTATAATATAATGAAACTTGATCAACTTCATTATATTACAGTAACTCATGTTGAGTTTCTAATGAAGCATGATGATTCACAGTACCGTCATCATGTGCCATGTTACACGGCTCTTACATTCTATCCAATTCCGAAACGTATTAGGAACATATCATCTTGATAGTTCTATTTTCCTGGATATTCTGGTAATTTGACAAATCAGAATCGTGCCATTATCATTTCTTTCTAAGAACATTAGCTATATCCATTTCGAATTTCATACCTACAAATTCCGGACCATTACTCGCTTGACTTGAAGTCGGGAAGAGAAAACAAAAGCATGAGGCACCGAAAAATAAGGGAAGATATAAAACCCAACAACAACCCCGAAATTTCAAACCGTGTATATCGATGCAGATAGCGATATAAAGATACGGGAGAACTAGAAACACTATAAACACAAGGGTATAGTAGAAGTAAATAGATTCTTCTGGGGGTAGATGAAAAAGGAGAATGGCAGATGTGAAAACTAAGAGTATATCAAGGATTAGAATGGGATGGAGCATATTGACGAATGTCTTAAAGTAGGAATTAAGGAGAAGAAGTAGAAAATGTGAATTGTGAAAAATGAGGAAATGAAGGAGTAGATTTATAGTAAAGTATCCGACAGAGAAATCAAAACAGATCGCCGCATTAAATCAAAGAAGATCCTGATCGCCAAAGAACCAAATCCTATTATGTAAGATTTTCTTTAAATCCCTTAAATTCTGGAAATCAATCATACCCACGTCATAGGTTAAAACAATTCTATATTCACTCATTTCATTCTTTTGTGATAGCTTCACTCGTACGCCTTACATAATCGAATCGTTTTATCTATATCTCTCGATAAGGATAAAACTCCATTATTACCTCATATTCGTCATGAAAACATTCCTATTGTTATCCATGATGACCTCTATCAAATTTCGGGGACGAAATTTCTTTAACGGGTGGGTACTGTAACGACCCGGAAATTTCCGACCAAATTTAAACCTTAAACTTTACATGTTTCCGACACGATAAGCAAAATCTGTAAAATTTAGTCTCGAAAGTTTGAAATCTATATTCGGATAATCAGTTACCCTTTGACCATGCCCGACGATTCACGAACAATTAATTGTAAATAAATATGTATATATATATATATAAATATAAATTTTTTTTTTATCTCATTTCATATAGATAGTGTGTGGTAATATTATTTGGTTATATTAAAATTATCACTATTAAGTATTAACATTAATATTATTATTATCATTTTTATTAATTATTAATCAAAGACTTATTAAAATTATTATTTTTGATTATTAATAATATCATCACTCTATTATTGATTATTTTTTTTTTTTTTACATATATCTTAGTAACAATAATTAATATAATTATTATTAATAAGTATTATTATTATTATTGATATATATTAATGTCAAAAAAAAAAATAAATAAATAAAATAAAAAAAAGGAAATATATTTACTCGAATCTTATCTTATCTGTATCTTTTTCTTTTATTTTTTTTTCTCTTAACTTCTATAAGGTTAGGTTTAACATCACAATCCACCTCTATTTAATTTTGTTTTTGTCTGTAAAAGATGGTACCATCAGTATTCCATTCCTAGAACCAGACAAAAATCAGTTTGACTTCACAATCAATTTGTTCGTTCCTGTTTCTGATTGACAAAATTTTCGGATTCAGCTCTGCTATAAGTGAATCTATTACAGCTGTTATTGTACACCACACGACTTCAACATATCACTTAAAACTCACAAGAATCATTTACAACTATGGTAAACCATTGAAAACCTTGAAACCCACTTAATCACTTATCTTTCTCCTTTCTCTTTTGTTCTTCTATTCCTCTTCATGTTCTAAACTCAAACAACTAAATTCCACCACCTTTCGATTCCCTCTTGTAGTCAAGACCCAAAAACCTCACCCATCACCTTTATGTTGTCACGGCTACATATATATTTTTTATTCTTATTACTGCTGTTAGTCGTTGGAGATTCACACACACACATCCACAATATATTGAAAATGCAGAATACAAAAAGGAGGGATAATTCATTTGTTTTTGTGTGACTTTATCCATTCTTTATTCCTCATGGCCGACAAGATTATTAAACAACTAAACCACTTGTTGCATTTTATTACGTTGGCTATTCCCATATTCTTTTAAATTAAACCACAACCAAATGCTAGATGCTTGAGAACCGTTTTGGATTTGTTATTCGGGCATGAAGAAATCTTGCATTTTCTATATTGGGCCGAAACCCAATTGTTTCTTTGGGCCATAACGAAATCCATTTGTTATATATTGAAGTCCAATTTCCTGCTACCTGTTGCTGCAAACGATTTTCTACGGTGCCATGTGTTTCTATTTCTGTTATAATGATAGTAAAAGTGGTATTATTAAAACGTCCATGAAGAAGATGATACAAGTGATACACGATGATGATGCTTGTGCAACTACTCGTTTAGGAATGATAACATGATAATTGATGAACAATGATGAGATGTAGAAACAATGATCTCGTGATACCCTCTTGTGTGCTCCGTGATTTATGGATATTTTTTTAGTGGATGTCGACTAGCATAATTAGGCAAGAAGAATTATTTAGTTAACAAATTTGTGGGGACACTTTGTGAAAAAAAAAAAAAAAAACGAATCCTAGAAAGCTAACTAGCTGGAGTTTTACCAAATTAAAATACGTATTACTTTTATTTTAGGATTGGGCTATGGTGATTCAGTTTACAAGCCGTGAACTAGTTTTTAATATCACTTGGGCCGAAGCCCAATATCCACATGAGTTAAATTGGTTACGTGATGATGATGACGTTAAAACGAGTAGGGATGATACGGGTTAAGGATTTAGATAATGATTATGACGATAATAGATGATGATGATAATGAATCCAGTGATGATACATGTTAAGATGATGATATGATAATGGTAGGTTTGATCTTGTTATTAATGAAGAAGATGATAAGATTTGTTTAAGGAATAAATATATATGAGGTGAGGATAATTTAAGAAAAACAGACGCAGAGGAGTGGCAGGGTGTTAGAATCGGGAAGCTAGAGGTCTCGGGTTCGAAACTCGTTGGTGACATCTTTTTATTTTCAGCTATTTTGAGAGGTAGTTTAATTGTTTTATTATTTATTTATTTATTATTATTATTATTATTATTATTAATATTATTATTAAATGTTAAGAAAAATTATGATTATTAGGTATTGAAATTATAATTATCATTAGTAGTATTATTATTGCTACTGCAAATATTAGTTACCCATTTTATTATTAATATCACAACCCTAGTTATAATTAAGATAATTTTAACGAAAGTATTTTATTAAGATATACTAAATTATTCGATTATAATTATATGTTTTAATATGTAAACATACCAATGATATAGGTTCGTGAATCCGAGGCCAACCTTATACGTGTTCAATGATGTTATATGTATTTTTACTACAAAATACATTAGGTGAGTATATAGTCCCTTTTAAACTTTAAATATTTTGGGCTGATAATACATGCGCTGTTTTTATAAATGATTCACGTTATGGACACAAGTGATTAAAAATGATATTCTGCGGATTGATGTGCTAGGTAATTTAGTTATATGTTATAATAGCATGTAAGCGCGAATCCTAAAGATAGATCTATCGGGTTTAACACCCCCATCCAGTAGGCTGCACTAGACATAAGAACTAGTGGGCGGATGTTTAGTACTTCGAGGATTATTTATACACTTGCGAGTGTACATATCCATCTTTGCGAAGATGACTTATTATATTATTGTTAAGGTTGGTTACTGAGGCCTCAACATAAGCAGAATGATTTTATACACTTGCGAGTGTATTATATTTTTTTATATATGAAATCTTGTGGTCCATAGTTATAACGCTGCTAGCATCAAATCTATATATCTCACCAACTTTATGTTGACATTTTAAAGCATGTCATTCTCAGGTACAAACTAAGTCTTCCGCTGTGCATTAGCTCATGTTAAGGACAATACTTGGAGTCGACCATCGCAATGGGACCGGATGTTGATGATTTCGTCCTGGTGGATAAGGACGGGTCTTTACAACTTTTTAGGTATAAAATTCATGAACTTGATTAAATTGATGTAAATGCCATTTGAAACTTGTTTAATTGCTAGTAATGGTTGTTTTAACATGATATTTGAGTTGAATGCTTATGAACTTTGTAAACATTTTCATATATGCTTATTTGAAAAAAGTGTAGAATTGTAAAAATTGTGAAAATGCGTATAAGTTTAATTTTGATTTAACATGTTATTGTAATTGTGTTAATTTGTTATTTTTCTAACACTAATGCATATTTGGATGCACAAATTTTGTGTTTAATGTGTTTTGCAGAGATTTACTAATACTGATGGCGCATCATCATCATCTAGACAACCTGCTCTAGAACCTGAACCAGAAATGCAATACGAGCCAGAACCCGAACAAGAACCACAACAGGAACAACAACATCAACCTGATCAACACGTACCTTATTATGATCTGCTACAATTTGTTGATACCTTCATAGTATTTCCGATGCATCCGCCTGTAGAATACCCAAGGATTCCTGAACACACGTTGCATCCTAATCTGAGATTCGATAGAAGCTGGAGAGATTACCCGATATATCAAAGTAACAAATTCAAACTGATACCGAAAAATGTAGAAGTGCCGAGGGTAATCGATTGGGGGCCTTTGGAAAGGGTCCAACTTGCTAACTCAGTTAGACAGCATTTGATCCAAAGGTATGGCAGCTCTTCTTTTCACGATTGGGAACGTTTATTCACCATTCGTAGACCTGTATATAAGGAATGGTGTGTTGAGCTTATGAGTACTATAGCATTAAATGCAGATGTAGATAGATTAGATGATAGAAGTTTTCTTAGATTTATACTTGGCCGTAGGATGTACAGGATGTCCATGCTGGACATGGCCAGGGCTTTGCAGATATATACTCCTGGTGAATTATTACTACCCGATTGTATGAATTTGATTTATCGTGGTGAAAGGGTAGATAGGAATTTTGACGCGAACGCCGTCTGGAGGCGTATGTCAGATTATAATGTTTTTACGCTGGGAGGAAAACACTCCTACTTACATATTAACAAAGCCGAGCTTCGTATAATTCATATATTTTTGGCTAACTCGATTACACAGAGAGGTCACAATAAGGAGAAAATGACCTTACATGATTTATTTTACCTAAAGTGTATTCGAGACCCAAGAGGCTTTGTTAATATCCCTTACTGTGTTGGTTTTTATTTGGCTAAGATGGTGAAAGGAATACAGGAAGGGGGAATAATAGGAGGAGGTATTTTTGTTACTCTCATTGGAGAATATTTGAGTGTAGATAGGGACCAAGGGGGTCCACTTTTGGAATGCAGGGAACAGGTTGAGCCTTTAGGATTAAGGGTCTATCAGGGTGCTAAGGTATCAAAGAGTAGACGCAATCAGGCAATACCATATGTTGGTAATCATCCTCAGGTAGAGAGAGATTCAGATGAGGAAATGGAGGAAGCGGATGACACAAGGGATGTCATTAGGGAGGCTATGACTGACGTCTACCAGCGTGTAGATGAGGTAGATATGACAAACGAGGAGAGATTTAGTCGGATGGAGCAGTGGCAAGCCCAGAATGAGTACGAGCATTCCAAGCAACGACAGCATGATAGATTGGACTATCATCAGCGTCAGATCATGAGCTGGCTGTTACCTCAAGATCACTACGTTTCGACCCGACCCGCTTACTATCCTCCACACCAGCCCGAGATGAGACCACCATATACTCTCTACGACCCTAACCAGGCCTACCAGTACACCTATCACGAACCATGGAACCCGAACGACGACATGAACTGGAACCCCTATCCAGATTGATATAGTTCCCGTTTGTGATTTCTATGATTTTTATCTTTTTATTATTTTTATTTATTTATGTTTAAACACATTATATTTTGATACTTTTATGTATGTTTAATATATTTATTATGTTGTACTAATATTTTATATTTGATTTGAAAGTGGGATTTTAAGTCCCATTTCAAATTACCATGCATGTTTATATTTGTATTGTATGTATTTTATTTCATGTACACAACAGGGTAAAACATCGCATTTTCAAAGACTGGCATTAAGTTCAGCAAAAGCTACTAATTTTGACGACAAAACGAAAAACAAATGTGATGTAACAACAAGACGGAATGAACAAATGATGTGCACCATTTATCATTCAACAAACAAACGCCAATATATTTGGAAACTTTGGTAAAATTAAATCATTTTTCTACACTAATCACCCTCAATAATTTAAATTGTTACTGATTTCTTGCAAATGAGGGCATTGCAAGATCTTAAGTGTGGGAAGGGGTTAAATTCTTTCGGATTTTTAAAAAAAAAAATTAACACTTGGTTACCATTAAAAATACTAGTAACGCAGTAGTTGTATTAGAATCTAGTGCTCTCTGATAATAAAGAATAGCCCTAGTCTTATATACTGACTACCCAATTCTAGTAAAAATTTTCAAAATTTTCAATTAAATGAACTCAAAATCATGTTTATACATATTTATGAGCGATAAAACTAGGTATTAACACCGAAATTATTGTTACCTCGGAAAGGACATAAATTGAGAAACAAACCAAAATGTTAGAATTCATTTAAAATGGAATAGAGGACAATAAAAAGGCAAAGAAAGGAAAATAAAAGCCAAGTGTGGGAAAAATTTACCAAGTTATTTAAAACATATATCACATATTTTTGTACAAATAACTGAGGATACTTTTGTTTTGGACAATTTTATCAGTTTTACCCAATTTCTTATAATATATTTGAAAGAAAAGATAGATCTACACGATGAATAAATTCTATCATTAAAAGGAAGTAAAGTCTTCCGAAAAAGACACGCGCTTCTTGATTTAGGTCAGGAAATTGTCGTCCAGACCAGTTGTAGAGTCTACGAAAAATCTTGAAAAGTTTTCTCGAAAATCAGCTGGAAATCCACGGACCTCAGCATCAAATAGGGTCGCCAAGTGGTCAGACTTATCCTAACCATGAGAGGATCTATCTCGTAAAATGGGGAGGGCACCGTGCAAATTACCTTGATAAGACTAATGAATCAGACCTCCAGAAAGGATAATCTCCTTAAAGATCAAAAATCAGCTTTTAAGCCTAATATTACTCAATCCTTAAGATTGACTTTAAAGATTGAGAATTACAAAATCATGGAATTCGATGATATCTAAACTCGAGCTTAAACGAGAAAATATTTTGATCAAAATTACAAACCGATTTGTTTTCTGAAAACCCATTTTTAATGCGTTCATTACCATTGAACGTAAAATCCTAGGAATTCACCTGGAATTCATTAGGTCACCTGAACCAAATCGGGTGTCAACCGTAAGAACGGTGGTTGCATAGCATGGTCGAAGACAGGACCTTGTGCCAGAATGAAAAACTATAGGGTGAGCTTTACTATTACTCCTACAAAGGATAGTAATTGCATCCGACACGTTATAGACCATAATTAAAAGCATGTCATGGGAGATTGCCTTAACAGTTGCTTGTTCAACGCTTTCCTTTACAACCAGACGGTAGTTTACCGAAAGGTAATATACGGAGCAAGTATACTGGACGTGTTGCTTTCCCAATACAAGGTTAGCAAGTGGGTGACACAAAACCGCAAGTTTTGAGCTAAAATTTTCAAATCTGAAACCCACCAAACCCACAAAAACATTTTGCAAACACCGGTGAAGGGTTATTCCGGAAAACTTATCTAGGGTAAAAGCTAGATTGTATTTTCAAAAGATCAAATGTTTTCATAAAGATCCAATTTCCTTAAGGATCTAAATTTTCATAGTCATGTGGGACTGTAAACCACAACGTTACTACCATTGTTCATACCGCCGTATAGAATTCACTGATGTACAAAGTGTGAAAAATAAAGAAGTGATTCTAGTATGCTTTTATTTCAAGACTATATTGCTTGAGGACAAGCAACGCTCAAGTGTGGGAATATTTGATAATGCTAAAAACGAACATATATTTCATAGCATTATCCCTCAAGAAAGACAAGCTTTTAGTTGCAATTGTTCTATTTACAAGTGATATTCTCTTAAATAATAAAAGGTGAAGACAAAAGACAGATTCGACGAATTAAAGACGCAAACGACCAAAAAGCTCAAAAGTACAAATTACAATCAAAGTGGTTCCAATTATTGATGAGAAATGTCTCGAAATTACAAGAGTACAAGACGCAAAACGCAAAATACAAGATATTAAATTGTACGCAAGGACGTTCGAAAATCTGAAACCGGGACCAGAGTCAACTCTCAACGCTCGACGCAACGGACTAAAAATTACGAGTCAACTATGCACATAAATATAATATAATATTTAAATAATTCTTAAAATTACTTATATATTATATATATATATTTATAAACCGTCGGCAAGATGCAAACAAACTCTTGTGAGCTGGAAAAGCAGGCCATGCGATCGCATGGCCTTGAAGCTAAAATTCCATGCGATCGCATGGCAGCAGAAGTCAGGCCACATCTATAAATTTTGCGTGTTTTGGCTCAAATTAACATATCTTTTTCCTTCCTATCTCTCACTCGTATAATATATATATATATATATATATATATATATATATATATATATATATATATATATATATATATATATAAATTTTAATTTTAATTTTAATTTTAATTTTAAATTCTAATAATAATGGTATGTTAGCGAATGTTGTAAGGGTGTAAGTCAAAATTCTGTCCGTGTAACGCTACGCTATTTTTAATCATTGTAAGTTATGTTCAACCTTTTTAAATTAATGTCTCGTAGCTAAGTTATTATTATGCTTATTTAAGCCGAAGTAATCGTGATGTTGGGCTAAAATATTAAGACGGGGTAATTGGGCTTTGTACCATAATTGGGGTTTGGACAAAAGAACGACACTTGTGGAAATTAGACTATGGGCTATTAATGGGCTTTATATTAACTAAATGATACCTCATTAATTTAATATATAGACTTATAATTTGACGTATTTATATATAACCACATACACTTGACTGGGTACGGTGGACGGGATATCTATAAATACCAATAATTGTTCATTTAACCGGACACGGAACTGGATTAATAGTTAATAGACTTGTTGAAACAGGGGTGGATTACATTCAAGGGTAATTGGTGTAATTGTTAACAAAGTAGTAAAACCTTGGACTACACGCAGTCGATAACCTGGTGTATTCATTAAACAAAGTATTAAGACCTTGTTACAATTCGAATCCCCAATTAGTTGGAATATTTGACTTCGGGAATAAGAATAATTTGACGAAGACTTCCGCATTTTATGATTATGACTGATGGACTATTATGGACAAATCCGTATGGACATATCGAATAATCCAGGACAAAGAACAATTAACCCATGGTAATAAACTAAAATCAACACGTCGAACATCATGATTACGGAAGTTTAAATAAGCATAATTCCTTTATTTCATATTTAATTTCCTTTATTTCATATTTAATTGCACTTTTAATTATCGCACTTTTATTTATTGTCATTTTAATTATCGTACTTTTTAATTATCGCAATTTTATTTACCGTTACTTTTAATTATCGCACTTTAATTATTGTCATTTACTTTACGCTTTAAATTAAGTTATATTTATTTTTAATATTTTACATTAGGTTTTAACTAGGACTAAAGTTTTAAAATCGACAAACCGGTCATTAAACGGTAAAAAAAACCCCCTTTTATAAAAATAATATTACTTATATATATATTTTTGTATTTTTACAATTATAAGTTAAAAAATATAGCGTTAACTTGGCGAGTTCCCTGTGGACGAACCGGACTTACTAAAAACTAACTAAAAACTACACTACTGTACGATTGGGTACACTGCCTATAAGTGTTGTAGCAAGGTTTAGGTATGTGATGACCCGTCCTTATCCTCCCGGACGAAATCATCAACATCTGGTTCCATTGCGATGATCGATTCCAAGAAAGGTCCTTAATATGAGCTATTGCACAGCGGAAGACTTAATTCGTACCTGAGAATAACATGCTTTAAAAGGTCAACATAAAGTTGGTGAGATATATAGGTTTGATGCTAGCAGCGTTATAACTATGGACCACAAGATTTTAAGTTCATAAACATAATACACTCGCAAGTGTATGAAAAGCATTCCAAGCAGTGGGCACCCGGTAACTAGCCTTAACAAGAGTATGTACCCCTGAGTTATAATAATATGTGCACCGAATCAAGTGCGTTCCGTTAACCTCGAAGTACTAAACACCCGTTCTTCTAGTTTTGACTAGAACAACATCTGGGTGGGGGTGTAAAACCCGATAGATCTATCTTTAGGATTCGCGCCTACCAGTTCATAAACCAATAGTTAAAGTTACCAAGCTAGGGGATTTTTGATTCAAACCCATGTAGAACATAATTTTAGTCACTTGTGTCCATAACGTAAATCATTTATAAAAATAGCGCATGTATTCTCAGCCCAAAAATATTTAAAGTTTAAAAGGGGACTATATACTTACCATACTGTATTTTGTAGTAAAAATACATATAACATCATTGAACACGTATAAGGTTGGCCTCGGATTCACGAACCTATAACATTTGGATATTTATTAATACACATAATCGTAGTCAAATAAATTTATATATATTTGTTTTATTAATTATATCATTTTTATCTTAATTATATATATATATATTATTATTGATGTAATTTATATATTTAATAATTTATATTTCATTATTTATATAATTTTATATATATATATAAATGCTATTATAGTTAAGTTTTGATATTATATATCTTTTTATATAAACAGTCTTTTGTTTACAAAATATAGTTATAATAATACTAGAATGGTTATAATGATAAAAATAATGATACTTTTCTTAATAATTATATAAATTTTTAATAACCATTATATTGTTAATGATACACACATTAATGAAAATGATAATATTAATAATAATACATAATATTAATACTAATACATATGTCAATTTTAACAATATTAATAATTTTGGAAATGATAATACTAATAATAGTATTAATACTAATAATAATCATAGTTCATGATAATTATAATAAATAAAAAAAATAATGATATCTATTTATACCTTCTTAGAATTAAAAAGAATGAAACCGCCCGAGACGGGACTCGATCCCGAGACCTCTCGGTTACCCAAACACCCACTGAACCATCCTTCTACCTCGACATATCTGAAATATTTCACCCTTAATTACTTTTAATCCGTATTAGTTTTTATTCTCAAATTCATCTTCTTCACAGGATCAATCCCAATCACGTATCATCTATACTATCTATACGGTGGCCAAATATTTTTGATTTTAAGACTCTCACACAATACAGAAACAACTAAGGTTCGATTATACCGGATTATGTAACAGAAAATCAAAATAATACACTGTATCTGTCGTGTTCTTGAGTTCCATGAACTCAATATTAGATTTTGATTTTAAAATCGTTTTACAAAAAAACTTTATACACGAAGTATGTTGGAAATCCTTCTTTGAAACTTTCCCCATTAACAATTTCGACAGAACGTTTAAAACAAATGCGAATTTCGGGAAGAACAATTGATTTAACTTTTGACTTTATAACTCTAATTCGAAAATTCTTGTTCAATAAAAATTGAGAATTGAAACATTCCATATGGTTTGAATACAAGATTTCTAACATCTTTGCATCAATAAATTTCGAAAATTGTTTTGAATTCGAGCTGTTTGAAAAATAAAAACGATAACAGACAGTAGCATAACGAGTTCATGAACAGAGGTACACACCTCTTAAATTTCCTGTTTTATTTGATAATTGAAAGCTGTAATCAGTAATGGGGTTTATGAAAATCGAGTTATTCTCCTCAATATATATAATAGGTGATCGTTGTTGAACAGAGAAAAGGGGTCGACCAAATTTTCACGAGGGAAACAGAGAACCAAAAAAAAAAAGTAGCAGATAGGGGCGTATTTATCTCTATCTGGAATTTATATATCTGATTTTGATATTCAACAAATTTTGGCTTTATGTAAATGGATTGGAATCGTTTGAGATATATTCTAGACAAAAGGGTAAATAAAATTTCACCTGCTATCGAGTTTAAACAGATTATATAAAATATAGGCTTTTTATATCAGATTATAATTAATAACTAATAATTAATAAATGTAATTAATAATAATCCTATTACTAATATGATAATAATAATAAGTTTATGTCTTAAAATCACACTTATAACAATCTTTCATATTTGTATAAATATATATATATATATATATATATATATATATATATATATATTTTTTATCAATTTAAATAATACAACCATTACTATTTAATATTAACTAATATTATCAATAATAACGAAACCAATAATAATAATAATAATAATAATAATAGAAATACACATATTAATTTTAATAAAAATAATGATATTAATAACTTTAAATAAAATAATAGTTTTAATAATCAAGTTAATAATAATACTTTTATCACTCATAATAATATTTAAAATTATATTATTCATAATAATAATCAGAATTATATAGTAATGATAGTAATAATAGTAATACTAATAAATATTATTAGTGACCTTAATAATATTACTAGTTATGATAATAACGATTTTATTATTATTATATTAATAACAATATATTAATATTCATATTAATAATGGTAATGAGAGTAATAATAATATATGTATACTTAATATATTATTACTACATTTGCCATTTTATATATTTTCAACTTTTACCTTGTATGTACCAATATATAAATATATATATATACATTTATTTACCACGATTGTCCGTGAATCATCAAGCATGGTCAAAGGGTAATTGATTAACCGAATATAAATTTTCAAACTTTCTAGACTCAAAATTTAAGATTTTGCTTATCGTGTCGGAAATATATAAAGATTAAGGTTTAAATTTGGTCAGAAATTTCCGGGTCGTTACAGTACCCACCCGTTAAAGAAATTTCGTCCCCGAAATTTGTTGGAGGTCATCATGGATAAGAATATTTTCATGACGAATATGGGGTGATAATGGTGTTTTATCATTATTGAGAGATATAGATAAAACGATTCGATCATATGAAGCGCACGAGTGAAGCTATCACAAAAGAGTGAAATGAATAAATATGAAATCGTTTTAACCAATGACGTGGTTATGATTGATTTCCGGATTTTAAGGGTTTTAAAGGAAATCTTATGTAATAAGATTTGGTTCTTCGGCAATCAGGATTTTCTTTGATTTAATGCGGCAATCTGTTTCGATTTCTTTGTCGGATATTTCACTATAAATTCACCTCTTTGTTTTCCTTATTTTCTACAACTCCTATCTTTTACTCTTTCTCCTTAATTCCTAATTTAAGACATTCACCAATATGCTCCATTCTCTTCTAATCCTTGATATATTCTTAATTTTCACGTCTGTCATCCTTCTATTTCATCTACCACTGGAGGTTCTTATTTACTTTCACTATTATCTTGGGGCTATAGTGTTATAAATTTTCCCGTACCTTTAAGTGGCAATACGTATTGATATGCACGGTTTGTAGTTTCAGGGTTGTTATTGGGTTTTATATCTTTCCTTATATTTTGATGTCCCTACTCCTGTGTTCTATAATCATTGTCATCCACAGTTAATGCTCTCTCCTATTTGTTGCGATCTATTCTCCAATTTCTATTTTGGGGATTTGTCCCTTCGTTTCTTCTTCCCGTCCTCGAGTCAGGCGAGCAATGATCCGGAATTCGTAGGTATGAGATTTGGAATGAACATAATTAATGCTCTAAGAAAGCAATGGTAATGGAAAATTTTTGATTTGTCAAATTACCAGAATATCTTAAAAAAGATAGAACTATCAAGGTGATATGTTCCTAATATGTTTGGAGATTGGATAGAATGTAAGAGCCGTGTAACATGGCACATGATGATGGTACTGTGAATCATCACATTCCATTAGAAACTCAACATGACTTACTGTAATATAATGAAGTTGATCAAGTTTCATTATATTATACTAATTCATGTATCAGTTCCCAACACTGCTTCAGAACATTCCTATTTTAAACTCGAAGGTTTTAGAACTTAGAACTAACACAATTTCTTTTATATTGTAATGCAGATATTACGGAGGAATAAATGATTTCAGATAAGGATAGTTGTGAAAATATCTCCAGAAATATTGAGGATATTTATAATGAAAGATACGATAATATCTTGGAATTTCTAATATTAAAGGATGATGATGAAGATTTACTCGTAAGGGTTTAGATTCAGAAGCAAGGTGTTTATTAAAGATTTCATCAGAAACAGAATCATCAGGATTCTTTAAATAAAGAGTTTGATCCTTGTATTTGTCTTTGGTCTCCTTCATACTTTGCTCAATCCGTTTTTCAATTTCATCCTTCTCTTTTTCTGAGCTTTTTCGACACACTGTACTTTATCGTCAAACTTTTGACTGTTAAAGTCGTTTACAGTTTTTTGCTGCTTCATCAGCATTTCAAGAACTACTTCGCAGTTCAGGGTGTTTTTCGGAAACTTCACATTCGAAGTATGAAATTCTTAGGGATAGACATTATAGGTATAGCTGGAGAAGTTCCGCGAGATTTTTAAAACACTAATTGCGGATTTCGCCAAAGAGATAACGAGTTGCTGGTACATTGAGAAGTCGAAGTGGAGATGTGACAAAATTAGCTTCTTGAAAAGGAATTGTAGGGTTGTTTTTGCTAATAAATGACAGAGGATTCAACACGATATGTATTAAACTATGAATTTGGTTTCGAGAGTTTTTCAAGTGCATAAATCTTTTCTTCCGTAGATGGAATGCGGTTGGTTCATCTTTTCGATCGAGGTGTTTTCAAGAATCATGAAAAGTTGTGAATGCGAATTGTAATCACCAAGAAACGAATGAGGTTTAAGATAGAATCAAGTAGCAAACTTGAAGATTAGTTTAGTTTCATATGTTATAATCAATATTTTAATTCATTTTACTTGTCCATGGTTAGCAGTCTATTAGTCCGATTGTCCAATGGTCCAACAGTTCAACAGTTCAATATATAAATTAAATATATATAATATTCGAATTAAATAATACGTATCGTGACCCGTGTACCGGTCTCAGTGTCGATCACAACTCAAAGTATATATATATTTTGGAATCAACTCCGACCCTGTATAGCCAACTCCCACCTTCACATATAGAGTGTCTACGGTTGTTCCGAAATATATATATAGATGAGTCAATATGATAAGTCGAAACCTTGTATACGTGTCCCGTTATTTAAAGTGCGTAAAATAAATAAATATATATCATGACCCATTATACAACGTGTTGTCTCAGAATTAATCCGACGTATTGTTGTACATGTGTCCCGACTAAAGTGCGTAAAAGTAAATAACAGAAATTAAATGACGATAAATAAAATTGCGAGAATGTAAATTGCGATAAATTAAATGTTAATCAGTTAGCTGGGAACAGTTAGCCGGAACAGTTAGCGTGAAATCCTATCACAATTCCAATTAATTAATTCGTTTGTTTCTAACACTTTTTATTTTTGTCCAATGTTTTCTTCGTTATGCCACTTGTTGGATTCTAATAGGTAAAAATCCAGATATGAAATTTGAAAAGAAATGGTTATTTTGTGGTGAACGGATACGTATATCGGTAGTTGTAAATAGGATAGTAAATGATCGTTGAATCAGATTCGAAGAATGTACAGTGTAACTTATTAATGTGAATTCTAAATATTCCTCGGGTACTACCCACCCGTTAAAATATTTTAATCATTAATAGTTTGTACATAAGAATTTTTAATCACAATCTTTATGAAAATATACTTGCATATATATTTTCATCGGATGTAATTAAGGATTTAATGAGTCAAAAACTCATTTGATTTATCGTTAATACTAGATTACATAATCTCTAAAACTTTAGAAATTACATAATCATCATGTCGAACGAAGGTAAATGAGGTAGAACGATATATAAAGTGAAAATAATCGATGTAAAACGATATATAGAACGAAGGTCATACTCGAAATACAGATGGTGATATTGAAGCTTGTGAGGTCGATATCCGAGGTACAGATTGTGATGTTAAGAGTTACGGCGCGGTTGTGGTTTGGGGGTGATAAGAGTACTGTTGACGTTGATAATGGTGGTGCTAATTATGCTGCTGGTGCTGCTGGTGGTGTTGGTAACCTTCGCACCATATTCTCCAAAACCGTCACGCGAGCGCGAAGTTCGTTAACTTTTGCTAATACACCGGGATGATTTTGAAGCGAGCGATTGAACAAGATTCGAAATATGGGAAAGTATATAATCGTGACGAAATACTCTAGAAATGAGAGAGAAAATGGTTTCTCGAACAGGTTCGCCGGTAAGTGCTTCAGGTTCATCGTCAAGAGGACAATTTGGTGGATGAAAGGGATCTTCGATGTGAAATGATTTTTTTTCGGATATCGAATGATATTCTAGCTATATAGAATATCTATATATATAATACTAAAGATTTCGCAGACTACAGAGGAACCTACGGCATATGTCAAGCAAGTCTACAGATGTGCTAAGATATGAATTTTGTCTATACACTATCGATGCAGTAAATGCAGCAAGACGTGTCTAGACTTATGAATGATAAGCAAGCAATTTCCTAAGGATGATAAGCAGATGGTTTCCGACTAGATATGATAAGCAAAACTTTTGACATGTAGACACGGTCAAAGTCCAGACTCATTAATGTATCCTAACAACTACTAGTCAGACACACTAATACAAGACCTGGTTCGCTAAGACCAACGCTCTGATACCAACTGTGATGACCCGTCCTTATCCTCCCGGACGAAATCATCAACATCTGGTTCCATTGCGATGATCGATTCCAAGAAAGGTCCTTAATATGAGCTATTGCACAGCGGAAGACTTAATTCGTACCTGAGAATAACATGCTTTAAAAGGTCAACATAAAGTTGGTGAGATATATAGGTTTGATGCTAGCAGCGTTATAACTATGGACCACAAGATTTTAAGTTCATAAACATAATACACTCGCAAGTGTATGAAAAGCATTCCAAGCAGTGGGCACCCGGTAACTAGCCTTAACAAGAGTATGTACCCCTGAGTTATAATAATATGTGCACCGAATCAAGTGCGTTCCGTTAACCTCGAAGTACTAAACACCCGTTCTTCTAGTTTTGACTAGAACAACATCTGGGTGGGGGTGTAAAACCCGATAGATCTATCTTTAGGATTCGCGCCTGCCAGTTCATAAACCAATAGTTAAAGTTACCAAGCTAGGGGATTTTTGATTCAAACCCATGTAGAACATAATTTTAGTCACTTGTGTCCATAACGTAAATCATTTATAAAAATAGCGCATGTATTCTCAGCCCAAAAATATTTAAAGTTTAAAAGGGGACTATATACTCACCATACTGTATTTTGTAGTAAAAATACATATAACATCATTGAACACGTATAAGGTTGGCCTCGGATTCACGAACCTATAACATTTGGATATTTATTAATACACATAATCGTAGTCAAATAAATTTATATATATTTGTTTTATTAATTATATCATTTTTATCTTAATTATATATATATATTATTATTGATATAATTTATATATTTAATAATTTATATTTCATTATTTATATAATTTTATATATATATATAAATGCTATTATAGTTAAGTTTTGATATTATATATCTTTTTATATAAACAGTCTTTTGTTTACAAAATATAGTTATAATAATACTAGAATGGTTATAATGATAAAAATAATGATACTTTTCTTAATAATTATATAAATTTTTAATAACCATTATATTGTTAATGATACACACATTAATGAAAATGATAATATTAATAATAATACATAATATTAATACTAATACATATGTCAATTTTAACAATATTAATAATTTTGGAAATGATAATACTAATAATAGTATTAATACTAATAATAATCATAGTTCATGATAATTATAATAAATAAAAAAAATAATGATATCTATTTATACCTTCTTAGAATTAAAAAGAATGAAACCGCCCGAGACGGGACTCGATCCCGAGACCTCTCGGTTACCCAAACACCCACTGAACCATCCTTCTACCTCGACATATCTGAAATATTTCACCCTTAATTACTTTTAATCCGTATTAGTTTTTATTCTCAAATTCATCTTCTTCACAGGATCAATCCCAATCACGTATCATCTATACTATCTATACGGTGGCCAAATATTTTTGATTTTAAGACTCTCACACAATACAGAAACAACTAAGGTTCGATTATACTGGATTATGTAACAGAAAATCAAAATAATACACTGTATCTGTCGTGTTCTTGAGTTCCATGAACTCAATATTAGATTTTGATTTTAAAATCGTTTTACAAAAAAACTTTATACACGAAGTATGTTGGAAATCCTTCTTTGAAACTTTCCCCATTAACAATTTCGACAGAACGTTTAAAACAAATGCGAATTTCGGGAAGAACAATTGATTTAACTTTTGACTTTATAACTCTAATTCGAAAATTCTTGTTCAATAAAAATTGAGAATTGAAACATTCCATATGGTTTGAATACAAGATTTCTAACATCTTTGCATCAATAAATTTCGAAAATTGTTTTGAATTCGAGCTGTTTGAAAAATAAAAACGATAACAGACAGTAGCATAACGAGTTCATGAACAGAGGTACACACCTCTTAAATTTCCTGTTTTATTTGATAATTGAAAGCTGTAATCAGTAATGGGGTTTATGAAAATCGAGTTATTCTCCTCAATATATATAATAGGTGATCGTTGTTGAACAGAGAAAAGGGGTCGACCAAATTTTCACGAGGGAAACAGAGAACCAAAAAAAAAAAGTAGCAGATAGGGGCGTATTTATCTCTATCTGGAATTTATATATATCTGATTTTGATATTCAACAAATTTTGGCTTTATGTAAATGGATTGGAATCGTTTGAGATATATTCTAGACAAAAGGGTAAATAAAATTTCACCTGCTATCGAGTTTAAACAGATTATATAAAATATAGGCTTTTTATATCAGATTATAATTAATAACTAATAATTAATAAATGTAATTAATAATAATCCTATTACTAATATGATAATAATAATAAGTTTATGTCTTAAAATCACACTTATAACAATCTTTCATATTTGTATAAATATATATATATATATATATATATATATATATATATATATATATATATATATATATATATATATATATATATATATATATATATATATATATATATTTTTTATCAATTTAAATAATACAACCATTACTATTTAATATTAACTAATATTATCAATAATAACGAAACCAATAATAATAATAATAATAATAATAGAAATACACATATTAATTTTAATAAAAATAATGATATTAATAACTTTAAATAAAATAATAGTTTTAATAATCAAGTTAATAATAATACTTTTATCACTCATAATAATATTTAAAATTATATTATTCATAATAATAATCAGAATTATATAGTAATGATAGTAATAATAGTAATACTAATAAATATTATTAGTGACCTTAATAATATTACTAGTTATGATAATAACGATTTTATTATTATTATATTAATAACAATATATTAATATTCATATTAATAATGGTAATGAGAGTAATAATAATATATGTATACTTAATATATTATTACTACATTTGCCATTTTATATATTTTCAACTTTTACCTTGTATGTACGAATATATAAATATATATATATACATTTATTTACCACGATTGTCCGTGAATCATCAGGCATGGTCAAAGGGTAATTGATTAACCGAATATAAATTTTCAAACTTTCTAGACTCAAAATTTAAGATTTTGCTTATCGTGTCGGAAATATATAAAGATTAAGGTTTAAATTTGGTCGGAAATTTCCGGGTCGTTACAAGGTATATATCCACTCTATAAATAAATAAATCACTTGTGTAAAATTATATCGTATTTAATAGTACTTTGTAGCAAAAATATAACTATTTTGTATACACCTCTACGCACATCAACACTCCACGTTCTTACTTTCATATTAAATAAAATGAAAGTTAACATAGTTATCTTATCATGGTCATGAGGAAAATATTATTAAACATGAATTGGAAATTAAGCAGTGGACCTCATAACATAGACCCATAATCATATCATAATGTATCTGATAATTCAATCATTTGATATTATCTTTTAATTCCGTCGATAAATATATCAAACATATATTGAAACAAATACGTTTATGTAAAGTATTATACATCTAATACTTTGTTAACGTTTTCAATTAATATAACTATATTATATATACATATCTATATACACATAAATGTTCGTGAATCGTCGAGCACAGTCAAAGGGTAATTAATTACATGAACACAGTTCAAAGTTTTTTTTTTTTTTTTTTTTTTTGAGATTTCAACATTACAGACTTTGCTTATCGTGTCGAAAACATTAAATCATTTAAAGATAAAGTTTAAATTTGGTCAGAAATTTCCAGGTCGTCACATTGAACACAAGGTTCGCTTTCTTAATCGGCTCACACAAACACGAATCATCAATCTCGGGTTGCAAAACCTACTTAAAATCATTTACACCATACCCGAGAGGATTGTTATACACTTTGAAAGTTTCATGTATGATATTCTCAACCTCACTTCCTTCGTCATCATCTTCACTATCATCATCACTATCATACTTTCCATCACCAAGTGTGAAATGCCCCTTTCATATCGATTATAAACGTTATATAATAATTGATTTCATTGCGAGGTATTTGACCTCTATATGATACATTTTACAAACATTGCATTCGTTTTTAAAGATAAACTTTTATTTCATCGAAAGTTGACAGACATGCATCCCATTTCATAATATATCCAAACTATAATGACTTAATAATAATCTTGTTGAACTCAACGACTCGAATGCAACGTCTTTTGAAATATGCCGTGAATGACTCCAAGTAATATCTCTAAAATGAGCAAATGCACAGCAGAAGATTTCTTTCATACCTGAGAACAAACATGCTTAAAAGTGTCAATCAAAAGGTTGGTGAGTTCATTAGTTTATCATAATCAATCATTTCCATAACTTTTATAGACCACAAGATTTCATTTTCATTAACAATCATACACTCGCAAGTGTATAAAAATCATTCATATGAATTGAACCCTGGTAACCGACATTAATAAAAATGCATCTAGAATATCCCCATCATTCCGGGACTCTCATCGGACATGATAAATTGAAGTACTAAAGCAGTTCAAATTCTCTAACTGTGGCTTGTTAGTGCCCATAGATCTATCTTTAGGATTCGCGTCAATTAGTGGCAATTATAATAAACACTAATTCTTAGGTTACCAAGCTCAAAGGGTGATATTTGGTATAAAAATCCAATCATAGAATGTAATTTTGAGTACTTGTGTCTATTTCGTCAAATATTTATAAAAGCAACACATGTATTCTCAGTCCCAAAAATATATATTGCAAAAGCATTTAAAAAGGGAGTAATGAAACTCACAATACTGTATTTCGTAGCAATTATTCATATGACGACACTAAACAAGTGCAAGGTTGGCCTCGGATTCTCGAACCTATATTAAGTATATGTATTTATATGTTGGTCAATATCTGTGTAATAATTTAGGTCAAGTCGTAGTGTATCATAATCCTAATGCTCGAGACCGATATGCAAAAGTCAACAAAAGTCAACTTGACCCAAAATGACTTGCAAAATCTATACATGTTTATTATATATCTTAAATATAGTCGTTTTATATATTTAAATATATTTATCAGATTTTATTAGAGTAAATAATACAAGTCATTTATTAATAAATAAAAATTTATATATATGATAAAAATATACTTTTATATATTTCAAGTAATAAAATTTATATAGTTCACTCAATATCATAAAAATATAGTGGTATGTATTATTAATGTAATTATATTACGTGTGATAAAAATATCTTTGTATCACATATTTATTTGATAAAATAATATTGATAATAATAATAATGAGTAAAAGTTGTATTATTTTGTAATAATAATAATAATAAATATTATTATTCTACTAATAATAATAATAACAATATTTATATTTCCTAATGATGATATTAATTATAATAAAATGATAATTCTAATCATGATAATTTAATAATAACGATACTTTTTAATATTAACTGTAATAATAATAATATTTTATATTAAAATAATAATTCTATTCAAAATGATAATTTTTAATAATAATACTAAAATGATAATAATAATAATGATATTTTATAATAACAATGATATTTCTATTAAAAATGATAATTTTAATAAAAATGATAGTTTTAATATTAATGATACTTTTAATAATAATGATAAAAATAATGAAAACGATATTTTTATCTAAATCATTATCTTTCAATATTTTAATTTCATCATGACTTATACTCATTATTTCCTAATCGATTCGTTTAATAGCTTTTAGTCCTCTTTTATATCGCATTCATAATATAATGATAATAATAGTAATCATAATAATTAGATGATACTAATATATGTTTTAATGATCATGATACTAATAATAATAATTATTATAATAATACTAATGATAATACTAATAATTATTATAATGATAATAATAATAATAATAATAATAATAATAATAATAATAATAACCTTAGTGATAATAATGATAGTATTAATAATAACAATAACAATTTTAATGATAATACTTATATTGATAACGATAATGATAATAATAATAATAATAATTATTAGATAATAATAATAATAATAATGACGATGACAATAACGACGATAGTAAAAATAATAATAATATTATTAGAATTAATGATAATTCAATTGACCATATCTTTTAATCCGTTCATCGAAACCACACGATTTCTAAATGAAAATTTATTAATTTTTCGTCAACTTTCCAACGACATGCATATCATATACTTTATCTCAGTAGCATATGTATCAAATTCGTAATTTATCATAACTATTTAACGACGAAATTAAGCATACAAGCATGCATAATCATATATACTCTGTGACGACCCGGAAACTTTTGACCAAATTTAAACTTAATCTATATATGATTCCGACACGATAAGCAAAGTCTGTAATATTTAGCCTCAAAAGTTTTGGAACTATATTCATGTAATCAATTACCCTCTGACTAAATTCCCAAGGATTCACGAACAAATGTTTGTAAATAAACAAGTATACATATATATTAATGTAGGATTATATAATAATTTAAAATTATAAAATATAAATTAGATATTAGAATTAAATATGTAAGTATATATATATATATATATATATATATATATATATATAGGTGTACAGATAATATTTTAAATTAATAAAGTACGCTTAATCAATTAAAAATGTAAAATAATAATTAGAATAATAAGGATACCATTAAAATGAATATATATATATATATATATATATATATATATATATATATATATATATATATATATATATAAAATATTATATCTATATAGAAATTCTATTAGTAATTAGTATATGGTAATATTTATAATATATATAAATATTAAATATTCAATAGATATATTCATATAATAAATGATATAATTATTAAATATTGTATAATTAATAAATGTAATTACAAGCTTAAGTATAGTTGTTATAATATTATCACTAATAATATTAATATAAAAAAATCAGTATTATTAATATTATTATGTAACACATAAATATGAGATTTGATACATTTGAGTTGTTATATTATTATTATTGATACTATTGTTGCCATTATTAATATCATCATAACCAGTAATAAAATTTTAATTCTAAATATTATTACTACCATTATCCTTAAGAATTATTATGCTTATTATTATTATAACATATTATTAATATTATCGAAAATAACATAATTGATAATTAATATCATCAACAATATTATTATCATTTTTATTTTATCATTATTATTTAATTATTGTTATTAATGTAATTATTATTATTATTATTATTATTATTATTATTATTATTATTATTATTATTATTATTATTATTATTATTATTATTATATTGTAAATGATATTAGGATTATTATTATTAATATAATTATTATTAATTAGTATTAATAATATTAATAATATATTTATATTATTTATAAATTAAAAACATAGGAAATATAGTAAAATCAATTAAAGATCGTATTCAGTCTTAATCCCAATTTTGTTTCTGCCTTTAATTTGTTACCCATCAACATCCTTCGTACCAATTAGCAGAAGACTACAAACCTACTTTTATTTTTTTTCTTCTCATTCTGTTCCTAATTGATTCTGTCTACCCATACTTACTATAGAACATTCGATCCTTATTGAAACTGATAAATCCAATTGTCTTCTCCACTCTTTATATCAAAAACCACACAAACATTTTCTGGTATGTGTTATTTGACGAATCACCTACAACCATCACCAAACTGCTATATGGTTTTAACTGTTATTCAAACTTTAAACCCTAATCGTAGTTGTTGAACCGAGGTAGAAAACCAACATCATCAAGAATACCAACAACTTTCACCACTATTTCTGATCATCGCTAATAAACTGCTACAGGTTGTTTCTTCTATTATTGTTTGATGAATCACAACCCACACACCACAAACCCATTTAAACAACCACCACCATTGAAACCCATCTCTAATCTCTATGATTATCCTTTTATTAGAATGACACAACACCACAAGAACAACTAACTACTTCTGTGTACGTTTATTTCAATCAACCATATGAACAACCATCATCACCACCTTAGTAATTTATGTCCACGATCACCTTTAACCTCATCTACTATCACCATCATCAAATGATTGTTGCTAAACATTTCTGCCTCTATACGACCTCGGTAAACAAAACACACACACACACACACACACACAAAACCCATCTTCCTCCATCACAACTGATCGACTTTCACCACCACTCCTTTCACTCTTTCCCTCTCTTGATGCAACCTGCGATTTCTTTTTTTTTTCTCTCTTCATAAAATTAATTACAAGTGAAGAGATTAAATAAAGAATGTTGATGATTACACTCCCTTCCTTTTTTTTATTTAGACCGACATCCACTAGCTGCATGACTTATATAATAACGTTTTCTGTTTAAACAAGTAAAGGAGTATTATATTTCTCTATCCATGGTCGACAAATTTCCAAAGTACTTACCCCACATCCATTCCACCAGTGAGCTATTAAATTGGAAGAAAAGAATCTAAATGCCTTGATGATTTACAGCTGGTCGACGTTTAGAGTGGGGCTGCAACTTGCCTTTTATTTAATTAATTTATTTTTTTTTGTTTTCACTCCGCGACCCAGCAGCAAACCGAACAAATTAAATACTTGGGCCGTTTAAAATGAATGGACGTATAGTGGGACAAAGAGGATGAAAGGTGGAATGATGATGAGGAAGAGATGATTACGAAATGATCATGAGATGAGACGATGGTAGCATAGTACGATGATTATGAATGATATGAACGATGATGGTGTTATACAAGACAAGAAATGGCTATCCTACGTATTATTCAATCCATTAAATAAGCTAAGGCCCAACATAGTTTAACTCAGGCACAAATGTTATTTCTGGCCCAACAAAAGAGGGGCGTCGAGCTGTTTAATGTTCGATTAAATTTTGAGAAGGAGAAGAAGATATAGGAAAAAGGCTGGTACTGGATAAATAAAATTTAGTTATGATTTAAATCAGATAAAACGAATCAGAGGAGTGGTTTGGGTGTGTTTGTGTTAATCGAGAGGTCGCGGGTTCGAGCCCTGTTTGTGGCATAATTTTTTTTGGAAAGCTTTTGAGGTAGTAATTTTATTTCTAATTATTATTATTATCATTATTATCATTATTATTATTATTATTATTATTATTATTATTATTATTATTATTATTATTATTATTATTATTATTATTATTATTATTATTATTATTATTATTATTATTATTATTATTATTATTATTATTATTATTATTATTATTATGATTATTATTATTTCAAAAGAATACAACACTTTATTCATTATCATTATTAATATTATTTTTTCAGATAAATACTTATATAAAACATACATAAAAAGTATATATAAATATATAATAATTGAAATAATATACATATATAACTTGATCGATTACGACTATATGTTTTAATAAATATAATTGATATATGTTCGTGAATCCGAGGCCAACCCTGCATTGTTCAATGTCGTCATATGTATTTTTACTACAAAATACAGTACCGTGAGTTTCATTTGCCTTTTTACCCTTTATGTTTTTGGGCTGAGAATACATGCGAAATTTTTATAAATGTTTTACGAAATAGACACAAGTAATCGAAACTACATTATATGGTTGAATGATCGAATCCGAATATGCCCCTTTTTGCTTGGTAGCCTAAGAATTAGGGAACATCACTAATTTTGAGAATTAGTGCATGCCTAATTGACGTGAATCCTAAAGATAGATCTATTGGGCCTAACGAACCCATCCAAAGTACCGGATGCTTTAGTACTTCGATGTTGTTTTTATCATGTCCGAAGGATTTCCCAGAATGATAGGGGATATTTTTATATGCATCTTGTTAATGTCGGTTACCAGGTGTTCAATCCATATGAATGATTTTTGTCTCTATGCATGGAACGTATATTTATGAGAAATGAAAATGAAAATCTTGTGGTCTATTAAAATGATGGAAATGATTATTTATGTTAAACTAATGAACTCACCAACCTTTTGGTTGACACTTTAAAGCATGTTTATTCTCAGATATGAAAGAAATCTTCCGCTGTGCATTTGCTCACTTTAGAGATATTATTTGGAGCCATTCATGTCATATTTCAAAAGACGTTGCAATCGAGTCGTTGAGTTCATCAAGATTATTATTAAGTCAAGTATAGTTGGATGTATTATGAAATGGTATGCATGCCGTCAACTTTCATTGTAAAGAAAGTTTGTCTTTTAAAAATGAATGCAATGTTTGTAAAATGTATCATATAGAGGTCAATTACCTCGCGATGTAATCATATGTTATTGTATTCATTCTTATGGATTATGTGACGACCCGGAAATTTTTGACCAAATTTAAACTTTATCTTTAAATGATTTAATGTTTTCGACACGATAAGCAAAGTCTGTAATGTTGAGTCTCAAAGTTTTGGAACTATATTCATGTAATCAATTATTCTTTGACTGTTCTCAAAGATTCACGAACAATATATATATAACTTAATGTGCATATATATATATATATATATATATATATATATATATATATATATATATATATATATATATATATATATATATGATTTCAAGTTATTTAGTAAACGATAGTAACATTCGATTATTGATTCGATGGATATTTAGATAAGTTAACTAAAGCGTTTAAGATAAACCAGTAAAACACTAATTTGCTACAGTATTTTTGAATTGCTACAGTACCCGAAAAGCTACGGTGTTTTCGAAAATCACTATTTGCTATAGTAAAAAAACTTTTCTACAGTAACTTTGCTACATTAAAACACTATTTCAAAATAAAAATGTATATATGTATATGTATATATAATGAGACGGTGATTTATAGAAGTAAATGACCAAAACACTTAAATGTATAAGTTATAGTTTATGTATAATTTAAGTCTATATTTTGACAAAGGTACGAGTCGCGAAACGTAAAATACAAGTTTTCTAAGCGTACGAAAATGCGTTCGAGAAACCGAAACTGGGTCATAAGTCGAGTGACAACGTACGAGTCATCGGAACGAAAATTACAAGTCAACTATGCACGTGAATTTAATATAATATATAATTAATTATATAAATTAAATATATTATATTTATATTATAAAAACATGTCGACAAGCTAGTGTACAAACAAGTATGGGCTGGCAAGGCTTCCCATGCGATCGCATGGGAATTACACCACTTAGCCATGCGATCGCATGGCAGTGTGGCACACGAATCATCTATAAAACTCGTCATTTGTCTGGCCGAATCCATCCATCTTTCTCTCTATCCTCTTTACTTATATTATTATTATTATTATTATTATTATTATTATTATTATTATTATTATTATTATTATTATTATTATTATTATTATTATTATTATTATTATTATTATTAATATTATTATTATTAATATTATTAATATTATTATTAAGATTAATATTATTATTAATCTTAGTGGTATTAGTATTATAATTATTATACATAAAATACTACGACGGAGTGATGTTCGAGTTATTTTTTAAAAATGAGTTTTTGAACGGGTTAGAGCTAAGGAGAAAATGGGTTATAGCTATGGAAGTTATGGGTATGGTTCGAGGGTATTACTCACAAGTCAAACTTAGTGTTTATCATCTCCGTTGCGTCTATGTACTTTCCTGCAATATTGAATCGCAATATTGATACGTGAGCATTCATATCTTATCTTTTATATATTAATAGTGTATACATGTCTAGTGCTCGAGTATATATATTTATGCATGCTTGTATGCTAATTCTCATCGTTAAACAGTTTATGATGAATCATGAATTAAATACATATATTACTGATAAAATGTATATGATATGCATGTTTTTGGAAAGCTGGCGAAAAATCAATAACTTTTCATTTAGAAACCACGTAATTTCGGTGAACGAAGTAAAAGTTATGATCAACTGAATTATGATTAACGTTAATTGAAATTGCTTTTGAATCTGCAATTGATATTTAAACAACTTGTTAATAAGATTGATAAAGTGGATTTTTGAATATTCCCAGCCGAGTAAATGAATTCTTATATAGGACACGTCTCGTTTTGTTAAACAACTGTCAAAATTGACTTTTTGAAACAACTTTGGATAACTTTTGTATGTCGATTTCGAGCATTAGGATTGTGATACACTATGACCTGACCTAGCTTGATAGACATTTATTGACCAACATATGTTCTCTAGGTTGAGATCTACGGTTATTTGGTAACCCGAGTTTCGGTCACATTTTGGTGAACGACTTTATATGCTGCTAAGGTGAGTTTCATATGCTCCCTTTTTAATTGCTTTTGCAATATATATTTTTGGGCTGAGAATACATTTACTTCATTTTAAACACAATGGATACAAGTACATACTAAATTCTACAACGAGTTTGAACCAAAAATCCCTTAGCTTTGGTAACTAGTAACTGACGGTTATAAGAACTGGTGGGCGCGAATAGTTATATATGGATCCATAGGGCTTGACATCCCTGTCTGTTCCAGGTATAGAAACCCTAGCCTGAACTATAAAACAGACGTATACTATTTGAGTTTAGCACACGTTGGTTTGCGTGTATTGTACATGTTGGTTGCATGTATGTTAAAACAAGGGTACTTATTATAGACGTTAAAGTTTAGTTACCAGGGTGCTCAATCTTGTAGAATATTTTGATAAACGTTTCTGGATGAAACAACTGAAATCTTGTGATCAACCTTTATGTACAAATTATGCAAAACATTAAAACTATGAACTCACCAACCTTTGTGTTGACACTTGTTAGCATGTTTATTCTCAGGTTCCCTGGAAGTCTTTCGCTGTTTGCTTATATGTTAGACAAGCTATGTGCATGGAGTCTTACATGGCATATTTTTCAAGGAAACGTTGCATTCACCAAATCATCACCATGTATCTTATTTTGACTGCATTGTCAACGGAAGTACTATTGTAAACTATTATTACGGTGATTGTCTATATGTAGAAATCATCAGATGTCGAAAACCTTTGATTTAAATATTCATTTATGGTGTGCCTTTTCAAAAGAATGCAATGTTTACAAAACGTATCATATAGAGGTCAAATACCTCGCAATGAAATCGATGAATGACGTGTTCGTCCATATGGATTTGGAGCGATCGTCATAGATTAGGACGGGTCTTTACATGTGGTATCAGAGCGGTGGTCTTAGTGAACCAGGTCTTGCATTAGTGTGTCTAACTGATAAGTCGTTAGGATACATTAGTGAGTCTGGACTTCGACCGTGTCTGCATGTCAAAAGTTTTGCTTATCGTTTCTAGTCGGAAATTGCCTGCTTATCATCCTTAGGAAATTACCTGCTTATCATTCTTAGTCTAGACATATCTTACTGCCTCTATTGCATAGACAGTGTATAGATAAATTCATATCTTAGCGTATCTGTTATTGTTACCTTTGCCTGACAGCTTCCGTAGATTCCTCCGTAACTTATGGGATTTTAGTATTATATATGCATATGTAAATTATGTATTGCAGAGTACTAATCTACATCCTATAATCTATTTCTTATCGAAAATCCTTCATCTGATCGAATGAGATGAATCCCTCAACCAGTTCGAGTCCCTCAGATTTCGATAGCTATTCCGATAGTTATTCCGACATGGATATTCACCTAAGCTCTGAAAGCGGTGTCACCAGAATGAATCAATCAATCAGCCATCCCCAATTCATCTGATGAGTTCGTAGTCGACTTAATCAATGGAGACACGAAGAAGGCGATCCCTTCCACCAACCGGATTCACCTCTTGACAATGAACCTGAAGCGCTTACCGGCGAACCTGTTCGAGACACCATTTTTCTCTTATTTCCAGAGTATCTCGTCACGATCATATACTATCTCAGATTCTAAACCTTATTCATCTGCTCGTTCAGACCGACAATCATCCCGGAATAATGGAAGAAGTTAACGAGCTTCATGCCCGAGTTTTAGCCTTGCAAAATATGGTGCAAAACGTACCAGCTTCAGCAACATCATCGGCACCAACATTATCACCAACATCAATACCAATACCACCAACAACCCAAGTTTCAACATCACATGCCTCAACATCTCATTATGTACCTCAAGCATAATCATCGTTCTACGTATCGTTCTACATCAATTATCTTCGTTCTTCATGATGATTATATAATCTCTAATATTTTAGAGATTATGTATTCTAATTCTAACGGTAAATCAAATGAGATTAATATTATATTAACTCATTAAATCTATGATTACATCTGAAGAAAATATATATGTAAGTATATTTTCATAAAGATTGTAATTAAAAATTCTTTCGTACAAACGGTTAATGGTGAAAATATTTTAACGGGTAGGTAATACCCGAGGAATATTTAGATTTCACCTTAATAAGTTACACTGTACATTCTTCGAAGTTGATTCAACAGTCATTTACTATTCTACTTACATCCACGGATATACGAATCCATTCACCACAGAATAACCATTTTCATTCAATTTCATAATTGAATTTTGACCTATCAGAATCCAACAAGTGGCATAATGAAGAAAACATTGGACAAAATAAAATTTGTTAGAAATAAACAAATTAATTATGAGAAATTTTGTTAAGAATCCATGCTAACTATTCCTAGCTAACTGTTCCTAGCTAACTATTAATTCCGTATTACATTTTATTTATCACAATTTAATTATCGCATTTTAATTATCGCAATTTTAATTCTCCCAATTTTATTTATCGTCATTTAATTTCTGTTATTTATTTTACGCACTTTAAATGTCGGGAAACGTATACAATGTTTTGACATATCATATCGACGCATCTATATATATTATTTGGAATAACCATAGACACTCTATATGCTGTAATGTTCGAGTTCACTATACATGGTTGAGGTTGATTCTATAATAATATATATACTTTGAGTTTTGATCGAGTCTGAGACATGTACCCGGGTCACGATACGTATTAATTAATTCGAATATTATATATTAAACTATATATGAATTGTTGTACTACTAATTCTGGACTACGAACTGTGGACTAATGACATTGGACAATTAAAATGAATTAAAATATTGATTATAACATATGAAACTAAACAATTCTTCAAGTTTGCCACTTGATTTCATCTTGAACCTCATTTGTATCTTGACGATAACAATCTGAGTTCAAACCTTTCATAATTCTTGAAAATACCTCAATCGAGAGGATGAACCAACCGCATTTAATCTACGAAAGAAAAGATTGATGCATATAGTTACGCACCTGAAAACACTCGGAACTGAGTAAACGTTTAACACGTAACTGTGCTAATTCCTTAGCGTTATTATTACCCAAAATAACATGGTAATCCCTTTCAAAGTAGCAAATTTTGTCATAGCTCCAACAAGTCAACTTCGACTTTTCGTTCGAAACAACCTTATTATAACCTTGATATATATGCGTGCTCTTTTATTGTTACTGGGGAACCTTTTATATTCCACCATATTACCAGCAGACGTACCAGCAACCTCGTTGCTTCTCGGCTTAATTCTCTCTGATAAATCATTATATTTATTCATTGAAACCCTATCATATACTCATCCGCATCTTCTAACGAGAACTGCCATACCAATTACCGGGAATCAACAATCAGTACTTTGAAAACTCACAGCATATCTACATCAACAGTTATATGTATGACATTTATCTCTTAGAATTATGATCTTTCATTCTGAAATTCTGAAAAGCACTCAGTCTACAAATCAATACTCTGAATGTTAAAAAAGCTGAATGAAGCAGCAGATACCGTAGACAACCATAAACGACCTTAATCATCGGAAGTTTGATGATAAAGCATGGAGTATTGGAAACGCTCAATAGAAAATTTTGTACCGAAAAGTGAATTATGCGAAACCATGAAGGAGACTCTGAACAAATTACAAGGACTAAACTTGTACATAAAGAATCCTGATGATTCTATTCCTGATGAAATTTTTAGCGAATACCTTGCTCCTTAATCGCTCTAAGTCATCGTGAATGAAGTTCTTCATCACAAATTGATTCTAAAATTCAAAGATATTATCGTATCTTACATTATAAATATCCTCAATATTTCTGAAGATATCTTCATAAATATTCTCGTCTGATATTAATTATATCTCCGCCCTATCTGTATTATATCATAAAAGAAACTATTTTAGTTTTTAAAATTCTAAAAAAATTCGAATTTGAATTATGAATGATTTTGAAGTAGTGTTGGAAATTGATGCATGAGTTAGTATAATATAATGACACTTGATCAACGTGATTATATTACATTAAGTCATGCTGAGTTTCTAATGGGACGCGATGATTCACAGATCACAACGTCATCATGTGCCATGTTACATGACTCTTTCATTGTGCTTAACTTCTGAACATATCAAGAAAGTATATTCTTGATAGTTCTATTCCCAATGATTCTGATAATTTGACAAATCAAATCGTACGATTATGTTCTTGATTGGTTAGAACATTAAGTTCATTCAAAAACTACATCCTTACGAATTCTGGACCATTACTCGCTTTACTAGAGGTCGAGAAGAGAATCCAAAATATAAGAGAAATTATGAAGCCCAATAACAACACGGAGGTTACAAACCGTGGATATTAATACGAATAGCAATATAGAGACACGGTAGAATTAAGAATAGTATCACCCCAAGGTAATAGTAGAAGTAAACAGGTTTTACTACTGGAAGATTGAAAAGAAGGATGACAGAAATGATAAATAGGAAGATATCAAGGATTAGAACCGGATTAAGCGTTATTATAATCTTTTAAATATATGAACTGAGAAAGAAGGTATAGAGGTGGTGAAAACTAATGTAACGAAAAAGGTAAATTTTTAATAGAAACATCAGACGTAGTAATCGGGGCAGATCATCGCATTTAAATCTAAGAGTATTTTAATTTCCTTAAATTTCGAAAGATCAAATCTTTTAGATTATGAAGATTTTCTATCCCATGAATTCCGGAATTCAAACCTGACTACGTTAAAAGATAAGACAAATCTTTACTTCTTATTTCACTATTTTGTGATAGCTTCACTCTTACGCTTAGAGTAACCGAATCATTTTATCTATATTACTCTATGGTAATAAAACTCTATTTATCAGCTCATATTCGTCATGAAAACATACTTATTGTCAGCCATGACCATCCTAATCAAATTTCGGGACGAAATTTCTTTAACGGGTAGGTACTGTGACGACCTGGAAACTTTCGACCAAATTTAAACTTAATCTATATATGATTCCGACACGATAAGCAAAGTCTGTATATTTATCCTCAAAAGTTTTGGAACTATATTCATGTAATCAATTACCCTCTGACTAAATTCCCAAGGATTCATGATAGTTAAAGCTAAGGGGTATAAAATACTATTAAATTTTACAAGGAAATACTATTAAATATGATACAATTTTACACAAGATATTTATTTATTTATAGAATGGATATACTTAAACCTTGCTACAACACTTATAGGCAGTGTACCTAATCGTACAGTAGTGTAGTTTTTAGTAAGTCCGGTTCGTTCCACAGGGAATCTTTTTCACAAAGCTTAACGCTATATAAGTTTAAATTTATAAAAATACAAATATATATATAAGTAATATTATTATTATAAAGGGGGGTTTTTACCGTTTAATGACCGGTTTGTCGATTTTAAAAACTTTAGTCGCAGTTAAAACCAAATGTAAAATATTAAAAATAAATAAAAGACTTAATTTAAAGCGTAAAGTAAATAACGATAATGAAATTGCGATAAATAAAAGTGCGATAATTAAAAAGTACGATAATTAAAAGTGCAATTAAATACAATAACAATAAATAAAAGTGCGATAATTAGAAGTGCAATTAAATATAAAATAAAGTAAATTAAATATGAAATAAAAGAATTATGCTTATTTAAACTTCCAAAATCATGATGTTTGACGTGTTGATTTTAGTTTTATGCCCATGGGTTAATTGTCCTTTGTCCTGGATTATTTAATATGTCCGTCTGGTTTTTGTCCATAACAGTCCATCAGTCATAAATATAAAGTGCGAGTGTCCTCGTCAAATTATCCTTATACCCGAAGTTAAATATTCCAACTAATTGGGGACTTAAACTGTAACAAGATTTTAATACTTTGTTTAATAATTACACCAGGATGTCGACTGAGTGTAACCCAAGGTTTTAATAATTTGTTAACAATTATGCCAAGTGTCCTTGTACATAATTTCACCCATGTTTTAATAATTCTAGTGGCTATTAATCCATTCCAATGTCCGGTTAAATGAACGATTATTCGTACATATAAATATCCCGCCCATCGTGTCCGATTGAGTGTATATGGTTATTTATAGGGAGGTCCAATTGTAAATCTTTATATTAAAATTAACAAACTATCATTTAGTTAAACAAATATAAAGCCCATTAATAGCCCATAGTCTAATTTCCACAAGTGTCGTTCTTTTGTCCAAACCTCAATTATGGTACAAAGCCCAATTACCCAATTTTAGTAATTAGCCCAACATCATGATTACTTCGGATTAAATAAGCATAATAATAACTTAGCTACGAGACATTAATGTAAAAATGTTGAACATAACTTACAATGATTAAAAATAGCGTAGCGTTACACGGACAGAATTTCAACTTACACCCTTACAACATTCGCTAACATACCCTTATTATTAGAATTATAATTAAAATTAAAATTAAAATTAAAATATATATATATATATATATATATATATATATATATATATATATATATATATATATATATATATATATATATATATATATATATATTATGTTTACATATAGAGAAAGAGAGATTTTAGGATATATTTTTCGTTGAACTGCGTTGTCTTTTATAGGAATTTGAGTCCAGGTGAACTCCGCGAGTCGCGTAATTTTTTGCCTTCAAACTCCGCAATTCGCGGAGTTTGAAATTACAGCTCACCCAGCTTTGGCTCTTTGTTTGCCGACGATTTATAAATATATTATAATATATATATTAATTTTAAGAATTAATTATATATTATATTATATTTATATACATAGTTAACTTGTAATTTTTAGTCCGTTGCGTTGAGTGTTGAGAGTTGACTCTGGTCCCGGTTCCGGATTTTCGAACGTCCTTGCGTACAATTTAATATCTTGTACTTTGCGTTTTGAATCTTGTACTCTTGCAATTTTGAGACGTTTCTTATCAATAATTGGAACCTCTTTGATTGTATTTTGTACTTTTGAGCTTTTTGGTCGTTTGCGTCTTCAATTCGTCAAATCTGTCTTTTGTCTTCACCTTTTATTATTTAAACGAATATCACTTTTAAATAGAACAATTGCTACTAAAAGCTTGTCTTTCTTGAGGAATAATGCTATGAAATATATGTTCGTTTTTAGCATTATCAAATATTCCCACACTTGAGCGTTGCTTGTCCTCAAGCAATATAGTCTTGAAATACTAGAATCACTTCTTTATTCTTCACACTTTGTACATCAGTGATTTCTATACGGCGGTATAAACAATGGTAGTAGCGATATGGTTTACAGTCCCACATGACTATAAAATTTAAATCCATTAAGGAAATTGCATCTTTATGAAAACATTTGATCTTTTGAAAATTAAATCTAGTTTTTTACCCTAGATAAGTTTTCCGGAATAACCCTTCACCGGTGTTTGCAAAATATTTTTATGGGTTGTGTGGGTTTCAGATTTGAAAATTTTAGCTCAACACTTGTGGTTTTGTGTTACTCACTTGCTAACCTTGTATTAGGAAAGCAACACGTCCAGTTCACTTGTCCCGTATATTACCTTTCGATAAACTACCGTCCGGTTGTAAAGGAACGCGTTGAACAAGCAACTGTTAAGGCAATGTCCCCTGACATGCTTTTAATTATGGTCTATAACGTGTCAGACGCAATTACTATCCTTGGTAGGAGCAATAGTAAAGCTCACCCTTATAATTTTTTCGGTCTGGCACAAGGTCTTGTCTTTGACCATGCTATGCAACCACCGTTCTTACGGTTGACACCCGATTTGGTTCAGATGACCTAATGAATTCCATGTGAATTTCTAGGATTTTACGTTCAATGGTAATGAACGCATTGAAAATAGGGTTTTCAGAAAACAAATCGGTTTGTAATTTTATCAAAATATTTTCTCGTTCAAGCTCGAGTTTAGATATCATTGAATTCCATGAGTTTGAATTCTCAATCTTTAAGGTCAATCTCAAGGATTGAGTAATATCAGTCTTAAAAGCTGATTTTTAATTTTTAAGGAGATTATCCTTTCTGGGGATCTGATTCATTAGTCTTATCAAGCTAATTTGCACAGTGCCCCCCATTTTACGAGATAAATCCTTCTCATGGTTAGGATAAATCTGACCACTTGGCGACCCTATTTTATGCTGAGGTCCGTGGATTTTCTGCTGATTTTAGAGATGACTTTTCTAGATTTTTCATCAACCTACAGCTGGTCTGGACGACAACTTCATGACCTAAATCAAGAAGCGCGTTTCTTTTTCGGAAGACTTTACTTCCTTTTAATGATGGAATTGATTCATCGTGTAGATCCATCTCTTCTTTTCTTTCCTCTGGTAAAACAGTTTAGTTTAGTCCAAAGCAAAAGTATTTTCAGTTATTTGTTACAGAAATATGTGACATATGTTTAAGATAACTTGGTAATTTTTCCCACACTTGGCTTTTATTTTACTTTTTATTGTCCTCTATTCCATTTTAAATGAATTCTAACATTTTGGTTTGTTTCTCAATTTATGTCCTTTCCAAGGTAACAATAATTTCGGTGTTAACACCTAGTTTTATCGTTCATAAATATGTATAAACATGATTTTGAGTTCATTTAATTGAAAATTTTGAAAATTTTTACTAGAATTGGGTAGTCAGTATATAAGACTAGGGCTGTTCTTTATTATCAGAGAGCACTAGATTCTAATACAACTACTGCTTTACTAGTATTTTTAATGGTAACCAAGTGTTTAAGATAAAAATTTTAAAAATCCGAAAGAATTTAACCCCTTCCCACACTTAAGATCTTGCAATGCCCTCATTTGCAAGAAATCAGTAACAATTTAAATTATTGAGGGTGATTAGCGTAGAAATGATTAAATTTTACCAAATTTTCCAAACATATTGTTGTTTGTTTGCTGAATGATAAATGGTGCATATCATTTGTTCATTCCGTCTTGTTGTTATATCACATTTATTTTGCATCTTGTCATCAAAATTAGTTGCTTTTGCTGAACTTAATGCAGTCTTTGAAAATGCGTTGTTTTACCCTGTTGTGTAAATAAGATAAACTGCAAACATATATACATATTTTTGAAGTTTGGTATATTACCCCACATTCAAACATTATTAAAATCTAAAAATAAAAATTTGTAAATTATAAAAACTAATACAATTCCAACATAAGTATTAAATGTATCAACATTACAAATTATAAAATAAATAAAACTAAGTAGACTAGGGATGATACTGATACCAGTAGGGGTTCCATGCATAACCATATGTGTTATAAAATGCTTCGGCTGGGTTATACGTGGGATACGGTGGTTGGATCTCTATAGACCAGGGAGGAAATACGGGCGATGGAGTAGGAATATAGTTTCTACCTATTTGTTGGCAATAAGCTATGATTTGGTTTTGATGAACTTGCCAATCTTCAAATGCTCGATGTCTAGCACTTTCATACTCTTGTGAAGCTATAAACCTTTGCATTTCTGTCATTTCATTTCCTCCTCCCACATTACCTGGATGTTGGTTTCTCTCAACCTGTGGATGTCTACCATGGTATTGTACTGCGGCGTTATTTCGCCTCTTCAAAACTTTCGCACCATGGTATACATTTAAACCTATTGTATCGCGGAGTTCTGGTTCTTCGACTAATAATCCCCCCGACTTATATCCACACCGAGATATTCAGCAATCAAAGTAATAAATATACCACCTCTTATTATGCTATGCGGTCTCATCCCCCTAACCATAGCTGATAAATAATAACCCACACAATAAGGTATACTTACAGCGCTTTGTGGGTCTCGAATACACATGTGGTAAAACAAATCCTGTTCATTTACCTTTTCCTTATTCTTACCTCGTTGTGTAATCGAATTGGCTAAAAACCTATGAATTACTCTTAACTCTGCTCTATCTATATCCAAATAAGAGTAATTTCCCCCTTTAAATCGGTGATGGCTAGTCATTTGACTCCATACACCATGCGTATCAAAATTTTCATCAATTTTCCTACTGTTCAATATCAACCCTCTACAATCGGCAGATGCTAACTCCTCAGGCGTATATATACGTAAGGCCTGAGCCATGTCTAGTAGAGACATGTGGCGCATCGAACCTCCTAACAAAAATCTAATAAAAGATCGATCGGTTAAACTAGCTACCCGATCATTTATTTCTATACTACACAATAATTCTTCACACCATACTTTATATACAGGTCTACGCATGTTGAATAAACGTACCCAATTGTTAAAAGTAGAATTACCATACCTCTGTGTAAGTAATTCCCTAATTGGCCCGGCTAATTCTACCGCTTCTAACGGTGCCCATTCTATTACCCTAGGTACTTCAACACCTTTAGAATGAAGAGTATGCAAGCCCCTTTGGTATTTTGAATAATCTATCCAACGTCTGTCAAATCTCAAGTTCGGGTGCAAATCTTCCAAGTGCATATCAGAAAATGTCATAACTGGATGAGGTATATCTTGTTTATAATAGCTATCAACATCCTGTTGTTCCGCATTCTCAGGAGGAGCATTGCGAGCTTGGGATGAAGATTCACCCCTTTCAGTCTGCAAAACACATCAAACACAATTTTTGTGCATCCAAATATGCATTAGTGTCAGCAAAATCATCAATCAAAATAATTACAATGACATGTTCAATTTATATCAAACTTAAGCTCATTTTCATATTTTTATCAAATCTACACTTTTTCAAATAAGCATATACGAAAATGTTCGCCAAGTTCATAAGCATTAAACTCAAATAACATGTCAAAATAATCATTACTAGCAATTAAACAAGTTTCAAATGGCATTATCTCTTAAAAATCAAGTTCATGAATTTTAGACTTGAAAAAGTCCACTTTAATTCTCAAAATCATGTTTAGGCTCAAAGTTTGGATCATTTAACTACCTAAACATGTTACACTACTTAATTTAGCAATAATTCATGACAAAAATCGGCCATAACCTGTTTATATCAAAAAGCCCCAAATTGCTCAAGAACACAAACCCTAGATTACTCAAAATTTGAAGTTTAAGGCTTCTAATCATGTTAAATAACATCAATCTAGGTTATACAAGCATAATACATAAGCAATTTAAGCATAATTACACTAAAAAGTATCAAAATCGAATTGGGGAAAAAATTGCTCAAGAACACCAATTTTCGGATTAAATGGTGTTTAGGTGTAGAAATTTACCGTTTTTCTTGAGTAATTCCTTGATAGCATCCTTCTCAACATGATTTTAGTAAAAGATTTGATGAAAAACGGTCAAAAATTGCGAATTTGGTGTGTGTTTTTCGGTATTTTCGGGTGTATTTTCGCAGTTTGGAGTGTGGTTGTGGGTGGACTGATCTGTTTCTTTGCGTTTTATTTTTTTCTGGGTTTTTGGTCCTCCGCGAGTCGCGGCATTTGGACCTTACAAACTCTGCAACTCGCGGCATTTTTTTTTTTGCATACTTTAGTTTAATAAGATTAAAAATAATGATATTAAAAGTTCTCGTCCCTCCCTCGGGTAAAGCAATTTCGGTTCAAAGACCTAGTCTTCAACTTACGACGAATTTTAAAAATCATATTTTTAACTTAACGAAATAAAGTAAATTTTTGTTTTTAAATTCACACCAAACTTAAATTTAAAATGCATAAAATTAAAAATTCACACCAAACTTAATTAAAAATTCATATTATAAATTCACACCAAACTTATATTTAATTTTGTTGTTATACATACAAACTTATATTAAAAATATTAAAATTTTTCAAATATTGAAAAACTTAAACATATTGATCTTACAAAGTTCACAATATTAATTTAAGATTTATATATTAATTTTAAAAACATGGTAAAAATAAAATTAAAAATCTTTTTGGCTTTTATCCCACTTTAATCAATCAAATATTATCAAAAATATGCGCCCCTTTTTTCGGTAAAGTAATTTCGGTTCCATGACCTAATTTAACTCATGACGAATTTTTGAAATATTTTAGTTTGATTGATTAAAGATATTTATACCTTAAGAATAAACGTTAAATTTCGCAGTGATGTAATAAATTTTTGTATGATATCAATAATTTCGGTCGCCAAACCTAATTTTATCGAATATCGATTTAATACTTTATAGCGAACAAATTAGCGTTTATTATCAAAAGGTTAAAAATGAAAAAAAAATAAAAATAAAAATAAAAACTGTACAGACTTATCTGTGAGATAGTATTCTTAGTGATATGATCTATCCCACTCATAAGATAGTCGGTTTAATTGGTTTTCCATAGCTACAAAGGCGTAACCTCGAGTATTCAGTGTTTTTTCTTCTAAACATATGAACGGTCCGTCTCTGCATAAAGTAACAAATTTGGTGTTTGAATAGGTTTGATTATTTGAACATTTACCTCCATGTGATCATTTTCCGCATTTGTGAAGGTGTCGTGCTCTTCTTTTCGCTGCAGATTTTGATTTTCCTTTACCAAATTGTAACTTATTATCTTCGCATCTGGATTCTTTTCTTACTCCGTCCAATCTTTCTCTGATTACTGATACTATTTCACTCGGAAGTGTGTCATTATTACATTTAGTAATCAAAGCGTGTAGCATTAGACCATGGTTTAGTTCACAGGCAGTCTTCATTTTGTAAAAACCTAAAAAAATAAAAATTCAGAATGGGGGGAGAAGACTAGTTCTTTAGGGTCTGCTAGGGAAAGACCATTCGGGTTCCATTTTCGAGAACTACACGAAAACAGAAAATTTAATTCTAACAGAAATACATATTATCTTTTAAAGACTTGATTCTCCCCACACTTAGTTAGCCGTGGTATCGAAATTGTGATTAACTTCATTTTCGACTTCCATCGGATTATCTATGTAATGTTTAACTTTGTGACCATTAACTTTAAATTCAATTCCATTTGAATTTATTAATTCTATCATTCCGTATGGGAAAACTCTTTTGACTATGAATGGTCCAGACCATCTTGATTTCAATTTTCCAGGAAATAGCTTGAATCGTAAATTGAAAAGAAGAACTCTGTCTCCTTCTTTAAATTCTTTTAAACTTCTGATTCTTTTATCATGCCATTTCTTCATTCTTTCCTTATAGATTAATGAATTTTCGTATGCTTCATGTCTTAATTCTTCTAATTCGTTTAGTTGACTTAACCGTAGACGCCCAGCTTCATGTAAATCAAGATTACATGTCTTCAGAGCCCAAAATGCTTTATGTTCAATTTCTACTGGAAGATGACATGCTTTTCCATAAACGAGTCTAAAAGGTGTGGTTCCAATTGGAGTTTTGTAGGCTGTTCTAAAAGCCCAGAGTGCATCCTCCAATTTAATGGACCATTCCTTCAGATTTGATCCTACGGTTTTTTCTAGAATACGTTTTAAAGCTCGGTTAGTATTTTTAACTTGTCTACTTGTTTGTGGATGATAAGCAGTGGAGATTTTATGAGTTACTCCATATCTTTTGAGAACTTTCTCAAGTTGATTATTACAGAAATGAGTACCCCGATCACTTATTAAAGCTTTCGGTGTTCCAAACCTTGCAAAAAGACGTTTTAAAAAGTTGACTACAACTCGTGCATCATTAGTTGGAAGAGCTTGTGCTTCCGCCCATTTAGATACATAATCAATGGCTACGAGAATATAGAGATTATTATGAGATTTTGGAAATGGACCCATAAAGTCAATACCCCAAATGTCAAATACTTCACATACTTGAATGACATTTTGTGGCATTTCATCACATTGACTTATTTTTCCGGCTCTTTGACATGCATCACAGGATTTGCAAAGAAGGTGTGCGTCTTTGTAAATTGTAGGCCAATAGAATCCAGCATCATAAACTTTTCTTGCTGTTAGTTGAGGCCCATAGTGCCCTCCTGTTGGTCCTGTCTGACAATGGTTTAAAATTTTACTAGCTTCATCTTCGAATACACATCGGCGTATTATTCCATCTGGACAACTTTTAAACAGATGTGGATCTTCCTAGAAATAGTGTTTTATATCACTGAAGAAGTTCTTTCATTTTTGGTACGATAATCCTTTTTCAAGGAATCCACATACTAAGTAGTTTGCATAGTCTGCAAACCATGGAATTTCATTATAATCTATCTTCAATAGATATTCATCAGGAAAGTTGTCTTGTATGGCCGATTGAACTTCTAATTCGGGATTTTCAAGACGAGAAAGATGATCAGCGGCGAGATTTTCTGCTCCTTTTTTATCTCGGATTTCAATATCAAACTCTTGTAAGAGTAAGATCCAACGGATTAATCTTGGTTTGGTATCTTGTTTCGAAAATAGGTATCTAAGAGCAGAATGGTCGGTATAGACCACCGTTTTTGCTAGAACGAGATATGAACGAAATTTGTCAAAAGCAAAGACAATAGCAAGGAGTTCTTTTTCAGTAGTTGTGTAATTCGTTTGTGCTCCTTGTAACATCTTACTAGCATAATATATAGGTTGAAATCGTTTTTCAATCCTTTGTCCTAAAACGGCTCCCATTGCAAAATCACTTGCATCGCACATTAGTTCAAACGGTAGATTCCAATTTGGTGTTATCATGATCGGCGCATTAGTAAGTTTCTCTTTAAGAATATTAAAAGATTTGATACATTCATCTGAAAAGATGAATGGAGCATCTTTTTCTAGGAGTTTATTCATAGGAGTGGCAATTTTAGAAAAATCTTTTATGAAACGTCGGTAAAAACCGGCATGCCATAGAAAACTCCTAACTCCTCTAACATTGGTGGGATGTGGAAGTTTAGCAATTACATCTACTTTAGCTCTATCCACTTCAATTCCTTCTTTTGAAATTTTATGACCAAGAACGATGCCTTCTTTAACCATGAAATGGCATTTCTCCCAATTAAGTACTAGATTTGATTGTTCGCATCTAATAAGCATTCGTTCCAGATTTACTAGACATGATTCAAATGTGTCACCGAAGACTGAAAAGTCATCCATGAAAACTTCCATGCATTCTTCTAGCATGTCGTGAAAAATCGCCATCATGCACCTTTGAAAGGTTGCAGGGGCGTTGCAAAATCCAAATGGCATGCGTTTGTAAGCAAAAGTACCATAAGGGCACGTGAACGTGGTTTTCTCTTGATCTTCGGGTGCTATTGGAATTCAAAAATATCCCGAAAAACCATCTAGAAAACAATAGTAACTATTTCCGGCTAGCCTTTCCAACATTTGATCAATGAAAGGTAAGGGAAAGTGATCTTTTCTGGTGGCGTCATTTAATTTTCTATAATCAATACATACACGCCATCCTGTTACAGTCCTAGTAGGAATAAGATCATTTTTCTCATTTGTGATAACAGTCATGCCACCCTTCTTAGGCACGCATTGAACTTGGCTTACCCATGGACTATCAGAAATTGGATAAATTAGACCTGCATCTAGCAGTTTAATAATTTCTTTTTTAACAACATCTTGCATATTAGGATTTAGTCTTTGTTGGCATTGCACATACGTTTTATGACCTTCTTCCATAAGGATTTTATGTGTGCAATACGAAGGACTTATTCCTTTAATATCATGAATCTTCCATGCAATGGCTGGTTTATGAGCTTTCAACACAGAAATGAGTTGAGATTTTTCATTTTCAGTAAGAGAAGACGATATTATTACAGGTAATTCAGATTCACCATGTTAATAAGCGTATTCCAAATGGTTTGGAAGTGGCTTTAACTCTAATTTCGGTGGTTCTTCTATCGATGATTTATATCGATATCTGTCTTCTTCTTTTAGCATTTGAATTTCTTCTGTTGTTGGTTCATATCCATTAGCTATTAGTGTAGCTAACATTTCAGCTTCATCAATTGGTTCATTACCTTCTCCTAAAGAACATTCTCATGTTCCTTGTAATTCTGAAAATTCTTCCAACAATTCTGCATGTGAATCTATAGTTTGAATATAATAACATGTATCATCTGCAGATTGCGGTTGTTGCATTGCTCTATCAACTGAAAAGGTAACACTCTCATCCTCTATACTTAGGGTCAGTTTCTTACCAAACACGTCTATCATTGCTTTAGCCGTGTTTAAGAATGGTCTTCCTAATATGAGAGGAACTTGAGAATCTTCTTCCATATCCAGAACAACAAAATCTACTGGAAATACTAAAGTACCAACTTTAACTAGCATGTTCTCCATTATCCCTCTAGGATATTTTAATGATCGATCGGTTAGTTGTATGCTTATTCTTGTTGGTTTCAATTCTCCAAGGTCTAGTTTAGCGTATAGTGAATACGGCATTAAATTTATACTAGCACCTAAGTCTGCCAATGCTTCTATTGAACTAAGACTACCCAGAAAACATGGAATTGTGAAACTTCCTGGATCAGATAATTTTTCTGGTATCTTATTCAACAGCACTGCTGAACAATTAGCATTCATAGTAACGGCCGAGAGTTCTTCCATTTTCTTTCTATTTGTGATTAGATCTTTCAAGAATTTAGCATATCTAGGCATTCCTGAAATCACATCAATGAAAGGAAGATTTACATTTATCTGTTTAAACATATCCAAGAATTTGGATTGCTCCGCTTCAAGTTTCTCTTTCTTCATTTTACTCGGGTAAGGAAGTGGTGGTTGGTATGGTTTAACATAAGGTTTATCCTTAGCTGTGTTATCTTCATTAACCTTTTCAACTACCGGTTCTTTTTCCTTATCTTGTTCAGGTTGTGGTTCTTGTGGAGTAGGAATAGCTTCATCAGAAGTTACAGGTATTTCAGGTGGTTTAAGTGTTGTACCACTTCTTATGGTAATGGCTTTAGCTGTTTCATTCCGGGGGTTAGCATTTGTATCACTAGGTAAACTTCCCGGTTTTCTTTCACCTATTAACCTTGCTAGGTTACTTACTTCTTGTTCCAAGTTTTGAATAGAAGCTTGTTGATTTCTAAATGCTTGAGCATTTTGTTCATTAGTTTGTTTCTGAGATGTGAAAAACTGCGTTTGAGTTTCAACTAGCTTCGTCATCATATCTTCTTAATTCGGCTTTTTATCATCGGTTTGTGGTGGTTTGTTTTGAAAATTAGGTCTTTGCTGGTTGTAAGTATTGTTGGATACTTGTTGATTGCTAGGACCTTGTTGGGTGTTGTATGGAATATTTCGGTTATAGTTCTGATTTTGATTGTAAATAGGTCTTGGCGGTTGATAATTATTCTGATAATTATTTCCAGGCCTTTGGTTTATGTATGAAATATTCTCTCTTTGTTCCATTGTTAGTTCAATACTGAGACAATCTTTTGTCAAATGTGGTCCTCCACACTGCTCACAACTAATTTGTATTGAGTGAATATCCTTAGTCATCTTTTCCATTCGTCTCTCGACAGCATCTATCTTTGCGGAAATGGAATCTAAGTCATGGCTAGAATCGGCTCTAGCTGCTTTAGATGATCTAACGATATCTTTTTCTTGGTTCCACTTATGTGAGTGGGAAGCAGTGTTATCAATAATTTTGTAAGCATCAGTTTCGGTTTCTTCATAATGGAACCACCAGCTGCAATATCTATGTCTTTCCTTGTAGTGATGTCGCATCCTTGGTAGAATATTTGTACTATTTGACAGGTATCTAAACCATGTTGCGGACATCCTCTTAATAACTTTCCAAATCTTGTCCACGCCTCATATAGAGTTTCATTTGGCTTCTGTGTGAACGTAACAATTTCTCCTTGAAGTCTTACGGCTTTAGATGCCGAAAAGAATTGTTTAAGAAATTTTTCAACTAAAACGTCCCATGTATCAATCGCCCCTTCAGGTAACGATTCCAACCAATCTTTGGCTTCTCCCTTTAAAGTCCAGGGAAATAACATGAGATATATCTGTTCATCCTCAACTTCTCTTATTTTAAATAGTGTGCAGATCCTATTAAAGGTACGAAGATGTTCATTTGGATCTTCCTTCGGCGCACCACTAAATTGACATTGATTGGTCACCATATGTAGAATTTGTCCTTTGATTTCATAATCTGGCGCATTAATGTCAGGATGAGTAATTGCGTGACCTTGGCCAGGGCGTTTAGCTCTCATTCGGTCTTCCATACTTAAAGGTTCCAGATTCTCCATAATTGAATTTGTTGAATCCGAATCACTAGAGGATTCTGATTTAATGGTTCGTTCCTCAACAATCTCTGTTTGAATGATTGGTGGTTCCGGAGGAAAATTTAATGGTTCAGGATCTATGAATTTTCCCTGAATATTCTCTGGATTCTCAATTGTGAGGTCGGGTTCAAAAAATGGATTATCGGAAATTTGAATTGGAGTACTTGGTCGACTGGATGACGATTCTAAAGGAAAATCAACGACGGTAATATTTGCTAGATGTCTTGATCTAGTTACAGGTGGTGAACGTACAAAAGGTGGTGAACGTCTTGCTCGGTGCATTCACTGAATATCCTATTAGTTTTTAAAAGGAAAGAAAAAATTATATAAGTTATCCAATTAATAGACTTTTCTAATTTTACCCACGTTTCGAATAGCCAAAAGATGCAGCAGAGGGGCAGGATTCATTTGGTCTCAATATAATTGAGGACTTTTTGGCTCCAATAACCCGGTCCACGTACAAATCCAACTATTACTACGAACTAGAAAGTTTTGATGTCTATCAATTTAACCACTTAAAATAAATTTTCGTAATTTTAAGAAATTTAGATAAGAAGTAGAATAAAAATCTATGTCCTAAAACTAGAATAGCGAGAAATAAGAAAGAAAAAGAGTGCGTCGAAAAAGGTCGAAAAATAAAAGGCGTCGAAAAATACGAAAGAAAAAAAAAATGACTTTAAAACTTAAAAACACTCGACTAACCCAACCTTATTACTACCACTAACTTAAAATTATAATCGCAAATTGAGATTAATAATTGGAATGATAATTGATACATAGGTAAAAGGCGTCTAAAAATATTAAAGCTTACAAGTAAAACTATATCCCAAATGGAAATAACTTAAAAAGAAACTAAAACTTAAAAAGGCGTCGCAAAATTCTAAAGCACTTAAATCTTAGTCTAAAGAAAAGGCACTTAAGGGATTTTACGGCAAAGCCTAAAAATCTAGAAGTAAAAATAACTATGGCAAAAACTATGTTTAAAACTAAAAACTAGCGAAAAACACAAAAGTTACGCTAAAAACAAATAAAAAGGGACAAAATATAAAAATATACTAAAAGTTGTAAAAAGTACAATTTTTATAAAAATATTACTTTTATATTATTTATTTATTAAGAGTGTACTTTTATATTATTTATTTATTAAGAGTGTTAATTTTATAATTTATTTAAATTAATTAAACTAAATATACAAATGAAATAAATAAACTAAACTTAATAATAAATTAACAAAACTAATTAGGGTTTAATTAAAAATTAATAATAATAATAATAATTACGTAATTAATGCGAAATTAGGGTTCTGTGTAACCCGTGTCAGACGGCTCCGCGAGTTGCGGTATTCCAGGCAACAAACTTCGCGAGTCGCGGGGATCGAAATTTCAGATGAGGTTGCCTCGTTTGACAGGTTCAACGTAATTTTATTTATATATATATTTTTTTTATTTTTATGTTTTTAATTTAATTAAAATATTTATATAATTTAAATAAAACTTATATTTTAAAAACTAGAATAGAAATAAAAATATGTTACAATTTTATAAATAAAAATCTTAAAACTAGATTTATATATAATTTTTTTTTCGGTTTTTGATTTTATGTTTTAAATAAAAACAAAATATTTAAATAAAACTTATAATTTTTTTATAAAATAAAAATAAAGAAACTTTATAAAACTTAAATATTTAACAAACTCTTAAAAATATTTATATTTTTGTTTTTTCTTTTTATATTTTTGAATATTTAAAACGTATTTTTACAAAAGCGTATTTTTTTATATTAGCAAACTAAAAATAATTTTTTTTTTATTATTATTAGCGTTGCGCTTTCGGCGTTTAAGTTCCCCGGCAGTGGCGCCAAAAATGCTTGATAGTTAAAGCTAAGGGGTATAAAATACTATTAAATTTTACAAGGAAATACTATTAAATATGATACAATTTTACACAAGATATTTATTTATTTATAGAATGGATATACTTAAACCTTGCTACAACACTTATAGGCAGTGTACCTAATCGTACAGTAGTGTAGTTTTTAGTAAGTCCGGTTCGTTCCACAGGGAATCTTTTTCACAAAGCTTAACGCTATATTAGTTTAAATTTATAAAAATACAAATATATATATAAGTAATATTATTATTATAAAGGGGGGGTTTTACCGTTTAATGACCGGTTTGTCGATTTTAAAAACTTTAGTCGCAGTTAAAACCAAATGTAAAATATTAAAAATAAATAAAAGACTTAATTTAAAGCGTAAAGTAAATAACGATAATGAAATTGCGATAAATAAAAGTGCGATAATTAAAAAGTACGATAATTAAAAGTGCAATTAAATACAATAACAATAAATAAAAGTGCGATAATTAGAAGTGCAATTAAATATAAAATAAAGGAAATTAAATATGAAATAAAAGAATTATGCTTATTTAAACTTCCGTAATCATGATGTTTGACGTGTTGATTTTAGTTTTATGCCCATGGGTTAATTGTCCTTTGTTCTGGATTATTTAATATGTCCGTCTGGTTTTTGTCCATAACAGTCCATCAGTCATAAATATAAAGTACGAGTGTCCTCGTCAAATTATTCTTATACCCGAAGTTAAATATTCCAACTAATTGGGGACTTAAACTGTAACAAGATTTTAATACTTTGTTTAATAATTACACCAGGATGTCGACTGAGTGTAACCCAAGGTTTTAATACTTTGTTAACAATTATGCCAAGTGTCCTTGTACATAATTTCACCCCTGTTTTAATAATTCTAGTGGCTATTAATCCATTCCGGTGTCCGGTTAAATGAACGATTATTCGTACATATAAATATCCTGCCCATCGTGTCCGATTGAGTGTATATGGTTATTTATAGGGACGTCCAATTGTAAATCTTTATATTAAAATTAACAAACTATCATTTAGTTAAACAAATATAAAGCCCATTAATAGCCCATAGTCTAATTTCCACAAGTGTCGTTCTTTTGTCCAAACCCCAATTATGGTACAAAGCCCAATTACCCAATTTTAGTAATTAGCCCAACATCATGATTACTTCGGATTAAATAAGCATAATAATAACTTAGCTACGAGACATTAATATAAAAAGGTTGAACATAACTTACAATGATTAAAAATAGAGTAGCGTTACACGGACAGAATTTAGACTTACACCCTTACAACAATCGCTAACATACCCTTATTATTAGAATTATAATTAAAATTAAAATTAAAATTAAAAAATATATATATATATTATGTTTACATATAGAGAAAGAGAGATTTTAAGATATATTTTTCGTCGAACTGCGTTGGCTTTTATAGGAATTTGAGTCCAGGTGAACTCCGCGAGTCGCGTAATTTTTTGCCTTCAAACTCCGCAACTCGCCGAGTTTGAAATTACAGCTCACCCAGCTTTGGCTCTTTGTTTGCCGATGATTTATAAATATATTATAATATATATATATATTAATTTTAAGAATTAATTATATATTATATTATATTTATATACATAGTTAACTTGTAATTTTTAGTCCGTTGCGTCGAGTGTTGAGAGTTGACTCTGGTCTCGGTTCCGGATTTTCGAACGTCCTTGCGTACAATTTAATATCTTGTACTTTGCGTTTTGAATCTTGTACTCTTGCAATTTTAAGATTTTTCTTATCAATAATTGGAACCTCTTTGATTGTATTTTGTACTTTTGAGCTTTTTGGTCGTTTGCGTCTTCAATTCGTCGAATCTGTCTTTTGTCTTCACCTTTTATTATTTAAACAAATATCACTTTTAAATAGAACAATTGGAACTAAAAGCTTGTCTTTCTTGAGGAATAATGCTATGAAATATATGTTCGTTTTTAGCATTATCAATTCACGAACAAATGTTTGTAAATAAACATGTATACATATATATATTAATGCAGGACTATATAATAATTTAAAATTATAAAATATAAATTAGATATTAGAATTAAATATGTAAGTGTGTGTATGTATATATATATATATACATATATATATATATATATATATATATATATATATATATATATATATATATATATATATATATATATATATATATATATATATATATATATATATATATATATATAGGTGTGTAGATAATATTTTAAATTAATAAAGTACGCTTAATCAATTAAAAATGTAAAATAATAATTAGAATAATAAGGATACCATTAAAATGAATATATATATATATATATATATATATATATATATATATATATATATATATATATATATATATATATATATATATATATATATATATATAAATATATATATATATATGATATTATATCTATATAGAAATTCTATTAGTAATTAGTATATGGTAATATTTATAATATATATAAATATTAAATATTCAATAGATGTATTCATATAATAAATGATATAATTATTAAATATTGTATAATTAATAAATGTAATTACAAGCTTAAGTATAGTTGTTATAATATTATCACTAATAATATTAATATAAAAAATCAGTATTATTAATATTATTATGTAACGCATAAATATGAGATTTGATACATTTGAATTGTTATATTATTATTATCGATACTATTGTTGCCATTATTAATATCATCATAACCAATAATAAAATTTTAATTCTAAATATTATTACTACCATTATCCTTAAGAATTATTATGATTATTATTATTATAACATATTATTAATATTATCGAAAATAACATAATTGATAATTAATATCATCAATAATATTATTATCATTTTTATTTTATCATTATTATTTAATTATTTTTATTAATGTAATTATTATTATTATTATTATTATTATTATATTGTAAATGACATTAGGATTATTATTATTAATATAATTATTATTAATTAGTATTAATAATATTAATAATATATTTATATTATTTATAAATTAAAAACATAGGAAATATAGTAAAATCAATTAAAGATCGTATTCAGTCTTAATCCCAATTTTGTTTCTGCCTTTAATTTGTTACCCATCAACATCCTTCGTACCAATTAGCAGAAGACTACAAACCTACTTTTATTTTTTTCTTCTCATTCTATTCTTAATTGATTCTGTCTACCCATACTTACTATAGAACATTCGATCCTTATTGAAACTGATAAATCCAAGTGCCTTTTCCACTCTTTATATCAAAAACCACACAAACATTTTCTGGTATGTGTTATTTGATGAAATACCTACAACCATCAACAAACTGCTATATGGTTTTAACTGTTATTCAAACTTCGAACCCTAATCGTAGTTGTTGAACCGAGGCAGAAAACTAACATCATCAAGAATACCAACAACTTTCACCACTGTTTCTGATCATCGCTAATAAACTGCTACAGGTTGTTTCTCCTGTTATTGTTTGATGAATCACAACCCACACACCACAAACCCATTTAAACAACCACCACCATTGAAACCCATCTCTAATCTATATGATTATGCTTTTATTAGAATGACACAACACCACACGAACAACTAACTACTTCTGTGTACGTTTGTTTCAATCAACCACATGAACAACCATCATCACCACCTTAGTAATTTATGTCTACGATCACCTTTAACATCAATCATCTACTATCACCATCATCAAACGATTGTTGCTAAACATTTCTGCCTCTATACAACCTCGGTAAACAAAAAACACACACACACAAAACCCATCTTCCTCCATCACAACTGATCGACTTTCACCACCACTCCTTTCACTCTTTCCCTCTCTTGATGCAACCTGCGATTTCTTTTTTTTTTCTCTCTTCATAAAATTAATTACAAGTGAAGAGATTAAATAAAGAATGTTGATGATTACACTCCCTTCCTTTTTTTTATTTAGGCCGACATCCACTAGCTGCATGACTTATATAATAACGTTTTCTGTTTAAACAAGTAAAGAAGTATTATATTTCTCTATCCATGGTCGACAAATTTCCAAAACACTTACCCCACATCCATTCCACTAGTGAGCTATTAAATTGGAAGAAAAGAATCTAAATGCCTTGATGATTTACTGCTGGTCGATGTTTGGAGTGGGGATGCAACTTGCCTTTTATTTAATTTATTTATTTATTTATTTATTTTTTATTTTCACTTCGCGACCCAGCAGCAAACCGAACAAATTAAATACTTGGGCCGTTTAAAATGAATGGACGTATGGTGGGACAAAGATGATGAAAGGTGGAACGATGATGAGGAAGAGATGATTACGAAATGATCATGAGATGAGATGATGGTAGCATAGTACGATGATTATGATGATTATGAATGATATGAATGATGATGGTGTTATACAAGAGAAGAAATGGCTATCCTACGTATTATTCAGTCCATTAAATAAGCTAAGGCCCAACATAGTTTAACTCAGGCCCAAATGTTATTTCTGGCCCAACAAAATAGGGGTGTCGAGCTATTTAATGTTCGATTAAATTTTGAGAAGGAGAAGAAGATATAGGAAATAGGCTGGTACTGGATAAATAAAATTTAGTTATGATTTAAATCAGATAAAACAAATCAGAGGAGTGGTTTGGGTGTGTTTGTGTTAATCGAGAGGTCGCGGGTTCGAGCCCTGTTTGTGGCATAATTTTTTTTGGAAAGCTTTTGAGGTAGTAATTTTATTTCTAATTATTATTATTATTATTATTATTATTATTATTATTATTATTATTATTATTATTATTATTATTATTATTATTATTATTATTATTATTATTATTATTATTATTTCAAAAGAATACAACACTTTATTCATTATCATTATTAATATTATTTTATCAGATAAATACTTATATAAAACATACATAAAAAGTATATATAAATATATAATAATTGAAATAATATACATATATAACTTGATCGATTACGACTATATGTTTTAATAAATATAATAGATATAGGTTCGTGAATCCGAGGCCAACCCTGCATTGTTCAATGTCGTCATATGTATTTTTACTACAAAATATAGTACCGTGAGTTTCATTTGCCTTTTTACCCTTTATATTTTTGGGCTGAGAATACATGCGAAATTTTTATAAATGTTTTACGAAATAGACACAAGTAATCGAAACTACATTTTATGGTTGAATGATCGAAGCCGAATATGCCCCTTTTTGCTTGGTAGCCTAAGAATTAGGGAACATTACTAACTTTGAGAATTAGTGCACGCCTAATTGACGCGAATCCTAAAGATAGATCTATTGGGCCTAACGAACCCCATCTAAAGTACCGGATGCTTTAGTACTTCGATGTTGTTTTTATCATGTACGAAGGATTTCCCGGAATGATAGGGGATATTCTTATATGCATCTTGTTAATGTCGGTCACCAGGTGTTCAATCCATATGAATGATTTTTGTCTCTATGCATGGGACGTATATTTATGAGAAATGAAAATGAAAATCTTGTGGTCTATTAAAATGATGGAAATGATTATTTATGTTAAACTAATGAACTCACCAACCTTTTGGTTGACACTTTAAAGCATGTTTATTCTCAGGTATGAAAGAAATCTTCTGCTGTGCATTTGCTCACTTTAGAGATATTATTTGGAGCCATTCATGTCATATTTCAAAATACGTTGCATTCGAGTCGTTGAGTTCATCAAGATTATTATTAAGTCAAGTATAGTTGGATGTATTATGAAATGGTATGCATGCCGTCAACTTTCATTGTAAAGAAAGTTTGTCTTTTAAAAATGAATGCAATGTTTGTAAAATGTATCATATAGAGTTCAATTACCTCGCGATGTAATCATATGTTATTGTATTCGTTCTTATGGATTAGGACGGGTCTTTACATACTTGAGCACTAGTCAGGGATACACTATTAATATATAAAAGATAAGATATGAATGCTCACGTATCAATATTGTGATTCAATATTGCAGGAAAGTATTTAGACGTAATGGAGATGATAAACACTAATTCTGGCTCACGAACAATACCCCCGAACAATACCCATAACCTCCATAGCTATAACCCATAATTTCCTTAGCTCTATCCCTCTCGAAAAACCCGTTTTGAAATAACTCGCTCATGACTTCGTCGAAGTATTTTATGTATAATACTAATAATAATAAAACTAATACTAATAATAATAATAATAATAATAATAAGATTAATAATAATATTAATCTTAATAATAATAATAATAATAATAATAATAATAATAATAATAATAATAATAATAATAATAATAATATAATTAATAATATTTACGGAGAGATAGATAGATGAATGAGTGTGTGAAACAAATGACCAAACTCGTCGAGCTTTATAGATGGTTGCTGAAACTTGACCCCATGCGATCGCATGAGCTTCCAGTGCAATTGCCATGCGATCGCAGGGCAATTGCCTGGACAGCTCACCTTCGCTTGTTTTACTCTACCGACACATGTTTTAATATATATATATATATATATATATATATATATATATATATATATATATATATATATATATATATATATATATATATATTAAATCTTTATAATTATATATATATATTATATTATATTCTCGAGTAAAGTTAACTTGTAATTTTTGTTCCGATGACTCATACGTTTACGTTCGACTTATGTCCTGGTTTCGGTTTTTCAAAAGTTACCTCGTACGCTTTATTAATTTGCATTCTACGTTTCGTGACTCGTACCTTTGTCAAAATATAGACTTAAATCATCACTATATTATATTACTAGAAATATAACTTGTACATTTGAGTGTTTTAGTCATTTGCTTCATTAAATCATCGTATCGTTATTAATATATATATATATATATATATATATATATATATATATATATATATATGTATGTATGTATATATATATATATATGTGTGTATATATATATATATATGTGTATATAATTTATACATATTATATGTAATTGAAATATTTAATTAATAATATAATATTTAGTTTTTCAAAACTAATTATATTTCAAAGTTTAATATATATAATTTAAAATCATTTAAATAATAGATATTATTATATCACCTAATGTTTACGCTCTAGAACTTAATTTTGATATAATTCATTTATGCGCCAACGTTTATTTTAACTTCTCAAACGTCCTAATTAACATAACTAACTATCAATCGAATCAATAAACAAGTGTTACTATCGTTCAGTTAATTAATTTGAAATCATATATATATATATATATATATATATATATATATATATATATATATATATATATATATATATATATATATATATATATATATGTATATATATATATATGTATATATATATATATGTATGTATATATATATATATATATATATATATATATATATATATATATATTCAATATTCATAGACACGTTTTAAATACACGTTGCAAGTTATTTATATATTTAATTCTAAAAATTAAGATTCCAATTTACTGTATATATATTTATACACATGTCTATTGGTTGTTCGTGAATTGAAGGGTAAAGTCCAATGGATAATTAAATGTATGAAATCATATTAATGTAGCACGATAATTTGTCTATCTGATCGACATCCATTATCTAAGTTATTTATACTACATGTTTTAACTTTTTCCTTAAATATTATGAAAGTTAAATGATTTACTTATCAAGAATCACGAGAAAATTATTGTAAAGCATGAATTGGAAATCAAACAGGAATCTCCACTAACCCTTGTCTAGTTCTCGTTAATTGACACATTTATTCTTACTTGTAAATCATTTTACCATTTTTCGAATAAAACAGATTTCTTAAATCACAGTGGACCTCATAACAGAGACCCGTAATCATATCATAATGTATCTGAGAATTCGATCATTTGAGATTATCTTTTAATTCCGTTGATAAATATATTAAACATTTATTGAAACAAATACGTTCATGCAAAGTATTATACATTTAATACTTTGTTTACGTTTTCAATTAATATAGCTATATATTATATATACATATCTATATGCACATAAATGTTCGTGAATCGTCGAACACAGTCAAAGGGTGATTGATTACATGAATATAGTTTCAAAATTTTTGAGACTCAATATTACAGACTTTGCTTATCGTGTCGAAATCATATAAAGATTAAGTTTAAATTTGGTCGGAAATTTTCGGGTCATCACAAAGTGGATTATCAAAGATTGTAAAAACGTTGGGTGTTGGAAAAGTTTCACTCACTTCATCATCTTCCTCATCACTCTCACTAACTTTTAATCATACTTCTTACCATCATCTTCACCTTCATCATTCGTTATCGAAGGTTCGGGTACTTGTGCCATTTTCACTACTTCTGTAAGACCATAATATTTATTAAACAGAGACGTATATAGAGTACATGGAGTGTGGGTGACCTTGTGTATTTAAACAGAGGTCAGAGAGTGATCTGAGCTTGGTGCGCTCAGCGCACACATAGGGGTGTGCGTGGCGTACTATTTACTGTAGCCGGGTTCTGCTTATTTTAATCAGATATTTTGATGGGCTTTTTGATAATTTCACTTGTGGACGAGTTTAAGACCAGTAGGTCAGATCTTGGGGTATCATTCACTTCATTTCCAACAACCTTATCCTATCCACTTCAATTTTAGAGAGAGAGAGTGAGATTCTTATGTGAGAAAGCTCAAGCAAAGGAAGAAGGAGCTAGTCTTGGGTCTTAGCTCGAGTTCTAAAGTTGTTCAACTCCTCTCTAGCTACGTTGTGATTGTGGTGGTATGCTCTAATCTTGATTTCCTTATTTTAAATTGTATAAGGGTTAGGGTTTAGGTTAGTGATGAACATAAAACCCATATTTGGTGATTTTGGGTGTTCTTGGGAAAGATTGGGTCATGAAGACTCAATAGTAACTAACCTAGGGTTTCAAAGTGTTAATTGGGGTTTATGAGCCTAAATTGGTTAGTAAATTACTAGCACACCTAGATGTTTGGTAAATGGGTATGAAACACCCAAATTATGTATTAGTTAGTATTGTTAGACCTAGATCACTAGCTTTTAGTGATATGTGGTGGTTTTGACCTTAATGGTCGGTCTTAGCAAAAATGGGGCATTTAATGCATTAAGTCATTAAATGCACATGTGTAAGTTGTTGGCTTTTAGCCCAACTAGTTTGTGTGTTGATCGAGTACTTATTGTATTAGGTACTTTGCCTTGAAGCTTGCCGAAGTATAAAACATTCACCGAAGGCGTTAAGGTGAGTGGAATGATTATATGCGTATGTATATAATGTATTTATTTGTATGCTATGGTATGAACCAAAGAGCCGGTAGCGCCATAGTATGTGCGATTGTGCTATGATGTGAACCAAAGAGCCGCTAGCGTCATAGTACGTGTGTTGTAGTGTGAACCAAATAGCCGGTAGCACTACGGAACGAGTTGTTAGAGTGTGAACCAAAGAGCCGGTAGCACTTTAACGCGAGTATGACTCGGGTTGTGATGTAAACCAAAGAGCCGGTAGCATCATAACCGATGCGTATGGTGTGAACCAAAGAGCCGGTAGTACCATGACGTGAGAATGGTTAACCATATTTGTGTATTGTTTTGTAGCATATTGTATTATGTCGATTATATGTTATTGATTATGCTAGTTGTGGTTTGTTGGAGATTATTAGCTTTGTACATGAGATGGTATGCTAATTGTATTGCTAGCGTGTATGCGGTATATGTGTAAGTGATTGCAAGTAGGTATATTATATATATGGGTATAATTATTCCATTCACTAAGCTTTGCTTAACCTCTCGTTGTTTATCTTTTTATAGGCTCCGGCGGAGAAAAGGGTAAGGGCATTCGTACGGATTAGAGATCCCGTTTTTTTGTTAGGGGACGCTTTTGGATGTTATAGCTTTTGGAGTTCGACCGAGATTTGGGTAGTTTAACCCCTAAACACCATGCTCATAGTGTCATTTAGAATTTAAACTAGTGTCGTCGAAACTCATATTTTTGTACGAAACTTTTATTACGGCATATGTGGGCCCGGTTTCGTAAAACTTATTTTATTATTGAATCGTGTGAGTTTTAACCATTATAACATGTTGTGAAAAGCGTTTCATCTAAACATGTCGGGAAGTGGGAGATCTTTATTTGAAAATTGACAAAACTGGACAGAACTGAATTGGGTATGTGCGCGCCGCGCACCCTGAGGTGGTGCGTGTGGCGCACTCTTCTGAATAAAAAATAATAAAAATAATTAGTTTCGCGTAATCAGTTGGTTATTGGTTTGGGTTGTTACAACTTCAGTCTTGACATAAAAGCTTACATCATCATCATAAAAGACCCAATTTCTTGACCAAGAAGTAGAGATTACGGGTGAAGTGGGTGGTGAAATGTAGTGGATACAAAATCTTCAACTAAAGGGAGCATGGAACTCACGGTTTTCTCTAAGATTTGAATTGAAGCTTGTTGAATTTCTAACATTTTCCTCAAATCTATTCTTTCTTGAATTAAACCCTCCATATGGTTAAGGTGGGTTCTCACAATATTTGAGAATAACTCTAGTAAATTCGAATCGAACTCCTCTTGTTGTTGATTTTGAAATTGAAAATTGAGAAGAATCCCATGTCGAGTCATCCCCCTCATAACAATAGTCCATTGGTTGACTCATAAAGTCAAAATTGAAAATAGGACCATTATTACAAGGTTGATCAATGGGGGCGAAATCATTCATGCAACTATCATCATAACCCCGTAACCATCATAAGCACCACAATAACCATCCGTCTCACCATTAGCTTGACCCAAATTCGTATACTCTTTATCATTCATACCCACGTAACCATCATTCATATACCCATAACCATCATTCAAACCCAAATAATCACCATTGTTTTCCAAATAACCATTATCATCGTTCATGCCTTCATACTCATTGTTCATGCCCATATAACCATTGTCATCATTCATGCCCAAATAACCATTATTCAAACCTATGTGACTTGAGTCTCCCATCAATATTTGATCATAATTCGTGATTCTTGACATCAAGTAGTCACACAAAGCATCATACTCCGCCATCTAGGTTAATCACACCACAAACAAGCAAGTGTTTTTCGAATACAAGCAAATATAAACAAAAAGTAACTTTTGCAAGAATGAAATTCTTATAAAAGGATCGAACAACTACTAGCAAATGTTTCAAAATCCAATTAAAAACCGCTCCCCGGCAGCGGCGCCAAAAAGTTGATGGGTGATCGTTCGTGTTATCAACTTATAATAATATAAAAACAATGATCAAACACTTAACCAATTAACACAAATGCCCGGGCAACAATAACCCGATCATTATAGCAACTAGCAAGTATTCAAGCAAGGTTCGTTCCACATGGAGCAATTTACATGAATCTCAAAACACTAGTTCCACTTGATTGTTCAACCTTTTGTCATGGATTAACCCAATTCATTCATTACACAACAATGTTCAAACATATGGTTTCATTTTCATTCGTCAACTTCCATAAAACCTCAACCAAATGAAATTCGTTAACTCCCGTAAACTCATTTCAAAAGATCAAACTATGTTATAAGTGAAATCATTGAGACACGGTTTTGGATTAAAATCTCTTAAAATCCTTTAATTATCAAAATCTCTTAAGATAATCAAACACTACCATGTTGAATAAAAGTTAATTGAAAACCAAATCAAATCAAGAACCCAATCCCTTGAAATCCCCAATTTGTTTTTCTAGATCACCAAAGGTGTTGAAGTACAAATTGCTTCACTAATCAAATCCCTAAGAAAAGCTAGGCAACTTATATAATCAAAGTAAAGCTTTCAACAATCAAAGTAATGGATCTTCAACCAAGCACAATAATCATCAACTCATTTAAACACCCAATTCAAAGATTAGGGCAAAATCCAAGCATTAAGTTTACAAATCAAGTGAACACAAGTAATCAAAGCTATAATCATTGCATAAACAAGAAATGATTCAAAGAAATAACAATTGTTCATCATTACAACTAAAATGGAGAAAGCTACTACCTAAATGTAGAAAAATACTAAAATGGAGAATGGATGATGGAGATGGAGCTTCAATCTTCATGGAATTAGAGTTTGGAGCATGAAATGACCTTCATCTTCATGGAATCATGATTGGAACCCTTTTAGGGCTCCACAATGACCTAAGGAAGCAACTCTCCCAACCAAAAACCTCAAAAATCGTTTAAATAGTCGAGCTGATTTTTTGGCTGAATACAGGCCTGGAACGACGTTCCGGAAGGTGGAACGACGTTCCTAAATATGGAACGACGTTCCTAAATGCAGAACCACGTTCCTGAAAGTGCCCAGAAAGTCTATTCTTATTCTGACTTCGATTTCCCATTTTATAGTGCTACAGAACGACGTTCCGGCCATTTGGAGCGTTGTTCTTGTTTGAAACTTGGCCTTTTAACCCCAAAACTTCACTTGATTCATTCCTTAACCCTAATGGTTCCTTTGCATATATATGATCTATTAAACGACTTTTGCTCCGAAATGACCAAATACCACAAACCACTCACTAAGCATCACAAATCGTATCGATATGTCACGAAAGTATGGAGATATTGCGAAGATAAATATGTATATTTTGAGAATATCAGGGTCTGATCACCTTGTCGGTCACCTCGAGCTGCTGTCTCCATACAGCTCTGTCAACTATCTCTATCCGTCATTTAAAATAAATTATTGCCAATTCTTATTCTTGTTCTTTTCTTTGTTCTTAATATTATATCTTAACATTATAATTCGTAGTATATTAAATTCGTATTTCGTGTAATCGTCGGCAAATGCCACCAAATTTCTTTTCTTTTTGTTTTCCTATGTCACCCACGACATTTATTAGTTTTCTTTTTTCTTGGATAATTAGATATGTACTATTTGGCATGTGACTTTTGGTTGTTTCAACATGATTTAAACGACAACAAACACCAACTTTTCAAAATAGCCCCCCAAACTCTGCTAGATGTGCAAAATTTTCAGGGGGTAAAAGTATAAAATTATTATTTTATTAATAAAAGTTAAACAAATTCCATCCAAATTTTCAATGGGCCGGATCTTCCCGCTCGCCGCGAGTTAAATTTTTCCGACTGCACCGTTCAACTCGAAATAATTTTACGAACACAACGTAACTAGCTATGCACGAAACAGACTATCTTAAAAAATGTTAAATCTTTTAGGATATTTTTTATACATATATACATACACGCATAATAAACAACCTAAACTAATCACATCATATCGATGGTTCTTTTTCCTTTTTATGATATTTTTCGGGTGTTAAAAGCGCGGAGTCCATTAGGTAATACCCGTAGCAACGCGTTTTTTATTCTGTATATACATAATGCTACGTCAAATATGAATATGCAAGTAAAAAAAATGAATGTGCAAGCCGAAAGACTCCGCCGCAACGCGCGAGCCGATCCAGATCTCATTATAAATAAACCAAGCTAACTAAAAATATCAAAATATCTTATTGAAGAACTATATTCAATTTCTTTTTCAATATATCTTATTGGAAAACTACATTTGGCACTCCATTGCCTGTATCTCATAATCATTAATTAATATCTTAAATTACTTTTAAATGACAAAATTACGCTCGTCGTCCCTGAACTTGTATCCAACCTTCTCAGGTCATTCCTAAACTTTTTTTTTTTGCTGGTGTCGTCCCTGAACTTGTATTTTGTAACTCTGGTCATCCCTCCGTCTATATTCCATCCAATTTCTCCGTTAAACTTACTCATGTTCGAATCATGTGAGGGTATTTCAGTCTTTTTAACTCATTTACTCCTTTTAATACTGATTACAAGTTAAAGAACGACGAGTGTAACTTTTTTTTATATATTTAATTTATCTTTTCCACATCTTGTTCTCCACTCTTATTTTATCTTTAATCTTCATCTTCTCAATAAAAAAAAATGTCATCGCATCAAAATAATATATATATATATATATAAATTAAAAAAATTAGGATCTGGGAATGGTATGAAAATCTTACAAAAATAGGTTGGTGGTGGTGACGTTGTATCCATCATCGCATACGAACTAACTGAATTTCAATCTAAACTACAAATAGAAAATCTAGCAAATTTATAAATTACAAAACAATTATAGTGTCAAAATGTTAACCATTCAAGATTAATACACAATTACAAAACACATATAACTTCTAATTAGACAATTCACTAAATAAATTCAAATAACCATCAATTTATCTGGGAATTTCACATCCATATGGCTGCCATTTCCATTTGACATTCGCCATAAAAACTACTACTGTTATTACCTAACTTAAAAACCCCATCAACATCTTTTTTCATATCACTTGTTAAATTAAAATCGTTTTCATTTTGATATTTCTTTATAAGAGATTTCTCATCAACGATCTACAAAGTTAAGGGTTATTTACAACCACGCTATTTAACCCGAAATTGAATAGCGGTAATGACGGAGGTTGAAGAAGTCAGCGGCAGTGGTTATAGATGAAGATGGCGGCGACAATGGTTAATGATAGTAGCGTGTTCAATTTTAGTACTTTTGTTTGAAGTTTCATATTGTATCTCTGCTCAGATCCGTCAACACTGCCGGAATCTGAGACGTCACCACCTCCATCTCGGTTCGATTAGAAACCCCGACTCGTTGATTTAATCTGAGCCTCCACCACCGCCATCGTTGAGGATTAGAAACCCCGCCATCTCAGTTCGATTGACAACCATCAACTTGTATGTAATTTGGTTGCTTTGATTTAGGGTTTACTCTCTTGTTGCTTTGTAAATTGTTGTGTTTAATTGAATTTAAATAATGGGTGGTGATGAAGATGATGAATCAATTATGATAAAGATGATGATCTATGATGAAGATGAAGACCAAGATGAATATCATGATAATATATTGAGAATTGAGGATACATATAGATATAGATATGTGGATAATGGTAGAAAGGATGAAAAAAAAAATATATAAAAAAATACAAGTTTAGGACAAAATTTAAATGGACAAAATTACGTGTGTCGTCCCTTAACTTGTTAAAAGACTGAAACACCCTCATATGATTTGCACATGATTGAGGTTAACAGAAAATTTGGACGGCATGTTGATAGAAGGACGACGTGTGTTCATATTTACAACATGAGGGACGATGCAAGCAAAAAAAAGAGAATAAGGATGACGTGAGAAGGTTGAATACAAGTTCAGGGACGACGAGCATAATTTTGTCTTATAGTTATCCACTAGTAATATGTTTAAGTTATAAAATTAATTTAAAAGGATAAAATTACTCTCGTCGTCCCTGAACTTGTATTCAACCTTCTCACGTCATCCTTATTCTCTTTTTTTTGCTTGCTTCGTCCCTCATGTTGTAAATATGAACACACGTCGTCCTTCTATCAACATGCCATCCAAATTTTCTGTTAACCTCAATCATGTGCAAATCATGTGAGGGTGTTTCAGTCTTTTAACAAGTTAAGGGACGACACACGTAATTTTGTCCATTTAATTTTGTCCTAAACTTGTATTTTTTTTATTTTTTTTTTCATCCTTTCTACCATTATCTACATATCTATATCTATATGTATCCTAAATTCTCAATATATTATCATGATCTTCATCTTCATCTCCATCATAGATCATCATCTTTATCATAATTGATTCATCATCTTCATCACCACCCATTATTTAAATTCAATTAAACACAACAATTTACAAAGCAACAAGAGAGTAAACCCTAAATCAAAGCAACCAAATTACATACAAATTGATGGTTGTCAATAGAACCGAGATGGCGGGGTTTCTAATCCTCAACGATGGCGGTGGTGGAGGCTCAGATTAAATCAACGAGTCGGGGTTTCTAATCGAACCGAGATGGAGGTGGTAACATCTCAGATTCCGGCGGTGTTGACGGTTCTGAGCAGAGATACAATATGAAACTTCAAACAAAAGTACTAAAATTGAACACGCTACTATCATTAACCATTGTCGCCGCCATCTTCATCTATAACCACTGCCGCTGACTTCTTCAACCTCCGTCACTACCGCTATTCGATTTCGGGTTGAATAGCGTGGTTGTAAATAACACTTAACTTTGTAGATCGTTGATGAGAAATCTCTTATAAAGAAATATCAAAATGAAAACGATTTTAATTTAACAAATGATGAAAAAAGATGTTGATGGGGTTTTTAAGTTGGGTAATAACAGTAGTAGTTTTTATGGCGAATGTCAAATGGAAATGGCAGCCATATGGATGTGAAATTCCCAAGTAAATTGATGGTTATTTGAATTTATTTAGTGAATTATCTAATTCGAAGTTATATGTGTTTTGTAATTGTGTATTAATCTTGAATGGTTAACATTTTGACACTATAATTGTTTTGTAATTTATAAATTTGTTAGATTTTCTATTTGTAGTTTAGATTGAAATTCAGTTAGTTCGTATGCGATGATGGATACAACGCCACCACCACCAACCTGTTTTTGTAAGATTTTCATACCATTCCCAGATCCTATTTTTTTTAATTTATATATATATATTATTTTGATGCAATGACATTTTTTTATGGAGAAGATGAAGATTAAAGATAAAATAAGAGTGGAGAACAAGATGTGGAAAAGATAAAATTAAATATATAAAAAAAGTTACACTCGTCGTCCTTCAACTTGTAATCAGTATTAAAAGGAGTAAATGAGTTAAAAAGACTGAAATACCCTCACATAATTCGCACATGAGTCAGTTTAACGGAGAAATTGGACGGAATATAGACGGAGGGACGACCAGAGTTACAAAATACAAGTTCAGGGACGACGCCAGCAAAAAAAAAGTTTAGGAATGACCTGAGAAGGTTGGATACAAGTTCAGGGACGACGAGCGTAATTTTGTCTAACTATAAGTTATATTATTTTAAGTATTACTCCGTAGTAAATAAAATTAGGCAATTTATATTATTTTATTTAGCAGTGTGTCCATGTCTTATAAGAAACAAAATGTAGACAATTCTTCCTCTATTATAGAATAAAGAAAATTCATTTATTCACCCGGAGTGAAATACTTCAAGAATAAACAAAAGTTGTTTCTCTCTCTATTCGACGAATAAATAGGTCATTTCCAATGAGACCTCCGACCAATAAGTAGGATAATATTTTAAAAATAAAAAATATTATAAAAATAATAAAAATGAGACGCCATAAAAATAGTAGAATTAAATTTTCATGAGTTTTAAAACCTGCCTGAATTCAAATTAGGCTCTAAATGGAAGTTAAGTCGCTAATAAATCGACGCTTTTTGTTTTTCACAGCAACATGCGATCAATCTATAATAATAATAATAATAATAATAATAATAATAATAATAATAATAATAATAATAATAATAATAATAGTAGTAGTAATAATAATAGTAGTAATAATAATAATAGTAGTAGTAGTAGTAATAATAATAATAATAATAATAATAATAATAATAATAATACTAATAATAATAATAATACTAATAATAATAATAATAATAATAATAATAATAATAATAATAATAATAATAATAATAATAATAATAATAATAATAATAATAATAATATACAGTAATAATTATATAGAGCACGCAATTCTTCAATGTGCACATGTGAAGGAAATCTGGGACATGGTTCTTCGATGGCTAAATATACGGATCTTAAATCCTCTATCGATATCCGATATTTCCACAGGTTGTGCTAGCCGGAATACATCATCAGCTCCGAACAAATTCAGACATGCCTGTTTATGGGTCAGTGCTTATGTTATCTGGCAAAGTCGAAATCGAAAAATCTGTTATAATGTATCGTTAACGTCTTCGCTGGTGCTATAAGAAATTCAAATACGAAGTTTCAAATGGATATCGAATCGCTCCAGGGGTAAGAAGTGTAGTGACCCGAACTTTTCCATGTTTATATATATTAATTGAGATTGATATTTACATGATTAAATGTTTCCAACATGTTAAGCAATCAAACTTGTTAAGACTTGATTAATTGAAATATGTTTCATATAGACAATTGACCACCCAAGTTGATCGGTGATTCACGAACGTTAAAACTTGTAAAAACTATATGATGACATATATATGGATATATATATATAGTTAACATGATACTATGATAAGAAAACATATCATAAAGTATATTAACAATGAACTACATATGTAAAAACAAGACTACTAACTTAATGATTTTTAAACGAGACATATATGTAACGATTATCGTTGTAAAGACATTTAATGTATATATATCATATTAAGAGATATTCATACATGATAATATCATGATAATATAATAATTTAAAATCTCATTTGATATTATAAACATTGGGTTAACAACATTTAACAAGATCGTTAACCTAAAGGTTTCAAAACAACATTTACATGTAACGACTAACGATGACTTAACGACTCAGTTAAAATGTATATACATGTAGTGTTTTAATATGTATTTATACACTTTTGAAAGACTTCAATACACTTATCAAAATACTTCTACTTAACAAAAATGCTTACAATTACATCCTCGTTCAGTTTCATCAACAATTCTACTCGTATGCACCCTTATTCGTACTCGTACAATACACAGCTTTTAGATGTATGTACTATTGGTATATACACTCCAATGATCAGCTCTTAGCAGCCCATGTGAGTCACCTAACATATGTGGGAACCATCATTTGGCAACTAGCATGAAATATCTCATAAAATTACAAAAATATGAGTAATCATTCATGACTTATTTACATGAAAACAAAATTACATATCCTTTATATCTAATCCATACACCAACGACCAAAAACACCTACAAACACTTTCATTCTTCAATTTTCTTCATCTAATTGATCTCTCTCAAGTTCTATCTTCAAGTTCTAAGTGTTCTTCATAAATTCCAAAAGTTCTAGTTTCATGAAATCAAGAATACTTTCAAGTTTGCTAGCTCACTTCCAATCTTGTAAGGTGATCATCCAACCTCAAGAAATCTTTGTTTCTTACAGTAGGTTATCATTCTAATACAAGGTAATAATCATATTCAAACTTTGGTTCAATTTCTATAACTATAACAATCTTATTTCAAGTGATGATCTTACTTGAACTTGTTTTCGTGTCATGATTCTGCTTCAAGAACTTCGAGCCATCCAAGGATCCATTGAAGCTAGATCCATTTTTCTATTTTCCAGTAGGTTTATCGAAGTAAATTAAGGTATTAATGATGTTCATAACATCATTCGATTCATACATATAAAGCTATCTTATTCGAAGGTTTAAACTTGTAATCACTAGAACATAGTTTAGTTAATTCTAAACTTGTTCGCAAACAAAAGTTAATCCTTCTAACTTGACTTTTAAAATCAACTAAACACATGTTCTATATCTATATGATATGCTAACTTAATGATTTAAAACCTGGAAACACGAAAAACACCGTAAAACCGGATTTACGCCGTCGTAGTAACACCGCGGGCTGTTTTGGGTTAGTTAATTAAAAACTATGATAAACTTTGATTTAAAAGTTGTTATTCTGAGAAAATGATTTTTATTATGAACATGAAACTATATCCAAAAATTATGGTTAAACTCAAAGTGGAAGTATGTTTTCTAAAATGGTCATCTAGACGTCGTTCTTTCGACTGAAATGACTACCTTTACAAAAACGACTTGTAACTTATTTTTCCGACTATAAACCTATAATTTTTCTGTTTAGATTCATAAAATAGAGTTCAATATGAAATCATAGCAATTTGATTCACTCAAAACGGATTTAAAATGAAGAAGTTATGGGTAAAACAAGATTGGATAATTTTTCTCATTTTAGCTACGTGAAAATTGGTAACAAATCTATTCCAACCATAACTTAATCAACTTGTATTGTATATTATGTAATCTTGAGATACCATAGACACGTATACAATGTTTCGACCTATCATGTCGACACATCTATATATATTTCGGAACAACCATAGACACTCTATATGTGAATGTTGGAGTTAGCTATACAGGGTTGAGGTTGATTCCAAAATATATATAGTTTGAGTTGTGATCAATACTGAGATACGTATACACTGGGTCGTGGATTGATTCAAGATAATATTTATCGATTTATTTCTGTACATCTAACTGTGGACAACTAGTTATAGGTTACTAACGAGGACAGCTGACTTAATAAACTTAAAACATCAAAATATATTAAAAGTGTTGTAAATATATTTTGAACATACTTTAATATATATGTATATATTGTTATAGGTTCGTGAATCAACAGTGGCCAAGTCTTACTTCCCGACGAAGTAAAAATCTGTGAAAGTGAGTTATAGTCCCACTTTTAAAATCTAATATTTTTGGGATGAGAATACATGCAGGTTTTATAAATGATTTACAAAATAGACACAAGTACGTGAAACTACATTCTATGGTTGAATTATCGAAATCGAATATGCCCCTTTTTATTAAGTCTGGTAATCTAAGAATTAGGGAACAGACACCCTAATTGACGCGAATCCTAAAGATAGATCTATTGGGCCTAACAAACCCCATCCAAAGTACCGGATGCTTTAGTACTTCGAAATTTATATCATATCCGAAGGGTGTCCCGAAATGATGGGGATATTCTTATATATGCATCTTGTTATTGTCGGTTACCAGGTGTTCACCATATGAATGATTTTTATCTCTATGTATGGGATGTGTATTGAAATATGAAATCTTGTGGTCTATTGTTACGATTTGATATATATAGGTTAAACCTATAACTCACCAACATTTTTTTTGACGTTTAAAGCATGTTTATTCTCAGGTGAATATTAAGAGCTTCCGCTGTTGCATACTAAAATAAGGACAAGATTTGGAGTCCATGTTTGTATGATATTGTGTAAAAACTGCATTCAAGAAACTGATTTCGATGTAACATATTTGTATTGTAAACCATTATGTAATGGTCGTGTGTAAACAGGATATTTTAGATTATCATTATTTGATAATCTACGTAAAGCTTTTTAAACCTTTATTTATGAAATAAAGGTTATGGTTTGTTTTAAAAATGAATGCAGTCTTTGAAAAACGTCTCATATAGAGGTCAAAACCTCGCAACGAAATCAATTAATATGGAACGTTTTTAATCAATAAGAACGGGACATTTCAGTTGGTATCCGAGCGTTGGTCTTAGAGAACCAGAAAATTTGCATTAGTGTGTCTTATCGAGTTTGTTAGGATGCATTAGTGAGTCTGGACTTCGACCGTGTTTTCTTTAAAAATGATTGCTTAACATTTTTGTTGGAAACTATATATTTTTAACATATGAATATTATGTGATATATTAATCTCTTAACGTGTTTGATATTATGTGATAGATGTCTACCTCTAGAACAAGTCCCATTGACTCACCTAATAATAATGAAGAGTCAAATGTAATTTGGAATGATTTGTGGACTGATTCACAAGTTCCCGAAGAGGAACCGGAAGAAGAGTCGGAACCGGAAGAAGAATCGGAACCGGAAGAAGAATCGGAACCGGATGAAGAAATAGAACCGGTGGGGGAAATAATAAAACGGTTAAGTAAAAGAAAATCCTCAACCAACCGACCAAAGTTAATTATGGTCAATGGTGTTTCCGCCAAGGAAGCAAAATATTGGGAGGATTACCAATTCTCCGATGAATCGGATTCCGACGAGAATTCCGATGATGTTATAGAAATTACCCCAACTGAATTTAAAAAGGCAAAAGAAAATAATAAGGGAAAGGGCATAAAAATAGAGAAATCTAATTCCAACCCCGATGAACTTTATATGTATCGTCAACCCCCGAAGTCCTTAAATTGTAACAATGACCCGGGAACCTCTAAACCACCAGGTTTTTCTAAACCAATGTGGACAACGACGGCTCGTATTAGGGAAACATCATATATCCCTAGAAACTTGGCAAAACGAACCAAAACCGAAGAAGAAGAAACGAGCGAGTCGGAATAAGATAGTTGTATTCGTGTGGTGTAATATATGTAATATAGTGTTCTTATGCTTTATGATATATGTAAAAATTGCTTGTATTAATAAGTATTTTTTTATGAAACTAACTCTTGTCTATTTTACAGTTTAAAAACACAAAATGGATAGACAACGCAATATTTTAAGAGACCTACCCGGAGACATGATTGATGAAATCTTGTCTAGAGTCGGCCAGAATTCTTCGGCACAACTATTTAAGGCGAGATCAGTTTGTAAGACATTCGAAGAACGTTCCAAGAATGTCTTGGTTTATAAGAGACTTTCGTTTGAAAGATGGGGGATATCACATTGGGAAACCCATAAGTTACGATGTGTTTACTTTGACGCATATATTGCGGGGAACCCAAATGCTATTTTACGCAACGGGTTAAGAAATTATTTTGACTCAATATATCCGAATATTGGACTTCGTGATTTAGAAAAAGCGGCTAACATGCAACATAAAGAAGCATGTTATGCTTACGGATTAGTAATGTTCGCTTCTCACCAAAGTGAGAACATGAACATCGGGCTACAACTATTAAACAAAACGTTTCCACAAGTGACGGAGTCGGTAATTGGGGTAAGAAATGAGGTTTTTAGATTATTACGGGACTGTTGGACATTACGTAACCCTCGTCCCTTTGATGACGTTACAACACGCTGTCTTATCAACGGCCATAACGGTTATGTTGCACAAGACCAAGGATGGGAAGTAGTCCTAGTAAAACCAGAATGCATGACTTGTTTCTGGACGTATGAATTACGTGTCTTTATTGCCTTTGCCGAACGACTTGTGTACTAGCTAGAATTGTCTTCACAACTATCTTGTATCAAAGTTATTGTGTGCTATATTTCATGCTTTATGTAAAATAAGCGGTATTGTAAGTTTGTAAAATATTGTATAAAAGTTTGAACGCGAAATATTATTACAATCAGTTTTTCATATAGAATTGTAGTAGTTGAATTGTATATTAGCTACTAAGTATGAACTTAACGGGTAGGTACTACCCGAATTTAAACTTATAAAACGCTAATATGAAGAAAAAGCTTTTATAAATGAGTTCATATTATGCTACGAAATACTATTAACTACTCTTAATATTCTGTATGATTAACTTGTTCCATTTAACTATTTTGAAGGAAATGGCACCGACTACTCGACACACCGTGAATATGAATGAAGAGGAATTCCGTACTTTTCTAGCTTCAAACATAGCCGCAGTACAGGCTGCGCTACATACCAATAATAACCTTGGATCTAGCAGTACAGGAAATCGTGTAGGATGCACCTACAAAGAATTCACTGCCTGCAAACCTTTGGAATTTGATGGAACCGAAGGACCGATCGGATTGAAATGGTGGAACGAGAAGGTTGAATCGGTGTTTGCCATAAGTAAGTGTACTGAAGAGGACAAAGTGAAGTACGCTACGCATACCTTCACAGGTTCTGCGTTAACATGGTGGAATACCTATCTAGAGCAAGTGGGACAAGATGATGCGTACGCACTACCGTGGTCAGCATTCAAGCACTTGATGAACGAGAAGTACCATCCCAGAACCGAGGTCAATAAGCTCAAGACAGAACTTAGAGGGTTACGAACCCAAGAATTTGATATTACCACGTACGAAAGATGATTCACAGAATTATGCCTATTGTGTCCGGGAGCATTCGAAGATGAGGAAGAGAAGATCGACGCGTTTGTGAAAGGATTACCGGAAAGAATCCAAGAAGATATAAGTTCACACGAGCCCGCCTCCATACAACAGGCATGTAGAATGGCTCACAAACTAGTGAACCAGATTGAAGAAAGAATTAAAGAACAGACTGCTGAAGAGGCCAATGTGAAGCAAGTCAAAAGAAAGTGGGAGGAAAACGGTGATAAGAATCACCAATACAACAACAACAGCAATTAAAACAATAATCGCAACAATTATCCCAACAATCGCAACATCAATCGCAACTACAACAAACGGCCCAACAACAACAACAACAACAACAGCAACTACAACAATCATCCCAACAACAATAATAACCGCAACAACAACAATAATCAGAAGCAGCTATGCCAAAGGTGTGAAAAGAATCACTCGGGGTTCTGCACCAAATTTTGCAACAAGTGTAAAAGAAATGGTCATAGCACGGCGAAGTGTGAGGTCTACGGACCAGTGGTTAATAGAACGAAAGGAACAAATGGTGTCGGAACGAGTAATGGCGGAGCAAGTAGTGTCGGAGCAAGTTATGCCAATGTAGTTTGTTATAAATGTGGAAAACCAGGCCACATTATTAGAAATTGCCCGAACCAGGAGAACACGAATGGACAAGGCCGTGGAAGAGTTTTCAATATTAATGCGGTAGAGGCACAGGAAGACCCGGAGCTTGTTACGGGTACGTTTCTTATTGACAATAAATCTGCTTACGTTTTATTTGATTCGGGTGCGGATAGAAGCTATATGAGTAGAGATTTTTGTGCTAAATTAAGTTGTCCATTGACGCCTTTGGATAGTAAATTTTTACTCGAATTAGCAAATGGTAAATTAATTTCAGCAGATAATATATGTCGGAATCGAGAAATTAAACTGGTTAGCGAAACATTTAAGATTGATTTGATACCAGTAGAGTTAGGGAGTTTTGATGTGATAATCGGTATGGACTGGTTGAAAGAAGTGAAAGCGGAGATCGTTTGTTACAAAAATGCAATTCGCATTATACGAGAAAAAGGAAAACCCTTAATGGTGTACGGAGAAAAAGGCAACACGAAGCTACATCTTATTAGTAATTTGAAGGCACAAAAACTAATAAGAAAAGGTTGCTATGCTGTTCTAGCACACGTCGAGAAAGTACAAACTGAAGAAAAGAGCATCAATGATGTTCCCATTGCAAAAGAATTTCCCGATGTATTTCCGAAAGAATTACCGGGATTACCCCCACATCGATCCGTTGAATTTCAAATAGATCTTGTACCAGGAGCTGCACCAATAGCTCGCGCTCCTTACAGACTCGCACCCAGTGAGATGAAAGAACTGCAAAGCCAATTACAAGAACTTTTAGAGCGTGGTTTCATTCGACCAAGCACATCACCGTGGGGAGCTCCTGTTTTGTTTGTCAAGAAGAAAGATGCTACATTCAGGTTGTGTATCGACTACCGAGAGTTGAACAAACTTACCTTCAAGAACCGCTACCCACTACCGAGAATTGACAACTTATTTGATCAACTACAAGGCTCGTCTGTTTATTCAAAGATTGACTTACGTTCCGGGTATCATCAAATGCGGGTGAAAGAAGATGATATTCCAAAGACTGCTTTCAGAACACGTTACGGTCATTACGAGTTTATGGTCATGCCGTTTGGTTTAACTAATGCACCAGCTGTGTTCATGGACCTTATGAACCGAGTGTGTGGACCATACCTTGACAAGTTTGTCATTGTTTTCGTTGATGACATACTTATTGAGGAAGGAAGAATTGTACGCTAAGTTTTCAAAGTGTGCATTTTGGTTGGAAGAAGTTCAATTCCTCGATCACATAGTGAACAAAGAAGGTATTAAGGTGGATCCGGCAAAGATAGAAACTGTTGAAAAGTGGGAAACCCCGAAAACTCCGAAACACATACGCCAGTTTTTAGGACTAGCTGGTTACTACAGAAGGTTCATCCAAGACTTTTCCAGAATAGCAAAACCCTTGACTGCATTAACGCATAAAGGGAAGAAATTTGAATGGAATGATGAACAAGAGAAAGCGTTTCAGTTATTGAAGAAAAAGCTAACTACGGCACCTATATTGTCATTGCCTGAAAGGAATGATGATTTTGTGATTTATTGTGATGCATCAAAGCAAGGTCTCGGTTGTGTATTAATGCAACGAACGAAGGTGATTGCTTATGCGTCTAGACAATTGAAGATTCACGAACAAAATTATACGACGCATGATTTGGAATTAGGCGCGGTTGTTTTTGCATTAAAGACTTGGAGGCACTACTTATATGGGGTCAAAAGTATTATATATACCGACCACAAAAGTCTTCAACACATATTTAATCAGAAACAACTGAATATGAGGCAGCGTAGGTGGATTGAATTATTGAATGATTACGACTTTGAGATTCGTTACCACCCGGGGAAGGCAAATGTGGTAGCCGATGCCTTGAGCAGGAAGGACAGAGAACCCATTCGAGTAAAATCTATGAATATAATGATTCATAATAACATTACTACTCAAATAAAGGAGGCGCAACAAGGAGTTTTAAAAGAGGGAAATTTAAAGGATGAAATACCCAAAGGATCGGAGAAGCATCTTAATATTCGGGTAGACGGAACCCGGTATAGGGCTGAAAGGATTTGGGTACCAAAATTTGGAGATATGAGAGAAATGGTACTTAGAGAAGCTCATAAAACCAGATACTCAATACATCCTGGAACGGGGAAGATGTACAAGGATCTCAAGAAACATTTTTGGTGGCCGGGTATGAAAGCCGATGTTGCTAAATACGTAGGAGAATGTTTGACGTGTTCTAAGGTCAAAGCTGAGCATCAGAAACCATCAGGTCTACTTCAACAACCCGAAATCCCGGAATGGAAATGGGAAAACATTACCATGGATTTCATCACTAAATTGCCAAGGACTGCAAGTGGTTTTGATACTATTTGGGTAATAGTTGATCGTCTCACCAAATCAGCACACTTCCTACCAATAAGAGAAGATGACAAGATGGAGAAGTTAGCACGACTGTATTTGAAGGAAGTCGTCTCCAGACATGGAATACCAATCTCTATTATCTCTGATAGGGATGGCAGATTTATTTCAAGATTCTGGCAGACATTACAGCAAGCATTAGGAACTCGTCTAGACATGAGTACTGCCTATCATCCACAAACTGATGGGCAGAGCGAAAGGACGATACAAACGCTTGAAGACATGCTACGAGCATGTGTTATTGATTTCGGAAACAGTTGGGATCGACATCTACCGTTAGCAGAATTTTCCTACAACAACAGCTACCATTCAAGCATTGAGATGGCGCCGTTTGAAGCACTTTATGGTAGAAAGTACAGGTCTCCGATTTGTTGGAGTGAAGTGGGGGATAGACAGATTACGGGTCCGGAGATTATACAAGAAACTACCGAGAAGATCATCCAAATTCAACAACGGTTGAAAACCGCCCAAAGTCGACAAAAGAGCTACGCTGACATTAAAAGAAAAGATATAGAATTTGAAATTGGAGAGATGGTCATGCTTAAAGTTGCACCTTGGAAAGGCGTTGTTCGATTTGGTAAACGAGGGAAATTAAATCCAAGGTATATTGGACCATTCAAGATTATTGATCGTGTCGGACCAGTAGCTTACCGACTAGAGTTACCTCAACAACTCGCGGCTGTACATAACACTTTCCACGTCTCGAATTTAAAGAAATGTTTTGCTAAAGAAGATCTCACTATTCCGTTAGATGAAATCCAAATCAACGAAAAACTTCAATTCATCGAAGAACCCGTCGAAATAATGGATCGTGAGGTTAAAAGACTTAAGCAAAACAAGATACCAATTGTTAAGGTTCGATGGAATGCTCGTAGAGGACCCGAGTTCACCTGGGAGCGTGAAGATCAGATGAAGAAGAAATACCCGCATCTATTTCCAGAAGATTCGTCAACACCTTCAACAGCTTAAAATTTCGGGACGAAATTTATTTAACGGGTAGGTACTGTAGTGACCCGAACTTTTCCATGTTTATATATATTAATTGAGATTGATATTTACATGATTAAATGTTTCCAACATGTTAAGCAATCAAACTTGTTAAGACTTGATTAATTGAAATATGTTTCATATAGACAATTGACCACCCAAGTTGATCGGTGATTCACGAACGTTAAAACTTGTAAAAACTATATGATGACATATATATGGATATATATATATAGTTAACATGATACTATGATAAGAAAACATATCATAAAGTATATTAACAATGAACTACATATGTAAAAACAAGACTACTAACTTAATGATTTTTAAACGAGACATATATGTAACGATTATCGTTGTAAAGACATTTAATGTATATATATCATATTAAGAGATATTCATACATGATAATATCATGATAATATAATAATTTAAAATCTCATTTGATATTATAAACATTGGGTTAACAACATTTAACAAGATCGTTAACCTAAAGGTTTCAAAACAACACTTACATGTAACGACTAACGATGACTTAACGACTCAGTTAAAATGTATATACATGTAGTGTTTTAATATGTATTTATACACTTTTGAAAGACTTCAATACACTTATCAAAATACTTCTACTTAACAAAAATGCTTACAATTACATCCTCGTTCAGTTTCATCAACAATTCTACTCGTATGCACCCTTATTCGTACTCGTACAATACATAGCTTTTAGATGTATGTACTATTGGTATATACACTCCAATGATCAGCTCTTAGCAGCCCATGTGAGTCACCTAACACATGTGGGAACCATCATTTGGCAACTAGCATGAAATATCTCATAAAATTACAAAAATATGAGTAATCATTCATGACTTATTTACATGAAAATAAAATTACATATCCTTTATATCTAATCCATACACCAACGACCAAAAACACCTAAAAACACTTTCATTCTTCAATTTTCTTCATCTAATTGATCTCTCTCAAGTTCTATCTTCAAGTTCTAAGTGTTCTTCATAAATTCCAAAAGTTCTAGTTTCATAAAATCAAGAATACTTTCAAGTTTGCTAGCTCACTTCCAATCTTGTAAGGTGATCATCCAACCTCAAGAAATCTTTGTTTCTTACAGTAGGTTATCATTCTAATATAAGGTAATAATCATATTCAAACTTTGGTTCAATTTCTATAACTATAACAATCTTATTTCAAGTGATGATCTTACTTGAACTTGTTTTCGTGTCATGATTCTGCTTCAAGAACTTCGAGCCATCCAAGGATCCATTGAAGCTAGATCCATTTTTCTCTTTTCCAGTAGGTTTATCCAAGGAAATTAAGGTAGTAATGATGTTCATAACATCATTCGATTCATACATATAAAGCTATCTTATTCGAAGGTTTAAACTTGTAATCACTAGAACATAGTTTAGTTAATTCTAAACTTGTTCGCAAACAAAAGTTAATCCTTCTAACTTGACTTTTAAAATCAACTAAACACATGTTCTATATCTATATGATATGCTAACTTAATGATTTAAAACCTGGAAACACGAAAAACACCGTAAAACCGGATTTACGCCGTCGTAGTAACACCGCGGGCTGTTTTGGGTTAGTTAATTAAAAACTATGATAAACTTTGATTTAAAAGTTGTTATTCTGAGAAAATGATTTTTATTATGAACATGAAACTATATCCAAAAATTATGGTTAAACTCAAAGTGGAAGTATGTTTTCTAAAATGGTCATCTAGACGTCGTTCTTTCGACTGAAATGACTACCTTTACAAAAACGACTTGTAACTTATTTTTCCGACTATAAACCTATACTTTTTCTGTTTAGATTCATAAAATAGAGTTCAATATGAAATCATAGCAATTTGATTCACTCAAAACGGATTTAAAATGAAGAAGTTATGGGTAAAACAAGATTGGATAATTTTTCTCATTTTAGCTACGTGAAAATTGGTAACAAATCTATTCCAACCATAACTTAATCAACTTGTATTGTATATTATGTAATCTTGAGATACCATAGACACGTATACAATGTTTCGACCTATCATGTCGACACATCTATATATATTTCGGAACAACCATAGACACTCTATATGTGAATGTTGGAGTTAGCTATACAGGGTTGAGGTTGATTCCAAAATATATATAGTTTGAGTTGTGATCAATACTGAGATACGTATACACTGGGTCGTGGATTGATTTAAGATAATATTTATCGATTTATTTCTGTACATCTAACTGTGGACAACTAGTTATAGGTTACTAACGAGGACAGCTGACTTAATAAACTTAAAACATCAAAATATATTAAAAGTGTTGTAAATATATTTTGAACATACTTTAATATATATGTATATATTGTTATAGGTTCGTGAATCAACAGTGGCCAAGTCTTACTTCCCGACGAAGTAAAAATCTGTGAAAGTGAGTTATAGTCCCACTTTTAAAATCTAATATTTTTGGGATGAGAATACATGCAGGTTTTATAAATGATTTACAAAATAGACACAAGTACGTGAAACTACATTCTATGGTTGAATTATCGAAATCGAATATGCCCCTTTTTATTAAGTCTGGTAATCTAAGAATTAGGGAACAGACACCCTAATTGACGCGAATCCTAAAGATAGATCTATTGGGCCTAACAAACCCCATCCAAAGTACCGGATGCTTTAGTACTTCGAAATTTATATCATATTCGAAGGGTGTCCCGGAATGATGGGGATATTCTTATATATGCATCTTGTTATTGTCGGTTACCAGGTGTTCACCATATGAATGATTTTTATCTCTATATATGGGATGTGTATTGAAATATGAAATCTTGTGGTCTATTGTTACGATTTGATATATATAGGTTAAACCTATAACTCACCAACATTTTTGTTGACGTTTAAAGCGTTTATTCTCAGGTGAATATTAAGAGCTTCCGCTGTTGCATACTAAAATAAGGACAAGATTTGGAGTCCATGTTTGTATGATATTGTGTAAAAACTGCATTCAAGAAACTGATTTCGATGTAACATATTTGTATTGTAAACCATTATGTAATGGTCGTGTGTAAACAGGATATTTTAGATTATCATTATTTGATAATCTACGTAAAGCTTTTTAAACCTTTATTTATGAAATAAAGGTTATGATTTGTTTTAAAAATGAATGCAGTCTTTGAAAAACGTCTCATATAGAGGTCAAAACCTCGCAACGAAATCAATTAATATGGAACGTTTTTAATCAATAAGAACGGGACATTTCAAGAAGGTCGACTGGCTTCAATGGATTTTTCAGCCCAGCTATTATGACGATCACGGATAGTGTCCAAATCCTATATTTAGTCTTTTTTAAATTTGTGTGTTGTATGTCTCCACGCAGGTGAGATTAATTAATAATGTCCAAGTAAACAACACAAATGATAATCAAATAATATGTAATCTGTGAAGTCAATTAAAAGTGAAAAGCGTGAGAAACTAAAATTGCCAAGAATTTAAAAGTGAAACGCGTGAGAAACTAAAATTGTCATAAAAATAAAAAGTGAAAACGCTTTATGTCATGTTGATTCCACCAAATAAATCTTCACATATTAACTTCATGGTATTGTCCATAAAATTGTTTAATGTATAAAATCCACGTCCATAATGTACATCTATCAACTTCGCAATATTCTTCATATATTCAATAACCATGAAATGATAATTTTTTTTTTTATATGAAAAGCAGGACATTTATTATAATATTGAAATATTTTTACACTCTTGACCCCATACAAGAGAGAAGTATACAAGAGAGAAGTATGAGGCATAACGAAACGAGGACGTGGATTTTATACATTAAACGAAAAACAATTTTATGGACAAATACCATGAAGTTAATACGTGAAGATTTATTTGGTGGAATCAACATGACATAAAGCGTTTTCACTTTTTATTTTTACGGCAATTTTAGTTTTTCACACGTTTCACTTTTAATTAATTCTTGGCCATTTTAGTTTTTCACGCATTTCACTTTTAAATTCTTGACAGTTTTAATTTCTGTAAAAATTTGTACACCAGGATATCAAACAACCAAAGTATCAATATTATTAACCAAGATTGCAACCAGCAAGAACAGATCGGCAGAGACACAAACAAGATTGAATCCACAAACAAGGTACAAACTTTAGCCAATATTGGCCAATAACAAACAAAGTGCCAAGATTACAATATGAGAATCACAAGTACACGAGTACTGTAAACGATTGAAACAGATGAAGATGATAATGAAAAGTGAACGGGGATTAATAATATGTCAGACACATAAAGAGCCCGGGTTTATATACACAAACCCTAGATGAAAGTTACATAAGACCCCCTTGAAGAAGTAGCCATAAAACAACATTAGCCATGCTCCTTAAACCAAAACACAAGCAGTCCATAGAAGTTACACTCAGGCCCTCCAGCTTTAACATTTGCAGCATAGGAAGTCCAAAAGAAACAATATGCACAAAAGGACTAGAACAACCACAAATGAGAAATGATAAACAAAAAATGAGTTTGAATGACCATAATTTTAACATCCCCCCACAAACTCATTTTTGGTATAAGTCATAAAGACCAAGTTTGCTGGTCAAGAAGCCATGTTGGGTCACACTTACACCCTTGGTTAAAATGTCTGCCAGTTGACTTTCAGATTTGACTTTAACAGTTTTAATGAGGCCACTTGAAACCTTTTGTCTAATGTAATGCACATCAATTTCAAAGTGTTTAGTTCTATCATGAAAAACAGGATTTGCTGCCAACTGGATGGCAGAGTTATTATCACAAAAAAGGTCAATTAGCAAGTCAACTTTCACACCAAGTTCTTGAAGAAGGTTTTTGACCCAAACAATTTCACAAGCTGTGCTTGCCATGGCCCTATATTCAGCCTCAGTTGAGGACCTGGCAGTGGTAGCTTGTTTTTTACTTTTCCAAGAAATCAAAGACCCACAAAAATAGACCAAGTACCCTGTTACAGATTTCCTGTCAATCTTACATTTCCCATAGTCAGCATCACAGTAGGCATTTAAAGTCAGACTATTGTTTTTAACAAATTGGACACCTTTACCTGGATACCCCTTCAGGTATCTGAGGACTCTCAAGGCAAGATTAAAGTGAGATTGAAGAGGAGCATGCATAAACTGACTAAGTACTTGAACAGAGAAAGAAATATCAGGTCTGGTAAGGGTCAAATATATAAGTTTTCCAACCAACTTTTGGTACTCAGTCAGATTAGTCAACAAGGGGTCTTTTTCACTTGGTTCACATAAAACATTTAAATTGGGTTCAATAGGGGTACTAGCAGGCTTGCACCCCAACAGACCATATTCATCAAGAAGGTCAAGACAATACTTTCTTTGAGAAATGCAAATGCCTTTTTCATTATTTAAAACTTCTATTCCAAGAAAGTACTTGAGATTTCCCAGATCTTTGATCTGAAATTTGGTTTTCAAAAATTGTTTGACCTTCTCAATTTCAGAGTTGTTATTCCCAGTGATAACAATGTCATCCACATACACAAGTAGGGCAATAAAAGTATCACCATCATTTTTAACATATAAAGAGTATCAGAAACACTCTGGACAAAGCCATTTTCAGTAAGAGCATTATTAAGCTTGAAGTACCATTGTCTAGGGGCTTGTTTTAGACCATACAAAGACTTGGTTAGTTTACAAACCCTAGTATCATTAGCATCAAAATACCCTTCAGGAAGGGTCATATACACATCCTCACAAAGATCGCCATATAGAAAGGCATTGTTGATGTCAAGTTGAAACAAGGACCAATTATTTTAGACAGCAAGGGTAATAACACATCTAATGGTCACATGTTTAACAACAGGAGAGAAAGTCTCATCATAGTCAATTCCCTCCTTTTGACTATAACCCTTAGCAACAAGTCTGGCTTTGTACCTTTCTATTTCACCATTGGATTTGTACTTTATTTTATATACCCATTTGTTCCCTATAGGTTTTCTATCAGGTGGCAGTTCAGTAATAACCCAAGTGTTGTTTTTGTTTAGAGCTTCCATTTCAAGGTTCATTGCCTCCCTCCAGTTTGGGTCATTTATAGCATGTTTATAACAACTGGGTTCAACAGATTTGTTTAAACTGGACACAAAATCATAATTTTCACAATTCAGAAAGGAATAGTTCACATACTTCTCAAAACCATATTTAACCTTTCCTTCTACAATAAAGTCATTATATTTTCTAGGAAGGTTAGTCTCTCTGGTTGATCTCCTTAGATTTTGATTTGGTTGAGTATTGCCCTCAGGAGAAGTGTGGTTATCCACTGGTGTTGCTGTAGAACCCTCATCACTGCCACTATTGTCATCACTACTGTCATCATTGTGATGCACATTAGTTACAGGACCAAAGTCACTACTGCCATCACCATCATTATGCTCTCTCTCCTCATCATTGGGACTTGAGATGTTTGGTTCATCAAAAAACAGTTGATCAAAGAAATTTTTGTGATTTAAAGTATTTTCATTTTCAAAGTTATTTGAGGAAAATTTCTTGATTTTAAAAGGAAAGACAGTTTCATAAAACTTAACATCTCTAGAAAACATAGTGGTTTTATTTTCAAGATTAAAGAGTTTATAGCCCTTTTTTGATTTGAATATCCAATCAAAACACATTGTTCAGATCTATGACTGAACTTATCAAAAGGTTTTAAAACAGTAGCATAACATAAGCAACCAAAACATCTTAAGTGAGAGAGATTAGGAGATTTTTTGAATAAAAGCTCATAAGGAGAAGATCCAGAGAGTACAGAAGATGGTGTCCTGTTTATCAAGTAGCAAGCAGTGAGAATGCAGTCACTCCACATATTTAAGGGTACCCCTCCCTGGAACATGAGAGCCCTGGACACATTTAGAAGGTGTCTGTGTTTCCTCTCAACAATTCCATTTTGTTGAGGGGTATAGACACAGGAGGTTTGATTTAAAATACCTTTGTTTTTGACAAACTCATCCATTTGATTATTTATAAACTCAGTACCATTGTCAGATCATATGATCTTCACTTTTGAATCAAACTGTGTTTCAAGAAATGACACAAAACTTTTGATTTGATTGAAAACTTCATCTTTTGACTTAATCAAGTAGGTCCATACAGCCCTTGAGTAATCATCAACAATAGTCAAAAAATATTTGAAACCTTCTCTACTTTGAATCCTAAAGGGACCCCAAAGATCAATGTGGACAAGATCCCCAACTACAATAGACTTGTGATCACTGTCATTAAAAGTTTCTCTAGTTTGTTTAGCTTTGTGACATATGTCACATGGTTCAAAAATAGTATCTTTACTTGAAAAATCAACTTTATCTTTAAGATTTTTCAAAACATTATCAGAGGGATGACCAAGTCTGCTGTGCCATAGGTGTTTGGACAGGTAACTTTTACTTTCAGGAAAACACATATTCACATTTTCATAACCACTTACATTAAACACATAGAGGCCATTATAAACATCACCAGTCCCTACAGTTATCCCCAGCCTTAAGTCCTGAATATAACACTTAGTATTATCAAAGCTGACAAATAACTTGCTGTCCTTAGTCACTTTATGAATAGAAAGAAGATTAACATTGTATTCAGGGATGACAAGGACATTGAAAAGGGTTATTTTACCATTAAGCTTTAGATCACCTATTTTTTTTAATAAAAGCTTTAGTTCCATTTGGATGACCAACAGTTAGGTTCAGGTGAGAAACATCAATAACATTTTCAAGTTTATTATCAGACCTAGTCATATGTTGAGATGCCCCTGAATCAATGATCCAACCCATGCTCATGTTGTTTGAAAGATTAGCTTTAGGGTTAAAGAACTTATGAAAATTTTCATTAAACTTTTTACTGTTGTTTAACACAGTACCTGCCATATTTCCAGAAGCAATCTCAGGACCAGATTTCTCATTTAGTAGACTCAACAACTTCACCATTTGTTCATTTGTCGGGTTCATATTGTTTCCAAACCCTGACCTAGTGTCCTCACTCATAGAACTATGATTTGCAGAGTTCTTATTGTTAAACTTGTTAAAAGGTTTTTCTTTCCACCCAGGTGGATAGCCCACAATTTCATAACATCTGTCTATGGTATGCCCAGTTTTATTACACTTTGTGCATTTGTATTTTGGATTGAGGGGAGCTCTATTGTTATTAGGGAAGTTGTTTGAATTTGAATTGTTCATATTTGAAAAGGTGTTACCATTTGAAAAATTGTTTTGATTTCCTTTTCTTTGAATATTATTGTTAGAAACAACATTATTAGAAGAGGAAATGTTTGAACCAGTTTGAGCAAGAAAGACAGATGTTTGAGGTTTGTTTTCAGAATTGGTCAGTCCCCTGTGGGATTCCTCCCTGGATAACACAGAGTAGGCAGTTTTGACATCAGGTAATGGGTCCCTTAACAAAAGATTACTTTTAACATTCATATAGCAGTCATTTAGCCCCATTAAAAATTGCATTAACTTAAGCATACAAGTATAGGTTTTTAAGTTGGCCATGGCATCATATTGTTTCCAAAGGGAGTTTAACTTATGATAGTATTCAGACAGGGAACTACTTCCTTGTTTTAATGTGCTGATGTTAAAATGAAGATTAAAGATAATAGACCCATCAATTTCATCATAGGTTTCTTTCAATTCAGACCAAACAGTACTAGCATTTTTAGAGAATATCAAACCAGCATACAGTTCATCAGATATAGACCCAAGTAACCAAGATAAGACCACAAAGTTACATCTATCCCATTGTTTAGACAAGACCTCATCAGTGGTATTTTTGACACAGGTACCATCAACAAAACCAACTTTATTTTTTGTGCCAAGAGCAAGTAAAACAGACCTGCTCCATATTTTATAATTCTCAGTTCCTTTGAGTTTAAAGGAGACAAGAGGTGTACTAGAGGTGTCACTGGGGTGCAGATAAAGAGGGTCACCAAAGTCAATTTATTAATAAGAGTCAATGCAGTTTCATCACCCATAGCACTAAACAGATACAAAACAAGCAAGATCAAACAAGCAGTAAGACAAAAAAAACAGAAAAGGTCTTGAATCAACCAAGTGCTTGATCAGGTATTCATGAGTTTTAAGGAACTCAGATCAAGAGTTGGGCACTGGGATTCGGTTAAGTAAAGGGAAGAGAGAAAAGTAAGAGAGAGGATAAAAGAGAGGTACTCCCCTAACAGAGTATAAAACTCTAGCACAGCAACAAGATGCAGCGGAAGACGATTAATCAAAGTCTTGACCGGTTACAATTGCAGAGAGCAATGATCGAACCAAAAAACTAACCCTAATTTTGAAATTAGGGTTTCTTCGATTAAAAGACGCCGATCGATCGATAGCCTATCGCTCTGATACCATGTAAAAATTTGTACACCAGGATATCAAACAACCAAAGTATCAATATTATTAACCAAGATTACAACCAGCAAGAACAGATCGGCAGAGACACAAACAAGATTGAATCCACAAACAAGGTACAAACTTTAGCCAATATTGGCCAATAACAAACAAAGTGCCAAGATTACAATATGAGAATCACAAGTACACGAGTACTGTACACGATTGAAACAGATGAAGATGATGATGAAAAGTGAACGGGGATTAATAATATGTCAGACACACAAAGAGCCCGGGTTTATATACACAAACCCTAGATGAAAGTTACATAAGACCCCCTTGAAGAAGCAGCCATAAAATAACATTAGCCACGCTCCTTAAACCAAAACACAAGCAGTCCATAGAAGTTACACTCAGGCCCTCCAGCTTTAACATTTGCAGCACAGGAAGTCCAAAAGAAACAATCTGCACAAAAGGACTAGAACAACCACAAATGAGAAATGATAAACAAAAAATGAGTTTGAATGACCATAATTTTAACAATTTCTCAAGCGTTTCATTTTTAATTGACTCCACAGATTACAGATTATTTGGTTATCAATTGTGTTGTTTACTTAGACATTATTAATTAATCTCACCTGAGTGGAGGACCTTTTGGCTCACCAACAAAAGTAATGTCCTCCCACATATAGCTATAACTTTTCCACCATTACCCTTTACTCTCCTTTTTTTATTTCTGTTTTCTAGAGGCGAAATCAGAATTTACGGATAAAGGTGACATTTTCCGAAAAACAAATTAAAATATTATATTTTTTTATATTTAAGGGATGCTAGAATTTATACTTAGGGGATATTAGCCATTAATTTACAATTTTTAATACATTATAATAGGTCTATTTGAAGAGTTGGAGGTGACTAAGTATCCACATGCATCTCCCTGTTACCGCCTCTGCTCTTTTCAATCTTTTATTTCTTAACATATTTGATCTTCTAAAAAATGTATTACTGACTCGAAGGTTAATTTGCAAATAACTTTTCCTGGAGTGATGAAAGTCACCATCAATGTTTTACCGTTTGGGAATGGTCAGTTATAGGAAAAAGATATGAGTGAACGAAAATGGTTAATTATTTTGATGGTGGTCGGTATTGAGAGTTTTGTACTTAGTAGTTTGTTTAGGAACAAGACGGAATTCATTTATCTTTAATGACAATTTTTTATTTTATTTTTTTAATTTTTTTTAAAATGTACTCAAAATTGGGGAAAATATATGTTACAAAATACTCATATTAGTTAATTACACTAACATTTATATTAGACTTTTTCCTTAGTGATTATATTCCATTTTTTCAATCAGCATCTCTTTTATTTATATTTTTATTTTATTTTTTTTCTTTTAGCGTCCCTGATTTTCAAAAAAGTGCAATCATCATCTCTTCATCAAACCGCCGTCCAATTTATCCGTTAAGTGTTGTCACTTGATTAACGTGATGGGCATTTTCATCTTATTACGTCATTTTCAGCCTTTTTTGCTCCGTTGGTCCCTCATTATTGTTTAGTTGCGGTGATCCCTTCAATTTACAGTTGTTGTGTGGGTGGTCACCCCGTCTAACTTTCATTAAAATAAATTTCCACTCTCGACATGTGCATTGCAGGTGAGGGTAAATACGTCTTTTTGCCCTTCATTTTCAAAACCAGAATTTAATTAATCCATCAAAATTAAACACATAAACAGATTGTTATTGTGCGAGAGTTTTTTTTTTCAAACTCTTGAAACCAAATCGAAATTAACAGTTTGAAACCGTTTAAAAATTTTTGTTGTACGATTGTTTTTTTTTTTTTTTGACGTATTTGAGTTTGATAGGTTTAACAGCCTCAGAATTTGACCTAAGGTAAAATGACTATTTTACCCCTATGTGTGCTTAATTATGATCTTACGCTTTTGATTTTTTAAGCATATGGATAAATTCTTTTGTGACAAACGTCATAGAACAAGTTTCCTTTTGAAAATCGGATTTAGAATGAATACGTTATAAGCGATATTGGGTTTCAGATAACTGATAAATACCCATTATCCCAAAACAAAACAACCGCTCCGAGCCGCATCATTCATTCACATAGCATGTCAAACAATATCAGTAGGATGCTAGTTCGTATAACCTAGAATAATAATACTATATTAATTGATGCACAAAGCGTAAAAAGAAAAGAAAAAAAAACTCTTTTTCTTCCTCTATTTCGTTCAAGGCCGTTATTCCCCAAAGGATAAAATCTAAACCTTTAACTTGTTTTGATTTCTTGCATTACCACACGAACGCCAACAAGCCTTTGTGGAATTGTGGCAGTCTATTCTTTTGTGGCAGACCAAAACTCTTTTTCCTTTAATATTTAATATTATGCCTTGTATATTCGGAATCAAGCCATCCCTTTTATTGTTTGGTAGGTTTATACTTGACTTTTTAGTAGAGTAAATACCTGACTTTTTAGTAGGTTTATACTTTCTTCTATATTATTTTCTTCTTTATTTTTTGCTCCTATAACCAATGGTTTTTCTATGTGAATTTCTCTAAAATAACTCATTCGTCTTGATTGATTATTTCTTTCTAATGTAGTTAGAGGTTTCTTTTTAAGCGTTCTCTTTTGAGTACTAGTGTTTTCAAATATTTCATCTATTGAAATTCTTTCTCTATCTTTAAATTCTATTAAATGATTTGAGTTACTAAGTGCATATCCTACTGCATACGAAATACTAAAGTGGTAATCTCCTTGTTTCATTAAATCTTGTCTTTTAAAATTAAAAGCTAATCCTACCGAGTTATCTAAATTTTTTTATGTCGGGGTATTCCATATAGTAAGGCTACTTTAAATTTTATTGTACTATATCCTAAATTTCTTTGAATAATCTCTATTATTGATTCTTTTTTATTTTTTTAATTCTATTATCTGTAATTATTAACTCTATTGGGGAATCTATTCCTCTTAGATAGGTTGATTTTAGCACTATTTGTATTCTTTCTATGTGTATATATGAAATTTTTTCTCTTTTTTCTCGAAGTATTTCTCTTAGCTTATTATTTATACCATTTCTTTCTATTACTTGTAAATTTAGTGTTCCTTTAGCTTCAGATATTTCTATAGGCGTTTCAGATACCATTTATTTCTAAATATATTATATTTTTTCTCCATAGGTTCTTAACTAGTGTATGTTTTATTCCTTGACCTTCTTTTATATTTATTTTACTATGTTTCTCTATTTCTTTTATTTTTGCCGCTTCTATTAATATTTCTGAACTATATCCTTCTTCTGTTTCTTGTGTATTTATATAAGTAAATATATCTTTATTTTCCTCCGTTAATAGAAAAAGGGCAATATTAGATTCCATTAATATGATTTTAGGAATTATATGTCTAGTATTTTCTATTTTAATTAATATTTTTCCTTAGCTATTTCAAAATGATTAAATTGATCTATAAGGTCTGTTTCAAATAATACTTGAACCGGGTTTTCTTTCTCTAATATTTTTATTTTTGTTTTCAATACTAAAGTTTCAGACAATATTATTTTATAATAGCATATTCTTTTATTACATATGTTGATCCTAAGAAACTTGCTTACTCTGGTGTTGTTAACATATATCTTTTTTCATTATCTAAAAATTTCTTGTTAATGGATGATTGACATGATCCTGTATCTATTAATATTATTGCTATTCGATTATTAATTAGTCCTATAACATGATATTGCAAATTATAGTAATCAGTAAGATCAAAGTATTGAGTTTTCATACCTGAATTTATCTTCTGGAACTAATTGCTTTTTTGTTGAATAATCTTCCTTTTTGGTTAGGATTATTTTGAGTATATGGATAATGCGAATTGCTATCCAGAACTTTAAAAGTTCAACAATTCTTGAGCTTATGCTTAAGAGAAAAAGTCAAGTAAAACAAACATTCTATTTATTATTTTTCAAAGTTTGATTACAACTATGGATACATACTCCTTTTATAGAGGAGTTTTACACACTCGTGCTACATTATTACTATATTACACACTATCACTACATTATTACTCTATTACACAGTAACCTATTACACAGTACTACATATGTGACGACCCGAAAAATTTTGACTAATTTTTAACCAAACTCTTTACACGATGTAATATTGTGGAAGACAATAAGCAAAGTCTGTTAGGTCGAGTCTCAAATTTTTTGAACTGTTTTCATAAATGCATTTAACCTTCGACTGTTCTCGACGATTCACGAACAATTAATTGTAAATAGATATGTGTGTGTATATATATATACATGGTAATTGGAATTTATAATTTGTAATATTATATGTTGTAATATATATATATATATATATATGTACTAAATATTAAAAATTCAATATATTATATAATTGGTAAATAGTAATAAATTGTAATATATTAAATCAAGTTACAAATTTGAATATAATTATCATTACTTTCATTATTATTATCAATAGTAATATTAATATTAAAATTAGTATTATTAATATTATTATTTTCAATATACTACATATAGATATTAAATTGATATAAATAAATTATTATAGTATTATTATTACTAATATTATTATTATCATTAATAATATTAGTATTATTATAATTAATATTATTAATAATAATAAATATTATTGTTATAAATTTTATAGTTATTATCATCATTATCATTAATAATAAAAATTTTACTAGTATATATTATAAATTTTTATTATTAAGAGTATTATTATTATAGTTATAATTATTAATTAATAAGATTAATAATAATATGTAAAAACTGATATATAAATACAGATATACATACAATTATATAAAAATATGTATATATATATATATATATATATATATATATATATATATATATATATATATATATATATATATATATATATATATATATATATATATATATATATATATATATATATAATATGAACCAATATTATTGTATGAATTATATAATCATTAATTTAGATTAATTGAATAAGGAATAAAACAAACACAGAATCAAAATCTGTTTCACGTTACAATCCTACTGTAAGTAATTTGAATTTCGGGCTCTAATCTAGTACAAATCAAGATTTAATCACAAGAACAAAACAAACTTGGATAGGAATTAGTAACAGAAGAATGTACGAATTTGTTACACCTGACTTATTTTCTTTGTTTTCTTCTTCTTGTTTGAAGAACCCTGTCTGCGTTCTGTTACATGTTGACTTCACAATTGTCCTTCAAATCTTGTACTGCATAATCCTGTCTGAATCTTGTTACACGTCCAAATCCATTTTCACTACAAATCAAATCGATCGTACATTGGAATACTATTATAATCATTCACATACAGCTATAAAATCACTACTTCTATTAGAGAGTTAAAGGGAGAGAGGGAGAGAAACAAAACCACTTATTTTCTGTCTTGCTGTTAGAGAAAGATCACCAACAAACAACCACTTCAAACTATTGAAACTCGCTGCCGTTTTCTTTCTGTGTTTGCAACCCATAATCATATTCTTCATTAGACAAACCACTCTAGGCTACCAGCTGTTGCTAATCGTCTGTGTCCACTTCTATCTTCGATCAAACATTAGAACCATACACCTTAACCATAGAATATCATCAACCATTTTTTTTCTTGATCTTTCCTTGTGAACTTAAAAACCACCTTCAATTATCATCAAACTACCACCATGACCAACCACCCCACTCTTCTGTTTCGCTTCTGCTAATCATATTTTGATCGACCCATAACCATTAACATCAAACCCACTCACTTTTCTAGTCGACTGTTAACTCATCACCACTACATCGCCACAAAACACCATCACTCACCTGCTACTTCAGTTTCTGTTTCTACTTCTGCCTTGTTGCTCGACATCACCCAAGCACCACCAATCACCTCACCACCATCACAACCTATCATCATCCACCTGCTATATATAATTTTTTTTGTTGTTGTTATAATCTAAGCAAACACCAACGCTATAACCATTTGTTTTTCTGTTTCAATTCGATCACCATCCACTTTGATCACATCTTTAACAAACCCATTTATACACCACAACCGCCACCTCCACCGCCATCCGTCACCATGGTCATTAATACAACTGTAAAACACAACACTTTAGTTCTTTCTGTCTGGATTAGGAAGAAATTTCATGTGACCGATGTCCCTTTACTTCTGTTATTAAATATAATTAGAAATGAAGAGGGAACGTGATATATATATATATATACATATATATATATATATATATATATATATATATATACATATATATATATATATATATATATATATATATATATATATACATATATATATATATACATATATATATATAGTATAAAGATAGAAAAGGCTTTATCAATCACTAGTGGAATCAAGTTGGCTCTCATGGCCGACCAAGGCTTCTTTTAAGGAACGTTTAATTTTTTTTCTTTTCTCATCGACAGACAATTGCTCAATTATCTGTCAAAAAGTGGATACATATTATTATCATGCAAAGTATTTTTTAAAAAAATGCATGTGGGGCAAAGTGGAAAAAGCATGGCCGACCATGTTATCTTATATAGACGTTCCCTTTTATTTTTTTAATGAAGTAATCAAGATGATGGTTGCTATCTCCAATCGCATCAAGGGATAGTTTATTTTTCGATTCCTGATTTCCCACGAATAGAAACTTAGCTGAAAACTAATATCCTTAACCCTATATACTATTTGGGCCGTTACATGTTATATGGGCCAATACCATCTCATGGATAACGACTTTGGGCCGAACCCCATTCTAAATGGGATAAATCATGAGTGTGATCTTATGATGAAACGGAATTCGTTGATTATGAAAATAAAGATGAAGATTCCCGTAAAGATTAGGATGATAACATATAGTGAATTGATGCTATGATAATGATGGTAATGATAAAAGATGATGATAATGTTAAATGATTATACGATGGTGAAATGAATATTGAAGAAGAAGTAGCAGCGGAAATGATATGGGTTGGTGTAGGAAGTAAAACAAAAATGTCTGAGTAGAAGGATGGTTGGGTGTATTTGTGTGTAGCGAGAGGTCGTGGGTTCGAGCCCTGACTGTGGTTTTTTTTTAGAAAAAGAAGAAGATGATGGAATCAGTTAAATATACCGGTTAAATATAATTAATCCAGGATATAAATCAGAAAGCAGATTTGGAATAATGGTTAAGAGTATTATTGGGTTAGCGGGAGGTTGCGGGTTCAAACCTGGACTTGGGCATTTTTTTAAAGACTACTTCTTCGAGGTAGTATTTCTATTACCATTATTATTATTATTGTCGTAACATTAGTAGTATTAATATAAGTATTATTATTATTAATATTATCATTTTATGAATTAATAAAATAAGTATCATTATTATTTTTATCATTTTTATTATTAGTATTATTATTATATTTAGTATTATTATTACTAAGTATTATAAATATTATTGTTATTACTATTATCATTAATTGTATTACTAATATTACCATTAGTATTATTATTACTATTACAACAAATATTATTTATGTAAAATATAATTATTACATATAACATAACTACATTAATATTTTTTATCTAAAGTATATAAAATGAATAGAGTTAATTAAATTATTAATGAAACACATAATTAAAAAATAATAATTAAGTCACTAATAATATATATAAATTTATTCGATTACCATTATATGTGTTAATATATATAAATGATATAGGTTCGTGAATCCAAGGCCAACTCTGCATTGTTCAGTATCGTCGTATGCATATCTTTACTACAAAATATCGTATCGTGAGTTTCATTTGCTCCCTTTTTACTAAATGCTTTAAATATATATTTTTGGGACTGAGAATACATGAAATGCTTTTATAAATGTTTGACGCGATATGACACAAGCAAAACATTTCTCGAATGAATTATTATGCAGACAGAGGTTCTGTTGATTATTATGATTGAATTAGTTGGACGTTATAATTGCCACTAATTGTTGTGAATATTTCCCCTGATTATTATTGCTTGGTAACCTAAGAATTAGAAAATGGGTATGGCCCTAATTCACGCGAATCCTAAAGGTAGCTACTGGGTTTAACACCCCACCCAGAATATTCACTAGACAGAAGAGCTAGTGGGCGTGGTGTTTAGTACTTCGAGGTTTATATATTGATTATAGACTGAAAGTTCTGTTTATTTTGGGGATATTTATGATGCGCATTAAATGTTAAGGTCGGTTACCAAGCAACGAAAGCAAGCAATGAAAAGTGAATGTTATGTATCGAGAGATGATTTTATACACAGGTTATGTGTATGATATTTTGTACACGAGATATGTGTACGGTTACTAAGATTTATAAAAAATGGTTTCGTACACGAGAAAGGTGTACTGTATTTAAAAGATATCGCATGTACATTACAGGTGAGTATAGGATTCGGGCCCATTTGTACCATGCACATTTAAATCTTGTGGTCTATCAAAATGATGAATTTTACTGTTTATGATAAACCTATGAACTCACCAACCTTTTGGTTGACACTTTTAAGCATGTTTATTCTCAGGTATGAAAGAAAACTTCCGCTGTGCATTTGCTCATTTTAGAGATATTACTTAGAGTCATTCATGGCATATAGAGTTTAGTACCTCGCAATGGGACCAACTGTTGAAGACTTCGTCCAGATGGATTAGGACGGGTTACTACAGGTGGTATCAGAGCTGGTTTAAGCTGTCTTGTTGGCTTAATCATAGAGGGGGTTCTCACAGTGTTACCTGTGACGAAGCATTGGCTCTTGCTCCTTGCGGTCCGAATATGGTTAGCTTTGCCGAGAGGCAGGGCCGTAAAATCGGTGTCTGAGGTACGCTCAGTGGTCACCGGGCGGTTAGCTGGGAAGGCATTGAGTGGGATGCATCCCCACTAACTACAGGTGGTATCAGGGCGGTGGTCTTAGCGAACCAGGTCTTGCATTAGTGTGTCTAACTGATAGTTGTTAGGAAGTACTAGTGAGTCTGGACTTCGTCCCAGTAGTTGTTAGGATAATTAATGAGTCTAGACTTGGACCTTGTTTGCATGTCAAAAGTTTTGCATATCATTCCTTGTCAAAAAATATATACTTATCATTTTCAGTCTAGACACGTTTTATTGCAATTATTGCATAGATGGTGTACAGGTAAATTCATATTCCATCGCATTAGACCTTTTCTAACACGTTTCCTTAATTCCCTCCGTAATCTACGGGATCTTCTGTACTCTATATAGGTATTCTAGGTAATTAGAATATCATCCGATATCCAAAAATCATTTCATATCGAAAACCCTTATCTAACCGTACAAGTAGGAACTCACAATTAGTTCAAATTCCTCGGATTCCGATAGCTATTTCGACATGGATATTCACCTGAGTTTCGAAAGCAGTGTAACCGGAATGGATTAACCAATCAGCCATCATCAATTCTGGATGAATCGGGGATGGGTTCGTAGTCGACTTAATCAATGGAGACGAGAAGAAGGCGATCCTTTCCATCAACCAAATTCATCTCTTGGCGAAGAACCTGAAACACTTACCTGCGAACCAGTCTGAAACACCATTTTCACCCTCATTTCCCGAATAGCTCGTCACGATTATATCCTATCTCAAATTCTAAACCTTATTCATCCACTTGTTCCAACCGCCAATCATCCCGGAGTAATAAAAGAAGTCAACGAGCTTCGCGCTCGAGTAATCAAATTGGAGAATATGGTGCAAAACTTACCAGCTTCAGCAACATCACCAGTACCAACAGTACCACCAACAACCCAAGTTTCAACATCACACGCCTCAACATTACAACCCGTACCTCGAACATTATCTTCATTCTACGTATCATTCTACATCATTATCTTCGTTCTTCATGACGATTATATAATCTCTAATGTTTTAGAGATTATGTACTCTAGTTCTAATCATAAATCAGAAGAGTTTAATATCATATTAACTCATTAAATCCATGATTACATCTGAAGAAAATATATATGTAAGTATATTTTCTCAAAAATTGTAATTAAAAATTCTTTTATACAAACTGTTAATGGTGAAAATATTTTAACGGGTAGCTAATACCTGAGGAATATTTAGATTTCACATTAATAAGTTACACTGTACATTCTTCAATTCAGATTCAGCAGTCATCAACAATACTGCTCAAATCCACATATATACGTATCCGTTCATCAAAGAACAACTATTTTCATTCAAATTCAATTTCATATTCGGATTTTGACCGATCAAAATCCAAATCAAGATTTGACAAGTGGCATAATGGAGAATATAATGAATAAAATAAAATTGATTAGTAACCAATTAATTAATTACGTAAAATTTCTTCATCATCTTCTAATCTTAAATATTTAAAATTCTAAGAGTATATATTGAACTATTGGACTATTGGACTACTAATATTGGATTACTAACCTTGAACAATTAAAAAATATTAAAAGAGTAGGAAATATATATTATAACACATTTTGGTTTAAAAGATCGTTAATAAGCTACATCTTCTACAACTAAACATTTCTTCAAGTTTTCCACTTGATTTCATCTTAAACAACCATTGTATTTCGACGATTACAATCAGCGTTTAATCATCTAAAAACACAATTCTCTTGAAAAAAAACCTCAGATTGATAACCAGCGATTCAGTTATGATAACTTTGAATGCTGATGAAACGGCAAAACTGTAGATGGTCTTAATGGCCAAAAGTTTGATGATAAAGAATGAATTGTTGGAAATGCTCAATAGAAAATTTAGTAACGAAAAGCGGATTATGCAAAACTATGAAGGAGGCTGGGAACAAATCACCAGGACAAAATTTGAACTTACATAATCCAGATGATTCAGTATCTACTGAAATCTTTAGCGAATATCTTGCTCCTTACTTATTCTAAACCCTTGTGGACAAATTCCTTCATCATCTTTTGATCTTAAATTCTAAGGTATCATCGTACCTTTCGTTATAAATATCTTCGATATTTCTGAAGATATATTCATAAATATTCTTGTCCAAAATTCTCTATCTACTCGTGCTATCTATGTTACATCATAAAAGAAACTGTTTTAATTTCTATTCTTCTGTAAAATTCGAGTTTAAATTATGAATGATTTCTGGAGAAGTGTTGGGAATTGAAGCATGAGTTAGTATAATATAATGACGCTTGGCCAACGTGATTATATTACAGTAAGTCATGCTGAGTTTCTAATGGAACGTGATGATGGTTCACAGTAGATCACACCCTCATCATGTACCATGTTACATAACTCTTTCATTCTATTTAACCTCTAAACATATCAAGAACATAATTACTTGATAGTTCTATCTTTCTCGGATATTCTAGTAATTTGACAAATCAAATCGTACTAATACGTTCCTTTCTGCTTAGAATATTATAGTCATTCAAAACTCTATACCTACGAATTCTGGACCATTATTCGCTTGACTTGAAGTAGGATGAGAGTGGTGACAATAAGGAAACAAAGAAGGAAAATTTATAGTGAAATATCGAACAGAGTAATCAAGGCAGATTACCGCATTTAATTAAAGAGGATCCTAATTTCCTTGATTACCGAAGAATCAAATCATTACATAGATTTTGAAGATTTTCTTTAGATTCCTTGAATTTCGAAAATCAACCATGAAAACATCAACAGTTAAGACGAATCTTTAATTCCTAATTTCACTCTTTTGTGATGGCTTCACTTGTACACTTCACAAAAATAAAATCGCATTATCTATATTAATCAAGGATGATAAAATTCTATTTATCAACTCATATTCGTCATAAAAACATACTTATTGTCAACCATGATGATCTCTATCAAATTTGTGGGACAAAATTTCTTTAACGGGTAGATACTGTGACGACCCGAAAAATTTCGACTAATTTTTAACCAAACTCTTTACATGATGTAATATTGTGGAAGACAATAAGCAAAGTCTGTTAGGTCGAGTCTCAAAATTTTTGATCTGTTTTCATAAATGCATTTGACCTTCGACTGTTCCCGACGATTCACGAACAATTAATTGTAAATAGATATGTGTGTGTGTGTATATATACATGGTAATTGGAATTTATAATTTGTAATATTATATGTTGTAATATATATATATATATATATATATATATATATATATATATATATATATATATATATATATATATATATATATATATATATATATATATGTGTGTGTGTGTGTGTGTGTGTGTGTACTAAATATTAAAAATTCAATATATTATATAATTGGTAAATAGTAATAAATTGTAATATATTAAATCAAGTTACAAATTTGAATATAATTATCATTACTTTCATTATTATTATTATTATCAATAGTAATATTAATATTAAAATCAGTATTATTAATATTATTATTTTTAATATACTACATATAGATATGAAATTGATATAAATAAATTGTTATAGTATTATTATTACTAATATTATTATTATCATTAATAATATTAGTATTATTATAATTAATATTATTATTATTAATAAATATTATTGTTATAAATTTTATAGTTATTATCATCATTATCATTAATAATAAAATTTTTACTAGTATATATTATAAATTTTTATTATTAAGAGTATTATTATTATAGTTATAATTATTAATTAATAAGATTAATAATAATATGTAAAAACTGATATATAAATACAGATATACATACAGTTATATAAAAACATATATATATATATATATATATATATATATATATATATATATATATATATATATATATATATATATATATATATATATATATATACTGATATATATATATTTATACATATATATTATATGAACCAATATTATTGTATGAATTATATAATCATTAATTTAGATTAATTGAATAAGGAATAAAAAAAACACAGAATCAAAATCTGTTTCACGTTACAATCCTACTGTAAGTAATTTGAATTTCGGGCTCTAATCTAGTACAAATCAAAATTTAATCACAAGAACAAAACAAACTTGGATAGGAATCTGTGACGATCGCTCCAAATCCATATGGACGAACACGTCATTCATCGATTTCATTGCGAGGTATTTGACCTCTATATGATACGTTTTATAAACATTGCATTCTTTTGAAAAGGCAAACCAAATATGAATATTTAAATCAAAGGTTTTCGACATCTGATGAATTCTACATATAGACAATCACTGTAAATAATAGTTTACAACAGTACTTCCGTTGACAATGCAGTCAAAATAAGATACATGGTGATAATTTGGTGAATGCAACGTTTTCTTGAAAAATATGCCATGTAAGACTCCATGCACATAGCTTGTCTATCATATAAGCAAACAGCAGAAGACTTCTAGGAAACCTGAGAATAAACATGCTAACAAGTGTCAACACAAAGGTTGGTGAGTTCATAGTTTGTATGTTTCGCATAATCTGTATATAAAGGTGGATCACAAGATTTCAGTTGTTTCATCCAGAAACGTTTATCAAAAGTTTGTCAATAGATTCTACGTAATAGAGCACCCTGGTAACTAAGCTTTAACGTTATAATGATAAATACCCCATTCGTTTTAATACACGCAAACCAACGTGTCCTAAACTCAAATAACACACGTCCGTTAAAAGGCTAGCGCTCTAGCTCGGACGGGGATGTCAAGCCCTATGGATCCATATACTGTTATTCGCGCCCACCAGTCCATATCCTATGTACTGGCAGCTACTAGTTACCAAAGCTAAGGGATTTTCGGTTCAAACTCAGTGTAGAATTAAGTATGTACTTGTATCCATTGCGTTTAAAATAAAGTGCATGTATTCTCAGCCCAAAAATATATATTGCAAAAGCAATTAAAAAGGGAGCAAATGAAACTCACACTTTATAATTATTGTAAAACAGTTATTAAAGCATTTGCATGTATTCTCAGCCCAAAAATGTAAAGGGTAAAAGGGATCATATGAAACTCACACTTTATAATTATTGTAAAACAGTTATTAAAGCATTTGCATGTATTCTCAGCCCAAAAATGTAAAGGGTAAAAGGGATCATATGAAACTCACCTTAGCAGCATATAAAGTCGTTCACCAAAATGTGATCGAAACTCGGATTACCAAATAACCGTAGATCTCAACGTATCAATATTGAGATTCAATATTGTAGGAAAGTACGTAGACACAACGGAGATGATAAACACTATGTTTGATTCATAAATATACCCCCGAACATTACCCATAACCTCCTTGGCAATGACCCATAATTTCCTTAGCTTTAACCCGTTTGAGAACTCGTTTTGAAAGTTACACGCTCATGACCTCGTCGTAATATTTTATGTATAATACTAATAATAACACTAATATTACAAATAATAATATTAGGATTAATAATAATAATAATAATAATAATAATAATAATAATAATAATAATAATAATAATAATTTAAATAATACGGAGTAAAAAGAATGAGGAAAGAAACAGAATAGATCGAGCTATTTATACATGTTTGCTGAATCTGATGCCCATGCGATCGCATGGGCTTTCAGTGCAAATGCCATGCGATCGCATGGCCCATCTGGACAGCTCACTTTGGTTTGTTTTCTTGCTTGTCGACATATTATTTAATTATATATATAATATATTTAATTTATATAATTAATTATATATTATATTAAATTCACATGCATAGTTGACTTGTAATTTTTGTTCCGACAAGTCGTACATTGTCACTCGACTTATGTCTCGGTTCCAGTTTTTCGAACGCCCTTTCGTACGCTGAGAAAACTAGTACTTTTCATTTCGTGACTCGTACCTTTGTCAAAATATAAACTTAATCATTGATAACTATGTCACTCTAAGTGTAGCTTTAATTAATTAAGTGTTTTGGTTATTTACTTCTATAAATCATCGTCTCGTAGTATATACATATACATATATATATTTTTATTTATTTTGAAATAGTGTTTTACTGTAGCAATTCACTGTAGCAAATAGTGATTTTCGAAGACAATGTAGCATTTTAGGAACTGTAGCAATTTGAAAATACTGTAGCAAATTAGTGTTTTACTGGTTCATTTTAAACGCTTTAGTTAACTTATCTAAATATCAATCGAATCAATAAATGAATGTTACTATCGTTTACTAAATAACTTGAAATTATATATATGTATATATCTTTTTAATATACATAAATCAGTTTTTAAATACACATTGGAAGTTATTTATAATTAATTTTAATAATAAATATTTCAACTTATCATATATATTCAAATAGATATTTAAACCAATAAGTTTAATGTACGGTATCAAACATTTAATACATCGTTACATTTTCAAGTTATAGTATATATGTATCTATTTACATATAATTGTTCGCGAATCGTCGAAAACAACCGAAAGGTATTTAGATATATAAAAGTAGTTCAAAAATTTTGAGATTCAGTTTTACAGACTTTGCTTATCGTGTCGGAAATGTTAATCATACAAAGATTAAGTTTAAATTTGGTCAAAAATTTTCGGGTTGTCACAGAATCAGTAACAGAAAAATGTACGAATTTGTTACACCTGACTTATTTTCTTTGTTTTCTTCTTCTTGTTTGAAGAACCCTGTCTGCGTTCTGTTACATGTCAACTTCACAATTGTCTTTCAAATCTTGTACTGCATAATCCTGTCTGAATCTTGTTACACGTCCAAATCCATTTTCACTACAAATCAAATCGATCGTACATTGGAATACTATTATAATCATTCACATACAGCTATAAAATCACTACTTCTATTAGAGAGTTAAAGGGAGAGAGGGAGAGAAACAAAACCACTTGTTTTCTGTCTTGCTGTTAGAGAAAGATCACCAACAAACAACCACTTCAAACTATTGAAACTCGCTGCCGTTTTCTTACTGTGTTTGCAACCCACCATCCCATTCATCGTTAGACAAACCACTCTAGGCTACCAGCTGTTGCTAATCATCTGTGTCCACTTCTATCTTCGATCAAACATTAGAACCATACACCTTAACCATCGACTATCATCAACCATTTTTTTTTCTTGATCTTTCCTTGTGAACTTAAAAACCACCTTCAATTATCATCAAACTACCACCATGACCAACCACCCCACTCTTCTGTTTCGCCTCTGCTAATCATATTTTGATCGACCCATAACCATTAACATCAAACCCACTCACTTTTCTAGTCGACTGTTAACTCATCACCACTCCATCGCCACAAAACACCATCACTCACCTGCTACTTCGGTTTCTGTTTCTACTTCTGCCTTGTTGCTCGACATCACCCAAGCACCACCAATCACATCACCACCATCACAACCTATCATCATCCACCTGCTATATATATATATTTTTTTTGTTTTTGTTATAATCTAAGCAAACACCAACGCTATAACCATTTTTTCTGTCTCGATTCAATCACCATCCTCTTTGATCACATCTTTAACAAACCCATTTATACACCACAACTGCCACCTCCACCACCATCCGTCACCATGGTCACCAATACAACCGTAAAACACAACACTTTAGTTCTTTCTGTCTCGATTAGGAAGAAATTTCATGTGACCGATGTTCCTTTACTTTTGTTATTAAATATAATTAGCAATGAAGAGGGAACGTGATATATATATATATATATATATATATATATATATATATATATATATATATATATATATATATATATATATATATATATATATATATATATATATAGTATAAAGATAGAAAAGGCTTTATCAATCACTGGTGGAATCAAGTTGGCTCTCATGGCCGACCAAGGCTTCTTTTGAGGAACGTTTAATTTTTTTTCTTTTCTCATCGACAGACAATTGCTCAATTATCTGTCAAAAAGTGGATACATATTATTATCATGCAAAGTATTTTAAAAAAAATGCATGTGGGGAAAAGTGGAAAAAGCATGGCCGACCATGTTATCCTATATAGACGTTCCCTTTTATTTTTTAATGAAGTAATCAAGATGATGGTTGCTACGTCCAATCGCATCAAGGGATAGTTTATTTTTCGGTTCGTGATTTCCTACGAACAGAAACTTAGCTGCAAACTAATATCCTTAACCCTATATACTGTTTGGGCCGTTACATGTTATATGGGCCAATACCATCTCATGGATAACGATTTTGGGCCGAACCCCATTTTAAATGGGATAAATCATGAGTGTGATCTTATGATGAAACGGAATTCGTTGATTATGAAAATAAAGATGAAGATTCACGTAAAGATTAGGATGATAACATATAGTGAATTGATGCTATGATAATGGTGGTAATGATAAAAGATGATGATAATGTTAAATGATTATACGATGGTGAAATGAATATTGAAGAAGAAGTTGCAGCGAAAATGATATGGGTTAGTGTAGGAAGTAAAACAGAAATGTCTGAGTAGAAGGATGATTGGGTGTATTTGTGTGTAGTGAGAGGTCGTGGGTTCGAGCCCTGACTGTGGCATTTTTTTTAAGAAAAAGAAGAAGATGATGGAATCAGTAAAATATACCGGTTAAATATAATTAATCCAGGATATAAATCAGAAAGCAGATTTAGAATAATGGTTGAGTATTATTGGTTAGCGGGAGGTCGCGGTTCAAACCCGGACTTGGGCATTTTTTTTAAAGACTACTTCTTTGAGGTAGTATTTCTATTACCATTACTATTATTATTATTGTAACATTAGTAGTATTAATATAAGTATTATTATTATTAATATTATCACTTTATGAATTAATAAAATAAGTATCATTATTTTTTTATCATTTTTATTATTAGTATTATTATTATATTTAGTATTATTATTACTAAGTATTATAAATATTATTGTTATTACTATTATCATTATTTGTATTACTAATATTACCATTAGTATTATTATTATTATTACAACAAATATTATTTATGTAAAATATAATTATTACATATAACATAACTACATTAATATTTTTTATCTAAAGTATATAAAATAAATAGAGTTAATTAAATTATTAATGAAACACATAATTAAAAAATAACAATTAAATCACTAATAATATATATAAATTTATTCGATTACCATTATATGTGTTAATATATATATAAATGATATAGGTTCGTGAATCCAAGGCCAACTATGCATTGTTCAGTATCATCGTATGCATATCTTTACTACAAAATATCGTATCATGAGTTTCATTTGCTCCCTTTTTACTAAATGCTTTTAATATATATTTTTGGGACTGAGAATACATGAAATGCTTTTATAAATGTTTGACGCGATATGACACAAGTAAAACATTCCTCGAATGAATTATTATGCAGACAAAGGTTCTGTTGATTATTATGATTGAATTAATTGGACGTTATAATTGCCACTAATTATTGTGAATATTTTCCCTGATTATTATTGCTTGGTAACCTAAGAATTAGAAAATGGGTATGGCCCTAATTCACGCGAATCCTAAAGGTAGCTACCGGGTTTAACACCCTCACCCAGAATGTTCACTAGATGGAAGAGCTAGTGGGCGTGGTGTTTAGCACTTCGAGGTTTATATATTGATTACAGACTGAAAGTTCTGTTTATTTTGGGGATATTTATGATGTGCATTAAATGTTAAGGCCAGTTACCAAGCAACGAAAGCAAGCAATGAAAAGTGAATGTTATGTATCGAGAGAATAATTTTATACACTGGTTATGTGTATGATATTTTGTACACGAGATATGTGTACGGTTACTAAGATTTATGAAAAATGGTTTCGTACACGAGAAAGGTGTACTGTATTTAAAAGATATCGCATGTACATTACAGGTGGGTATAGGATTCGGGCCCATTTGTAGCATGCACATTTAAATCTTGTGGTCTATCAAAATGATGAATTTTACTGTTTATGATAAACCTATGAACTCACCAACCTTTTGGTTGACACTTTTAAGCATGTTTATTCTCAGGTATGAAAGAAAACTTCCGTTGTGCATTTGCTCATTTTAGAGATATTACTTGGAGTGATTTATGGCATATAGAGTTTAGTACCTCGCAATGGGACCAACTGTTGAAGACTTCGTCCAGATGGATTAGGACAGGTCACTACAACATACTATTTACATTATTATAATTGAGCGTAAGCACTACTCAGTTACTTTACATTATTGCTCTCCTTATCTTCTAGAAAATCTCCAAAGGAGTTGTTGTCATTTTCTAATTCCTTTGCTGATGAGCTATCGTTTATACAGTAATTCATTTATGATATCCTACGCCTTATATTAATTCACAAATTCTTTTTCTTGCAGGTTCTGGAGTCTTCATGCTTTCGTGTAAATCGATAATGGGTCTTTCGAATGCTGTTATTGCGTTGTCTTGGGCTTCAGTCATCATTTTTCTTGGGCTATTGCTGTATACCAATATTGTTGGGCTCTTGTTATAAAGTCTTGAACTGGGTTAGATTTTTTGCAAGTGTTTACAAAGTCCTTTGTAATTCATTATATAGTTGGCCATTATTTTTTCTGGGCTTATTTCATTATCTTCAATTTGTGGAATCAGCAAATAGTTTTCGTTACTAATTCCTAATTTGACGATTGCAAAGCTTACTTGTTGTAGCTTCTCCCCCTCAAAAAGTGGATAGATATTATATGTTTTTAAGAAAATGGATCTTTCTTTGGCAATTTTTTCTGCATATTGATGAAGTGCTTGCTTGAAATATTCAGGAAAAAGAAATAACATTGAGTTTATTTTTTCTTTCTTTGTATAGATGCAATCTGTAAGTTCTAGGCTAAAGTATTCATATATTTTAAGTTATGAGGCTTCTCGTAGTATTATAGCTTTTAGTCCATAAGTTATGTTTTCTTTTGGGTACAATGATAGACTTTTGTATTTTTCTTCATAGTTGAAAAGGGTATTGTAGCAATAAATAAAATTTTCTTTTGTAATGGATTTGATTTTTTCTATTTCTTGTACTGAGGGTATGGTGGATATCGTTGGTTGTAATTTTGTCATAACTAGCATGTTTCTTAATGATGATGGTTTGTAATTTGGGCTAATTGGTTTTTGGGTAATAGTTGAATATGTGGTTGATTCGTGAAAGGCTTTCTTTGCTTCTTCAATTATTGCATATGACTTATGGATGACTCCTGATTGGTTTTGTATACATGTATTGCTGCTTTCGACCAGTCATCGTAGATCCCTTTCATTGGTCCTGTAAAAATGACGTAATATTTTTTCTTGAATGATTCATTTCTATCGATTCTTTCCGGTTGTTCTCCTTTGATTGCTGTTAATGCTGCTTTTAGTCCTTAAATTTTCTTGTTTGTTCCTTCAACTTTCTTTTCTTATTCTTGAATTTGAGCTTCAATAATTTTTACTGCTTCCATTCTCTTGTTAATGAATCTGCTAGTGAATTGTCTTCCGAATTTATGTATTGACACTTAAATGGATACTGAATCAACTCCATTTGCCAACGAATTAGTCTTCCTTGATTATAATTTTCCTTGAATTTATAATTTATAAATTCGGTAACATATTTTGAATATGTTCTTAACACAAATTCTTTTGGTAATAAATCAATTCGCCACTTTCGGTCTGTTCTTAAAACTGCAAGAGTTTCAAGTTCATGTATTGGATATTTTTGTTTTGTGGTTGAAAAGGTTCCATTGATATATTTACATATTTTTTCATCCTTCAATATTTTTGTATTTAGATCAGAGATCTTTTAGTATTGTGAGGGTATTGCAGTCATAACTGCACCCCATGCTTCAATAGATGCTTCAGTATAAGTAATTCGTCTTTTGATGGGTTATGTAAAACGGGTAGATCCTTACCTATGTCTTTCCATTTTTGTATTTCAATGGTGTCATCCTCTTTCCATTGCCAAGGTATTTTTTCTGAAAGTTTATTTTGAAGTTTTTTTCGATATCGCGGTAGAGTTTTTAGAAATCCTTATTCTGATATATAATTTAAGTTTCCTAAAAATCTTTGTAATTGTTTTTTATTTTCCATTTTATTAGGAAAATTTTGTAGTTTTTTCTAAAATATGTAGTTGGAGTTTTAATTCTACTTTGTTTCCTATACAACCTTTTCTTTTGAAATAATTATTCCCATCTCCTTACATCTTTGTAAAATTGTTTTTAATTTTTCGTAATGGTCTTATTCATCTTTATTCGTAAAAATAATTATATCATCAATATATGCAAGACTATAATCTTCGAATCCTTGAATATTTGTGTCCATAAATCGTTGGTATATTCTTGGTGCTTGTTTTAATCTAAAGTGTAATATTGTAAACTGATAATGTTTTTGGGGTGGACAACTAAAAGCTGTTAATTTTTTCATTTCTTCTGTTAATTTAAATTGCCAATATCCTGACTTTGCGTCTAAAGTACTAAATCATTTATTATTTTTTAATTTTGATAAAATGTAATCTTTTCTTGGTAATTTATATGCATCTCCTTCTGTAGCATCATTCATTTTTTTTATATAATTTATTACCATTCTTCGTTTGCCCCTTTTTAGTTCATTATGATTTTCAATGTAAAAAGCTAGTGCTGAATGTGGTGATTTACTAGGTTCAATTACTCTAATATCTAATAATCTTTTACATTCTACTTAAAATTCTTTTACATCTCTTTTAGAATAAGGGATATTGTTTGGGATATTAACTTCTTTATTTGAATCTTTCAATTTTATTTCTACTACAAGTTGTATTTTATTTTTGATTTTATCAAGTTGGTTAGAGCTTGATAAATGATCTAAAAGTAGTTCTAATTCTTTTTCTTGTAATAGTGTAAAAAGTATTATTGTGACATTCCTAAATATCTCCCATTTTTGAAGTTTTGAGTGATGGTATATAGGTATTTTAATTGTTTCTGCTTTTTGGTTTGAATTTAGTAATATTGAGCATCGTAAGGTAATATGATTTAAATATTGTATAAATGGTATCTATAGTCTTAAGAAATTATTTTCTATAATCATAGACATACGTGTATCTTGTTGGTATAATGATGGAATAATGACTCTAGATAATATACAAATCTCTTTTTAATTCTAAAATCTTTTTATTAGCTATATGAATTTTTAATGGTTTCTTTAGATTCTTCCATTTATTATTAGGTATTAGATTTGGTGTTCCAACACATATTGATGTTCCCGAATCTACATATGCTAATACTTGTTTATCAAATATTTTTACTTTTATATATATAGCGTTTGAATTTTTTTATTCATCGTTAGATAATTCTTCTTCTGAGGATGTTATTGATTCTTCATCCGAATCATATATTAGATATATTGAAAATATTCGTTCATTCTCTTCTAAATCAATTTCTATTGGTTCTAAATCTAATGACTGTAATATTTTTAATATTTTTTTTTATCTTTTTCCTTTTAGGACATTCGTTAGCGTAGTGTCCTTCTTCATGACATATCCAACATTTACACTTCTTTTTTCCTTCCGAGCAATATTTTTGTTTATTATACTTATTGTACCTGTTCTTTCTAAAGTATTTTTTCATATACTTTGATTTTCATTTTTTATATGGTTTGAATTGAATTTCTTTTTATTTCTAGTAGTTTTATATCTAGAATACTTTCGAGCATATTTAGGTTTATAAAATCCAAATTCTTGTCGTACTTCTATATCGTTACAAAAATTTAATGTTTTATATCCTATTTGTTTTTGTTTTGTTTCTTCTTTACACATTCTAGATTTTATTTCTTTTACTGTACTTATTATTCCTCATATTGTATTTGATTTTGTATTTTCTCTTATTCCTTTAGCAAATTCATCTTTTATTTTTTCATTTAATGGATATGGTATTTTATTTTTCTCTATAGGTAAATTTATCGCTTTCCTTTATTTAATTGGTAATAATATTTTAAGTATTGGCATGTTAAGTTATCAAAATAACAAATGTCGCATAATTTTATTTGCGTTAAAAACCATTTTATTTCGTCTTCATTTTTCATTATTTGATTTTTTGTTTCAGATAATCCTAAGAATTTTGTTGCTATTAATTTTGACATAATTTTTGCGGTAGTTATGACATCTACTATTATATACATTACTCTTTCTCCCTCTGTTATTCCTGATATGTAATTAAATACGTTTCCTTTTGCCTTATACATTACATAATTCCAAGAGTCTACTGCAGTCATTCTTCTTAATTCAGGTTTTTTTATTAGTATGTTTACATAAAGTCTATTGTGACGTGACCTGTCCTAATCCATCTGGACGAATACATTATATTTGGTTACATCGCGAGGTACTTCACCTCTATATGATACATTTTACAAACATTGCATTCGTTTTTAAAAGACAAACTTTCTTTACATTGAAAGTTGACGACATGCATACCATTTTATAATATGTCCCAACTATAATTGACTTAGTAATAATCTTGATGAACTCAACGACTCGAATGCAACGTCTTTTGAAATATGTCATGAATGACTCCAAGTAATATCTCAAAAATGAGCAAATGCATAGCGGAAGATTTCTTTCATACCTGAGAATAAACATTATTTCAAGTGTCAACCAAAAGGTTGGTGAGTTCATTAGTTTAACATAAATAATCATTTCCATCATTTTAATAGACCACAAGATTTTCATTTCTCATAAATATACGTCTCATGCATAGAGACAAAAATAATTATTCATATGGTGAACACCTGGTAACCAACCTTAACAAGATGCATATAGAATATCTCCTATCATTCTGGGACTCCCTTCGGACATGATGAATTCGAAGTACTAAAGCATCCGGTACTTTGGATGGGGCTTGTTAGGCCCAATGGATCTATCTTTAGGATTCGCGTCAATTAGGTTCTCTGTTCCCTAATTCTTAGATTACCAAACTAAAAAGGAGCATATTCGGTTTAATAATTCTGCCATAGAATGTAGTTTCGATTACTTGTGTCTATTTCGTAAAACATTTATAAAAGCAGTGCATGTATTCTCAGTCCCAAAAATATATATTTCAAAAGCATTTAAAAAGGGAGCAAATGAAACTCACTATACTGTATTTTGTAGTAAAACTACATATTGTAACAACCCTGGATTTTCCAACGTTTATTTATTAATATTTATTATTAATACTTGCGCTTTAATAAATGTATTTATATACATTTACTTGTTATCGTATTTAACTTTACTTGGCCCGACTAGTCTTTGTGACACGCGTACTTTTCACGAATAATATTTTTGAATATTATTTACATTCATGATTATTTCTTTATTAATCATTTTAATTAACTAAGGTTAGTAGTTAATTAATTGGGCTTTATTTATTTAAATTGCATACTTACTTATACTTGGGCTTTTATTTATGGTTTTGGACTAGTAAGCCCACTCTACACTCTTATTGAACTTGTGAGCCCAACATATTAGCTAGTATTACATTAGGAATAATCTTGTATTAATTATCTTAATGAAGAGACAAATTACACAAGCATGCATGCATTCTTTTCCATACTTTTAACCTTATTACTTCTCCTAGCATACTACAACATCCCACACTTAAAAGCTGGCAAGTTGACTTCCCCATTTAACCCATTTGGGCCGTGAACTTCAAGGGGATGGAGGGAGTTCAAATTTCTTTTATTTTGTTACTTATTACTTACATTTCACTTCATTTTTCACACACTTACTTGTACTTACTTTTCTCTCTAGCATTTTCTCTCAAAACTAGTAAGTAACAAAAAAATTCTTCTTCTTTCTTTCTTCTAAAAACCGAATACTAGCAAGAGTTCATCATCATTTATTTATTTAATTACATGTTGTTGTTTGTTGGTTATTATTCAAGATCAAACTTCCTAGTTTGCATCTTCATGGATCTTGGTTACTTTCACTTCTTTGTTGATGAAGAACCAAAAACAAGAACTCAAACTTGTTAGTTTGTGGTTCTACCTTTAAGTGGTTACAAAACTAAAAGTTCATAAGTTTTATAATCTTCTTTATGTTTATGTTTTGTAGACTTGAATTCTTAAGATCTAAACTTTGGTTTGAATCTTCTCAAGTATGAAACAAATATAAACATAATACTTGTAGATCTAGTTTATTTCTTCATATCATATTATTTAAAGTTGTAATGTTGTTAATTTGGTCAACTATTACTAGTTAATCTTGATCTCATATTTCTTGAAACTACTTTGTAAGTTCAAGAACATGTAAGTAAACTTTTTGATTATAACTTTGTACACTTATGTTAGATCTAGACTTTTGGGTCTAGAATCTTCAAGATCTAACTAAGAACTATGTTCTACAACTTAAGATCTCGATTATATAAGTTTACTTTCAAGTTTGTAACTTAATATTACATGTATAACTTTTGTATGTGTTGGATCTAAGATTTTGATATAACTTTGGTTCATCAAACTTCATACAACCCTTAAGTGAGTTGTGCTACATGTCTTAGAATTGCACTTGTGTTATGATGGTCAAAACTTGGTAAATATGATGCAAACACATCAACGAGTTGTACACTTGAAGCTATAAGCATCAAGAATGAGAACCGTGATAAGCATCAAGCACCAAGAACCCACCGGAACACCTTTAGCTGCTGTTTTCTAGAACTGATCAGAATACCTGGGCTACTTTAAAGTTGATTTTCAGTTATCTCTGTTCGATTAGATAATTTTTCATTTAAGACTCGTCTTAATCCGAGTTACGGTTTAGGATCTATGGCCCTCCGAACGTCACTATGTCCTTTTAACGTTGTGCTGAAATTCTGACCTACTCACACTTAGACCATCTCCACGGTCAAAGGATGACGAGTTTGCTTCTGGAATTTTTACAGAAACTAAAGGACTTATATACGGAGCCATGGCCACTGGTCTCACCTTATTTCAGTTTGTATAGAGGCCGTGGCGACTGATCGAAGTCAGCCTTTGATTTAAACTCTTTTCTAGAATGAAACTTACTTTACACTTTTTGTTTGATGATGAATGATGATGATACTTAAGACCTAATTTACATATATTTAAACCTATTGGGACGATTTACTGACTTAGTAACTTTTGACTTAGGTTGAGGACTTTCTGGACCTACAAACTTGCTTACTTTCCCGAACCAACTTTACTACTACTTTACCACTGTGAGTTATAGCATCCCTTTTTACTTTAACTATTTTGAGAACTGAGAATACATGCAAATTTTACGTTTTACATACTAGGCACGAGTACTTAAACTTTATATATGTGTGGGTTATACAACTGCATAAACTTTCCCCTTAGCTCTGTAACATTTAGTCATTGGTTTTTGAACCGGTGAATGCGAATCTTAGATATGGATCCATAGGGTTTGACATCCCCACTCGGGCTAGTAGCGCTAGCATTTAACGGGTGTTTAATACTTCGTAAACATACACACTCGCCAAGTGTACATTCAGGGGGTTATAAACGTTAAGTTAGTTACCAAGTGCCCACGGTTAAACATATACTTTTCATACTGTTTTGAAACGCTCTTTGTAGCACTGAAATCTCGAGGCCTACCTTACATTACTGTTATACTTAAACTATAGCTCACCAACATTCGTGTTGACGTTTTTAAGCATGTTTTTCTCAGGTGCTTAAGGTTGCTTGCTTCCGCTGTTGTACTAGTCTTGCTGATTAGCCACCCACTGCCTTATTAGAGATGTTACCGCATGAAACATTTTATCTTGCATTCAAACTTTAATACTTTTGAACAATGATTTGTAACGACCTAAGGGTCACGTACTATTATTACTTGCTTCCGTTCATAGAAGCATACTTTCGGTTGTAAAACATTTGACGTTGGTTATGACATCACCTTTTATCATGAATGCAAACTTGTTTTGAAAATGCATATAGTGTTTGACATTGTAATGATCCTGTTGTTGATGGTCCGTACATGTTGATTTAGTACGAGGCGTCACATTTGGTATCAGAGCATTGGTTGTAGGGAATTAGGTTGCATTAGTGAGTCTGGACTGACCCGAGTAGGATTCACTAATAGGACTAATCTACAACTTGCTAGTTTACCTGTTTCTGCGGAACTTACTGCATGCTGCTGCTTACTTTTGCTACTATATGCCGTATACTGCTACATGTTTACTTTACTGCATGCTATTGTATGCTTCGATTGCATGATACTTCTGTACGATTTGTTATTATTATCATGCTACTTACTGCTATACATGATCTAGACTGTCGTAGTTACTTTGCCTAATACGTGCTTGCTTTATGACTTACTGACATGGAAAAAGTTATTTTCCCTTGTTCAGATGTCGGATGCTCGGCCCACTATCATTCACTTGGAGAGCGACTCGGACTCATCGGCCACCTCACCTACCATTGTTGCTGACTCGATCCCGTCATCTACACCTTCCAGTGACTCCGGCGCTTCATCCTCCGGAGCTAGTAGCCATGCACCCGGCCCAGTGATTTCCTCAGACGGAGCCGGGGACCAACAGGAGATTCCAGCTCCACTTGTCCCAGGACCCTCGGAGCCACAGCACCATTCCGGTGGTGCTGTGATTTTCGCGGAACTTGGGGAAGATCCAGTCCGTAATGAGCATAACCATTGGTGCCGACGCCTTCCTGATGGACGTCTCGTGCAGATCGGGCCTGCCAGATACCGACAGATGATGGCCGCCCGAGGAGAGCCACCCGTGCAGCCACCCCCAGCAGATCTAGACGATCCATCATCCGCCGATTCTTCATCCGATGACTCATCCTCTGACGACTCTAGTGACGAGGATTCGGATGAGGACCCTGATGATGCACCTGTACAGCCACCCTCCACCCCGCCGAAGAAGCGGTACCATTTCGATGGTACCGTCATTCCAGGGATTAATGGAGGTTGACCATTCGTTGACGCTCATGGTCGGCGTCGTAAAGTTACCGCCCCAAGCAGCTTGTGCCGTATCCTGCTGATCCCTTCATCCGTAAGCTTTACCGTTACGCAGCATCTACTTCCGGTGCCGGACCGTCTGCACCACCAGCTCCACCAGCACCACCCGTACTGACTGCACCGCCTGCCCCACCATCTCCCTCTGTCGAGAAACTGATGAGGGAGGTGGAGATCCTCCATGCTCGGGTAACTGAGCTAGGACCAGATGTCCCACGTATTGGACATCCTTCACCCACCGTCCCCGTAGGATATTTGTAGTAGATTTCATTATGTAATCTCATTTGTAGTTTTATGTTTTACTTATGTATTGTACGAACCTATGCGGATGTATGCAACTTATTATTAATGAATGGAACTTTGTGTTGTTTAATTCTTACACAGTGTTCTATTTACGTTACTGTGTGATGACTTTATGGTATTTCAATCTATTTGCGTTACTTAATAAACATGTGTTGTGTTGATTCCATGTTGGTTACCATATACTGTATTATTACTATTTGAATACTGGATTTTGACTTGAGTCAAAAATTTTGTTTAGAACATCAATGGCCAACGGAAGATCAACACCCACCACAGCCCAAATTGAGGAGATGATCAATGAACGAGTCACCGCATCTTTAGCGGAAATGAACCCCCAAGCTCCACCGCCACCGGTTATCCAGCCCATTCGTAATGGGTGCACATACAAAGAGTTTCAAAGCTGCAAGCCCCATAACTTTAATGGAATTGAGGGGCCGGTTGGTCTCACTAGGTGGTTTGAGAAATTAGAATCTGTGTTTCAAGTTAGTAACTGCTCAGAGGCGAAAAAAATTAAGTATGCCTCATGTACGCTGTCTGACGGCGCACTAACTTGGTGGAACACATTGGCTCAAGCAAAGGGTATTGATGAGGTGTTTGCTACCCCATGGGAGGAATTCAAAGGGGCCCTAATTGAAGAATATTGCCTAGGACCGAGATCCAGAAAATGGAGATGGAGTTTATGCAGTTGAAGGTAGTGGGAAACGACCTCGATGGTTACAACCGTAGGTACCTAGAATTAGCCCTGATGTGTCCTACCATGGTTACCCCGGAGTTTAAGCGTATGGAAAGGTATTTGTGGGGACTTCCTAAGTCCATTAAGGGAAATGTCACCTTGTCTAAGCCACCCAACGTCCCGGAAGTAATGCGCATGGCGCACACTTTAATGAACCAAATTATCATCGATGAACCAGAGAAGGCTAAGTCCGAAGCAGGTAGTAGTGATAAGCGTAAGTGGGATAACAACAAGGGGAGAGCCTATGATCAAACCCCCACTAAGAGGCACAACAACGGTGGGAATCCCAATCCGAACACCAACTCGAACCCCAACTACAAGGGTACCCTACCGTAATGTAAGAGGTGCTACAAGCACCATACCGGGTATTGTAACGTTGTTTGTGAAAAGTGCAAAAAGACCGAGCATATTGGCAGAGACTGCAAGATCACCATCATGACTGGGAAGCCGAACCCCAATGGACCGAGAAAGTATTATGAATGCGGACACACGGGCCATTTCAGAAATGAGTGTCCCAACAAGCGAAAGGACGGCGGACCACCGCGTGGAAGAGCATTCAATGTGAATGCAAGGGATTCTCGTGAGAACCCCGACTTGGTGACAGGTATATTCACAATCAACAATCTATTAGCTTCTGTCTTATTTGATACTGGTGCCGAAAGGAGTTATGTATGTAGACACTTTTACGATAAGATAAATTGGTCATTAGTTCCTTTAAAGGAGAGTATGCTTGTAGAGGTAGCCAATGGAAAACTTGAGAAAGTTGACCAAATTAGCCGAGGAGCTATTATCAGCATAGCTGGTGTGGATTTCAAGATTGACTTGATACCCATTAAATTGGGAAGCTTTGATGTTATTGTCGATATGGACTGGTTGACCAAGATAAGGGCTGACATTATCTGTGGAGATAGAGCTCTTCGTATACCACACGGAGACGGTGAGCCACTGGTTATTTACTGAGAGAGATGTAGTTCGAAACTGAATCTCATTAGTTGCATGAAAGCGCAAAAGATCATGAAGAAAGGACGTCTTGCTGTACTAGCACATGTGAAAACATTAGAAACCGAGGTAAAGAGTGTGAACGATGTACGAATTGTGAACGAGTTTTCCGATGTCTTTCCGGAAGAATTGCCTGGATTACCGTCACCGAGAGCAGTAGAGTTTCAGATTGATTTAGTGCCAGGAGCTGCACCTGTAGCTCGCGCACCTTATCGACTCGCACCTTCAGAAATGCAAGAGTTGCATAGCCAACTATAGGAACTGTTAGACCGTGGATTTATCCAACCAAGTTTCTCGCCTTGGGGCGCACCTGTTTTGTTTGTTAAGAAGAAGGATGGATCATTCCGCATGTGTATCGACTACCGTGAACTCAACAAATTGACGATCAAGAATCGGTATCCTCTTCCTCGAATTGACGATCTTTTCGATCAGCTACAAGGATTAAGCGTTTACTCTAAGATCGATTTGCGATCCGGTTATCACCAGTTGAGGGTGAAAGAGAGCGACGTGATGAAGACTGCGTTCAGAACTCGTTATGGTCATTATGAGTTTCTCGTGATGCCATTCAGTTTAACCAACGCACCTGCCGTGTTCATGGACCTCATGAATCGTGTCTGCAAGCCATACTTGGATAAGTTCGTTATCGTCTTCATAGATGATATCCTCATATACTCCAAGAGCGAAGAAGAACATGAACAACATCTTCGTCTAGTGTTGGAACTCTTGAGGCAAGAGCAACTTTACGCCAAATTCTCCAAGTGTGAATTTTGGTTGAAGGAAGTCCAATTTCTGGGTCATGTTGTGAGCGACCAGGGTATCAAAGTGGATCCCGCCAAGCTTGAAGCTATCATCAAGTGGAAGACCCCACTACTCTAACTCACATCCACCAATTTCTAGGTCTCGCCGGTTACTACCGAAGATTTATTGAAGGATTTTCTCTGATTGCGCGTCCTTTGACCGCACTGACTCACAAAGGGAAGAAGTTCATTTGGGAACCCGCACACGAATCAGCATTTCAAACCTTGAAGCAGAAGTTGACCACCGCACCTATCTTATCTCTTCCTGAAGGCAATGATGATTTCGTTGTTTATTGCGATGCTTTAAAAAGTGGTTTTGGTTGTGTGCTGATGCAACGTACAAAGTTTATTGCTTATGCTTCTCGTCAACTGAAGATTCACGAGCGGAACTACACAATGCACGATCTCGAGCTTGGAGGCGTTGTCTTTGCATTAAAGCTGTGGAGACACTATCTTTATGGAACTAAGAGCACTATTTTCACCGATCATAAAAGCCTCCAGCACATCTTCGATCAGAAGCAACTGAATATGAGACAGCGTCGATGGATCGAGATGCTGAATGACTATGATTGTGAACTTCGTTATCACCCTGGCAAGGCCAATGTTGTAGCTGACGCTTTGAGCCGAAAGGAGAGGATAGCACCTCTTCGTGTTCGGGCCTTGAACATCACCATACATTCAAATCTCAACAGCCAGATCCGAGTAGCCCAAGATGAGGCTCTCAAGGAGGAGAATATATCTCATGAACACCTGAACATTCTCGTCTCTCTATTCGAGGTTAAGGAGACTGGACTTCGATATTTTGCCGGAAGGATTTGGGTACCTCTTTATGGAGATCTACCAAACCTTATACTAGATGAAGCCTACAAGTCGAGATATTCGATTCATCCCGGAGCGGGTAAAATGTACCACGATCTTAAAGAACAGTATTGGTGGCCAAATCTTAAGAAGGACGTTGCAACTTATGTTGGTAAGTGTTTGACTTGTTCGAAAGTTAAGGCCGAACATCAAAGACCTTCTGGGTTACTTCAACAACCGGAAATCCCACAATGGAAGTAGGAAAGGATAACAATGGATTTTATCACCAAGCTACCAAAGACGGTGGGCGGATACGATACCATCTGGGTTGTCGTTGACCGTCTTACCAAATCTGCACACTTCTTAGCTATGAAGGAAATGGATACGATGGAGAGACTCGCTCAACTATACATCAAAGAGGTTGTATCTCGTCATGGTGTACCCTTATCGATCATCTCAGATCGCGATCCCCGTTTTGCTTCCAGATTTTGGCATTCTTTACAAGAAGCCATGGGAACCCGTCTCGACATGAGTACTGCAAATCACCCACAAACCGACGGGCAAAGTGAACGCACAATCCAGACTTTGGAGGACATGTTGCGTGCATGTGTCATTGATTTTGAAAAGGCCTGGGAAAGGCATTTGGCACTCGCCGAATTTTCTTACAACAACAGTTATCACTCGAGCATTAATGTCGCACCTTTTGAAGCGTTGTATGGCTGCAAGTACCGATCTCCTATTTGTTGGGCCGAAGTAGGCAAAAATCAAATCACTGGACCCGAGGTAATCCATGAAACAACGGAGAAGATTGCTCAGATTCAAGCGAGACTTAAGACGGCCCGTGATCGTCAAAAGAGTTATGCCGACCTCAAACGTAAAGACTTTGAATTCAACGTCGGTGACCGTGTAATGTTGAAGGTTGCACCTTGGAAAGGTGTGATTCGTTTTGGAAAATGTGGAAAGTTAAACCCACGATACATTGCTCCTTTTGAAATCTTGGAACGTGTTGGACCCGTTGCTTACCGTTTGGATCTCCCAACTCAATTGAGCTCAGTTCATCCTACCTTCCACATATCAAATTTGAAGAAGTGTCTTGCTACACTAGAACTTGTCATACCACTGGAAGAACTTACGATTGATGACAAACTCCACTTCGTGGAAGAGCCTGTTGAAATTATGGACCGTGAGGTCAAAACTTTGAAACGCAACAAGATTTCGATCGTCTGAGTACGATGGAATGCCAAACGAGGACCTAAGTTTACCTGGGAGCGAGAGGATCAAATGATGCAGAAGTACCTCACCTTTTCCCAACTCCTCCATCTACCTCAGCTTAAAATTTCGGGACGAAATTTTCTTTAACAGGTGGGTAATGTAACAACCCTGGATTTTCCAATGTTTATTTATTAATATTTATTATTAATACTTGCGCTTTAATAAATGTATTTATATACATTTACTTGTTATCGTATTTAACTTTACTTGGCCCGACTAGTCTTTGTGACACGCGTACTTTTCACGAATAATATTTTTGAATATTATTTACATTCATGATTATTTCTTTATTAATCATTTTAATTAACCAAGGTTAGTAGTTAATTACTTGGGCTTTATTTATTTAAATTTCACACTTACTTATACTTGGGCTTTTATTTATAGTTTTGGACTAGTAAGCCCATTCTACACTCTTATTGGACTTGTGAGCCCAACATATTAGCTAGTATTACATTAGGAATAATCTTGTATTAATTAGCTTAATGAAGAGACAAATTACACAAGCATGCATGCATTCTTTTCAATACTTTTAACCTTATTACTTCTCCTAGTATACAACAACATCCCACACTTGAAAGTTGGCAAGTTGACTTCCCCATTTAACTCATTTGGGCTGTGAACTTCAAAGGGATGGAGGGAGTTCAAATTTCTTTTATTTTGTTACTTATTACTTACATTTCACTTCATTTTTCACATACTTACTTGTACTTACTTTTCTCTCTAGCATTTTCTCTCAAAACTAGTAAGTAACAACAAAATTCTTCTTCTTTCTTTCTTCTAAAAACCGAATACTAGCAAGAGTTCATCATCATTTATTTGTTTAATTACATGTTGTTGTTTGGTGGTTATTATTCAAGATCAAACTTCCTAGTTTGCATCTTCATGGATCTTGATTACTTTCACTTCTTTGTTGATGAAGAACCAAGAACAAGAACTCAAACTTGTTAGTTTGTGGTTCTACCTTTAAGTGGTTACAAAACTAAAAGTTCATAAGTTTTATAATCTTCTTTATGTTTATGTTTTGTAGACTTGAATTCTTAAGATCTAAACTTTGGTTTGAATCTTCTCAAGTATGAAATAAATATAAATATAATACTTGTAGATCTAGTTTATTTCTTCATTTCGTATTATTTAAAGTTGTAATATTGTTAATTTGGTCAAGTATTACTAGTTAATCTTGATCTCATATTTCTTGAAACTACTTTGTAAGTTCAAGAACATGTAAGTAAACTTTTTGATTATAACTTTGTACACTTCTGTTAGATCTAGACTTTTGGGTCTAGGATCTTCAAGATCTAACTAAGAACTATGTTCTACAACTTAAGATCTTGATTATATAAGTTTACTTTTTTGTAACTTAATATTACATGTATAACTTTTGTATGTGTTGGATCTAAGATTTTGATGTAACTTTGGTTCATCAAACTTCATACAACCCTTAAGTGAGTTGTGCTACATGTCTTAGACTTGCACTTGTGTTATAATGGTAAAAACTTGGTAAAGATGATGCAAACACATCAACGAGTTGTACACTTGAAGCTATAAGCATCAAGGATGAGAATCGTGATGAGCATCAAGCACTAAGAACCCACCGGAACACCTTTAGCTACTGTTTTTTGGAACTGATCAGAATACCTGGGCTACTGTAAAGTTGATTTTCAGTTATCTCTGTTCGAGTAGATAATTTTTCATTTAAGACTCGTCTTAATCCGAGTTACGGTTTAGGATCTATGGCCCTCCGAACATCACTATGTCCTTTTAACGTTGTGCTGTAAATTCTGACCTACTCGCACTTAGACCGTCTCCACGGTCAAATGAAGAAGATTTTGCTTCTAGAATTTTTACAGCAACTAAATGACTTATATACGGAGCCATGGCCACTGGTCTCACCTTATTTCAGTTTGTATAGAGGCCGTGGCGACTGATCGAAGTTAGCCTTTGATTTAAACTCTTCTCTAGAATGAAACTTACTTTACACTTTTTGTTTGATGATGAATGATGATGATACTTAAGACCTAATTTACATACATTTAAACCTATTGGGACGATTTACTGACTTAGTAACTTTTGACTTAGGTTGAGGACTTTCCGGACCTACATACTTGCTTACTTTTCCGAACCAACTTTACTACTACTTTACCACTGTGAGTTATAGCATCCCTTTTTACTTTAACTATTTTGGGAACTGAGAATACATGCGCATTTTACATTTTACATACTAGGCACGAGTACTTAAACTTTATATATGTGTGGGTTATACAACGGCATAAACTTTCCCCTTAGCTCGGTAACATTTAGTCATTGGTTTTTGAACCGGTGAACGCGAATCTTAGATATGGATCCATAGGGTTTGACATCCCCACTCGGGCTAGTAGCGCTAGCATTTAACGGGTGTTTAATACTTCGTAAATATACGCACTCGCCAAGTGTACATTCAGGGGGTTATAAACGTTAAGTTAGTTACCAAGTGCCCACGGTTAAACATATACTTTTCATACTATTTTGAAACGCTCTTTGTAGCACTGAAATCTCGTGGCCTACCTTACATTACTGTTATACTTAAACTATAGCTCACCAACATTCGTGTTGACGTTTTTAAGCATGTTTTTCTCAGGTGCTTAAGGTTGCTTGCTTCCGCTGTTGTACTAGTCTTGCTGATTAGCCACCCGCTGCCTTATTAGAGATGTTACCGCATGAAACATTTTATCTTGCATTCAAACTTTAATACTTTTGAACAATGATTTGTAACGACCTAAGGGTCATGTACTATTATTACTTGCTTCCGTTCATAGAAGCATACTTTTGGTTGTAAAACATTTTACGTTGGTTATGACGTCACCTTTTATCATGAATGCAAACTTGTTTTCAAAACGCATATAGTGTTTGACCTTGTAATGATCATGTTGTTGATGGTCCGTACATGTTGATTTAGTACGGGGCGTCACACATATGACGACATTGAACAAGTGGACAATGCAGGGTTGGCCTCGGATTCACAAACCTATATCATTCGTATATACATTAAAACATATACTCGTAATCAAACAATTTCATATATTATAACTTTATATATTATTTATTTAGTTTGTAAATATAATTGAAAATGATTATTATTTATATAATTTTATATAACTATTATTCATCATTAATAATAATAAAATTGTATATAAGGTTTATATATGATAAAAATATATATTTATATTTTAATTGATATCTTTTATATACAGCTTAATTTATATCTTTTTAATAATAAAAATATAGTGTTATATATTTTTATAAAAACATCTATTTGTAGTGGTTCTGATAATGATAAAATGATAGTAATAATATTGATAGTAATAATAGTAATAATAATGATAATGTTAACTTTTGAAAATGAGAATTGTAATAAGGATAATAACTTTACTACTAACGATAATTTACTAAAAATGATGTTTTTACTAGTAAAGATAACCATAGTAATAGTAATAATAATGATAACTTTAACAATAATACATATGTTAATGATAACAATAATAATAATACAGATAATTACCAAATGATACAAATACTAATAATAATGATAATAATAATAATAATAATAATAGTCATAATCCTAATAATAATCATAATACATATATTAATAGTAGAAATGATAAAATTAATGATAACAATATTAATAATACTAATAGTACTTAATGATAATATCATAACTAATATTCATAATAAAAATAATAATAGGTATAATACTTAATATTAATAATAATAACAACACTCCTACTTAATAATAATAACAAATAATAATAACAATAACAATAATAATAATAATAATAATAATAATAATAATAATAATAATAATAATAATAATAATAATAATAATAATAATTATTATTATTATTATTATTATTATTATTATTATTATTATTATTATAATTAATAACTAATAAAAATAATAGAATTTGAAAACTACCTCAAGTGATAAGCCTTCAAAGATAATAAACGACTTAGAATGGGACTCGAACCCGCAACCTCTCGTTCCGCGCTAACACTCTGAACCGTTGGGCTATTGCCCTGTTTCTGTTTTAACTCAGTTTTGTTTGTTTATAACTCTCTTAAACGTATCATCTTCTTCTTCATCTTTAAAATTGACCAGAGGTACCAAGAGCATCGAACGAATTTTCAAACAAGATTTTAAAAGATTGAAATTTAATTATAACGACCCATAGTTGGAACATTAATTCAACAGTTACACAAAAAAAAAATTAAAAGAATAGCAGCTGCATCCGTCGCTGTTTCAATATAAAAGAAAAAATTTTAATCTCGCATTTGAGGTTGTTTTGGACAAAACTTACAACATGAATTAGGTTCCAAATGGTTCGTAAACACTTTCTGAATCATCAATTTTACCAGCAATATCAAAACAAATTCGTATTTTGCAAAGAACAAATCTGTTGACTTTTTATTTTGGAAGTTTGACTCTTGAATTCGTAATCGATATAAGGAATTAGGACTTGAAAAATTGCAGATAGTTCGACCAACAGATTCCTAATACATCTACAATTTTGGATTTTTGAAGACTGAGTTGAAATTGAGATTTTGAAAAGAAAAAAAAATACGTTCAGGGGAACTATCTGTTATTGGCTTTCTGTTTTCAATTACCTTCCCCTCTTTGATTGACAGTCGACGAATACAATATGTAAACAATAATGTTCATGTGTATCGACAATTTGAAGCAGTATAGTTGGTTGTTATCTAGTGTTAAAGGTCGATAGGTTCTCAATCATATACAGCAGATAAGGAAACAGATAATAGGTTAGGTTCTAAATAGATATATAAGTTAGTTAAATTCGTACGTTTTACTGAATTTGATAACAGATAATTTTGGAGACAAACACAAAAAACGAAAACTGGATGGGGATGTTAACAAAATTCGATTCATGTATCTGATTTTACATATGTACTTAATTTTAATAATTATTAAGTAAAAATACATTAATAATAATAATACTTTTCATATTAGTAATATTACTAAAAAAATAATATAAATATCAAGTAGTAATAATAGTTATTAATAATGATATTAATAATGATATTAATAATAATAAAATTAATGTTAGTAATAATAAGTTGCTTTTATAATAACCCTAGTTACACAATTTTAGTAATTTTAGTAATGGTTATAATACTAATAATATAAATAATAATATTTATATTTATATTAATGATAATAATAGTAATTAATAATAATAATAATAATAATAATAATAATAATAATAATAATAATAATAATAATAATAATAATAATAATAATAATAATAATAATAATAATAATAATAATAATAATAATAATAATAATAATAATAGTATTAACACTGATAATACTAATTATTAATGATAATCATTATTGATAATAATGTTAATAATAATGATGATAATAATAATATTAAAAATGATACTTATAAGCTTAATATCACATATCAATATTTACATAGACTGTAATATTCTAATTTCTTCATATAATATTTATAAATGATATATATATATATATATATATATATATATATATATATATATATATATATATATAGATTTATTTTAATAACAACTTTATTATATCGTTTATTAGTTTACAAATTAGATTTACAATTACATCATATACTTTCTCAATTTATATTTTAAAGTATTACTATAATACTATTTTATTAATTTATATCATATTTACTAACTATAATCTATTGAGTCTTTAATATCTGTTAACATATATAATATTTCTTATGTAGAGAATTTATATATATATTTACATATTTATTTACGCACAATTATTCGTGAATCGTCGAGCATAGTCAAAGGGTAACTAAATCCATGTAAACAGTTCAAAAGTTTTGAGACTCAACATTACAAACTTTACTTATCGTATCGAATCCGTATTAAGATTAAGTTTAAATTTGATTGGAAATTCCCGGTTTGTCACATATTGCTCCATTTTTGAAGTATTTTTCTAGGATCTATTACACAATCTAAATCTATAATATTATCTACTCCTAACATTGTTTGTGATAATTTAAACTCATTGGGTGGTTTTGTTTTCCATTTTCCTTTTCTTTTATAATATCCTTGTCTGTATGCATATTCATCCGATTCTAGAGGAGTATTAGGATGATCTCTTTTAATGGCGTGTAATTCGTATGTGGATTAAAAGTTGATCCTTCTTCATTTTTCACTTCTTGTGAAAAAACTGGATTATTCTCATTATCCGAATCTAATTCAAATATTACTTCTTCGTTTTCTATATTTATTGGGTTAGCTAATTCTGTTGAACTATTTATTTCCTTTTGTATTATTGATAATTGTTCTATCATCGATTGTATTTCTTCCATTTTATATTTTATAGGGTTTTTCTAACGAATTTTGAACTTGTCTTTCTCTTAATAATTCCACTATTTCTTGTTTTGTTATACATTTACATTCATTTTTCTTAAGATTATTAAGTTTATATATAATATCTTGTATTTTATTATTATCTATTGAAACTAATTCTTTTTGTTTGTTCTGTTATATTTTTTATTTTTATTATTTCCTTTATTATATTATCGATATCCTTTAATGTATTATTTAGAGTTTGTTGTTTATTGCATCCTATATAATGTATTAGACATTGTAACAGATCTGTTATATTATTTAGTTGAGGATTCATTGTATGATATAAGTGAGAAAAATTGTTATTATGTGTCAAACACTCTTCGAATTATTGGTTTATATGTACCTCTTTGTATGTTAATACCTTTCCATATATAAATTTTTCGGAATAACAATTATTTTCTTTATATTTTTTCGAAAATTGTTTTAAGTATTCTGTTTCAGGGTTTATTAATCTTGTGGATATTTCTTCATTCTTATTGAGATAGTCTTCTATGAATATTTTAAGTTTTTCAACTTCTTGTGATATAGTCGTGTTAAACATTAGTATCTTAATGTTTTTTTCTCTTCTTCCTCCCCAACAAGGGAACGTGCTTCCTACGCTCTGAATTTGTCTTCTGGAACTGATATTGCTTGTTTGTTGAATAATCTTCCTTTTTGGTTACGATTATTTTGAGTATATAATGCGAATTGCTATTCGGAAATTTAAAAGTTCAACAATTCTTGAGCTTATGTATTCTTGAAAAATTTTGTAAGTGACTAAACTTCCTACGAAAATGTAGGAAGTATTCTTGGTTTCGATAGAAATGTATTCTTAGTTTTATAAGTAAATATATCTTTATTTCATAACTTTAAAAGTTTTGTAAGTGTCTAAACTTCCTACGAAAATGTAGGAACTGCGGGTTCGTGATTGTAGTTACGAATCGTTAATGGGTGATGCTTCGTACATGTAGGACCAAATTCATTTTCTTAAAACTAAAATGATCTGCCAAAGATTTTCATTCATTCCTTATCATTTCAATTTCAATAAAGTTTACACCTTTCTTCTATTTCCACACCTTTCCGTTCTTAATCCTCATTCTTGGCGTTATTACTGTTCTGGTTCAACCAAGAATACTTGTGTTGCTCCCAAAGTCACTAAGCTCAGTGATGCCCTCCAACTGTTTGATAAAATGATTCACAGAAAACCTCAACCATCCATTACCGAATTTCATAAATTGATTACTGTTATTGCAAAGATGAAACATTAATTTATAGGGCATTCCTTCTAATATCTATACTATCACCACTTGTATGAACTGCTATTGCCGCCTGAATCAAGTCACTAGTGGTTTTTGCATTATTAGCCACTATATTCAAGCAAGGGCTTACACCTACTTTGACAACCTACAATATTCTCATTAAGACTATTCCTAACCCTGACTGTGATGTCAGAGTCGGATTGTGCACATTTTGGTGAAAAAGTGGGTTTTTGACTGTGACTGTATCTGACTCCCGTTAACCCAAAATGTCAAGTTTTTGTGTCAAATATTTGGAGGGTGACGTGGTAAAATCTGATTGAAAATTGAGTGGGAAAAAATAAATTAAATATAAATATAAAATGGCAAAAACCTGTGATTGGCTCAACCAAATCTCACACTACCGTCATAATACCAACTAACGGAAGTTGGCGTCAATTTTTGACGCCGGGTTAACAGCGTCAATCTCTGTCAATCTCCTCCACCTCATCTCACGCCCTCTTTCTGACGCCGATTTATGTCCAGTCTAATGGGCTTGTTATGGCAGATAACGTTTTTGAAGGTGTTGAATTATTTAAGAAAATGATTAGAGAAAAAATATGTGAACCTGACCATGTTACATATGGCACTGTCATTAATGAGCTTTGTAAAGTAGGTTACACCACCATGGCACTTGAGTTGCTCAAATTCATGGAAGATGGCTCGTGTAAACCTACTGTACCGGCATACAATACAATCATTGACGACATGTGCAAAGACATGATGGTTGATCGTGCTCTAGAACTCTTCACTAAGATTATTGAAAAAGGTATACACACAAATGTTATCACTTGCACCTCCTTGATTCATGGTCTTTGTAACTCTGGTCGACATAATGAGGCTGCAAGAATGTTGATAGATATGAAGGAACAAGGGGTTCTTCCAGGAGTGCAAACTCTTAATATATTGATAAACTCCTTCTGCAAGCAAGGATTCGTGAAAGATGCAGATCTTGTTGTGCAAGAAATGGTAAGAAAAGGTCTACATCCAAATGTATTCACTTATAATGCACTAGTTGACGGATACTGTTTACGTTGTGAACTAGATAAAGCCAAAAGAGTTCTTGATCAAATGGCAGAGAAGGATATTTTGCCTAAAATCATCACCTATAGCAGTTTAATGAATGGATATTGTAAGGAGAAAAGAATCAATGAGGCCGTGAATCTTTTTTGAGAAATCCAAGACAATGGCATAATTCTTGATAGTGTTGCTTACAATAGTTTGATGCAAGGTTTGTTACAATCAGGGAATCTTGCAGCCGCTATAGAACTATTTAATGAAATGCAAGCTAAGGGTCTAATTCCAAACATAGTAACTTACCGTATATTGTTACATGGAATGTGTACAAACTCTCGGTGTTCTGATGCTTTGGTTGTGTTTCGTTCGTTGAGAAGCAATGAGTTGATAAATGATGTAGTTATGTATAATTTCTTAATGGTTGATTTTAGAAAATGTGGGAAGCCTCGGTTAGCAATGAATTTGTTTGATGAACTTTTGTTAGAAGGATTGAAACCGGATGCTAAGATTTACACGGTGATGTTACGTATGCATTGCCAAGAAGGGCTATTTGATAAAGCTAAAGAATTCCTTACGAAGATAGAAGAGACTGGTTTTTTTCCAGATTCTATCACTTTTAATGTTATCCTTCAAGAGTTGTTGAAGAAAAATGAGTGTGAAGAGGTCGAGATCTTTTTAGAGGAAATGATAAACCGGGTTTCATGTCTGATGCTACTACTTTTGGGATGTTACTGCAACTAATCCCAAATGTAGGACAAGAGTCTCATATGCGAACTATCATTCTAAAGATAAAAAGTGCTGAAAGATAAATTAACTTTAGACTAACTGCCATTTTTAAATTATTTAAGAGTTAGCAAGTCTCAGTAGCGTACAATGACCGAGTAAAAGATTTAGACATGTTATTGTTATCAATATATTAACCTTCTGGGCAACCCCAACCATGCTATGTGTACCTTATAACATTGACAAGAACAAGCATTTTGTCTCTTGTTAGCAACTATTATTTAGTTAATATATATCTATTAAGGATGATCAGTTGATTTGCTCTTCTTATATACTAACATTTGTAAATAGGATGGAGAATTCAGATATAAGAAGTTTAAAGGCGAAATCATTAGGTACTTTTTTAGGTTCGAGTCATTCGATATAGTATAGAAAATGTCACATTGTAGGAGGTCACATAATATAACATCATTGTCAGTTACCTTCATAAATTACATCAAAGTCCAATTTTAGGACATTGGGGCTACCTCTTGGGTTTTGGTTTTAATTTTAATTTTTAGTTTTGTACAGTTGTTCTTTTTTAAGTTTGGATGGATCCATTTCGTATATCCAAACAACAACGATCAATGAGCACCCAGATGAAATTGCCATGGTGTATTATGTTTCATCCTTTCGAACCATACTGTGCAATGTTTTCTCTCATAATAGAACGGAATTTTGACGAGTTGGTGTTGAACTCTTGCTATGAGGTCATTGATGTTGCTTTTCGTCGTCTTCTGCTAAATTTCGTAAAAAAAAAAAAAGGGGGCCAGTTTATGTAGCCATGCTCAAACCCGTATTAATGATCACTGCAGTTATCATGGGTATTGTGTTTCTTGGTGTCAATATTAATGTTCTTTTACAAGCTTTACTCTATAGTAAAGGTGGCAATTATGACCCATTTACTTATAAATGGGTCAATTTTACTTTGTTTAATCTTTATTGGCTCAAATAGGTTTGGGTAAAACGGGAAGACACATTACTCCGAAATTGTTATATAAATGTTTGTAGTCTAGTAATATAGTTCATTTAATCATATTTAGCACATTAAAAAAGGTAAAAAACTATCGCAACCATTTTGACCCATCTGCCCCATCACCACCCAATTTTACCAGTCTTATTGGAGTAACAAACCATCACTAGATAGCCCAGTGGTTGGGGCCCTGAGTTCCTTGCAAGAAGTCTCAGGTTTGAATCCCGTATGTGACGAATATTTAGTGGTGGCCTGGGAAGGGTTGGAAACAGCCAGGGAGTAATCCTGCTGGGCTGCGTACATTAGAATATGAGGTCGGATTGTTGGGAAATTACGGTCTCATTGATTCCCACCACCCAGCCCAACAATAATAGTAAAGAAATAAGAACAATACACAACACAATATTTAACGTGGAAACTCCAAAACAGGAGAAAAACCACCGGCCCCCAAAGAGAGAAATACACTATATCACAAATTGTTACAATGATATAGACGACTCTCTTAAGCCAACTACACTCTCCAAAATATTTAACTAATATAACTCTCAAACAAGGGTAAGAAATAAAGAAATAATCAAATACTTAAAGTGTATTGATTGGTGCAATTTGGAATGAAGACTTAACCCCTCTTTTATAACCAAGCAAGTCCCCTCCAACTTTTTCCTCCCAACAATGTGGGATAACATCCTTCACAAATACTATGCAACCATGTCCAATTCTTCTAACCAAAACTATATCCAACAAATCTCCACCTTTTGGATAGAAGAAGATAACCATGCTTCCATATTGCAAGGATAACCGATGTAGACGCTTCCTCAACGACAACTTCAAGATCTTCATCTTCATTGTTGGAGATATGGAGAACTTTAAACAATTATAGGGAAGATTCCAGGAAACTCACACGAAGCTTCCACGAAGTTGTTAGGAAACTCACATGTAGCTTCTACGAAGTTGTTAGGAAACTCACATGTAGCTTCCACGAAGTTGTGAGGAAATTCACATGTAGCTTCTACGAAGCTGCCAGGAAACTCACATGTAGCTTCCATGAAGCTGTCAGGAAACTCACATGAAGCTTCAAGGAATTGTTTTTAGCTTACTCTTTAAACCATTCTATAAATAGACCCTCTTGTAACTCATTGTAAACACACCACAAATATTCAGTAAATACATTCTCTAGTTGGTCCGTGGACTAAAGCAATCACAACGATTGCATATAACCACGTTATCTCTTGTGTCGATTTACATTTCTTGCATTTATAATCTTTCGTTCATTAAGTGGGTTAGTAATCTTGTAGAATTACTATCGGTGAGTGATCTTGTTGAATCACTTGCGTTGTTTTGGGTCCTAATATCCTTACAACTGGTATCAGAGCTCAAGGTTTCGACTTTGGGTACGATGGCGGAAGACGGAAAGTTTAGAATCGACCGATTCGATGGGAGAGACTTTGGCTTTTGGAAGATGCAAATTGAAGATTACTTGTATCAAAAGAAGCTACACCAACCCTTGTTAGAGACCAAGCCTGAAAGCATGAACGATGCCGATTGGACGCTTTTGGATCGTCAAGCTTTAGGCGCTATTCGTCTTTCACTTGCTAAGAATGTTGCATACAACGTTGTGAATGAGAAGACGTCATTTGCTTGCTTGAAAGCACTCTCTAACATGTATGAGAAACCTACCGCTTCTAATAAGGTATTTCTCATGCGTCAATTGTTCAATACAAAGATGAAGGAAGGTACGAGTGCAACGGATCATATCAATGAATTTAATAATATCGTTTCAAGGCTTGAATCGGTAGAGTAAGTTTGATGATGAACTAAAAGCACTAATCTTCTTTCATCATTACCGGAAAGTTGGTCGGGTACGGTTATCGCGGTTAGTAGCTCTACGGGAACTACTAAGCTAGCGTTTGAAGCAATAAGGGATTTGATTCTTGGTGAAGATACTCGTAGGAGAAACTCGGGGGAATCGACATCCGGTTCTTTGTTAAGTACCGACAACCGTGGTAGGAAATTTGATCGCGGTGAGAAGAAGTGTAGAAATAAGTCTAAGAAGAGGTATCCATCAAAAGATAGAAGTGAAGCTGTTTGTTGGGGTTGCAATCAAAAAGGATACTTTCAAAGGAATTGTAAAAATGGTCCCGCGAAGGGTGTAAACTTGACCGAGGAAGAAAGTGATGATGCACTTTTATGTAGTGTTGAAAATTCTATGGAGTTTTGGATTTTGGATTCGGGAGCTTCGTTTCATGCTACTCATGTCAAAAGCATGATGAAGAATTTTCGTTCATATCAAGGCAAGGTGAGATTAGCGGACGACAAACAACTCAATATAGAGGGCATTGGAGATGTTGTATTGAAGACTACTCTTGGCTCTAATTGGACCTTGAAAAATGTAAGGTACATTCCTAAATTAAAAAGGAAACTTATTTCGGTTGGTCAATTAGATGATGAAAGTAACGCGGTTACTTTTGAAAACCGCCAATGGAAGGTGGTTAAAGGTAGTTGTGTAGTGGCTCGTGGACATAAAAGGGGAACTCTTTATATGGTTGAAGTGTTTGATGAAGACACGGTGGTTGCTACAGTTAATGTTGAGTCCGAATCAACTCTATGGCACCGAAGACTCGGGCATATGAGTGAGAAAGGTATGAAGATGCTTGTTTCAAGTGGGAGAATTCCGGATTTAAAAAAGGTAGAACTTGGGTTTTGCGAACCATGTGTATATGGGAAGCAAAAGAAGGTGACTTTTGGGAAATCGGGAAATGCTCCTAAGTTGGAGAAATTGGAGCTTGTTCATACGGATGTGTTTGGTCCAACCAATGTAGAATCACATGGAGGTTCTCGCTATTATGTCACCTTCATTGACGACTCCACTCGAAAGGTATGGGTTTATTTTCTTAAAGCTAAATCTGATGTATTTAATACATTTGTGAAGTGGAAAGTTATGGTAGAAAATGAGACTAATTTGAAAGTCAAGTGCTTGAAGTCGGATATTGGAGGGGAATATGGTAGTCTTAAGTTTAAAGACCATTGTGCAAAGCTCGGTATTAGAATGTTGAAAACGGTACCGGAGACACTGCAACACAATGGGGTCGCCGAACGTATGAATCGTACGTTAAATGAAAGGGCTAAGAGTATGAGACTACATGCCGGTTTGCCTAAAATGTTTTGGGCGGATGCGGTTAACATGGCGGCTTATTTGATAAATAGGGGACCCTCAACACCGTTGGGTTTCCGAATTCCCGGGGAAGAATGGCAAGGTAAGAAGGTGAGTTATGGTCACCTTAGGATCTTTGGGTGTAATGCATATGTGAAGACCAAAGATGCGGATAGAGACAAGCTTGAAGCTAAGTCAAAGAAGTGTATTTTCATAGGCTACGGGTCGGATGAAATGGGTTATCGTTGTTGGGGTAACGAGGCTAGAAAAGTAATTCGTTCTCGCGATGTTACTTTTGATGAAGATTCGGTCTATGGCAAACCGGAAACAGGGAGTCCTAGACCGGGTCATGTTACTTTTGACGATGTTTCTATTGATGATCTTACAGGTTCTAGTGGGAGTACGGGAAACAATGAATTGCCAATGAACGGTGAGGCGTCGGAAAATGCTAATGATGGGGATGGTTCGGAAAGCAGTGATGATTTCAAACATAGTGCGAGTTCTAGTGATGAGGAGGATACAAATGAAACCGGTCCAACCATTTCGGTTACTCCTACACTAAGACGCTCGACTAGAGTGCCCAAACCTAATCCTAGGTATTCTCCATCAGCAAACTACTTGCTCTATACCGAGAATGGTGAACCCGAAAGTTACTTTGAGGCAAGGAAGACAAAAGAATCCATACAATGGGAGCTTGCCATGAAAGAAGAGATGGGGTCACTTGAGAAGAATAAAACTTGGTCACTAGTGAAGTTACCTCATGATAAAAGGGCGTTGTAAAGTAAATGGGTGTATCGAATCAAGAATGAGTTGGATGGCAAGAAAAGGTACAAGGCTCGTTTGGTGGTTAAAGGCTTTCAACAAAAGAAAGGAGTTGATTACCAAGAGATATTTTCACCGGTGGTGAAGATGACTACTATTCGTTTGGTACTTTCTATGGTTGCATCCGAAGACTTACATCTAGAGCAACTAGATGTGAAGACCGCATTCTTGCATGGTGATCTTGTTGAAGAGATCTACATGAGGCAACCCGAGGGCTTTGAGGTAAAGGGTAAAGAGAAGTGGGTTTGTAAGCTAAAGAAAAGTTTGTATGGATTGAAGCAAGCACCTCGGCAATGGTACTTGAAGTTTGACGAGTTTATGAAGAAGATTGGTTTCTTGATATGTGAAGCGGATCACTGTTGCTACTTGAAGAAATTCAAGTCTTCTTACATAATCTTATTGTTGTATGTCGATGACATGTTACTTGCAGGTTCCAACATGTTCGAAATCAACAAGTTGAAAGGATTACTTTCCCATGAGTTCGAGATGAAAGATCTTGGTGGTGCTAGGCAAATACTTGGCATGAGTATTGTGCGTGATCGTGTGAAGGGTACTCTATACTTATCTCAATCCAAATATATTGAGAAAGTTGTAGAGAGGTTTAACATGGAAAATTCAAAGGCTCGTTCTATGCCTTTGGGTAGCACGATAAAGCTATCGAAAAGCCAATCACCTAAAACGGAAGAAGACAAAATGGAGATGGAAAAGGTTCCATATGCATCGGCCGTGGGTAGTGTTATGTATGTCATGGTTTGTACAAGACCCGATATTGCTCACGCAGTGGGAGTTGTAAGTCGTTATATGTCTAATTCGAGGAAAGAGCATTGGGAAGCGGTTAAATGGTTACTTCGTTATTTGAAATGTACTTCTAATATGGGATTGTGCTTCTCTAAAAGCAATGTCATACTTAGAGGTTATGCGGATGCTAATTTGGGTGGATGTGACGATTCGGGGAAAAGCACTACGGGTTATGTTTTCACAATAGGGAAGACGGCGGTTAGTTGGATGTCTCGACTACAAAAGAGTGTTGCTTTATCAACCACCGAAGTCGAATATATGGCTATTGCAGAAGCTTCTAAAGAGCTTGTTTGGTTGAAAAACTTCTTAGGTGAGTTGGGTAAAAGACAAGACTATTGCGTCTTGAATTGTGATAATCAAAGTGCGGATCATCTTGGGAAGAATCCGGTGTTTCATAGTCATACGAAACACATCAAGATAAGGTATCATTTTATTCGACAACATATAAATGATGGTACTTTATTATTGGAGAAAATCCTTGGTACGAAGAATCCTGCTGATATGTTTACTAAGGTTGTTACGACAGAGAAATTGAGGTTTTGCATTACCTATATTGGTCTTCTAATGAATTGATGAGAGAAGACCCCAACTAGAGAATTAGAGAGTTAATATTCTAACAAGTAGAGTTGAAGACCTTGTATCGAAAGTCTGCTCATCTGAAGTATGTGTTGAGTGTGCGTGTCCCAAATGGAGTTTGGCGGTATAATGGTGGTTTAACATTCTTGGTTAGATCGTTGATATTTTGGGTTGATGAAGGTTGGGTTTGTTCGAAGTCTCCAAGTGGGAGATTGTTGGAGATATGGAGAACTTTAAACAATTAGAGGGAATATTCCAGGAAACTCACACGAAGCTTCCACGAAGTTGTTAGGAAACTCACATGTAGCTTCTACGAAGTTGTTAGGAAACTCCCATGTAGCTTCCACGAAGTTGTGAGGAAATTCACATGTAGCTTCCACGAAGCTGTCAGGAAACTCACATGTAGCTTCCATGAAGCTGTCAGGAAACTCACATGAAGCTTCAAGGAATTGTTTTTAGCTTACTCTTTAAACCATTCTATAAATAGACTCTCTTGTAACTCGTTGTAAACACACCACAAATATTCAGTAAATACATTCTCTAGTTGGTCCGTGGACTAAAGCAATCACAACGATTGCATATAACCACGTTATCTCTTGTGTCGATTTACATTTCTTGCATTTATAATCTTTCGTTCATTAAGTGGGTTAGTAATCTTGTAGAATTACTATCGGTGAGTGATCTTGTTGAATCACGTGCGTTGTTTTGGGTCCTAATATCCTTACATTCATGCCGTTGACATTATCTCCCATGAGACAAAACTTGCATCTTCATCGAACATTGTCAAGACCTGACAATCATTGTCATAACAGACAATCATAACTCTAAACAGAATTATCATACCCCACCATAAAGAGTATCACACTTAGAATATCACATTCCAAGCATTTCACCTCGGCACATGTTGTATAACCAGCTGAACAGTTATGGTGCAACTTCCTGTTTGGCTTTCCCTGGAAGTTTCATCAGCTACAACATCAGTTTTCACCACACAACCTACACCAATGCCAAACCACGTCCCCGGCCTTATGCAAAGAATTTGGTGACCTTATGGCCAACAAATTCGAAATGAGCATGCTTGACCAGCTTAATTTCTTCTTGGGGTTACAAGTAAAACAAGAGAACGTGCTTCCTACGCTCTGAATTTGTCTTCTGGAACTGATATTGCTTGTTTATTGAATAATCTTCCTTTTTGGTTACGATTATTTTGAGTATATAATGCGAATTGCTATTCGGAAATTTAAAAGTTCAACAATTCTTGAGCTTATGTATTCTTGAAAAATTTTGTAAGTGACTAAACTTCCTACGAAAATGTAGGAAGTATTCTTGGTTTCGATAGAAATGTATTCTTAGTTTTATAAGTAAATATATCTTTATTTCATAACTTTAAAAGTTTTGTAAGTGTCTAAACTTCCTACGAAAATGTAGGAACTGTGGGTTCGTGATTGTACTTACGAATCGTTAATGGGTGATGCTTCGTACATGTAGGACCAAATTCATTTTCTTAAAACTAAAATGATCTGCCAAAGATTTTCCTTCATTCCTTATCATTTCAATTTCAATAAAGTTTACACCTTTCTTCTATTTCCACACCTTTCCGTTCTTAATCCTCATTCTTGGCGTTATTACTGTTCTGGTTCAACCAAGAATACTTGTGTTGCTCCCAAAGTCACTAAGCTCAGTGATGCCCTCCAACTGTTTGATAAAATGATTCACAGAAAACCTCAACCATCCATTACCGAATTTCATAAATTGATTACTGTTATTGCAAAGATGAAACATTAATTTATAGGGCATTCCTTCTAATATCTATACTATCACCACTTGTATGAACTGCTATTGCCGCCTGAATCAAGTCACTAGTGGTTTTTGTGTTATTAGCCACTATATTCAAGCAAGGGCTTACACCTACTTTGACAACCTACAATATTCTCATTAAGACTATTCCTAACCCTGACTGTGATGTCAGAGTCGGATTGTGCACATTTTGGTGAAAAAGTGAGTTTTTGACTGTGACTGTATCTGACTCCCTTTAACCCAAAATGTCAAGTTTTTGTGTCAAATATTTGGAGGGTGAGGTGGTAAAATCTGATTGAAAATTGAGTGGGAAAAAATAAATTAAATATAAATATAAAATGGCAAAAACCTGTGATTGGCTCAACCAAATCTCACTCTACCGTCATAATACCAACTAACGGAAGTTGGCGTCAATTTTTGACGCCGGGTTAACAGCGTCAATATCTGTCAATCTCCTCCACCTCATCTCACGCCCTCTTTCTGACGCCGCTTTATGTCCAGTCTAATGGGCTTGTTATGGCAGATAAGGTTTTTGAAGGTGTTGAATTATTTAAGAAAATGATTAGAGAAAAAATATGTGAACCTGACCATGTTGTCAAATATGGTGGCTTGGTAGGTGGATTTGTGGTCAAATACTCACATGTATTTGATGGTATATGTGATACAATTAAGACTTTCATGCCATGCAAACTTTACCAACCTCAATCTCATTTACTATAAATAGAGGTATGAGATGGTTCATTTTATTCATCCCAAAATTACAAGATTACTTATATACTAAAAGAAATAATTAGAGAGTTTGTGAGTAATCTCCTAATTACAAGAGATATAAAGATTATTATTTATCCTTGTAGTTAGAGAGAAAGTGTAATTCCTTTTTTCTTATTAGTGAAACGTTTCTTTCCTTGCCCGTGGTTTTTACCCTATTGGGGTTTTCCACGTTAAATCTTGGTGTTCCTTTATTGTCATTATTTCGAGTATTACTAGCGGTTTGCTATAATTCGGTGTCGCTTTTCTCAACAAGTGGTATCAGAGCTAAGGTTCTAATATCTAGTGTGTATTAATCTACTTATCGTATGCTCTGTGGTTGCCACTGGAGTGGATCGTCCACATCAGAAAATAAGTAAGATTAATTTCACTCGATAAAAGTTCTCGGGTACTATTTCTCAAGAAAAATAATATTGTCGAAAAGAAGATTGTAATTATAGCAATGTCTACGAAATTTGAAATTGAAAAGTTCAATGGGAGTAACTTCTCATTATGGAAGCTAAAGATGAAAGCTATCCTGAGAAAGGATAAGTGTTTGGCGGCCATCATTGAACGTTCCGCCGAAGTCACTGATGAAAAATGGGAAGAGATAGACGGCCAGGCTATCGCAAATCTTCATCTGGAACTAGCAGATGGCGTTTTGTCTAGCATAGAAGAAAAGAAGACGGCGAAAGAGATTTGGGATCACCTCGTAAAATTGTACGAGACCAAATCACTCCACAACAAGATATTCCTTAAGAGGAAACTTTATGCGCTACGCATGAATGAATCTACTTCAGTTAATGAGCACATTAATTCTTTGAATACTCTATTTTCTTAACTCGCTTCATTAAGCTGCAATATAGAGCCAAAAGAACGTGCTGAACTTTTACTTCAGAGTCTACCTGATTCATATGATCAACTCATTATTAACTTAACCAATAATGTTCTCTCGGAGTATCTAGTCTATGATGAAGTTGCGGCTGCTATTCTAGAAGAAGAAAATCGGCGTAATAACAAGGAGGACAAACAGGCCGGTTCACGACAAGTGGAGGCCTTATTGGTGTCAGGAGGGAGATCAACGGAACGTGGCCCAAGTGGGAGTCACAATCACGGTAAACCAAAGTCTAAAAAGAAAAAGACCTATACATGCTACAATTGTGGCAAGAAAGGTCACCTGAAGAAGGATTGTCGAAGTTTAAATAACTCAAATCCTCAAGGAAATATTGCAAGCACTTCAGATGATGGGACTGCTTTGGTTAGTGAGGCAGTGGTAGCAAATGAAGGCAGAAAGTGTAACGACCCGGAAATTTCTGAACAAATTTAAACTTAATCTTTATATGGTTTCGATACGATAAGCAAAATATGTAATGTTGAGTCTAGAAAATTTTGAAACGATGTCCATATATTCAATTGACCATCGACTGTTTCCGACGATTCACGAACAACTAATTGTAAATAGATTCGTGTGTATTTAAATATATATGTATATATAAATATAATTAATTTAAAAATTTGAGTTTTTGCTGAATACTTTTATCCGCCACTGATTTCAAACAGTGCACGGGATACCTGTACGTACTATTAGTGCATATATATTTTTATGAATTTACGTTGTATCAGGATAAGTTCATGTCTAGTTTATAGTTATATTTATATGTATATTTAGTCTATTATGTAAAGCTCATTCACTAAATATTTAATATAATGAGTGTAGAAGGGTCCATCATTTGTAAAATCAATCAATTTTACGTAGTAGGCAAGTGAATCCAAATTAAATCTATGAGGTGATGAGCTGTTTACCATTCAAGAATAATGACATATTGATATTCTATATGTGTTCTTTTCAATTACAATTACGTGTAAAAATCCATATACATATAAAATGATATTAAACTTATTATTTAATATTTATATTATTGTTTGTGTTCCCACTTTTAAATTCTGATTACAATTACAGTTAGTGTAGATTGATTAGATATTTAGTTTCTAACATGTAGGAATCCAATGTTAATACTGTGCAAAACTTTTCACAATTGGAATTATATAAAGGCATACTAGATATAGATATGAGTTACATACTCACTCAATCAACACACCCATCTATATTTTTTTTTTACTCATATCACCAAGAGTCACCTTGCACCACCCTTGAAAACATTACCACCCTCATTGTCATATATAACTGTCACCATGTTTATCTTATTTCCCTTGTTTAATTGTTCACAACCATCGACACCATAAAACCATCACTTAAAACCACTTGATTACTTTTGTTTTCGTATAAGTTTCAAACCCAAACAACCACACACCACCATCATCTAAAGGTATATGTTTTTTTTTTTCATTTAGTCCGACAAACCACCACTCTTGCTCTCCTATCCCTTTCCTTTTCTTCTCCGATGAATCAACACCACTTGTGTTATTTTTCTTTGACGAGCTAGAACCCATCGAATATAATTATGACTATCCTTCCATTTTCTTTTCGATCGTCACCCATTTAACCACCATAAACCCACCACATAACCATGAAAACATGCTTTTGTTTCGGTTATAATCCAAACCATCGATCACCTTAACAAGCCATCAAAAATTTCATGTTTCCTTTCATTATTCGAGCACCATGAAAGCCACAACAAGAAGCTGATGTACCACTGTTAACCGCCACCACCATGCCACCTCCATAATCTCACCTGCACCCCTTGAAATCACCACGACCAACCATGATCTCACTGCTCGATAACCATCACCACTACCATTCTATTTCCTTCTACCATACCTGAAATCTCAACCTACAACCTCTAAATTTACTACTGTTACGTGTAAATTTTCTGTTTCTTGCATCCTGCTCAAACTAAACCGACCCAAACACAAGGTGAAACTGCAAATTGCGAGTGATATTAAAGTTACCGCACGTTTTCTTTTGTTTCCTTTCACCTGGACCTACAATCACGAGATGGGTTATCTTTCAATTAATCATTCAATAATTGTCTTTTATTTGTGTAAAAGGGAATTGCAAAAGTGACGTGTAAAGGCCAATGTAATCAAGTCTTGATCAATTAAACCGCTGGGACCTAATGTCGATTAAAATTATTAACTGGATGTGGGTCCGTAAACATTGATACAAAAGTAGTTTCTTGTTTAAAAACTTGAATGGGTGGGATGATGTTAATCATAACTTCATGTGAAAATAAAGAAAACGAAGTTGGTGGGAATGAGATAATTTCCCTTTTCTTTTGATGATGATTATACAAAACAGATAAACATTATGATAATAAGGTTATAAAGTTTTGATAATGATTTGATGACAACTTGATAGTGATCGAATTGATATGTTTATCTTTATTTTTCTGGCCGTCCCACTAACAAAGTATCCAAGGTTCGATTTGATTTTTGTGTTACTTGGGCCGATGCATATTAGATGGGCCAAAACAGTTTAACCCTTTTGGGCCAAGAGGCCTGTTAGATTTTCCTGTTAGGCCGAGAGACAGAAGTGACATTGGGCCGTGATACTTGAGTCCATTAAACAAATTGACTCGGCCGAAAAATATAATTATACGGGATATATAAATGGTATCCGTTTATATCAGAAAAAGAAAAACAGAAACTAGAGGAATGGTAGGGAGTGTTGTTGGGGAGCAAGAGGTCATGGGTTCGAGCCCAGTTGGATGCACTTCTTTTTAAGGGCCTTTTCTAAGGTAGTTTCCTTTTTAGAAGTTATTATTATTAATATTTAGTATTATTATTATTGTTATTATTATTATGGTTATAATTATTACCATTAGTATTATCATTAATTTGATTATTATTATTTCTAATATTAAAAATTTTTAGTATCATTAACTAACACTTATTATTATTATTATTATAATTATGGCAAATAAATTATTACTAATATTAATACCATTACAAAATACTAATATTTAGTAATATTATTATTATTATTATTAAAAAAAAAATTAATATGAGCATTGTATCATTAGTATGATTATCATGATTAGTGTTAATATAGTTATTATTATTATTATTATTAGTAAATCAGTATTGTTTCAAAACTACATTTTATACAAATAAATATTTTATGTATAAAATATACTTATTACATATATTAATATTTCACATAACTATATAGATAAAACTTACTAATATTATTTATTTAAAAACGTACATATAACAAACTATTGATTTTAAATAAAACACTAAACAAATATGTATATAAATAAATATGGATATACTAATATAATTATATAGGTATTAAACATTTTGAATATATACACAAATTAAATATATATATAATATATAAATTAAGATATAATAAATAAATTTGTTCGATTACGAATATGTGTATTAATAAAGATACAAATGATATAGGTTCGTGAATCTGAGGCCAACCTTATACTTGTTAAATGACGTCATATGTATTTTTACTACAAAATACAGTATGGTGAGTTTCATTTTATCCCTTTTTAATTGCTTTCGCAATATATATTTTTGGGACTGAGAATACATGCGCTGCTTTTATAAAAGTTTTACGAAATAGACACAAGTACTTAAAATACATTCTACGTTGAGTTGTACCATGGCATATCTCTTTATACTTGGTAACTAATATTTACGTGAGGAGCATAAACGCGAATCCTGTTGATAGATCTATCGGGCTGACATCCCCAACCGGGCTGGACGACCAGTATTCAACGGTTGCACAGTACTTCGTTCTCGTATACTACACTTGGTACGGTGTAGTGGTTATTTAAGAATATGCTGCGATTGCTTATAGTTAAGTATGGTTACCAAGTGCTCAACAAACTTAGAATGCTTTTCATACACTTGCGAGTGTATTATGTTTATGAATATGAAATCTTGTGGTCTATTGAAACTTTTGATAACTGTTGTTACGATAAACCTATGAACTCACCAACCTTTTGGTTGACACTTTTAAGCATGTTTATTCTCAGGTACGAATTAAGTCTTCCGCTGTGCATTTGCTCATTTTAAGGACATTACTTGGAGTCGATCATCGCAATGGGACCAGATGTTGATGATTTCGTCCAGGGGGATAAGGACGAGTTGTTACATGTGGTATCAGAGCGTTGGTCCTAGTGAACCAGGTCTTGCATTAGTGTGTCTAACTGATAGTTGTTGGGATGCATTAGCGAGTCTGGACTTCGACCTTAGCTGCATATTATAAGTATTGTTTATCATTCCTAGTGGAAAATTATCTGCTTATCATTCCTAGGTCTAGACACGACTTTCTGCACTTATTTGATAGATAGAGTACAGATAAATTCATATCTTAGCGTATCTGTTACTGTAGACTTTATCTGACACGTTTCCTTAAATCCCTTCGTAATCTACGGGATATTCTGTACCATATTTAGGTATTCTATACAATTAGAATATCATCCAATATCCGAAAATCTTCTCATATCGAAAAATCCTTTATTCAATCGTACGCAATGGAACTCACCACTAGTTCAAGTCCCTCGAATTCCGATATGGAGTTTCACCTAAGCTCCGAAAGCAGCGTCACCAGAATAAATCACCCAGTCATTCATCCCCAATTCATCTGATGTGTACGTAGTCGACTTAATCAATGAAGACGAGAAGAATGCGATCCTTTTCACCAACCGAATTCACCTTTTGGCGAAGAACCTGATGCACTTACCGGCGAACCTGTCCGAAACACCATTTTCACTCACATTTCCCGAATATCTCGCCACGATTATCTTTTATCTAAAATTCTAAACCTTATTCATCCACTCGTTCCGACCGACAATCATCCCGGAATAATAGAAGAAGTCAACGAACTTCGCGCTCGAGTTGTAGTTTTGGAAAATATGGTGCAAAACCTACCAGCTCCAACAACATCACCGGCACCAACATCAACACCAGTACCATCAACAACCCAAGTTTCAACATCACATGCCTCAATATCTCATTCTGTACCTCGAGCCTAATCATCATTCTATCTACTTTATCTTCTTTTTACATATCGTTCTACATCATTTATCTTCGTTCTACGTGGCGATTATGTAACCTCTAATGTTTTAGAGATTATATATTCCTGTTCTAACAGTAAATCAAATGAGATTAATATCATATTAACTCATTAAATCCATGATTACATCTGAAGAAAATATAGATGCAAGTATATTTTCATAAAGATTGTAGTTAAAAATTCTTTTGTACAAACTGTTAATGGTGAATATTTTAACGGGTGGGTATTACCCGAGAAATATTTAGATTTCACATTAATAAGTTACACTGTACACTCTTCAGTTCTAATTCAGCAGTCATTAACAATACTGCTCAAGTCCGCATCCGTTCACCAAAGAACAACTATTTTCATTCAAATTCAATTCCATATTTGGATTTTGACCTATCAAAATTCAACAAGTGGCATAATGAAGAAAACATTGAATAAAATAAAATTTGTTAGAAACAAACGAATTAACTAATTGAAATTCTGTTAAGATTCCACGCTAACTGTTCCTAGCTAACTGTTCCCAGCTAACTGATTAACATTTAATTTATCGCAATTTACATTCTCGCAATTTTATTTATTGTTATTTAATTTCTGCACTTTACATACCGTCGGGACACATGTACAACAATACGTCGAATTAATTCTGAGACAACACGTTGTGCAATGGGTCATGATATATATTTATTTATTTTACGCACTTTAAATAACGGGACACGTATACAAGGTTTCGACCTATCATATCGACCCATCTATATATATATTTCAGAACGATCATAGACACTCTATAGTTGGCTATACAGGGTTGAGGTGGATTCCAAAATATATATATGGTTTGAGTTGTGATCGACACTGAGACCGGTACACGGGTCACGATACGTATTAATTAATTCGAATATTATATATTTAATTTATATATGAAATTATTGGACCATTGGACAATCAGACTATTGGACTGCTAACTTTGGACAATTAAAATGAATTAAAATATTGATTATAACATATGAAACTAAACAATTCTTCAAGCTTGCCACTTGATTTCATCTTAAAGCCTCATTTGAATCTTGACAATTCCAATCCATGTTCAAACCTTTCATAATTCTTGAAAACATCTCTATCAAGAGGATGAACCAGCCGCACTTCATCTACAGAAGAAAAGATTCATGCATATAGTTATGCACCTGAAAAACACCCGGAACCTGAGCAAACGATTAACACGTATCTGTGCTAACTCCTTTGGCGTTATTATTATTACCCAAAATAACTTTCCAGTTCTTCTTCAAATTAGCCAAATTTTGACGCAGCTCCAGCAAGTCAACTTCGACTTTTCGTTCGAAACAACCTTATGATCACCTTGATATATATGCGTGCTTACTTATTGCTACCGGAGAACCTTTCATATCCCACCACATTACCATCAGCGTTCAATCATCTAAAAACACAATTCTCCTGAAACCACCTCGGTTTGATAACCGATGACCCAGATCCGTTAACTTTGAAAATGCTGACGAAGCAGCATGTTGTAGATGGTCTTAATGGCCAAAAGTTGATGATAAAGAAGGAAGTGTTAGGAACGCTCGATAGAAAAATTTTGGTAGAGAAAAACGGATTGAGCTAACCATGAAGGAGACCAAGGGAAAATATAAGGATCAAACCCTATAATCAAAGAATCCAGGAAATTCTGGATCTGCCGAAATCTTTAGAGAAAATCTTGCTCTGAAGTCATGTTAAAATCCTTGCGAAAACGTTTTTTACATCATCCTTCGATCTAGAAATTTCAAAATATCGTCATAAATATCTTCAATATTTCTGAAGATATCTTCATAAATATCTTCGTCCGAAATTATCTATCTACTCGTGCTATCTATGTTACCTCATAAAAGAAACTGTTTCAGTTTCTATCCTTCTATAAAATATGAGTTTAAATTATGAATGAATTGTGGAGAAGTGTAGGGAATTGAAGCATGAGTTAGTATAATATAATGACGCCGGGCCAACGTGATTATATTACAGTAAGTCATGCTAAATTTCTAATGTAACGTGATGATGATTCACAGATCTTATCCTCATCATGTGCCATGTTACATGACTCTTTCATTCTACTTAATCTCTAAGCATATCACAGAAATATTTCCTTGATATTTCTGTTCTTCCGTAATTCCAACAGTTTGCTAATAAATCGTGCTATTTCATTTTTTTTTTCTGATTAGAAGATTTCTTTAAATTCCTTAAATTCCGGAAATCCACCGTGACTACGTCAAAAGTTAAATCTCTATCTCAATCTTTTGTGACAGCTTCACTCGTACGCTTCACATTATCGAATTGTTTTATCTATATGATAAAACTCTATTTATCAACTCATATTCGTCATAAAAACAACTTTATTGTTAGCCATGACGACCTCACTCAAATTTCGGGGACGAAATTTCTTTAACGAGTGGGTACTGTAACGACCCGGAAATTTCTGAACAAATTTAAACTTAATCTTTATATGGTTTCGATACGATAAGCAAAATATGTAATGTTGAGTCTAGAAAATTTTGAAACGATGTCCATATATTCAATTGACCATCGACTGTTTCCGACGATTCACGAACAACTAATTGTAAATAGATTCGTGTGTATTTAAATATATATGTATATATAAATATAATTAATTTAAAAATTTGAGTTTTTGCTGAATACTTTTATCCGCCACTGATTTCAAACAGTGCACGGGATACCTGTACGTACTATTAGTGCATATATATTTTTATGAATTTACGTTGTATCAGGATAAGTTCATGTCTAGTTTATAGTTATATTTATATGTATATTTAGTCTATTATGTAAAGCTCATTCACTAAATATTTAATATAATGAGTGTAGAAGGGTCCATCATTTGTAAAATCAATCAATTTTACGTAGTAGGCAAGTGAATCCAAATTAAATCTATGAGGTGATGAGCTGTTTACCATTCAAGAATAATGACATATTGATATTCTATATGTGTTCTTTTCAATTACAATTACGTGTAAAAATCCATATACATATAAAATGATATTAAACTTATTATTTAATATTTATATTATTGTTTGTGTTCCCACTTTTAAATTCTGATTACAATTACAGTTAGTGTAGATTGATTAGATATTTAGTTTCTAACATGTAGGAATCCAATGTTAATACTGTGCAAAACTTTTCACAATTGGAATTATATAAAGGCATACTAGATATAGATATGAGTTACATACTCACTCAATCAACACACCCATCTATATTTTTTTTTTACTCATATCACCAAGAGTCACCTTGCACCACCCTTGAAAACATTACCACCCTCATTGTCATATATAACTGTCACCATGTTTATCTTATTTCCCTTGTTTAATTGTTCACAACCATCGACACCATAAAACCATCACTTAAAACCACTTGATTACTTTTGTTTTCGTATAAGTTTCAAACCCAAACAACCACACACCACCATCATCTAAAGGTATATGTTTTTTTTTTTCATTTAGTCCGACAAACCACCACTCTTGCTCTCCTATCCCTTTCCTTTTCTTCTCCGATGAATCAACACCACTTGTGTTATTTTTCTTTAACGAGCTAGAACCCATCGAATATAATTATGACTATCCTTCCATTTTCTTTTCGATCGTCACCCATTTAACCACCATAAACCCACCACATAACCATGAAAACATGCTTTTGTTTCGGTTATAATCCAAACCATCGATCACCTTAACAAGCCATCAAAAATTTCATGTTTCCTTTCATTATTCGAGCACCATGAAAGCCACAACAAGAAGCTGATGTACCACTGTTAACCGCCACCACCATGCCACCTCCATAATCTCACCTGCACCCCTTGAAATCACCACGACCAACCATGATCTCACTGCTCGATAACCATCACCACTACCATTCTATTTCCTTCTACCATACCTGAAATCTCAACCTACAACCTCTAAATTTACTACTGTTACGTGTAAATTTTCTGTTTCTTGCATCCTGCTCAAACTAAACCGACCCAAACACAAGGTGAAACTGCAAATTGCGAGTGATATTAAAGTTACCGCACGTTTTCTTTTGTTTCCTTTCACCTGGACCTACAATCACGAGATGGGTTATCTTTCAATTAATCATTCAATAATTGTCTTTTATTGGTGTAAAAGGGAATTGCAAAAGTGACGTGTAAAGGCCAATGTAATCAAGTCTTGATCAATTAAACCGCTGGGACCTAATGTCGATTAAAATTATTAACTGGATGTGGGTCCGTAAACATTGATACAAAAGTAGTTTCTTGTTTAAAAACTTGAATGGGTGGGATGATGTTAATCATAACTTCATGTGAAAATAAAGAAAACGAAGTTGGTGGGAATGAGATAATTTCCCTTTTCTTTTGATGATGATTATACAAAACAGATAAACATTATGATAATAAGGTTATAAAGTTTTGATAATGATTTGATGACAACTTGATAGTGATCGAATTGATATGTTTATCTTTATTTTTCTGGCCGTCCCACTAACAAAGTATCCAAGGTTCGATTTGATTTTTGTGTTACTTGGGCCGATGCATATTAGATGGGCCAAAACAGTTTAACCCTTTTGGGCCAAGAGGCCTGTTAGATTTTCCTGTTAGGCCGAGAGACAGAAGTGACATTGGGCCGTGATACTTGAGTCCATTAAACAAATTGACTCGGCCGAAAAATATAATTATACGGGATATATAAATGGTATCCGTTTATATCAGAAAAAGAAAAACAGAAACTAGAGGAATGGTAGGGAGTGTTGTTGGGGAGCAAGAGGTCATGGGTTCGAGCCCAGTTGGATGCACTTCTTTTTAAGGGCCTTTTCTAAGGTAGTTTCCTTTTTAGAAGTTATTATTATTAATATTTAGTATTATTATTATTGTTATTATTATTATGGTTATAATTATTACCATTAGTATTATCATTAATTTGATTATTATTATTTCTAATATTAAAAATTTTTAGTATCATTAACTAACACTTATTATTATTATTATTATAATTATGGCAAATAAATTATTACTAATATTAATACCATTACAAAATACTAATATTTAGTAATATTATTATTATTATTATTAAAAAAAAATTAATATGAGCATTGTATCATTAGTATGATTATCATGATTAGTGTTAATATAGTTATTATTATTATTATTATTAGTAAATCAGTATTGTTTCAAAACTACATTTTATACAAATAAATATTTTATGTATAAAATATACTTATTACATATATTAATATTTCACATAACTATATAGATAAAACTTACTAATATTATTTATTTAAAAACGTACATATAACAAACTATTGATTTTAAATAAAACACTAAACAAATATGTATATAAATAATTATGGATATACTAATATAATTATATAGGTATTAAACATTTTGAATATATACACAAATTAAATATATATATAATATATAAATTAAGATATAATAAATAAATTTGTTCGATTACGAATATGTGTATTAATAAAGATACAAATGATATAGGTTCGTGAATCTGAGGCCAACCTTATACTTGTTAAATGACGTCATATGTATTTTTACTACAAAATACAGTATGGTGAGTTTCATTTTATCCCTTTTTAATTGCTTTCGCAATATATATTTTTGGGACTGAGAATACATGCGCTGCTTTTATAAAAGTTTTACGAAATAGACACAAGTACTTAAAATACATTCTACGTTGAGTTGTACCATGGCATATCTCTTTATACTTGGTAACTAATATTTACGTGAGGAGCGTAAACGCGAATCCTGTTGATAGATCTATCGGGCTGACATCCCCAACCGGGCTGGACGACCAGTATTCAACGGTTGCACAGTACTTCGTTCTCGTATACTACACTTGGTACGGTGTAGTGGTTATTTAAGAATATGCTGCGATTGCTTATAGTTAAGTATGGTTACCAAGTGCTCAACAAACTTAGAATGCTTTTCATACACTTGCGAGTGTATTATGTTTATGAATATGAAATCTTGTGGTCTATTGAAACTTTTGATAACTGTTGTTACGATAAACCTATGAACTCACCAACCTTTTGGTTGACACTTTTAAGCATGTTTATTCTCAGGTACGAATTAAGTCTTCCGCTGTGCATTTGCTCATTTTAAGGACATTACTTGGAGTCGATCATCGCAATGGGACCAGATGTTGATGATTTCGTCCTGGGGGATAAGGACGAGTTGTTACAGAAAGACATTTGTTGATGTCTGGTTATTTGACTCGGGAGCTACTTTTCACATGACCCCTAGAAGAGAATGGTTCAAACAATATGAACGTATCTCAGGAGGATCTGTATACAGTTGTAATGATCATAAACTAAAGATCATTGGAATTGAAGATATCATTTTGAAGATGCATGATGGTACAGTTCGTACTATTCAAGGTGTGCGACACGTGGAGGGTTTGAAGAAGAACTTATTGTCTTTAGGACAATTGGATGATCTTGGTTGTAAGATGGTGATACATGAGAAGATCATGATAATCAAGAAAGGTGCGGTTGTACTTATGAAAGGAGAAAAGGTGGGTGCTAATTTATACATTCTGAAAGGCGAGACGGTACAGGAATCGGAAGCATCTGTTGCTTCGAATATTTCAAGTGATAAAGTTGCTATGACATGGCATCAAAAGCTTGGACACATGTCTGAACAAGGTATGAAGATTCTTGTGGAAATAAATCTTATTCCTGGTCTTATAAAGGTATCGCTACCTTTCTGTGAGCATTGTGTAATCAGCAAGCAGCATCGCCTGAAGTTTAACACATCAAATTCTAGAAGTAAATTGATTCTAGAATTGGTTCACTCTGATGTGTGGCAAGCACCAGTTCAATCCCTAGGAGGAGCAAAGTATTTTGCATCATTTATTGATGATTACACTAGGAGATGTTGGGTGTACCCAATCAAGAGAAAGGCGGATGTGTTTGAAGTTTTCAAAGTTTACAAAGTGCGGGTTGAACTTGAATCTGGTAAAAAGATCAAGTGTTTGAGGACAGATAATGGAGGAGAATACACTGGTGATGAATTTGATAGGTTTTGCAAACAAGAAGGTATCAAAAGGCAGTTCACGACAGCATACACTCCTCAACAAAACGGAGTGGCAGAGCGGATGAACAGAACCTTGTTAGATAGAACAAGGGCGATGTTGGCAACTGCAAGCTTGGGAAAATCATTCTGGGCAGAAGCAGTAAGTACTGCCTGTTACGTGATAAATCGGTCACCATCAACTGCAATTGAGTTGAAATCGCCGATAGAAATGTGGACTGGAAAACCAGTTAATTATTCTGACCTTCATGTATTTGGAAGTCCTGTGTACGCAATGTACAATTCTCAAGAAACGACAAAGTTGGATCCGAAGTCCAGAAAGTGTTTGTTCTTGGGGTATGCTGATGGAGTTAAGGGGTATCGCTTGTGGGACCCCACTGCCCACAAAGTAGTCATCAGCAGAGATGTTGTCTTTACAGAAGACAAAGATCTTGAAGATATTAGCACTTCAAAAGAAACTATACCGATACAGGTGGGTAATGAATTTCATAAAGATTCTTCTGAAGCAGTACCAGAGCACGATGAAAATCAAGTAGTCGTTGATGAAGCTCCAGCGACTCGTATTTCTAATCGGGAAAGAAAATGTCCAGGGTGGCACTCGGATTATATTATGGAAAGCAATGTTGCATATTGTCTTCTAACAGATGAAGGAGAGCCAACAACTCTTCGCGAGGCACTAAATCATTCAGATGCATCTCAGTGGATGACAGCTATGCAGGAAGAAATTGAAGCTCTTCATAAAAATAAAACATGGGAACTTGTGCCATTGCCGAAAGGTAGAAAACCTATTGGAAATAAATGGGTGTATAAGATCAAGCGAAATGGCGATGATCAAGTGGAGCGGTATCGTGCAAGACTGGTGGTTAAAGGATATGCTCAGAAAGAAGGTACGGACTTTAATGAAATATTTTCTCCTGTGGTTCGACTTACAACAATTCGAGTAGTTCTAGCGATGTGTGCTACATTTGATTTGCTTCTAGAGCAGCTAGATGTGAAAACTGCATTTCTTCGTGGAAATCTTGAAGAAGAAATTTATATGCTTCAACCAGAAGGTTTTGAACTACAAGGAAAAAAGAACTTGGTTTGCAGGTTAAAGAAATCTCTGTATGGTCTCAAACAGGCGCCGAGATGCTGGTACAAGAGATTTGATTCTTTCATAATGAGCCTTGAATATAACAGACTTTATGCAGACCCTTGTGCATATTTCAAGAGGTTTGGGGACAATGATTTTGTCATTTTGCTGTTATATGTAGACGACATGTTGGTTACAGGCCCCAACAAAGATCGTATTAATAAGCTGAAGGCTCAATTGGCTAGGGAGTTTGAAATGAAAGACTTGGGTGCCGAAAACAAGATTTTAGGGATGCAAATTCACCGAGACAGAGATAATAGGAAGATTTGGCTTTCTCAAAAGAATTATTTGAAGAAAGTCTTGCAGCGCTTCAATATGCAAGATAGTAAGCCAATCTCAACCCCACTTCCTACTAATCTCAAGTTATCCTCCGTTATGTGTCCTAGCAGTGAATACGAGAGAAAGGAGATGTCTCGCGTACCGTATGCATCAGCAGTGGGAAGTTTAATGTTCGCAATGATATGTACAAGACCAGACATTGCACATGCAGTGGGAGTAGTTAGTCGGTACATGGCGAATCCTGGTAAAGAGCATTGGAATGCGGTAAAGAGGATCCTTAAATACATCAAGGGAACCTTAGATGTTGCATTATGTTATGGGGAACCAGAATTTATTGTCAAAGGGTATGTTGATTCAGATTATGCAGGTGATATCGATAAAAGTAAATCTACCACTGCATATGTTTTCAAACTTTGTGGTGGAACAGTAAGCTGGGTTTCAAAACTGCAGTCAGTTGTGGCAACGTCAACAACAGAAGCAGAATATGTAGCAGCTACTAAAGAGGCAGTATGGTTGAAGATGTTGTTGGAAGAACTCGGGCACAAACAGAAGAATATCACTTTATTTTGTGACAACCAGAGTGCCTTGCATCTTGCAAGGAATTCGGCATTTCATTCGAAAACAAAGCATATACGAGTTCAGTATCACTTCGTTCGTGAGAAAGTGGAAGAAGGAACCGTGGATGTGCAGAAAATTCATACTGACGACAATGTGGCCAATTTTCTAACAAAGTCAATCAACCGTGACAAGTTTATTTGGTGCCGTTCCTCATGCGGCCTAGTAGAGACGTAAGCAACATCATTGGCAAGGAAGAATTATCGTGTGAAGATTGATTGAGCTTCAATCGAATCTTCAAGTGGGAGATTGTCAAATATGGTGGCTTGGTAGGTGGATTTGTGGTCAAATACTCACATGTATTTGATGGTATATGTGATACAATTAAGACTTTCATGCCATGCAAACTTCACCAACCTCAATCTCATTTACTATAAATAGAGGTATGAGATGGTTCATTTTATTCATCCCAAAATTACAAGATTACTTATATACTAAAAGAAATAATTAGAGAGTTTGTGAGTAATCTCCTAATTACAAGAGATATAAAGATTAGTATTTATCCTTGTAGTTAGAGAGAAAGTGTAATTCCTATTTTTCTTATTAGTGAAACGTTTCTTTCCTTGCCCGTGGTTTTTACCCTATTGGGGTTTTCCACGTTAAATCTTGGTGTTCCTTTATTGTCATTATTTCGAGTATTACTAGCGGTTTGCTATAATTCGGTGTTGCTTTTCTCAACACATGTTACATATGGCACTGTCATTAATGAGCTTTGTAAAGTAGGTTACACCACCATGGCACTTGAGTTGCTCAAATTCATGGAAGATGGCTCGTGTAAACCTACTGTACCGGCATACAATACAATCATTGACGACATGTGCAAAGACATGATGGTTGATCGTGCTCTAGAACTCTTCACTAAGATTATTGAAAAAGGTATACACACAAATGTTATCACTTGCACCTCCTTGATTCATGGTCTTTGTAACTCTGGTCGACATAATGAGGCTGCAAGAATGTTGATAGATATGAAGGAACAAGGGGTTCTTCCAGGAGTGCAAACTCTTAATATATTGATAAACTCCTTCTGCAAGCAAGGATTCGTGAAAGATGCAGATCTTGTTGTGCAAGAAATGGTAAGAAAAGGTCTACATCCAAATGTATTCACTTATAATGCACTAGTTGACGGATACTGTTTACGTTGTGAACTAGATAAAGCCAAAAGATTTCTTAATCAAATGGCAGAGAAGGATATTTTGCCTAACATCATCACCTATAGCAGTTTAATGAATGGATATTGTAAGGAGAAAAGAATCAATGAGGCCGTGAATCTTTTTCGAGAAATCCAAGACAATGGCTTAATTCTTGATGGTGTTGCTTACAATAGTTTGATGCAAGGTTTGTTACAATCAGGGAATCTTGCAGCCGCTATAGAACTATTTAATGAAATGCAAGCTAAGGGTCTAATTCCAAACATAGTAACTTACCGTATATTGTTACATGGAATGTGTACAAACTCTCGGTGTTCCGATGCTTTGGTTGTGTTTCGTTCGTTGAGAAGCAATGAGTTGATAAATGATGTAGTTATGTATAATTTCTTAATGGTTGATTTTAGAAAATGTGGGAAGCCTCGGTTAGCAATGAATTTGTTTGATGAACTTTTGTTAGAAGGATTGAAACTGGATGCTAAGATTTACACGGTGATGTTACGTATGCATTGCCAAGAAGGGCTATTTGATAAAGCTAAAGAATTCCTTACGAAGATAGAAGAGACTGGTTTTTTTCCAGATTCTATCACTTTTAATGTTATCCTTCAAGAGTTGTTGAAGAAAAACGAGTGTGAAGAGGTCGAGATCTTTTTAGAGGAAATGATAAACCGGGTTTCATGCCTGATGCTACTACTTTTGGGATGTTACTGCAACTAATCCCAAATGTAGGACAAGAGTCTCATATGCGAACTATCATTCTAAAGATAAAAAGTGCTGAAAGATAAATTAACTTTAGACTAACTGCCATTTTTAAATTATTTAAGAGTTAGCAAGTCTCAGTAGCGTACAATGACCGAGTAAAAGATTTAGACATGTTATTGTTATCAATATATTAACCTTCTGGGCAACCCCAACCATGCTATGTGTACCTTATAACATTGACAAGAACAAGCATTTTGTCTCTTGTTAGCAACCATTATTTAGTTAATATATATCTATTAAGGATGATCAGTTGATTTGCTCTTCTTATATACTAACATTTGTAAATAGGATGGAGAATTCAGATATAAGAAGTTTAAAGGCGAAATCATTAGGTACTTTTTCAGGTTCGAGTCATTCGATATAGTATAGAAAATGTCACATTGTAGGAGGTCACATAATATAACATCATTGTCAGTTACCTTCATAAATTACATCAAAGTCCAATTTTAGGACATTGGGGCTACCTCTTGGGTTTTGGTTTTAATTTTTATTTTTATTTTTGTACAGTTGTTCTTTTTTAAGTTTGGATGGATCCATTTCGTATATCCAGACAACAACGATCAATGAGCACCCAGATGAAATTGCCATGGTGTATTACGTTTCATCCTTTCGAACCATACTGTGCAATGTTTTCTCTCATAATAGAACGGAATTTTGACGAGTTGGTGTTGAACTCTTGCTATGAGGTCATTGATGTTGCTTTTCGTCGTCTTCTGCTAAATTTCGTAAAAAAAAAAAAGGGGGCCAGTTTATGTAGCCATGCTCAAACCCGTATTAATGATCACTGCATTTATCATGGGTATTGTGTTTCTTGGTGTCAATATTAATGTTCTTTTACAAGCTTTACTCTATAGTAAAGGTGGCAATTATGACCCATTTACTTATAAATGGGTCAATTTTACTTTGTTTAATCTTTATTGGCTCAAATAGGTTTGGGTAAAACGGGAAGACACATTACTCCGAAATTGTTATATAAATGTTTGTAGTCTAGTAATATAGTTCATCTAATCATATTTAGCACATTAAAAAAGGTAAAAAACTATCGCAACCATTTTGACCCATCTGCCCCATCACCACCCAATTTTACCAGTCTTATTGGAGTAACGAACCACTAGATAGCCCAGTGGTTGGGGCCCTGAGTTCCTTGCAAGAGGTATCAGGTTCGAATCCCGTCTGTGACGAATATTTAGTGGTGGCTAGGGAAGGGTTGGAAACAGCCAGGGAGTAATCCTGCTGGGCTGCTTACATTAGAGTATGAGGTCGGATTGTTGGGAAATTACGGTCTCACTAATTCCCACTACCCAGCCCAACAATAATAGTAAAGAAATAAGAACAATACACAACACAAGATTTAACGTGGAAACTCCAAAATAGGAGAAAAACCACCGGCCCCCAAAGAGAGAAATACACTATATCACAAATTGTTACAATGATATAGACGACTCTCTTAAGCCAACTACACTCTCCAAAATATTTAACTAATACAACTCTCAAACAAGGGTAAGAAAGAAAGAAATAATCAAATACTTAAAGTGTATTGATTGGTGCAATTTGAAATGAAGACTTAACCCCTCTTTTATAACCAAGCAAGTCCCCTCCAACTTTTTCCTCCCACCAATGTGGGATAACATCCTTCACAAATACTATGCAACCATATCCAATTCTTCTAACCAAAACTATATCCAACAAATCTCCACCTTTTGGATAGAAGAAGATAACCATGCTTCCATATTGCAAGGATAACCGATGTAGACGCTTCCTCGACGACAACTTCAAGATCTTCATCTTCATGCCGTTGACATTATCTCCCATGAGACAAAACTTGCATCTTCATCGAACATTGTCAAGACCCGACAATCATTGTCATAACAGACAACCATAACTCTAAAAAGAATTATCATACCCCACCATAAAGAGTATCACACTTAGAATATCATATTCCAAGCATTTCACCTCGGCATATGTTGTATAACCAGCTGAACAGTTATGGTGCAACTTCCTGTTTGGCTTCCCATGGAAGTTTCATCAGCTACAACATCAGTTTCCACCACACAACCTGCACTAATGCCAAACCAGTGCCCATGTTCAATTGTGGAACCGCTAACGAACATCCCTTTCTGTCACACCCCCAAATAGGGCGTGGAGTATTTGTGAATAATTATATCAAATCACAGTTGTATAAACGAGAACGACTCTATATGAGACGTTTTATTAAGTTTTGCAGCGGAAGATAAATAGATTAAATTGTATTTAGAGCATTAAATGTCTTTAATTGATATGATATGTAATGAAGACTCCAAGCATAGCAAGCAATCATCATCAAAGCGGCAGATATACAACGGAAGCAATATTTAAGTACCTGAGAATAAACATGCTTAAAAAGTCAACACGAGGTTGAGTGAGTTCATAGGTTTATCATAAATCAATAGTTCAATATAACATTAGACCACAAGATTTAATTTAGGGTTGACTGATATAAAATCAATCAATAGAATGAAGTGTGTTTATTAATATAATGAATATATTAAGAGTGACCATTATTGTCAATAGACAAAGTATGTTTGTTAATATAATGAATATATTAACAGTGACCGTTATAGTATGTTTATTAATATAATAAATATATTAACAGTGACCGTTATAGTATGTTTATTAATATGATGAATATATTAACAGTGACCGTTATAGTTTGTTTATTAATATAATGAATATATTAACAGTGACTGTTATAGTATGTTTATTAATATAATGAATATATTAACAGTGACCGTTATAGTATGTTTATTAATATAATGAATATATTAATAGTGACCGTTATTGTCAGCAGACAAAGTATGTTTACTAATATAACGAATTATATTAGCAGTGACCGTTTATTGTTAACAAACAACATGTATATAGTTATCATTTGAGTACTTATGTCTAATCATAAAACAGTTATAAAAGTTGCGCATGTATTCTCAGCCCAAAAATATATATAAAAAGGGAGCTATGAAAACTCACGATACGATACCATAGTTTGTAGTAAATATGCATAGGATGGCACTGAACAAGTACAGAGTTGACCTCGGATTCACGAACCTATATCAATTGTATATATATTAACACATATACTCGTAATCGAATAAGTTTATATTATTAATGATATAGTTGTTATATTTAACAATTTATAGATTTCATTAATAGTAATAATAATGATATTAATAATAATAATAATACTTACAACAATAATAATAATGATAACAGTTTTTTAATAAAAATGAAAAGTTTAATAATAATAAACATAAAAATTATAATTTTTGGTAGCAATACTTAACATAACTATAATCTTAATCATAATAATTAAAAATATCAATAATAATACAATAATAATATTACTAATGATAATAATAATGTTAATTTCATTAAAATGATAGTTTTATTAATAATGAACATAATACTACTAATAATAATTATACTTATGTCAATTTTGGTAATAATACTAGTAATGATAATAATATTTAGTAATAACAAATAATAATAATATTACTTGTAAATATAATTATGATAAATGATAACTAATACTTTTTCAATAATAATAATTATAATACTTTGTAATAATAATAGTAATAATACTAATAATAATAATTCTAATACTTAATAATAACAATAACAATAATAATAATAATAATAATAATAATAATAATAATAATAATAATAATAATAATAATAATAATAATAATAATAATAATAATAATAATAATAATAATAATAATAATAATAATAATAATAATAATAATAATAATAATAATAATAATAATAAAATGAACTACCTTTAAAAAGGTCTAAAAAGAAATGTCTTTGACCGGGCTCGAACCCATGACCTCTCGCTAACCCGAAAACACCACAAACCACTCCACCAAAACTGTTTTTCTGATAATATGCTAGTTTTATTTTTATTTAACGTGTTTCAGTGTTTCTTCATCTTCTTCAAAAATATTAATCGACCAGAGGTATTCTACCATCAAATTAGTGAGTTCAAGGTTTGGATTAAGAATTGAAATTGAAATGGAACTAAACTGTACTGGGAATGTTTAATCAACAGACAAAAAAAAATGTATATATATATATATATGTATACGTATCTGTACAGACTCGCTAATGAACACAAGAACTCAAACCTTGATTTCGATTTCTAAACGTTTTTAGACAATGATTCCTACATGAAATAGGTTCTAATTCGTACCTAGAAACTTTCTGAATCGCTAATTTAACTTAAAACATTACAATAAATTCAAATTTCGCGATGATTAATCTGTTTTACTTTTTAAATCAAAACTTTGACTCGAAAATTAAGACCCGTTAGGAAGAATTGGAACCTAGGATTTTGCAGATAGTTTGAGTAAAATAATCCTAACAACACTGCATTATTACTTTTTGAAATTTGATTCGAAATCGTAGCTTTTAAAAAAAATTGAAACAAGAATAGAGGACGAACAGTTTTTTTTTTAAATGGATTTTCTGTTTTTTTTTTCACTTATTGAAGTAGAGGATTATATAATGTTGTTGAGTGGTTGATGCTGACACCAAAATTGATCACGATTGATTATGGCCAGCAAGAAATCACGATTAGAAGAGAAAAGAAGAGAACAAAAAAATATATAGTGGCTTAACCTAAATTAGGTATCTGACTATTTAATTTAATTAATATTAATAATTAATAATTAATTTAATAATAATAATAATAATAATAATAATAATAATAATAAAAATAATAATAATAATTATATTAATAATAATAATAATTATTATATTAATAATAATAATAATAATATTAATGATAAATAATAATAAAAATAATGATAATAATGACAATATTAATAATAAGAATGATAATTTTAATTATAATTAATAATATTGATAATAATCATTATAAAATGTTAATAATACTATTAATAATCATAATAATATTATTAATAATAAGTTTTATTAATAATAATGGTATTTATAATAATCTTAATAATTTTAGTAAAAGTGATAATACTAATAATATTAATGTTATTAATAATTATTAACATTAATAATATTTGTAATAATAATACTTGTAAATGATAATGATGAGTGATAATAATATTAATATAACAAATTAATATTAATACATAATTATTTACAAGTAATGGTTCGTGAATCGTCGGAATTTGTCAAGGTAAAGATTTTGTTTAAATTTTGTCAGAAATTTCTGGGTTGTCACAGTATCCCCCTGTTAATAGAAATTTCGTCCCAAAATTTAGTTGTTACCATCAGTCGGCGTTGTTTGTAAACAGGTGAGAATATTTTCGTTTTATTTAGTTTTCACGTTCCCAGGTATACTCGGGGCCTTGCGTGAATTCCAACGAATAGAATATTGTTTTGTTTCAAGAGTTTAAATCTTACGAACCATAAATTCTATGTAGTGCATTTTATTATTAATGCGGAGGTTATCTAAAGGATTTAACAAGAGTGTCATTGATTAGGTTTTCTCAGAAAAAGATGATGACTCAGAAAAAGATGATGACGCTATACAAGCATTTCAATACACACGAAATGTATTATGAATAATAGTGAGCTTATTTAAACCTTGAGCGTTTATGCCACAATATTAGGGTAGACAAAATAGAGAGGAGTTCGTGAAAATCACGGTCATGAAATTTGATAGAGATCATTATTGTTGATAACAAGAATATTTTAATGATGAATATGAGTTGAAAAATAGAGTTTTATCACCTTTGAATAATATGAATAAAACGATTCGATTATAGGAAGAGTATAAACGAAGCTTGTGACAACCCGGAAATTTCCAACCAAATTTAAACTTTAATCTTTATATGTTTCCGACACGATAAGCAATATTTGTTAAGTTAAATTTCAAGAATTTTAAACTATGTTCATACATTCATTCACCCTCGACCAAGTTCCAACGATTCACGAACCATTAAACGAATATGATTATATATGTATATGTGTATATATATTATAACTTGAAACGTAAACAAAATATTAGATTAAATACTTTATATGATTGTATCTGTTTCAAAATGTTTATCAATGGAATTAGAAGATAAGATCAAATGATTAAATTATCAGATATATTGAATTATGATTACAAGTCTCTGTTGAAAGGCCCACGTTGATTTGAGAAATCTTTCCATTTTAACAATATTCGGAAAATGGTAAAGTGATTTATAAATAAGAACAAATTGTCAATCATTGAGAACTAGACAAAGGATAGTGAAAGATTGAATCTCATAAAGACTCGATTGATCTATTTAGTTTTAAACGTACAAAAACGTTTTCAGTTTAAAAAGAACTTTATTATTAAAACGTATATAACTTTTATAAATATCTAGAACCACTTTTGACAACTCATTACTTAACTAGTATGATAAAGATAACGATATTTATATTTTATTTTATATATATAACGATTTAAATTAATATTATATATATTTATACGCGTATTATACGTACATAGTTTTATACTTTTACTATACTTAAACTTTACCTTTACTTTATTTTTACTTTACTTTAACTTTAATAATTCACTTTAATAATTCATACTTTAATAATTCACTTTAATAATTCATACTTTAATAATTCACTTTAATAATTCATACTTTAATAATTCACTTTAATAATTCATACTTTAATAATTCATACTTTAATAATTCACTTTAATAATTCAAAAATCTATTATAAATAGAATTCAATAGGTTTCATTATTTTATAGAAACTTGAAAATATTTTTCTCTAAACTCTCTCAATCGATTTACATATATATATTTACTCCGTATTATTTCAAGATATTATTAGTATACATAAAATATTACGACGGAGTGCTGTCCGAGTGATTTCGAAATTGTTTTTCGAGTGGGATAGGATTAAGGAAATTATGTGTTATAGCTATGGAAGTGATTGAGTATGGTTCATGGGTATGCTCGTGAGGTCAATATAGTGTTTATCATTTTCGTTGCGTCTACGTACCTTTCCTGCAATATTGAATCTCAATATTGATACGTTCGTGAATCCAAGGCCAACCTTGCACTTGTTCAATGACGTTATATGTATTTTTACTACGAAATACAGTATGGTGAGTTTCATTTGCCTTTTTACCCTTTATATTTTTGGGACTGAGAATACATGCGCTTTTATAAATGTTTGACGAAATAGACACAAGTAATTGAAACGACATTCTATGGTTGAATTATCGAAATCGAATATGCCCCTTTTTATTAAAGTCTGGTAATCTAAGAATTAGGGAACAGACACCCTAATTGACGCGAATCCTAAAGATAGATCTATTGGGCCTAACAAACCCCATCCAAAGTACCGGATGCTTTAGTACTTCGAAATTTATATCATGCCCGAAGGAGGATCCCGGAATGATAGGGGATATTCTTATATGTATCTAGTTAATGTCGGTTACCAGGTGTTCACCATATGAATGATTATTTTTGTCTCTATGCATGGGACGTATATTTATGAGAACTGGAAATGAAATTCTTGTGGTCTATTAAAATGATGGAAATAAATGATTATGATAAACTAATGAACTCACCAACCTTTTGGTTGACACTTTAAAGCATGTTTATTCTCAGGTGTTAAAGAAATCTTCCGCTGTGCATTTGCTCATTTTAAAGATATTACTTGGAGTCTTTCATAGCATATTTCGAAGAACGTTGCATTTGAGTCATTGAGTTCATCAAAGATTATTATTAAATCAATTTATAGTTGGATAGTGGATATTATGAAATGGTATGCATGCCTGTCAATTTTCGATGTAAAGAAAGATTGTCTTTTAAAAACGAATGCAATGTTTGTAAAATGTATCATATAGAGGTCAAATACCTCGCAATGTAATCAACTATTGTGAATCGTTTATAATGTATATGAACGGGTCCTTTCAGTTGGTATCAGAGCGGTGGTCTTAGCGAACCAGGTCTGCATTAGTGTGTCTAACTGATAAGTCGATAGGATGCATTAGTGAGTCTGGGCTTCGACCGTGTCTGCATGTCAAAAGTTTTGCTTATCATTTTGTGTCGAAAATTAACTACTTATCATCCTTAGAAAATTACCTGCTTATCATTTGTAGTCTAAGACACGTCTTGCTGCATTGATTGCATGAATAGTGTATAGACAAAAATTCATATCTTAGCATATCTGCTAAATTATATCTTATCGTATCTGTTACTTTAAACTTTGCCTGACATATCCCGCAAAGTCCTCCGTAATCTACAAAATCTTTTGATCTATATATATATATATATATATATATATATATATATATATATATATATATATATATATATATATATATATATATATATATATCTATGTAATTAGAATACCATCCGTTAGCCAAAATCATTTCATATCGAAAAAAAAATCCTTTATCCAATCGTTCGAAATGGAATTCGTCATCAGTTCAAGTCACTTAGATTCCGAAATGGAATCCCATTCAAGCTCTGAAAGCAGTGTGACCGGAATAGATCAACCAATCAGTCATCACTATTCTGGATGAATTGGGGATGGGTTCGTAGCCTCCTCAATCATTGGAAACAAGAAGAAGGTGATCCCTTCCATCCACCACATTGCCCTCTTGACGAAGAACCTGAAGCACTTACCGGCGAACCTGTCCGAAATACCATTTTCTCGCTCATTTCCAGAGTATCTCGTCACGATTATATATTACATCAAATTTTAGATTTTATTTATCCGCTCGTCCGAACCGACAATCACCCCGGTGTAATAGAAGAAGTCAACGAGCTTCGCGCTCGGGTAGTGGCTTTGGAGAATATGGTGCAGAGATTACAAACACCAGCAGCAGCATCAGCAGCATAACCAGTACCACCATCATCAACGCCAACAGTACTATTACCACCTCCAACCACAACTGCGTCGTAAACCTCAACTTCACAATCTGTCCCACGAGCATCAACGTCATACGCACCATAGATACCAAGGAGTACCAACAACAATAACTGACGAAGTATTAATTCATAACTTCATTGGAGAAACATTCTGCGGCGATTATGTAATCTCTAAAGTCTTAGAGATTATCTAATCTAGCCCTAACCATAAATCAGTTAAGCGAACCAAAATGATAGAAGGAAGAGTAGAAACCCTGACAAAAATGGTGCGTGATTAACAAGCTAAACTTGCTTTACCAACAGCATCAACAGTACCGTCAGCGTTACCAGCATCGTCAGTACAGTCAACATCCGAATCAACAACACAGATAACATCACAAACTCCGTCAGTTCAAGAATCACTGTGGACATCATTACGAATCAATAACGTGTATATTGTATCAACGAGTTATGAAGAATTAACTCATTCCCTCTCAAGAAATTATATGTATATTATATATATATATATATTTTTTGAAATAAATCTTTCCGTGCTAAACTATTGTGTGTGAATCTTAACTACTCGGTTAATTCATATTACAAATATGCAATAATGTACGTCCTTCGACCGCAACTTAACCAGCGTTAACTACAATCTCTGTCACAATTCAACAAATTCCAATTCATAATAAATCAAGTATATATTTGATTTTACACTTTCATCATCGATGTACCCGAAACTTTTCAGATAACATCATTCGTACTTTGTGAAATTCACAAGAATTCCATGAACCGAACATCATACATTAACAAATAACGAAGTATTGATTCATAATTTCAATGTCATTAAAGAAATACTGCGTAAAAGTTATGTACTTTTTAAAGACTTTAGGGATTATTAAATTCTAGTTTCAACCGTAAATCAAATGAGTTTAATTTAACATTAACTCATTAAATCTATGTTACATCTGAAGAAAATATACATATATATATTTTCATAAAGACTGTAATAAAATTCCTTTGTACAAAATATTAATTGTGAATTTTTTTTTTAACGGGTAGGTAATACCCGAGAGATATATAAATTCACAATTAATATGTTACATTCTTCGAATCTGATTCAGCAAATTATCCATTATACTCCCTACTTTCACAACAATATACATTCTTTTATAGAAATCAAAACAACCATACTCATTCAAAATTTAATTACATATTCTGATTTTGAAATCTCAAAATTCAACTCGAGATATGACCAAAATCATCACTCTTAGATCCTTACATCTTTCACAAGCTATATTTTGACTTCAAAACTGTGTTAGAACATCAAATGTATGTTAACGATTACAATCTGTGTTCAAACCCTTCGAAAATTTCTGAAGACACTTCGAATGATGAGCAATCGAGATGATGATCCAACCACATGTTACCCACAGTTATGTACCCGAAAAACTCTTGAAACCAAAGTAAAAGTTTAAACAACGTATCCGCGTCAGATTCTTTGGCATTTATTAGCAAAAATAACTTTGCGACTCCTATTCAAAGTAGCTAGTTTTGTCACAGCTCCAGCAAGTCAACTTCGACTTTTCAGTCAGACTAACCTTATTATAACCTTGAGATATACACCATCGTTACCAGGGAACCTTTTACATTCCACCACATTATTAGCAGATGTACCAACAACTTCATTACCCTTTGACTTTAGCCTCTCCAAAAAGTCATTATAATTATTTATTGAAACCCCATCATTTACTCATTCGCATCTTGTAATGAGAATTGCCATACGAATCATTGGGAATTAGCAATCAGTATTTTGAAATCTCGCAGCATGTCTACGCCAACAGTTATATGTGTATATATAACGTCTATCTTCTGGACTTAATTTGAATGTGAAGTTTCTGAAAAACACTCCGAACTAAGAATTGGTTCTCCGAAAATGGAAAAAAAATGCTGATGAAGCAGCAAAAACTAAAAACGACTTTAAACGGTAAAAGCTGAATGATAATGATGAAGTGTGCTGGCAAAGCGCAGAAAAAGAGAAGTTTTGGAACTGGAAAACGGATTGAGCAAAGTAGGAAGGAGGCTTTGGACAAATTACAAAGACTGAACCTGACTTCAAAGGATCCAAATGATTCAGTACCTGCTGAAGTCATTAACGAATACCTTGCTCCTGACTCTAAACCCCTGCGGACAATATTCTTCATCATCCTCTGATATTAGAAATTCTAAAATATCATCATATCTTTCATTATAAATATCCTCCATATTTCTGAAGATATTTTCTTAATTTTTCTTATTTGAAATCATTTACCTCTTTGCGCTATCTGTATTACATCATAAAAGAAACTATTTTAGTTTCTAAATTCTGAAACATTCAAGTTTAAAATAGGAATATTTTGAAGTAGTGTTGGGAACTGAAGCATGAATTAGTATAATATAATGACACTTGATCAACGTGATTATATTACAGTAAGTCATGCTGAGTTTCTAAATGGAACGTGATGATTCACAGATCATAATATCATCATGTGCCATGTTATACGACTCTTGTATTCTATTTAACCTCTAAAATATCAAGAAAATATTTCTTGATGATTCGGCCTTTTCCAAGGTATTCTAGTAATTTGACAAGTCAAGATCGTGCCATCACAATTTCCTTCCTAGAACATTAACAATGTTCATTCTGAAATTCATATCTGTGAATTCTGGACCATTACAACCGGTGCTTAATCGTAAGAAGAAGAAACAAAAGGACAAAACTCCGAAATAAAAATTGGGGTATAAATTGCAGCAAATAAAAGAGAGCATTAACTGTTAATGATAATGATTATAGAAGACAGAAGCAGAGATTTTGAAATATAAGGGAACATATAAAGCCCAACGATAAACCAGAAATTATAAACCATATATATCGATGCATATAGCAATATAAAGACACGGGAGAACTAGAAACACTATAAACCCAAGACTATAGTAGAAGTAAATAGATTCTTCCGTCCGTAGATGAAAAAGAAGAATGACCGATATGAAAGTTAGAAGTATATCGAGAATCAGAACTGGATGGAGCATATTTATGAATACTTTAAAATATGAGTTGAGGGGGAAAGAATAGAAGGTGATGAAACATGACTAGGAACTTAGAAATCAACAGATTTAACTCACACAATGGCGGAATAAGTGAATCAAACCCTCTAGTGAATAGGTTAATTTTTTTTGATTAATTTAGTCAACCCACAACTAAATCAAGTGTGATTAGATCAACACCCAGAGCTATTATTCACCACCTGGGTGATTTGGACTGAGAGAAAATTGGAGGAGCTCACTAGATCTGAGTGTGTGTAACAAATGAGAGGCTTAACCTAAAATTGAAGAACATAAGACTTTATATACCCCTGTTGTTGACTCACCCATACGATTCATTCATCACACGTACGAGTTAGCTTCATCAGCCGTACGGGTGATCACTCACTCGTGTCTTCTCATTTAGGTTGTAATTGTGACTTAGCTCATCATCAGCCGTACGTATGAGCCTGTCAGTTGTACTAGTAAGGCTTCACTCGTACGTCTGACTAAGTCTAACATAGTCAAACATCTAAATCTCATTCCTGCAGTTCCTGTAACCACATACAAACACGTATAGGATAATAACGAGCAATCATGGTGGCCTGTAAACTGTTGTACCTGCAATGGACGTGGGTAGATGTCTAGGGACTTGCATAAAATGCATCAACAGAAGGTGTGAGTTGTAAGGAAACGAAGGAGGTGAATTTATAAGAAAATCTCTGACAGAACAATTAAAATGGACGATCGTATTTAAATCGGATCCTAATTCCCTTGATTACAGGAGAGTCAAATCTTATTAAGAAGATTTTCTTCAAATCCCTTGAAATCTGGGAATCAATCATATCTACGTCAAATGATAAGATGAATCTACACTTACTCATTTCACTCTTCTATGTTAGCTTCATTCGTACTCTTCATATAAATGGATTGTTTATCCAAATTATTCGCTGATGATAAAACTTTAATTTTTTGCCCGTATGCATCATAAAAACATACTTATTATCATTCACGACCTTTCCACTCAAATTTCGGGACGAAATTTCTTTAACGGGTAGGTACTGTGACAACCCGGAAATTTCCAACCAAATTTAAACTTTAATCTTTATATGTTTCCGACACGATAAGCAATATTTGTTAAGTTAAATTTCAAGAATTTTAAACTATGTTCATACATTCATTCACCCTCGACCAAGTTCCAACGATTCACGAACCATTAAACGAATATGATTATATATGTATATGTGTATATATATTATAACTTGAAACGTAAACAAAATATTAGATTAAATACTTTATATGATTGTATCTGTTTCAAAATGTTTATCAATGGAATTAGAAGATAAGATCAAATGATTAAATTATCAGATATATTGAATTATGATTACAAGTCTCTGTTGAAAGGCCCACGTTGATTTGAGAAATCTTTCCATTTTAACAATATTCGGAAAATGATAAGGTGATTTATAAATAAGAACAAATTGTCAATCATTGAGAACTAGACAAAGGATAGTGAAAGATTGAATCTCATAAAGACTCGATTGATCTATTTAGTTTTAAACGTACAAAAACGTTTTCAGTTTAAAAAGAACTTTATTATTAAAACGTATATAACTTTTATAAATATCTAGAACCACTTTTGACAACTCATTACTTAACTAGTATGATAAAGATAACGATATTTATATTTTATTTTATATATATAATGATTTAAATTAATATTATATATATTTATACGCGTATTATACGTACATAGTTTTATACTTTTACTATACTTAAACTTTACCTTTACTTTATTTTTACTTTACTTTAACTTTAATAATTCACTTTAATAATTCATACTTTAATAATTCACTTTAATAATTCATACTTTAATAATTCACTTTAATAATTCATACTTTAATAATTCACTTTAATAATTCATACTTTAATAATTCATACTTTAATAATTCACTTTAATAATTCAAAAATCTATTATAAATAGAATTCAATAGGTTTCATTATTTCATAGAAACTTGAAAATATTTTTCTCTAAACTCTCTCAATCGATTTACATATATATATTTACTCCGTATTATTTCAAGATATTATTAGTATACATAAAATATTACGACGGAGTGCTGTCCGAGTGATTTCGAAATTGTTTTTCGAGTGGGATAGGATTAAGGAAATTATGGGTTATAGCTATGGAGGTGATTGAGTATGGTTCATGGGTATGCTCGTGAGGTCAATATAGTGTTTATCATTTTCGTTGCGTCTACGTACCTTTCCTGCAATATTGAATCTCAATATTGATACGTTCGTGAATCCGAGGCCAACCTTGCACTTGTTCAATGACGTTATATGTATTTTTACTACGAAATACAGTATGGTGAGTTTCATTTGCCTTTTTACCCTTTATATTTTTGGGACTGAGAATACATGCGCTTTTATAAATGTTTGACGAAATAGACACAAGTAATTGAAACTACATTCTATGGTTGAATTATCGAAATCGAATATGCCCCTTTTTATTAAAGTCTGGTAATCTAAGAATTAGGGAACAGACACCCTAATTGACGCGAATCCTAAAGATAGATCTATTGGGCCTAACAAACCCCATCCAAAGTACCGGATGCTTTAGTACTTCGAAATTTATATCATGTCCGAAGGAGGATCCCGGAATGATAGGGGATATTCTTATATGTATCTAGTTAATGTCGGTTACCAGGTGTTCACCATATGAATGATTATTTTTGTCTCTATGCATGGGACGTATATTTATGAGAACTGGAAATGAAATTCTTGTGGTCTATTAAAATGATGGAAGTAAATGATTATGATAAACTAATGAACTCACCAACCTTTTGGTTGACACTTTAAAGCATGTTTATTCTCAGGTGTTAAAGAAATCTTCCGCTGTGCATTTGCTCATTTTAAAGATATTACTTGGAGTCTTTCATAGCATATTTCGAAGAACGTTGCATTTGAGTCATTGAGTTCATCAAAGATTATTATTAAATCAATTTATAGTTGGATAGTGGATATTATGAAATGGTATGCATGCCTGTCAATTTTCGATGTAAAGAAAGATTGTCTTTTAAAAACGAATGCAATGTTTGTAAAATGTATCATATAGAGGTCAAATACCTCGCAATGTAATCAACTATTGTGAATCATTTATAATGTATATGAACGGGTCCTTTCAAAGCTATCGTAAAAGATTGAAATGAGGAAATATCTGTTTGCTTTAACTTTTGACATAGTTATAGTTATTTTCCGGATTTCAAGAGATTTAAAAGGAAATCTTCGTAATCTATAAGATTTGATTTTTCGATAATTAAGAAAATTATGATTCTCTTTAATTAAGTGAGGTGAATTGCCTCGATTGCTGTGTCTGGAATTTCGCTATAAATTAGCTTCTTCCGTTTCATTATCTTCACCAATTCTATACTTTCTTCCTCAATTCATATTTCCAAAAGAGTTGTTAATATGCTCAATCCCGTATTGATACTTGTTATTATATTGACCATATATGCAGTCATTCTTCTTTTTCATTTACTGTAGTGACCCGAACTTTTCCATGTTTATATATATTAATTGAGATTGATATTTACATGTGTAAATGTTTCCAACGTGTTAAGCAATCAAACTTGTTAAGACTTGATTAAATGAAATAAGTTTCATATAGACAATTGATCACCCAAGTTGACCGGCGATTCACGAACGTTACAAATTTGTAAAAACTACATGTTGTGGTATATATAGACATATATATATGGTTAGCATGAGATTATGATGAGTAAGTATCTCACTAAGTATATTAACAATGTGTGATATACATAAGAAATGAGATTACTAAGTTAAGAAACTCGAAATGATATATATAACGATTATCGTTATGATAACGTCTAATAAATACATATGTATCATATTAAGATATTGATACACTATATTTAACATGATAAAATGATATTTAAATATATCATTAAGTGTGTTAACAATGAACTACATATGTAATAACAAGACTACTAACTTAATGATTTCGAAACGAGACATATATGTAACGATTATCATTGTAACGACATTTAAATGTATATATATCATATTAAGATATATTAATATATCATAATATCATGATAATATAATAATTTAACATCTCATTAGATATAATAAACATTGGGTTAACAACATTTAACAAGATCGTTAACTTAAATTTCAAATCAACATTTACATGTAACGACTAACGATGACTTAACGACTCCGTTAAAATGTATATACATGTAGTGTTTTAATATGTATTCATACACTTTTGAAAGACTTCAAGAAACTTATCAAAATACTTCTACTTAACAAAAATGCTTACAATTACATCCTCGTTCAGTTTCATCAACAATTCTACTCGTATGCACCCGTATTCGTACTCGTACAATACACAGCTTTTAGATGTATGTACTATTCGTATATACACTCCAATGATCAGCTCTTAGTAGCCCATGTGAGTCACCTAATACATGTGGGAACCATCATTTGGCAACCAGCATGAAATATCTCATAAAATTACAAAAATATTAGTAATCATTCATGACTTATTTACATGAAAACAAAATTACATATCCTTTATATCTAATCCATATACCAACGACCAAAAACACCTACAAACACTTTAATTCTTCATTTTTCTTCATTTAAGTGATCTCTCTCAAGTTCCATCTTCAAGTTCTAAGTGTTCTTCATAAATTCCATAAGTATAGTTTCATAAAAATCAAGAATACTTCCAAGTTTGCAAGTCTACTTCCAAGCTTTCTAATCCATTTCAAGTAATCATATAAGATCAAGGAACCTTTGTTATTTACAGTAGATTATCTTTCTAATTTAAGGTAATATTCATATTCAAACTTTGATTCAATTTCTACAACTATAACAATCTTATTTCGAGTGAAAATCTTACTTGAACTGTTTTCGTGTAATGATTCTGCTTCAAGAACTTTCAAGCCATTCAAGGATCCTTTGAAGCTAGATCCATTTTTATCATTTCTAGTAGTTTTATCCAGAAAACTTGAGGTAGTAATGATGTTTATAACATCATTCAATTCATACATATAAAGCTATCTTATTCGAAGGTTTAAACTTGTAATCACTAGAACATAGTTTAGTTAATTCTAAACTTGTTCGCAAACAAAAGTTAATCCTCCTAACTTGACTTTTAAAATCAACTAAACACATGTTCTATATCTATATGATATGCTAACTTAATGATTTAAAACCTGAAAACATGAAAAACACCGTAAAACCGGATATACGCCGTCGTAGTAACACCGCGGGCTGTTTTGGGTTAGTTAATTAAAAACTATGATAAACTTTGATTTAAAAGTTGTTCTTATGGGAAAATGATTTTTCTTATGAACATGAAACTATATCCAAAAATTATGGTTAAACTCAAAGTGAAAGTATGTTTTCCAAAATGGTCATCAAGATGTCGTTTTTTCGACGGAAATGACTACCACTTTAATAATTGACATGTAACTTAAATTTCTGACTATAAACCTATACTTTTATATTTAGATTCTTAAATTAGAGTTCAATATGAAACCATAGCAATTTGATTAACTCAAAACGGATTTAAAGTGAAGAAGTTATGGGTAAAACAAGATTGGATATTTTTGATCTTTTTAGCTACGGGAAATGTTTAACAAATCTATACAAATCATATCCTATCTAACTTATATTGTATTATACATGTATTCTAATATATTATGTAATCTTGGGATACCATAGACACGTATGCAAATGTTTTGACATATCATATCGACCCATGTATATATATTATTTGAAACAACCATAGACACTCTATATGCAGTAATGTTGGAGTTAGCTATACATGGTTGAGGTTGATTACAAAAATATATATACTTTGAGTTGTGATCTATCCTGAGACGTGTATACACTGGGTCGTGGATTGATTCAAGATAATATATATCGATTTATTTTTGTACATCTAACTGTGGACAACTAGTTGTAGGTTACTAACGAGGACAGCTGACTTAATACACTCAAATCTTTAAAACATAATAAAAATGGTTCTAATTATATTTTGATCATACTTTGATATATATGTACATATTTGTATAGGTTCGTGAATCGATCCGTGGCCAAGTCTTATTTCCGAGGAAGGAAATATCTGTGAAAGTGAGTTATAGTCCCACTTTTAAAATCTAATATTTTTGGGATGAGAATACATGCAGGTTTTATAAATGATTTACAAAATAGACACAAGTACGTGAAACTACATTCTATGGTTGAATTGTCGAAATCGAATATGCCCCTTTTTATTAAGTCTGGTAAACTAAGAATTAGGGAACAGACACCCTAATTGACGCGAATCCTAAAGATAAATCTATTGGGCCTAAGAAAAACCCCATCCAAAGTACCGGATGCTTTAGTACTTCGAAATTTATATCATATCTGAAGGGTGTCCCGGAATGATGGGGATATTCTTATATATGCATCTTGTTAATGTCGGTTACCAGGTGTTCACCATATGAATGATTTTTATCTCTATGTATGGGATGTGTATTGAAATATGAAATCTTGTAGTCTATTGTTACGATTTGATATATATAGGTTAAACCTATAACTCACCAACATTTTTGTTGACGTTTAAAGCATGTTTATTCTCAGGTGAATACTAAGAGCTTCCGCTGTTGCATACTAAAATAAGGACAAGATTTGAAGTCCATGTTTGTATGATATTATGTAAAAACTGCATTCAAGAAACATATGTCGATGTAATATATTTCTATTGTAAACCATTATGTAATGGTCGTGTGTAAACAGTATATTTTAGATTATCATTATTTGATAATCTACGTAATGTTTTTAAAAAACCTTTATTGATAAAATAAAGGTTATGGTTGTTTTAAAAATGAATGCAGCCTTTGAAAAACGTCTCATATAGAGGTCAAAACCTCGCAACGAAATCAATTAATATGAAACGTTTATAATCAATATGAACGGGATATTTCAGTTGGTATCAGAGCGTTGCTCTTAGAGAACCAGAAAATTTGCATTAGTGTGTCTTATCGAGTTTGTTAGGATGCATTAGTGAGTCTGGACTTCGACCGTATTCTCTTTAAAAAATGATTGCTTAACATTTTTGTTGGAAACTATATATTATTAACATATTATGTGATATATTAATCTCTTAACATGTTTGATATTGTGTGATAGATGTCTACCTCTAGCACAAATTGTCACACCCCCAAATTAGGGCCTAGGGTATTTGTGACTAATTATATCAAATCACAGTTGTATAAACGAGAACGACTCTATATGAGACGTTTTGAATAAAACATTTATTAATAAAACAGCGGAAGCATTAAAAGTTTTACATCAAATTTAAACTGAAATAATAATAATAGTCTTAATGCAAAGTAAATGTAATGAAATGAAGACTCCATGTAGCAGCATTCAATTCATCAGGTAGCAATCATGGCAATCATCTTATTCGTCACCTGAGACAAAACATGCTTAAAGTGTCAACCAAAAAGGTTGGTGAGTTCATTAGTTTATCAAAATCAATCATTTCCGTTATAATAATAGGCCACAAGATTTTAGTTTCATAAATATCCGTACACTAGCAAGTGTATAAAAGCATTCTATAAGTTGTAGGCACCCGGTAACAAGCCTTAACGTTCATGTTTTACCCTCTGAAGTACACCAGATCAGGTGTGTTTAAAATAACCTCGAAGTACTAAAGCATCCCATAGTCAGGATGGGGTTTGTCAGACCCAATAGATCTATCTTTAGGATTCACGCCTACCGTACATAGACAAGTAGTTTAATGTTACCAAGCTAAGGGTATATTTCTGGTTTAAACCCACATAGAATTAGTTTTAGTACTTGTGCCTATTTCGTAAAACATTTATAAATCAGCGCATGTATTCTCAGCCCAAAAATATATATAAAAAGGGAGCAAATGAAACTCACCTTAAATAGCAGTTGAAGTATTCCACGCAAGAAAGGAAAGTAAAGCAAGTAAGTGACCGAGATATCAACTAGAAGTAGTTCTTTAAGAGAGAAATGAGAGATTAAGGTGTAAGTTTGAAATGAGAAATGTATGTGGTATTTATAGTTGAAAATGTTAGGTAAAAAAAAATTAAAATAAAATAAGTAAATCTTAAAAGTTAAAATAAGAAAAATTATTTTGTATTTTTATTAAAAGTAAATCTTAAAAGTTAAAATAAGAAAAAGTAGTTTGTATTTTTATTAAAAGTAAAATCTTAAAAGTTAAAATAAGAAAAAGTAGTTTGTATTTTTATTAAAAGTAAAATCTTAAAAGTTAAAATAAGAAAAAGTATTTTGTATTTTTATTAAAAGTAAATTTTAAAAGTTAAAATAAGAAAAAGTAGTTTGTATTTTTATTAAAAGTAAAATCTTAAAAGTTAAAATAAGAAAAAGTTGTTTGTATTTTTATTAAAAGTAAAATCTTAAAAGTTAAAATAAGAAAAAGTAGTTTGTATTTTTATTAAAAGTAAATCTTAAAAGTTAAAATAAGAAAAAGTAGTTTATATTTTTATTAAAAGTAAATCTTAAAAGTTAAAATAAGAAAAAGTAGTTTGTATTTTTATTAAAAGTAAATCTTAAAAGTTAAAATAAGAAAAAGTAGTTTGTATTTTTATTAAAAGTAAATCTTAAAAGAAAAGTAGTTTGTATTTTTTATTTATTTATTAAAAGTAGATATAGTTTTGATTTTTTTTTTTGTATAAAATTCTAAAAAAAAATTTGTTTAATATATTTCTAAGAACATTTAACATTTTATTTCTATATTTGTTTAATTATTAAATACGAATTTTATATAAAAATTATTATTATATTTAGTTTTTATAAAAATTAAAATTTATGATTAATAATTTATAGTTTTTATTAGTTTTATAAATGTTATAATATTATGTATTATTTAGTTAATTATATATTCTATTAACTAAATAACAAAAGTAATATAAATATTATATATATATTCATTGATGTAATTATGTTATATTATATATCATAATCTTATTTATAATATTTATAATTATATTATTTATTTTAAGCGTACGTTTATTCGGTCAACGTTAAATTTATTCGTATATAACAACTCTAGGTATTTTAGTAAAATCGGAAGTCGAAAAGTGAGGGTTGTTATAGTACCTACCCGTTAAAAGAAATTTCGTCCCGAAATTTAGTTTTTGCCATCAATCAGCGTTGTTCGTACCTAAACGAGGATATTTACGTTTTATCTGGTCTTCACGTTCCCAGGTAGGTTCGGGGCCTTTCGTGAATTCCAACGGATAGAATATTGTTCTGTTTCATGCATTTAAATAATACGAACCCTAATTTCTTACAGGTTCTTCTATAAAGTGCATTTTATCATTAATGCGGAGGTTATATAAAGGATTAATAAGAGTGTCATTTGACTAGGTTATCCTCAAAAGGGATGATGGTGTTATACGAGCATTTTAGTAAACTGAACACATGAAATGTGTTATGAATAGTATTGAGCTTATTTAAAACTTTGAGTGTTTATGTCACAATATTAGGGTAGACAAAACAGAGAGTAGTTCATGAAAATTATAGTCATGAAGTTTGATAGAAATCATCATTGTTTACAACAAGAATATTGTAATGATGAATATAAGTTGAAAAAAATAAAGTTTTATCACTACTGGATAATATGGATAAAACGATTTGATTATAGGAAGCGTATAAACGAAGCTATTGTAAAAGAGTGAATGAGAAATTAAATGTTCGCCTTAACTTTTGACGTAGTCACGATTGATTTTTGGAATTCAAGAGATTAAAGGAAATCTTCGTAATCCATAAGATTTGATTCTCCGGTAATTAAGGAATTTGAAATTTTCTTTGATTAAATGAGGTGAATTGCTTCAATTGCTGTGTTTGGAATTTTGCTATAAATTAGCTTCTTCCGTTTCATTATCTTCACCACTTCTATACTTTCTTCCTCAATTCATACTTCCAAAGATTGTGAGAATGCTCCATCCAGTTCTTATCCTGGATATTTTTTTGACTATCATTTCAGTCATTCTTCTTTTTCATTTACCACTAGAGGAATTTGTTTTCTTCTACTATTACCTTGGGGTTATAGTGTTTTTAATTCTCCCATGTCTTTACGTTACAATACGTATTGATATACACGGTTTGTAATTTCGGTATCGTTATCGGGCTACATATTTTCCCTTATATGTCAGAGCTCTTTGCCTTTTTATTCTCCTCTCGACTCTAAGTAAAGCGAGTAATGGTCCAGAATTTGTAGGTATGAAGTTTCGAATGGACCTACTGTTCTAAGCGTAATATCACGATTTGATTTGGTAAATTACCAGAATTACTGAGGATAGAACTATCAAGAATATATTTGCTTGATATGTTCAGAGATTAAGTAGAATGTAAGAGTCGTGTAACATGGCAAATGATGATTATAAAGTCTATGAATCATCATCTTCCATTAAAAATTTAGCATGACTTACTGTAATATAATCATGTTGGCCTGACGTCATTATATTATACTAACTCATGCTTCAATTCTCAACACTACTTCAAATCATTCAAAATTTGAATTTAAATTTTATGGAATATAGAAACTTAAACAGTTTTCTTTTATGATGTAATAAAGATATTGCAAAGAGATAATTAATTGCGGACAAGAATCGTTATGAAGATATCTTTAGAAATATCGAGGATATTTATAACGAAAGATATGATGATATTTTAGAATTTCTAAAATCGATGGATAATGAAGAAATTCTTCTGTAAGGATTTAGAATGCGTAAAAAGATCTTCTGTGATTTCCTTCAGAAATCGAATCATCTAGATTCTTTGGTTATAGGTTTAGTCCTTGGGATTTGTCCTTGGTCTCCTTCATGTTTTGCTCAATCCATCTTTCAATACCAGATATTCTTTTGAGCTTTTCCAACACACAATTCTTTATTATCAAGCTTCTGGTCATTAAGGCCATCTACAGCTTTTGCTGCTTCATCAGCATTCTCAAGGTTAACTGATTTGAATCATTGATTATCAATCTGATATGTTTTCAAGGATTTTGAAGAATGTACAATGTAATATATTAATGTGAATGTTAGATATTTCTTGGGTATTACCTACCCGTTAAAATATTTTCACAATTAACAGTTTGTACAAAAGAATTTTTAAATACAATCTTTATGAAAATATACATACATATATATTTTCTTCAGATGTAATTATGGATTTAATAAGTTAATATAATATTAAACTCATTTGATTTACGGTTGAAACGAGAATAAATAATCTCCAAAACTTTAGAGATTACATAATCGTCGCGGAATATTTCTTTAATGAAGTTATGAATCAATACTTCATCGTTCATTGTTATTAATATACCTCAGTAAATGATGTTGATGCTCGTGGATTTCTTGTGAAATTCATAAGGCACAAATGATGTTTTCGAGAAATTTTCGAGTACATCGAAAAATAGGAGTGTAAAATCACACATGCATTTGAATAATACACTTAGTTTATTATGAAATGGAGTTTATTGTACTGAAGCAGTGATTAATGATTGTTAAGTCATTAACGAAGGATGTACATCATAGCATATTAGTGATATGAATTAACCAAGTAGTACATACTAGTTAAGATTCACACGTAATAGTTTAGTACAAAAAGATTTATTATTGTTCCAAACCATATATATATAAAGTATACATATATAATTCTTCAGGAAGAATGAGTCAATACATCTCAACTCATTATTACTAATATTCCTTAGTATCTATGGGCGTATGATGTCGATGTTTGAGGTACCGATTATGATGTTGAGACGTGGGATGCTGATGTTGTTGTTGGTGAAGCTGATGCTGTTGATGGTGATGCTGATAGTACTGGTGGTGCTGGTGCTGGTGCTGGTGCTGCTGTTGGTGCTGCTTGTGGTACTTGGTTAGTAAGTGTGAGCCTAGCTACCAAATTGCGCACTATTTCCTCCAGGGTTTCTACTTTACGCTCGAGTCTATGGATTTGTTCTACCCATTCCTCTGTAAGGTTTGTCAATTCTTGATATTTAGTTCGAAGTCTTCTAACTTCTTCTAATAACCCTTTCTGGTTAGAATTCGAGAGTAGAGGACGAATATTGTCGTTGGTTACATCGAGTCGACCTTCGAGGCAGAAAATCCTTGCGAAAAGAGTGAAAACGGTATTGCGAACAGGTTCGCCAGTAAGAGGATCGAGTACTCCGACGTTTGGTGGTAAGTTTGGCTCGTGATAAGGAGTACCTTCTTCATTTCTCCATAGGGTGAGTATTTCGCGAACCCATCCCCATTTTCTAAAGAAATTACGGTAATTGATCGGTGGGTGTGCTCCTGTCACGCTATCTTTGGAGCTAGAAGAACTTGAGGAATTAGGTGAGAAATCCATATTATGTGTTTGGAATAGGGTTTGATATGAAATGGGTGTTGAATATTGAATGATATAGTCATCTCCTTGAATACGTATATATAGCAGAAAGATTTCCGTAATTTACGGAGGAAATTTAGGAAAAGTGTTAGACAAGGTCTATTGGGAATAGATATGCTAAGATATGATTTGTCTATACTCTAATAATGGCAGTATGACGTGTCGAGATTATAAAATGATAAGTATGTAATCTAATAATCTTTCGATTAAAGACTTTCAATTCGTATACTGTGATAACCCAATGACATTTCCCGGTTCGCAAACCGATGCATAAAGGCATAAGGCATATAGGTTCGTGATATAACAGGGAGTTATATACGTTTGAGTATGAATTATAGGAGTTTCAAAAACCTTGGATAATATTTCATGTAATACATATGTAATACACAAAACCAGGATAGATGACTAGGTGAGTTGTTCTTAATAAGTTCACCACTTATTAAGTGCGTAAGTGACTAAGTGTTGTATGATCACTATAGTCAGGTTTGATATTGTGCACCATACCCAAACATCTATGCCACCGCCGAGTCACTTGAATGATCAATTGTTACCGGTTGGCCCAGGAATTCTCGACCAAAATCTAAGTTTGGCATTCGAAATCCACAAGCGTCCCATAGTGGTACCAAGGATCACCCTAGGCCTTAAGTAGCGTTGACGTTCGAGTAATTTCACATTATCGTGTATGTTATAATCTTAAGATTTAAGTATAGTTTCTAAGGTATAGTGTAGCATTTATCAATTAAAGGCAACAATTAAAGGCACTATGGTCAAGAAAAGTTGTAGTCCTACATTGCTAAGGTACCTAATTGTATAAGGCACACATAAAATGCAATCCTGGTTCTCTACAACAACCTGCTCTGATACCAATCTGTCACACCCCCAAATTAGGGCCTAGGGTATTTGTGACTAATTATATCAAATCACAGTTGTATAAACGAGAACGACTCTATATGAGACGTTTTGAATAAAACATTTATTAATAAAACAGCGGAAGCATTAAAAGTTTTACATCAAATTTAAACTGAAATAATAATAATAGTCTTAATGCAAAGTAAATGTAATGAAATGAAGACTCCATGTAGCAGCATTCAATTCATCAGGTAGCAATCATGGCAATCATCTTATTCGTCACCTGAGACAAAACATGCTTAAAGTGTCAACCAAAAAGGTTGGTGAGTTCATTAGTTTATCAAAATCAATCATTTCCGTTATAATAATAGGCCACAAGATTTTAGTTTCATAAATATCCGTACACTAGCAAGTGTATAAAAGCATTCTATAAGTTGTAGGCACCCGGTAACAAGCCTTAACGTTCATGTTTTACCCTCTGAAGTACACCAGATCAGGTGTGTTTAAAATAACCTCGAAGTACTAAAGCATCCCATAGTCAGGATGGGGTTTGTCAGACCCAATAGATCTATCTTTAGGATTCACGCCTACCGTACATAGACAAGTAGTTTAATGTTACCAAGCTAAGGGTATATTTCTGGTTTAAACCCACATAGAATTAGTTTTAGTACTTGTGCCTATTTCGTAAAACATTTATAAATCAGCGCATGTATTCTCAGCCCAAAAATATATATAAAAAGGGAGCAAATGAAACTCACCTTAAATAGCAGTTGAAGTATTCCACGCAAGAAAGGAAAGTAAAGCAAGTAAGTGACCGAGATATCAACTAGAAGTAGTTCTTTAAGAGAGAAATGAGAGATTAAGGTGTAAGTTTGAAATGAGAAATGTATGTGGTATTTATAGTTGAAAATGTTAGGTAAAAAAAAATTAAAATAAAATAAGTAAATCTTAAAAGTTAAAATAAGAAAAATTATTTTGTATTTTTATTAAAAGTAAATCTTAAAAGTTAAAATAAGAAAAAGTAGTTTGTATTTTTATTAAAAGTAAAATCTTAAAAGTTAAAATAAGAAAAAGTAGTTTGTATTTTTATTAAAAGTAAAATCTTAAAAGTTAAAATAAGAAAAAGTATTTTGTATTTTTATTAAAAGTAAATTTTAAAAGTTAAAATAAGAAAAAGTAGTTTGTATTTTTATTAAAAGTAAAATCTTAAAAGTTAAAATAAGAAAAAGTTGTTTGTATTTTTATTAAAAGTAAAATCTTAAAAGTTAAAATAAGAAAAAGTAGTTTGTATTTTTATTAAAAGTAAATCTTAAAAGTTAAAATAAGAAAAAGTAGTTTGTATTTTTATTAAAAGTAAATCTTAAAAGTTAAAATAAGAAAAAGTAGTTTGTATTTTTATTAAAAGTAAATCTTAAAAGTTAAAATAAGAAAAAGTAGTTTGTATTTTTATTAAAAGTAAATCTTAAAAGAAAAGTAGTTTGTATTTTTTATTTATTTATTAAAAGTAGATATAGTTTTGATTTTTTTTTTTTGTATAAAATTCTAAAAAAAAATTTGTTTAATATATTTCTAAGAACATTTAACATTTTATTTCTATATTTGTTTAATTATTAAATACGAATTTTATATAAAAATTATTATTATATTTAGTTTTTATAAAAATTAAAATTTATGATTAATAATTTATAGTTTTTATTAGTTTTATAAATGTTATAATATTATGTATTATTTACTTAATTATATATTCTATTAACTAAATAACAAAAGTAATATAAATATTATATATATATTCATTGATGTAATTATGTTATATTATATATCATAATCTTATTTATAATATTTATAATTATATTATTTATTTTAAGCGTACGTTTATTCGGTCAACGTTAAATTTATTCGTATATAACAACTCTAGGTATTTTAGTAAAATCGGAAGTCGAAAAGTGAGGGTTGTTATACAAATCCCATTGACTCACCTAATAATAACGAATAGTCGAATATATATTGGCAAGATTCACAAGTTCCCGAAGAATCGGAAGAAGAGGAAACGGAACCGGAAGAAGAGGAACCGGAAGAAGAGGAACCAGAAGAAGAGGAACCGGAAGAAGAAGAGGTTCCGGAGGGGGGAATAGTAGGAAACACAGAAAACCGGTCAAATAAAAGAAAATCCTCAACCAATGGACCAAAGTTAATAATGGTCAATGGTGTTTCCGCTAAGGAAGCAAAATATTGGGAAAATTATTAATTTTCCGATGAATCGGATCCTGATGAGGATTCCGATGATGTTATAGAAATTACCCCGACCCAATTTAATGAGGTAAAAGAAAATAATAAGGGAAAAGTCATCAAAATAGAGAAATCTGATTCCGACCCCGATGAACTTTATATGTACCGTCAACACCCGTATTTTCAATATCGTGATAATAACCCGGGAACCTCTAAACCACCAGGTTTTTCTAAATCAATGTGGAAAACGACGACTCATATTAGAGGAACATCATATATCCCTAGAAAATTAGGGAAAAGAACCAAGTCCGAAGAAGAAGAAACCAGTGATTCAGATTAGAGGGTTGTAATCTTGTTGTGTATTATATGTATTGTAGTGTGCTTGTACTTTTATGTTCTATGTAAAAATTGCTTGTATTGTTTGTTATTACGAATCTAATCCTTATCTATTATACAATATAAAAACAAAATGGACACTAAGGATAGACAACCGAATATTTTAGAAGACCTACCAGAGGATATGATTGAGGAAATCTTGTCTAGAGTCGGTCAGAATTCATCAGCACATTTAGTTATGGTGAAATTAACTTGTCAAACATTTGAAAGACTTTCCAGAAATGCCTTAGTTTATAAAAGGCTTTCCTTTGATAGGTGGGGTATATCACATTGGGGAGACTTTAAGTTACGCCGTGTTTTTTTTAAAGCGTTAAATGCGGGGAACCCAAATGCAATTTTACGCTACGGGTTAAGAACCTATTTTGACTCAACATATCCCAACATAGGATTTCGTGAATTAGAAAGAGCTTCTAACATGCAACATAAAGAAGCATGTTATGCTTACGGGTTAGTGATGTTCGCTTCTTACCAAAGTGAGAAAAAGAACATCGGATTGCAACTTTTAAATAGAACCTTCCCACAAGTGACGGATTCAGTAGTTGGGGTGAGAAACAAGGTTTTTAGATTACTACAGGGCTGTTGGACATTACGAAACCCTCGTCCTTTTGACGACATTACAACATGCTGCCTAGATAATGGTCATAACGGTTATTTTCCACAAGACCAAGGATGGGAAGTCGTCTTAGTAAAACCAGAATGCATGACTTGTTTCTGGACTTATGAATTACGTGTCTTTATTTCCTTTGCCGAACAACTTGCGTATTAACTAGATTTATCTTCAAAACTGTCCTGTATCATAGTGTACTATATTTCATGTTATATGTAATATAGCGAAGTTGTAAGTTTGAAGAATATTTGTATGTAATATATTATTATAATCAGTTTTTCATATGGAATTGTAGTAGTTGAATTGTATATTAGCTACTAAGTATGAACTTAACGGGTAGGTAGTACCCGAATTTAAACTTATAAAACGCTAATATGAAGAAAAAACTTTTATAAATGAGTTCATATTATGCTACGAGATACTATTGACTACTCTTAATATTCTGTATGATTAAATTGTTTCATTTGACTATTTTAAAGGAAATGGCACCGACTACTCGACACACTTGAATATGAGCGAAGAGGAATTTCGTGCCTTTCTTGCTTCAAACATAGCCGCAGTACAGGCCACGCTACATACCAACAATAACTCTGAATCTAGCAATACAGCTAACGGCGTAAGAAATCGTGTAGGATGCTCCTACAAGGAATTCACTGCCTGCAAACCTTCATAATTTGATGGGACCGAAGGACCAATCGGATTGAAACGGTGGACCGAGACAGTTGAATCGGTGTTTGCCATAAGTAAGTGTGCTGAAGGAGACAAAGTGAAGTACGCTACGCATACCTTCACAGGTATTGCGTTAACATGGTGGAATACCTATCTAGATCAAGTGGGACAAGATGCTGCTTACACGCTACCTTGGTCAGCATTCAAGCACTAGATGAACGAGAAGTACCGTCCCAGAACCGAGGTCAATAAGCTCAAGTCAGAACTTAGAGGGTTACGAACACAAGGATTCGATATTACTTCGTACGAAAGACGATTCACAGAATTGTGCCTATTGTGTCCGAGAGCGTTCGAAGATGAGGAAGAGAAGATCGACGCGTTTGTGAAAGGGTTACCGGAGAGAATCCAAGTATATATAAGTTCACACGAGCCTACCTCCATACAAAAGGCATGTAGAATGGCTCACAAACTAGTGAACCAGATTGAGGGAAGAATTAAAGAACAGGCGGCCGAAGAGGCCAACGTGAAGCTAGTCAAAAGAAAGTGGGAGGAAAATGGTGATAAGAGTCACCAATACAACAACAACTATCCCAACAATCGCAACATCAATCGCAACAACAACAAACTGCACAACAACAACAACAACAACAACAACAACAACAACAACAACAACAACAACAACAACTACAACAATCATCCTAACAACAATAACAACCATAACAACAACAACAACAATCAGAAGCAGCTATGCCAAAGGTGTGAAAAGTATCACTCGGGGTTCTGCACCAAATTTTGCAACAAGTGTAAAAGAAATGGTCATAGCGCGGCGAAGTGTGAGGTCTACGGACCAGGGGTTAACAGAACGAAAGGAACAAATGGTGTTGGAACAAGTAATGGCGGAGTAAGTAGTGTCGGAGCAAGTTATGCCAATGTAGTTTGTTATAAATGTGGAAAACTGGGCCACATTATTAGAAATTGCCCGAACCAGGAGAACACGAATGGACAAGGCCGCGAAAGAGTTTTCAATATTAATGTGGCAGAGGCACAGGAAGACCCGGAGCTTGTTACGGGTACGTTTCTTATTGACAATAAATCTGCTTACGTTTTATTTGATTTGGGTGCGGATAGAAGCTATATGAGTAGAGATTTTTGTGTTAATTAAGTTGTCCATTGACGCCGTTGGATAGTAAATTTTTACTCGAATTAGCAAACGGTAAATTAATTTCAGCATATTATATATGCCTGAATCGAGAAATTAAACTGGGTAGCGAAATATTTAAGATTGATTTGATACCAGTAGAGTTAGGGAGTTTTGATGTAATAGTTGGCATGGACTGGCTGAAGGAGATGAAAGCAGAGATCGTATGTTACAAAAATGCAATTCGCATTGTACGAGAAGAAAGAGAACCCTTAATGGTGTACGGAGAAAAGGGCAACACGAAGCTACATCTTATTAGTAATTTGAAGGCACAAAAACTAATAAGAAAAGGTTGCTATGCTGTTCTAGCACACGTCGAGAAAGTACAAACTGAAGAAAATAGCATCAATGATGTTCCCGTCGCAAAAGAATTTCCCGATGTATTTCCAAAAGAATTACCGGGATTACCCCCACATCGATCCGTTGAATTTCAAATAGATCTTGTACCAGGAGCTGCACCAATAGCTCGTGCTCCTTACAGACTCGCACCCAGCGAGATGAAAGAACTGCAAAGCCAACTGCAAGAACTATTAGAACATGGTTTCATTCGACCAAGAACATCACCATGGGGAGCTCCTGTTTTGTTTGTCAAGAAGAAGGACTGTACATTTAGGTTATGTATTGACTACAGAGAGTTGAACAAACTTACCATCAAAAACCGTTATCCACTGCCGAGAATTGATGACTTATTTGATCAACTACAAGGCTCATCAATTTATTCGAAAATTGATTTACGTTCTGGATATCATCAAATGCGAGTAAAGGAGGATGATATTCCAAAAACTGCTTTTAGGACGCGTTATTACGAGTTTATGGTTATGCCGTTTGGATTGACTAACGCACCAGCTGTGTTCCTGGACCTTATGAACCGAGTGTGTGGGCCATATCTTGACAAGTTTGTCATTGTCTTCATCGATGACATACTTATTTACTTAAAGAATGATCAAGAGCACGAAGAACATTTGAGAAAAGTGCTAGAAGTATTGAGAAAAAAAAACTGTACGCTAAGTTTTCAAAGTGTGCATTTTGGTTGGAAGAAGTTCAATTCCTCGGTCACATAGTGAACAAAGAAGGTATCCAGGTAGACCCGGAAAAGATCGAAACCGTTGAAAAGTGGGAAACCCCAAAAACTCCGAAGCATATACGTCAATTTTTAGGATTGGCTGGTTACTACAGAAGATTCATCCAAGATTTCTCCAAAATAGCAAAACCCTTGACTGCATTAATGAAAAAAGGGAAGAAATTTGAATGGAAGGATGAACAAGAGAAGGCGTTTCAGTTATTGAAGAAAAAGCTAACTACGGCACCTATATTGTCATTGCCTGAAGGGAATGATGATTTTGTGATTTATTGTGACGCATCAAAGCAAAGTCTCGGTTGTGTATTAATGCAAAGAACGAAGGTGATTGCTTATGCGTCTAAACAATTGAAGATTCACGAGCAAAATTATACAACTCACGATTTGAAATTGGGTGCTGTTGTTTTTGCATTAAAGACTTGGAGGCATTATTTATATGGAGTCAAAAATATTGTATATACCGACCATAAAAGTCTCTAACATATATTTAATCAGAAGCAACTGAATATGAGACAACGCAGGTGGATTGAACTGTTGAATGATTATGATTTTGAGATTCGATACCACCCGGGGAAAGCGAATGTGGTAGCCAACGCTTTGAGTAGAAAGGACAGAGAACCTATAGGGGTAAAAGCTATGAATATAATTATTCGTACTAACCTTACTACTCAAATAAAGGAGGCGCAACAGGGGGTTGCACAAGAAGGAAAGTTGAAGAATGAGATACCCAAAGGATCAGAGAAACATCTTAATATTCGGGAAGACGGAACGGGGAAGATGTATAAAGATCTCAAGAAACACTTTTGGTGGCTGAGTATGAAAGCTGATATTGCTAAATATGTAGGAGAATGTTTGACGTGTTCTAAGGTCAAAGCTGAACATCAGAAACCATCAGGTCTACTACAACAACCTGAAATCCCAGAATGGAAATAGGAAAACATTACCATAGATTTCATTACTAAATTTCCAAGGACTGCAAGTGGTTATGATACTATTTGGGTAATAGTTGATCGTCTCACCAAGTCAGCACACTTCCTGCCAATGAGAGAAGATGACAAAATGGAGAAGTTGGCGCGATTGTATTTGAAGGAGGTTGTCTCCAGACATGGAATACCCGTCTCTATTATCTCTGATAAGGATGGTAGATTTGTTTCAAGGTTCTGGCAGACGTTGCAACAAGCATTAGGGACTTGTCTAGACATGAGTACTGCCTATCATCCACAAACTGATGGTCAGAGTAAAAGGACGATACAAACGCTTGAAGACATGCTACGAGCATGTGTTATTGATTTCGAAAACAGTTGGGATCGACACCTAACGTTAGCAGAATTTTCCTACAACAACAGTTATCATTCTAGTATTGAGATGGCACCATTTAAGGCACTTTATGGTAGAAAGTGCAGGTCTCCGATTTGTTGGAATGAAGTGGGGGATAGACAGATTACGGGTCCGGACATAATACAAGAAACTACCGAGAAAATCATCCAAATTCAACAATGATTGAAAACCGCCTAGAGTCGACAAAAGAGCTACGCGGACAGTAAAAGTAAAGATATAGAGTTTGAAATTGGATAAATGGTCATACTTAAGGTTTCACCTTGGAAAGGCGTTGTTCGATTTGGTAAACGGGGGAAACTAAATCCAAGGTACATTGGACCATTCAAGATTATAGATCGTGTCGGACCAGTAGCTTACCAACTGGAGCTACCTCAACAACTCGCGGCTGTACATAACACTTTCTACGTATAGAATTTGAAGAAATGTTTTGCTAAAGAAGATCTCACTATTCCGTTGGACGAAATCCAAATCAACGAAAAACTTCAATTCATTGAAGAACCCGTCGAAATAATGGATCGTGAGGTTAAGAGACTTAAGCAAAACAAGATACCAATTGTTAAGGTTCGATGGAATGCTTGTAGAGGACCCGAGTTCACCTGGGAATGAGAAGATCAGATGAAGAAGAAATATCCACATCTATTTCCAGAAGATTCGTCAACACCTTCAACCGCTTAAAATTTCGGGACGAAATTTATTTAAGGGGTAGGTACTGTAGTGACCCGAACTTTTCCATGTTTATATATATTAATTGAGATTGATATTTACACGACTAAATGTTTCCAACCTGTTAAGTAATCAAACTTGTTAAGACTTGATTAAATGAAATAAGTTTCATATAGACAATTGATCACCCAAGTTGACCGGCGATTCACGAACGTTACAAATTTGTAAAAACTACATGTTGTGGTATATATAGACATATATATATGGTTGACATGAGATTATGATGAGTAAGTATCTCACTAAGTATATTAACAATGTGTGATATACATAAGAAATGAGATTACTAAGTTAAGAAACTCGAAATGATATATATAACGATTATCGTTATGATAACGTCTACTAAACACATATGTATCATATTAAGATATTGATACACTATATTTAACATGATAAAATGATATTTAAATATATCATTAAGTGTGTTAACAATGAACTACATATGTAAAAACAAGACTACTAACTTAATGATTTCGAAACGAGACATATATGTAACGATTATCGTTGTAACGACATTTAAATGTATATATATCATATTAAGATATATTAATATATCATAATATCATGATAATATAATAATTTAACATCTCATTAGATATAATAAACATTGAGTTAACAACATTTAACAAGATCGTTAACTTACAGGTTTCAAATCAACATTTACATGTAACGACTAACGATGACTTAACGACTCAGTTAAAATGTATATACACGTAGTGTTTTAATATGTATTCATACACTTTTGAAAGACTTCAAGACACTTATCAAAATACTTCTACTTAACAAAAATGCTTACGATTACATCCTCGTTCAGTTTCATCAACAATTCTACTCGTATGCACCCGTATTCGTACTCGTTCAATACACAGCTTTTAGATGTATGTACTATTGGTATATACACTCCAATGATCAGCTCCCTAGCAGCCTATGTGAGTCACCTAACACATGTGGGAACCATCATTTGGCAACTAGCATGAAATATCTCATAAAATTACAAAAATATTAGTAATCATTCATGACTTATTTACATGAAAACAAAATTACATATCCTTTATATCTAATCCATATACCAATGACCAAAAACACCTACAAACACTTTCATTCTTCAATTTTCTTCATTTAAGTGATCTCTCTCAAGTTCCATCTTCAAGTTCTAAGTGTTCTTCATAAATTCCATAAGTATAGTTTCATAAAAATCAAGAATACTTCCAAGTTTGCAAGTCTACTTCCAAGCTTTCTAATCCATTTCAAGTAATCATCTAAGATCAAGGAACCTTTGTTATTTACAGTAGGTTATCTTTCTAATTTAAGGTAATATTCATATTCAAACTTTGATTCAATTTCTACAACTATAACAATCTTATTTCGAGTGAAAATCTTACTTGAACTGTTTTCGTGTCATGATTCTGCTTCAAGAACTTTCAAGCCATTCAAGGATCCTTTGAAGCTAGATCCATTTTTATCATTTCCAGTAGTTTTATCCAGAAAACTTGAGGTAGTAATGATGTTTATAACATCATTCAATTCATACATATAAAGCTATCTTATTCGAAGGTTTAAACTTGTAATCACTAGAACATAGTTTAGTTAATTCTAAACTTGTTTGCAAACAAAAGTTAATCCTTCTAAATTGACTTTTAAAATCAACCAAACACATGTTCTATATCTATATGATATACTAACTTAATGATTTAAAACCTGAAAACACGAAAAACACCGTAAAACCGGATATACGCCGTCGTAGTAACACCGCGGGCTGTTTTGGGTTAGTTAATTAAAAACTATGATAAACTTTTATTTAAAAGTTGTTATTTTGGGAAAATGATTTTTCTTATGAACATGAAACTATATCCAAAAATTATGGTTAAACTCAAAGTGAAAGTATGTTTTCCAAAATGGTCATCAAGATGTCGTTTTTTCGACGGAAATGACTACCACTTTAATAATTGACATGTAACTTAAATTTCCTACTATAAACCTATACTTTTCTATTTAGATTCTTAAATTAGAGTTCAATATAAAACCATAGCAATTTGATTAACTCAAAACGGATTTAAAGTGAAGAAGTTATGGGTAAAACAAGATTGGATATTTTTGATCTTTTTAGCTACGTGAAATGTTTAACAAATCTATACAAATCATATCCTAGCTAACTTATATTATATTATACATGTATTCTAATATATTATGTAATCTTGGGATACCATAGACACGTATGCAAATATTTTGACATATCATATCGACCCATGTATATATATTATTTGGAACAACCATAGACACTCTATATGCAGTAATGTTGGAGTTAGCTATACATGGTTGATGTTGATTCCAAAAATATATATACTTTGAGTTGTGATCTAGCCTGAGACGTGTATACACTGGGTCGTGGATTGATTCAAGATAATATATATCGATTTATTTCTATACATCTAACCGTGGACAACTAGTTGTAGGTTACTAACGAGGACAGCTGACTTAATACACTCAAATCTTTAAAACATAATAAAAATGGTTCTAATTATATTTTGATCATACTTTGATATATATATGTACATATTTGTATAGGTTCGTGAATCGATCCGTGGCCAAGTCTTATTTCCGAGGAAGGAAATATCTGTGAAAGTGAGTTATAGTCCCACTTTTAAAATCTAATATTTTTGGGATGAGAATACATGCAGGTTTTATAAATGATTTACAAAATATATACAAGTACGTGAAACTACATTCTATGGTTGAATTATCGAAATCGAATATGCCCCTTTTTATTAAGTCTGGTAATCTAAGAATTAGGGAACAGACACCCTAATTGACGCGAATCCTAAAGATAGATCTATTGGGCCTAAGAAAAACCCCATCCAAAGTACCGGATGCTTTAGTACTTCGAAATTTATATCATATCCGAAGGGTGTCCCGGAATGATGGGGATATTCTTATATATGCATCTTGTTAATGTCGGTTACCAGGTGTTCACCATATGAATGATTTTTATCTCTATGTGTGGGATGTGTATTGAAATATGAAATCTTGTGGTCTATTGTTACGATTTGATATATATAGGTTAAACCTATAACTCACCAACATTTTTGTTGACGTTTAAAGCATGTTTATTCTCAGGTGAATACTAAGAGCTTCCGCTGTTGCATACTAAAATAAGGACAAGATTTGGAGTCCATGTTTGTATGATATTATGTAAAAACTGCATTCAAGAAACATATATCGATGTAATATATTTCTATTGTAAACCATTATGTAATGGTCGTGTGTAAACAGTATATTTTAGATTATCATTATTTCATAATCTACGTAATGTTTTTAAAAAACCTTTATTGATAAAATAAAGGTTATGGTTGTTTTAAAAATGAATGCAGTCTTTGAAAAACGTCTTATATAGAGGTTAAAACCTCGCAACGAAATCAATTAATATGGAACGTTTATAATCAATATGAACGGGACATTTCATTTACCACCAGAGGAATCTGTTTACTTCTACTATGATCTTAGTTTTATAGTGTTTTTAGTAATCCTGTGTCTTTTTATTGCTATACGCATTGATATACACGGTTTGTAATTTCAGTGTCGTTATCTGGCTTTGTATTTTCCCTTATATATCGAAGCTTCATGCTTTTGTAAAGCATGTAATGGTCCAGAATTCGTAGGTATGAAGTTTCGAATGGACCTTATGTTCTAAGCAGAAAGGAACGTAATATCACGATTTGATTTATTAGATTACCAGAATTACCGAGAATAGAACTATCAAGAATATATTTTCTTGATATGTTCAAAGATTAAGTAGAATGTAAGAGTCGTGTAACATGGCAAATGATGATTATAAAGTCTATAAATCATCATCTTCCATTAAAAACTGACTTACTGTAATATAATCATGTTGGCCTGACGTTATTATATTATACTAACTCATGCTTCAATTCTCAACACTTCTTCAAAATATTTATAATTTAAACTTTAATTTTAAAGAATATAGAAACTAAAACAGTTTCCTTTATGATGTGATAAAGATATCGCAAAGAGATAATTAATTGCGGACAAGAATCGTTATGAAGATATCTTCAGAAATATAGAGGATATTTATAATGAAAGATACGATGATATCTTAGAATTTCTAAGATCGAATGATAATGAGAAAAATTCTCCCGTAAAGATTTAGAATGCGTAAAAAGATCTTCTGTGGTTTTCATCAGAAATCGAATCATCTAGATTCTTTGATTACAGATTTAGTCCTTGTGATTTATCCACAGTTTCCTTCATGGTTTGCTCAATCCGTTTTTCAGTTCCAAATCTGAGCTTTTTCAATGCGTCATTCTTTATCATCAAACTTTTGGCCATTAAGACCATCTATAGCTTTTGCTGCTTCGTCAGCATTCTCAAGGTTAACGAATCTGAATCATTGATTATCAATCCGAGATGGTTTCAAGAAATTTTATTTTTAGATGATTAAACGCGGATTGTAATTGTCAATGGATCTAATGGTTAACAAATAGGCGTTGTTGATTTTAAAAGTAATGAATGATAATTTCGGTGGTTTGATGTGATAATTCATCATAGAATACGAATGAATATACTTCATGAATGTAGTGATCTTTAGGAAGATAACATCTGCTAAAGTTTTACTTGAATTCTGATATGTCAAAATCAGAATATGTAATTGAATTTGTATGAAAATGATTGTGTATCGCTGTGAAGGTAGTGAGTATAGTTAATGATTTATGAATCGAAATTGAAGAATGTACAGTGTATTAATGTGAGATATAAATATTTCTAGGGTATTACCTACCCGTTAAAATATTTTCACAATTAACTGTTTGTACAAAAGGATTTTTAATTACCATCTTTATGAAGATATACGTTCATATATATATTCTTCAGATGTAATCATGGATTTAATGAGTTAATATAATATTAAACTCATTTGATTTGCGGTTGAAACGAGAATAAATAATCTCCAAAACCTTAGAGATTTTATAATTGTTGCGAAATATTTCGCTAATGAAGTTATGATTCAATAGTTCATCGTTCATTGTTATAGATATACCTCGGTGTATGATGTTGGTGCTCGTGAAATCTTTGTGAAATTCACAAGACATGAATAATGCTTTCTAGAAAGCTTCGAGTATGTCAAAAATGAAGTGTAAAACCAAACATGTATTTGAATAATACACTTGGTTTATTATGAAATGGAGTTTATTGTGCTGAAGCAGTGATTAACGATTGTTAAGTCATTAACAAAGTATGTACATCATATCATATTGTGATATGAATTAACCAAGTAGTACATACTAGTTAAGATTCACACGTAATAGCTTAGTACGAAAAGATTTATTATTGTTCCAATCCATATATATAAAGTATACATATATAATTCTTCAGGAAGAATGAGTCAATACATCTTAACTCATTATTACTGATATTCATTGGTATTTATGGTGCGTATGATGTTGATATCCAAGGTACTGAGTGCGATGTTGAGGCGTGGAATGCGGATGTTGTTGTTGGTGGTGCTGGTGCTATTGGTGGTGATGCTGTCGGTGCTGGTTATGCTACTGATGCTGCTGATGCTCTTAGATTTTGCACCATATTCTCCAGAGCCACTACTCGAGCGCAAAGCTCGTTGACTTCTTCTATTATACCGGGATGATTTGCGGTTCGGACAAGGGATGAATAAGATCTAGAATTCTAGATATTATATATTCGTGATGGGATACTCTGGAAATGAGGGTGAAAATGGTGTTCTGGATTGGTTCGCCGGTAAGTGCTTCAGGTTCTTCACCAATAGGACAATTTGATTGGTGAAAGGGATCTCCTTCTTCTCGCCTCCATTGATTAAGTCGACTACGAACCCATCCTCAATTCATCCAGAAAAGATGATGACTGATTGGTTCGTTCGCTCCGGTTACGCTGCCATTGGAGCTCGATGAATCAAGTGAGAAATCCATATTATGTGTTTGAAATAGGGTTTGATATGAAATGGGTGTTGGATACCGAATGATATATTCGTCTCCTTGAATACGTATATATAGAAAAAGATTTCTGTAATTTACGAAGGAAATTTAGGAAAAGTGTCAGACAGAGTCTATTGGGATAGATATGATAAGATATAATAAAATATAATGTGTCTATACTCCAATAATGGCAGTATGACGTGTCGAGATCATAAAATGATAAGTATGTAATCTGATAATCTTTCGATTAAAGACTTTCAATTCATAATAGCCTATTCAGGTCCAGGGGCTTGAGCTATAGGATCCTTTAAATCGGTAATCCAAACCCTTCCATTCTAGAGTTTCGTAGATGCCACTCGTCAAGAAAATTCAATGATCAAAAATAACGAGAAAGCAAAGATTTTGAAAGTAATGAATATGAATAGTGATGACATTGTAATGTCTTTGAGTTATCGATAACCCAATGACATTTTTCGGTTCGCAAACCGTTGCATAAAGGCATAAGGCATAAAGGTACGTGATATAACAGGGAGTTATATACGTTTGAGTATGAATAGTAACAAATATAGGAGTTTCAAAAATCATGGATAATATTTCATGTAATACTTGTGTAATACACAAAACCATGATAGATGACATAGAAATATCGAGAATTTCAGAAATCTTGGTGTCGCATTTAAATGTGGTGGCAGAATTGGATAGTACTTAGGAAAGTGAGCAGAGTTCTTAAGTTGGCTCGGCATTCTAAGAAAGATTAAAGAATTTAATAAGTAAAGTTTCTAAGGTATAGTGTAGCATTTAACAATTAAAGGCAACAATTAAAGGCACTATGGTCAAGGAAAATTGTAGTCCTACATTGCTAAGGTACCTAATTGTATAAGGCATACATAAAATGCAATCCTGGTTCTCTACAACAACCTGCTCTGATACCAAACTGTCACACCCCCAAATAGGGCCTGGGGTATTTGTGACTAATTATACCAAATCACAGTTGTATAAATGAGAACGACTCTATATGAGACATTTTATTGAGTTTTGCAGCAGAAGATAAATAGATTACATTGTATTTAGAGCATTAAATGTCTTTAATTGATATGATATGTAATGAAGACTCCAAGCATAGCAAGCAATCATCATCAAAGTAGAAGATATACAACGGAAGCAATATTTAAGTACCTGAGAATAAACATGCTTAAAAAGTCAACACGAGGTTGAGTGAGTTCATAGGTTTATCATAAATCAATAGTTCAATATAACATTAGACCACAAGATTTAATTTAGGGTTGACTGATATAAAATCAATCAATAGAATGAAGTGTGTTTATTAATATAATGAATATATTAACAGTGACCATTATTGTCAATAGACAAAGTATGTTTGTTAATATAATGAATATATTAACAGTGACCGTTATAGTATGTTTATAAATATAATGAATATATTAACAGTGACCGTTATAGTTTGTTTATTAATATAATGAATATATTAACAGTGACCGTTATAGTATGTTTATTAATATAATGAATATATTAATAGTAACCGTTATTGTCAGCAGACAAAGTATGTTTACTAATATAACGAATTATATTAGCAGTGATCGTTTATTGTTAACAAACAACATGTATATAGTTATCATTTGAGTACTTGTGTCTAATCATAAAACAGTTATAAAAGTTGCGCATGTATTCTCAGCCCAAAAATATATATAAAAAGGGAGCTATAAAAACTCACGATACGATACGATAGTTTGTAGTAAATATGCATAGGATGGCACTGAACAAGTACAGAGTTGACCTCGGATTCATGAACCTATATCAATTGTATATATATTAACACATATACTCGTAATCGAATAAGTTTATATTATTAATGATATAGTTGTTATATTTAATAATTTATAGATTTCATTAATAGTAATAATAATGATATTAATAATAATAATACTTACAACAATAATAATAATGATAACAGTTTTTAATAAAAATGAAAAGTTTAATAATAATAATAATCATAAAAATTATAATTTTTGGTAACAATACTTAACATAACTATAATCTTAATCATAATAATTAAAAATATCAATAATAATACAACAATAATATTACTAATGATAATAATAATGTTAATTTCATTAAAATGATAGTTTTATTAATAATGAATATAATACTACTAATAATAATTATACTTATGTCAATTTTGGTAATAATACTAGTAATGATAATAATATTTAGTAATAACAAATAATAATAATATTACTTGTAAATATAATTATGATAAATCATAACTAATACTTTTTCAATAATAATAATTATAATACTTTGTAATAATAATAGTAATAATACTAATAATAATAATTCTAATACTAAATAATAACAATAACAACAATAATAATAATAGTAATAATAATAATAATAATAATAATAATAATAATAATAATAATAATAATAATAATAATAATAATAATAATAATAATAATAATAATAATAATAATAATAATAATAATAATAATAAAATGAACTACCTTTAAAAAGGTCTAAAAAGAAATGTCTTTGACCGGACTCGAACCCATGACCTCTCGCTAACCCAAAAACACCACAAACCACTCCACCAATTCTGTTTTTCTGATAATATGCTAGTTTTATTTTTATTTAACGTGTTTCAGTGTTTCTTCATTTTCTTCAAAAATATTAATCGACCAGAGGTATTCTACCATCAAATTAGTGAGTTCAAGGTTTGGATTAAGAATTGAAATTGAAATGGAACTAAACTGTACTTGGAATGTTTGATCAACAGACAACAAAAAAAATGTATATATATATATATATATATATATATATATATATATATATATATATATATATATATATATATATATATATATACGTATCTGTACAGACTCGCTAATGAACACAAGAACTCAAACCTTGATTTCGATTTCTAAACGTTTTTAGACAATGATTCCTACATGAAATAGGTTCTAATTCGTACCTAGAAACTTTCTGAATCGCTAATTTAACTTAAAACATAACAATGAATTCAAATTTCGCGATGATTAATCTGTTTGACTTTTGAAATCGAAACTTTGACTCGAAAATTAAGACCCGTTAGGAAGAACTGGAACCTAGGATTTTGCAGATAGTTTGAGTAAAATAATCCTAACAACACTGCATTATTATTTTTTGAAATTTGATTCGAAATCCTAGATTTTAAAAAAAAATTGAAACAAGAATAGAGGACGAATAGTTTTTTTTAAATGGATTTTCTGTTTTTTTTTTTTTCACTAATTGCAGTAGAGGATTATATAATGTTGTTAAGTGAGTGATGCTGACACAAAAATTGATCACGATTGATTATGGCCAGCAAGAAATCACGATTAGAAGAGAAAAGAAGAGAACAAAAAAATATATAGTGGCTTAACCTAAATTAGGTATCTGACTATTTAATTTAATTAATATTAATAATTAATAATTAATTTAATAATAATAATAATATTAATAATAATAATTATTATTATATTAATAATAATTATTATTATATTAATAATAATAATAATAATATTATTAATGATAAATAATAATAAAAATAATGATAATAATGACAATATTAATAATAAGAATGATAATTTTAATTATAATTAATAATATTGATAATAATCATTATAAAATGTTAATAATACTATTAATAATCATAATAATATTATTAATAATAAGTTTTATTAATAATAATGGTAATCTTAATAATTTTAGTAAAAGTGATAATCTATCTATACTATATATAATAACAAACACAAAAATAGATCATCTAAGTGTCTAACTTCTAATCCTAGCCATTCATTTATAAGCATTCATTAAATCTAAACCCTTTCAAAGTCTATGTGACCTCATAATCTCAAAGATTAATAATAAAATAACTAAAATACCCTTCTTAATTAAAGAAAAGGACGGGATCAAAATGATAAATTAGGGGTTCGAATTCATTCATGATCAAACAAAGGAAAAACAGCCTAATTACATATTCATCGTCGTTAACATAATAAGTATCGATCTTCAGAATCAATCGTCAATCATTATTTCTTGGAAAATCCTCTCAAAACAACACACGACAACCATCAAATCGCTGATGAATTCTTACTTCAGGTCAGGCGCCTATCAAATCGAGCTTCAATAAAGTGTTCTTCATCGTTCAACAAAAATCAACCAGTTTTGAATTTAAGAAAGTAAGAGTGTAGATACATCATAAACATCGTCGTTTAGCTTCTTCTGTGGTCAATTTGTAACCCTAATATTTTGTGATCTGAGATTCGTGATTTAAGTTTTTAGGTCATAAAAGTGAAAATCAGATTAAAACGATTATGTGACGCCCCGTACAAAATCATCGTGTACGGTACATCAACAACAGGATCATTACAAGGTCAAACACTATATGCTGTTTGAAAACCAGTTTTGCATTCATGAACAGATAACGTTTTACAAAAGATGAATAGGAAACATTAACATGAGTACATGATACTAAGGTCATTACAAAGCTATTGTTTTGAAAATAACATAAGTTGGGAATGCAAAGTAAAAGTTTCATGCTTGAGACATCTCTAAGTAATGCAGCGGAAGTCTAACACAGCAAGTCTGTAACAGCAAGTCTATACACCGAGACTAGAACATCAAGGCTAACAGTAGAAGCCACAACGTCTAAACACCTGAGAAATACATGCTTAAAAAGTCAACACGAATGTTGGTGAGCTATAGTTTGTTTGTATTCAGTAATGTAATGTAGGCCACGAGATTTCAGTGCTTCAAACATGCGTTTCAAATCAGTAATTCAAATCAGTATGATAAAGTATATGTATAACCGTGGGCACCCGGTAACTAGACTTAATGTTTATAACCCCCTGAAAGTACACTTGGCGAGTGCGTATGTTCACGAAGTATTAAACACTCGTTAAATGCTAGCGCGACTAGCCCGAGTGGGGATGTCAAACCTTATGGATCCATATCTAAGATTCGCGTTCACCGGTTCAAAAACCAATGACTAAACGTTACCGAGCTAAAGGGAATGTTTCTGCCGTTGTATAACCCACACATATATAAGTTTAAGTACTCGTGCCTAGTATGTAAAACATAAAATCCGCATGTATTCTCAGTTCCCAAAATAAGTTAAAGTAAAAAGGGAATGCTATAACTCACAGTGATAAAAGCGGTAAAGTCGGTAATGAAAGTACGCAAGTAGTAAGTCGGTCCGAAAGGTCGTCAACCTAAATCAAGGGTTACTAGGTCAGTAGGTTATTTTTATAAATTCTAATAGTGCATAAAGTAAGTTTAAGTGTCATCATCATCATCATTCATCATCATAAAAGCTAAGTAAGTTCGACAAGAATAGAGATCGAAACAATAGGCTGACTTCGGTCAGCTGCTGCGACCTCTACGTAAATCGAAAAGATGGATAGTCAGTGGCTATGGCTCCGTATGTGAGTCCCCGAACCGCTGACCAATTTTCAGAACCTAACTCGTCTTTGTTTGACTGTGGCAACGATTTAAGTGCTAGTAGGTCAGAAATTTCAGCACAATGTTAATAGGGTGTAGTGACTCTCGGAGGGCCATAAATCCTAAATCGTAACTAGGATTAAGATGAGGCATAAACGGAAAATCATCTACTCGAACCGAACTAACTAAAAATCAACTTTCCAGTAGCCCAGGTGGTCTGATCAGATACGAAAATCAGTGAACAAGTGCTCCGGTGAGGTTCTTGGTGCTTGATGCTCATCACGGTTCTCATCCTTGATGCTGTAGCTTCAAGTGTACAACTCGTTGATAGTTTAGCATCACTTTTGACCAAGATTCTACCATCAATACACAATATGTTAAGACCAAGTGGTAACACAACTCATTTAAGAGTCTTAGATGGATGATGAACCAAGGTTACATCATATCCTTAGTCTTAACACAATTACAAGTCCTATTTACAAACAAAGTTACAAACTTTACATCAATCAAACAAGTATGAACATGATCCAAGTCAAAAGAGGTGATGGAACCCTAAGCTAGAGAGCTTGGATCCCTTTCACACAATTTATAAGGTCACAAAGCTAGAAAGCTTGAACCTTTAGTGTTCTTGAAGATCTTGAAGCATAAAGCTTGGATCTTTAAGATATATGAAGATAACAAATAAAAGTTTGAATCTTTATCACAAAATAACAAGATTAAAGTAAAAGAAAGATGAATCTACAAAGTTGGTGAAGATTCAAAGCTAGAAAGCTTGAATCTTCTATGTTCTTGAAAGATTCATGCTTGAATCAACAAGATATAAGCAAGATCAAAGCTAAAAGGAACTTTGATCTCCATAATATGATGATGATGGCCATGAAAATGAAAGGAAAAGAAGAAGAAAAAGAAGACTTACAAGTAATACTAGAAAGGAAAGAAAGAAAGAACAAGTGTGTGTGAAAACCAAATGAGCAAGTGATTTGAATGAGAGGTAAATGGCTAGTATTTATAAGCAAGGAATTTGACAAGGATTGATGACATGGACAAGGGCTAGTATTTATAAGCAAGGAATTTGATAAGGATTGATGACATGGACAAGGGCTAGTATTTATAAGCAAGGAATTTCACAAGGATTGATGACATGGACAAGGGCTAGTATTTATAAGCAAGGAATTTGAAAAGGATTAATGACATGGACAAGGGCTAATTAATTGGGTCACTAGCTAGAGTAGGGTGGGCTTGAGCCCAACAAGATAGAAAGTCCAACAAGACTAACTATTGTGCATAATTAAATTACTACGCGTAATTAAGCATCCAAAAACCCAGGTAATTATTATTATAAAATAATAATTAATATTTCGCAGTCATAATATTCCGATTATGACAAAAGTTAAACGTGCGCGCAAGTTCGCGGTTTATTGGAAACGTCAAATAACACTAACGGTTATAAAGGCTTCCAATGATCAAGTTATGTATCCTATGTACTCTAAGGCATGTTTTAACATATAAATGGAAGTAAACCACGTAAATCAAGTTTCCAGAGTATAAAGTAACACAGTACGCACAAATACGCAGTTTCGCAAAAACACAAGGCACAAAAGCAAGTCGAAAAAGCCGGGTCGTTACATTACCCACCTGTTAATGGAAATTTCGTCCCGAAATTTGAGGAGTGACAAAAAAAAATGTTACCGTATTTAAATAAGAAGTAGCGTATCAAAGTTCCGAAAGATTCGTGGGCTAAAAAGTGAGCTATTTACCTTGAAAGGTACTCTGGCGTATAAAAGTAAGAATAGGTATATGCTATTAATTAAGTCTCTTAGGAGATCAATAAATTGATTTCGTTTCTGGTTAACATGAGTATGTTGTCTGAATATATCCACAAAAGAAAAGATGATGTTTTTAGCCTTACAGGCATCTTTAGTAAGCTGGATGCATGAAATACATCATGAATGTTACTAAACTCATCTAAAACATTGAGCGCTTATGTCGCAATACAAAGCTGGTAGGTAGGATGGAAAACATGGTGATCATAACCATGCGATTTGATGTCTGGATAGTGTTAGCCACAGATTTTACTAACCCCTTGATTTCGGAAAGAGACCATAGGCATAAAGAACTCGATATTTAAGAACATTTCATTTGACTATATGAATTGAAACTTTTGCTGAAAGTGAATAATCGGACTTATATGCAATGCAAGCCATAATTATCTATAGTGCCTTCAGGACGGTCTGAACGAACAATGAAGGATATCACCCAGTTTACCATACTGCAGGTGAACTTATCCTTAGATGGAATGAAAGAACAGTTCCATAATGTAACTTTATCCTTTCAGTTACATGTTGAAGTTAGGGTTAACATTAACTAGAACAACATATAGTTGCAACCAACGAAGAAAGGAATGTGTAGAGTAACCATATCCGTATTACAGATGTTTTAAGCAGTCCCTTCCAAGAGGATAACAAGATTCATAGATTCCTAAAGTATGTTACTTTACATTTCCGAAAGAGAATCGCACGAAAGGTGTGATCTTTGAACCAGGGTGAACTTTTCGAGCGGTTTGTTCTGAATTTATCCTTATACTTAAGGAGATGCGCGGACAAGAAGATACGTGGACCCTTGGTCGTAAAGAACGGTCTACTCTAAGTGAAAAGAATCTCAAAACGATTCCTTGTACCTCAACCTACTAATTCATAGATATGATTTTTACGAGGATGTTGCGATTAGCCGTGAAATATTGAGAATAGAAACCCACCTAGTGCCCTTCCTACAATGGGGTGACCATTGAGTGTACCTCAGAAAACTGATTTATCAGCCCGCGATTTTGCCATGTTTAACCTTAAAAGGAACATTTTTTGAGTACAAAGACTTCCTAACAAATTTTTTTTTTTTTTAAATCTACCACCCAAAGTGGCTCAAGCGTTTTTAACAAGGATTTTAATAGTAAGCTTCATCCCTAACGGAGGGAGAGAAGAAGTGTGATCCCTACATGGTGTAGTCTAATACGAAAACCTTTAATAAAATCAACCGAGGAAGTTTTGAAAAACCTTTAAACATTTGATGCGACAACATAAATGGAACGAAGTTCTTGGTAAATTTAGAAGTATGTATAACGAGTACCATTTGCACAAAATTATTTGACTTAAAACAACTCAATAAAGGAGCGATTTTTAATCATCTTGAAGGTATAACTTAGTATGTACTAACCCAAAATAAGTAAGAGTAAATTTATACATATATGATTTTATAAATCGCGTAAGTGATAGAAAAGTTTTTAGTACTTTCATTTGTCCATAAATCTCGTGAGCACTGCACAAATAAGCAACGTGTAAATCAACGTGTAAAAATTTTGATAAACATAGTTTTTCGTATTTCAGAGGTTACGAGTTGAAAAAGGTCGAGTGAAAAATCTTTGAATCATCGGTTGACATGTTACTAGGTAATGAAAACTAATGAATTAAATGTAGTTTTGATGATTATCCGAACTTAAGTCTTTGGCCCAAAAATGTTTACGTGCGAAGCCGTTGCTTATGAAGGATAGAGCATGAGGATGAGAAGTTAATCGCTTCTTGACTTTGCAGAATACCACACAGGTTATGGCTAATATTAAAGTCAGAATACTAATGATGTTAATATCGCTAGATGAGAATTTCCTTGGAATAGGTCAGGACTTTGAGTTATGTAAGATAGAGCATCGCTCCGACAGGTGTGAAGAATAAGATCCCTGGGGTAACGCAGTAATTTTGAATGGTTTAAGTGTTTGTGGATGCCCGAAGGCTCTGCATGACGTGGTAGTAAGTGCCTTCATCACATACACACACATGAATCTCTTAGTTTCGACAGTTGTCTGTCTTCATGATGACTTGGATACGAATAAGCAACGAAAAATTTTATATTGACAAGCAACGAAAATTTTATAGAATTCATTTAAGGTGACGATGTAAGAAAATAAATTAAGTTCTTAGCAAACTAGGGTTATGTACAACACGTACCATTCAAGGTAAAATATCCTTTGAATAAAAGATTTGATTTGTAAAAGTGAAAGTAAAATTTCATATGTATTTGTCAAAAAGAAGTAATTATTTACTTTATTTTATATAACGTATACGATTTCAAAAATTTGCACGAATGGCAAATAAAATAAATTTATTTTTATTAAGTTTTGAGAGGATCGCACAGTAAAATAGTGTAAGTAAAATTTTGGCAAACAAAATTTTCATATTTCGGAGGTTACAAGTTGAAAAAAGATTGATGAGAATCGAGTAAAAGACTTTTGAAAATCTCGGGTGATACTTGAGCAAAAATGTTACGAGGTAATGAAAACTGTTGAATTTTATTGTGGTTGATGACTATTAGTAGGGCATAAGTCCTTAGACCAAAAATACTTAAGTATAAAGTTGTTGCTTATAAGTGAGAAACGAAAGGGAGAGTATGAGGACGGGGATTAACTACCCATTGATTTTGGAAATTCCGAACTGGTATGACTAATATCGAAGTAAAAAGGGTGATGGTGTGATTATCATTGATTAAGAATTCTCTCGGAATAAGTTAGGATTCAGTGTCGCATAAGAATGAGTATTAAATACGATTCTTGGGTAGTATAGAATTTGAATTGCTGAAGTGACGGGATACAATTTTCTTTATGTATCGTTGTCCATTGTATCGGTTTCTTTCATGGCTAGAAAGTGAGCAGATTTGGTGAGGCAATCAACGATAACCCCGATAGTGTCATAACTGCCGACTGTTTTTGGTAGTTTCAGAATGAAATCCATCGTCATCCCTTCCCATTTCCATTGTGGGATCTCGGGTTATTGAAGTAATCCAGATGGCTTTTGGCTCACCATTCTCGCGAGGTATACGAATAATCTTCTTACTATAAATAACTTTCGCTTTCGTCCTTGAAAGTCAGTCCATTCCAACTATTTCCTCAAAGCTTTCTAACTCGATGAGTATTAGGTTAATTTTATGGTCCATTCCAACCAAATCTTATTATACTGCCGTGAAAATTTTTATCAACCTTCTCAAATAACATCTGCTTGTGCGCAGGTAACTAATTCTTTCCAACTACTACTATAAAACTTCCAAGTTTTGTTGGCATGAGGTCATCTCCAAATGACCCACCTGTTAATTTTTAAGGTACTATCTTAAATTACTCCTCTATCTCTGCCAACTTACCATTAGCTTGTCCTACAGAATACTTAACTCTCATGATTGTTAATGGCTTATTAGTCATCACACTAGGATTCTTAGATATAAGGTTTCTATCACTCTAGTATTAAACAATTCCGAGACGATAAATTGTTGTGAAGAAACGTACCCTAACTAAAATCAGGATCCATGCGAGTCTCCATAGCTGAGATAACGATTGCTCTATCGTATGTGAGTCCAAAGTTTTTTTTTTCCTATTTGAGAACTTTTTCCTTAAGTATCCAGGGTGTCTATATCTATAACAAATTTTCGGGTTATCAATTCTGCAGTCCAGGCCCTTCTCGTACAGTATCTAGACTAAGTGGTTATTCTTGCCTTTATCAGACCATAATGCGTATACTCAAGTGGTTCCTACCAAAATTTCCTTTGAATCGCTTCATATTCCTTATGTAGTAACATTGGGACTTCTGCATGATTCACTTCAATATAATTACGCTGGCCTGGCGTCATTATATTGTACTAAATCGTATGTTCATTCCAATATCACTCCATATGGTCAATGTAACGTGATCACTTTCAGTTCTACTCAATTTCATCCAACGGTGCTTTATCTATGCTATCTCAAAACAAAATCTACATAATTAATCTCACAGTTTCTCGGTGTGGGTGCGTAAGTTCCGTAGGTCATGCACCAATGCCTAAATGTCCTGAAATTTCTTCAAAATGTTTAGGTTCAGGTAACATCGTTAGGTTCCTTTCTAGAAATTCAATCTGGGTCTCGTGTCGAGTTGTATGTGTAGCAAGTAGTAGTACGATATGTCTTGAGGCGACTCCCAAGTCTTTGGGTATGGTTGAGCATCAGTAGAAGGCACTCTGACCTTGTGAAAGGAGATGTCCTCCCGACTTCCCCAATGCCTAAGAGTGTTAGGGTACTAAATCCAGAAATGTCGTCAGATCGTCGAGCAGTGGTGAAGAACGAAAGAGATAAGTGACGGTCATGAAAGCGTACGAGATACGAGCCATCTTGCAGGAACTAAACAACCTTCGAATGTTCACACGTCGTACGTGGCTATTTAGAGTGAGCTCGGGGTGCGGTTACTCCGACAAATCCTCCAATATCTCCTCCTCCGAGGATTAACTTTAGTGGGCGTGTAATCCGAGGGGTACTCCTCCTAGATTGCGTGAAGAATCGTTTCGATCTCTGGAACTGTGGAACAGTAGTAACAGGTGGATTACAATACTAATCCTTAGGGTTAGACGTGTGGAAAATGGGTTAAGAAGAACATCTGAACTAGGAAAGGTAAGTTTTTCCAAGTCGGTGCAGCGAATAGCGGGCATGAAGCAAGTACGTAATCAGGCACTACAACAACCTAGCTCATTTACAGCAGTATATAGCATGACAATATTAATAGTACTAAACAGAAGTAACATGCAATCGAAAGCAGATAGTAGCATGCAGTAGCTAGAATAAGCAAAAGCATGCAGCGAGTTTACATAGCAGTAAAAGGAAACGGTAGCATGCAGCAAGTTCATACGGTAGTAAAAGTAAGCAGTGGCATGCAGTAGTAGTAAGCAGTAACATGTAGTAATATAACACAGTAGCATGCAGCAGGTTCCGCAGAAACGAGTAAACTACCAAGTTGTAGATTAGTCCTATTAGTGAATCCTACTCGGGTCAGTCCTAGACTCACTAATGCAACCTAATTCCCTACAACCAATGCTCTGATACCAACTGTGACGCCCCGTACAAAATCATCGTGTACGGTACATCAACAACAGGATCATTACAAGGTCAAACACTATATGCTGTTTGAAAACCAGTTTTGCATTCATGAACAGATAACATTTTACAAAAGATGAATAGGAAACATTAACATGAGTACATGATACTAAGGTCATTACAAAGCTATTGTTTTGAAAATAACATAAGTTGGGAATGCAAAGTAAAAGTTTCATGCTTGAGACATCTCTAAGTAATGCAGCGGAAGTCTAACACAGCAAGTCTGTAACAGCAAGTCTATACACCGAGACTAGAACAACAAGGCTAACAGCAGAAGCAACAACGTCTAAACACCTGAGAAATACATGCTTAAAAAGTCAACACGAATGTTGGTGAGCTATAGTTTGTTTGTATTCAGTAATGTAATGTAGGCCACGAGATTTCAGTGCTTCAAACATGCGTTTCAAATCAGTAATTCAAATCAGTATGATAAAGTATATGTATAACCGTGGGCACCCGGTAACTAGACTTAACGTTTATAACCCCCTGAAAGTACACTTGGCGAGTGCGTATGTTCACGAAGTATTAAACACTCGTTAAATGCTAGCGCGACTAGCCCGAGTGGGGATGTCAAACCCTATGGATCCATATCTAAGATTCGCGTTTACCGGTTCAAAAACCAATGACTAAACGTTACCGAGCTAAAGGGAATGTTTCTTCCGTTGTATAACCCACACATATATAAGTTTAAGTACTCGTGCCTAGTATGTAAAACATAAAATTCGCATGTATTCTCAGTTCCCGAAATAAGTTAAAGTAAAAAGGGAATGCTATAACTCACAGTGATAAAGCGGTAAAGTCGGTAATGAAAGTACGCAAGTAGTAAGTCGGTCCGAAAGGTCGTCAACCTAAATCAAGGGTTACTAGGTCAGTAGGTTGTTTTTATAAATTCTAATAGTGCATAAAGTAAGTTTAAGTGTCATCATCATCATCATTCATCATCATAAAAGCTAAGTAAGTTCGACAAGAATAGAGATCGAAACAATAGGCTGAATTCGGTCAGCTGCTCCGACCTCTACGTAAATCGAAAAGATGGATAGTCAGTGGCTATGGCTCCGTATGTGAGTCCCCTAATCGCTGACCAATTTTCAGAACCTAACTCGTCTTCGTTTGACCGTGGCGACGATTTAAGTGCGAGTAGGTCAGAAATTTCAGCACAACGTTAATAGGGTGTAGTGACTCTCGGAGGGCCATAAATCCTAAACGGTAACTCGGATTAAGATGAGGCATAAACGGAAAATCATCTACTCGAACCAAAATAACTGAAAATCAACTTTCCAGTAGCCCAGGTGGTCTGATCAGATACGAAAATCAGTGGACAAGTTCTCCGGTGAGGTTCTTGGTGCTTGATGCTCATCACGGTTCTCATCCTTGATGCTGTAGCTTCAAGTGTACAACTCGTTGATGGTTTAGCATCACTTTTGACCAAGATTCTACCATCAATACACAATATGTTAAGACCAAGTGGTAACACAACTCATTTAAGAGTCTTAGATGGATGATGAACCAAGGTTACATCATATCCTTAGTCTTAACACAATTACAAGTCCTATTTACAAACAAAGTTACAAACTTTACATCAATCAAACAAGTATGAACATGATCCAAGTCAAAAGAGGTGATGGAACCCTAAGCTAGAGAGCTTGGATCCCTTTCACACAATTTATAAGGTCACAAAGCTAGAATGCTTAAACCTTTAGTGTTCTTGAAGATCTTGAAGCATAAAGCTTGGATCTTTAAGATATATGAAGATAACAAACAAAAGTTTGAATCTTTATCACAAAATAACAAGATTAAAGTAAAAGAAAGATGAATCTACAAAGTTGGTGAAGATTCAAAGCTAGAAAGCTTGAATCTTCCATGTTCTTGAAAGATTCATGCTTGAATCAACAAGATATAAGCAAGATCAAAGCTAAAAGGAACTTTGATCTCCATAATATGATGATGATGGCCACGAAAATGAAAGGAAAAGAAGAAGAAAAAGAAGACTTACAAGCAATACTAGAAAGGAAAGAAAGAAAGAACAAGTGTGTGTGAAAACCAAATGAGCAAGTGATTTGAATGAGAGGTAAATGGCTAGTATTTATAAGCAAGGAATTTGACAAGGATTGATGACATGGACAAGGGCTAGTATTTATAAGCAAGGAATTTGACAAGGATTGATGACATGGACAGGGGCTAGTATTTATAAGCAAGGAATTTGAAAAGGATTGATGACATGGACAAGGGCTAATTAATTGGGTCACTAGCTAGAGTAGAGTGGGCTTGAGCCCAACAATGTAGAAAGTCCAACAAGACTAACTATTGTGCATAATTAAATTACTACGCGTAATTAAGCATCCAAAAACCCAGGTAATTATTATTATAAAATAATAATTAATATTTCGCAGTCATAATATTCCGATTATGACAAAAGTTAAACGTGCGCGCAAGTTCGCGGTTTATTCGAAACGTCAAATAACACTAACGGTTATAAAGGCTTCCAATGATCAAGTTATGTATCCTACGTACTCTAAGGCACGTTTTAATATATAAATGGAAGTAAACCACGTAAATCAAGTTTCCAGAGTATAAAGTAACACAGTACGCACAAATACGCAGTTTCGCAAAAACACAAGGCACAAAAGCAAGTCGAAAAAGCCGGGTCGTTACAGATTATGTTAAATTCAAGCTTAGTCACTAATTATTGAGTGTTATGTTAATGATTTAGAACAAACTTCATGTATACTTTGTTGTCTGAAAACATCTAAATTTGATATTCAATATTATGATAGGTCAATAAAGAATTCCACTATTTATTAATGAAGTGTGGGCATATATTTTGATTACCTTGCACTAGACACTGCACAAGCAGGTATATTAATAGTTACATAACTATAGTTATCTGTGCATTCAAACAATAGAGATGGATTATATCATTAATGGGATTTTACATTTTAGTTTACGTAGAGATGGTAGTCCTCATTTCTTTTACTGCTTTTAAATTGCAGCTGATTTTTCTAGCAAGAGATAGCATCAAAACATGAAAGCTTTGTGTGTTATTCTGCAAAAACAGTTAAAAAAAAGACAACAGTTGATTTTATTGTTTGGGTTACATTGTTGTAAGTGATTGTTGGTTTTGTAATTAAGTTACGAATTTGCTGATTGTTATTAGTAAATGTTTGTTGATTTGATTGTGGGGAGTTACAGTTAGGGTGTTCATGACCCAAGCAACATCAAAGTAATATCTATTATCTAATTGTGCAACATTTGGTTATTACTTTAGTTATGTGCTTTTTATGGGGTTTAAATAACTTAAGTGAATATGATAAGAATAGGTAATACATGAGTCTTTTGTTTAATTATATTTTATATTATGCTTTAAAGAATGAACACAAGTACAGATCTCAACCAAAAAGTACAATATGGGTTAGATTAAGAGTTTCTCTAAGTGCTTCAGCCAAAGCAGAATCTTCCAATTTTGCTCCAACTATTTCAAGTGTTTTCAGCTTTTAAAATGTATCCCGATAACCATTAGCACACCCCAAAGTCTTAACAACTCTAGATTCCTTACTGTACTAATGCATTCCAGTTTAGAAGGATTTTCATCAGCCATATTTTGATCAACGAGATTATCCATCCGAAGCTCGAGATTTTTTAATGAATTTCCCACAAATATCAGCCAGCAAGCCAGCCCTTCACTGGTGAAGGGGCTATAAAAATTACTGTTTTTGTATAATTTTTTAAGAACTGCCTATTTAATGCATTGGTATGATATATGTAAAATATTTAAAAATTCGTTGGTTTCTTATGTCATGAAAGATGGCTCGATGTTATAAAATACTTAGTACCCTTTTACAGAGATCGATTGACATAACTATTTTTCTAATATTATATTTTTTTGTGTTTAATGATTGATAATTGATTATCATGGATTCCGAAAATGAAGTCAAATTGAGTACTTCTCTTGATGCATTATTTGCAGGGGATGACAATGTTATGCTTTTTGATGATTCTGACAGTAATGTGTACCTTTCAGAGGTTAAATCTTATATATGATGTGCTTTTGTTACTTGATCTATAAAATGTTTTACATGAATTTTTTTTTTTTTTTTTTAATTTTTTTTTTGTGGTTAAGCATAATAGGATCCAAGCAGTGAAACTCACGAGAAATGGAATGGCATAGTTTTGCATACCTGATGCGCAGGTGATGTTTTGCCTTTTTAGTTTACGGAGTCCGCTATCTGCTACGTTCACGGCCCAAGGTATTTTTGTTTGGTTATCGTAGTGCGCATGCATTATGTATATACATATTGTGTAAATATTACCACGTACGTTTGTTATTTGCGTGCTACTTTATATGTTTGTATATGTGCTATCTAATATTTACAAGTTATGTGCTATCTGATAATACATATATGATATGTATTGCCAAATTGTAGGCCTTCTAATCATTTTTCATATGGGGTATAAATTTTGTTGTCTACTTTTTTAAGACCTATATATGGTTATTGTGGAATACGGAGTAGTGTTTTGGCAAAAAAATGTATGCTTTAAAAAAAACTGTAGGCATTTAATACAAAGTGAAACTATTCTATTACGTTGCAAGTTGTTGTAGTGGGTTACGTTAGAATGACAACAATAACGCCGGGTATTGATTGGAGAATGCGAGCATTGCGTGTTTTACCTATGTTTCTTCTGCCTGCTTTATCATAAATGTGGGGTTGTTTTTTCAGCTAAATTTTTACGTGAGTTGCGAAAGTAGATTATCTTACCTTTAGGCCTGGATTCATCAATGTAAGCATGGTAAATAATACATCACAGTCCATTATTTTTTATAAGTTGAACTATATAATGACATTTTTTGTAGTATACTGGCACAATTAAAGCATGAGAGTCAACAACAATTTCATTACCTTAGATATATATGTAGATCGCTCGAAGAAGATTTCCAAGTTGTCGTTGAAAGAAGATTAACTACTCATTCTTATTCCATTTTAACAATTTATTATTTTGTCATATATGTAGTTTTAACTTTAAAAAATTGATCATAATTTTTGATGCTTCTCACCAATAACCATGGTAAGCAAACAATTATAAATTAATCCATATCATTTTATTGTTTGAGATTTGATAGCTGATTAATGTTTAGTGAATCATTTGGCATATGTGTTCAGTAATAATCTATATTTATGATTTTACGTATGGTTACGTCGCAGATGATACTTATTGTGGGAACAAAGTTGCAAGTGATCATAACTATGATAGGTAGGACTCATGATATGGCGGATGTGATCGTACATTGACAGTTAGACCGGGCATTCTCTCTTTCAGTTTGGTCAACCTAAACTCATACTATGTCTGGTCTGTTTTTACTCTCCAGTTGTTGCTATAATCACTCTGTACCCCTGAGAAAGGTAATCTGCTCTGTTTTCTGCAGTTCTACATTTACGTCACTCCTAATCAGGTTTGCAATACAAAGAGGTTTTTGAGAGAACAACAGTCGCATAGTTAGATTGTGGGAGGTTTTGAACACTAAGAATGAATTACTTAAATTATAAAAACCAGGTACCTCCTTACGTTTTGGTAAATTTCAAATTCTGGTGCATGACTTTTTACACATATGAGTAGCTAAATAGTTTTACATATTTTGCATACTTGATTTCTAATTTGATTCTTTGTATTTAAACTTTAATTATTCGCTACCATTAACTGTTTAGGTTAAAGCGTTAGCAATCGATATATGAACATGATTTGTTTGCAATATACTAAACATTAGTAGCAATCGTTATAAGAAACATAATTAGTTTTTGCATAGCTTTTTTGGTTTTGTAGCATAACTGACTGTTGTCTTTGGTATGACGCATATTTTTATCGATTGTAGTATAATTTCATTTGGAGGTGGATTTTTAGACCGTTGTTTGAAGAGCCTGAATGGAACTGGGGAACATCATGCACCATCATATGAATTTCCTGTTGAAAATAAACCTCAAGGTATGTGGTCAATATTTCATCGATTTAATAGGTAGCTCAAAGAAACAATGAAACTGATCATACATACAAACCAAAACCACTAATAATCACCATCGTTATGTAAGTCTGTAAGTTTTTGGTTTAATGAAAACAAAGAAACAAAGATATTGGTCAAAATTGATTAGGAAATATACATTAGTTTTGGATGGTAAATTAACCAAAACGCCAATATTGAAGCTCTCGTGAAACATTTAATTGGCATAATTACTTTATTATAGTTATATCATAAGAAATGATACATTGGACCCATTTACTTATGAAGATGTTGATTTGGATAGTTTATTTTATTTTTACTTTTAACATGTCATATAGTTAAATGTTGACCCATTTAGCCATTAATGTTGTATAGATGCTAACCGTATATTCATGTACCCTTGTCATAGGTGCTAACCGTATCAACTGATAAAAGCGCAAAAATATTGGTCAAGATCGATCTACGATTAAGAAGCAGTTCATCATCTTAATTCGGAGATATTGAATTATTTTAGAAGCATGCAATCAATTCATCTACCATTGAAGCGATTAAGAAGAGGGTAATGAATTCATATACTATTGAATATTGAAACGTTATATAGTATACCGTGTGTGTGAATGTAGTCTGGACCTTTGATAAGAGTTGAAGGCTCTAAGATATATCAATTTGAAAGGGTATTTTTTTAGTAAACTGTGTGTGTGTGTGTGTGTGTGAGATAAGGTAGTCTTATGAACTATTGAGAACCATCTGGGTAGAAACCTTTTAGTCGTGTATCATTGTTTTACTTTTAAATCGCATTGCAACATAGGTTTGCCAAAGAACCGGTGATCCAAACAAGCTCATGTTTTCTAAAAGGTGTGATGGCGCATATCACTGATATTGTCAGCACCCATCAGACAAGGTAACATCGGGACCTTTCAGCTCTGGTATTTAATGTTTAAAAGAGATTTCACGACGTTTCTAATCGTTTGGAATATTGCAGAATGTCAGAAGAGGACCTTATTTGTGCCCCAAGCATAATAAGTGTCACAGCTGTGCATCCACAGTCCCTGGAATGGTTCGAGTCTCACTCATTTGCTTATAACAAGAGGTAGCAATTGCCCATTTATTTATCGGTGGGTTGGTTGTGTTCTATATCAGACGGGTGAATTAATAAGATAATATGAACTAGCTAAAAGTAAAAATCAGGTGAACTGGTTAAATGGGTGAAAATCATCCAAAGTATATTTCCAGTGAATGCAACTTTTTAAATCAATCTATAAGATTTAGATTAGTAATGACTTATTATAATGACATCACTTGTGTAGCAATAATTAACACATCAACTTGAAAAAAATGATAAATAAAGTTTTTGCTGTAAACCCACTCTGACTGAAGAATGTAATGTTTATAAGTGCATATCCACTATTTATTTGTGTATACATATCAATTATAACCGTGTCAGTTCATCAATTACACTTTTGTAAATTGTGATCTTATAGTGGGGAGCATATAAGGTATGATTTATTGGGGAGATCACGCAAGGACATTGCATGATTTGGCAAAGAAAAGTCAAGCTGCTACTTCTCCAATCGTAGCTCTCATTCATAATTGTAGGCTGAAGGATTGGGAAGGTAACAACTGCTATTATAAAATTCTAAATATGTCACCAGTAGAACTTATACTAATATTTCTAACATACTTATCTATCCATACACCTGGTCCAAAAGTTAACAATATATCCATTGGAACACGTTTGTATCTAAATGAATCGGTCTCGCTCATAACTCTTTACAACTCGCTGTATGTAATTTACTTATACGGTCTAATAATAAATGTGGATAGTTGTATGCAATTACTTTGTAGGATATCATAAAATGCAATGACAGTTTGTTCTAAATATTCATTTGAGCTAAATCAAATCGCGACGATTACATCTGACTTTGAAGAGCTATGTGATGTCGGTTCGGTATGGGCTAAATTTACAAAGGCTGGAGCAGTTGCTATTGCTGAGATCGTGAAGTTAATGAAGATATGAATCGAAATATTTTTAATTTTGACTGTAATTATAACACTATAATAAATTGCATACTAAGTTACTAGCTTTTAGCAACTTTTTGGAAAAACTACAAGTTCACTTTTTAGCATGCACTAAAAAATGAAGATTTTAATATTTTGCATACTAAGTTTCTGGCATTTAGTTACTTTTTGGAAAAACTACAATTTCGATTAGACCCATAAAAAATTCCCACGAATTCGCGGGTTTTAAGCTAGTACTAATAATATTAATGTTATTAATAATTATTAACATTAATAATATTTGTAATAATAATACTTGTAAATGATAATGATGAGTGATAATAATATTAATATAACAAATTAATATTAATACATAATTATTTACAAGTAATGGTTCGTGAATCGTCGGAATTTGTCAAGGTAAAGATTTTGTTTAAATTTTGTCGGAAATTTCCGGGTTGTCACATTTTCCATGGTGGCGCGAACACACCATGAGGATGACATAACTTCAGAGGAATTCGTCACTCTCCGTAACAACGGAGACATCATTAGCGCCTTTGGAACCATTTGCCGAATTAGCTCCACCTGAACAATTAACCCTTACAAGCCCAGTTTTCCCGCACCTTCAGCATACCAGATTCTTTCCAGAGTTTCTCTTCCGCCTATCCGAACACAACATGTAAGACCCAAATATTTATTGTACATAATGTATTTATGGTGTACGATGCGTATACGAAGTGTACGAAGCAGGTACGTGTTGCTTGCTCGAACGTCGAAGAAAACTGGACGTTGTTTGAGGTACAAAGTGTGTACGTATCTTTTCAACCCCAAATAAAGTTTGAATTGATGTTTCAAAGCCTTACCATTGGAAAGAATATCTTATTACGTTTCCAACGATATTTGGTTCATCGAAAACGGAGCTACGGTCAAAAAGTTATGGCCAAAACAAGTTTCTGAAATCTGACCTGCAGTGTGGAGCGGCGCGCCGAATGGGTCTGATGCGTTTTTTCAGCATTTTAAGTGTCTAAATGAAGGGTATTATGGTCCTTTCACTTGTGGATGGATTTGTGGCTTTTAGATCAGTTTTAGATCCACTTTTGGATCATTTTCAAGTCCACAAACACTCTCATCTTCAACCTCAAGTTCTAGAGTGAGAGTAGAGTGAGAAAGCTTGAGAAGAGGAAGAAGAAGCTTGGATTCTTCAAGTTTAAGCTCATTACTTGTGTTGTTGTTGTACTAGCTTCGTTTTCTTCAAAAGGTAAAACCCTAATTCGGATTTAGTTGTGTTAATTCGTTTATTATGCTAGGGTTTGTGTTAAAGTAGATGTAAAACCCATTTCTTGGAAGTTTGGGGTAAACGGGTTAAGTTTTAGTGCAAGAACCCTAATATTGGTGGGTCTAGGGTTGGATGATGATATTGTGGGTTTGTAAAACTAAATTAGTTGATGAAATCACTAGCTACTTGGATTGTTGGTGATTAGGGGTGTAAACTTACAATTTGGTGTTTTGACTAGTTTTAGGTCAAAATGGGTTTTTGAGTAAACAACCCTATAAATGGCGTTTAATGGCTAAAAGAGTTAAGATTAGCTATTTCGGGAACGCGGGAAGTGATTTCATAAGTTTTGGACTTGTGAGTATTGTTTTATGCTTAATAGGGTGTAAAACACACTTTAGGACCAAATGGGCGGGTCGTGTGTTTAAATGAGTGATCGAATGACCAAACCATGTTTAAATGATGTTGTTGAGGCATAATCACAAGTCATTTGTGATTATGAAGGTTTTCGAGCGAAAAATGGTTTTTGGCCAAAGTTGGTCAATAGGATGTTCTAGGAGAACATATGTATTGTTTAAGTCGAACAAGCATTGTGAGTAGCTTATTTGCATGTATACTTTGCGTAGGTGATTTGCGTGAAGTCGGTGGAAGAAGTTAAGATCGCGGGATACGTTCTTCAAGTATTTCAAGGTGAGTGGAATATTTATACGCTTATGTATATAATTTGGTTGCTTGTGTGCGGGGTGGTAAGTGATATCCGTTAGGATTCACTTTTCGTGGACCACATTTGAGTTGGGAAAAATATAGTGAGTGATATCCGCGTGGATAGCTCTTCGTTGGCTATATTCGTTTTGGATATGTAGCTAGTGGTTAATGTTTGACCTATCACTCTTCGTCGGCTACATGTGTGCGTTTGGATATGTGACGAGTGGTTAATGTTTGACCTATCACTCTTCGTCGGTCACATGTGTATATTTAGTTTGTGGCGAGTGATTAACGTTTGACCTATCGCTCTTCGTCGGCCACATGTGTGTTTGGGTAAGTGGTGAGTGTTAACCGTTTAGGGGTTCGCTCTTCATTGGCCACTTATCGTGGGATGGTAAGCGGTTCCGCTTTTCGTCGGCCATCCTTGTGATTGAGGTAAGTGTTAACGTTTCGGTTGCACTTTTCTTCGGCCTCATAGTGCGTAGTGGTGAGTAGTTAACGATTTTGACCTACTACTCTTCGTCGGCCACTTGCGCGTGCGATGGGTGGTGAGTAGTTAACGATTTTGACCTACTACTCTTCGTCAGCCACCATCGAGTCGAATGTCGACATTGGGTATATTGGGATGTGTAATTTTATTAGCATTGTACGTATTCGCTTTTGGCATGTATTATTGTTGAGATCTCTATGCTAATGATGTTGACTTGTTGTACGTACGATTAATCGTTTATTTGTTATTGCAGTTTACTAATGTTATTGTGTTGTTGTGTAGGTGTATGCAAGTAATTGGATTATGTATGTATGCGTATAAGTATTGCATTCACTAAGCATTAGCTTACCCTCTCGTTGTTTACATTTTTAGGTTCGAAGGCGGACGTGGCAAGGGTATGCTCGGGATTAGATGATTTTCCCATTTTGATGCTTGCTTGGATTCGACCTAGGATTGGGTAGTTTATTCCCAACATCATGCTCGTAGTTTGTTGGAACTTAAACTCATTGGGTCGAAGTTGTACTTTGTATTAAAAGGGGTATTTTGGGCATATGTGGGCCCCGCGATGTAAAGCTCGTTTTAATTAATTAATCATGTTAGTTTTACTTATATTAATGTGTTGTAAAAAGCGTTTCGTCTGAAAGTGTCGGGAACGAGTCTATCTTTTTCGCATTTAAAAAGCCCGGGGACAGGCCGTTTTGGCGCGGCGCGCCAGATAGGGGGCGCGGCGCGCGGGGTCACTGTACAGCAAAAAAAAATTTTGTTTGTATTTTCACGGGGTTTGGTCGAGGGTTGGTTTGGGTTGTTACAAGTGGTATCAGAGCATGGTCTAAGGGATTTAGGTGACTTGAGATAGGCGCCTAGACTTAGACTTTTTGTGTGTGCTATTATGCGGGACTTGTAGGATTACGGGTCGGTTCGGGTTTCTAGTTAGTGCCTTTGAGAATAGGTGCTTTAACTATGTGTTGTTTATGTTGATACTAATTGTGTTGTTTTGTGTTGAATATCTAGCGAAATGGTTGTTGTATTCATGAGTTCGGCACGGCGTGTGAGCGTAATAATGCGTCGCGAACATTATTACGGTTGCAAGCCAAGTCATGCAAGTGATGTACAACAAGTATTGGACTAGATGGGATGCACGAACATTGGCATACTTATGTGATGTGATTATTGTTCGTGGCGGTGTATGTGATTTACTTGTGTTGCGTTCCTAACCAAGTTCATTTCTTAGAATGAAGACGAGGAACGGACATGATAATGGTGATCAAAGCGACGACTCCGAGTTCACGGCTAAGGTTGAGGCCATCATTAAACGTTATAAAGTGGAGTTTCTCGAGGATGTTAGAAAGGTGTTCCAGGAATCGGTTGATGGGCAAGTAACCGAACTAATCGACGAACGAGTGGATGCCGCGATCGAAAAGGCATTCGAGGCTAGAAACATTTACCCTCGTGGTGAAGGGAGCGATGGTAACGGTGGACATGGAAGGCGGGACTTCCATTACAAGAACTTCAAGGATGCTCAACCTCCTATGTTTAATGGGGTGAGGGATCCGTTGAAGAGTACATGTTGGGTTTCCGATATCGAGGGGGCTTTTCGTACTAGTGAATGTCCTCCCGAGAAGAAAATGAGGTACGGGTCTAGCATGTTACGTGAAGAAGCCAAGTTGTGGTGGGATGATAAGATTCAATTGTATGGCGAGGAACAATGTATGAGCTTGTCATGGGATGAGTTCAAAGAGGAGTTCTTTAACGAGTACCGAACTTCTTCCGACCTTGATAAAATCCGGGACGAGTTACACAATTTACGACAAGGTTCGATGGACTTGGTTACTCTCAAGTCTACCTTCTTGGCAAAGACTCGTTTTTGTCCGGAGTATGTTGGTGACGATCACAAGTTGATGAAAGATTTTTACCGTACGATGAATGATGAATTGAAGGGTAAAATTAGTCGGGGAATGGCTAAGTCTTTTGAGGAGCTATTCGAATTGGCTCGGGGTTTCGAACCGGAGGTGTCGAAGCCAAGTGTGTCTGATGTTAGTAAACGGAAGTCCGAGACTACGATGCATTCGAACAAGAAAAGTAAGAGTATTTCCGAGGGCCGCGGGAGCATGAAAAGGAGTGGCACCGGTGGTTTTGTGCCCACGTGTTATAATTGTGGCGAACGAGGTCATTTGTCGCGTGAATGTACGAATGCGAAGTCTAACAAGGTTACGTGTTTTAATTGTCGAAAGGAGGGACACCGAAAGTCGGCGTGTCCGGATTTGGTTGGTAATGCATGAACCTGACGACGATGTTCAGGTACCTTTCGATTATCTTATTGAAACGTACTTATGACTTTGTTTAAATGCATTTTGTGTTAGTGCATAGTGTGATGAGGGGCAGCGTTCCTTATGGAAGTACCCTATGACGATGGTCGGATTGACGAGCTAAGGGCGTAAGACTTGGTGATTTCAAGCATTCCTTAGTGTTGGGCGAAAGATTTTACCAAGCCATGAGAACGGGCTTTGGTGTTGTTTTGGTAGCGCGTAGTCGCTTTTGTGTCGTAATTGATGAAACATAAGTTTCGTCAGGTACGGATGACTTAAGGTCACTTTAGTGTTGTGATGGGTGACATCGGATGAATGGAACCCTCGAGGTTGAGTTTTTCGGTCTCGATGAATGTTGATAGTGGAGTCTATGTGACGCGATGTCAGGTGCCTCTTTCATACCTGCAAGCGTAACATTCGACTCCGACGGTATTGTGGTTACATTGTACTTAGGGTACCGGAGAGAAACCCTTAGGTACATGAGTGACTAGGTGGAACTTTAACAAGTTGTGGCAATCGTGGGATTGCAAGAGTGAAGTTGGGTAATTTGTGATGAACTCTTCGTTCGAAGTGTTTAAGGGTATGTTAAGATCCTTAGTATGCTCAAGGTTGGAGCAAGATATGGTGATGGGTCGTGTGAACCCAATTGTTGGTAAAGTCTACCTTTGGTAGCATTGTACGGTTGTGCAAGATGCAGTTATGGAACGTAGTTCAAAGTGGGGGAGTTACACTCCCGCACGAGGAGGTTTTGGTGTGAAAATTTCGGATAATGCTCATGATTAGATCCGGAGTTGGTGTCGAGGCCTAGATTGGTCGATTTGTGGTGGAATACAATTTTGGTTGAATTGTATTTATTGATTTGGATGTGAATTACTAATCGAGGTGGTAATGTGGGAAATCTCGTTGAGAGATAATGGACGTGTTTGACGAGCAAGGAAATCCCCGGTTAAGGAGTGTGCGTGTCGAATTCTCTTCTAGAGGATTATTGTTTTGTGCCTATGTGCGCTATAGGTAGTTCTTGCTCGATTGTGTTAAGCAATGTTCGCGGGTGTGGACATTTCGTGTGCGAAAATTCCAGACGGTATGGAATGATTCTAAGTATGCGCATATACTTAGTTTGTTTGTATGTATTGTGGTAAGTGTTATCCATTGTGAGGATTCACTTTTCGTTGGCCACGGTTTGAGTGTGATAAGTAGTAAGTGTTATCCGTTAGGATTCGCTTTTCGTTGGCTACTTATTGGTGTGTGGCATGCTTTTTCCGTTAGGAATCGCTTTTGTTTAGCCATATGTGAGGAGAGGTAAGTGTGATCCGTAAGAATGCGCTTTTTGTCGGCCTCTTGTTGCATAGTGGTAAGTGGTTAACGTTTGATCTACCGCTTTTCGTCGGCCACGTACGCGTGAGGATATGGGGCAAGTGGTATCCAATCGTGAGGATTCACTTTTCGTTGGCTCCATTGTATTGTTTGTTGGCCATATTATTGGTGTGTTGTTATTTTAGCGATGTACATGATAAGGGTACGCTAAAGGGGTTACTAACTTGATACGAGGTATGGAACGTTAGCTTACTTATGTCATGCGGTCGAGGCATGAGTTTGTCCCGGTTTGGGGACGAAGCGAGACTTAGTACTCGGTTTGGTAGAATTGGTGAATCACGGAGGATGATTCTAAACAGAAAGGTAACTTTGTGTAAGGTCGCCTAAAGGATTTGTATGAAATCTTCGAATTTGGGGGAAATGTTGTGGACATCGAGTTTGGACGTATGTCGAAGGACCATGGATTTTGGTACTTACTAATTTAAGTGACAAAGATCACGAGGACGTGATCGATTCTAAGTGGGGGAGAGTTGTAAGACCCAAATATTTATTGTACATAATGTATTTATGGTGTACGATGCGTATACAAAGTGTACGAAGCAGGTACGTGTTGCTTGCATGAACGTCGAAGAAAACTGGACGTTGTTTGAGGTACAAAGTGTGTACGTATCTTTTCAACCCCAAATAAAGTTTGAATTGATGTTTCAAAGCCTTACCATTGGAAAGAATATCTTATTACGTTTCCAACGATATTTGGTTCATAGAAAACGGAGCTACGGTCAAAAAGTTATGGCCAAAACAAGTTTCTGAAATCTGACCTGCAGTGTGGAGCGGCGCGCGACCTTTTGGCGCGGCGCGCCGAATGGGTCTGATGCGTTTTTTTCAGCATTTTAAGTGTCTAAATGAAGGGTATTATGGTCCTTTCACTTGTGGACGGATTTGTGGCTTTTAGATCAGTTTTAGATCCACTTTTGGATCATTTTCAAGTCCACAAACACTCTCATCTTCAACCTCAAGTTCTAGAGTGAGAGTAGAGTGAGAAAGCTTGAGAAGAGGAAGAAGAAGCTTGGATTCTTCAAGTTTAAGCTCATTACTTGTGTTGTTGTTGTACTAGCTTCGTTTTCTTCAAAAGGTAAAACCCTAATTCGGATTTAGTTGTGTTAATTCGTTTATTATGCTAGGGTTTGTGTTAAAGTAGATGTAAAACCCATTTCTTGGAAGTTTGGGTTAAACGGGTTAAGTTTTAGTGCAAGAACCCTAATATTGGTGGGTCTAGGGTTGGATGATGATATTGTGGGTTTGTAAAACTAAATTAGTTGATGAAATCACTAGCTACTTGGATTGTTGGTGATTAGGGGTGTAAACTTACAATTTGGTGTTTTGACTAGTTTTAGGTCAAAATGGGTTTTTGAGTAAACAACCCTATAAATGGCGTTTAATGGCTAAAAGAGTTAAGATTAGCTATTTCGGGAACGTGGGAAGTGATTTCATAAGTTTTGGACTTGTGAGTATTGTTTTATGCTTAATAGGGTGTAAAACACACTTTAGGACCAAATGGGCGGGTCGTGTGTTTAAATGAGTGATCGAATGACCAAACCATGTTTAAATGATGTTGTTGAGGCATAATCACAAGTCATTTGTGATTATGAAGGTTTTCGAGCGAAAAATGGTTTTTGGTCAAAGTTGGTCAATAGGATGTTCTAGGAGAACATATGTATTGTTTAAGTCGAACAAGCATTGTGAGTAGCTTATTTGCATGTATACTTTGCGTAGGTGATTTGCGTGAAGTCGGTGGAAGAAGTTAAGATCGCGGGATACGTTCTTCAAGTATTTCAAGGTGAGTGGAATATTTATACGCTTATGTATATAATTTGGTTGCTTGTGTGCGGGGTGGTAAGTGATATCCGTTAGGATTCACTTTTCGTGGACCACATTTGAGTTGGGAAAAATATAGTGAGTGATATCCGCGTGGATACCTCTTCGTTGGCTATATTCGTTTTGGATATGTAGCGAGTGGTTAATGTTTGACCTATCACTCTTCGTCGGCTACATGTGTGCGTTTGGATATGTGACGAGTGGTTAATGTTTGACCTATCACTCTTCGTCGGTCACATGTGTATATTTAGTTTGTGGCGAGTGATTAACGTTTGACCTATCGCTCTTCGTCGGCCACATGTGTGTTTGGGTAAGTGGTGAGTGTTAACCGTTTAGGGGTTCGCTCTTCATTGGCCACTTATCGTGGGATGGTAAGCGGTTCCGCTTTTCGTCGGCCATCCTTGTGATTGAGGTAAGTGTTAACGTTTCGGTTGCACTTTTCGTCGGCCTCATAGTGCGTAGTGGTGAGTAGTTAACGATTTTGACCTACTACTCTTCGTCGGCCACTTGCGCGTGCGATGGGTGGTGAGTAGTTAACGATTTTGACCTACTACTCTTCGTCAGCCACCATCGAGTCGAATGTCGACATTGGGTATATTGGGATGTGTAATTTTATTAGCATTGTACGTATTCGCTTTTGGCATGTATTATTGTTGAGATCTCTATGCTAATGATGTTGACTTGTTGTACGTACGATTAATCGTTTATTTGTTATTGCGGTTTACTAATGTTATTGTGTTGTTGTGTAGGTGTATGCAAGTAATTGGATTATGTATGTATGCGTATAAGTATTGCATTCACTAAGCATTAGCTTACCCTCTCGTTGTTTACATTTTTAGGTTCGAAGGCGGACGTGGCAAGGGTATGCTCGGGATTAGATGATTTTCCCATTTTGATGCTTGCTTGGATTCGACCTAGGATTGGGTAGTTTATTCCCAACATCATGCTCGTAGTTTGTTGGAACTTAAACTCATTGGGTCGAAGTTGTACTTTGTATTAAAAGGGGTATTTTGGGCATATGTGGGCCCCGCGATGTAAAGCTCGTTTTAATTAATTAATCATGTTAGTTTTACTTATATTAATGTGTTGTAAAAAGCGTTTCGTCTGAAAGTGTCGGGAACGAGTCTATCTTTTTCGCATTTAAAAAGCCCGGGGACAGGCCGTTTTGGCGCGGCGCGCCAGATAGGGGGCGCGGCGCGCGGGGTCACTGTACAGCAAATTTTTTGTTTGTTTGTATTTTCACGGGGTTTGGTCGAGGGTTGGTTTGAGTTGTTACACAACAGTACCGTACTTTTGATGACGAGACCCCGTTACCTTCCAGTTTTTTCTCCTCAGATAGGAGCTTACTAGTAACGTCTTCAAATTTCAGAGTTTCTTTCCCATACATCAAAATAGGTTTCATGTGCTCATAGGACGATGACAAAAATAATATCAGCCTCAAAGCTTTATCTTCATCTTCCATTTTAACTCCAATAGCCTCCAGTTTCGAAACAATACCATTAAGAATACTCAGATGATCTGAAATCTTTGAACCCCCATCCATACGCAAAGTATGAAACTTTTTCTTAAGACACGACTGGTTTGAGATGCCCTTGCCCTGGTACAACTGCTCCAACTTATCCCAAAGTTCCTTAGCCGTTGATAACCCGTGCACATTTGCAAGCACGTTCTTTGCAAGACACAAACGAATCGCACTTTCCGCCCTCAAATCCATATCATCCCATTCTTCTTCATCGAACTTCTTGCTAGAATCACTGCCGGGAACAAGGGTGGGTTTACCCTTCAAAGCCTTGTGTAAACCGGACTGAATCAACACATCCTTGACTTGAACCTGCCACAAGCCAAAATTGATCCTCCCATCAAATTTCTCTACATCAAACCTCATTGGACTGAACTTCGACATCGTATCCGTATCCTATAAACAACACTTTCTCTGATTTTGCTCACGTTTCGAATAGCCAAAAGATGTAGCAGGTAGCCTGGACCCTTTAAATCGGAAATCCACAACTCGTCACTAACAAATCCAACTATTACTACGAATCAGAAAAAATATTGTCTAACCAAATACCCTATACGATAAATAGAACTCGTTTCTGATGTGGACGATCCACTACCGTGGCAACCACAGAGCATACTCCGACTCTTATAACCGAGACCCCCCGTCAAACCTGACGCTCTGATACCAGTTGTTGGGAAATTACGGTCTCACTAATTCCCATCACCCAGCCCAACAATAATAGTAAAGAAATAAGAACAATACACAACACAAGATTTAACGTGAAAACTCCAAAACAGGAGAAAAATCACCGGCCCCCAAAGAGAGAAATACACTATATCACAAATTGTTACAATGATATAGACGACTCTCTTAAGTCAACTACACTCTCCAAAATATTTAACTAATACAACTCTCAAACAAGGGTAAGAAAGAAAGAAATAATCAAATACTTAAAGTGTATTGATTGGTGCAATTTGGAATGAAGACTTAACCCTTCTTTTATAACCAAGCAAGTCCCCCCAACTTTTTCCTCCCACCTATGTGGGATAACATCCTTCACAAATACTATGCAACCATATCCAATTCTTCTAACCAAAACTATATCCAACACGGATTACTCGCCCTCCCGGATAGCCCGAACAGGGAAAACCTTCTACCTTTTACCTTTTAGCTTATTGGAGTAACCATGATTTTTTGCTGTCATGGAGACTACCGGTGAACCTGAATCTTAAGTACCGTATGTGAAAATATAGCTGAATGCTAAGATCTGCTTTACATAATTTGAGTTCAACGTTATGAGGACTGGAGAATCGAGAGGACATCATTAGCCTGTTGTTATTGCTAAATTTAACGACGTTTTATTCATAATTTGTTAATAATACTTTTATAGTAGTCTTCATGACAAGAATGCAACAGCTCAATCGGAGAAAAATATACCTACTCTGATTCTGGTTTGATAAGTTAATGATATACACTGCGTTAAAAGGATGTCTCGTGTTACCTCCTTTTCCGTCGGATTGGGTCCGCAAAACCACAATCTACAAAAACATTAAACTACTCAATCACCTTGTCTTGGCCCTTAATTTTGTACAAGGCAGGGCAGAATTATATTGGGTTGACAACCCTTAATTTTCTAACTTTGCAAGTTTCTTAAACAACGTCTACATTAGATTAGATATGAGATAAAAACTAGAGGTGTAAACGAGCCGAGCCAATTCGAGCTCGACTGGGGCTCGAGCTCGGCTCGTTTAGAATTTGATGAGCTCGGGTTTGAGCTTGGCTTGGTTCGAGCCTAGCATATAAAGTTCGAGCGTAGCATATAAAGTTTGAGCTCGGCTCGTCTGAATTTAAGAAAGCTCGAGCTCGACTCGTTTATTTAATGATACTATTATTTAATTATTATTTTATTTAATATAGATACTTATAGCATACTTTTTAATCATATATAAAACGATTTACTTATTAAAACTTATATATAAAATATAATACTATAACTATTACGTAGTATTTTAATTAGTATATTATTATTATTATTATTATTATTATTATTATTATTATTATTATTATAATAAACTTAAAAGTTTTAAAACTTACAAAAAATTAGTGGGAAGCCTAGAGAAATAATTATTATTATTATTATTATTATTATTATTATTATTATTATTATTATTAAAGAGAAATAATAATTAAGGAATATAAATGAGAAGCTCATTTAAGCTCGCTAGTTTGTTTGAGCTCGATATAAGAAGCTCAAACTCGAGCTCGTTTAGTAATTGATCCATAAAATAAGCCTCCAGCTTGGACTCAAACTCGTTTAATTAAACAAATATATAATATAATTAAGGTTATGTGAAAATCCTACAAAATTACATCTCGTGTCTTGTGTTTTTTGACCAACTCGTAAAAATAGTAGCTTCAACATTTCTAAACTAGTCTTAACTTTTAAAAAGATCGTTCCGCATTTGTTAAAGTAGTAGCTTGAACTTTTTAATTTTGTCATAAATTTTATAGAAGTTCTTTACACATTCGTTAAGATAGTATAGTACTAGCCCGAACCTTTTAAATTGGACCTTTTTTAAAAAAGTGTCCACTCTATTCCTTCATTCGTATAGTATCATCTCCAACCAAGCACCTGCACGACATATTTTCACTCCGAGGCCCTACTGCAAATTCATCTATCTGAAATGATCTCCAGAACAGTTCCCCTAACTTCTTATAATTTCAATAAATTTAACACTTTTATTGTATTTCTGCATCTCCAGAGTCTTCATCAACATTATCAGATGCATTGTTACTGTAGTGGTTCAAGCAAACATACCTCTAGTGCTCCTAAAGTCACTAAGCTCAATGATGCCCTCCAACTGTTTGATGAAATGCTTCAAAGACAGCCTCCACCGTCCATTATTGAACTTAATAAGCTGACTACTATTATTGTAAAGATGAAACACTATTCCACTGCACTTTCACTGTATAAGAAAATAAATCTTAAGGGCATTCCTAGTGATCTCTACACAATGAACATCTCCATCAATTGTCATTGCCACCTGAATCAAATAAATAGTGGATTTTCATTGTTGGCCACCATCTTCAAACAAGGTCATGCGCCCGATTTGGCCACCTACAATACTCTCATAAATGGGCTTGTTGTGGCAGATAGGGTTTTCGAAGCCGTTGAATTATTCAAGAAACTGCTTAGAGAGAAAATATGTGAACCTAATCACGTTATGTATGGTACCATTATTAATGGGCTTTGTAAAGTGGGTCACACCACCAAGGCACTTGAGTTGCTCAGGTTTATGGATGGTGTCTCTTGTAAACCAAATGTGCACCATTATAGTACAATCATCGATGCCCTCTGCAAAGACAAGATGACTGATCACGCTCTCGAACTCTTCACTGAGATGATTGAAAAAGGTGTCCGCGCAAATGTTATCACTTACAGCTCCTTGATTCATGGTCTAACTAACTGTGGTCGAGAGAATGAGGCTGCAAGAATGTTGATACATATGGAGGAGGAAGGAGTTCTTCCAGGAGTGCAAACCTTCACCATCTTGGTGAACTCCTTTTGTAAGCAAGGATTCGTAAAAGACGCAGAGCTTGCTTTGCAAGCAATGGTACGACAAGGTCTACATCCAGGTGTCATCACTTACAATGCACTACTTGATGGATACTGTTTGCGTGGTGAACTAGATGAAGCCAAAAGAGTTCTTGATCAAATGGTAGAAAATGATATTTTGCCTAACATCATTACCTATAACAGCTTAATAAATGGATACTGCAAGGACAAAAGAATCGATGAGGCTATTGCTCTTCTTCAAGAAATCCAAGACAAGGGTTTTATTCCTAATGTTTTTACTTACAGTAGTGTGATGCAAGGTTTGTTTAAATCAGGGAATCCCTCAGCCGCTAAAGAACTCTTTAATGAAATGAAAACTAAAGGCGTAAATCCAGACATAGTAACTTATAGTATCTTGTTGCATGGAATGTGCACGAACTCCCAATGTTCTGATGCCTTGCTTCTGTTTCGTTCGATGGAAAGCAAGGAGTTTATAAACAGTGTAGTTTTTTATAATATCTTAATTGATGGTTTTAGCAAATGTGGGAAGCCTCACTTAGCAATGAATCTGTTTGATGAACTTTTGTTAAAAGGATTGAAACCGAATGTTAAGACTTACACGGTGATGATGCGTGTGCTTTTCCATGAAGGGCTATTTGATAAAGCAAAAGAATTGCTTATAAAGATGGAAGAGATTGGATGTTTGCCAAATGCCGTGACTTTTAATGTTATCCTTCAGGAGTTGGTGAAGAAAAATGAGTGTGAAGAGGTCGAGATCTTTTTGGAGGAAATGATCAACCGGGGTTTCATGCCTGATGCTACTACTTTTGGGATGTTGCTGCAACTAATCCCAAATGTAGGACAAGATTCTCATTTACGAAATATCATTCTTAAGATAAGAAGTGTTGAAACAAAAAGTTAACTTTAGACGAAATATCATTTCCTGAATTATTCAGGCTATACGAGCATCCAGGTTCTGGTTGTTTTTACAATTGTTAATAGCTATTACATGCTTGTTTGTTTAAGCTTGTTTGTCAAAGATGATCTACCAAGTCATTTGTTAACTTGTGTATGCTGTTTAGTTTATTACCTTATGAGTATGGGGCAAGCAAAAGCTTATTTCCATTAAATGTATGTGGTAACTTGAGTGAGGAATTCAGAATGAAAATCCAATGGAGTCCCAACTTTTTTCAAAGCTAATTATATTTGATGGATACTTGGTGATTGTTTACCTCCAAAAAAACCATAAATTTTAATAATATATAATTTCTATAGTTAAATATAGTGCTGTTTTATAAAAAAAAATTTCAAAATAGTGGGGTAACTTTGGAGTATCTTTTTGGACATGTGATTATAAATGTTGATGACCACTTCCCTATTGGTTTTTTAGCTACCCATAAGTAGTATCTCAACTAGTAAAACTACATGAGATCCAAATCTTATTCTAATTACAACCACCAGTTGTCACAGTATATTTTTTCTTTGATACTTGTGGATGAAAAAGTCTTAAATTGCGACATTATTCAACACTAAGAATTGTTGGAGTGGTATATCAATATTCAATATTATGATAAGAATTGTGAAATTTGAGGTACAAAGTTCAGATATTGGCTACTACTAAATAAACTAGAGATTACAAGACAATGATTAACTACTAATGCTATTTGAACTCTTAGGTTGCTGATCGATCACAGTAAGCCTGTAGGTTTCATGCATGTTGTATATAAACATGAATGTTAAAATTTTATATAAAGTTGCTTCTGAACTATCAATTCTTAATGTTGAACTACTAATATATATTGCTAGATACCTGAACAACAGTAGTGAACACATGTTACTATCAGTTGTTATTAGGAGAAGAATCTGATGCTAAATGTCTTTTGAGAGAAAAAAGGCAGACAAAATGGATGCTAGTATTAACTATGCTATTAGTGATTCAACATGGGGGAAAATAGCCATTAGTGGCTAACCATAAAACCTATACCTGGCAAATGGGTCGAGATGGTTCGGGTTGGGTTTATGATCAAATGGGTTTGGGTCGAAACGGGTCATGGGTCGAAATGGGTCAGAATTAAAATAGGTCAAACGGGTTGGGTTGAGACCCGGGTTGGGTCGAGACCCGGGTCGGTTGTGTGGGGCTAGTAAAATTGTTCTTGTTTGTATTTTTTGATGTATCTCTTCCGAACACGCGCCCCGAAAACGGCGCGTCGAAAACGCGGGTCGAAATCGGGCGTCGAAAACGCGCGCCGAAAATGTTGGTCGAAAACGCGTGTCGAAAATGCTGGTGGAAAATGAGCGTCAAAAAACGCGGGTCAAAAACGCGCATAAAAAATGTGCATCGATAACGCTCCTCGAAAACCATATGTACAAATGGTTTTATTAAAACCATATGTACCGTGGCTGATAGATATTGATGTTGATCGACATGATGTTGATGAAGTAATTCTGTTTTAATCATATTTTAGACACCAAAGAATTATGAAAGATAATTTCGGACAATTGTTTCTGTTCAACCAAAAAGTGTGGCAGCCGATGTTAACATAAGTCATGGAAACTGTTGGAAATAATATGTTATACCACAAACTAATAAATAAATGGGGTCAAGCCACATTAACTAAGAAGTTAATTGGTGAATCAAATGATTGTATGGAGGTTACAATTGTATGATTAATATCACAATTCATTGTGATTGATGAAGCCTTTTCTTGCATCGGGGGTTTCATTTGTATGATCTTATAAATGGTGATCCCATCTCATTGTTGGAAACACAAGCAATATAAACTAACACACACATAAGAGAAATTAAGTTATTCGGTACTTGGCAAATGTAAGACCCAAATAATTCTTGTACATAGAGTAAAAATGATGCACATTAAGTGCGTGAAGCGTGGAGAATATTTAAAAGCTGACAGACTGTTTGAACCATCGTGCGCGTCGCGCATGGCTAGGGGTGCGCGCCGCGCACTACACCTGGCGACAGTTTTTTGTTAATTAGATTTAAATGAAGGGCAATTGTGTCTTTTCACTTGGGGTCGGATCTGTAGCCTTAACACCAGAATTGAATCTAGTTTTGGATCATTTTCACATCCACTAAACACTCTCATCCATTCTTAGAGAGAGAGAGAGAGTTCTAGAGAGAGATTTGGGGTTTTGGAGAAGAAGAAGCTTGAATCGATCAAAAGCTCGAGTGTTAAAGTTGTTCATCTCGTTCTTGACTACGTTTTGGTAGTGTTGGTAAGCTCTAACTCCGAATTTAATTATTAAGACTCTTGTTCATGTTTAGGGTTTGAGCTTGTTAGGGTTCTAAACCCCATTTCTCATTAATTTGGGGGTTTTGCTATATGTGTTGTGTAAGTAAACCCGATTATTGTGGGTTTAGGGTTTGAGGACGAATTTGTTCATGGTTTGGGTGTTAAATCACTAGCTTGTAAGTGTGTTAGTGTTTAGATGTTCATAAGAACATGTTTGTATGACAAAATGGGTGTTAACCTTGATTTGGTGTCAAACTAAGTTTTGAGTCAAGATTTGAAGAATCAAGTATGTAAATGCTTGGTTTATGCGTTATATGGTGTTTTGGAAAGTTACACACTAGCCGTTAGTGATTAAGGATGTTTTCGGGACTTATGTCAAAATGAGTGAATTGAATTGGGTCAAATTTGGTAATGACACTAATTTTGGATTAATCGGATGATAAGCACTTTTGTTAAGTGTTAAAAGGCGTTTGAAATGATTACTACCTAAGTAGTAATTTAGTGTTAAGACCTAGGTTGGTTTAAATGGTGTCAAGTATAATTTAGGTTAAATTGTACTTGTTTGATGGGTCGAAATTACCACCCGTAGTCGTAATTGTTGAGTCCACTTTAGGTGTCTAAATGGGCGGTTTGTGGAGGTAGGTATAAACCCGTGGTTAAGGGTGTTGAAGTCGAATTCTCTCATAGAGAATGTATGTTGATTGTTTGTATATCTATATGCGTATTATAGGTAAAAGGTTTGCTCGGTTACGTTTGGAGTCGATTTACATACATGACTTTTGCGGGCATTTCGAGGTGAGTGGAATAATTATACATGTGTGTATGTAATGTATTTACTTGTGCGAAGTGCGATGAGGGTTTAAAGTTCGGGTATGCGATACCTCAAGTGCGATGTGGGTTTTAAGTTCGGGTATGCGATACCACATCGTGTTGGCATGGGATGAGGGTTTAAAGTTCAGGTATGCGATACCTCATCATCATGTGTGTGTGCGGGCGTGAAGTGTGGGTTTTAAGTTCGGGTATGCGATACCACATTTCACGTGACGGGTGGGTTTTAAGTTCGGGTATGCGATACCACCCAAGGGACTAGTGATGCATACTAGTGGCGTCTGCGTGGCTAACGGTTCATTCGCGAGAATCGTTCCCTTTGTACGATTGGTTAACCATGATTATGTGTTGTAGTGTAGCATATTATATTGTTCGGGTTATATATGCTATTGTTTGTGCTAGATTGTGGTCTTGAAGGTTTAGCGTATTACTTTGCGATGGTATGCTTTATAAATTGCTAGCTCGTATGCGGTATTTGTGTAAGTGTTTGCAAGTAGGTATATTATATATGTATATGTATAATTATTGCATTCACTAAGCCTAGGCTTACCCCTCTCGTTGTTTACCTTTTTCAGGTATTGTGTTATGAGGCTAGCTAGTTGTTAGACTAGTTGCGTAGGAGAGCTTGGGCTCGATGGGGTAGCTTTTGGATATACGGACGCGGATTGGGGATTTGGTAGTCCCCGGGATTATGCTCTTGGTATCGGGTTGGGTTATAGAGTCCTAACTCGTCTAAATGTAAATTGAGATTGAAACTTGTATTTTGTACAAAAGTCGTAAAATGGCCGATGTGGGCCCGGTGTTGTAAAACTCGTTTTATTATTGGAACGTGTTAGTTTTATCTAATATTATATGTTGTGAAAAGCGTTTCGTCTAAAAGTGTTGGGAAGTGGGAGATCTTTAATTGAAAATTGGAAATATCGGACAGAAGCTGACCAGGCCTTGTGCGCGCCGCGCACAGGCAGTGGAGCGCGCCACGCACCCTTCTGTCATAAAAAAAATTGCTGCGTATTTTGTTGGATAACGGGTTGAGTCGTTACAGCAAATCGTTGTGGGAATATTAGGTTGTGAACCTTAAAAAGCCTTCCGTTCGTGATCGCTTTCTCGACCGGTGATCTAAACCTCGATCGTACTCGTTCCCCTGCTAGTATTCGGTATGTCTCGAGTCATTTATTTATACTACATTGGTATCAGAGTATGTAGTTTATATATATATATATATATATATATATATATATATATATATATATATATATATATATATATATATATATATATATATATATATATTTCTCGGTTAGATGTTATTTGCCTTTCGTTATTTGATGTTGCATAAGTTTTATATCTATTATAGGCTAAAATAGATATACCTAATATAACGATCTGCGATATACCAACACACCCAACTCTCTCTCTTTCAACCTTATCTTTCTCTACCTCCTTTTCTGTTTTCTGAACTCTCACAACATTAGCATGATGATTGATATCGCTCCATTTATACATATTATTATTCGCGATACCTTGTTCTTTTCGGGTATAAAATGATGAATATTGAAGACTTTGGTTCGAGGTTATGATAAAAATAATAATTTCATCTTTAGAAGTCTCCGTGTGGGTATTTTGGATGAATTCAACAAGTTTCGGCAACAATTGAGCAAGTTTATATGAAATCAAAGTGTAAAAGTCGAGCTGCACTTCCTAACACATTTTGCGGTTGCAATACATTAAATTGCGGTCGCAATTCACCTTATCATGGCCGCAATGTTTTGGATCATGGGCGGAATTCAACAACAGAACCTGGTTAAGCAAAATTGCAATTTCGCGGTCGCAATTCTACTTATCGCGGTCGCAATTCTACTTATCGCGGTCGCAAATCTCCTTATCGCGGTCGCAAATCTCCTTATCGCGGTCGCAATTCATTACATTGCGGCCACGAAATCCTTAGCCGATTTCAGTTTTTTTTTTACTTCCCTATATATACTCGTTTTTATCCCTTTTTGTGAGACAGTTTTTATCTTACGAAAATAATAGTTAGGGTTACGAATTTTTCAGCTTTCTATGGTATTTTGGAGCATCTAAACACTAGGATTTCAATTGTTAACTATTGGTAAACTCTTGTCTTTTATTTTAATCTTTACAATGGTTGATTATTGTTTATTCCTTTGCTTTTGTGCTTCGATTATCATTATGAGTAGCAAAATTCCTAGTATTTGCTTAGATGATTGAACCTAGGTGATGGATTGCTAAACTTTTGTATGTATTAATAATTGCTCTTGATTGTGATTCTTAATTACTCCCATTAATTGATCCCATTGATTACTTGTCTGTTGATTGATGTAACGAGAGTTACTAGATCAATTAATTTATCTAGGTTATTGAGAAATAAATAGATAGGTTGAATTACATGCGGGACACCAGTGTAATTAGACTAGTAATTAATCCCATCAATTAAGTAGGTAATTGTGAAGCCTAAAGAGGAACACCAATTTACCCTTCAACTGAATCACCATCTTGAGTAATTAATATTGATTGATTGTGTTCTCCAGAAGCGTGCAGGAAACCAGCGTGAAAAACCGACACTTTCATGATAGAATTAGTAACTAAGTGCGGGACACCAGCTTATCTTACTAATTGATTAATGAACTTGGTTAACGAGGGTTATACTTAGGGATTTAATTACATTGTTCTTAATAAAAGCAATCTGGAACCTAGGGAATTGAATCTAAGTGAATACACCTTTATCTATTTGAATTCGTTTTTGTTTTCTTCATTTTAATTAGTTTTTAATCAAAATCCCCATTTTACAACTTAAATCTCTATAATAATTTTTAGTCATTTGAATCCTAAACTCTGCTCCTTGTGGACGAATTCGTAAGTATATTACAATAAGATTAGGTGTACTTTGCGCATATCAATGATCATAAGCATCTGTCACATCGATTGACCAGTCATAGACCTCATCCTCATAAGTTGCAGCTAGGGCTTTTGTAGACTCATCAACAATTGGAATATTCACTTTGTTTATGGGTTCTTTATTCTGATTATGAAACGGGTTATGAAAACCTGGTTGTTTAGGCTTAGTACAGTTTCTTTTGAAATGACCCAATTCATTACAATTGTTGTGATGCCCCGTACAAAACCATCGTGTACGATTCGTCAACAACAGGATCTTTACACAGTTGAATACTACATGCTATTTGAAAACCAGTTTACATTCATAAAAACATAGTGTTTACAAAAGATAACGTGACACAGAGATCATTACAAAGCCATTATTCAAATAACATAAGTTGCGAATGCAAAATAAAAGTTTCATGATTGAGACATCTCTAAGTTATGCATCAGTTATCTAACACAGCAGGTCCTTAACAGCAAGTCTAAACAGCATGACAGCAAGTCTAACAGCGGAAGCAACAAACCTCTAAGCACCTGAGAAAACATGCTTAAAAACGTCAACAATAATGTTGGTGAGCTATAGTTTAAATTGTAACAGTAGTATAAGATTGACCACGAGATTTCAATGTTTCAAAACAGTATGAAAAGCATATGTATAACCGTGGGCACATGGTAACTAGACTTAACGTAAATATAAATATCACCCCCTAAAAGTACACCTGGCGAGTGCGTATGTCCTCGAAGTATTAAACACCCGTTAAATGCTAGCGCGACTAGCCCGAGTGGGGATGTCAAAACCTATGGATCCATATCTAATATTCGCGTCTACCGGTTCAAAAACCAATAGTTAAACGTTACCGTGCTAAGGGGAATCTTTACGCTGTTGTATAACCCACACATATGTAAAGTTTAAGTGCTCGTATCAAGTAAGTAAAACATAAAAAGCGCATGTATTCTCAGTCCCAAAAATAGTATAAGTAAAAAGGGATGCTATAACTCACAGTGATAAAAGCGGTAAAGTCGGTAATGAAAGTGTGCAAGTAGTAAGTCGGTCCGAAAGGTCATCAACCAAAATCAAAGGTTACTAGGTCAGTAGGTTGTCTTTATAAGTTCTAATAGTGCATAAAATAAGTTTAAGTGTCATCATCATCATCATCATTCATCATCATAAAAGCTAAGTAAGTTTGACAAGAATAGAGATCAAAACAATAGGCTGACTTCGGTCAGCTGTTACGACCTCTACGTAAATCGAAAAGACACGTAATCAGTGGCCATGGCTCCGTATGTGAGTCCCCTAGTTTCTGACCAATTTTCAGAACCTAACTCGTCTTCGTTTGACCGTGGAGACAGTTTAAGTGCGAGTAGGACAGAAATTTCAGCACAACGTTAATAGGGTGTAATGACTTTCGGAAGACCATAAATCCTAAACCGTAACTCGGATTAAGACAAGGTCTAAACATAAAATCATCTAATCAAACCGAAATAACTGAAAATCAACTTTACAGTAGCCTAGGTTACTGATCAGATCCCCAAAAACAGTAAATATGTGCTCTGGTGGGGTTCTTGGTGCTTGATGATCATCACGGTTCTCATCCTTGATGCTTGTAGCTTCAAGTGTACAACTGGTTGATGGTTTAGCATCACTTTTGACAAGATTCTACCATCAATACACAATATGTTAAGACCAAGTAATAACATAACTCATTTAAGAGTCTTAGATGGATGATGAACCAAGGTTACATCATATCCTTAGTCTTAACACAAATACAAGTCCTATTTACAAACAAAGTTTTAATCTTTACATCAATCAAACAAGTATGAACATGATCTAAGTTCAATGAGGTGATGGAACCCTAAGCTAGAGAGCTTGGATCCTTTTCACATAAGTTGCAAGGTTACAAAGCTAGAAAGCTTGAACCTTTAGTGTTCTTGAAGATCTTGAAGCATAAAGCTTAGATCTTTAAGTTACATGAAGACCATAAACACAAGTTTTGATCTTTATAACAAATTAATGAGATCATAAGTTAGAAAACTTAGATCCAACAAAATATATGAAGATCCAAGCTAGAAAGCTTGCATTTTGATTGTTCTTGAAGATCTTGAAGCATAAAGCTTGGATCTTTAAGTTACATGAAGATTACAAACACAAGTTTGAATCTTTATAACAAAATAACAAGATTAAAGTTAAAAATATATAGATCTACAAAGTGGGTGAAGATTCAAATCTAGAAAGCTTGAATCTTCCGTGTTCTTGAAGGATTCATGCTTGAATCTACAAGATGTAATCAAGATCAAAGCTAAAAAGCTTGATCCTCCATTGATGATGATGTACATGAAAAAGAAAGGAGAAGAAGAGAAGAAAAGTTCAAAATTACTTACACTTTTAGAGAGAGAAAGAACTAGAGAGAATTAGAGAGTGAGTGTGTGTGAATTAGAAATGTGAGCAAGTGTAAAATGAGATAAATGAGGCTTGTATTTATAGTGAAATGAGGGTGGGGGGAGGGCCTCATGGCCGTGATTTTTGGTAGGGGGAGGGGGAGACAAGATTTACTTTTTAGTTAATTGTTGTCTAAAGTAGGTACTTATGTTGAGATCCCATGCAACATTAGGGATAATACTTGACATAAATGCTAGCATGTTCCCTCTAATAAATGGGCATTTATCTTACTTATTAATGGGTCACTAGTAATTAATAAGTAGGTTAAATAAATGGGCTACTAGCTAGAGTAGGGTGGGCTTAAGTCCAACAAGGTATAAAGTCCAACAAGACTAACTAGTAAGCATAATTAAATTACTACGCATAATTAAGCATCCATAAACCCAAGTAATTATTATTATAAAATAATAATTAAGATTTCGTAGTCATAATATTCCGATTACGACAAAAGTTCAACGTGCGCGCAGTTCGCGGTTTAATCGAAATGTTAAGTGACACTAACGGTCCTAAAGCATCCGGTGATCAAGTTAAGTATCCTACATACTCTATGGCACGTTTTAACATATAAATGAAATTAAACCATATATATAAAGGTTCCAGAGTATAAAGTAGCACAGTACGCACAAATACGCAGTTTCGCTAAAATCACAAGGCACAGAAACAAGTCGAAAAAGTCGGGTCATTACATTACCCACCTGTTAATGGAAATTTTGTCCCGAAATTTAAGCTAAAGTAGGTGTTGAAGTTGGGAAGAGGTGAGGATATTTCTGCATCATTTGATCCTCTCGTTCCCAGGTGAACTCGGGTCCACGTTTGGCATTCCATCGAACTCGGACGATCGAAATCTTGTTGCGTTTCAAAGTTTTGACCTCACGGTCCATAATTTTGACAGGTTCTTCCACAAAGTGGAGTTTGTCATCAATTGTGAGCTCTTCCAGTGGTATGATAAGTTCCGGTGGAGCAAGACACTTCTTCAAATTTGATACGTGAAAGGTAGGATGAACAACACTCAACTGAGTCGGAAGATCCAGACAGTAAGCTACGGGTCCAACACGTTCCAAAATTTCGAAAGGACCAATGTATCGCGGGTTTAACTTTCCACGCTTTCCAAAGCGGATTACACCTTTCCAAGGTACGACTTTCAACATCACACGGTCACCCACATTAAATTCGAAGTCCTTACGTTTAAGATCAGCATAACTCTTTTGGCGATCACGGGCCATCTTAAGCCTCGCTTGAATCTGGGAAATCTTCTCCGTCGTTTCATGGACTATCTCGGGTCCGGTGATTTGCACTTCGCCTATCTCGGCCCAACAAATAGGAGAACGGCACTTGCGGCCATACAACGCTTCAAAAGGTGCGACCTTAATACTCGAGTGATAACTGTTGTTGTAAGAGAATTCGGCTAACGGAAAATGCCTTTCCCAAGACTTTCCGAAGTCAATAACACAGGCACGCAACATGTCCTCTAAAGTCTGAATCATTTGTTCGCTCTGACCGTCGGTCTGCGGGTGATATGCAGTGCTCATATCGAGACGAGTTCCCAAGGCTTCTTGCAAAGAATGCCAGAATCTGGAAGCAAAACGAGGATCGCGATCTGAGATAATTGATAGAGGTACACCATGACGAGACACAACTTCTTTGATGTACAGTTGAGCAAGTCTCTCCATTGTATCTGTTTCCTTCATCGCCAGGAAATGAGCAGATTTGGTAAGACGGTCAACGATAACCCAGATTGTATCGTATCCGCCCACCGTCTTTGGTAGCTTCATGATGAAGTCCATCGTAATTGCTTCCCATTTCCATTGTGGGATTTTCGGTTGTTGAAGTAATCCAGATGGCCATTGATGTTTAGCCTTAACCTTCGAACAAGTCAAACACCTCCCAACATAAGTTGCAACATCATTCTTAAGATTTGGCCACCAATACTGTTCCTTAAGATCGTGATACATTTTACCGGCTCCTGGATGAATCAAATATCTCTACTTGTGGGCTTCATCAAGTATAAGGCTTCGTAAATCTCCATAACGAGGTACCCAAATTCTTCCGGCGTAACATCGGAGTCCAGACTCCTTAACCTCGAATTTAGAGACGAGAATGTTCAAGTATTCACGGGATATGTTCTCCTCTTTGAGAGCCTCTTCTTGGGCTACTTGGATCTGGATGTTAAGGTTCGAATGAATGGTGATGTTCAGAGCCCGAACACGAAGAGGTACCGTTCTCTCCTTTCGACTCAGAGCGTTGGATACAACATTGGCTTTGTCAGGATGGTAACGGAGTTCACAATCATAGTCGTTCAGCGTCTCGATCCATCGACATTGTCTCATATTCAGCTGCTTCTGATCAAAGATGTGCTGGAGGCATTTGTGATCGGTGAATATGGTACTCTTTGTCCCATAAAGATAGTGTCTCCACAACTTCAAAGCGAAGACAACGGCTCCAAGTTTGAGATCATGGGTAGTGTAGTTTTGCTCGTGTATCTTTAGTTGACGAGAAGCATAAGCAATGACCTTCGTTCTTTGCATTAATACGCAACCAAAACCATTTTTTGAAGCATCGCAGTACACAACGAAGTCGTCACTGCCTTCAGGAAGGGATAAGATAGGTGTGGTGGTTAACTTCTGCTTCAAGTCTTGAAATGCTGATTCGTGTTCTTTCTCCCAAACGAACTTCTTCCCTTTGTGAGTCAGTGCGGTCAAAGGACGCACAATCAACGAAAAACCTTCAATAAACCTCCGGTAATAACCGGAAAGGCCTAGAAATTGGCGGATGTGAGTTGAAGTAGTGGGTGTCTCCCACTTGCTAATAGCCTCGATCTTTGCGAGATCAACTTTGATACCTTGATCACTCACAATATGACCCAGAAATTGGACTTCCTTCAACCAAAATTCACACTTGGAGAATTTGGCATAAAGTTGCTCTTGTCTCAAGAGTTCAAGCACTAGTCGGAGATGTTGCTCATGTTCTTCTTCTCTCTTGGAGTAGATGAGGATATCATCTATGAAGACGATAACGAACTTATCCAGGTATGGCTTGCATACTCGATTCATGAGGTCCACGAATACAGCGGGTGCGTTGGTTAAACCGAATGGCATCACGAGAAACTCATAATGACCATAGCGGGTTCTAAATGTAGTCTTCATCACATCACTCTCCTTCACCCTCAACTGGTGATAACCTGATCGCAAATCGATCTTAGAGTAAATGCTCGATCCTTGCAGCTGATCAAAAAGATCGTCAATTCGGGGAAGAGGATATCGGTTCTTGATCGTCAATTTGTTGAGTTCGCGGTAGTCGATACACATGAGGAAGGATCCGTCCTTATTCTTCACGAATAAAACAGGTGCGCGCCAAGGCGATGAACTTGGTTGGATAAATTCACGGTCGAGCAATTCCTGCAGTTGACTCTGCAACTCTTGCAGTTCGAAAGGTGCTAGTCGATAAGGTGCGCGAGCTACGGTTGCAGCTCCCGGCACTAGGCCGATCTGGAATTCCACGGCTCTCGGTGGCGGTAATCCAGGCAGTTCTTCCGGAAAGACGTCGGGGAATTCATTCACGAGTCGCACATCATTCACGCTCTTCTCTTCTGTTTCTAAAGCCTTCACGTGTGCTAAAACAGCAAGAAGTCCTTTCTTCATGATCTTCTGCGCTTTCATACAACTAATGAGGTTCAGCTTCGAACTACATCTCTCTCCGTAAATAATCAGTGTGTAACGACCCTGGATTTTCCAACGTTCATTTATTAATAAATATTATTATTAATACGTGTGATTAAACGAATGTATGTAATTACATTTACATGTTGCCATGATTGCCCGTACTTGACTTTTAAGTGCCCGAAACGTCTGTGTGACACACGAAACTTTACGAATAATATTTTTAGATATTATTTACATTCATGATTAAGTTTATTAATCATTTTAATTAACAATGGTGATTAGTTAGTTACTTGGGCTTTAATTGGATTTATTTGTTAATAACTTGGAACTTGGGCTTTATATTTGTACATGGACTTAAAGAGCCCACCCTACACCATACATGGACTTAGTTAGCCCACTCTTTCATGTGTAAGTATCAATTGGATCATGAACTAGTTAGTTAAAAAGGACTTGGAATCTAGTTGCACACCTTCCCCATGCATGCACCCTTAATATCCATCTTTTGTAAGCTTTTCATCCAAGTATCCAACAAACAAATTTCTCCCTCCATTTTGCTGCAGCAAAACCGTGAGGTTGAGGGCACCATATGGGGAGTTTTGATTTCATTATTCATCGCTTCATTTATTTGCATTTCTCTCTCAAAAATACACACACATACTTGCTTCATTTTTCTCTCAATTCTTTCTACATACTTGTAAGAACATGAAGATTTTCTTCCTTTCTTTTCTCTTGTAAAACCGTAGCATATGCTACCTATATCATCATCATCATTTGTTGTTGTTTGATTACTTGTTGTTGTTAGTTTATTACATATAATTGTTAGTTGTTCTTTACTAGTTACAAGATCAAACTTACTAGTTTGATTCTTCATAATATCTTGTATTTATCAAGAACATAAACTCACTAGTTTATGATTCTACTTTTATTGTGTCAAAAGATTTAAAGTTCTTGTGTTGTAACTCATACTTGTAGTTCTTGAAGTAAACTTAAAGTTTACTTTACTTAAAGATCAAACCTTGGTTGAATCTTTAAAAATATGAACAAACCATGAACTTTTACTTGATTACTTAGTTTACTTTATCATTTTGACACTTTAATTTCATGTTTGTTGTTGTTGTTGGTCAAGTACTACAAGTTAGTCTTGATCTCATACTTTCTTGAAACTTAAAATTAACTTAAAAGTTCAAGAACATGTAAATAAGTTTTCTTTAAATATAACTTTGTATACTTATGCTTGATCTAGACTTTTGAGTCTTGAATCTTCAAGATCTAACTAAGAACTATGTTCTACATCTTAAGATCTTGATTAGTTAGTTTACTTTCAAGTTTGTAACTTGTTATTAGCTTTAAAGTTCATGTATGTGTTAGATCTAAGACTTTGATGTAACTTGGGTTCATCAAACTTCATGCAACTCTTAAGTGAGTTGTGCTTCATGTCTTAGACTTGCACTTGGGTTATGATTGTCAAATCTTGGTCATGATGATGCAAACACATCAACGAGTTGTACACTTGAAGCTATATGCATCAAGGATGAGAACCATGATGAACATCAAGCACCAAGACCACCGGAACTCACTTAAACTTACTGTTTCTGTCCAAACCCTACTGACCTGCTGTTTCTGTAACAGACCAGTAGACCTGGGCTACTGAGACCATGATTTTTAGATAGAAATTTTCGAGTAGATAACTTTTCATATAGGACTCGTCTTAATCCAAGTTACGGTTTAGGATTTATGGCCCTCCGATCGTCACTATGTCCTTTAACGTTGTGCAGAAATTTCTGACCTACTCGCACTTCGACCGTCGCCACGGTCAAACGAAGATGAGTTTGCTTCTGTAAATTTTACCACACTTAAGGGACTCATATACGGAGCCATGGCCACTGGTCTCACCGTATTTCAGTAAGGGTAGAGGCCGTGGTGACTGACTGAAGTCAGTCTTTGTTTTAAACTGCTTTCATAAACGAAACTTACTTTACGCCTTTTGTTTGATGATGAATGATGATGACCCTTAAGACCTTATTTACATAATTTTAAACCTATTAAGACGATTTACTGACTTAGTACTATTTGCCTTAGGTTGAGGACCTTCGGACCGATTACTTGCACACCTTTTCCGAACCGACTTTACGACTACATTATCATTGTGAGTTATAGCATTCCCTTTTTACTTTAACTTATTTTGGGAACTGAGAATACATGCGGATTTTATGTTTTACATACTAGGCACGAGTACTTACACTTATATATGTGTGGGTTATACAACGGCATAAACATTCCCTTTAGCTCGGTAACGTTTAATCATTGGTTTTTGAACCGTGAACGCGAATCTTAGATATGGATCCATAGGGTTTGACATCCCCACTCGGGCTAGTAGCGCTAGCATTTAACGAGTGTTTAATACTTCGTAGATATACGCACTTGCCAAGTGTACTTTCAGGGGGTATAAACGTTAAGTTAGTTACCAAGTGCCCACGGTTAACATATACTTTATCATACTATTTTGAAATGCTCTTTGTAGCACTGAAATCTCGTGGCCTACCTTACATACTGTTATACTTAAACTATAGCTCACCAACCTTTGTGTTGACGTTTTTAAGCATGTTTTTCTCAGGTGCTTGAGGTTAGCTTCCGCTGTGTACTAGTCGTGCTGTAGACACCTGCTGCTTAGAGTTTCTATCGCATGAACTATTTTATTTTGCATTCAAACATTCGTACTTTTGAACTATGACTTGTAACGACCATTGTGGTCACATACACTTATTATTTGCTTCTACTTAGTGAAGCATGCTTTTAGATTGTAAAACATTCGATATTGGTTTAGACATCACTTTATTAATGAATGCAAACTCTTTTTGAAAACGCATATAGTATTTAACCTTGTAATGATCATGTTATTGATGATTCGTACACGATGGTTTTGTACGGGGCATCACACAGTGGCTCACCATCTCCTTGTGGTATACGAAGAGCTTTATCTCCACAGATAACATCGGCCCTTACTTTGGTCAACCAGTCGATGCCGACAATCACGTCAAAGCTTCATAATTTGATGGGTATCAAGTCAATTGCGAAATCCACACCAGCCATGTTGATAATAGCTCCTCAGCCAAATTTGGTCGACTTTCTCAAGTTTGCCATTGGCTACCTCAACTAGCATACTCTCCTCTAAAGGAACTAACGACCAATCTATCTTAGAGCAAAAGTGTCTATAAACATAGCTCCTATCGGCACAAGTATCAAATAGGATAGAAGCTAATAGATTGTTGATAGTGAATATACCTGTAACCAAGTCGGGGTTCTCACGGGCATCCCTTGCGTTTACATTGAAAGCTCTTCCACACGGGGGTCCACCGTCCTTTCGCTTGTTGGGACACTCATTCCTGAAGTGGCCCTATTGTCCACACTCATAACACTTTCTTGGTCCATTGGGGTTGGTCCTCACAGCTGGGATGGGAATATTACCGTCCTTGCCAATATGCCCGATCCTTTTGCACTTTTCACAGACCACATTACAGTACCCGGTATGGTGCTTGTAGCACCTCTTGCACTGCGGTAGAGTACCCTTGTAGTTGGGGTTCGAGCTAGGGGTCGGGTTGGGGTTCCTTCCGTCATTATGCCTCTTAGCGGGGGTTTGATCATAGACTCTCCCCTTGTTATTGTCCCACTTACGCTTCTCACTACTGGCTCCCGATTCGGATTTTGCCTTTTCCGATTCCTTGCTGATAATTTGGTTCATAAGGGTTTGCGCCATGCGCATAGCTGCCGGGACGTTAGGTGGATTAGAAGAGGTGACATTTCCCTGAATGGACTTGGGAAGTCCCCACAAGTATCGCTCCATTCTCTTAAATTCTGAGGTAACCATTATGGGACACATTAGCACTAATTCCAGATACCTACGGTTGTAACCATCAAGATCATTTCCCACAACCTTCAACTCCCAGAACTCAGCCTCCATTTTCTGTATCTCTGCTCTGGGGCAGTACTCTTCGATTAGGGCTCCCTTAAATTCTTCCCACGGAGTGGCATAAGCCTCGTCAATACCCATAGCTTGAGCCAGTGTGTTCCACCAGGTTAGGGCGCCATCTGACATCGTACATGAAGCATACTTGGTTTTGTTCTCCTCTGAGCAGTTGCTTACATGGAACACAGCTTCTAATTTCTCAAACCACCTAGTCAGACCAACTGGCCCCTCAGTACCGCTAAAGTTATGGGTCTTGCAGCTTTGAAACTCTTTGTACGTGCACCCATTACGAATAGGCTGGTTAACTGGTGGAGCTTGGGGGTTGATTTCCGCAATAGCTGCGGCTACTCTCTCAGCGATCATTTCCTCGATCTGTGCTGTTGTGGGTGTTGCTCGTTCATTTGCCATTGCTCTTCTAAACAGAAATTTTAACTTAAGTCAAATTCCAGCATTTAATAAATAGTAATATAGTATATAGCAACCAACATGGAAACAATGCAACACATGTTAACTAAGCAATGCAACCAGATATAGATACCACAAAATCACCATACGATAACGTAATATAGAACACCGTACAAAAGTAAACAACACTAAGTTCCATTCATTAATAATAAGTTGCATACATCCGCCTAAGTTTGTACAATACATGAGTAAAACATGAAACTACAACGAGAATATATAATGAAATCTACTACAATGCCCTATGGTGACGGTGGGTAAAAGATGTCCATTACGTGGGACATCTGGTCCTCGAGTTCAGTTACCCGAGCACGAAGGATCTCCACTTCCCTCGTCAGTTCCTCGATGGAGGGAGATAGTGGGGCAGGCGGTGCAGTCGGTACAGGTGGTGCAGGTGGTGCAGATGGTCCAGTGCCAGAAGTAGATGGTGTGCAACGGTAAGCCTTACGTACGAATGGATCGGCAGGATAAGGCATAACCCGCTTGCGGGCGGTGACCCTAGTCCTCAGTCCATGTGCGCTAACGAACGACCTACCTCCGTTAACCCCTGGAATAACGGTACAATCGAAACGATACTGCTTCTTCGGTAGGGTAGAGGGTGGCTGCACGGGTGCCTCTTCGGGGTCCTCGTCGGAATCCTCATCACCGGAATCGTCGGAGGATGAGTCATCAGATGATGAGTCGTCCAAAACAGCTGGGGGTGGCGGCGTTCGGCGGCCTGTAGTCATAATCAGTATCTGAAAGGTGGGATCGGTATGACACGTCCATCAGGAAGGCGTCGGCACCAATGGTTATGCTCATTACAGAACGGAACGTCCCCGTATTCCCCGGGAATCACAGCACCACCGGGATGGGGCTGTGGCTCCGGAGGTACTGTGATGAGTGGAGCTGGAATCTCCGGTGGATCCTCATGTCTGTCTGAGATAACCACTGGGTCGGGTACATGGCTGTTGGCTCCGGAGGACGAAGCGCCAGGGTCACTGGAGTGTGTCGACGACGGGATCTGTGAATCGGCAACAATGGCAGGCGAGGTGGCGGATGTGTCTGAGTCGCTCTCCAAAATGACAACGGGCGGGATATCTGATGTGCCGAAATATACTATTTTCACTACGAAATACTATTAAATAACACAAGTTTTATTTATTTATATAGATATGGGATATACCTAAACTTTGCTACAATACTATTGGCAGTGTACCTAATCGTAGAGTATTATAGTTTTTAGTAAGTCCGGTTCGTTCCACAGGGAGACGACTTATTTTACACTATATTTTTAAACAATTATATTTGTACAAAATATATTATATATAGTAATAATATATAAAAGGGGGTTTACCGTTTAATGACCGGTTTGTCGATTTTAAAACTTAAGCGTAAATATAAATGACAATAATTAAAGTGCGTAAAATAAATAACAATATAATAATTATGCTTATTTAAACTTCCATAACCATGATGTTTGGCGTTTTGATTATTTATTACCCTGGGTTAATTGTCCTTTGTCCTGGATGTATTTGAAACCTATCTGGTTTTTGTCCATAATAGTTCATCGGTCATAATTATAAAATGCTCGACAAATTTAACCTTATACCCGAAGTCAAATATTCCAACTAATTGGGGATTCGAACTGTAACAAGGTCTTAATACTTTGTTTAATGAATACATCAGGTTATCGACTGTGTGTAAACCAAGGTTTTAATACTTTGTTAACAATTACACCAATTACCCTTGAATGTAATCCACCCCTGTTTTAATGAGTCCATTGACTCTTAATCCATCCCCGTGTCCGGTCAAATGAACAATAATTTGTATTTATAAATATCCCGCCCACCGTACCCAGTCAAGCGTATGTGGTTATATATAAATACGTCAAATTATAAGTCTATATATTAAATTATCGAGGTATCGTTTAGTTAATATAAAGCCCATTAATAGCCCATAGTCTAATTTCCACAAGTGTCGTTCTTTTATCCAAACCCCAATTATGGTCCAAAGCCCAATTACCCAATTTTAATATTTAGTCCAACATCACGATTACTTCGGCATTAAATAAGCATAATAATAACTTAAGTACGAGACATAAATTTAAAAAGGAGAACATAACTTACATTGAGTATTTATCGCGTAGTGTTACACGGACAGAACTTCGACTTTAAAACCCGTAAAATAACCTTTACATTACCCAAAATAATCTAATATAAAACTAACCTATACTATATATATATATATATATATATATATATATATATATATATATATATATATATATATATATATATATATATATATATATATATATATATATATATATATATATATATTATACTTAAAAAGAGGGAGTAATATATATTTTTTTTGTGTGTTTAACTCGTCGAATAAGCTGGTTATTTATAGGACCTGGCCTGACTTTTCAGTTCATGCGATCGCATGAGTTATAGGCATCCAGGCCATGCAATCGCATGGCCACTGGATCCAGCTTACATTTGTTTGGCCACTTGCTTGTCGACATAATTAATAAATATATATAATATATATATATAATTTATATAATTATATATATATATATATATATATTATATTATATTCTTGTGCATAGTAGACTTGTAATTTTTGGTCCGTTGAGTCGGGTGTTGATAGTTGGCTCGAGTACCGGTTCCGGATTTTCGAACGTCTTTTCGTACTATTTAATATCTTGTACTTTGCGTTCCGCGATTTGTAATTTGCTAAAAAAAATAATTTTCCTTAACTTCCAAAATCCGTGCAAGTCTTTTAACTCACTTTTAGTGGCACTTTTGAGTGCACTATGGCTTAGTGACACTTTTTTCAGCTTTAGTGGCACTTTTTCTTCAATTCTTCGTTTTCGCCTTTTGTCTTCGCACTTATTTATTTAAACGAATATTACTTGAAAATAGAACAATTGCAACTGAAAACTTTACATATTGGGATGATATTGCGACTAAATATATGTTCATTTGGAGCACTATCAAATATCCTCACACTTGAACGTTGCTTGTCCTCAAGCAATACAGAACTTGAAATTAAATCACACGAATCACTTCTTTATTTTTCACACTTTATACATTAGTGATTTTGATATGGCGGTATAAACAATGATAGTAACGATGTGGTTTACAGTCCCACATGACTATAAAAATTTAGATCCTTAAGGAAATTGGATCTTTATGAAAACATTTGATCTTTTGTAAATTCATTCTAGCTTTTACCCTAGATAAGTTTTCCAGAATAACCCTTCACCGGTGTTTGCAAAATATTTTTGTACGTTTTATGGGTTTTAGATTTTAAAATTTTAGCTCAAAACTTGCGGTTTGTGTCACCCACTTGCTAACCTTGTATTAGGAAAGCACACGTCCAGTATACTTGCTCCGTATATTACCTTTCGGTAAACTACCGTCCAGTTGTAAAGGAAAGCGTTGAACAAGCAACTGTTAAGGCAATGTATAATGACATGCAGATGTTCATGGTCTACAACGTGTCGGATGCAATTACTATCCTTTGTAGGAGCAATAGTAAAGATCACCCTATAATTTTTCAGTATGGCACAAGGTCCTGTCTTCGACCATGCTATGCAACCACCGTTCTTACGGTTGACACCCGATTTGGTTCAGGTGACCTAATAAATTCCAGGTGAATTCCTAGGATTTTACGTTCAATGGTAATGAACGCATTGAAAATAGGTTTTCAGAAAACAAATCGGTTTTAATTTGATCAAAATATTTTCTCGTTCAAGCTCGAGTTTAGATATCATTAAATTCCATGAGTTTGTAATTCTCAATCTTTAAGGTCAATCTCAAGGATTGAGTAATATCAGGCTTAAAAGCTGATTTTTGATATTTAAGGAGATTATCCTTTCTGGGGATCTGATTCATTAGTCTTATCAAGCTAATTTGCATGGCGCCATCTCCATTTTACAAGACAGATCCTCTCATGGTTAGGATAAGTCTGACCACTTGGTGACCCTTTTTGATGCTGAGGTCCGTGGATTTCCTGCTGATTTTAGAGATGATTTTTCTAGATTTTTCGTCAACCTACAGCTGGTCTGGACGACAACTTCTTGACCTAAATCAAGAAGCACGTGTCTTTTTCGGAAGACTTTACTTCCTTTTAATGATGGAATTGATTCATCGTGTAGATCCATCTATTCTTTCAAAAGTATTACAATAAATCGGGTAAAATAGTTAATTTAGTCCAAAACAAAAGCACCTGCAATAAACTTTACAGAAACATGTGATAGATAGTTTTTAATTGAATAACTTGGTACATTCTCCCCACACTTGGCTTTTTTCATGCGTCTTTTTATATCTTAATAAATAAATTCAAGTGTTTTAGTTGTTTCTCAATTTATGTCCTCTTTTTAGGGTAACAATAATTTCGGCATTAACACCTAGTTTTATCGTTTATAAATATATATAAACATGATTTTGAATTCATTTAGTTGAAAATTTTTAAAATTTTCACAAAATTTAGAAAATAAGCCAAGTATAAACCCGAGAGAATTTAAAACCCGAGAGAATTTATAACCCTTCCCCACACTTGAGATCATGCAATGCCCTCATTTGCATGAAATTAGACTATAATTATAAATTCATAAGGGTGATTAGTGTAGAAAAGTGATTAAAAATACCAGTTTGTAATTTCAAAGCTCGTTGAATGATAGATGGCGCGCCTCATCGTTCATTCCTTCTTGTTTTATCACACATATTTTTCTTCAAAAACGGTTGCTTTTCTGAACTGTTTGCTAATTTTTGAAAATGCATCTTTTACCCTAATCGTGCATTTTTATTAACGAGTAATGCACTAACCCGAACCCCTAGTTTAACGTTAAGTGGGGTTAGACTTCCCCACACTTAGCTGATGACATGTGAAGTCGGTAGAATAAGTTCCAAGAATTAGAATAGTGAGCCAGTTATTTACATCTCGGGTGGTGTATAATATATCAATGGGTTTAAAGTTTAGAACCACCCGATCATCACTACTTAATTCTTTTTTAAGTGTAGCTTTTAGTAAATGGAAATGTCTCTTTTCTGGTTCTTGGTCAAATGGATCGATATACACCGATATACATATTTCTATAGGGTGGACAATTCCTAACATTTCCTTTCGTTTATTCTCTGGATCAAAGTTTTCACCTCTATTACCCAATTGGGTGAAATCCGAGGTGTCATTATCTATTACAGCTCGTAGTTCATCTTCAGTAGATGACTCGTCTATTGAGAATATTAGTTTGGAAGGTTGTGGAATGGTGAATTTCGGGATCGAAGTAGATTCTTTTTCATTAACGGTACTTATCGGTCCCACCACTTTGGTCTCGGAGGTAAAATTTTCAACGTTATCGTTTTCCCAAGAGTAACAATTTGTCACCCTTACTTCTTCTTCATCCATTGATGGATCGATGATTTCGTCGGTAGAGGCTAATGTGTCGATATGCTGTGAAATTGGTAAAGCTGAATAAAAAGTATCATCGGGATAGTTGGTGATTTCGGAGCTCTCGAATTCATCAAAATTCGATGATATGAGATTTTCTTTCACAATATTTCTCAGATCAACAGGTGTGTAATCTGATAGAGTTTCAGCTTGCCTATTTACAAACTCTCTCATTTGTTCATTTTGAGCATCAAGTTCTTCGAGTTTGATTTTCATATAATCTAAAGAATTTTCAGACACATAATTTTCCTCATCTTCTGGTTGTTGAGTTTGGATAAATTCTTGGGAATAATCCCAATTAGAATTGTATTCCTCATAATCATTCCATTCAGGTTCCATGGGTGCATAATTTTCCATAGGAACGTAATAATAACATTCCCATGTTGAGTGATGATCTCCACAGATTTCACAACCAGTTATTGTTTCGTCATTCGTGATCTAAGATTGACCGAACGAATTGTCATCAACACCCGTTTGAGAGTATTGATTAAATTGATTTCGGATGTCATAAAGAGTTTCCAAAATATTCTCGAGATTTTCCATAATGCGCTTATTACCAAATTTTAGCTACAATGTGGTGCATTTACTAATTATTCTATTAGTTATAAAACTAAAAATATATAAGTTATCAAATTAATAGACTTTTCTGATTTTGCCCACGTTTCGAATAGCCAATAGATGCAGCAGGTAGCCAGAACCCTTTAAATCGGAAGCCCACAACTCGCCACTAACAAATCCAACTATTACTACGAACCAGAAAATTTGGATGTCTATCAATTTAACCGCTTAAAATAATTTTTCGTTTGGAATTTAAAGAAATTTTAGAGAAGAAATAGAAAATTCTATGTCCTAAAAACTAGAGCGGCGAGAAATAAGAAAGAAAAAGATCGCGTCGAAAAACGTCGAAAAATAAAAGGTTGAAAAAATAATAAAAAGAATGTAGCGCGTCGAAACTTAAAATTAAAAACTTAAAATTAAAAGTTGCGTCTAAATGTATTAAAGCTTAAAGGAATACTATATCCAAAACGGCAATAACTTAAAAAAAGTACTAAAATCTTAAAATGGCGTCGCAAAATTCTAAAGCACCTAAATCTTAGTCTAAAGAAAAAGCACTTAAGGAATTTTACGACAAAACCTAAGAGTTAAAAATATAAAAATAACTACGGCAAAATACTAAACTTAATTACGAATAACAAATATAAAAATTACGAATTAAACGATAAAAATACAAATTATATAAAAATAAAACTTAAAGTTATAAAAATACAATTTTTATAAAAATATTATTTTTATATTATAAATAATAAAAGTATTAAACTATAAATATAAAAACTAAATTAAAACTAAATTTATTGAAACTAATACTAATTATTATTAAATATAAACCCTACTTAATTAATTAATAATAATAATAATAAACCCTACGTAATTATTGGTTTAAGGATTCTGACCTGTCAGACAGCCCCATGCGACCGCATGGATATAAGACTGATGGGTCATGCGATCGCATGGCCTGTCAGTCCAGGGTTTTTTTTTTTTTAGGATTTTATATTGTTCTTCTAAAAATAAAATACAAATATATTTATACAAATATATATTAAAAAATATAGCGCTTCGCCGAGATTTCCCGGCAGCGGCGCCAAAAACTTGATGTGTGCAGAGGTGTATACGAAATATACTATTTTCACTACGAAATACTATTAAATAACACAAGTTTTATTTATTTATATAGATATGGGATATACCTAAACCTTGCTACAACACTATAGGCAGTGTACCTAATCGTAGAGTAGTATAGTTTTTAGTAAGTCCGGTTCGTTCCACAGGGAGACGACTTATTTTACACTATATTTTTAAACAATTATATTTGTACAAAATATATTATATATAGTAATAATATATAAAAGGGGGTTTACCGTTTAATGACCGATTTGTCGATTTTAAAACTTAAGCGTAAATATAAATGACAATAATTAAAGTGCGTAAAATAAATAACAATATAATAATTATGCTTATTTAAACTTCCATAACCATGATGTTTGACGTTTTGATTATTTATTACCCTGGGTTAATTGTCCTTTGTCCTGGATGTATTTGAAACCTATCTGATTTTTGTCCATAATAGTTCATCGGTCATAATTATAAAATGCTCGACAAATTTAACCTTATACCCGAAGTCAAATATTCCAACTAATTGGGGATTCGAACTGTAACAAGGTCGTAATACTTTGTTTAATGAATACACCAGGTTATCGACTGTGTGTAAACCAAGGTTTTAATACTTTGTTAACAATTACACCAATTACCCTTGAATGTAATCCACCCCTGTTTTAATGAGTCCATTGACTCTTAATCCATCCCCGTGTCCGGTCAAGTGAACAATAATTTGTATTTATAAATATCCCGCCCACCGTACCCAGTCAAGCGTATGTGGTTATATATAAATACGTCAAATTATAAGTCTATATATTAAATTAACGAGGTATCGTTTAGTTAATATAAAGCCCATTAATAGCCTATAGTCTAATTTTCACAAGTGTCGCTCTTTTATCCAAACTCCAATTATGGTCCAAAGCCCAATTACCCAATTTTAATATTTAGTCCAACATCATGATTACTTCGGCATTAAATAAGCATAATAATAACTTAAGTACGAGACATAAATTTAAAAAGGAGAACATAACTTACATTGAGTATTTATCGCGTAGTGTTACACTGACAGAACTTCGACTTTAAAACCCGTAAAATAACCTTTACATTACCCAAAATAATCTAATATAAAACTAACCTATATATATATATATATATATATATATATATATATATATATATATATATATATATATATATATATATATATATATATATATATATATATTATATATTATACTTAAAAAGAGGGAGTAATATATATTTTTTTTGTGTGTTTAACTCGTCGAATAAGCTGGCTATTTATAGGACCTGGCCTGACTTTTCAGGCCATGCGATCGCATGAGTTATAGGCATCCAGGCCATGCGATCGCATGGCCACTGGATCCAGCTCACATTTGTTTGGCCACTTGCTTGTCGACATAATTAATAAATATATATAATATATATATAATTTATATAATTATATATATATTATATTATATTCTTGTGCATAGTAGATTTGTAATTTTTGGTCCGTTGAGTCGGGCGTTGATAGTTGGCTCGAGTACCGGTTCCGGATTTTCGAACGTCTTTTCGTACTATTTAATATCTTGTACTTTGCGTTTCGCGATTTGTAATTTGCTAAAAAAATAATTTTCCTTAACTTCCAAAATCCGTGCAAGTCTTTTAACTCACTTTTAGTGGCACTTTTGAGTGCACTATGGCTTTAGTTACACTTTTTCAGCTTTAGTGGCACTTTTTCTTCAATTCTTCGTTTTCGCCTTTTGTCTTCGCACTTATTTTTTTTAAACGAATATTACTTGAAAATAGAACAATTGCAACTGAAAACTTTACATATTGGGATGATATTGCGACTAAATATATGTTCATTTGGAGCACAATCAATATCCGACATCAGAACAAGGAAAAATAACTTTTTCCATGTCAGTAAGTCATAAAGCAAGCACGTATTAGGCACTACAGCAACCTAGGTTGTCTAAAACAGTATACAACATGGCAATAATAACAACGCTAAATAGAAAAAACATGTGAAAGCAGATAGTAATCATGCAATAGCGAAAATAAGCATACAGCAAGTTCGCATGGCAGTAAAGATAAGCAATAGCATGAAGTAATATCACATAGCAGTAAAAGTAATCAGTAGCATGCAGTAAGTTTCGCAGAAACAAGTAAACTAGCAAGTTGTAGATTAGTCCTATTAGTGAATCCTACTTGGTCCAGTCTAGACTCACTAATGCAATCTAATTCCCTATAACCAATGCTCTGATACCAAATGTGACGCCCCGTACAAAACTATCGTGTACGATTCGTCAACAACAGGATCTTTACACAGTTGAATACTACATGCTGTTTGAAAATGTCATGACCCGAAAAATTTCCACTAATTTTAAACCAAACTCTTGATACGATGTAATAGTTTGAACTGTTTTCATATATTCAATTGACCTTCGACCATTCCCGAAGATTTACGAACAACTATTTGTGAGTAGATATGTATATAAATATAAATAAATATATGTACATAATAAAGGTTATTAATCGTTGTATGAAATTATTATTATAAATAAATATGTAAAATAATATACAACTAAATTTTTAGAAATAAATATGAAAAATTATGTAATTAAATATAAAATTTATTGTTGAGATAAATCTACATACATAAAGTATATCGAACATATATATTTGGTTTCGAATGCATTTAGTAAACGATAGTAGCACTCGTTCATCATTCGATGGGTATTACACAAGTTAAATTCAAACTTATATTATTTAAAAATAAAAGGTGATCCAAAAATGAGTTTTATAAGTGTTAGGCTTATTAAAAATATATTTAGGAATTAATTGTTGATTTTAATTTTTTTTTCTTAGGGTTAGGAGTGAATAATTAATGTAATTTTTATTTAATAGTTAGTAACCAAATTTTATATCATAATGACTAAAATAAATAAATATAATGACTGTAAGAATTTGGGATTTTTTTGAGGACTTTTATCCGCCACTGAATTAACAACGAAATACGAAATGCAGTCTGTGAAAAACTGTCGACAGATAGGATCAAAAATATAGACTGTCAATTGTATTTCCACACATTTCATTACTATATATATTATTAACTTATTATTAATATTATAATATACAAACACTTTCCTGAAATTGATGACTGATTGATATAAGAGTGAGGTATATTTCGTTTTCATAATTTACTTTACAGATTGTTTTTATTGATTGGTATAAAGTTGAAGAGTAAATGATGCATTATATTTCAACTTGACACAATTACATTTGCTTTGCATATATATCAATTAACATGAAGTCACATGCTAGTTGGATAATATTTTAATTATTATCATTATATTAATATTTAGATTACAACTTTTACGGATATATATATCTATATCATACCTACCATTATATCCCCAATTATGAACCACAATCAATATATAACTGTATTTCTTTCTTCTTACTTTATATTTCTATTAGGACATTGATCATCACACCCACATCTACCATGAAATATATGAACACACTTACATCAACAAATACACAAACCCATAACCCTCATCTCGTTGTTTAATCACCATCATTCAAGAAATACCATAAACAACCACCCTGCACGACACCATCAACCACTTCTTTGATAACCAACACAACCTCATCTCTCTCTATCTTATTATGATCTGTTTCGAATCACCATTAAACACCTAATTAATCACCACCACAAACCTTTCCTTTCTTTGTTCCCATCGAAACCCACCACCTTTCAACACCTTAAAACTGCCACCAATCAAAATCACCTGTTATTATAAATTTCTGTTCTTGTGCATCAAAAACCCACAATCACGATGCAACCAACTCACTCTCTCTCATCTCTCTCTCTCTACATATCTTCTCTCTCTCCTATTTCGATTTTGTGGAAACCACAAACAACCGCCATGGTTTGCTGCTAATATACTTCTGCTACAATTAAGCGTAAACAGCTGCAGCTACAACTGCTATTCCTATTTCTTCGATCCACCAAGCCAACCATCGAACCTGCAACAATACAATTGCTACTTTATAATTTTTTTTTTTTGTTTCTCTTCAACCCTCAGACCGCCACCAATATTTTTTTCTGTAAACCACAACCCACCGGAAACCTCTATCACTACCACCGAACTCACCACCACTCAACCCATCAACAACCCATTTATATACTCCCGTTTCCTGTTAAACCCACGATCACATAATGGAGGAGATGAGGAGTAATGAAAAAGATGATGGTTATGATTATGATAATGATGATGATTGGTAGTGGATGCCACGAAGGAAAGGGAAAAGGTAGAGGCGGTTTAAAAATCGATTTCCTGTACAGCCGCATAATTTTTTTTTACTCATACGGATCCTAAATTGGGCTGTTAAAGAATCAGATTAGTGGACTGCTTTTTTTCTTTCTTGTTGGGCTGAAAAGAAATTGGGCCAATTTATAGAAACATACGGGTTATATAATAAGAAGTCGAGTATTAAACAGAAATGAATGGGTAGTGGAGTGGTTTGGCATCCTGTTGTGTTAGTAGGAGGTCGTAGGTTCGAGCCCCGTCATGGGCAATTTTTTTTAAGGAGATTTTCTAAGGGTAAACTCATTTACTTTTATTATTATTATTATTATTATTATTATTATTATTATTATTATTATTATTATTATTATTATTATTATTATTATTACTATTATTATTGTTATTATTATTATAATTATTATTACCATTGATATTATTTTATTATTAACATTAATTACTATCAAGTATTATTAATAAGTATTATTAGTATTAAGAGTTATTATCAAAACGATATTTTTTTTTTGTAAAAATAATACGACTGTTTATTTTATTATTATTATTGTTAAAATTATTATTTGTACTAAAACTATATTTTTATTAAAAATAAAATAACATTATTAATAAAATTATCATTTTTATTATTCGAATTGACATTATCGATATCATTAATATTGTCATATTAAAGAGATTACAACTTTTTATCTATTAGTATTAGTATTATTTTACCAAATAACAATTAGTACAGAACACTATATTTAAAAATATAACATAGGATTTATTGAAATAACAAGTATATCACTAATAATATAGATTCGTTCGATTACAATCATATGTATTAATATATATATATATAAATATATAGGATCATGAATCTGAGGTCAACCCTACACTTGTTAACTGACGTCATATGTATTTTTACTACAAAATACAGTATGGTGAGTTTCATTTGCTCCCTTTTTAATTGCTTTTGCAATATATATTTTTGGGCTGATAATACATGCGCTGCTTTTATAAATATTTACGAAATAGACACAAGTACTTAAAATATATTCTACGTTGAGTTGTACCACCCTGCATATCTTCCCTAATAGCTTGGTAACTACTATTTACATGTGGTATTGTAAACGCGAATCCTGTTGATAGATCTATCGGGCCTGACAACCCCAACCGGGCTGGACGACCAGTATTCAAAGGTTGCACAATACTTCGTTTCGGTGATTACACTTGGTACGGTGTAGTGAGATTTCGTAATAAAGGGAATATGCGACGTTGATTGAATGTTAAGTATGGTTACCAAGTGCTCAACCACTTAGAATATCTTTATTAAAATATTTATGATTATGAAATCTTGTGGTCTATTAATATATTGAAATGATTGTTATGATAAACCTATGAACTCACCAACCTTTTGGTTGACACTTTTAAGCATGTTTATTCTCAGGTACGAATTAAGTCTTCCGCTGTGCATTTGCTCAATTTAAGGACATTACTTGGAGTCTATCATCGCAATGGGACCAGATGTTGATAACTTCGTCCAGGGGGATAAGGACGGGTTGTTACATGTGGTATCAGAGCGTTGGTCCTAGTGAACCAGGTCTTGCATTAGTGTGTCTAACTGATAGTTGTTAGGATGCATTAGCGAGTCTGGACTTCGACCTTAGCTGCATATTATACGTATTGTTTATCATTCCTAGTGAAAAATTTCCTGCTTAGCATTCCTAAGTCTAGACACGTCTTACTGCCTTAATTGAATAGATAGTGTATAGATAAATTCATATACTAGTGTATCTGTTACTGTAGACTTTATCTGACACGTTTCCTTAAATCCCTTCATAATCTACGGGATCTTCTGTACTATGTATAGGTATTCTATATAATTAGAATATCATCTGATATCCGAAAATCACTTCATATCGAAAAATCCTTTATTCAATCGTAGGCAATGGAACTCACAACTAGTTCAAGTCCCCCGGATTCCGATAGGGAGTCCCACTCCAGCCCCAGAAGCAGCGTCACCAGAATGAATCAACCAATCATCCATCCTCAATTTATCTGGTGGGTTCGTAATAAACTTAATCAATGAAGAATAGAAGAAGGCGATCCTTTTCACGAACCGAATTCACCTCTTGGTGAAGAACCTGAAGCACTTACCGGCGAACCTATCCGAAACACCATTTTTAGCCTCATTTCCAGGATAGCTCGTCACGAATATGTGCTATCTAAAATTCTAAACCTTAGTTATCTGCTCGTTCCAACCGACAATCATCTTGGAGTAAATAGAAGAAGGCAACACGCTTCGCGCCCGAGTAATCACTTTAGAGAATATGGTGCAAAACTTACCAGCTTCAGCAACATCACCGACACCAGTACCACCAACATCAACACCAGTACCATCAACAACCCAAGTCTCAACATTACACGCCTCAACATCTCATTCTGTACCTCGAGTATAATCATCGTTCTACATGACGTTCCACATCATTTATCTTCGTTCAAACACGACAATTATGTAATCTCTAATGTTTTAGAAATTATATATTCTTGTTCTAACGGTAAATCAAATGAGTTTAATATCATATTAACTCATTAAATCCGTGATTACATCTGAAGAAAATATATATGTATATATGTTTTCATAAAGATTGTAATTAAAAATTCTTTTGTACAAACTGTTAATGGTGAAAATATTTTAACGGGTAGGTAATACCCGAGGAATATTTAGATTTCACATTAATAAGTTGCACTGTACATTCTTCGAATTTGATTCAACGATCATTTACTATCCTATTTACAACCACCGATATACGTATCCGTTCACCAAAGAATAACTATTTTCATTGAAATTCAATTTCATATTTGGATTTTGACTTATCAGAATCCAACAAGTGGCATAATGAAGAAATAATGGACACAATAAAAATTGATTAGAAAAGGACTAATTAACAATATGAAATTTTGTTAAGAAACCACGCTAACAAGATCCTAGCTAACTGTTCCTAGCTAACTTTTAATTCCATATTACATTTTATTTATCACAATTTATTTATCGCATTTTAATTCTCGCAATTTTATTTATCGTCATTTAATTTCTGTTATTTACTTTACGCACTTTATTTATCGTCATTTAATTTCTGTTATTTATTTTACGCACTTTAAATATCGGGACACGTATACAAGGTTTTGACATATCATATCGACGCATCTATATATATTATTTGGAATCACCAGAGACACTCTATATGCAGTAATGATCGAGTTCTCTATACAGGGTTGAGGTTGATTCTACAATAATATATATACTTTGAGTTGTGATCGAGTCTGAGACATGTAGACGGGTCACGATACGTATTAATTAATTCGAATATTATATATTAAACTATATATGAATTATTGGACTGTTAATTATGGACTATCGACTGTGGTCTAATAATATTGGACGATTAAAATGAATTAAAATATTGATTATAACATATGAAACTAAACATTTCTTCAAGTTTGCCACTTGATTTCATCTTAAACCTCATTTGAATCATGACGATTCCAATCCATGTTCAAATCTTTCATGATTCTTGAAAACACCTCGATCGAGAGAATGAACCAACCGTATTTCATCTACAGAAGAAAAGATTTATGCATATAGTTATGCACCTGAAAAACTTTCAAAAACTGAGTAAAACGTTTAGCACATAGCTGTGCTAATTCCTTTAGTGTTATTATTACTCAAAATAACTTTGCAGTTCTTTTTCAAAATAGCCAATTTTGTCACAGCTCCAGCAAGACAGCTTCGACTTTTCGTTCGAAACAACCTTATTATAATCTTGATATATATGCTTACTCATTTATTGTTACTGGGGAACCTTTTATATTCCACCATATTACCATTAGCGTTTAATCATCTAAAAACACAATTCTCTTGAAACCATCTCGGATTGATAACCGACTATTCAGATATGGCTGCATTAAATGCAGAGGAAACAGAAAAATGATAGATGGTCTAAACGGCCAAGAGTTTGATGATAAAGAATGGAGTGTTGGAAACACTCAATAGAAAATTTGGTACTGAAAAACGGATTGAGCTAACCATGAAGGAGACCAAGGACAAATACAAGGACCAAACCCTTTATTCAAAGAATCCAAGTAATTCTGGATCCGATGAAATCTTTAGAAAATACCTTGCTCCTAACTCTAAATCTTTGCGGACGAATTTCTTCATCATCTTCTGATCTTAAATATTTTAAATTCTAAGATATCATCATATCTTTCGTTATAAATATCTTAGATATTTCTGAAGATACCTTCATAAATATCTTTGTTCGAAATTATCTATCTTTTCGTGCTATTTGTGTTACGTCATAAAGGAAACTATTTTAGTTTCTAAATTTCTTTAAAATTCGAGTTTGAATTATGAATGGTTTCTGGAAAAGTGTTGGGAATTGAAGCATGAGTTAGTGTAATATAATGACGTCAGGCCAATGTGGTTATATTACAGTAAGTCATGCTAAGTTTATAATGTAACGTGATGATGATTCACAGACCTTATCCTCATCATGTGCCATGTTACACGACTCTTTCATTCTACTTAAGCTCTAAGAATATCAAGCAAATATTTCCTTTGATATTTTTGTTCTTCCATAACTCCGAAAATCTGCTAATAAATTGTGCGATTACATTTTCTTTCTGATTAGAAGATTTCCTTAAATTCCTTGAATTTCAGAATTCAACAGTGACTACGTCAAAAGTTAAGACGAACCTCTATTTAATTCATTTCACTCTTTTGTGACAACTTCGCTCGTACGCTTCACATAATCGAATCGTTTTAATCAATAATGATAAAACTCTATTTATCAACTCATATTTGTCATGAAAACATTTTAATTGTTAGCCATGACGACCACGACCAAATTTTGGGACGAAATTTCTTTAACGGGTAGGTATTGTCACGACCCGGAAAATTTCGACTAATTTTAAACCAAACTCTCGATACGATGTAATAGTTTGAACTGTTTTCATATATTCAATTGACCTTCGACCATTCTCGACGATTCACGAACAACTATTTGTGAGTAGATATGTATATAAATATAAATAAATATATGTACATAATAAAGGTTATTAATCGTTGTATGAAATTATTATTATAAATAAATATGTAAAATAATATACAACTAAATTTTTAGAAATAAGTATGAAAAATTATGTAATTAAATATAAAATTTATTGTTGAGATAAATCTACATACATAAAGTATATCGAACATATATATTTGGTTTCAAATGCATTTAGTAAACGATAGTAGCACTCGTTCATCATTCGATGGGTATTACACAAGTTAAATTCAAACTTATATTATTTAAAAATAAAAGGTGATCCGAAAATGAGTTTTATAAGTGTTAGGCTTATTAAAAATATATTTAGGAATTAATTGTTGATTTTAATTTTTTTTTTCTTAGGGTTGGGAGTGAATAATTAATGTAATTTTTATTTAATAGTTAGTAACCAAATTTTATATCATAATGACTAAAATAAATAAATATAATGACTGTAACAATTTGGGATTTTTTCGAGGACTTTTATCCGCCACTGAATTAACAACGAAATACGAAATGCACTCTGTGAAAAACTGTCGACAGATAGGATCAAAAATATAGACTGTCAATTGTATTTCCACACATTTCATTACTATATATATTATTAACTTATTATTAATATTATAATATACAAACACTATCCTGAAATTGAGGACTGATTGATATAAGAGTGAGGTATATTTCATTTTCATAATTTACTTTACAGATTGTTTTTATTGATTGGTATAAAGTTTACTATAGTAAATGATGCATTATATTTCAACTTGACACGATTACATTTGCTTTGCATATATATCGATTAACATGAAGTCACATGCTAGTTGGATAATATTTTAATTATTATCATTATATTAATATTTAGATTACAACTTTTACAGATATATATATCTATATCATACCTACCATTATATCCCCAATTATGAACCACAATCAATATATAACTGTATTTCCTTCTTCTTACTTTATATTTATATTAGGACATTGATCATCACACCCACATCTACCATGAAATATATGAACACACTTACATCAACAAATACACAAACCCATAACCCTCATCTCGTTGTTTAATCACCATCATTCAAGAAATACCATAAACAACCACCCTGCACGACACCATCAACCACCTCTTTGATAACCAACACAACCTCATCTCTCTCTATCTTATTATGATCTGTTTTGAATCACCATTAAACACCTAATTAATCACCACCACAAACCTTTCCTTTCTTTGTTCCCATCGAAACCCACCACCTTTCAACACCTTAAAACCGCCACCAATCAAAATCACCTGTTATTATAAATTTCTGTTCTTGTACATCAAAAACCCACAATCACGATGCAACCAACTCACTCTCTCTCATCTCTCTCTCTCTCTACATATCTTCTCTCTCTCCTATTTCAATTTTGTGGAAACCACAAACAACCGCCATGGTTTGCTGCTAATATACTTCTGCTACAATTAAGCGTAAACAGCTGCAGCTACAACTGCTATTCCTATTTCTTCGATCCACCAAGCCAACCATCGAACCTGCAACAATACAATTGCTACTTTATAATTTTTTTTTTGTTTCTCTTCAACCCTCAGACCGCCACCAATATTTTTTTCTGTAAACCACAACCCACCGGAAACCTCTATCACCACCACCGAACTCACCACCACCCAACCCATCAACAACCCATTTATATACTCCCGTTTCCTGTTTCCTGTTAAACCCACGATCACATAATGGAGGAGATGAGGAGTAATGAAAAAGATGATGGTTATGATTATGATAATGATGATGATTGGTAGTGGATGCCACGAAGGAAAGAGAAAAGGTGGAGGCGGTTTAAAAATCGATTTCCTGTACAGCCGCATAATTTTTTTTACTTATACGGATCCTAAATTGGGCTGTTAAAGAATCAGATTAGTGGACTGCTTTTTTTCTTTCTTGTTGGGCTGAAAAGAAATTGGGCCAATTTATAGAAACATACGGGTTATATAATAAGAAGTCGAGTATTAAACATAAATGAATGGGTAGTGGAGTGGTTTGGCATCCTGTTGTGTTAGTAGGAGGTCGTAGGTTCGAGCCCCGTCATGGGCAATTTTTTTTAAGGAGATTTTCTAAGGGTAAACTCATTTACTTTTATTATTATTATTATTATTATTATTATTATTATTATTATTATTATTATTATTATTATTATTATTATTATTATTATTATTATTGTTATTATTATTATAATTATTATTACCATTGATATTATTTTATTATTAACATTAATTACTATCAAGTATTATTAATAAGTATTATTAGTATTAAGAGTTATTATCAAAACGATATTTTTTTTTTGTAAAAATAATACGACTTTTTATTTTATTATTATTATTGTTAAAATTATTATTTGTACTAAAACTATATTTTTATTAAAAATAAAATAACATTATTAATAAAATTATCATTTTTATTATTCGAATTGACATTATCGATATCATTAATATTGTCATATTAAAGAGATTACAACTTTTTATCTATTAGTATTAGTATTATTTTACCAAATAACAATTAGTACAGAACACTATATTTAAAACATATAACATAGGATTTATTGAAATAACAAGTATATCACTAATAATATAGATTCGTTCGATTACAATCATATGTATTAATATATATATAAATATATAGGATCATGAATCCGAGGTCAACCCTACACTTGTTAACTGACGTCATATGTATTTTTACTACAAAATACGGTATGGTGAGTTTCATTTGCTCCCTTTTTAATTGCTTTTGCAATATATATTTTTGGGCTGATAATACATGCGCTGCTTTTATAAATATTTACGAAATAGACACAAGTACTTAAAATATATTCTACGTTGAGTTGTACCACCCTGCATATCTTCCCTAATAGCTTGGTAACTACTATTTATATGTGGTATTGTAAACGCGAATCCTGTTGATAGATCTATCGGGCCTGACAACCCCAACCGGGCTGGACGACCAGTATTCAACGGTTGCACAGTACTTCATTTCGGTGACTACACTTGGTACGGTGTAGTGAGATTTCATAATAAAGGGAATATGCGACGTTGATTAAATGTTAAGTATGGTTACCAAGTGCTCAACCACTTAGAATATCTTTATTAAAATATTTATGATTATGAAATCTTGTGGTCTATTAACATATTGAAATGATTGTTATGATAAACCTATGAACTCACCAACCTTTTGGTTGACACTTTTAAGCATGTTTATTCTCAGGTACGAATTAAGTCTTCCGCTATGCATTTGCTCAATTTAAGGACATTACTTGGAGTCTATCAACGCAATGGGACCAGATGTTGATAACTTCGTCCAGGGGGATAAGGACGGGTTGTTACAGAAAACCAGTTTGCATTCATAAAAACATAGTGTTTACAAAAGATAACGTGACACAGAGGTCATTACAAAGTCATTATTCAAATAACATAAGTTGCGAATGCAAAATAAAAGTTTCATGATTGAGACATCTCTAAGTTATGCAGCAGTTATCTAACACATCAGGTCCTTAACAGCAAGTCTAAACAGCATGACAGCAAGTCTAACAGCGGAAGCAACAAACCTCTAAGCACCTGAGAAAACATGCTTAAAAACGTCAACAATAATGTTGGTGAGCTATAGTTTAAATTGTAACAGTAGTATAAGATTGACCACGAGATTTCAATGTTTTAAAACAGTATGAAAAGCATATGTATAACCGTGGGCACATGGTAACTAGACTTAACGTAAATATAAATATCACCCCCTAAAAGTACACCTGACGAGTGCGTATGTCCTCGAAGTATTAAACACCCGTTAAATGTAGCGCGACTAGCCCGAGTAGGGATGTCAAACCCTATGGATCCATATCTAATATTCGCGTCTACCGGTTCAAAAACCAATAGTTAAACGTTACCGTGCTAAGGGGAATCTTTATGCCGTTGTATAACCCACACATATGTAAAGTTTAAGTGCTCGTGTCAAGTAAGTAAAACATAAAAAGCACATGTATTCTCTGTCCCAAAAATAGTATAAGTAAAAAAGGGATGCTATAACTCACAGTGATAAAAGCGGTAAAGTCGGTAATGAAAGTGTGCAAGTAGTAAGTCGGTCCGAAAGGTCGTCAACCTAAATCAAAGGTTACTAGGTCAGTAGGTTGTCTTTATAAGTTCTAATAGTGCATAAAATAAGTTTAAGTGTCATCATCATCATCATTCATCATCATAAAAGCTAAGTAAGTTTGACAAGAATAGAGATCGATACAATAGGCTGACTTCGGTCAGCTGTTACGACCTCTACGTAAATCGAAAAGACACGTAATCAGTGGCCATGGCTCCGTATGTGAGTCCCCTAGTTTCTGACCAATTTTCAGAACCTAACTCGCCTTCGTTTGACCGTGGAGACGGTTTAAGTGCGAGTAGGTCAGAAATTTCAGCACAACGTTAATAGGGTGTAATGACTTTCGGAAGGCCATAAATCCTAAACCGTAACTCGGATTAAGACGAGGTCTAAACGGAAAATCATCTACTCGAACCTAAATAACGGAAAATAAACTTTAAAGTAGCGCGGGTTACTGATCAGATCCCGAAAAACAGTAAATAAGTGCTCCGGTGGGGTTCTTGGTGCTTGATGCTCATCACGGTTCTCATCCTTGATGCTTGTAGCTTCAAGTGTACAACTCGTTGATGGTTTAGCATCACTTTTTACTAAGATTATACCATCAATACACAATATGTTAATACCAAGTAATGACATAACTCATTTAAGAGTCTTAGATGGATGATGAACCAAGGTTACATCATATCCTTAGTCTTAACACAAATACAAGTCCTATTAACAAACAAAGTTATAAACTTTACATCAATCAAACAAGTATGAACATGATCTAAGTTCAATGAGGTGATGGAACCCTAAGCTAGAGAGCTTGGATCCTTTTCACATAAGTTGCAAGGTTACAAAGCTAGAAAGCTTGAACCTTTAGTGTTCTTGAAGATCTTGAAGCATAAAGCTTAGATCTTTAAGTTACATGAAGACCATAAACACAAGTTTTGATCTTTATAACAAATTAATGAGATCATAAGTTAGAAAACTTAGATCCAACAAAAGATATGAAGATCCAAGCTAGAAAGCTTGCATCTTGATTGTTCTTGAAGATCTTGAAGCATAAAGCTTGGTTCTTTAAGTTACATGAAGATTACAAACACAAGTTTGAATCTTTATAACAAAATAACAAGATTAAAGTTAAAAATATATAGATCTACAAAGTGGGTGAAGATTCTAAGCTAGAAAGCTTGAATCTTCCATGTTCTTGAAGGATTCATGCTTGAATCTACAAGATGTAATCAAGATCAAAGCTAAAAAGCTTGATCCTCCATTGATGATGATGTACATGAAAAAGAAAGGAGGAGAAGAAGAAGAAAAGTTCAAAATTACTTACACTTTTAGAGAGAGAAAGAACTAGAGAGAATTAGAGAGTGAGTGTGTGTGAATTAGAAATGTGAGCAAGTGTAAAATGAGATGAATGAGGCTTGTATTTATAGTGAAATAAGGGTGGGGGGAGGGCCTCATGGTCGTGATTTTTGGTAGGGGGAGGGGGAGACAAGATTTACTTTTTGGTTAATGGTTGTCTAAAGTAGGTACTTATGTTGGGATCCCATGCAACATTAGGGATAATACTTGACATAAATGCTAGCATGTTCCCTCTAATAAATGGGCATTTATCTTACTTATTAATGGGTCACTAGTAATTAATAAGTAGGTTAAATAAATGGGCTACTAGCTAGAGTAGGGTGGGCTTAAGTCCAACAAGGTAGAAAGTCCAACAAGACTAACTAGTAAGCATAATTAAATTACTACGCATAATTAAGCATCCATAAACCCAAGTAATTATTATTATAAAATAATAATTAAGATTTCGTAGTCATAATATTCCGATTACGACAAAAGTTAAACGTGCGCGCAGTTCGCGGTTTAATCGAAACGTTAAGTGACACTAACGGTCATAAAGCATCCGGTGATCAAGTTAAGTATCCTACGTACTCTAAGGCACGTTTTAACATATAAATGAAAGTAAACCATGTATATAATGGTTCCAGAATATAAAGTAGCACAGTACGCACAAATACGCAGTTTCGCTAAAATCACAAGGCACAGAAACAAGTCGAAAAAGTCGGGTCGTTACAATTGTGGCATCTCACTTTGTTCATATCGAAGCCAAACTTGGTATTCTTGTTGACTCCCAATGTTTTCTCAACAGTCTTCTGCAGATACTTCTTAGCTCTTCGAATAACACTGCCCATGGCCCAAAGAATATCCATTTTCTCTATTTCATCCTCGTCAATCTGCTCATAATCTTCAGCTTCCAAATGACTATTACCAATATGACCATTCAACAAATCATTGTATGGTTTCACAACCATCACAACTAATGCCATGTCCTCTTTTACCCCATTTATCGTCCTTAAACGAATATTATCAGTTTTAAGAAACTCAGATTTATCGTCTTTACTGGAAGAAGAATGAGGATGTACACTTTGAGTGGTATACTTGGAGGTTTGAGTTTGACCGTTAGTTGTAAACGCAGTTTGAGGTGGAGCATGTGTCTTGGAAGATCCTATAGCAGGTGATTTGTAGCGTGATGGATTTTGAGCTAACTCAAGCCTCTTCAACCGTTCTTGCAGTTCTAACTCTTTAGCCTGTAACTTGGTCACAAAACTACTGAAAGGATTTTCCGCTATAACAAAAGTAGTCTCAATTTGCTGAACAGTCGGATCCCACTTTACCGGTAAACCCTCACGAAAACACTACACTATCTTCTTGTTGGTGAAAGTGATATCAAATCTCTTTAATTCAGTCAATAGATGACAATACCTAGCAACATCACCTTCTAAACTTTCATCTGGTTGGACAGCAAACTGTTTCCATTGCTTCTTCAGAACCTTACCCTTTTTCTTTATATACTCAGTATTTTCCTCAACTCCAGTCTCAATAGCATTCCAGACTCCGTATGAGGTTGTATGAGTCTCAAATTCATGGAAAACGTCCTTTGAGAGACCTTGTGTAAGATGACTGTAGGTCTTACATTCAAGACTATAAGTCTCTCTTTCTGCAACAGTAAGCTCTAATGGAGTTTTAGGTTCTCTAGGGGCTTTCTCAAGAAATTTTTATTCCTCTTTCAAACAGTCAAACATCCTGATGTCAATCCCGTTAAGAGTGATAAGGGATCTAGATTTCCATTCAGCATAGTCATCTAATGATTCAAGTCTAGGAACCCTAGTCAAACTTCCTGTTTCGTTCTCGGTTTGTGAAAGTTTCTGTAAACCAAAGGAAGATGCACCGACTAAAGTTGATTGGGTTTCTCAAAAGTCATTTGTTTCTGTCATTGTAACCGTACGGATGTATTAGACGGTTGCAACAAAGTTACACAGATGCAAAAGATAATACGGATGCAGTAATACTGGTGTATCTGGGTTAATAATGGTACGGTTACAAGTTTGAACACAGATGCATTATATGGTTGCAAGATTACACGGATGCAGGGCATTGTTTCTAAGTGACACAGATGTAGGTGAAACCGTACGGTCACAGGTATCCGGGTGAGGTATCCATACGGTTACAACGTGTAACTGTGCGGTTGTGCTCTTGACGAAAACTAGGGTTTAGGGTTGAGACTTGAGATCGATCTAGCAACTCAACTTTGATAATAATAAAAAAAACTTAATGTTACACGTTGAAAACACTGATTTTCACCTGTTTAGCACACTGGATCACCAAAACAAAGCTTTTAACGTGTCAAAATTTAGATTTTGTTGATTTCTTTCAAAACCACAAAAACCAAAAAACTAAAACTCAATTTTGACACACAAAACGGTCGATTAGTGACACCAAAAGCTCTGATACCACTTGTAGGAATGATTCAACAGTATTAATAGACCAAATCAACAATATCGAGTGCGGAATAACTCGATATCGGGTTGTTATATCAAAAACAAACTAAACACCTTTGATCTATTGATTAAATCGGGTTGTAGATGTTATAGATCGACTATATTGAGTGCTAGACCTGCAGAGAAACAGAAACACGGCTATGGTTGTGTAAAGGTTCGTAACCCCAATAATGAACCCGAAATCAACATTAAATAGGGTCTGAACGTGTAACCGTGCGATTGCAGTTAGCAGCCGTGCAGTTGCAGTTGTGTCCGTACGAATTCATTCTGCATCCGTGCAGTTACACCAACAGTAAGTAACTTAACGATAAATGCATACAATTGATTGTAAACTAAATATAAAACGTAATAAACTGACAATCAATATACCGAGTACTTACAATGTCCATAATACTCACGAATACACGATAATGAATTAGAAACTTATGTTATGCACTAAGGCCAGATGCTATGAAGCCGTGAAAGGAATCGTTATAGCCGCCACCGCTTCACTTCGATCAGCAGCAACCCGCCATTGAAGTCGCCAGTGGAGCCTGCAACGAGGCTATTACGAGCTGATTGTGGGGTCCACTGTCCTTTCTTTTGTCTTTTTTTTTTTCTAATCGAGATGTTTGACTAGGGCTTCGTTTTGATGAGTTTGTGAATTATCCATGGCCATAAACATCATCAATTAGCAAAATCAAAATCACACAGTAGCAGTAATGTTCGTGAAAGTATGGATGAACTCAAACATTGATTGTTCGAATCAAACACTTTTAGGCCTCGAACTCTTCATAAAAGATGTTCCAAATTCGTTTGCGAAAACTCGTCAATCATAATCTCCAATAGAAACATCACATGAATTGCGAATTTGATGAAGAACGAATCGGTTGACTTTTACTCTGAAACTTTGATCGTCAAATTCGGATTCAATATTTGAAGTTAGCATCTGAGATTTGGCATAGAGATTCAGGAACGAATTTAGAACATAACTGCATTTATACTTTCTATTAATTGTTCCTGAATCATCTCGAAGGCTAAATCGGTCACGGTTTAGGTTATATAAAGAACACGATCCACAACTCCACTGATTTTTTGATGTTTCTCCGAATAGATCATGCACGAAGGTTAGGAATTAAGTTATGAACGAATTTCTGTTAGAATTTGGATGAAGGAACATCTATTATTGAATTTAAAATTTGAGAGTATTATGAAGATATAGATACATGAAACTGTATGTATTTTATTTATTGTATTTATTCAATAATTTTAAATTAGTTAGAATTTGAAATGGAGTGTAAGATAGTTAGCGTTTAGTAAAAAGATGTGAAAGAAATGTTAAAGTGTTTGTGCTGATAGGACGCTGATGCGAATGAGAGAAGTTTAGTAAAAATGGAACGGCCTAACAATTAAAAAAAAAAACACATCTAAAAGTAAGATGAAATGATACAAACCACTAGTCACATACTTTCATCTATAAAGAAAACTAACTTGACAGTTGCCATCTTGACATCCATGTTGGTGAAAACATACTCATATTCCGACTGCTTTTCTTGAAGGTATATATGACTCAGCATCCAGCGACCATTAGTAATCTAGCATAACATCATTTGGTTCATTGATTGCATTATTTATAAGTACTGTATAATAAAATCTGGTCAAATCACATCGCATTGAAGACTGGAGTATTGTTTTGTCACCCCTACAGCGAATTCTTCTTCTTCTTAAAATGATCTGCCAAAGATTTCGTAATAATCTTAATAAAGTTAACACCTTTCTTCTATTTCCACACCACTCCATTCTAGATCATCATTGTTGGCGTGATTACTCTTCTGGTTCAACCAAGAATACCAACAGTGCTCTTAAAGTCACTAACCTCACTAACGCCCTCCAACTGTTCGATAAAATGCTTCACAGAAAACCTCAACCATCCATCATCGAATTTCATAAACTGATTACTACTATTGTAAAGTTGAAACACTATTCAACTGCTCTTTCACTACTCAAACAAATTAATTTGTTAGGTATCCCTGCAAATATCTATACTATCAACACTTGTATTAACTGCTATTGCCGCCTGAATCAAGTCACTAGTGGTTTTGCTGTATTAGCCACTATATTCAAGCAAGGGCTTACACCCACTTTGACCACCTACAGTATTCTCATAAATGGGCTTGTTGTGGCAGATAAAGTTTTCGAAGCTGTTGAATTATTCAAAAAACTGCTTAGAGAGAAAATATGTGAACCTGATCGTGTTATGTATGGCACTGTAATTAATGGGCTCTGTAAAGTAGGTTACACTTCCAAGGCACTTGAGTTGCTTAAGTTCATGGAAGCTGGCTCGTGTAAACCTGATGTACCAGTATACAATACAATCATTGACGCCCTCTGCAAAGACAAGATGGTTGACCGTGCTCTCGAACTCCTCGCCCGGATGATTGATAAAGGTGTCAACGCAGATGTCTACACTTATACGTCCCTGATTCATGGTTTATGTAACTCTAGTCGAGAGAATGAGGCTGCAAGAATGTTGATACGTATGAAGGAGGAAGGAGTTCTTCCAGGAGTGGAAACCTTCACTATCTTAGTGGACTCTTTTTGCAAACAAGGATTCGTAAAAGACGCAGAGTTTATTGTGAATGAAATTGTAAGACAAGGTTTACATCCAAATGTAATAACTTATAGTGCACTACTTGACGGATATTGTTTACGTGGTGAAGTAGATGAAGCCAAAAGAGTTCTTGATCAAATGGCAGAGAAGGATATTTTGCCTGACATCATTACCTATAACAGTTTAATAAATGGATTTTGCAAGAAGAAAAGAATTAATGAGGCCGTGAATCTTTTTCGTGAAATCCAAGATAAAGGTTTAATCCCTACTGTTGTTACTTACAATAGTCTGATGCAAGGTTTATTTCAGTCGCGGAATCTTGCAGCAGCTAGAGAACTCTTTGATGAAATGCAAACTAAGGGAGTAACTCCAAGTATAGTAACTTACCGTATCCTGTTACATGGAATGTGCACAAATTTCCAATGTTCTGAAGCATTGGTCTTGTTTCATTCACCGGGAAGCAGTGAGTTACAAAAAGATGTAGTTTTGTATAATATTTTAATTGATGGTTTTAACAAATGTGCGAAGCCTCGCTTGGCTATAGATCTGTTTGATGAACTTTTGTTAAAAGGAATGAAACCAGATGTTAAGACCTACACAATAATGATACGTGTTTATTTCCAAGAAGGGCTATTAGATAAAGGAAAAGAATTGCTTACGAAGATGGAAGAGAGTGGATGTTTGCCAAGTAGTGTTACATTTAACGTTATTCTCCAAGAGTTGTTGAAGAAAAATGAGAGTGAAGAGGTAGTCATGTATTTGGAAGAAATGATCAAACGGGGTTTCATGCCCGATTTTGCTACTTTTGAGATGTTGTTACAACTAATTCCGGATGTAGGAACTGAGTCTCGTTTGCGAACTATCATTCAGAATATACAAGTGTTGAAAGAAAAAGTTAACTTGAGATGAACTATTATTTCCTGAATTATTCAAGGTATGCGAACATCACATTTCTGTTTGTATCGAACATGATCTGACAAGCCATTTGTTAATTTGTGTATGTTTACTTTATTGCCTTATGGATGTGCTATATGCATATATTTTGTTCCCTGCCTCAAAGATCATTGTATTAAATATGTGGTAACTTTGGAGTATCTTTTTGGACATAATTATACATATAGATGACCTTAAATCATGACTGCCAGCTGATGATAGATGTAAAAAAAAAAAATCTTGTTCTGAAAGTGTATATCGGAGAGAATTATATTAAAAAGCCTATGGTTTCATTTCCACTTATGTAGTATATGAACATGAATCTCAACATTATATATATGTTGCTATCAGTCGTATATCTTATGAGAAGAATCTGATCTTATGTTCTTTTAATTCGAGGCATGCTTTAAAACTGGCCTGAGAAGATGAAGCATGTGGCACAAACTTGATGTGTTAGCTAATGTTAACATGACTATTGTTATATAGAACAAGATTCTCATTTGCGAACTATCATTCATGTTTTAATTCAGAATTCACAGATTTATTCATTAACAGTTGACTTTCATATGAAAGTCAACTGAATTAGGGGAGGTGTTTTGATTCAGAACTCAGCTTTATTCGTTAACTGTTCACTTTTATATGTGGGTCAACTGAATTAGGCCTGGGAAGTAATCTGTACGTTTGGGATCGAATTGATAGGTGATTTAGGTTCGTATTAGATCACTCAAACTACTTGAACAGTAAATCAGAATTACAATATCTGTTGGTTAGTCAATTGAAAGTCAAAGGTTCGTTCGAAAAGTCAAATAGAATTCAATTATGAGTTTCAAGCATTTTCAGTTTATCAAATCGATTCATTCAGTTGTGAGTTTCAAGCATTTTCAGTTTATGAAATCGATTATGGAAGCTTAGGTTTAGGTTTAGGAATCGATCACAGGTATTAATTCATATTCTATTCCTGCTTTTGAACGAAAATTCATCACAGTCTGACTTTAGAATAAAGTCAAACTGATTTGGTAGATAGAATGATCTGGAGACTTTCTGGATCGAATTGGTTGCTGATTTTGTTTTATAACACTCCTTAAGCTTTTTAGATCATCAATTCGAGTTTATAACATCATTTGATTGCTTTACAGTTTCGTTGACTTTTCGATGTGTTTTGACAAATTCTACTTTGTAAATTCTGGTCTATTGAATTGACAATAGACCTGTTCCTATAGATTAAACGAATCATTTAGCATCGATCTGTCATGTTCAATTTGATATAAAAACGTGTTTAGCTCAAAATTTGTTTTTAAAACCATTTTTGGTGCTATCTCTGTTCTTTAAAAAATTTCAGATATCAGAATAATGATTTGGTGCTCGAATTACATTGTAAGTTCATCTCTATTACAGGTGCCGAAAGCTTCGCATAGTATACCAAGATCTTGTCTTAAGTACCAAAATCTTTTCTTCACAAAAATTCATAATTGCTTGTGTTCGATCTTGTTACTGAATTGTTTGTGAAGAAAACTTGTTTTACCGAGAATAACACGATACTGAGAACATTTTTGCTGAAAAGAACTTTTCGGTAAAGATTATACCGAGAAAATGTTTTCAGTCCACACCATACCGAGACTAAGGAGTTCAAAGATTTAATCAAGGTTCAGTTTAGTTAAGTGTTATAGATCACAATAAAAACAAGTCAACACCGTAACTTGGGTGCTATGACATTTTCGGAGCCAAGTTTCAACGATAGCTTAGCACGGAAATGCCCTTTTTTTTTTATAGTATAGTTTTGTACTCTTTTATGTGGTTTTCTATTAGAAGTTCTTTAGTTTCAATTGGAACTTATGCTATTGAAGTCTTTGTAATTCCTTTCCTAGCATCTTGCTAGGGAGGTTCATTTTCTATTAAAATTTCGATGTAAAAAAACCCCATCCACGAAGCAGAATACATATATCATATATGTATTGCCTATGACTGAAACTTTACCCTCTCAATTTCCTTCTATTTTATAACATGAAGCTGGTTAGCTGGGTTAGTAAGCCATCAAACCTATTAGATATCCAGTTAAAGCTATTTATATGAATCTCGTTAAGGACCATCGAACCTGGCCATTTCTTTTTCCCGAAAACACCTTGATTTCTAATTTTCCATATAGTATAGCACATCACCCAACGAACATCTTGCCAAATTTGAGCATTCATTGTTCCTGTAACTGCTATATCTTCAAGTTTGAAGGCATCTTCAATCGAAAAATTTGATTTTGCACCAATTGAAAACTTTTTGCCACGCGTCTTTCCCTCGATTACAAGAGATAAAGAGAGTGTTCAAAGGTTAAAAAAACATTAAAATATTTTAGTTTGTATTAATTTAAGTTTTAGGCAATCTTTAAGTTTTGTTAGTTTAGTTAGACTAAATTCGCATTTTAGTCTATTAAGTTTAGCTACGTTTCATTTAGATTCCAAATTTGGTTCATTTAGTTAAGACTGGTCACAAGTACTAGGGATGACAATGATCACCCGATCCAGTGAATATCCACCTGATCCACCCGCTTCCTAATGGATATGGATGAACTTAAATGGATATGGATACGGATATGGATGAACTTAAATGAATATGGATATGAACATGGATGAAAAGTTTCATTCATGGATATATCCATTACCACTCGAAATACATATAAAAATACATAAATATAGATATAGACTTACATATTTACTATTACAAGTTCATTTACTGTTAGACTTACATTTTGCTTTCAACCCTATAATAAAATAACTATAAAATATTACAATAAAATACGTAAATCTAACCAAAAAAAAAAACTTACGATTTCATATTTAATTTTTCATAATCTATGTCTTATAGTAAATTTAAAAAAATTTGTTATATCTTCGACAAATATTACATATTCTTATGGATAGATTTTAATTATGTCATTTTATATTTATTTTTGCTATACTACGTTTTTGTTTCAATCGCATATTAGAAAATATTATAACATTTTTTAAATATCCATTGGATATCCATTAACCCTCTTAATCCACTGGATATGGATATGGATGGATGACCTGAAACCAGTGTTGTAAATCTCCCGAGATCTCCCCGAGATCTCGGGGGAGATCTCGTTTTTAGTAGGCAACCGAGACGAGATGTTCTTTTCCCGAGATTTCTCGGTCAACGAGGTCAAACTTAGTCAAAGCCACGATTTCTCGGATTTTCTTGCTAATCTGTAAGATTTTCATGTAAAATTCTTAATTTCTAAGATTTTCTCGCTCCTTTCTCGGATATTTTTGTAAAATCTCGTAAAAATGTATATAAATATACATATATTTATGTTTTTATGTATATTTTTATTAGAAAAACTACAAAGTCAACGTAAGTCAACGTCCGAGATCTCCCCGAGATTATTCCGAGATGCCGAGATCTCCCTAAAAAAGTCCAAACGAGATCTCTCCGAGATCCGAATTCTCCAACCTTGCCTGAAACTAAATGGATATGGATATGGATATGGATATGGATATGGATGAACAAAAATTAAATAGATATAAATATGAATACGACATCACCTGATCCATATCCGATCCATTGTCATCCCTAATCACAAGACACAAGCTATGTTTTCGATGTTAACCTAGCATATTCAAATGTCAATCAAAAGTCAAAAACTGATTCAAAAATGAAATCAGTTTTTCCCGAATTCCAAGTCATGAATGGGTCACGATCGAGAAATTGTAAGTCAGTCAGATCAGACACATAGAAATTCAAGTGCATTCCCAATACTGATCGGGTCATTACCGATGGAGTTCTGGTCGCGGTCGCGACACACAATTTATTTGTTGTGACTTACAATTTGGAGGTCTGTAACGACCCTGGATTTTCCAACGTTTATTTATTAATATTTATTATTAATGCTTGCGTGTTAATGAATGTATTTTATTACATTTACTTGTTACCGTACATGACTTTTAAATGCCCGACACGTCTTTGTGACACACGTACATTACACGAATAATATTTTCAGATATTATTTACATTCATGATTGATTTTTATTAATCATTTTAATTAACTAAGGTTATTAGTTAATTACTTGGACTTTGTTGGATTATTTGTTACATACTTTGTCTTTTATTAATGGACTCATGATTAATGGACTTAAGAGCCCACCCTACACACTTAATGGATTATTTAGCCCATCTTAAAATGCAAGTATCATACTTAGACTTAACTAGATTGACTAAGTTGTGAAAGAATCTAGTTACTTGTTCCATTACACATCTTTTCCATGAAAACACACCTTATAACCAACTTTACTACTACTTTTTCACTGTGAGTTACAGCATCCTTTTTTACTTTAACTATTTTGGGAACTGAGAATACATGCGCATTTTACGTTTTACATACTAGGCACGAGTACTTAAACTTTATATATGTGTGGGTTATACAACGGCATAAACATTCCCTTTAGCTCGGTAACGTTTAGTCATTGGTTTTTGAACCGGTGAACGCGAATCTTAGATATGGATCCATAGGGTTTGACATCCCCACTCGGGCTAGTAGCGCTAGCATTTAACGGGTTTTTAATACTTCGTAAACATACGCACTCACCAAGTGTACTTTCAGGGGGTTATAAACGTTAAGTTAGTTACCAAGTGCCCACGGTTAAGCATATACTTTACATACTGTTTTGAAACGCTGTTGAAGCACTGAAATCTCGTGGCCTACCTTACATACTGTTATACTTAAACTATAGCTCACCAACCTTTGTGTTGACGTTTTTAAGCATGTTTTTCTCAGGTGCTTAAGGTTGCTTGCTTCCGCTGTTGTACTAGTCTTGCTGTAGACACCCGCTGCTTTAGAGATGTCACCGCAGGAACGTTTATCTTGCATTCATAAACATTATTACTTTTGAAACTATGATTTGTAACGACCTAAGGGTCACACACTATTATCTTTGCTTCCATTCATAGAAGCATACTTTTGATGTAAAACATTCGACGTTAGTTATGACGTCACCTTTTACCATGAATGCAAACGTATTTTGAAATAGCATATAGAGTTTGACCTTGTAATGATCCTGTTGTTGATGGTCCGTACATGCTGATTTAGTACGGGGCATCACATTTGGTATCAGAGCATTGGTTGTAGGGAATTAGGTTGCATTAGTGAGTCTAAGACCGACCTGAGTAGGATTCACTAATAGGACTAATCTACAACTTGCTAGTTTACTTGTTTCCGCTGAACTTACTGCATGCTGCTGCTTACTTTTACTGCTATATATGCCGTATGCTACTACATGTTTTCACTACTGCATGCTACTATTTACTTTCGATTGCATGATACTTGCCGTTATTGCCATGCTATTTACTGCTATACATGATTTAGACTATCATAGTTACTTTGCCTAATACATGCTTGCTTTATGACTTACTGACATGGAAAAAGTTATTTTTCCTTGTTCAGATGTCGGATATTCCACCTGCTATCATTTTGGGCAGCGACACAGACTCATCAGGCAGTTCACCTGCCGCTGTTGCCGATCCTCAGATCCCGTCGGCGACACCCTCTAGTGACCCAGGCGCTTCGTCCTCCGGAGCTAGTAGTCATGCACCTGGCCCGATGGTTACCTCTGACGGATCCGAGGACCTCCTGGAGATTCCAGCTCCACTAGCCCCAGTACCTCAGGAGCCACAGCACCATCCTGGTGGTGTTGTGATTCCCGCGGAATTTGAGGAAGGTCCATTCCGTAATCAGTATCGTCATTAGTGCCGACGTGCTCCTGATGGACGTCTCGTGCCGATCGGACCCGCCCGATACCGACAGATGATGGCCGACCGAGGAGAGCCAGTACAGCCACCCGTGCAGCCACCTCTACATGATTCAGATGACCCGTCATCCGACGACACCTTCTCAGACGACTCTAGTGATGATGACTCCGACGAGGAGGACCCTGATGATGCACCTGTACAGCCACCCTCCACCCCACCGAAGAAGCGGTACCGTTTCGATGGTACCGTCATTCCAGGGATTAATGGAGGTCGAGCATTCACTGACGCATATGGTCGGCATCGTAGGATTACCGCCCGAAAGCGGCTTGTGCCATATCCTGCTGATCCCTTCATCCGTAAGCCTTACCGCTTCGCAGCCTCTACTTCTGGATCCGGACCGTCTGCACCACCAGCTCCACCAGCACCACCCGTACCGACTGCACCGCCTGCCCCACCATCCCCCTCTGTCGAGGAACTGATGAGGGAGGTGGAGATCCTCCGTGCTCGGGTAACTGAGCTCGAGGATCAGATGTCCCACGTATTGGACATCCTACACCCACCTTCACCGTAGGGCTTTTGTATTAGATTTCATTATGTAATCTAGTTGTAGTTTTATGTTTCACTTATGTATTGTACGAACCTATACAGATGTATGCAACTTATTATTAATGAATGGAACTTTGATTTATTTAATTCTTGCACGGTGTTCTATTTACGCTACTGTACGATGGTTTTGTGATATCTGTATCTAGTTGCTCTACTTAATTAACATGTGTTGTGCTGTTTACATGTTGGTTGTTGTATACTGTATTATTATATATTGAATGCTGGATTTTGACTTGTGTCAAAATTTTGTTTAGAACATCATGGCCAACGGAAGATCAACACCGACCACAGTCCAAATCGAGGAAATGATTGCCGAAAGGGTAGCCGCAGCCATTGCAGAAATGCAACCCCAAGCCCCACCGCCACCGGTTATTCAGCCCATTCGAAATGGGTGCACGTACAAAGAGTTTCAAAGCTGCAAGCCCCATAACTTTAGTGGAACGGAGGGGCCAGTTGGTCTCACTAGGTGGTTTGAAAAACTAGAATCTGTATTCCGAGTTAGCAACTGCTCAGAGGAAAACAATACAAAATATGCCTCTTGTACACTGGCGGATGGTGCCCTCACTTGGTGGAACACAATGGCTTAAGCCAATGGTATTGATGAGGCGTATGCCACGCCATGGGGAGAATTCAAAGCGGCCATGATTGAAGAGTATTGTCCGAGAACTGAGATACAGAAGATGGAGATTGAGTTTATGCAGTTGAAGGTTGTGGGGAACGATCTTGATGGGTACAATCGTAGGTATTTGGAACTAGCCCTGATGTGTCCTACCATGGTCACCCCGGAATTCAAGCGTATGGAGAGATACTTGTGGGGACTTCCTAAGTCCATTAAGGGAAATGTCACCTCGTCTAAGCCACCTAATGTCCCGGAGGCAATGCGCATGGTGCATACTTTAATGAACCAAATCATCATCGATGAACCGGAGAAGGCTAAGTCTGAAGCGGGTAGTAGTGATAAGCGAAAGTGGGATAACAACAAGGGTAGAGCCTATGATCAAAACCTGGCGAAGTGACATGAGGGTTTCAAAGGAAACAACAACGGTGGGAACCCCAACCTGAACTACAAGGGCACCTTACCGCAATGCAAGAGGTGTTACAAGCACCATACCGGGTATTGTAATGTGGTTTGTGAAAAGTGCCAACGGACTGGACATATCGGTAAGGACTGCAAGGTTACCACCCTGAATGTGAAGGCGAACCCCAATGGACCGAAAAAGTGCTACGAATGCGGACAGATGGGCCACTTCAGAAATGCGTGTCCCAACAAAAGAAAGGACGGCGGACCACCACGTGGTAGAGCTTTCAACGTTAATGCAAGGGATGCACGTGAGAACCCCAACTTGGTAACAGGTATATTCACTATCAACAATCTTTTAGCTTCTGTCCTATTTGATACTGGTGCCGATAGAAGTTATGTATGTAGACACTTTTGCGATAAGATTAATTGGTCGTTAGTCCCGTTAAAGGAAAGTATGCTTGTAGAGGTAGCCAATGGAAAACTTGAGAAAGTTGACCATATTAGTCGAGGAGCTATTATCAACATAGCTGGTGCAGATTTCGAAATTGATTTGATACCCATCAAATTGGGAAGTTTTGACGTGATCGTCGGTATGGATTGGTTGACCAAGATAAGGGCCGACATTATCTGTGGAGATAAAGCTCTTCGTATACCACAAGGAGATGGTGAGCCACTGATCATTTACAGAGAGAGATGTACCTCGAAGCTGAACCTCATTAGTTGCGTGAAAGCGCAAAAGATCATGAAGAAAGGACGTCTTGCCGTGCTAGCACATGTGAAAACATTAGAAACTGAGGTGAAGAGTGTGAACGATGTTCGAATTGTGAACGAGTTTTCCGATGTCTTTCCGGAAGAATTGCCTGGATTACCGTCACCAAGAGCAGTAGAATTTCAAATTGATTTAGTGCCAGGAGCTGCACCTGTAGCTCGCGCACCTTATCGACTCGCACCTTCCGAGATGCAAGAGTTATAAAGCCAACTACAAGAACTACTTGACCGTGGATTTATCCAACCAAGTTTCTCGCCTTGGGGCACACCTGTGTTGTTTGTGAAGAAGAAAGATGGATCCTTCCGTATGTGTATCGACTACCGTGAACTCAATAAATTGACGATTAAGAATCGGTATCCACTCCCATGAATTGACGATCTTTTTGATCAACTACAAGGATCGAGCATTTACTCTAAGGTCGATTTGCGATCCGATTATCACCAGTTGAGGGTGAAAGAAAGCGATGTGATGAAGACTGCATTCAGAACTCGTTATGGTCATTATGAGTTTCTCGTGATGCCATTCGGTTTAACTAACGCACCTGCCGTGTTCATGGATCTCATGAATCGTGTCTGCAAGCCATACTTGGATAAGTTTGTTATCGTCTTCATAGATGATATCCTCATCTACTCTAAGAGCGAAGAAGAGCATGAACAACACCTTCAACTAGTGCTCGAACTTTTGAGACAAGAACAACTTTATGCCAAATTCTCCAAGTGTGAATTTTGGTTGAAGGAAGTCCAATTTATGGGTCATGTTATGAGCAACCAGGGTATCAAAGTTGATCCCGCCAAGATTGAAGCTATCAGCAAGTGGGAAACCCCCACTACTCCAACTCACATTCGCCAATTTCTAGGTCTCGCCGGTTACTAGCGAAGTTTTATTGAAGGTTTCTCTCTGATTGCGCGTCCTTTGACCGCGCTGACTCACAAAGGCAAGAATTTCATTTGGGAACCCGCACACGAATCAGCATTTCAAACCTTGAAAAAGAAGTAAACACCGCACCTATCTTATCACTTCCTGAAGGCAGTGACGATTTCGTTGTTTATTGCGATGCTTCGAAAAGTGGTTTTGGTTGCGTATTGATGCAAAGATCGAAGGTTATTGCCTATGCTTCTTGTCAACTGAAGATTCACGAATGGAACTACATTACTCACGATCTCGAACTTGGAGCCATTGTCTTTGCGCTCAAATTGTGGAGACACTATTTGTATGGAACGAAAAGTACTATCTTCACCGACCACAAGAGTCTCCAGCACATATTCGATCAGAAACAACTGAACATGAGACAGTGACGATGGATTGAGACACTGAACGACTATGATTGTGAACTTCGTTATCATCCTGGCAAAGCCAATGTTGTAGCTGACGCTTTGAGCCGAAAGGAGAGGATGGTACCTCTTCGTGTACGGGCTTTGAACATCACCATCCATTTAAATCTCAACAGCCAGATTCGAGTAGCCCAAGATGAGGCACTCAAGGAGGAGAATATATCTCATGAACATTTGAACATTCTTGTCTCTCGATTCGAGGTTAGGGAGACTGGACTCCGATGTTATGCCGGAAGAATTTGGGTACCTTGTTATGGAGATCTACGGAACCTTATACTTGATGAAGCACACAAGTCGAGATATTCGATTCATCTCAGAGTGGGAAAAATGTACCACAATCTTAAGGAACAGTATTGGTGGCCCAATCTTAAGAAGGACGTTGCAACTTATGTTGGTAAGTGTTTGGCTTGTTTAAAAGTTAAGGCCGAACATCAGAGGCCCTCTGGATTACTTCAACAACCGGAAATCTCACAATGGAAGTGGGAAAGGATAACAATGGATTTTATCACCAAGCTACCAAAGACGGTGGGCGGATACGATACCATCTGGGTTATCGTTGACCGCCTTACCAAATCTGCACACTTCTTAGCGATGAAGGAAACGGATACGATGGAGTGACTTGCTCAACTATACATCAAAGAGGTTGTATCTCGTCATGGTGTACTTCTATCGATCATCTCAGATCGCGATCCCCGTTTTGCTTCTAGATTTTGTCGTTCTTTGCAAGAAGCCATGGGAACTCGTCTTGACATGAGTACTGCTTATCACCCACAGACCGACGGGCAAAGTGAACGCACGATTCAGACCTTGGAGGACATGTTGCGTGCATGTGTTATTGATTTCGGAAAGGCCTGGGAAAGGCATTTGCCACTTGCCGAATTTTCTTACAACAACAGTTATCACTCGAGTATTAATGCCGCACCTTTTGAAGCGTTGTATGGCCGTAAGTGACGATCTCCTATTTGTTGGGCCGAAGTAGGCGAAAAGCAAATCACCGGACCCGAGATAGTCCATGAAACAATGGACAAGATTGCTCAAATTCAAGCGAGACTTAAGACGGCCCGTGATCGTCAAAAGAGTTATGCATGTGACGACCCGGAAATTTTAGACCAAATTTAAACTTTAATTCTTAATATGATTTCGACACGATAAGCAAAGTTTGTAATGTTGAGTCTCGAAAATGTTTGAACTGTTTAATTTATTCAATTGAACTTCGACTGTTCTCGACGATTCACGAACAACTAATTGTAAGTAGATACACATATATTTATATATATATATATATATATATATATATATATATATATATATATATATATATATATATATATATATATATATAATAATTTGAAATGTTATTTGAATTAATATATGAATTTATTGTTGAAAATAAATATGTAAAATAATATGCGATGTAATGAAAACTATTATTATAAATATAAATTTAAGTATGTATATAAATACTACTTATAAATATATAAAATTATATTAAGTGTATTTGTTAAAAATATATAATATATTTATTTTAGTAGTTAAACTTGCTATTTAAAACTGTTTGCATATAGAAAGAGAATATATTAAAAATAATTGATTTCGAGCTTAATTGGTAAACGTCGGTAACACTCGGTTGATGTTTTGTTAGTTTTAATATAAATATTGTACATGTTCATATAAAAGTTGGACTGTAAATCGATTACGAAGATGGTAGATTTGTTAAAAATATTTTTACCTTTTTAAGTTTAAATATTAGTACTCTGTACATATAAATTGGAACAGAAAATAAATAATTATCGAACCTTTTTGATCAAGTTTCAAACAGTTAATGAGTGAAATAATTAAATACATTTAATCTAAAAATTTGGGATTTTTAGGGACACTTTTATACGTTAACTGTTTAGCAATGGACACGATATAGCCATCCGGGGAAAAGCGTCGGCAAAATTATTGTGATGGCTTACTTTCATTCAACACATGCATAAAGTTTATTATTATTTTATTATAATTATATTATTATTAATAATTATTAATAATTATTATTAATATTATAATCAATATATAACATCTTATATATATATGTATGTATCTAGAGATCGAGGAGGAAAAACATATAAACCACTTCACACCTTTCACCACCACCGGGAGCCACCATGCCCGCCACCCATTACCACCGTCGCCACCGCAAGGTCACCACCGTCACTTCGAGCTTTTGTTGTTCGTTTGAACATCACCACCTTCACCCTAACACTCATCGATCACCATCCATATCACCACCCTAAACCTCCTCCATCACCACCCTCTGCCGCTACCATACACTACCGTGTATCTCCACACTGCCATCATCAATAAACACCACCCCAAACCACCCTAGTCATCCACGATCACCATCCCAACACGTTATATTATTTTTTTTCTTTTTCTCCTCCTTTGTTTTAACCGAAGACAAACCAACCACCATCCATTTATTTTCTTTCTGTTTCAGCTGTTAGGAGCACCACGATAACCACTATAACCGCTGCCATGATCGAGCTTTATTACTGTTTCTGTTCTCCCTTCGTGAACCACATGAACCACACCTATGTCACCTTTAAAAACCCATTTAAACCTGATGCCGGTGCAAACTGTTTTCCTTATAGTTGCTGCCAATCGCTACACTCCTGTCTCTATATTTTTTTTCATCGCGAACCACCACTCTAAACTACCGTCACAAACCACGTTTCAATCACTGCTACTGCTGCAAAAGTTGTTCGAATGCAACTGTGACTGCTCACTTCTGTCTCCGTTTCTAAAACAGAAAAGACAATGGCGATGCAGGATAATGGTGACGATAATTAGGGAAAAGATCATGCTCGATGATTATGATAGGGATGAAGGGAAATAAGGATGATGAGTGATGATGGTGACTGTGAAAGTAACGAATGAAGATGATGGTGTGATTTTATGATGATGAAGATACAAGATAGATGAGATAGACAAAATAAAGGAGATAGACGAGGAAGATGATCAGTATGATGCTGATGATCGATTTAATTAGGATTAGTGGTAGGGTTTCTATGTCCCAATTAATTTATTAAGAAAACAAAGAACCGTATATTTTTTTATATTGACTTCCAACTTGGGCTGCCCTATAGGGCCATGTATTTCTGTTTCTTAAGATTGGGCCGAGAGAATGTTGTCTGTTAGGCCATGAGTGGGTATTTGTTTTTCAGTTGGGATGCCATAAATCAAATTCTATTTGGGTCAAATTCTAGTATATGTTCTTGGTATGGCCGTATAATTGACAAAGTGATAGATTAGGATGAAAAGTTCGATAATTATGTTATGATCGTGAAGATAATATGAGGACGATGATGTTTATGATGAATCAAAGTGATGATGGACGTGATGAACTAGTGAAGATGATGTCGTGATGATAGATATGGCGATGAGATGTTGATGGTGATGATTATGTGATTAAAATGGATATTGACGATGATGATGGAATAGATATGTGTATGATTCTGTGATGAACACTATAAGATGGGATGATGATGATGTTAATTGGGTTTTGTTTTTAGAAGTTGAAGAAAACATAAATAATACGGGTTATAATAATTTAATGCTATAATTAAAATGGATATGGAGTGACAGAGTAGTGGTTAAGCATGTTTGTGTGGATTGAGAGGTCATGGGTTCAAACCTAGTCTGGGGTATTTTTTTTTTCCTAGAAAAAGCTTTAAAGGTAGTTTATTTGTTATTATTATCATTTTCATTATTATTATTATTCGTATTATTATTATTATTATTATTATTATTATTATTATTATTATTATTATTATTATTATTATTATTATTATTATTATTATTATTATTATTATTATTATTATTATTATTATTACTATCATTATCTTTATTAAAATAGGTATTATCATTATTGTTATCATCATTAGAAAAATTATTATTATTAGAATTATTATTATTATTTTTAACAATATTATTATTATTATGAATATAAAAATAAAAAGATTTTGATACAAATATTATCATTAAAATGATTGAATTAACAATTAAGTTACAATTTAATGAATTACTAATATTATTATTATCATTACCATATTATTATTATAATAACAAATAAATAAATTTTTTTAATAACTGTATTTATTACATATATCATATCTATAATGATATTAAATAATGTTTTAAATAAAAGGTTATTATTATATAATATTGATTAAGTTATATATAATCTTTATTCTAATATAATCATATATATATATATATATATATATATATATATATATATATATATATATATATATATAAAGTATCAATTTTAATACATTATATGATATTTTTAATCATTAATATATAATAATTATCATAAATGACATACATTATATTAAACACTTTAATAAGAATTTAATATATAAATATTAAGTATTTATGTAAAATATATAAATAGATATAATTAAGTTATTTACTAATAAATAATAATATATATATAAACTTGTTTAAATGTTATCATATGTTTTAATAAATATAACTGATATAGGTTCGTGAATCCGAGGCCAACCCTGCATTGTTCAATGTCGTCATATGTATTTTTACTATAAAATACAGTATTGTGAGTTTCATTTGCTCCCTTTTACTCTTTACATTTTTAGGTCTGAGAATACATGCACTGTTCTTACAACTGCTTTATTAAATGCTTTTGAAATATGTTTTGAACTGCGAATACATGAAATGCTTTTATAAATGTTTGACGAGATAGACACAAGCAAAACATTCCTCGAATGAATTATTATGCAGATAGAAGTTCTGTGGATTATTAGTGAATTATGTGGACATGATAATTGCCACAATTGAATTATGTGGACATGATAGTTGCCACCATTGAATTATGTGGACATGATAATTGCCACCAATTGAAATGAATGTTTTGTATCGAGAGAATGATTTTATACACAGGTTATGTGTATGTTATTTTTGTGCACGAGATATATGTACGGTTACTAAGATTTATGAAAAATGGTTGCGTACACGAGAAAGGTGTACTGTATTTAAAAGATATCGCATGTACATTACAGGTGGGTATAGGATTCGGTCCCATTTGTACCATGCAGGATTTAAATCTTGTGGTCTATCAAAATGATGAATTTTTATTGTTTTATGATAAACTTATGAACTCACCAACCTTTTGGTTGACACTTGAAAGCATGTTTATTCTCAGGTATGAAAGAAATCTTCCGCTGTGCATTTGCCCATTGTAAAGACATTAATTGGAGTCGATCATCGCAATGGAACCAGATGTTGGTGACTTCGTCCGGACGGATTAGGACGGGGTGTGACTGTAACAACCCAACCCGTTAACCATCCGAAAACGTGCCACAAAAAAAAAATTTCTGAAACAGTTGATCTGGACGGCGTCCAAAAGCTTGGACGGCGTCCAGCTCTTAAGACTGGGACGGCGTCCAGACATCTGGGACGGCGTCCAGATGTACTAAAACATTCTGATCAGTTTTTCGAACTCACGCGGGCGAAAACCCGCTTCCCGACACTTTTAAACCAAAACACTTTCACAATATATTACAATAGTTTAAACTAAGAGTTTTTCACAATAAAAATCGAGTTTTACGACACCGGGCCCACATCGACCCAAAATACCATAAGTGACTATTTCGACCCATTAGTTTATACAAAAACATAGACCGAGCATGGGATTGGGGACACGCTACCCCATCCTAATCAAATCCAAAAGCAAGTCTTCTAAAGCAACTACGCAAGTCCACTAGTCCCCGCGCTTACCCGAGCCACCGCATCCGTGCAATCTATAAAAATGTAAACAACGAGAGGGTAAGCTAACGCTTAGTGAGTGAAAATATACTACATACATATATATGTATAAAATGGACACGCCACAATAATAATCAAATAGCGCATACCGAAGCATCCAAGTATAAGGCAAGCTAAACCTAGCATACCGTACGTTCACTAAGCACAAGCTAACAACACCAACAATATAGTAAGTTCGCAAACAACGTTGCGAACAATGCCAATAAGCTACAACCAGAAGGTTAGCTACATCACGTCAATACGACATTATACGTATACAATATATATATATATATATATATATATATATATATATATATATATATATATATATATATATATATATATATATATATATAACAACGCGTAAAACTCCCAAGGTTAACCATAACGCTATGGTGCTACCGGCTCGTGGTTCACACCATACGCAATTGAGTCATACTCTTTTATAGTGCTACCGGCTCGTGGTTCACACTTGATGCTACCGGCTCGTGGTTCACATCAATTATTTTATAGTGCTACCGGCTCGTGGTTCACACGCGATGCTACCGGCTCGTGGTTCACATCAATTATTTTATAGTGCTACCGGCTCGTGGTTCACACTCGATGCTACCGGCTCGTGGTTCACATCAATTATTTTATAGTGCTACCGGCTCGTGGTTCACACTATAACATTCACAAATAAATACGCCATATACACATACGTATAATTATTCCACTCACAATACTACCCTTCGCTATTGGGGTTATATCTATAACCCTTCGCCATCGGGGTTATATAATCCACATCATACCGCGTGTGATAATGTACACACAAATTGTGTACCCCGCCAAAGGTGGCCAACCAAAACGCACAACCGTGCCAATTGGACCTATACACAAGTCCATCAAATCCACCTATATGTGAAGTGAGCTCTATAACCAAGAAACACTTCAACCCGACCCGCACCCATCCTACACATACATATGCACATAGGATATTAACACTCACCTCGTCATCTTGATGAATGCTTCCGAATAATCTGCAACGCGCCAATGGAAAGTACCTATTCCATTATCACAAATACAATAACACGATTAGGGTTGACTTACAAACCAACCCATATGACACTTAGTGCAATTTCGACCCAAATGCACTTCCAAGTACAAACTGCGCCCAAAACTAACCAATAATCACTAACACGAGTGAAAATGGTCCTAACACACAAATTAAACCCGAACACAAGTGTTAAACACGTGTCGTACCCATTTTGACACCAAAACCCTAGTTTTGAGCCATTTCAAAATTAGTTAACCAAACACACCCAAAAGTGTTCCAACACTTCCAAAATCACTAAGCCTAGTGATTAAACTCATTATCAAACCCTAATCAAGGCCAAAACGTCAACCGACCCAAAACTCGCCAAGTGACAAGAATAACAAGTCACCCTAAACCCATTTCATCACCTAAAAAGGTTTTACAACAATCTAGCTCAAAGCCCTAACTTGAATATCAAATCTAACAAATGAAATTCGGAGTTTGAGCTTACCAATACCACCACACGTAGTTAGGAGCGAGATGAACAACTTTAGAACCCGAGCTTTTGCGAGAAATCGACTCCTTCCCTTCCAAATCAAGCTCTCTCACACTAAAAGTGAGTTTCTCTCACTAGGGTTTGAGGAGTGTGTTTGTGTGTGTGAAATATGATCCAAAATGACCAAGGAACCAGCCTTGAAGGCTCCAAACCGGCACCCAAGTGAAATGACCATTTTACCCCTTTTTAAAATAAAAACACAGCTGGCTCGACAGACAAGTTGGACGGCGTCCCGACCCTTGGACGGCGTCCCACGCTTCACATCTGGACGGCATCCCATCCCTTGGACGGCGTCCCGTACTACTGAAATTTCAGAAATAGAAACAGGGTGTTACAACTCTCCCCCACTTAGAATCGATCACGTCCTCGTGATCCTCGTCACTAACCCACACAGACCACACCCCACGGTCCTCAAACATAAGTCCCAATCCGACTTTCCTAAGCAATTCTTCCCAATGAATCGCTTCTAACAACTAAAATCGTCACCCGCGATTTATCAGTCCACAATTCCGAGCACTAAGACCATGCTCATTCCCTAACATCGGGAAAACTCAACCAATCTCTGACCGAGATATCAAACCCCTAGCGTACCATTACCAAGTACAATGCTAAGGTAACCAAGTCGCAATCCTAAGGTCAACAACCCGAAACGATGAAGACCGATCCAAACGAATCCTTACGGATAACACCAATCACTAACATCCCTTGTAGTGCGCAATACGACCAATACACAACTACCGTAACATCATAACAAACGGTTTAAACCAAAAGCGCCCAGAACGACTATGGCAACGCTAGTCCTAAGGTGTACAAAATCGGCTATTGTCACACCCGTGACAACATGTGAGCGAAACACGGCTATCGCATCACAAATCACACCACACGGTCCTCACGACCCCACCATCGGCGTATAAAACAATCGATAGTTCCCACAACACAACTCAAGAATGGTACTCTCATTTCCCACCGGTACTCGCATTTCCCGATAATGTTATGCCATACCGACGTAACATTACTCTCCTAATGAAGTCAGCGGACCCCGAAGGCCATGCTTCACCAATCTCAACACCGGATGAAGTCAGCGGACCCAAAAGTCATGCTTCACCGATATATCACCTCGCTCATGATGAAGTCAGCGGACCCGAAGATCATGCTTCACCAATCGCATACTCCCATGATGAAGTCAGCGGACCCTAAAGGTCATGCTCCACCAATCAACAACCATGATGAAGTCAGCGGACCCGAAGATCATGCTTCACCAATCAACCACACCATAATGAAGTCAGCGGACCCTGAAGGTCATGCTTCATTAATCAACAATCCCATGATGAAGTCAGCGAACTCCGAAAGTCATGCTTCATCATTCATCAATACCACGATGAAGTCAGCGGACCCCGAAGGTCATGCTTCATCAATCACATACGCACTTTCGGCCTCAAACAACGAGTAGTGCAACATCGCGCTCTGTTACACTATAGTGAACCCTAGCGGATACCACTAACCATCCACAATCGAGCAAGAACCACCTATATCGAACATAGGTACCAAACAATAATTCTCCAAAAGAGAACCCGACTCACACACCTCCCTTAACCGAAGGATTTCACCTTGCTCACCAAACACGTCCATTATCTCTCAACGAGATTTACCACATTACCACCTCGGTGATAATTCAAATCCAAATCATAAGTACAATTTATCCGAAATTGTAATCTACCACAAATTGACCAAACTAGGTCCCAACACAATTTTCGGATCTTACTAAAATGTCATCCGAAATCTCACACTAAAACTTCCTCGGGTGGGAGTGTAACTCCCCCACTTGGAACTACATCACATAACCGCATCTCTTACAACCGTACCATGCTACCAAAGGTAGACTTTACCAACAATTGGGCTCTCACGACCCATCACCACATCTTGCTCCAACCGAGAGCACACGAAGGATTAAAATCAATCCTCAAACACTTCGAACGAAAAGTGTACTACAATTACACAAACCACACCTTTGCAATCATCCAATTGCTCTAGTTTGTCAATTTCCACCTAGTCACTCATGTACCTAAGGGTTTCACTTCGGTACCCTAAGTACAATGTAACCGCAACACAATCGGAGTTGAACACCATGCTAGTAGGTATAAAAGAGGCACCTAATGTCGCGTCATATAAACTCCATTACCAACATACATCGAGATTCAAAACATTCGATTTCAAGGGTTCCAACCACCCGACGAACCTCATAGTTCATCAACTTCCACATACAAGCGAACACGCGCTTAACAATCGAACACCAAAACCCATTTCTATGGTTTGGTAGAAACATTTCCCAAATATTAAGGAATGCTTGGTTACACCAAGTCTTACGCCCTTCGTCCAAAAATCAATCATTACCATAGGGTACTTCCATTAGGAACGTCACCGTTAACAATAACATGCACAACACAATGCAATAACAAATCCGAACTTAAATGCCACATAAATAAATATTCAAATGACATATTTATTAAAATGAAACGTACCTCAACGTCTCCTTGCGGCATTCGCCGCCAACTCGGGACAATCCAGCTTGCGATGCCCCTCCTTATGACAATAGTAGCACATCCCGTCATCACTTCTCGGCATTGTGCACTCCCACAACTTGTGGCCCCTAATACCACAATTGAAACATCTAGGTGCATGAGAATCCACCGTGCCTTTTCCCACATTACCCGTACTCACACTTGCACCCTTATCTTTCTTACCAGGGGCGCCGTACGAATCAACCCTCCTCTTACTTGAAGGTTCACACATCTTTGATCGCGTATACGACTCGAAACCTCTAGCCAAGTTGAATAATTCCGCAAACGATTTCGCTTGACCGCGACTAATTTTACTTTTCAAGTCATCATTCATGGTCCGATAGAAATCCCCCATTAACAAAAGATCATTCCCCAAATACTCCGGACAAAAACGAGCCTTCGCCATAAAGGTCGTCTTGAGAGTATTCAAATCCATAGATCCTTGCCGCAAATTTCGCAACTCATTACGCAATTCCCACAAATCGGCCGAAGTCCGGAACTCCTCGAAGAATTCCTCCTTAAACTCGTTCCACAATAAGGCCATAAACGTTTCGTCACCGACAAGATCGATCTTACCATCCAACCAATCCCTTGCCCTGCCCCGCAACAGACTAGTAGCGAGTCTCGTCTTTTTCTCGGGAGGGCAATCAATAGTACGAAAACACCCTTCGACATCCGAAATCCAAGTTGTGCTTACCAAAGGATCCGGTTTCCCGTCATACATCGGGGGTTTAGTCCTCATGAAGCTCTTAAGACAACGCTCCATTTCACTACTACCCCGAAATTCGGAATACTTCCTATCCATTTCTTCTCGAAACGCACTCATTTGCACCGCAACGGCGGCCGCAACTCTAGAGTTAAACTCCTCGTCATTCGTCTCGATCTCGTTTCGCGTCGTCATTCTAAAGAATGTAAAACGATTAGTCCACGAACGTATAAAACCACACGCATAACACCGCCCCATCTTGCTCAACACTCGTCGTACATCACTTGTTAAACACGATTTGTACCCGTAATAAGGTTTGCAAGTCCTTATTACGCACACACATCGTATCCCCTCGTTAGTACAACGACCATCTTGCTCGATGATATTCGCAACACAACATAAACATAAACATAACACAATCGTATATTAATAATATCCACGTATTAATATACACGTTAGTCCACCTATCAATTAAGGCACTAACCAAATTCCCATTCCGACCCGTAATCCTACAAGTCCCGCAACAATTAAGCACACACAAAAGTCTAAGTCTAGGCACCTATCTCAAGTTACCTAGATCCCTTAGACCATGCTCTGATACCACTTGTAACAACCCAACCAGTTAACCATCCGAAAACGTGCCACAAATTTTTTTTTCTGAAACAGTTGATCTGGACGGCGTCCAAAAGCTTGGACGGCGTCCAGCTCTTAAGACTGGGACGGCGTCCAGACATCTGGGACGGCGTCCAGACATCTAGGACGGCGTCCAGATGTACTAAAACATTCTGATCAGTTTTTCGAACTCACGCGGGCGAAAACCCGCTTCCCGACACTTTTAAACCAAAACACTTTCACAATATATTACAATAGTTTAAACTAAGAGTTTTTCACAATAAAAATCGAGTTTTACAATACCGGGCCCACATCGACCTAAAATACCATAAGTGACTATTTCGACCCATTAGTTTATACAAAAACATAGACCGAGCATGGGATTGGGGACACGCTACCCCATCCTAATCAAATCCAAAAGCAAGTCTTCTAAAGCAACTACGCAAGTCCACTAGTCCCCGCGCTTACCCGAGCCACCACATCCGTGCAATCTATAAAAATGTAAACAACGAGAGGGTAAGCTTGTAATGACCCGCACTTTTTCGATCGTTCTATACTTATAAGATTAATATTTATATAAATTAAACCTTACCAACATGATAAGCAATCCAAATTGTTGAGACTTATGTTTTCGAAAAGAGTTTTACACAACGTTTGACCGTCTAGTTTGACCGATGATATCACGAACTATACAATATATGATAATTATACGTTTGTGTATATATATGTATATATACATATTTAACATGATCTAAGAATGTTTTAATATCTCATTTTGTATTAATAACAATAAGTTATAAGTATATTTTGAAACTACTAACTTAAGTTTTCAAAACGATAACCATACGTAACGTTATTTGACTTAAATACTTATGACCTATAATGTTTATACATATATCGTATAAGTAATGTATTTAATCACTTTTAAAGACTTAAATACATAAAACAATATAAGTATATTTACAAAAGATAGCTATATTTGAATCCTCGTTCCGTTTTCTCAAAGATTTCTATACGTATACCTAGGGTATATGTACCCGTATCATACGCAGCTTCTAGATGTATTTACTATTGGTATATACCAATAAAAATCTGCTCCTTAGCAGCCTTAAATGATTAAGAAACATGTGGAACCAACCATTTGTCAAGTAGCATGAATTATTTAGCAAGAAAACAAAGTTAGGTATTTTTTTTTCCTTTATAACCTAAAAACGTTTTTATGCATGCACACCATTTCTTCACCCCATTTTCTCATACTTACACTTCCATTTCTCTCTCAAAATACTCTTAACTTCATACTTGATCATCTCTAAGCATTTTCCCCATCATTTAGCTTCAAAAACAACACTTAAACCTCATAAGAAAACCTTACAAAAACACTTCAAGAAATCCTTCCAAGAACACAAACTTACTTCCAATCTTTCATTCAATTCCATCACCCTTTTGGTTCTAGCTTTTTACTCCTCTTTTACAGCAACCTTGTCCAAGGAACTTGAGGTAGTAACTATGTTCATAACCTTATTCGGTTCATATATATATAGCTATCTTATTTTGTGGTATAAAATTTTAACAACAAGAACATAGTTTGAATGTTTTCAAACTTGTTTGCAAACTAAATAGATTCTTATAACTTAAATTTTAAAATACTTCAAGACCTGTAATATAACTTAAAAATATGCTAATTTAACAAGGTATAACTTGGTTTTTCAAAGAACACCTTAAAAACTGTTTTTACGACGTCGGAGTGCAACCGGGGGCTGTTTTGGGTTGGATAATTAAAAACCATCTTAAACTTTGAATTGGAGGTTTATGTTCTGGAAAAATGATTTTTACTATGAATATGATAACACATAAAAATTTCATGATTTAATTCAAAGTATAAGTATTTTTAGAAAAATAACCATTTAAGGTTGTTTACATAAAGGAAAATGTTTAACTTCATAAGTTTCACTAAAGTTTCACCTATGCCGTGTGATTTTGAATACAAACTAAGGTATTTACAGTTCATAGTCTTAAAGAGGGACTCGATCCAAGGAGATGGCAAGTTGAATCAACGAAAACGGAGTTGTAACGAAGAAACTATGACCGAAACAAAATTGGTTATCCAAGACTAGTTTAACTTCGGGATTAATTGGGAAAAATTAAATAAAATCACATCTTTCTAAGATAACATGATATTTTATATATATGTACTTATAATTCAATTTTATATGGTTCAGGATCACCCGTAAACAACACGAGAAGATTAATCATAAGATCCCATGATTGTACGCAACACGTCATTTGACAACACCGGTACCGTGGGTCAAGATTAATCTCGACCAATACATATACGATGGGGTTTTATTTATTTCGTTGGGGGTTTTATTTATTTCATTGCGGGTATATTAAACATCTAAAAATGAACCATTAAAATTGAATTACTAACAACGAACTGCTAACTACGGACTAAGGAATTATTCAAAGTATTAAAAGTATAACAAGTATATATATGTGACGTTTGTTTAAAAAGAAAAGGTATTGATATATTATATATGGATAGGTTCGTGATATCAACCGGAGACCAAGTCAAATTATATATATCTTCAAGACAACAGTGAGTATATAGTCCCACTTTTAAACTCTAAGTATTTCGGGATGAGAATACATGTATTTTATGTTTTACGTTATGGACACAAGTAACTGAAAAATATATTCTACGTTGAGTTGTACCACTGGCATACTTCCCTGTAGCTTGGTAACTGTTATTTACAGCGGTATTGTAAACGCGAATCCTGTTGATAGATCTATCGGGCCTGACAACCCCAACCGGACTGGACGACCAGTATTCAACGGTTGCACAGTACTTCGTTTCGTGACTACACTTGGTACGGTGTAGTAAGATTTCATAATAAAGGGAATATGCGACGTGATTAAATGTTAAGTATGGTTACCAAGTGCTCAACCACTTAGAATATTTTTATTAAACTGTTTATATATGAAATCTTGTGGTCTATATATATATTGCTGCCGGCACTAAACCTATATCTCACCAACTTTATGTTGACGTTTTAAACATGTTTATTCTCAGGTGATAATTAGAAGTTTTCGCTGCATTATGTTGAATTTGAGCAGGATCTTGCGTACGCATATTTGTGTCAAAAATAAGACTGCATATCCAAGAACTTGTGTTGTAAAATATGCTAGAAATCGTATTGTTATCATCACATGTAAAGTTTGTAAGTCTAAGATTATCGCTAAACGATAATCATCTTTTATTTGTCTAAAGCTTGTATTAAAATAAGAGTTATGGTTTGTAATGTAAAATAAATGCAGTTATTCTTTTAAAAATGTCGCATATAGAGGTCAATACCTCGCAATGAAATCATACGTTATCTAACTCGTTCTTATGGTTAAGGACGGGTTATGACATGTGGTATCAGAGCGGTGGTCTTAGCGAACCAGGTTTGCATTAGTGTGTCTAACTGATAAGTCGTTAGGATACATTAGTAAGTCTGGACTTTGACCGGGTCTGATTTTAAAAACCATTGCTTATCATTGTTGGTTAAAATTTATATGTAAATATTATGTAGTACTAATGGGTTAGTTGTTGTAGATGTCGGGCTCAAAACTTATTATCACATTCAGCGACTCCGAATCAGAATCTTCAGATGGTGTTTCAGTCATTAGCCTATCCGATGACGAAAATAATATCTTTGGGGAAGACTCACAAATTCCAGATGAACCAACTGTAAAGAACCCGGAAAGTGAACCCGAGGAGGAAAGTGAACCCGAGGAGGAAAGTGAACCCGAGGAAGAAATACAGGAAATTACGAAAGACAAGTTCGAACTAGGAAAGAAACGAAAGGCTAATGAATTAGAAAATTCAAATCTTGAGTTTAATAAGGATGATGTGGCACCAACTCCACTAGACACTACCACCCCTATTCCCGCTATTCCTATTCGTTCTATCCCGGCATCCAGTTCTTCAGTCCCACAGCCAAAATATAGGCAGACAGCCAGGATAAGCGTTAAGCGATTCTTTGAACCAAAACGTCCTAGAAAATAGACCAAACGATGCGCTGCCATATTAAACCATGGGATCATATAATGTTTTGTATAATATTATTAGTGTGGTTTGCTTAATGTTCGATGTAAGATAAGCATATGTAAAATAGTGAAGTGTGAAATGCAATAATTTTCCATGGTTAAGTATTATTTAGATGGTAGTAATTGATTCTGTACTAAGCTATTAAGTATGGACATTAACGGGTAGGTACTACCCTAGATATAATTATAAAACGCTAATAAGAAGAAAAGGCTTTTATAATAATACCTGGTTCATATAATTAATAAGCTATAATGTACTGTAAATATACACTACATCTATAATATTCCATGTGAATAATTATTTTCTTTTCATTCTTATAGAAGAATATGGCGCGATTGAACCGAATGACGGAACAAGAAATCCAGGAACTCATCAATCAGCGAGTGAACGACAGAATGTTATGGGTCGAGGCTGCAAGAGGTGCTGCAGTTAACCCAAATCCTCGTGTGGGGTGCACTTACAAAACTTTTCAAGCTTGCAAGCCCTCATCATTCAGTGGAACAGAAGGACCGATCGGTTTAACCCGGTGGATAGAAAAGATGGAGACTGTGTTTAAAATAAGTGGTTGTGTTGAAAAGGACATGACCAAGTATGCATCGTGCACTTTACAAGATAGTGCACTCACGTGGTGGAAAAATTATGTGAAGGCTGTAGGAGGAGATGTAGCTTATGATACTCCGTGGGAAGAATTCAAAACAATGTTAATCAATGAATATTGTCCAAGGAACGAGGTTAGGAAGTTGGAAGATGAGTTACGAAGTCTGAAGGTTATTGGTACTGAAATCACCAACTACAATCAGCGATTCATGGAATTAGTTTTGCTATGTCCTGAATTGGTTCCAACCGAAGAACGGAAGATTGAAATGTACAAAGATGGTTTGCCCAAAAAGGTCAAAGCAAATGTTACAGCATCGAAACCTAAGACAATTCATGAAGCTATAACCATGGCAAACGAGCTAATGGATCAGGTCATCATGGATAAGAAAGTATCCAATACTGATGTGAAGGTATCAGGTAACAAAAGAAAGTGGAATGGAAATTATGATCGAGGTAACCAACAACAATCTTTTAAGAAACAAGAAATCACGCAAGGTGCGGGTAGTGGTTTAAGCTTTGGTTACAAAGGACAAAATCCTTTATGCAACCGATGCTACAAACATCACTCTGGCTACTGTAATGTGGTATGCAACAAATGTAATCGAAAGGTTCATCTTGCTGAAGATTGTAGGGCCCTCGTTACAAATACAAATGGTACCAAGACTCCTGCCACCAATGCAAATAGAACTGCTTTGGCTACCATTACTTGTTATGGGTGTGGAAAACAAGGTCACTATAAGAGCCAGTGTCCGAATCCAGAGAAGAATAATGGATCTGCACGTGGAAGAGCATTTGTTATTAATGCTAGAGAGGCATGTGAAGACCCGGAGCTTGTTACGGGTACGTTTACCATTAATAACTTATCCGCATCTATTATATTTGATACTGGTGCTGATAGAAGTTACGTGTGTAGAGACTTTCACGCTAAATTGAATTGTTCATCATTACCTCTCGATGCTAAGTACATGATTGAGTTAGCTAATGGTAAACTAATTAAAGCCGATAAAATTTGCCGTGATTGTAAAATAAATTTAGCCGGAGAAACGTTTAAAATTGACTTGATACCCGTAGAATTAGGAAGTTTTGATGTAATAGTCGGCATGGACTGGATGTCCAAAATAGGAGCTGAAGTTGTGTGCGCCAAGAAGGCAATTCGCATTCCTCGTAAGGATAAAACGCCAGTAATGATTTATGGAGAGAAGGGTAACTCAAAGCTAAAACTCATTAGTTATTTGAAAGCTCAAAAGTGCTTGAAGAAAGGGTTCTATGCTATCTTAGCACATGTTAATAAAGTCAAAACAAAGGAAAAAGTGAAGAGCATCAATGACGTGCCTGTGGCAAGAGATTTTCCTGAAGTCTTTCCGGAAACGTTGCCGGGATTACCTCCATTTAGATCTGTAGAATTTCAAATAGATTTAGTACCAGGAGCTGCACCAGTGGCTCGTGCTCCATATAGACTTGCACCGTTCGAGTTAAAAGAACTTCAGAGTCAGTTAAAAGAATTACTGGATCATGGATTCATACGACCAAGTACTTCACCGTGGGGAGCTCCGATTCTATTTGTTAAAAAGAAAGATGGATCTTTTAGGATGTGTATAGATTATCGTGAATTAAATAAGTTAACTATCAAAAATCGGTATCCACTACCGAGAATTGACGACTTATTTGATCAACTCCAAGGATCATGTGTTTATTCGAAAATTGACCTAAGATCAGGCTATCATCAATTACGCGTCAAAGAAGAAGATATACCGAAAACTGCTTTTCGGACACGTTATGGTCATTACGAATTTTTGGTCATGCCGTTTGGATTGACGAATGAGCCAGCTGTATTCATGGACCTCATGAATCGAGTTTGTAGTCCGTATTTAGATAAGTTTGTTATCGTTTTCATTGATGACATTCTTATCTATTCCAAGAGTGAGCAAGAGCATGAGCAGCATTTAAGGTTGATATTAGAGTTGTTGAGAAAAGAACAGCTATACGCTAAATTTTCTAAGTGTGCTTTCTGGTTGAAAGAAGTGAAATTTCTTGGCCACGTTGTTAGTAGCAAAGGAATTCAGGTTGATCCAACAAAAATTGAAGCCATTGAAAAATGGGAGACTCCTAAAACACCAATGCAGATACGCCAATTTTTGGGTTTAGCCGGTTATTATAGAAGGTTTATTCAAGATTTTTCCCGAATAGCTAAGCCGTTGACAGCGTTAACGCAAAAAGGGAAGAAATATGAATGGACTTCTGAGCAGGAGAGTGCATTTCAATTACTAAAGAAGAAGTTAACTACGGCGCCTATTTTATCGTTACCAGAAGGGAACGATGATTTTGAAATATATTGTGACGCTTCGCGACAAGGTTTTGGTTGTGTTCTTATGCAACGAAAGAAAGTTATTGCATACGCATCCCGACAATTAAAGATTCACGAGCGGAATTATACGACGCATGATCTAGAACTGGGAGCAGTCGTGTTTGCATTGAAGATATGGAGACACTACTTGTATGGGGTTAAATGCACTGTGTTTACTGATCATAAAAGCCTTCAACATATTTTCGATCAAAAACAGCTGAACATGAGGCAACGTAGGTGGGTTGAGTTAATAAATGACTATGATTGTGAAATTCGTTATCATCCCGGGAAGGCGAACGTGGTGGCCGATGCTTTAAGCAGAAAGGAACGAGAACCAATTCGAGTTCGAGCGATGAACATAAAAATTCGCATGAATCTCAACTCACAAATCAAAGAGGCTCAACGAGAAGCACTTACTAAAGAAAATATAGGAAATGAAATAATGAAGAAGTATGAGAAGCAACTCGTTATGCGGGAAGATGGAACTCGATATTTTGCAAATCATATTTGGGTACCGAAGTTGGGTGGATTAAGGAAGTTGATTTTGAACGAGGCACATAAGACAAGATACTCGATACATCCTGGAGTTGGAAAGATGTACCAAGATCTTAAGACACGTTATTGGTGGCCTAATTTAAAGACAGACGTTGCAACATATGTTGGGGAGTGTTTAACTTGTTCTAAGGTCAAAGCAGAACACCAGAAGCCGTCAGGGTTACTTCAACAACCAGAAATCCCAGAATGGAAATGGGATGGTATTACCATGGATTTCATCACGAAGTTACCAAAGACTGCCTGGGGATACGACACCATTTGGGTGATTGTTGATCGTCTCACCAAGTCTGCACATTTCTTGCCTATAAAGGAAACGGATAGAATGGAGAAACTATTACGATTGTATATAAAGGAAGTTGTTTCAAGGCATGGAATACCTATTTCCATTATATCCGATCGTGATAGTAGATTTACATCAAAGTTCTGGCAATCACTACAGGAGGCCCTAGGAACTCGTTTGGAAATGAGTACCGCATATCATCCGCAAACTGACGGGCAGAGTGAAAGAACAATTCAGACTCTTGAAGACATGCTCAGGGCATGTGTGATCGATTTTGGAAACGGATGGGATAAGTATTTACCGTTAGCAGAATTCTCGTATAATAATAGTTATCATGCGAGCATTAAAGCTGCGCCATTTGAAGCACTGTATGGGAGGAAGTGTAGATCTCCTATCTGTTGGAATGAAGTAGGAGATCGACAATTAACTGGTCCCGAGATCATACACGAAACGACTGAGAAGATAGTACAAATCAAGGAGAGATTGAAAACAGCCCGTAGTCGCCAAAAGAGCTACGCCGATGTTCGAAGGAAACCATTAGAGTTTCAGATCGGTGACATGGTTATGTTAAAGGTGTCACCTTGGAAAGGTGTAATACGTTTTGGAAAAAGGGGTAAACTAAACCCAAGGTATGTAGGCCCGTTCAAGATTATCGAACGCATTGGACCGGTAGCTTATCGACTCGAGTTACCACAACAACTCGCCGGAGTACATAATACATTTCACATCTCAAACCTTAAGAAGTGTCTTACAAAGGAAGATCTCACCATTCCTCTTGAAGAAATCCATGTCGACGAGAAACTACAATTCATCGAAGAACCAATCGAAATCATGGATCGTGAAGTTAAACGGCTCAAGCAGAGCAACATACCGATCGTTAAGGTTCGTTGGAATGCTCGAAGGGGTCCCGAGTTTACTTGGGAATGAGAGGATCAAATGAAACAAAAATATCCACACTTGTTTTCCGATGACGCAAAATAGGTACAATTTTAAAATTTCGGGACGAAATTTATTTAACGGGTAGGTACTGTAATGACCCGCACTTTTTCGATCGTTCTATACTTATAAGATTAATATTTATATAAATTAAACCTTACCAACATGATAAGCAATCCAAATTGTTGAGACTTATGTTTTCGAAAAGAGTTTTACACAACGTTTGACCGTCTAGTTTGACCGATGATATCACGAACTATACAATATATGATAATTATATGTTTGTGTATATATATGTATATATACATATTTAATATGATCTAAGAATGTTTTAATATCTCATTTTGTATTAATAACAATAAGTTATAAGTATATTTTGAAACTACTAACTTAAGTTTTCAAAACGATAACCATACGTAACGTTATTTGACTTAAATACTTATGACCTATAATGTTTATACATATATCGTATAAGTAATGTATTTAATCACTTTTAAAGACTTAAATACATAAAACAATATAAGTATATTTACAAAAGATAGCTATATTTGAATCCTCGTTCCGTTTTCTCAAAGATTTCTATACGTATACCTAGGGTATATGTACCCGTATCATACGCAGCTTCTAGATGTATTTACTATTGGTATATACCAATAAAAATCTGCTCCTTAGCAGCCTTAAATGATTAAGAAACATGTGGAACCAACCATTTGTCAAGTAGCATGAATTATTTAGCAAGAAAACAAAGTTAGGTATTTTTTTTCCCTTTATAACCTAAAAACGTTTTTATGCATGCACACCATTTCTTCACCCCATTTTCTCATACTTACACTTCCATTTCTCTCTCAAAATACTCTTAACTTCATACTTGATCATCTCTAAGCATTTTCCCCATCATTTAGCTTCAAAAACAACACTTAAACCTCATAAGAAAACCTTACAAAAACACTTCAAGAAATCCTTCCAAGAACACAAACTTACTTCCAATCTTTCATTCAATTCCATCACCCTTTTGGTTCTAGCTTTTTACTCCTCTTTTACAGCAACCTTGTCCAAGGAACTTGAGGTAGTAACTATGTTCATAACCTTATTCGATTCATATATATATAGCTATCTTATTTTGTGGTATAAAATTTTAACAACAAGAACATAGTTTGAATGTTTTCAAACTTGTTTGCAAACTAAATAGATTCTTATAACTTAACTTTTAAAATACTTCAAGACCTGTAATTTAACTTAAAAATATGCTAATTTAACAAGGTATAACTTGGTTTTTCAAAGAACACCTTAAAAACTGTTTTTACGACGTCGGAGTGCAACCGGGGGCTGTTTTGGGTTGGATAATTAAAAACCATCTTAAACTTTGAATTGGAGGTTTATGTTCTGGAAAAATGATTTTTACTATGAATATGATAACACATAAAAATTTCATGATTTAATTCAAAGTATAAGTATTTTTAGAAAAATAACCATTTAAGGTTGTTTACATAAAGGAAAATGTTTAACTTCATAAGTTTCACTAAAGTTTCACCTATTCCGTGTGATTTTGAATACAAACTAAGGTATTTACAGTTCATAGTCTTAAAGAGGGACTCGATCCAAGGAGATGGCAAGTTGAATCAACGAAAACGGAGTTGTAACGAAGAAACTATGACCGAAACAAAATTGGTTATCCAAGACTAGTTTAACTTCGGGATTAATTGGGAAAAATTAAATAAAATCACATCTTTCTAAGATAACATGATATTTTATATATATGTACTTATAATTCAATTTTATATGGTTCAGGATCACCCGTAAACAACACGAGAAGATTAATCATAAGATCCCATGATTGTACGCAACACGTCATTTGACAACACCGGTACCGTGGGTCAAGATTAATCTCGACCAATACATATACGATGGGGTTTTATTTATTTCGTTGGGGGTTTTATTTATTTCATTGCGGGTATATTAAACATCTAAAAATGAACCATTAAAATTGAATTACCAACAACGAACTGCTAACTACGGACTAAGGAATTATTCAAAGTATTAAAAGTATAACAAGTATATATATGTGACGTTTGTTTAAAAAGAAAAGGTATTGATATATTATATATGGATAGGTTCGTGATATCAACCGGAGACCAAGTCAAATTATATATATCTTCAAGACAACAGTGAGTATATAGTCCCACTTTTAAACTCTAAGTATTTCGGGATGAGAATACATGTATTTTATGTTTTACGTTATGGACACAAGTAACTGAAAAATATATTCTACGTTGAGTTGGTAACACGATTAGGGTTGACTTACAAACCAACCCATATGACACTTAGTGCAATTTCGACCCAAATGCACTTCCAAGTACAAACTGCGCCCAAAACTAACCAATAATCACTAACACGAGTGAAAATGGTCCTAACACACCAATTAAACCCGAACACAAGTGTTAAACACGTGTCGTACCCATTTTGACACCAAAACCCTAGTTTTGAGCCATTTCAAAATTAGTTAACCAAACATACCCAAAAGTGTTCCAACACTTCCAAAATCACTAAGCCTAGTGATTAAACTCATTATCAAACCCTAATCAAGGCCAAAACGTCAACCGACCCAAAACCCGCCAAGTGACAAGAATAACAAGTCACCCTAAACCCATTTCATCACCTAAAAAGGTTTTACAACAATCTAGCTCAAAGCCCAAACTTGAATATCAAATCTAACAAATGAAATTCGGAGTTTGAGCTTACCAATACCACCACACGTAGCTAGGAGCGAGATGAACAACTTTAGAACCCGAGCTTTTGCGAGAAATCGACTCCTTCCCTTCCAAATCAAGCTCACTCTCACTAAAAGTGAGTTTCTCTCACTAGGGTTTGAGGAGTGTGTTTGTGTGTGTGAAATATGATCCAAAATGACCAAGGAACCAGCCTTGAAGGCTCCAAACCGGCACCCAAGTGAAATGACCATTTTACCCCCTTTTAAAATAAAAACACAGCTGGCTCGACAGACAAGTTGGACGGTGTCCCAACCCTTGGACGGCGTCCCACGCTTCACATCTGGACGGCGTCCCATCCCTTGGACGGCGTCCCGTACTACTGAAATTTCAGAAATAGAAACAGGGTGTTACAGTGACATGTGGTATCAGAGCGGTGGTCTTAGCGAACCAGGTCTTGCATTAGTGTGTCTAACTGATAGTCATTAGGATGCATTAGTGAGTCTGGACTTCGACCATGTCTGCATGTCAAAAGTTTTGCTTATCATTTTTGTCAAAAATCATCTGCTTATTGATGTTATGCGAGGTGTATATAAAATAGCTTTATTTTTACAACGAAATACTATTAAATATGATACAATTTTACACAAGATATTTATTTATTTATAGAATGGATATACTTAAACCTTGCTACAACACTTATAGGCAGTGTACCTAATCGTACAGTAGTGTAGTTTTTAGTAAGTCCGGTTCGTTCCACAGGGAATCTTTAATTAAAGCTTAACGCTATATTAGTTTAAATTTATAAAAATACAAATATATATATATATATATAAGTAATATTGTTATTATAAAGGGGGGTTTTTACCGTTTAATGACCGGTTTGTCGATTTTAAAACTTTAGTCGCAGTTAAAACCAAATGTAAAATATTAAATAAATAAAAGACTTAATTTAAAGCGTAATGTAAATAACGATAATGAAATTGCTAATAATAAAAGTGCGATAAAATAAACTTGCGATAATTAAAAAGTACGATAATTAAAAGTGCAATTAAATACAATAACAATAAATAAAAATGCGATAATTAGAAGTGCAATTAAATATAAAATAAAGGAAATTAAATATGAAATAAGATAATTATGCTTATTTAAACTTCCGTAATCATGATGTTTGACGTGTTGATTTTAGCTTTATGCCCATGGGTTAATTGTCCTTTGTCCTGGATTATTTAATATGTCCGTCTGGTTTTTGTCCATAACAGTCCATCAGTCATAAATATAAAGTGTGAGTGTCCTCGTCAAATTATCCTTATACCCGAAGTCAAATATTCTAACTAATTGGGGACTTAAACTGTAACAAGATTTTAATACTTTGTTTAATAATTACACCAGGATGTCGACTGAGTGTAACCCAAGGTTTTAATACTTTGTTAACAATTATGCCAAGTGTCCTTGTACATAATTTCACCCCTGTTTTAATAATTCCATAGACTATTAATCCATTCCCGTGTCCGGTTAAATGAACGATTATTCGTACATATAAATACCCCGCCCATCGTGTCCGATTGAGTGTATATGGTTATTTATAGGGACGTCTAATTGTAAATCTTTATATTAAAATTAACAAACTATCATTTAGTTAAACAAATATAAAGCCCATTAATAGCTCATAGTCTAATTTCCACAAGTGTCGTTCTTTTGTCCAAACCCCAATTATGGTACAAAGCCCAATTACCCAATTTTAATATTTTTAGCCCAACATCATGATTACTTCGGATTAAATAAGCATAATAATAACTTAGCTACGAGACATTAATGTAAAAAGGTTGAACATAACTTACAATGATTAAAAATAGCGTAGCATTACACGGACAGAATTTTGACTTACACCCTTACAACATTCGCTAACATACCCTTATTATTAGAATTAAAATTAAAATTAAAATATAAATATATATAAATATATATATATATATATATATATATATATATATATATATATATATATATATATATATATATATATATATATATATATATATATATATTACGTATATATTGAGAGAGAGATAGATTTTATGGATATTAAAAATGATCAGAATTCGTTGGATTTTATAGGGAGTTTCAATTTTTGGGGCTCCGCGACTCGCGGCCCTTTCCTTCTTCAAACTCCGCGAGTCGCGGAGTTTGTTTTTACAGCTCACCCACCTTTGGCTCTTTGTTTGCCGACGATTTATTTTATAAATATAATATATATATAATTAATATAATTAATTATATATTATATTATATTTATATACATAGTTTACTTGTAATTTTTAGTCCGTTGCGTCGAGCGTTGAGAGTTGACTCTGGTCCTGGTTCCGGATTTTCGAACGTCCTTGCGAATAATTTAATATCTTGTACTTTTGTAATTTTGAGACGTTTCTTATCAATAATTAGAACCACTTTGATTGTATTTTGTACTTTTGAGCTTTTTGAACCTTTGCGTCTTCAATTCGTCGAATCTGTCTTTTGTCTTCACCTTTTATTATTTAAACGAATATCACTTTTAAATAGAACAATTGCAACTAAAAGCTTGTCTTTCTTAAGGAATAATGCTATAAAATATATGTTCGTTTTTAGCATTATCAAATATTCCCACACTTGAGCGTTGCTTGTTCTCAAGCAATATAGTCTTGAAATACTAGAATCACTTCTTTATTCTTCACACTTTGTACATCAGTGATTTCTATACGGCGGTATAAACAATGGTAGTAACGATATGGTTTACAGTCTCACATGACTATAAAAATTTAGATCCATTAAGGAAATTGGATCTTTATGAAAACATTTGATCTTTTGAAAATTAAATCTAGCTTTTACCCTGGATAAGTTTTCCGGAATAACCCTTCACCGGTGTTTGTAAATTCTTTTTGTGGGTTTGGTGGGTTTTAAATTTGAAAATTTTAGCTCAAAACTTGTGGTTTTGTGTCACCCACTTGCTAACCTTGTATTAGGAAAGCAACACATCCAGTATACTTGCTCCGTATATTACCTTTCGGTAAACTACCGTCCGGTTATAAAGGAAAGCGTTGAACAAGCAACTGTTAAGGCAATGTCCCCTGACATGCTTTTAATTATGGTCTATAACGTGTCGGACGCAATTACTATCCTTTGTAGGAGCAATAGTAAAGCTCACCCTTATGATTTTTCGGTCTGGCACAAGGTCCTGTCTTCGACCATGCTATGCAACCACCGTTCTTACGGTTGACACCCGATTTGGTTCAGGTGACCTAATGAATTCCAGGTGAATTCCTAGGATTTTACGTTCAATGGTAATGAACGCATTGAAAATGGGTTTTCAGAAAACAAATCGGTTTGTAATTTTGATCAAAATATTTTCTCGTTCAAGCTCGAGTTTAGATATCATTGAATTCCATGAGTTTGTAATTCTCAATCTTTAAGGACAATCTCTAGGATTGAGTAATATCAGTCTTAAAAGATGATTTTTAATCTTTAAGGAGATTATCCTTTCTGGGGATCTTATTCATTAGTCTTATCCAGCTAATTTGCACGGTGCCCCCCCCATTTTACGAGATAAATCCTTCTCATGGTTAGGATAAATCTGACCACTTGGCGACCCTGTTTTATGCTGAGGTCCGTGGATTTCCTGCTGATTTTAGTGATGACTTTTCTAGATTTTTCGTCAACCTACAACTGGTCTGGACGACAACTTCCTGACCTAAATCAAGAAGCGCGTTTCTTTTTCGGAAGACTTTACTTCCTTTTAATGATGGAATTGATTCATCGTGTAGATCCATCTCTTCTTTTCTTTCATCGGGTAAAACAGTTTAGTTTAGTCCAAAGCAAAAGTATTTTCAGTTATTTATTACAGAAATATGTGACATATGTTTAAAATATCTTGGTAAATTTTCCCACACTTGGCTTTTATTTTTCTTTTTATTGTCCTCTATTCCATTTTAAATGAATTTTAACATTTTGGTTTGTTTCTCAATTTATGTCCTTTCCGAGGTAACAATAATTTCGGTGTTAAAACCTAGTTTTATCGTTCATAAATATGTATAAACATGATTTTGAGTTCATTTAATTGAAAATTTTGAAAAATTTTACTAGAATTGGGTAGTCAGTATATAAGACTAGGGCTGTTCTTTATTATCAGAGAGCACTAGATTCTAATACAACTACTACTTTACTAGTATTTCTAATGGTAACCAAGTGTATAAAGTAAAAATTTTAAAATCCGAAAGAATTTAACCCCTTCCCACACTTAAGATCTTGCAATGCCCTCATTTGCAAGAAATCAGTAACAATTTAAATTATTGAGGGTGATTTGTGTGAAAATGATTAAATTTTACCAAAGTTTCCAAACATATTGGCGTTTGTTTGCTGAATGATAAATGGTGCATATCATTTGTTCATTCCGTCTTGTTATTATATCACATTTATTTTGCATCTTGTCGTCAAAATTAGTTGCTTTTGCTGAACTTAATGCCAGTCTTTGAAAATGCGTTGTTTTACCCTGTTGTGTACATAAGATAAACTGCAAACATATATACATATTTTTGAAGTTTGGTATATTACCCCACATTCAAACATTATTAAAATCTAAAAATAAAAATTTGTAAATTATAAAAACTAATACAATTCCAACATAAGTATTAAATGTAACAACATTACAAATTATAAAATAAATAAAACTAAGTAGACTAAGGATGATACTGATACCAGTAGGGGTTCCATGCATAACCATATGTGTTATAAAATGCTTCGGCTGGGTTATACGTAGGATACGGTGGTTGGATCTCTATAGACCAGGGAGGAAATACGGGCGATGGAGTAGGAATATAGTTTCTATCTATTTGTTGGCAATAAGCTATGATTTGGTTTTGATGAACTTGCCAATCTTCAAATGCTCGATGTCTAGCATTTTCGTACTCTTGTGAAGCTATAAACCTTTGCATTTCTGTCATTTCATTTCCTCCTCCCACATTACCTGGCTGTTGGTTTCTCTCAACCTGTGGATGTCTACCATTATATCGTACTGCGGCGTTATTTCGCCTCTTCAAAACCTTCGCACCATGGTATACATTTAAACCTATTGTATCGCGGGGTTCTGGTTCTTCGACTAATAATCCCCCCCGACTTATATCCACACCGAGATATTCAGCAATCAAAGTAATAAATATACCACCTCCTATTATGCTATGCGATCTCATCCCCCTAACCATAGCTGATAAATAATAACCCACACAATAAGGTATACTTACAGCGCTTTGTGGGTCTCGAATACACATGTGGTAAAACAAATCCTGTTCATTTACCTTTTCCTTGTTCTTACCTCGTTGTGTAATCGAATTGGCTAAAAACCTATGAATTACTCTTAACTCTGCTCTATCTATATCCAAATAAGAGTAATTTCCCCCTTTAAATCGGTGATGGCTAGTCATTTGACTCCATACACCATGCGTATCAAAATTTTCGTCTATCTTTCTACCATTTAGTATCAACCCTCTACAATCGGCAGATGCTAACTCCTCAGGCGTATATATACGTAAAGCCTGAGCCATGTCTAGCAAAGACATGTGGCGCATCGAACCTCCTAACAAAAATCTAATAAAAGATCGATCAGTTAAACTAACTACCCGATCATTTATTTCTATACTACACAATAATTCTTCACACCATACTTTATATACAAGTCTACGCATGTTGAATAAACGTACCCAATTGTTAAAAGTAGAATTACCATACCTCTGTGTAAGTAATTCCCTAATTGGCCCGGCTAATTCTACAGCTTCTAACGGTGCCCATTCTATTACCCTAGGTACTTCAACAGCTTTAGAATGAAGAGTATGCAAACCCCTTTGGTATTTTGGATAATCTATCCAACGTCTGTCAAATCTCAAGTTCGGGTGCAAATCTTCCAAGTGCATATCTGAAAATGTCATGACTGGATGAGGTATATCTTGTTTGTAGTAGTTATCCACCTCCTGTTGTTCCGTATTCTCAGCAGGAGCATTGCGAGCTTGGAATGAAGATTCACCCCTTTCAGTCTGCAAAACACATCAAACACAATTTTTGTGCATCCAAATATGCATTAGTGTCAGCAAAATCATCAATCAAAATAATTACAATGACATGTTCAATTTATATCAAACATAAGCTCATTTTCATATTTTTTTCAAATCTACACTTTTTCAAATAAGCATATACGAAAATGTTCACCAAGTTCATAAGCATTCAACTCAAATAACATGTCAAAATAATCATTACTAGCAATTAAACAAGTTTAAAATGGCATTATCTCTCAAAAATCAAGTTCATGAATTTTAGACTTGAAAAAGTCCACTTTAATTCTCAAAATCATGTTTAGGCTCAAAGTTTGGATCATTTAACTACCTAAACATGTTACACTACTTAATTTAGCAACAATTCATGACAAAAATCGGCCATAACCTGTTTATATCAAAAAGCCCCAAATTTGCTCAAGAACACAAACCCTAGATTACTCAAAATTTGAAGTTTAAGGCTTCTAATCATGTTAAATAGCATCAATCTAGGTTATACAAGCATAATACACAAGCAATTTAAGCATAATTACACTAAAAAGCATCAAAATTGAATTGGGTATAAAATTGCTCAAGAACACTAATTTTCAGATTAAATGGTGTTTAGGTGTAGAAATTTACCGTTTTTCTTGAGTAATTCCTTGATAGCATCCTTCTCAACATGATTTTAGTAAAAAATGTGATGATTTTTGGTGTAAAATTCGATTTGACATCCATAGGGTTTGACATCCCCACTCGGGCTAGTAACGCTAGCATTTAACGGGTGTTTAATACTTCGTAAACATACGCACTCGCCAAATGTACTTTCAGGGGGTTATAAACGTTAAGTTAGTTACCAAGTGCCCACGATTAAGCATATACTTTACATACTGTTTTGAAACGCTGTTGAAGCGCTGAAATCTCGTGGACTTCCTTACATATTGTTTGTAATGACCCGGAATTTTCCGACCAAATTATACTTATGAGATTAATATTTACATAAATTAAACCATACCAACATGATAAGCAATCCAAATTGTTGAGACTTGTGTTTTTGAAAAGAGTTTTACACAACGTTTGACCGTCCAATATGACCGATGATATCACGAACTATATAACATACGATAATTATACGTTTGTGTATATATATGTATTTATATATATTTAACATGATTTAAGGATGGTTTAACATCTCATTGTGTACTAATGCCAATGAGTTATAAGTATATTTTGAAACTACTAACTTAAGTTTTCAAAACGATAACTATACGTAACATTCTTTGATATATATACTTATAATCTATAATGCTTATACATGTATCGTATATATAATGTATTTAATCACTTTTTAAGGACTTAAATACATAAAAAAGTATAAGTATATTCACAAAAGATAGCTATATTTGAATACTCGTTCCGTTTCCTCAAGATTTCTATACGTATATCTAGGGTATATGTACCCGTATCATACCCAGCTTCTATACGTATTTGCTATTGGTATATACACATCAAATCAACATCCTAATCAACATTATTACTGCCCTAGATATGAGGTAACTAGGATTTGTCAAGTAGTATGAATTATTAGTAAGAAAACAAAATTAGGAATCCTTTTCTTTCTTTATAAACTAAAAACGTTTTTATAAATGAACACCATTTCTTCACTCCATTTTCTCATATCTACACCCTCATTTATCTCTCAAAATACTCCTAACTTCATACTTGATCATCTCCAAGCATTTTCCCCATCATTTAGCTTCAATTACAAGCTTTAAACACTATAAGAAAACTCTTTCAAGAACATATCAAAATAACCACCCATTTGAAGAAGTTTACTTCCAACCTTTGATTTAACTCCACCACTCTTTGATTCTAAGATTATTTCTTATCTATTGCAGTAACTTTGTCCAAGTAACTTGAGGTAGTAACCTTGTTCATAATCTTATTCAATTCATATTCATATAGCTATCTTATTTTGTGGTATAAAATTTTAACAACAAGAACATGGTTTGAATGATTTCAAACTTGTTCGCAAACTAAATAGATCCTTCTAAATTGACTTTTAAAACACTTCAAGACCTGTAATATATCATAATGATATGCTAACCTAACAAAATATAACTTGGTTTTACAAAGAACATCTTAAAAACTGAATCTACGTCGTCAGAGTGCAACCGGGGGCTGTTTTGGGTTGGATAATTAAAAACCATCTTGAACTTTGAATTGGAAGTTCATGTTCTGGAAAAATGATATTTCTTATGAATATGTTAACAAATAAAAATTTCATAGTTTAACTCAAAGTGTAAGTATTTTTAGAAAAATGATCATTAAATGTTGTTTTTATGATGGAAAATGATCACTTTCATAAGTTTCACCAAAGTTTGACCTATAACCTATGATTTCGAATACAAACTAAGGTATTTTCAGTTCATATTCTTAAAATTTGACTCGATCCAAGGAAGTGGCAAGTTGAACTAACAAAAACGGAGTTGTAATGAAGAAACTACGACTAAAACAAGATTGGGTATCCGAAGCTAGTTTAGCTACGAAAATATTCGGAGAAAAAGTAAATTAATCATATTTTTTCTAATTAATATGATATTTTATATATAATTACTTATGATTTGATTTTATATATTTCAGGACTACCCGTAAACAACACGAGAAGATTAATCATAAGACCTCATGATTGTACGCAACACGTCATTTGACAACACGGTACTTTATGTACGCAACACGTCATTTGACAACATGGTACCATGGGTCGAGATTAATTCTGATCAATACGAATACGATGGGGTCTTTATTTATTTTATTTAAGCAACTAATTGTGGACCACTAACATCGGACTGCTAACTACGGACTAAGAAAATATTAAAAGTATTAAAAGTATATACATATATGTAACGATTACTTAAAAAGAAAATATGTTGATATATTATATATATGGTTAGGTTCGTGATATCTATCGGAGACCAAGTTGAATTAAATACCTTCAAGGCAAAAGTGAGTTTCATTTGCTCCCTTTTTAATTGCTTTTGCAATATATATTTTTGGGCTGAGAATACATGCGCTGCTTTTATAAATGTTTACAAAATAGACACAAGTACTTAAAAATATATTCTACGTTGAGTTGTACCACTGGCATATTTCCCTGTAGCTTGGTAACTACTATTTACATGGGTATTGTAAACGCGAATCCTGTTGATAGATCTATCGGGCCTGACAACCCCAACCGGACTGGACGACCAGTATTCAACGGTTGCACAGTACTTCGTTTTGGTGACTACACTTGGTACGGTGTAGTGAGATTTCATAATAAAGGGAATATGCGACGTTGATTAAATGTTAAGTATGGTTACCAAGTGCTCAACCACTTAGAATGCTTTACATACACTTGCGAGTGTATTATGTTTATGATTATGAAATCTTGTGGTCAATTAACATATTGAAATGATTGTTATGATAAACCTATGAACTCACCAACCTTTTGGTTGACACTTTAAAGCATGTTTATTCTCAGGTACGAATTAAGTCTTCCGCTGTGCATTTGCTCAATATAAGGACATTACTTGGAGCCGATCATCGCAATGGGACCAAATGTTGATGACTTCGTCCAGGTGGATTAGGACGGGTCCTTTCAGTTGGTATCAGAGCGGTGGTCGTAGCGAACCAGGTCTTACATTAGTGTGTCTAACTAGTAGTTGTTAGGATGCATTAATGTGTCTGGACTTCGACCGTGTCTACATGTCAAAAGTTTTGCTTATCATTTCTAGTCGAAAATCATCTGCTTATCATCCTTAGGAAATTACCTGCTTATCATTCATAAGTCTAGACACGTTTTACTGCATTTGCTGCATTGATAGTGTATAGACGAATTCTTATCTTAGCATATCTGTTATTGCGAACTTTGACTGATATCTTTTCAAAGATTCTCCGTAATTTACGGGATTTTGGTATTATATATACATATGTAAATTATGTATTGAAGAGTACCAAATCTAACTCCTATAATCTATTCCATACCAAAAATTCATTTTCCCCATTATACAAGATGGATTCCGCAACTAGTTTGAATTCTTCAGATTCCGACAGTTATGCCGATATGAATTTCCATTCGGGCTCCGAAAGCAGCGTCACCGGAATGGATCAACCAATTTCCCATCATCTATTCTGGATGAATTGGGGATGGGTTCGTAATATACTAAATCACTGGAGACAAGAAGAAGGTGATCCATTCCATCCACCAAATTGCCCTCTTGGCGATGAACCTGAAGCACTTACCGGCGAACCTATTCGAAACACCATTTTCTCTCTAATTTCTAGAGTATCTCGTCATGATTATATACTATCCCATATTACAAATCTTGTTCATTCGCTCGCTCCAACCGCCAATCATCCCGGTGTACTAGCAGATAACGAACTTCGCGCTCGCGTGACGGTTTTGGAGAACATGGTGCGAAGGTTGCAAACACCGCCAGTAGCACCAGCAGCATAATCAGCACCACCATCAATAACATCAATAATACCATCATCACCACTGACAAACAACATCCGCATCACACGTCTCGACATCATAATCTGTCCCACAAACATCAACATCATACGCACCATTGATACTAAGGAGTACCAACAATAATGAACGATGAAATATTGATCCATAACTTCATTGATATTCTGCGAAGAATATGTGGTTTCAAAAAGTTTTAGAGATTTCTTATTCTAGCTCAAACCGAAAAGCAAATGAGATTAATATCATATTAACTCATTAAATTCATGATTTCATCTGAAGAAAATATATATGTATATATGTTTTCATAAAGATTGTAATTAAAAGTTCTTTTATACAAAATATTAATGGTGAATTTTTTTTTTAACGGGTAGGTAATACCTGAGGAATAATTAGATTTCATCTTAATAAGTTACATTGTACATTCGTCGAAGCTGATTCAACAGTCATTTACTATCCTACTTACAACCACCAATATACGTATCCGTTCACCGCAGAATAACCATTTTCATTCAATTTCATATTTGGATTTTGACTTCCCAGAATCCAACAAGTGGCATATGAAGAAAACATATGACAAAATAAAATCTGTTAGAAACAAACAAATTAACTATGAAAAATTTTGTTAAGAATCCACGCTAACTGTTCCAGCTAACTGTTCCTAGCTAACTGATTACATTTTATTTATCGCAATTTAATTATCGCACTTTTATTTATCGTCATTTAATTTCTGTAATTATTTTACGCACTTTAAATATCGGGACACGTATACAATGTTTTGACATATCATATCGACGCATCTATATATATTATTTGGAATCACCATAGACACTCTATATGCAGTAATGATCGAGTTCTCTATACAGGGTTGAGGTTGATTCTACAATAATATATATAGTTTGAGTTGTGATCGAGTCTGAGACGTATACGGGTCACGACACGTATTAATTAATTCGTATATTATATATTAAACTATATATGAATTATTGGACTGTTACTGTGGACTATCGACTGTGGACTAATGACATTGGACAATTAAAATGAATTAAAATATTGATTATAACATAGGAAACTAAACATTTCTTCAAGATTGCCACTTGATTTCATCTTAAACCTCATTGTATCTCGACGATTACAATCAGCGTTCAAATCTATCATGATTCTTAAAAACAACTCAATCGAGAGGATAAACCAACCGCACTTCATCTACGGAAGAAAAGATTGATGCATATAGTTATGCACCTGAAAAATCCTCGGAAACTGAGTAAACGTTTGACACGTATCTGTTCTAGTTCCTTTGACATTGTTATTACCGAAGATCGTTTTGCAATCCCTTTCCAAAGTAGCTAATTTTGTCACAGCTCCAGCAAGTCAACTCCGACTTTTCATCCGAAACAACTTTATTATAACCGCAATATATATGCGTACTCTTTATTGTTACTGGGGAACCTTTTATATTCCACAATATTACCATCAGCGATTAATCATTCTAAAAACACAATTCTCTTGAAACTACCTCGGTTTGATAACCGATGACCCAGATCAGTTAACTTTGAATATGCTGACGAAGCAGCATGTTGTAGATGATCTTAATGGCCAAAAGTTTGATGATAAAGAAAGGAGTGTTAGGAACGCTCGATAGAAAATTTAGTACCGAAAAGCGGATTATGCGAAACTATGAAGAAAGCCGTGGACAAATCACAAAGAATAAGTTTGCCTTCAAAGAATCCAAATGATTCTGTGCCTGCTGAAATCGTTAGCAAACATCTTATTTCTCATTCTAAACCTTCACAGACAAATCTTCTTCATCATCCATTGATATTAGAAATTCTAAGATATTCTCGTATGTTCTATTATAAATATCCTCCATATTTCTGGCGATATTTTCACAACTATTCTTATCTGAGATCATTTATCTCTCCGTAATATCTGCAACATAAAAGAAACTGTGTTAGTTTCTAAATTCTGAAACCTTCGAGTTTAAAATATGAATGTTTTGAAGTAGTGTTGGGAACTGAAGCATGGATTAGTATAATATAATGACACTTGATTAACGTCATTATATTACAGTAAGTCATGCTGAGTTTCTAATAAAGCATGATGATTCACAGTACCGTCATCATGTGCCATTTACACGACTTTTACATTCTATCTAATCTCTAAACATATCAAGAGAATATTTTTCTGGATGACTCGGTCTTCTCCCGGGTATTCTGGTAATTTAACAAATCAAAATCGTTCTATTACCATTTTCTTCTTAGAGCATTAGCTATGTTCATTCTGAATTTCATATCTACGAATTCCGGACCATTACTCGCTTGACTCGAAGTCGGGAAGAGAAAACGAAAGCATGAAGCTCCGAAAAATAAGGAAGAATATAAACTCCGATAATAACCCTGAAATTACAAACCGTGTATATCGATGCAGATAGCAATATAGAGACACGGGAGAATTAGAAACACTATAAACACAAGAGTATAGTAGAAGTAAATAGATTCTTCTGGTGGTAGATGAAAAAGAAGAATGACAGATATAAAAGTTAGGAGTATATCAAGAATCAGGACTGGATGGAGCATATTGATGAATGCTTTAAAGTAAGAATCAAGGAAGAAAGAATAGAAGGTGTGAGTCGTGGAAAATAAGGAAACGAAGGGGTGAATTTATAGTGAAATATCCGACAGAGCAATCGAAACAGATTATTGCATATAATCAAAGAAGATCCTGATTTCCTTAATCACCAAAGAACCAAATCTTATTACGTAAGATTCTCTTTAAATCCCTTAAATCCCGAAAATCAATAATAACTACGTCATCGGTTAAGACGAATATATTTTACTCATCTCACTCTTTTACGATAGTCTCATTTATATTCTTCGCATAATCGAATCGTTTTATCTACATTACTCAATGATGATAAAATTCCATTATCACCTTATATTTGTCATGAAAACCTTCTTATTGTTATCCATAACAACCTCTATCAAATTTCGGGGACGAAATTTCTTTAACGGGTAGGTACTGTAATGACCCGGAATTTTCCGACCAAATTATACTTATGAGATTAATATTTACATAAATTAAACCATTCCAACATGATAAGCAATCCAAATTGTTGAGACTTGTGTTTTTGAAAAGAGTTTTACACAACGTTTGACCGTCCAATATGACCGATGATATCACGAACTATATAACATACGATAATTATACGTTTGTGTATATATATGTATTTATATATATTTAACATGATTTAAGGATGGTTTAACATCTCATTGTGTACTAATGCCAATGAGTTATAAGTATATTTTGAAACTACTAACTTAAGTTTTCAAAACGATAACTATACGTAACATTCTTTGATATATATACTTATAATCTATAATGCTTATACATGTATCGTATATATAATGTATTTAATCACTATTTAAGGACTTAAATACATAAAAAAGTATAAGTATATTCACAAAAGATAGCTATATTTGAATACTCGTTCCGTTTCCTCAAGATTTCTATACGTATATCTAGGGTATATGTACCCGTATCATACCCAGCTTCTATACGTATTTGCTATTGGTATATACACATCAAATCAACATCCTAATCAACATTATTACTGCCCTAGATATGAGGTAACTAGGATTTGTCAAGTAGTATGAATTATTAGTAAGAAAACAAAATTAGGAATCCTTTTCTTTCTTTATAAACTAAAAACGTTTTTATAAATGAACACCATTTCTTCACTCAATTTTCTCATATCTACACCCTCATTTATCTCTCAAAATACTCCTAACTTCATACTTGATCATCTCCAAGCATTTTCCCCATCATTTAGCTTCAATTACAAGCTTTAAACACCATAAGAAAACTCTTTGAAGAACATATCAAAATAACCACCCATTTGAAGAAGTTTACTTCCAACCTTTGATTTAACTCCACCACTCTTTGATTCTAAGATTATTTCTTATCTATTGCAGTAACTTTGTCCAAGTAACTTGAGGTAGTAACCTTGTTCATAATCTTATTCAATTCATATTCATATAGCTATCTTATTTTGTGGTATAAAATTTTAACAACAAGAACATGGTTTGAATGATTTCAAACTTGTTCGCAAACTAAATAGATCCTTCTAACTTGACTTTTAAAACACTTCAAGACCTGTAATATATCATAATGATATGCTAACCTAACAAAATATAACTTGGTTTTACAAAGAACATCTTAAAAACTGAATCTACGTCGTCAGAGTGCAACCGGGGGCTGTTTTGGGTTGGATAATTAAAAACCATCTTGAACTTTGAATTGGAAGTTCATGTTCTGAAAAAATGATATTTCTTATGAATATGTTAACAAATAAAAATTTCATAGTTTAACTCAAAGTGTAAGTATTTTTAGAAAAATGATCATTAAATGTTGTTTTTATGATGGAAAATGATCACTTTCATAAGTTTCACCAAAGTTTGACCTATAACCTATGATTTCGAATACAAACTAAGGTATTTTCAGTTCATATTCTTAAAATTTGACTCGATCCAAGGAAGTGGCAAGTTGAACTAACAAAAACGGAGTTGTAATGAAGAAACTACGACTAAAACAAGATTGGGTATCCGAAGCTAGTTTAGCTACGAAAATATTCGGAGAAAAAGTAAATTAATCATATCTTTTCTAATTAATATGATATTTTATATATAATTACTTATGATTTGATTTTATATATTTCAGGACTACCCGTAAACAACACGAGAAGATTAATCATAAGACCTCATGATTGTACGCAACACGTAATTTGACAACACGGTACTTTATGTACGCAACACGTCATTTGACAACATGGTACCATGGGTCGAGATTAATTCTGATCAATACGAATACGATGGGTTCTTTATTTATTTTATTTAAGCAACTAATTGTGCACCACTAACATCGGACTGCTAACTACGGACTAAGAAAATATTAAAAGTATTAAAAGTATATACATATATGTAACGATTACTTAAAAAGAAAATATGTTGATATATTATATATATGGTTAGGTTCGTGATATCTATCGGAGACCAAGTTGAATTAAATACCTTCAAGGCAAAAGTGAGTTTCATTTGCTCCCTTTTTAATTGCTTTTGCAATATATATTTTTGGGCTGAGAATACATGCGCTGCTTTTATAAATGTTTACAAAATAGACACAAGTACTTAAAAATATATTCTACGTTGAGTTGTACCACTGGCATATTTCCCTGTAGCTTGGTAACTACTATTTACATGGGTATTGTAAACGCGAATCCTGTTGATAGATATATCGGGCCTGACAACCCCAACCGGACTGGACGACCATTATTCAACGGTTGCACAGTACTTCGTTTTGGTGACTACACTTGGTACGGTGTAGTGAGATTTCATAATAAAGGGAATATGCGACGTTGATTAAATGTTAAGTATGGTTACCAAGTGCTCAACCACTTAGAATGCTTTACATACACTTGCGAGTGTATTATGTTTATGATTATGAAATCTTGTGGTCTATTAACATATTGAAATGATTGTTATGATAAACCTATGAACTCACCAACCTTTTGGTTGACACTTTAAAGCATGTTTATTCTCAGGTACGAATTAAGTCTTCCGCTGTGCATTTGCTCAATATAAGGACATTACTTGGAGCCGATCATCGCAATGAGACCAAATGTTGATGACTTCGTCCAGGTGGATTAGGACGGGTCCTTTCATTGTTATACTTAAACTATAGCTCACCAACCTTTGTGTTGACGTTTTTAAGCATGTTTTTCTCAAGTGCTTAAGGTTGCTTGCTTCCGCTGTTGTACTAGTCTTGCTGTAGACACTCACTGCTTTAGAGATGTCACCGCATGAACGTTTATCTTGCATTCATAAACATTATTACTTTTGAAACTATGATTTGTAACGACCTAAGGGTCACTCACTATTATCTTTGCTTCCATTCATAGAAGCATACTTTTGATGTAAAACATTCGACGTTAGTTATGACGTCACCTTTTACCATGAATGCAAACGTATTTTGAAATAGTATATAGAGTTTGACCTTGTAATGATCCTGTTGTTGATGGTCCGTACATGATGATTTAGTACGGGGCATCACAAGGTCGCTCGACTTGCATTTTTATCGATCATTATCGGGAAATTGTTGGCTGCGTCTTTAGTTTTCGACTTTTCGTTCATGACTGGGTACAAAAAATGCTCTACCTAAACTTGCATCTTGTGTTTTTTTATCCCCGTCTGTTACCAGGCCAAGATCTAGAAATCGCTGGTCTCAATTTATATACCCTAATCATGAACAAAAATTGTTAATCACGACTTGTATTTCCCGGTCATAACATAGAAACTACAAGTCACAACTTATACTTTCCGGTCATGATCAAATTGCAAATCAAAACTCACAATCCGCATATCAAATGGTGAACAAGAAAAAAAAAAAAAAACAGAATGTTGGCCGTTCAATTCCGTGAGTTTAGACTACTCTTAACCCTGACTATGATATCAGAGGCAAATGATGCACTTTTTGATGAAAAAATGACTTTTTGACTGTGATTGTATTTGACCTTCATTAACCCAAAATGTCAAATTTTTATGTCAAATATTTGTAGAATAGTGTAGTAAAATCTGATTAGAAATTAAGTGGACAAAAAATAAATTAAATAATAAATATAAAATTGTAAACCTATGATTGAATGTTCCAAACCTCACGCACAAAGTAGAAACCGTCAAATTTCTGACTAAAGCTCAAATATGTCAAAAACTAGCGCACATGCGTTGGTTTCTGTCAACAAAGCCATCTATACTCATGCTCCAAATCTAACGTTTGGTTAGAGCATATTCGGTGGTGATGGGGTGATGGGAGTGTGATGCGTGTTTTTGTGGGGTGTAGTGGTGATTTGGTAAATGTGATGACGTGATGGAATTTGTAGTGATATGACGTGATGGTTGTGTGATGGGGTAATTGGTCCCACATTTTTATTTTCTTTTTCATCTATTTTATAACTTATTAATTTTATTATTTATTATTACTATTATTTTTATTAACAGAATATAATAATTTTTTTTAAACAACACTTTTATTAATAACATAAAATGATTACATTTTTTTTAATTAAACTGAACATAATTAAACTAAACAATTAAAACAACAACAACGTTATTAGAAATCATCGAAATCATTTGAATAAAATTTGCCATCATTGTCGTATTGTGGTCCGCATGGTACATCCTCCACATCATCAACATCTACAACATACTCGTAATGAGAGTGTTTTGTGAAAAAATTGTAACGAAATATATTGTATTTATAGAGATATAAAAGATCTATTATTGATAAAATTTATTACATTTTTATTTTCAAATTAATCACCAACGGATCAATTTGCAACAATTCAACGGCTAAACTGAAAACGTGGCACACTCCATTGGCTCGACCCACCTTCACTCTGCATCTCCTCTCCGTGATCAACCCATCGCGCCTGCAATTTTTTGCCACCATCACACCACACAGTGGTGCGATGATGACGTGACGGTGGCTTTTTGAGTCCGATAACGGATAACAAAGGTCTTAGAATGAATCTTATAGACAATCAAATAAATACGGAGTAAAGTACTCCGTAATTGTTTTTGTGTGCATACTAAAAAGTCAAATAAACAAAGCTAACTTGACAATTGACTAAAATAGCAAATAAATGATTTACCACTTCTTCTTTCCAGCCTTTTATCGCAGTTAAAGGGTAGAGGCATGGATACTCTTTAACGAGATCCACGTTAGGAAAGATATCATATACAGACTGCATTCGTCAAGGTATACGGAGTATATCATTTGGTTGTACTGGACACTGCATTCATCTTCTTAAGGTCAAAACGTGTAAGTTGGCAGGGACACGCTAACCCTGTGTGCCGTAGCACCCACCAATCCCACCCCGAAAGAGACCTGTGCCGGCAAAGTACCTCCTCCCAGGTACCACAGTGACGGCAAGACGATTTTTACCCCAGCTAGCTAGACCCCGAAACACTTCACAAATTTCCCCCCGATGATCTGCCAAAGAATCCACTTCATTCGTTATCATTTCAATAAAGTTAACAACTTTCTTTTATTTCCACAACTCTCCATTCTTAATCTTCATTCTTGGCGTGATTACCATTCTGGTTCAACCAAGAATACTAACGATGCTCCCAAAGTCACTAAGCTCAGTGACGCCCTCCAACTGTTCGATAAAATGCTTCAAAGAAAACCTCAACCATCCATTATCGAATTTCATAAGCTGATTACTATTATTGTAAAGATGAAACATTATTCCACTGCTCTTTCACTACTCAAGCAAATTAGTTTGTTGGGTATTCGTGCTGATATCTATACCATCACCATTTGTATTAACTGTTATTGTCGCATGAATCAAGTGACTCATGGTTTTGCTCTATTAGCGACTCTTTTCAAGAAAGGGCATACGGCCAATTCGGTCACCTACAATACTCTTATAAATGGGCTTGTTGTGGCAGATCGGCTTTTCGAAGCTGTTGATTTGTTCAAGAAACTGCTTAAAGAGAAAATATGTGAACCTAGCCATGTTACATATGGTACCATTATTAACGGGCTTTGTAAAGTAGGTTACACCACCAAGGCACTCGAGTTACTCAAGTTCATGGAAGCTGGCTCGTGTAAACCCACTGTCTCACAATACAATACAATCATCGATGCCCTCTGCAAAGACAAGTTGGTTGATCGCGCTCTCGAACTCTTCACCCGGATGATTGATAAAGATGTCAACGCTGATGTCATCTCTTACAACTCCTTAATTCATGGTCTATGTAACTCTGGCCGAGAGATTGAGGCTACAAAAATGTTGATACGTATGGAGGAGGAAGGTATTCTTCCAGGAGTAGAAACCTTCACTATTTTGGTGGACTCTTTTTGCAAGAAAGGATCCGTAAAAGACGCAGAGCTTGCTGTGAAAGCAATGGTAAAACAAGGTCTACATCCAGATGTAATCACTTACAATGCACTACTTGACGGATATTGTTTGCGTGGTGAAGTAGATAAAGCCAAAAGAGTTCTTGATCAAATGGCAGAGAAGGATATTTTGCCCAATATCAACACCTATAACACCTTAATAAATGGATTTTGCAAGAAGAAAAGAATCGATGAGGCTGTGAATCTTTTTCGAGAAATTCAAGACAAAGGTTTAATCCCTAATGTTGTTACTTTTAGTAGTCTGATGCAAGGTTTGTTTAAATCTAGGAATCCCGCAGCCGCAAAAGAACTTTTTAATGAAATGCAAACTAAAGGAATAACTCCAGACATAGCAACTTACGGTATCTTGTTACATGGAATGTGCACAAACTCCCAATGTTCTGATGCCTTGGTTTTGTTTCGTTCATTGGGAAGCAGTGAGTTACAAAAAGATGTAGTTTTGTATAATATCTTAATTGATGGTTTTAGCAAATGTGGGAAGCCTCAGTTAGCAACGGATTTGTTCAATGAACTTTTGTTGAAAGGATTGAAACCAGATGTTAAGACTTATACGGTGATGATACATTTGCATTGCCAAGAAGGGCTATTTGATAAAGCAAAAGTATTACTTAAAAAGATGAAAGAGACTGGTTGTTTGCCAAATGGTGTCACATATAATGTTTATCTTCAAGAGTTGTTGAAGAAAAACGAGTGTGAAGAGGCAGAGATCCTTTTGGAGGAAATGATCAACCGGGGTTTCATGCCTAATGCTACCACTTTTAAGATGTTGCTACAACTAATTCCGGATGTAGGACAAAAGTCTAATTTGCGAAATATCATTCAGAAGATAGCAAGTGTTGAATAAAAAAGTTAACTTTAAACGAACTATCATTTCCTGAATTATTCAAGGTACACGAACATCCGGTTTCTGGTTGTTTTCATAATTATCGATAGCTATTGTATGCTTGCTTCTCTAAATTGTATCCTGAATCATGTACCCTGCTTCAAAGCTACAATAACAAAAATAATAACAAATACCCAATCCCATGTACACGTTTTCATTTAAATTAAGACTGCCGGTTGTCACATAATTGTTCTCTAAATGGACTTGTGTGGTTTTTGAAACTTGTAGATGAAAAGGTCTTATTTTGCGTTATACTTCAGCCATAACAGAGTGTGCAAGAATCTATTTGAAAATCAACATTGTATTATTTAGCTAATCTGAAATATTTCAATCACTAAGGGTTGTTGAAGTGGTGTATCAACATTAATATAAGGATTAATAATAATGCTACTCCATAATTATAAAATAGAGAATACTAATGCTGTTTGAGGTGATACATAAAACTTTTGCTGATGACCCTAAACCTATCGTATTTGTATCATAAACGTGTAAACGAAAAAGGTTTCCTTGTTCAGGCTACCGAGGAGGGCAAGCCTTTGTCTGATATTTGTATCATGAAAGTGTAAATTCGAGAGAATTATACTAATAAGCCTATAGTTTCCATGTATGTAGTATATGAAAATGAACTCAAAATCTTAGTATATAAACATCAGATTCTGAACTCCGAATGCTCATTATTGAACTGCTTGCTATTTGATAGAGTAGTAAGTAAGCTGGATATCTGGACAACAGTAGTAAACACATGTTATTATAAGTTGTTATTAAGACATGAATCTGATGCTAAATATCTTATGAGAGAAAAAAGGGCAAACATAATGGATGCTATTGATTATGGTATTACTGTATTAGTAACATGTTGAGGCATACCTTAAAATCTTATATACTTGGTGTGGCTTACAGAGTTGAAAACAATCATTCTGAATATTAGAAGTGTTGAATAAAAAAAAAGATGACCTTAGACAAACTTTTTTATTCTTTATATTTGTTGATAGCTGCTTAATTGAGTTGTACATATGATCTGGCTGTTCATTTGTTAATTTGTTGTGACGAGAGTAGTCGGTCTGGAGTCGGGATCTTGGAGGGACTGGCCAGTCAAGTCGGGGACTAGTCGGACATTGACTTTTAAACATACATATTAGACACAAATATTTTAAAAATTATTACTTAAAATTTAATAACGTTTAAATACTCTAAAACATATTTAGAAATTATATTTATATTTTGACTTAACTTTCTCCAATGTTGACTTTTGATCGGCTTTGACCGACTATTTGACCATTGACCGACTTTTTAAGTGATTTTCACCGAATAGGGAAATGCAAAGACGTGGCCAAACAGAAATACGAATAGATAGAAAACAAAAGCACACGGCTTAGTTTATTCACCAAATATTAATAATCAAAAACTAATCTCCCATCTAAAACATACGTGACTTTTAAAGTCATAAAATATGGATAACAAGGTAACTCTATTTTGGATAAACATAGAATATAAAATCTAAAAATAACTCCAACTTGATATCTTGACTTGCTCGTACAGTAGGTTCCAGAATGATCATGTATCCTTTAATACTTCCAACTTGTTTACTTTCTGGATACATTAGCCTAATAGGTGGCCCACGAGTAGTTTCTCCAAAATAATCATGCACACTAACATTCGAAGGCCCACTTATTTGCTCCATAATTTCAGCCCAATAATTTTGTAACCCAATCTTTGCAAGCTCACCCGATTCTACATCATTCTCCCCTTCTTCAAAAAGACTCGACCTCGAGTCTATGTCATCATCACTTCCACGTGTTGTTGGACCCGTTAGAAACCTTTCTTTACGTAAATAAATCGATGCTAAGACACTTTCCTTATAAACAACTCGCCTTAGAACACGCGAAACATACGAAGTATCTTGTTTCATAACTTGATCACGTACCTTTTTATGCAAATCTTGAAACTGTCCTGCACGGTCAAGTCTCTCAACATGTACGTGATCCATAATAGGTAGGGAAAGTAGATCAACAGGCCCAATGGGAGGCCCAACTTGTGTTTCTCCAAAATAGTGGTGCAACCCAACAAGTGGAAGCCCAACATTGAGTTTTTCCATGACAGCAAAAATATAAGGATAGAGAGTCAAAAATAAATATATCTCTAAATCAGTGAATTTGATTTTTAAATGATCATGCATATCTTGAGTATGAATTCCCTTTGAAAGATCACGTGACTCGATATTTATTATATTCCTCACTAATTGAGATGATTAATCAATTTTAACTGCAAAACAATCAATATCACGCTGGTATGTGTTGGAAATTTAGTGTAATTGAGGGATTTAATCTACACTTGTAAATGGGTTAGGAGTTACGGAGTGTACACCCATTAAGTGATAGATTACCCGGACCCGAAAGTGGTTTTCCATTATCACAAATTTGAGTGATTACGGAAGTATTATTCCTGCACTAGGTGAAACATCTCCATCGTGGAAATAAAACAAACAACTTTATGAAAAGGATTTAATCGATTTCCTTGATTTGGTTGTTGGAAATAAAACAAACAACTTTATGAAAAGGATTTGTTTTAGATTTGAAAAGGAAATTGAATTTTATGAAAATGATTTAATCGATTTCCTTGATTTGGTTGTTGGAAATAAAACAAACAACTTTATGAAAAGGATTTGTTTTAGATTTGAAAAGGAAATTAGTTAGTGAAACATCCCCATCGTGGAATAATACTTGTTTTTGGGTGCCTATAAATAAGGACTATCATTCATGAGAAAAAATAGATACAAAAACACCTTAATACTCTTATGCAAAAGAGTTCTTGTTTACTGCCAATAACAAGAACTAATCTATGTCTTATCCCAAAGTGATATTCGTGAAACCCAGGCAATAAGGGTCGAATAATTACTTTCGGAAAGTGATACCACGATTCAGTGATTTATCCGGCTATCGATTATTTTACCCTACACGAAATTTCAATAAAACCTCCAACAATCGAAAGTAATTATTTGTTATAATCGATGGCGGCTACGATGAAACACATGACGGCGAATTTCTCTAAACTTGATAAGTTTGAGGGAATTGATTTTAGGAGATGGCAAAAGAAGATGCACTTCTTTCTGAGCAGCATGAGTGTGGTGTACGTACTCAGCACACCAATTCCTGAAGATCATGGTGATGATGCCACTGTTGAACAAATTCGGAAAAGGTTCAAGTGGGAGAACCATGACTACATCGCTAGAGGTTTAATCCTCAATGGTATGGCTGATTCCCTTTTTGATATTTACCTAAATGTTGAATCTGCTAAAGAACTATGGGACTGTTTAGAAACCAAGTATATGTCTGAGGATGCTTCTAGTAAAAAGTTCCTTGTGAGTAATTTTAATAATTACAAAATGGTCGATTCTAGACCGGTCTTGGAACAATACAATGAGCTCATTCGTATACTTGGTCAATTCACACAACATAAGATGAACATGGATGAGTCTATTCAAGTCTCAAGCATAATTGATAAACTACCTCCATCTTGGAAAGAATTTAAACATTCTTTGAAACATAAGAAGGAGGAGTTAACTCTTGTTGAGTTGGGTAGTCATCTGCGTATTGAGGAATCCCTCGGGTTGTAGGATAATGACAAGCCAAAGAGCAACGAAGTTGCTGGTTCGTCTGTTGTCAATATGGTGGAACATAAAAAGTTCACTAGTAATAATGACAAAAAGGGAAAACGTAAACATCAAGGTAATAACAAAGTTGATCCTAATAAGAAGTCTAAATTGACTTGTTGGAAGTGTGGTAAATCTGGACACTTGAAGAGGGATTGCAAGGTTATTTTTGGCACTAACAACGCTAAGGGATCTAGCACAAATGGTTCGGGCAATGGTTCGAACAATCAAGTCCCGAAAGGTCAGAATATATTTAATAATTCAATTGAGAATTATTATGTTTCGTATATATCTGAGATTTGTTTTGTGCAGGATGATGATGTTGCGTGGTGGGTTGACTCTGGAGCTACTATTCATGTATGTAAGGATAGATGTTGGTTCAAGACTTACGAGTCGGTGACTGATGGATCAATTCTTCATATGGGAAATGAGTCAACAGCCTCTATTCATGGACGTGGTCGTGTGGATTTAAGTTTTAGTTCTGGAAAGATTGTTTCTTTGTTTAATGTTTTGCATGTACCACAAATTAGGAAAATGGTTTCAAGTAGTATGTTGAATAATTGTGGTTACAGGCAAGTTATTGAATCTGACAAGTTTGTTCTATCTAAAAATGGTTTATTTGTTGGATTTGGTTATTTGAGTAATGGAATATTTAGACTAAACATTGAACATGTAAGTGTTGATATTGCTTGTATGTCTACTACTAGCATAAATAATTCTATTCTTTGGCATGCTAGACTAGGACATGTACACTTTAAAAGAATGCAAGATATGTCTAAAGATGGATTAATACCGGCCTTTGATATGAACAATGAAAAGTGTAAAACGTGTATGTTGACAAAGATCATTAAGAAACCTTTTCAAAATATACATCGTGATACTGAGATTTTTGAATTAATACATAGCGATTTATGTGATTTGTATGCAACTCCTACTTTAGGGAACAAGAAATATTTTGTGACTTTTATTGATGATGCTTCTAGGTTTTGCTATGTTTATTTGTTACATACTAAGAATGAAGCATTAGATAAATTTAAAATATTTAAAACTGAAGTAGAATTACAACAAAAGGCATTGATTAAAAGACTTAGAACGGATAGGGGAGGTGAATACATTGACCAATTGTATTTCCAGTCCGTTGGTATTATCCATGAGACCACAGCTCCTTATACTCCACAACAAAATGGTATATCTGAGAGGAAGAATAGGGTCCTCAAAGAGATGGTTAATTCCATGTTATCCTATTCGGGTTTAAGTAAGGGATTTTGGGGAGAAGCTATATTAACAGCTTGTTATTTGCTTAATAGAGTTCCTAACAAAAGGAACAAGATTACACCTTATGAACTTTGGAATAAAAGAAAACCTAACTTGAACTATCTTCGGGTATGGGGTTGTAGGGCTGTTGTAAGACTGCCTGATCCCAAGAAGAAAAGTTTGGGTGAAAGAGGTATAGATTGCATATTTATTGGATATGTTGAACATTCCAAGGCGTATAGGTTCTATGTTATAGAGCCTAATGAGTTTGTCTCAATTAATTCTGTGATTGAATCAAGAGATGCAATCTTTGATGAAAATCGATTTTCATCTATACCTAGACCAAAGGATATGATTCCAAGTAACAATGGAATCAATAAGGATTGTAATGACGAAGTCTCTGAAAAGGCTGTTGATCAGTCACTTGAGATTCGAAAAAGCAAAAGAAAAGGGAAACCTAAATTATTTGGACCTGATTTTCAGTTATACTTAATTGAAGGTTCTAGAGATGATGTTTCTACCCAATATTCGTATTGTTTCAATGTTGATGATGATCCTAAAACATATGATGAAGCAATGAGGTCTCAGGATGTTGCATTCTGGAAAGAGGCAATTAATGATGAGATGAATTCTATCATGGGCAATAACACTTGGGTGTTAGCTGATCTACCTCCTGGTTGCAAACCTTTGGGTTGCAAATGGATCTTCAAAAAGAAGATGAAGGTAGATGCAACTATTGAAAAGTTCAAGGCAAGGTTAGTCATTCAAGGCTTTAGACAAAAGTCTGGAATTGACTATTTTGATACTTATGCTCCCGTGGCACGTATCACTACCATTAGACTGTTGATTGCTTTGGCTACAATTCACAATCTGGTTATTCACCAGATGGATGTGAAGACAACATTCTTGAATGGTGAATTGGATGAGGAGGTTTATATGAACCAACCTCAAGGCTTTGTCATGCCAGGTAATGAAGGCAAGGTGTGCAAACTTGTGAAGTCCTTATATGGCTTGAAACAAGCACCTAAGCAATGGCATCAGAAATTTGATGAAGTGGTTTTATCTAGTGGTTTTAAATTAAACCAAGCAGATAAATGTGTATATAGCAAATTTGATGATTCTGGTAAAGGAGTTATAATTTGTCTATATGTTGACATGTTAATCTTTGGGACTGACCAAAGTCAGGTTGATTTAACAAAAGAATTTTTGTCATCAAAATTCTCCATGAAAGATATGGGGGAGGCTGACGTTATCCTTGGCATTAGGATCAAACGTTAAAGCAAAGGAATTTCGATTTGTCAATCTCATTATGTTGAGAAGGTGTTGAAAAAGTTCAATTGCTTTGAATGTACTCCTGTGAGTACCCCTGTTGATCCAAGTGGGAAGCTTATGCCTAATCAAGGTGAAGCTGTATCACAACTTGAGTATTCTCAGGTGATTGGCTGTTTGATGTACACCATGACTTGTACAAGGCCGGATATTGCTTTTGCTGTGGGAAAACTGAGTAGATATACTAGTAATCCTAGTACTCATCACTGGCAAGCAATTAGGCGGGTACTGAAGTACTTGAAGAAAACTATGGACTATAGTTTATCTTATAATGGGTTTCCTTCAGTAATAGAAGGATATTTTGATGCGAGTTGGATAACCAATATTGAAGATCATTCTTCAACGAGTGGTTGGGTGTTCTTGCTTGGGGGAGGTGCTATTTCATGGGCTTCTAAGAAGCAGACATGTATTACCAACTCAACGATGGAATCTGAGTTTGTTGCTTTAGCTGCTGCTGGTAAAGAAGCAGAATGGCTTAGAAACTTGATCCATGAGATACCATTATGGCCTAAACCTATAGCACCCATGTCTATCCATTGTGATAGTGCTGCGACATTGGCAAAGACTTATAGCCAGATGTACAATGGAAAGTCTAGACACTTAGGTGTCAGACATAGCATGATTCGTGAACTCATCATGAATGGGGTGATTTCTATAGTGTTCGTGAGGTCACAACAGAATTTAGCTGATCACTTGACGAAGGGATTGGCAAGAGACTTGGTTGACAAGTCTGCTGTGGGGATGGGTTTAAAGTCCACATAAATGTCTAATTATAAGATACCCAATTCCCTTCCAATGAAAATTAGAAGTTGAATTCAATGCGGAAGGCTTATACTTAGAAATTTGGAATACATAAATTTTATATCATCTCAAGGTAAGGTATGTACTCGGACCTGCTGAAGGTGAGGTTGAAGTCTAGCTTCTTAACAATTCATTTGAAAAAGTGCAAGAGTGATAATGCTAAAAACGAACATATATTTCATAGCATTATCTCTCAAGAAAGACAAGCTTTTAGTTGCAATTGTTCTATTTACAAGTGATATTCGTTTAAATAATAAAAGGTGAAGACAAAAGACAGATTCGACGAATTGAAGACGTAAACGACCAAAAAGCTCAAAAGTACAAAATACAATCAAAGAGGTTCCAATTATTGATGAGAAACGTCTCAAAATTACAAGAGTACAAGAAGCAAAACGCAAAGTACAAGATATTAAATTATACGCAAGGACGTTCGAAAATCCGGAATCGGGACCAGAGTCAACTCTCAACGCTCGACGCAACGGACTAAAAATTACAAGTCAACTATGCACATAAATAAAATATAATATTTAAATAATTCTTATAATTATTTATATATTATATTATTATTTATAAACCGTCGGCAAACTAAAAAACAAAGACATGTGAGCCTCCCCAGCTGGCCATGCGATCGCATGAGTTGGAGGAGCAAAACTCATGCGATCGCATGAGTTGGAGGAGCAAAACTCATGCGATCGCATGAGCCCCTTTTTCGGCTCACAGGCCTATAAATTCGCGTGTTTGGTTCAGTTTAATATATCCATCCATCCAACTCTCTCAACATATATATATATATATATATATATATATATATATATATATATATATATATATATATATATATATACATATATATATTTATATTATAATTTTAATTTTAATTTTAATTTCTAATAATAAGGGTATGTTAGCGAATGTTGTAAGGGTGTAAGTCGAAATTCTGTCCGTGTAACGCTACGCTATTTTTAATCATTGTAAGTTATGTTCAACCTTTTTACATTAATGTCTCGTAGCTAAATTATTATTATGCTTATTTAAGTCGAAGTAATCATGATGTTGGACTAAAAATATTAAAATTGGGTAATTGGGCTTTGTACCATAATTGGGGTTTGGACAAAAGAACGACACTTGTGGAAATTAGACTATGGGCTATTAATGGGCTTTATATTTGTTTAACTAAATGATAGTTTGTTAATTTTAATATAAAGATTTACAATTGGACATACCTATAAATAACCATATACACTCAATCGGACACGATGGGCGGGATATTTATATGTACGAATAATCGTTCATTTAACCGGACACGGGAATAGATTAATAGTCTATCTATGGAATTATTAAAACAGGGGTGAAATTATGTACAAGGACACTTGGCATAATTGATAACAAAGTATTAAAACCTTGGGTTACACGCAGTCGATATCCTGGTGTAATTATTAAACAAAGTATTAAGACCTTGTTACAGTTTAAGTCCCCAATTAGTTGAAATATTTGACTTCGGATATAAGGATAATTTGACTAGGACACTCGCACTTTATATTTATGACTGATGGACTGTTATGGACAAAACCAGACGGACATATTGAATAATCCAGGACAAAGAACAATTAACCCATGGGAATAAACTAAAATCAACACGTCAAACATCATGATTACAGAAGTTTAAATAAGCATAATTCCTTTATTTTCATATTTAATTGCACTTCTAATTATTGCACTTTTATTTATTGTTATTGTATTTAATTGCACTTTTAATTTTCGTACTCTTTAATTATCGTAATTTTATTTTATCGCACTTTTATTTATTGCAATTTCATTATCGTTATTTACTTTACGCTTTAAATTAAGTCTTTTATTTATTTAATATTTTACATTAGGTTTTAACTGCGACTAAAGTTTTAAAAATCGACAAACCGGTCATTAAACGGTAAAAACCCCCTTTTATAATAATAATATTACTTATATATATATATATTTGTATTTTTATAATTTAAACTAATATAGCGTTAAGCTTTGTTTAAAAGATTTCCCTGTGGAACGAACCAGACTTACTAAAAACTACACTACTGTACGATTAGGTACACTGCCTATAAGTGTTGTAGCAAGGTTTAGGTATATCCATTCTATAAATAAATAAATATCTTGTGTAAAATTGTATCGTATTTAATAGTATTTCCTAGTAAAATATACACTATTTTCTAGTACGCCTCGCACACATCAAAGAGCAGGTGCATGACTGAAGTGAACTACCTATGTGAATGTGAAGTTTTGCCTCTTCAACAAAGCTTGGACTTTTAGCTTTGGATACATTCATGAAAGGATATGGACACATGGCTTGTAAAGTGTCAGGATAGCTTTAGAGTATTTGAAAACTTATGTGTATATTATTTTCAGTTATTCAAATGGGTTGAAGGGTTCAATTCTTAGAACACACTGATTCTCGAATATTTGGAATGTGTAATGTACTAAGGTGAAAATTCAATCTTCAAGATATTTTCATTTATGCATGAGTTTTTGTTTTAATTTGTTTAATTATCATGAAACGAATTGCACTAAATTGGGGAGGATTGTTGGAAATTTAGTGTAATTGAGGGATTTAATCTACACTTGTAAATGGGTTAGGAGGTACGGAGTGTACACCCATTAAGTGATAGATTACCCGGACCCGAAAGTGGTTTTCCATTATCACAAATTTGAGTGATTACGGAAGTATTATTCCTGCACTAGGTGAAACATCTCCATCGTGGAAATAAAACAAACAACTTTATGAAAAGGATTTAATCGATTTCCTTGATTTGGTTGTTGGAAATAAAACAAACTTTATGAAAAGGATTTAATCGATTTCTTTGATTTGGTTGTTAGAAATAAAACAAACAACTTTATGAAAATGTTTTGTTTTAGATTTGAAAAGGAAATTGAATTTTATGAAAAGGATTTAATCGATTTCCTTGATTTAGTTGTTGGAAATAAAACAAACAACTTTATGAAAAGGATTTGTTTTAGATTTGAAAAGGAAATTAGTTAGTGAAACATCTCCATCGTGGAATAATACTTGTTTTTGGGTGCCTATAAATAAGGACTATCATTCATGAGAAAAAATAGATACAAAAACACCTTAATACTCTTATGCAAAAGAGTTCTTGTTTACTGCCAATAACAAGAACTAATCTCTGTCGTATCCCAAAGTGATATTTGTGCAACCCAGGCAATAAAGGTCGAATAATTACTTTCGGAAAGTGATACCACGATTCAGTGATTTATCCGGCTATCTATTATTTTACCCTACACGAAATTTCAATAAAACCTCCAACAGTATGTAAAGATAATAGTTATTCCAAATACCTTTTTGTGCACCTCTGACTTTTCACTCTCCCAAAGAATAACTATTTTAACATCCAACATACTTGACAATATGTATCCGGCTTTTGATATTAGATGTGACTTTACATCAGAATAACCACCATCTACTTCATTATCATAAGTAATTAGAGACACCAAAGGCGCTAAAGTAATATTTACCTCGTCTGTTTGTGTCTTTTCTTCCTCTTCCTCTTTCACTTGATCTACCTCTTCCTCTTCCTCACAATCGGTATCATAGATGGGTTCGGTATTATAGATGGATTCTCCATCCTCACTATCTGTATCATAGATGGGTTCTTCATCCTCACCATCCGTATCATAGATGATTTCTGAATCGATTCGTTCTGAATCGTACCGCGCAGGGAATCGTTGTTGGTTCAGTTCCAACTCGGCGATTCGCTTATATAATCGTTCAATTTCTGCGTCTTGAGGGTCTTTGTTGCCTCTTTCGGCGAGTCTACGATTATCCCATCGCTGCCTCGATCGGCGGTTCTGCAATAGTCTCCTCGATAACCTCCACGAAACATTGTTTGGCCAAAACCTGAGCTCTGGATACCAAATAATGCAAAGACGTGGCCAAACAGAAATACGAATAGATAGAAAACAAAAGCACACGGCTTAGTTTATTCACCAAATATTAATAATCAAAAACTAATCTCCCATCTAAAACATACGTGACTTTTAAAGTCATAAAATATGGATAACAAGGTAACTGTATTTTGGATAAACATAGAATATAAAATCTAAAAATAACTCCAACTTGATATCTTGACTTGCTCGTACAGTAGGTTCCAGAATGATCATGTATCCTTTAATACTTCCAACTTGTACTTTCTGGACACATTAGCCTAATAGGTGGCCCACGAGTAGTTTCTCCAAAATAATCATGCACACTAACATTCGAAGGCCCACTAATTTGCTCCATAATTTCAGCCCATTAATTATTGGGCTTGCAAATATTGGGCTCCATAATGAATTAAGGATCGATGGCTTAATAGAATAAGAACAAGATAGATAAGAACACACAAAAAAGCCTCTGGCTTTTCTTTTTAGTTCACCTAAACAAATAAAAGTTAATAATCAAAGTCCACCATCATGATCTAGCCAGCGAATACGATTTGGACCACGAACACAATCTCTAAAATAATTATGGAGCCCAATATTTGCAAGCTCAATAATTTTCAGCCCATTCACAATCACGCCTAATCCTGCATCATAGGGTCTTGGTAATAGGCCGACTAATATGCCGTCTCAGTCCTTTTTTCTGCAACATTTATTTAGGCTCAACATTTAATATTTAATAACTAATACTTAACTAATTATGTTTGATGATATAATTTGGCTACACAAGTGAATTTGTATCTTTATTTTTAAGGAAAAAATTCATAACGTCATGACTGTAAGTCTGTAACTCTCAAAGAAATCTACATAAATATTGCAGGTGCCAATTTTTTACAAACTTGAGAACCATGAAACAACTTGAAGCAGCAAAACCATGAAACTCCATTTTAAGATTGGAACCACAAACTTGAGCATACTTGCATCTGACAACTTGATAAGGTTTGATCGTGCAGTTCATGGGGAAGATGATATACTCGTATTTAATAGTAATGGATGTGAGATCAAATGAGTATGGGATAATATTTCTGCTTCTATAAAATTTGTACATAAAAATAATAAACTACATTTTTCCTGAAAGCCGAATTGTCCCGGAGAAGGTTTTACCGACCCGTATTCAGGACTCAGGTCCGACCGCCCGCCCCTCGGGATGGTATAAGGTTCGGATCCCTGTAATGCGGTTCGGGTTTCCTGCCCGAAAGCGCGTGCGTGCGTGGCAAATGAGAGTATTCGATGCCAACAACATGCCTTTCAAAAAAATAAAAAATAATAATAATAATAAACTACATTTGATCACATTACAGCAGAAGGTTGGTAATGGATGATCTGTAAGGTTTTGGAAGGACGCATGATCAGATCTTTGTCCTTTGTATATACAGTAGGTTATAACCGGCTGTTTAGATTGGATATAAATAAATGATGACTGTTTTCTTAATTAACGATGATATAATGGTCGACGTTGTTGCGTATGGAGAAGAGATGAAAGAGGGAGTAGGAACCAAGCTTAGTTAGCGTCTATGGGAACATAATTGTGTACGGTGGTATTTCCTAATAAGTAATAATCATGATTTGTGGGTTTGGTCTTTCCGGGCAAAGGGATCATTTAAAGCAAAGTCTACCCGTGTTCATATTTAGACCATTTGTATTGGTGTGTGGTGTGTTAGGGTAATCTTGAAGTTCCAATGTCTAGCCCATTATCACCAAATAAAAGAGTCCAAGTTGCAGTCCATTTAAGGGTTTAAATAGCCCAACATGTTGGAAGATAATTATGCACGTTTGTTTTGAAAGAGTATTATTAGACTTGGTCTTGTGTTGACCTAGAATAGTGGAGATAGTGGTAGTTAGTTAGCTAGGAATAAGCAGATCATGGATATCTATTAATTAGTGGGTAGTATATGGTTGCTACATTCATGCACACGTTGCATTTTGTAATGCTATAAATAGCATATGTGGTTATTAATAGATAAGTAATAAGAGTAAAAATGTAGTCCATGTTTTTTTTTTTTTTTTTTTTTTTTTAAGTTCTCTCATGTTCTTATTTTGTATTTATATTTAACATGTTCCAACAATTGATATCTAGAGCAGGTAGTAAGTCCTGGTTCCTAGAAAGAAAGAGCATGTCGATTGCATTATTGTGCAATCAAGATAAGCAGTAGTAGTAAAAGCAACATCAGGTTAAACAGTAGAAATACGTAGCAGAATTGTGCAGAAGAAAAAGCATGGTTGATCACAATTCACGAGCAGTGAGTGATCATAAGCAGAAAGATCTTAAGATCGGAAGAATAGAAGCAAGTGCAGCAGAAGCACAACAAAAAAGCAACATGTTGCAAGAAGCAGCAGCAGTATGGATGATCATCATAAACGCAGTCGGAAAAAGTAGCCTGATCAAAGTAGGAAGATCAGAAGAAGCTATTAGCAGAAAAAATAGTAGGAAAGCATAACAGAAAAGCGCAATAGGAAGCAACTACGAAGTGCAGCAGTAAACAGTGATTAATGAATTAGTTTAGCAGCTGAAAAGCATGCATTGTGCACCAGTAGATTAACAGAAATAATAGAAACAGAAAAGAAGCAGAAAAGAAGAAGTAAATTAGCATTAGCAGATTAGCAGATTATATTTTGAAGTAGATTAACAGAAATAATAGAAACAGGCTGAAGGCGAGACAGAAAGAGAGATGGGACTTTTTCAAGATTAAGGGGTTGAATGTTAGGGGGATTATCACCAAAATGCCCTTTTTTTGAAGCTTGTTGACTGACAGCCCTAAAAAAAAAAGTTTGACAATTTGCCCTCGCAAGGCGCAAGACACCTTGCGTCCTTGCGACCTTGCGTCTTTGCGACGTTGCGACGTTGCGACCTTGCGACGTTGCGACCTTGCGTTAATGACAAACACAACAAAGAGACTTGCGTCCCCTTGCGTATTGCGTCTTGCGACTTGCGCCTTTGCGTCTTGCGTCTTGCGTCTTATCCCGATAAGATTTTCATGATTTCGTGGATAAGATTTTGTACGATTTTTGTACTATTACGGATAACTTTTTCACTTCATATAAGGTACATATTACCAGCTTTATTTTCACTTCATTTCCACCATTTCCACATAAATCATATAATTTCAAGCGTCATTAAGGTAACTTTCTTTGTTTTAAATAATGAGTTTTAGTGATAATGAAACCTTTGTTATTCATATATGTTGTGGTGGTTCTTTTCAATTTATTAATAACTTACCTATGTATTTGCCTCTAGATTGTTTTAGAACACGATTAAAACTCCCAGTTGCTCCCAAAAAACCAATTACTCGAAGAATATTGTTAAAAAATGTTCTTAGAAAAATTAATTTGCCACCTAATGCTCCTGTTTCAATGAGATATGTTGTCGATAATCTTGTTTTTGATATTACTGATGATTATGAAGACTTTCGTGATTTTCTACAACATGCAATATCAAATGCTCCTATTAATATTTACATTGTCGACAAAGTTACAATGCATCAACTCCTAGAAAACTTACAGTTAGTGAAAATCCTACCAATACACAATGTCCATCAAAACCTACCAACACACGATGTCCAACAAAACCTACCAACAAACGAGGAGAGTACAAACCTTCAGACACCCAATTTGGAAGAAGCACGACCTGAAGTACCACCTCCAAACACAGAAGAGTTTGATTTCTTCAACTATGGAGTTGAGAACGTATGTAAAATTAAAAAAAACAGATCACCCTTTTGAATCAGTTGTCGCGTCTAGTGCTTCGGAGGAAGAAAATGACAGAGAAGATCAAGATGAAGATGAAGATGAAAAAGAGGAAGAAAAAAAGGATGTATTCTGGAATATGCCACTTTTATTGAGTGAGCATGACCAAGAGACTGAATCTACGAGCCAAATAACAACCAGTTATAGAGTATCCGATTTGATTAAAGTTCGACAAACTTTTTTAAACAAGGATGATTTTGTAAACCATCTATACACAAAATGTCTTGAAGAAAACTTCCAAATTAAGCCTGTAAAGTCGGACAAATCTCGATTCACTGCTAAATGCATGTTGCCAAATTGTGAGTGGAAATGTAGTGCATACAAAATACGCCACACTGACAACTTCATCGTAAAGAAATTGAATGACGTACACACATGCTCACTTACCCAAATTATGGGAAATAATAAACCTGCTTCCAAAAAGGTGCTAGGAAGTATTCTGATGGAATCGTTCAAAGCTGCAAATCGAGACTATAATCCAAAAGATATACGTGATGATGTTGGCAACCGTTTTCGGGTGAGCATTTCTTACAATCAAGCATGGAGAGCCAAGTGTCATGCAATAGAGATGTTTCGTGGCAGTATGGATGACTCGTTCTGAATGCTTCCCATTTATCTTCATAACATTAAGATTCATAACCCAGGAAGCATGACAAATGTGGTGACTGACAATGAAAATAGATTCGTGATGTGTTACATGTCTTTTGGTGCAGTTGTAAGTATCACTCATCCTAAAATTGTTTTATCTTAAACTAATAGCAATCTCATTTGCTTTGTTTGCGTGCAGATTTGATCATTTGTCCAAAATGTTCGCCCTATTATCATCGTTGATGGTGCACATTTGAAAACTGGATACTTGGGTACAAATTTAGTCGCTGTTGCAATGGATGCCAATAACGGAATTTTGCCATTGGCTTATGGAATTGGTGAAGGCGAGACAAACGAGGTTTGGTCATGGTTTTTTGGCAATCTAAGAGATCATTTAGAGAGTTGTGGTATGAGTAATCGTATGTCAGAGATTACCTTTATTTCTGATCGTGCTCCTTCAATAGCACATGGTATTTCAAATGTGTTTCCTGAAGCCTTTCACTCTTTTTGCGCATGTCATCTATTCATGAACATAAAAACGATGTCCAACAAATTCAAATATTTTGAATGGCACTATTGGAAAATGGTTAAGGCTTATCGTTTGTCAGATTTTCAAGATCATGTTAGTGTATTTCAAAGAAGATTAAAAGCGTCTCACAAGTATCTAAATGACGTTGGTTTCAACAAATGGTCCAGAAGTCATGCTGATCATGTTAGGTATGCATACCTTACTAGCAACAGTGTAGAGTCTATTAACGCTCTATCCAAACATGCTCGCAAACTACCAGTTTGCATGTTATTGGAATTTTTTTGCGCTTCTATACAGGATTGGTTTTTCAAACATCACAACAAAGCAGTTAGTCATACTTCAACGGTTACTCCATATGTTGAACGTAAATTAGGTAAGAGGACGAACAAATCAAGAAGATGGCAAGCATTTCCATCTACAAACAATCTAATAGAGGTGCGTGATGGAAGGAAAAATGGCCTCGTTAATCTAGAAGGTAGAACATGTACATGTGGGCAATGGCAATTATCAGGCATACCTTGCGGACATGTATTGGCAGCAGCACGACTCTTCTGAGTGGAAGATGTTACATGTTATGTATCACATTGGTTCTTGTCTCAAACTTATATAAATACATATTCCGAACACATCCTTCCTTTGCCCCATCGATCTGAATGGTCCAATCTAGGGCCCAAGATCTTGAAAATCGTAAAGCCCCCAATTCAAAAGAAAAGAGCACCTGGACGCCCAAAAAGTACCGATCGGATTCCATCTCAAGGTGAAGAAACTGAAAAGAGAGTAAGAACATGTACTCGTTGCAAGCAAACAGGTCATAACCGAACAACATGTAGCGCTTCTTATGACCTAACCGGTGAATCTACTTCTCAGAGGGTTAAAAAAACAGCCTCAAAATCAAAGTCAAAGTCGAAAGAGAAAGTCGAACCTTCGCAAGCTTATCAGTCTTAATTTTATCAAACGTACGATTTAGACCAGAATTAGGGGACCAGAATTAGTTGCTTGTTTATCAGTCTCAGTTTGTTGTTTATCAGTCTCAGTTTGTTGTTTATGTTTATCAGTCTCAGTTTGTTGTTTAAATTTGTGTTATGGATAGACCTACATACAGACGCAAGAACGCAAGACAAATCTTGCGTATGTCATCAACCAGACGCAAGCACGCAAACAATAACTTGCGTATGGCTTTTAATAAGACGCAACTTTTGCAAACAATACCTTGCGTATGTCATCAAACATACGCAAGCACTCAAACAACACCTTGCGTACGTCTTTTAAAGAGATGCAAGGACGCAAACATAACCTTGCTTATGTCATCAAACATACGCAAGCACGCAAACAAAACCTTGCGTACTCCATTTAAAGAGACGCAAGGACGCAAACAATACCTTGCGTCTGACAAATAACCAGAAGCAAGGACGCAAAAAAAGCCTTGCGTCTGTCCCAGATTATTTACATTCAAAAATTACATGTTTTACCTAAAAACTGTATAATAATTACATCTACAAGTTAACTAATTAACAACCTTTGGGTCCTTTGGGTCCTCTGGTGGTGGTGGTTCCTGTGTATTAAAGCGTGCACGGAATAATGTTCTTGCCATTCGAATTCTATAGTCCTTAGCAGCCTTTTTAGGGTCTCCAATGTTGTCAATCTGATCCCAACCAAAAACTATCCTCTCCATATGAAGGCAGACCCAAACACCACAATCACCATGGCCACCACTCTGCATTGGCACATATGGTGCATCCTCGATCATCAACTCTACATCTTCTCTGTTCTCATAATAGTCAACAATTTATGAGTCCTGCTTCTTGTTAAAGTAATCAATAGCCTTCAAATATATCGACAAGTTGTCTAACAAGTTTTTGAAGACAGCCTCGAGTTGACCTTTTTTCAAACAACCCTTTAAACTATCATAGACTAATACTCTCTGTTCATCTAAGTTCAAAGTGAGTAGTATAAAATGTTCAGGATCTGAAAAATGTACTGGAATCAAAATCTGCAACAAGTATAACCCAGGGACCACACGCAAGGACGCAAGCATGGTTCTTGCGCCTGTAACAAGTATAACCCAGGGACCACACGCAAGGAAGCAAGGACATCCTTGCGACATACGCAAGGACGCAAGGTGTATCTTGCGTCCTCTTGCGATACACAAAACTACTCTGTTCAAACAGAAACTGCTGTATATACAATATATAAAAAGCTCTTGGAGATATTAACTAACCATTATATGTAAAAGTTTTAGGTAGTCAGACACTGTAAAGGTTTCAGCAGATGAACGCTTCCAAAATAATGCTCTTGGTACTCCATCCTTATCATTTTTGGTTGCAAAACTCTTAATGGTACGACGGTATGCCTCGAGGATCCAAATCTTAAATGCCCACATAAAACCAGCCAAAGTGTAAGCCTTTCCACCCCCACTCTCTAATTGGCTTTCTCGAACCTCAAAACCTTCGCTCACCGCCGAGTAAGTAGCATCCCAAATACGAGACCCCCATGGGTACGCGTTCACCTTATTGAAATCTTCAACCAACCACATGTTGCCCCTGCTTCCCCATAAACGCTCTCTCTACGATCAAAATTATAGCTAGTCGAACAATATCATCGTCACTAACCTTGGGAACCTTTACATCACCTTGTTTTTTGATAAGGATGTTTTGTATATCACTAACCAAAATGTTGCTGGCATCAAGACGCTCTGGAAAACAACGCCGTCTAATGGGTGCGGTCTTAGATTCATAATTTCGAGGGATGTAATGTGCCATGTCCGTCCGACTACCAAACATAAAGCCGGTGACTAAACAAAATTCACGCCAACCAAATCTAATCATAAAATTAGGAGAAAAATGAAACCATATATCTTGTTGCTCTTCAGGGTACTTACTAGCATCTAATTTTACTGAACGCTCACATTTCCGTTGGCACATTAGGAGCAAACAAGTATTGTGGTGATGTGTTGTAGTGGTGATTAAATGGAGTCCGAGGGTTGTCGAAACTCGATGATGGTTTGTGGGTTTCGTCTTTGATGATAACATCATACAAGGAACCAAGTAGAAAAGTTGATGAAGTGGTGATTCTGTTCAAACAACACAGAAAAAGAATAGCATCAACATGGGTTCTTTGTGGGTGTTGAGTGGTTCGAGTAAAGTGATAGGATACATATATGTTTGTCATGCTTATGGATATATATTAATTAGATATAGATAGATATTAGTTTAAACAAACACACTAACATGGTTACAGTGACGAATAGTCATCTTTAATTTTATTCACGGATGTAAATATGAGTTGAAATAAGTGGATGTCCATTTGTATCAATCAACAACAGTTTACTTTAGTAAAAGAATGATTTTGAACTCAATCTTTTAATATTACAAACGTGCACATTTAACAGAAGCCAATTATATCTGCCGACAGTTTTAATAGGATATTATTTCGTACCCCATTGTTAATCAGTGGCGGATAAAAATGTTTCGGAAAAAAATCCCAAATTTTTTTACAGTAATTATCTTTATTTATTTTAGTAATTATGGTATAAAATTCGATCATTAATTTATTAAATAAAAATTACATCAACTGTCCCTCTCAATTTTGGGTAAAATATAAAAAGTGTTAAAATTAAATAACTAGATCTTAAATACATTTTTAGTAAGCCTAAAATTTATAGAACTTATTTCCGGATCACCGTTTATTTTAAAATCATATATATTTTCAATATTCATATACGCGTTGCGAGTTATTTATATATTTAATTCTAATAATTGGTATCCTATTTATATATTCAAATTATGTTATTTAAACAAACCATTTTCATAATCAAATTCTATTGGGTCGAAAAGCGTTTCCGTACATTTAAAAATAGATCAATCAATTATTATGAAATTAAATTTTTCCACTAACTTTTGTCTAACTTTCGTTAATTGACACATTTGTTCTTACTTGTAATCACTTTACCAATTTCCAAATATCGTTAAAAAGAACAGATTTCTTAAATCATAGTGGACCTCTCAACAGAGACTTATAATCATACAATGTATCTGATAAATCAATCATTTGATATTATCTTTTAATCTCTTCTATAATTATATTAAATATATATTTAAACAAATACGTTCATGTAAAGTATTATATATCTAATACTTTGTTAACGTTTTTAGTTAATAAGTATATATTATATACACATATCTATATACACATAAATGTTCGTGAATCGTCGGAAATAGTCAAAAGGTAATTGATTACATGAATAGATTTCAAAATTTTTGAGATTCCACATTACAGACTTTGCTTATCGTGTCGAAACCATATAAGATTCAAGTTTAAATTTTGGTCGGAAATTCCTTGGTCATCACAGTACCTACCCGTTAAAGAAATTTCATCCCGAAATTTGAGTGAGGTCGTCATGGCTAACAATAACTATGTTTTCCTGACGAATATGAGCTGATAAATAGAGTTTTTTTTTCATTATTGAATAATACAGATAAAATAATTCGATTATTCAAAGAGCACGAATGAAGCTATCACAAAAGAGTGAAATGAATAAATGAAGTTTCCTTTTAACTTTTGACGTTGCCTTGGTTGAATTCCGGAATTCAAGGGATTTAAAAGAAAATCTTGGAAATCTATAAGATCTGATTCTTCGGTGAATAAGGAAATTAAGATCTCTCTAATTAAATACGTTGATCTGCTTCGATTACTCTGTCTGATATTTCCATTATAAATTAAACTCTTCCGTTCCATTATTCTCACCATTCCCATACTTTCCTTCTTGTTTCATACATCCAAAAGATTCTGAAAATGCTTAATCTAGTTCTGATCCTTGTCCTCATCCTTACTATCGCAACAATCATTCTCCTTTTCCAACTTCCACCAGAGGAATCTGCTTTCTTCTACTTCGCCCTTGGGATGATACTATTCTTAATAATACCGTGTCTTTATATTGCTATTCGTATTAATACCCACGATTTGTAATTTATGTGTTGTTATCGGGCTTTATATCTTCCCTTATACTTCAAAGTCCTTGCTTCTGTTTTCTATAATCATTGTCATCCCCAGTTAATACTCCCCCTATTTGCTGCGATTTATACTCTAATTTCTATTTCGGAGCTTTGTCCCTTCGTTTCTTCTTCTTGCGATTGAGCATCTCTTGTAATGGTCCAGAATTCGCAGATACAAGTTTTAGAATGAACATTGTTAATGTCCTAAGAAAGAAATGGTAATAGCACAATTTGATTTGTCAAATTACCAGAATTCAAGGAAAGATAGGATTATCAAGAAAAAATATGTTCTTGATATGTTTATAGATTAGGCAGAACGTAAGAGTCGTGTAACATGGCACATGATGACGTTATGATCTGTGAATCATCATGTTCCATTTAGAAACTCAGCATGACTTATTGTAATATAATCACGTTGATCAAGTGTCATTATATTACACTAACTCATGCATCAGTTCCCAACATTACTTCAATAACATTCTTATTTTAAGCTCGAAAGTTTACAGAATATAGAAACTAACAGTTTCTATGTGATGTAACACTGATAGCACGAAGATATTAATGATTTCAGATAAAATAGTTATGAAAATATTTTCAGAAATATGGAGGATATTTATAATGAAGAATACTATGATATCTTGGAATTTCTAAGATCGATGAAAAATTTTCCCCAAGATTTTAACATGAGTACGGAGCAAGATATTCGTTGAAGGTTTCATCGGATCCAGAATTACCTGGATTCTTTGAATATAGGGTATGGTCCTTGTATTTGTCCTTGGTCTCCTTCGTGATTAGCTTAATCCGTTTTCTAGTTTCAACTTTTCTGAGCTTTTCCAACATACTATTCTTTATCATCAAACTTCTGACGATTAAGGTCGTTTATGGTTGCCTACAGTTTCTGCTGCTTCATTCAGCTTTTTCAAAGTTCAGTGTATTGATTCGTGGGCTGGATTTTTTTTTTCTTCAAAATTTCAGAATTGAAGATCGTGATTTTAGGAGATAATTGTTATATGTATACATATAAATGTTGATGTGAAAACGTTGCGAGACTCACAATACAGATTTGCTGATTCCCGGTAATTGGTATGGTAATTCTTGTTACAAGATGTGGATGAGTACATGATAAGACTTCAATAGATAAATATAGTGATTTTTCAGAGAGTTTTAAGCCAAGGAGCAACGAGGTTGCTGGTACGTCTGCTGGTAATATGATGGAATATAAAAGGTTCCCCAGTAACGATGATGAAATACAAACTTATATATCAAGGTTATAATAAGGTTTATTCGAATGAAAGTCGAAATTGATTTGCTGGGGCTGTGATAAAATTGGCTAATTTGAAAAAGAATTTGCATTGTTATTTCCGAAAATAACAATGCCAGAGGAGCTAGCACAGATACGTGTTAAACGTTTACTCAGGTTCCAAGTGTTTTTCAGGTGCATAACTATATGCATCAATCTTTTCTTCTGTAAATGAAGTGCGGTTGGTTCATCCTCTCGATTGAGGTGTTTTCAAGAATCATGAAAGGTTTGAACGCAGATTGTAATCGTCAAGATGCAAATGAGGTTTAAGACGAAATCAAGTGGCAAACTTGAAGAATTGTTTAGTTTCATATGTTATAATCAATATTTTAATTCAATTTGATTGTCCAATGTTCTTAGTCCACAGTCGATAGTCCACAGTAACAGTCCAATAATTCATATATAGTTTAATATATAATATTCAAATTAATTAATACGTATCGTGACTCGTGTACATGTCTCAGACTCGATCACAACACAAACTATATATATTATTGTAGAATCAACCTCAACCCTGTATAGCTAACTCCAGCATTACTGCGTATAGAGTATCTATGGTTATTCCAAATAATATATACAGATGTGTCGATATGATATGTCAAAACCTTGTATGCGTGTCCCGATATTTAAAGTGCGTAAAATAAATAAGAGAAATTAAATGACGATAAATAAAATTGCAAAAATTAAAATTACGATAAATAAAATGCGATAAATAAATTGCGATAATTAAATTGCAATAAAATAAAATGTAATATAGAATTAACAGTTAGTTAGGAACAGTTAGCGTGGTTTCTTAACAAAATTTCATATTGTTAATTAGTCTGTTTCTAATCAATTTTTATTGTGTCCATTATTTCTTCATTATGCCACTTGTTAGATTCTGATAGGTCAAAATCCAAATATGAAATTGAATGAAACTGGTTATTCCGTGATGAACGGATACGTATCTGTGGATGTAAGTAGGATAGTAAATGACTGTTGAATCAGCTTCGTCGAATGTACAGTGTAACTTATTAAAGTGAAATCTAAATATTCCTCGGGTATTACCTACCCGTTAAAATATTTTCACCATTAACAGTTTGTACGAAAGAATTTTTAATTACAATCTTTATGAAAATATACTTGTATATATATTTTCTTCAGATGTAATTATGGATTTAATGAGTTAATATGATATTAACTCATCTGATTTATCGTTAGAACAAGAATATATAATCTCTAAAACATTAGAGGTTACATAACCATCATGTTGAACGAAGATCAAGGATGTAGAACGATACGTAGCACGAAGATCGTCGATGTAGGACAAGAAGTAGAACGAAAATTATGCTAGAGGTATAGATTGCGATGTTGAGGCATGTGATGTTGAAACTTGGGTTGTTGGTGATACTAGTGTTGATGTTGTTGCTGAAGCTGGTACGTTTTGCACCATATTTTTCCAAGACTATAACTCGGGCGCGAAGTTCGCTGACTTCTTGTATTATTCCGGGATGATTGTCGGTCGGAACGAGTGGATGAATAAGGTTTAGAAATTTAGATAGAATATAATTGTGGTGAGATATTCGGGAAATGAGGGTGAAAATGGTGTTTCGAATGGGTTCGTCGGTAAATGCTTCATGTTCATCGCTAAGAGGTGAATTCGGTTGGTGGAAAGGATCGTCTTCTTTACGTCTCCATTGATTAAGTCGACTACGAACCCATCAGATGAATTGGGGATGGCTGATTGATTGATTCATTCTGATGACACCGCTTTCGGAGCTTAGGTGAATATCCATGTCGGAATAGCTGTCGGAATAACTATCGGAATAGCTATCGAAATCTGAGGGACTCGAACTGGTTGAGGGATTCATCTCATACGATCAGATGAAGGATTTTTGATAAGAAATAGATTATAGGATGTAGAATAGTACCCTACAATACATATTTTACATATGCATATATAATACTAAAATCCCATAAGTTACGGAAGAATCTACAGAAACTGTCAGGCAAAGTCTACAGTAATAGATACGCTAAGATATGAATTATAAGATACGCTAAGATACGAATTTTGTCTATACACTATTCATGCAATCATTGCAGTAAGATGTGTCTAGACTAAGAATGATAGGCAGGTAATTTCCTAAGGATGATAAGCAGATGATTTCCGACACGAAATGATAAGCAAAACTTTTGACATGCAGACACGGTCGAAGTCCAGACTCACTAATGCATCCTAACAACTTATCAGTTATACACACTAATGCAAGACCTGGTTCACTAAGACCACCGCTCTGATACCAACTGAAGCGACCCGTCCGAATCCATCCGGATGAAGTCCATATCGATTACAAACGATTCACAATAGTTGATTACATCGCGAGGTACTTGACCTCTATATGATACATTTTACAAACATTGCATTCGTTTTTGAAAAGACAATCTTTCATTAAATCGAAAGTTGACGGCAGGCATACCATTTCATAATATGTTCAACTATAATTGACTTAATAATAATCTTGATGAACTCAACGACTCGAATGCAACGTCTTTTGAAACATGCCATGAATGACTTCAAGTAATATTTCTAAAATGAGCAAATACACAGCGGAAGATTTCTTTCGTACCTGAGAATAAACATGCTTTAAAGTGTCAACCAAAAGGTTGGTGAGTTCATTAGTTTATCATAACAATCATTTCAATATTTTAATAGACCACAAGATTTCATATTTCAATACACATCCCATACATAGAGATAAAAATCATTCATATGGTAAACACCTGGTAACCGACATTAACAACATGCATATATAAGAATATCCCCATCATTCCGGGACTCCCTTCAGATATGATATAAATTTCGAAGTACTAAAGCATCCAGAACTTTGGATGGGGTTTGTTAGGCCCAATTGATCTATCTTTAGGATTCGCGTCAATTAGGGTGTCTGTTCCCTAATTCTTAGGTTACCAGACTTCATAAAAAGGGGCATATTCGATTTCGATAATTCAACCATAGAATGTAGTTTCACGTACTTGTGTCTATTTTGTAAGACATTTTTAAATATTGCGCATGTATTCTCAGCCCAAAAATATAAAGGGTAAAAAGGCAAATGAAACTCACCTAATGTATTTTGTTGTAAAAATACATATGACTATATTGAACAATGTAAGGTTGGCCTCGGATTCACGAACCTATATCAAGTATGTATATTAACACTTATAATCAAATAATTCCTTCTATATAATATTTACATATATTAAGTGCTGTAGTTTATATACATATATATGCTTTATTTATATTTCTATCTTCAGTTATATTTTATATATAGTTATTTTGTAAAATAATCAATATTCATACACATAGTTATATTATAATATATATATATATATATATATATATATATATATATATATATATATATATATATATATATATATATATATATATATATATATATATATATATATATATATATTTGTAGTTGGTATTATATTAAAAATCAGTAATTTATTATGAAAATAATACTAATAATAATAATAATAATAATAATAATAATAATAATAATAATAATAATAATAATAATAATAATACTATCAACAATAATAATAATAATAAGATACTACCTTATAATAAGCTTCCTAAAAAAAGAAAACCGCCTCTGCTCGGGCTCGAACCCGCGACCTCCCGTTCAACCAAATAATGCCTAACCAGTTGCTCTACCGTGCTTCTTCTGAATTAATACCATATCTAATTTTATTTAACCCTATTTAGGTTTTCATCATCTTCTTTAAAAAAAACAACCCAAAACTAATCATCGTTATATATTATCAACTATCATCATCTTTCTTTCATAACATACACCAACACACTCAACATCATCATACACGAAATCATTATCTTCATCATCATACGTATCATCATAATCATCTTCTTCATTTACGTCACTATAATCGTTCTCGTAACACTTCCTCGTCATCATTCATTCAGTATTCTTCATCATTTCAACAACATCACTAATATGCATAAAATCATAATATCATCATTCATAGCTCAACAATCCATCGCTATATCATCATGAACATAATATCATCATCATAATAATTCGTTTATTTTCATCATCTTTGTTTTCCTATTATTATCATCATCTATCATCTCCATTCATGACTCGCCATCGTCATCATCTTCTAATCCTAATCGAATACCATCACTTACATTATTCGATAATCACCATTTGTCCATCGTCTAACATCTATATACTTATCATCATCACTTCTCGTTACAGTCTAACAAGAAGTAATGTCACGGCCCACTTAACAAAATGGAATCTTTAATGAAACCCAATACTCTCATGCATTAGAATGTTACGACCCATTACCGTAAGCCCAATATGCGACCAAAAAATTTTTAAATAGAACAATGTAGCCCAACAAATGTCAAATGTTTGGTTAATAATTCGATTCATAAAAGTATGATAGGAAAGATACAAGTTGCATCAAGTCCCCATCCAAGTGGCTATTAGTTTAATAGTTGTTGGCCAAAACAAAAAGGAGAACTCAAACGTCTTCATCATCATACATTTTAATATAAACAGAGAGAAAAAAAATGTAGAAGCTTGTTGTAACCGTGATTGTTTTTGGTCTGCATGTTCGACAGAAAGGGAACGAGCAGGAAGAGCAAAATACTCGATGGTTTGTAGTGGTTGTAGCATTTGGTGGTGGCGGTCTGAGTTGTTGTGGGTTCACAACGAAGAAAGTGAAGAGGTGGCGGTGGAGGTTTAGGTTTATTTCTCGGATTGAAAAAGGGGGTAGCATCAGTTGATAATGATAGTGGTGGTGTGATTATTCATCATGAAACAGAAGGAAAACAGAAAATAATAGCAACGGTTTTGATGGTGATAACGATATTCATGGGTTTGATCAACCAAGGGTTTTAGAGAGAGAGAGAGAGAGATGAGAGATGGTACGTGTTTGGGTTGAATCTTGTGAGGATACATAAGGTAAACTTGGATCCCGGTTATGGGTATAATCGAATGGGTTGTCTTGGCTGTGATTTTGGTGGCGACGGGTTATGGGGTACACAAGCATAAACAAAAGAAATTGTTGCCAGCAAACAAGTATTGTGGTGATGTGTTGTAGTGGTGATTAAATGGAGTCCGAGGGTTGTCGAAACTCGATGATGGTTTGTGGGTTTCGTCTTTGATGATAACATCATACAAGGAACCAAGTAGAAAAGTTGATGAAGTGGTGATTCTGTTCAAACAACATAGAAAAAGAATAGCATCAACATGGGTTCTTTGTGGG